>NC_136790.1:55327524-56667524 GCF_951216825.1 Electrona antarctica
TAGCATGGGAAGATCATCTGACTTGTGATCCAAGATGGCATCCGAAAGTGCACGTCGCTCATCAGCTGGCACCTCTGGGCGGCTGTGGCTCAGGAGGTAGAGCAGGTCGTCCAATGATCCATGGGTCGGCGGTTCGATTCCCGGCTTTTCCTGTCTACATGTCGAAGTGTCCTTGGGCAAGACACTGAACCCCAAATTGCTCCCGATGTGCTGGTTGGTACCTTGCATGGCTTCCGCTGCAATCGGTGTATGAATGTGTGTGTGAATGGGTGAATGTAATGCACAATCTATGTAAAGCACGTTCAGCACGTAACCTGCCCAGGAACGGTTGTTCGGCGTTGGCAGTAATGCAGCGGTACAATGGGTCACTGTATTTGTGCGGCAATCCTGCAGATGCCTAAACAAGGTAACCTCTGGTGAGCGTGAGGACTCCACCTTGAGGCCAGTGAAAATGTGGCTGAGGATCACCTCACCAATGTGATGCTGGCACAGGGCCAGAGCAGTGGTCTACCAAGTGAGAGCTGGATGGCAATGCAGGCTGCTGTGAGATGGCCTGTGTTTGATGCAGTGTTGTCAAATGCCATGTTGACAATCTGGTCGGCACAGCACCACTCCTGCAGTAGCTTACATGTCAGCCTGGCAATGATCTCTACACACACCTCGTCTTTACCCTTTTGTATATGCTGGCACGCCAAGCAATTTCAGCTGCTCTGCATCTCCAACCACCACTGTCAAACGCTCCTCCAACTGGCGCACATTGCTTAGCGTCGGTGTCAACTTGCCGTCCCAGTGCAGGGTGCACATAAGAGTTGGTGTCCACTGCTTGTGGTGTTCTTTATTGACAGCCTCCAGCACTTGCGCTGTGATCGATCTACTGTTGTGTATGATGCTGAAATCATTTCACAATTACTGCCCGACTCTGTGATCTGGGCACACATGAAGGCAGCCTGCTGCTGCATTGGTGTGATCTTCAACCGTGTAGCCAGTGACATAAGACTCGGCCGTAGATGCTGCATGGAATGACCTCACACTCTACCACAACCTGCACACTTGCTTACAAGTCTGTTGATGAGGGCATTGCAATATCAGCCATGAAAGCACTGGAGAGGCACCTCTGGTACCTGACTGCTGAGATGCTGCCCCTGGCACTCTTCAACACCAACGTACCAGCTGAAGAGTGACGTGTACTTGCGGATGCCATCTTGGATAACAAGCCGGATGATCTTCCCATGCTAACAGCAGCGCTTTGGCACTGGTGCAAGCCAAAGTTTCCAGTCCTCTCGCCGACCACCAGGCTGTCCAACATTGCCAACCCAGACTGCTGGTTCGGTATACACCGGCTGCAGATCGATCCAGCATTTATCTCACTCAATGTAGAGGATTGGGCTATCATTCCAGGCAGGTGTGGTGACTGGTGAATGTGTGTGCTATCAACGTTGTCAATGACTGCGCCGAGCATGGGGTCAAACTCACAACAGTTTGTGGCAGCAGTGAAGAGTGAGCAAGATCTGCAGAGGTCCTGCAAGCAGTTGAGCATTATCGCTGTGAGCAGCCCAATCTTAGCTGCTGCAAGCGCCAGTTGAACATGAACACAGTGAAGGACTAAGACTCCATTTTCAAACATTTTTCAGTGATGATTTAAATGAAAATGTAATGTTTATTCTTAAGTAAACACATTTAGCTCTTTCCAAAAACATCTTCTCAAAAACTATTTGTTGTAAACTTGATGAATTTACGTGTTATGTTAATATAAAATGGGAGTTATAAAAGGACCGAAAATTGCACTTTTACCCAAATTTGACATGCTGCGTTGGACCTGTAAATCACCATATATTGAACAAATATTTTGCACATGTTCTTAAAACATGAAGTGGCACATTTTATCAAAGGAACAGATCAGGAGGTTAAACTTGCAAATTTTGATGCACCCTAACGCACACACACACACACACACACACACGCACGCGCGCGCGCACACACACATTCACACACCTTTAACATAGATTGTGCATTACATTCACACATTCACACACAGATGGCGGAGGAAACCATGCAAGGCACCAACCTGCACATCAGGAGCAATCAGGGGTTCAGAGTCTTGCTCAAGGACACTTGGACACTGACTCTGCAATTTTCGTATTCATTTTCGGTGTGTGTGTGTGTGTGTGTGTGTGTGTGTGTGTGTGTGTGTGTGTGTGTGTGTGTGTGTGTGTGTGTGTGTGTGTGTGTGTGTGTGTGTGTGTGTGTGTGTGTGTGCGTGCTCCAGTCTCAGTCCATCTACTGTAAGGACGTGTTGGACATAGAGCAGTTCTCCTCAGTGAAGGGAGTCCATCTGGAGGACAAAGACCAGCTGCTCTACGCCAACTTCTCTACGGGCTGCGTGTCTATACCCTGGCAGAATGAGGTGCACGCACACACACACACACACACCCACGCACGCACGCACGCACGCACGCACGCATGCACGCACACATGCTGGTCACAACCTAAGACAGAGAGAAAAGCCTGGTTAACAGAAAACAAGCAAATAGAACATTAACTTTCACAATACAATATGAAAATACTGTCATACCGGTCAAAATGTACAGTATTAAATGTGTCCGTGGTGTGTGTGTGTCGAGATGGTTCGTGTCAAGATAATAGTCACATTTTGTATATTTTTTCTATGTGTCCCTCATTTTGTGACATGCAGTCACATACTGTGCAGCCAGATGTGCTGCAGGTCCTTCTCCTAATACAATGAGTTGTTTGTCATTGTCATGTAGCTCTTTAAAATTTGGGATCAACAACTCAAATCTATTAAAATATTCGGTTCTTATATTATTATATTTATTACATTGTAATGTAATAAATATCTCTCTCTCTCTCCAGATGATAGAGACAGAGGTCTTCTCCGATCTGAATGTTTTTTATCAGGATGGTTCGTTGACCTCTGACCTTGACTGGAGACGTCAGCCCCTCCCCCCTCCCAAACGCCCTTTAATGCAGAGACTGTTTGGAGTCCAGGTTGGTGTGTGTGTGTGTGTGTGTGTGTGTGTGTGTGTGTGTGTGTGTGTGTGTGTGTGTGTGTGTGTGTGTGTGTGCGTGTGCGCGCGCGCGCGCGTGCGTGCGTTCACCCATTTATTTAGCAGCGTCTCTGATGGTCTGCCCTCTGTCTCCCCCTGTAGTGCTGCTGTGGTAACTGCAGTGACTGTGACAGCGACGACGAGCCAGAGCCCACCAGACTGTGACATCATCAGCAGACTGTGACATCATCAGCAGACTGTGACATCATCATAGCCATGGTGGAAAAAGTACTCAGTGTTTTATTTTTATTTTTTTACTTTAGTTATATATGTTGCAGCATCAATACTGCAGCAATACTCCGGTACGAGTAAAAGCCCGGAATTCAAAATGTACTTGAGTAGAAAGTACTTAAGCTGTAGTACAAAGATTTGGAAGTACTCGTTGTGGAAGTACTCACTAATGGAAGTACTCATTGTGCAGAATGTTCCATTTCACCTTTTCAAATGTGTACAAATCTTTTTTGAAAATAGCAGAATCTTTTGATCTTGTAGATCTCTTTTTTTTCTCACGGTTCCCAGATTAGGCTATATTAAAAAAAAAGGAAAATGTAAATGAACAGTTTACATACAGTAGTAGTACACACAGTAACATGCATAAACCTTCCTTAAGGATTATATCTGGTTTCAGTATTTATTTATGATGTATTTTCGCTATTATTAAGGTTATTGTAGCGGTCAGTTTGTATTGGTGGTGGAGAGGTGGGCGGGGCGGGGGGTTGCGAGACGCGGCCAGAGCTTTTCTGGGGGTCCCCAGGGGGGGGTCCCCAGGGGGGACCTGTACATGTAAGAAGAACATGCACTGGAACTGATATTTAAGCCTCCATATTCATAGCTTCATAGCTTCAAATGGACATATTGGTTGTTCAGTTTGACACACCAGTTTTGGAGATATGGCTTATAGAGAGTAGCAGTCCCGCCCCCTTTCATGACGACGCCAGGCCCAGGAAATGATTCCCAATGCATTTTTCCCTCATAGACATTTCAAAAAGTATTTATTTAAAGACGGTTACGCCGTGGACAAAGACAACTCGAGTCGTGACAAATCATGACAATAAACACAATATTTTGGACCAAACAAATAATTACAAAGAAGAAAAACAACACAAAAAGTGTTGTAACCTGCCGTTTTTTTTCTTTTGTTTGTTGTCATGATTTGTCACAACTCGAGTTGGCTTTGTACGAGGCTTAAAAGGTCTTTAAATAAATACTTTTTGAAAAGTCTGAGGAAAATGAACGGAGAAACATTTCCTGGGCCCTGGTAGGGGGCGGGACTGCAACGCTCTATAGCGTGTGAAAACGTGTACGTCACCAAGAGGAGGGCGGCGTCAACATAGTGAACCAACACCAGGATGGATAGAAAGAACGTCGGGCCCAAATACATTACAAGGACAAGGAAAATGTCGTGAACAAACACGGCTGTGCATGGCTCAAACCCTGCCTTGATTTCGTTATACCAGGATATGTAGGCCTGCGTAAAGATAGACCTGACATGACACAAGGTGGTGGGTGTGCTACATTTGTTAAATGCGGTCTACAGTATAAACTTAAAGAGTGTGAGGTACCGGCTGAGTGTATAATAGTGGATGTATGGAGTGCTAAGGGCAGGATAAGTATTGTGAATTTCTACAACCCATGCAAGCCTCTAATGTTGCCAGAGCTTGAAGAAATAGCAAATAAGGCTGGCTCCCCTGCTATCTGGGCAGGTGATTTTAATGCGCACAACCCCCTGTGGGGCAGTAAAGAAAAAAATGCAAATGGGGATGTAGTTGAGGATCTCTTGGATCACAGTAATCTAGTTATCATGAATGATATCAGACCAACCCGGTTTGACATTAAAACGGGTAAAGCATCCTGCTTAGACTTAACCCTTGCCTCACCAAGCTTAGGAAGAGTAGGGGAGTGGGAGGTCTTGGAGGACCATTCAATGGGAAATGAGTAAGTTCGGAAGGGCGCTGATCACTGAGCCTGCATATGTAATCAAAAGGCTTGATTTAGCCAGGGCTGATTGGGGAACATTTAAGGAGGTCACAGAGGCCAGAGTAGGGGAAGTCAACGGCGAAGACACAATTGATGAGCACAATGAGACTTTATGTGAATTGATATTTAGCATAGCAGAGGCAACAATCCCGTGCAAAGCGGCTCCCAAAGGCCGAGTCATAGTACCATGGTGGAACAAGGCATGTGACGAGGCAGTGAGGCAGAGGAAACAAGCTTTCAGAGCTGTGCGTAGGACGCCTACCCAGGCAAAGGCAACTGAGTATAAGCGGTGTAGAGCAGTGGCAAGGAAAACAATTAAGAGTGCCAAAAGGGAATGTTGGAGGGCCTTCTGTGGGACAATAGGGTCGGACACCCCGGCTGGGGAGGTCTGGGCTAGAATTCACAGGATGTCCGGAAAAACTGTGAGGTCAGTAATGCCAGTACTGAAGAAAGGGAGTGGAGAAGCAGTAAATAGCAAGGAAAAAGCAAATATGTGTGTGCAAACGTTCCAGGATGTGCATAACTCCAAGTCACTAGGAGAAAAGTGCCTGAGGATGAGAGAGGAAGCCTTGGAAATAGAGAAGTGGAGACTAAGTCATGTGTGTGAAGAGGGTATCCCGTATAATGCATGCTTCTCCCTAAAGGAACTTAAGGATGCAGTGCAGGCAGGGGCAAACACCACCCCAGGCCAAGATAGAATTAGCTACGCATTGCTTAAACAACTGGACGGGCTGGTACTAGAGGAAATCCTGGCCCTATGTAACCGCACATGGGAGGCAGGTAATTTACCCCAAAAATGGAAGCACGCTGTAGTGGTCCCAATCCTGAAACCAGGAAAGGACCCATCGTGCCCATCGTCCTACAGGCCAATAGCCTTAACAGCCGTGCTATGCAAGGTGATGGAAAGAATGGTCACAAACAGACTGGTGCACATCCTAGAGGGTGACAATTTTTTCGTAAACTACCAAAATGGCTTCAGGGTCGGGAGAAGCACGATGGAGTCCATAGTTGTGTTAGACCAAGACATTAAGAAGGCGTTTATTAATAAGGAGGCAGTAGTGGGGGTATTCTTGGACATCGAAAAGGCATACGATTCAATGTGGAGGGAGGGGGTGTTGATTAAACTTCATGGGGCGGGCATTAAAGGCCGGATGTTTTATTGGATCAAGGATTTCCTCAACAACAGGACTATCCAAGTGAGAGTGGGAGGAGTCTTATCAGACACAGTGAATATTGAAAATGGCACCCCCCAGGGCTCAGTCATTAGCCCAGTCCTCTTCAATGTCATGATAAATGACATATTTAAAGAGGTTGACAATCGATTTGGTAAGTCGCTATTCGCAGACGATGGCGCCATCTGGAGGAGGGGGAAAAACATTGGGTACCTGTACAGGCAAACCCAAGAGGCCTTAGACAAAGTTGTGCAGTGGGCGGATAAGTGGGGATTTAGGATCTCCTCTGCTAAAAGTCAGTACATGGTGTTTGGGTTCAAGAGGAAAGTCCCAGCCGTGAACCTCATTATGAATGGCCACCCCCTTGAGAGAGTAGAGGTCTTCAAGTTTCTGGGCCTATGGATGGATGAGAGGCTGACATGGAAATCACATATAGAGAGGGTGCAGTGCAAGTGTGAGAAAGTAAACAACATCCTCCGCTGCCTAGCAGGCAGTGACTGGGGGGCCGAGAGAGAGACCCTGCGAATGATATATATATAGCTTTCAGAACTACCCCTATCCCGGCCTTGCTGGTGGAAATGGGGGAGGTGCCGTTAAATAACAGGAGGAAGAAGTTGGGACTGCACTACTGGGTCAAGCTAAGCGGGTTCCAGTATAGCTCCGCAGCAAAGTGTATTTTGGACGAGTGTTGGGAGTTCGTAGGAAATGAGGGAAAAGCCACCTTCTTTCACAGTATAAAGCAGCTGGCAGTTAATACGGGCCTGGAACAGGATAGTATTGTTTGGGCGGTACGGCCCCCTATTCCCTTCTGGTTCCTCCCTGAGCTAGAGGTGGACCTGTCCCTGTTGGGCCGGAAAGAAGAGCTCTCAAGTGACCTTGTGCACAGGCACCTAGGGCAGTTCAAGGATGAGTGGGTGACAATATTTACTGACGGGTCCAAGGACCCAGTATCCGGGAAAGCTGGGTTCGGAATGTATGTGGAGGGGCACCAGATCCAGCAGAGCGTCCGCATATCTGACAACATGTCAGTCTTCTCAGCTGAACTGTTGGCAATTCTATGGGCCATGTGGTGGATAGAGGAGGTCAAACCGGCAAGGAGCATAATTTGCTCAGACTCTGCGGCTGCCCTGGTGGCACTGAGAGGTGGGGTGTCAAAAGCCCGCTCCGACCTAATCTGGGAGGTTACCTGTGGTGTGTACAGGGTGGAGAAAATGGGCTGCCAGGTTGTCTTTCTGTGGGTGCCTGGGCACTCGGGGGTCGAAGGCAATGAAACATCTGACCTAGTGGCCAAGAGAGCCTTAGGAAAAGAAAGAATAGATCTGAGGGTACGGCTAGGAAAGCTTGAGTGCTTCAGTATATGCAGAGAGGAACTAGGAAGCCAGTGGCAAAAGGAGTGGGCAGAGGAGGAAAGGGGGAGGCAGTACTATGCCATACAACCGTCGATAAAGAAAAAGAATACGGGCATGAACTCTGGGAGGAGGGACGACGTTGTTATGACCAGGCTGAGACTGGGTCACTGTGGCCTGGCCAGCTGTCTAAAAGTCATAGGGAAACACCCGGATGGGCTCTGTCAGTGTGGGCAGACAGAGACGGTACACCATGTACTGTTCTCATGTGAGAGATATAGGCATGAGAGGCAGCAGATGTTTTTGGAACTGGCAGACCAGGGACTTGAAGTATTCTCCTTCAAGTCTATCTTTACTCCAGGGGCAGACTTCCAAAGTGTTGGACGGATAGTCTTGAATTATCTCCACTCCACTGATCTATACTCCAAAGTGTAAGAGATAGTATTCCCATCGCCTGAGGAGGGCAGCATTACACATACCAGTGTACAGCCTGCCGGAAACTAAAAGAAGAAGAAGAAGAAGAACACGGCTGTGCTTAGATACTTTGTTGAACGTTATGTCTCTGCGCCCGTGCGCCGTACAGCCGAGATCCAAGCCATTCTACGTCTTTTTGTAAACTCGTCAATCTGGGTTCCTTGATGCTGTCTCCATGCTGGAAAGCTGAAAATATAATTCCGTTTTCTGGCTCATTCCCTCGACGTGACCTGCTGTGGCACTTATTTACTCAGCAAGTCTGCACCATTGTGAGGTCAGTTTAAAAAAAAGAACGTATACAAGCAAACTGGATAGTCGCTCAATGTAAACAAACCAGACAAGCCAACAAGTATGGCGGCCGCTACCACGTGACACATATGTTGACGCCCCCTCCAGGAGATTTTGGTACACACTATAGAGTAAATGTCTTACAGAGAAACAGCAAGTTGAGAAAACAGGCCTGAAAGGTTCACTTCTGTGGACTCTAACATTACACCTAGATACTTGTTTAAGCATTTATTTCATATTTACATGTCGATTTCAGCTCTGACATTTGTGGCCAAATTTGACTGAGGGACGTTTTCTTCAAATTGACATATTGGTTGTTCAGTTTGATCCACCAGTTTTGGAGAAATGGCTTATAGAGTAATGTCTTACAGAGAAACGAAAAGCGATTTGAGAAAACAGGCTTGAAAGGTTCACTTCTGTGGACTCTAGCATTACACCTAGCTACATGTTTAAGCATTTATTTCATATTTACATGTCGATTTCAGCTCTGACTTTTATTTCATATTTACATGTCGATTTCAGCTCTGACATTTATTTCAAACATGCTCTGGGTATGTGCAGAGTCTGCCTGTGCTATTAACTCATTTTGGATTCAAAAATAATAATAAATTCAGTTTTTCTCCTCTGGTGAAAAGCTAGAGGTTGCACGATGACTATAGTCTCGTGTAGCCTATTCCACAATCTTCAAATGCTATAGAGTCTGGACCTACAGCTCCTGAAATCCGAGTAAGGAAGCTGCCATTTCCGTTCACGAAAATATATTTTTAAAATATTTAAAAGCTTATTTTTGTATTTCCTTTTCTGCTAAGCAACAAGCTATATATGCTTAGAGATTATTTCTATTCATAATAGGATAAATGTGCGCGACTGTAAAGACGAAACGGAAGTAGCTCCACTTCCGCTTTATATTTTACTCGTGATCAGAGCTTCCGTTGCTCCAGACTGTATGACGGAAGCATTTATATTTTACTCATGATCAGAGCTTCCGTTGCTCCAGACTGTATGACGGAAGCATTTATATTTGACTCATGATCAGAGCTTCCGTTGCTCCAGACTGTATGACGGAAGCATTTATATTTCACTCATGATCAGAGCTTCCGTTGCTCCAGACTGTATGACGGAAGCATTTATATTTTACTCATGATCAGAGCTTCCGTTGTTCCAGACTGTATGACGGAAGCATTTATATTTTACTCATGATCAGAGCTTCCGTTGCTCCAGACTGTATGACGGAAGCATTTATATTTTACTCATGATCAGAGCTTCCGTTGCTCCAGACTGTATGTCGGAAGCATTTATATTTTACTCATGATCAGAGCTTCCGTTGCTCCAGACTGTATGACGGAAGCATTTATATTTTACTCATGATCAGAGCTTCCGTTGCTCCAGACTGTATGACGGAAGCATTTATATTTCACTCATGATCAGAGCTTCCGTTGCTCCAGACTGTATGACGGAAGCATTTATATTTCACTCATGATCAGAGCTTCCGTTGCTCCAGACTGTATGACGGAAGCATTTATATTTTACTCTTGATCAGAGCTTCCGTTGTTCCAGACTGTATGACGGAAGCATTTATATTTTACTCGTGATCAGAGCTTCCGTTGTTCCAGACTGTATGACGGAAGCATTTATATTTTACTCATGATCAGAGCTTCCGTTGCTCCAGACTGTATGACGGAAGCATTTATATTTTACTCGTGATCAGAGCTTCCGTTGTTCCAGACTGTATGACGGAAGCATTTATATTTTACTCGTGATCAGAGCTTCCGTTGCTCCAGACTGTATGACGGAAGCATTTATATTTTACTCGTGATCAGAGCTTCCGTTGCTCCAGACCGTATGACGGAAGCATTTATATTTTACTAGTGATCAGAGCTTCCGTTGCTCCAGACTGTATGACGGAAGCATTTATATTTTACTCGTGATCAGAGCTTCCGTTGCTCCAGACTGTATGATGGTCTCATTTGGAAATTGCGAGAGGCAACAGTCTGGCAACGCTCTCTACACGATGACAGGCTCTCAGTCACATCTGGTCTCATTTAACTCTTATTCCTTCAAGACAAGACACCAATTAAACACTCACTCAGGTTTACTTTACTGCTCCTCATGGTTTCTATTGAATTTGGTAACAAATGTCTTCTAAATCATGACAGTTTTCAGAAAAACCTCTGTTTCTGTGTCAGTGGTGCTCAACCTTTTTCATGTCAAGGACCCCAAGAATTATCTGTATTTGGCCGCCGACCCCCATGTGAAGTTTTTAAGCAAAGATTTGAGTTCAAAACGTTTGCTCTGAAAGAATATATATTCAAAGATTTGCGTCACATTTTCACGATTAAAAAAAATATAGCAGACCTACAAGCTCATAGCGCAGCGCTCGGTGCCGCGCTATGAGCTTGTAGATCTGCTATTTTTCAATAGCTAAAGTATAACACGATGCTTAAAAACACCAAAAGGGGTTCCCGCCCAGAATGGGTTTAAAGCCCCGCCCCCTACAGACTGCAATCCTTTCCAACATTCCCAGTTTTGAAACGTGCAACGAGTCTTATTACTTTGAAGTTGTATGTTCTTACTATCGGTATACATTTGCCATTATACCGCCATGATTATTATTTCATTATTTTGTATTATTGTATTACGTTATTTCATTAATTATTTTTTGTATTACTTGTTTCTTTTTGCACTCACTGTATGGAACGTAGTATTTTCAAAAATATGTTTTATTATTGGTAGGGATGTCCCGATACACTTTTTTCGCTTCCGATCCGATCCCGATACCTCAATTCCTGTGTTAGCCGATACCGAATACCGATACCAGTGTTGTGATCTCATGTTGTGTTTATAGCTATCTAGCTATATATCTCGTGTTGTGTTTTATAGCTAACTAGCTATATATCTCGTGTTGTGTTTTATAGCTATCTAGCTATATATCTCGTGTTGGGATTTATAGCTATCTAGCTATATATCTCGTGTTGTGTTTATAGCTACCTAGCTATATATCTCGTGTTGTGTTTATAGCAGACTCCTCACTCAAATGTGCACTTGCAGTTTGGGCAACTCCAAAGCAAACTCCACATGTCCCAACATTTTATTTACCTGCCATAGTGTCAACCCCTTACCCCTGTGTACGGATCTCTGGTTAGACTGGCATATTCACCGATACCGATATGACCCGATATGACAAATAAGGGCCGATCCGATACTTCTCCCGATACCGATACAGTATCGGGACATCTCTAGTTATTGGATTGCTTAGCGTTTTGTTCGGTCCATGTCTGTTGTCTATGGTTCCCAAGGTACATTTCTGATTGTTTTTGCTTGCACTGTTAGTGGTCTTATTGTTGGACTTATGTGGTTATGTATTTAATATTTGTGGAAAAGTGTATCGTATTATGTTCTATGCTGCCATTTTGATAATTGTTTTGTATGGTTTATTGATTTATGCGTTGTTTGATGTGTGTATTTTATGCGTTTTTCTTTGTAGTTTCCACGTTGAGATCTGAATAAAACTTGTCAAACTCATCAGTCGGCTTCACCCTTTTATGGTCACTGGTCACTGCAGTGACAGTTTAGCTCCACTACTGAAAACTACCTCTAGGTGTCAGCATTGGACCATTTGATTTTGTACAATGCAGCAATAGTTGCTGGTTGATGTTTTTTTGGGGCTTGATTCTAAAGTATACAGTAGGTATACAGTAGTTGCTTATTGTCTCCACCAGGCCGAAGGCATGGGGAGAGAGTATGTTTTGCACTCCGTCCGTCCGTGTGTCCGTCCGTGTGTCCGTCCGTCCGTGTGTCCGTCTGTGAACAGCTAATCTCTGGCACCGTTGGCTTGATCGCAGCCATACTCTGCACACATACTCCCTGAATGCCAGAGCTGAACCTCTGCCCCAAAGTTTTCACATTGGCCTGTTATAGCGCCACCAGGAGTCCGCTTTGTGCAAAACAAATGTTTTGATGTTTTGTACACCTACAGATTTTGTCCAAACATTACGCAAATTGGTACACAGTCTCTCTAGAGCCATTCAACGAAACGGGTCTTTCAGATTTTTCAGACGCCATCCTGATTGGCTAAGATTGGCTTCCAAAGTTCGCAGGAGTGCTCCGTTTCAAACAAAATGCTGCAAATCATGAACACATGGTGCGATTTCCGTGAAATTTTGCACGCACATTCCCACTAGGTCGAGGAAGAAATGCCACTTGAATATTTTCAACTCAGCCTCATGGTGGCGCTATAACTGGCCGATTTGTGTTTTTACCTATAACTGCACCGATCTGTGTAAAACCATGTATGCACACTCCCTAGAGGCCAAGGAAAAACCTTTGCCTGGAATTTTTCACATCTGCTCTTTATAGCGCCACCAGGAGGCCGACATATGTAAAACACATTTTCTAATATTACTCCTTCAGATTTTATCCAAATTTCACGCAAATCGGTACACATGCTCTCCATAGTCATGTGATTTGTTTGATTTCTCATAATTATCCATCCTGATTGGCTACGATTGGCTTCTAAAGTTTTCAGGAGTAGCCCGTTTTGTACCCGTTTTGTACAAATTGCCACAACTCCGCAACGCAGCGTCTGATTGCGGTGAAACTGCATGCATATTCCCACTACTAGGCTGAGGAAGAAATGCCACTTGACAGTTTTCAAATCAGCTTCATGGTGGCGCTACAACAGGCCAAGTCGCGTCAAACACACACACACACACACACACACACACACACACACACACACACACACACACACACACACACACACACACACACACACACACACACAAACAAATAAACATGTTTATATTACTCCTAAACATTTTGCCAAACATCACACACAATCCTATCCTCCTGGTGGAGACCTGTGCCCAGAAGGGCACTTTTTCTAGTTTGGGCTTGCTTCCACATTTCTTCACATCAAGGAACCCCATATTAATAACAAAAACATATATTTTGTGCCTTTTGTATTAAAATGTTTAAAAAATATTCAATATATTTCGATTTATTCTCAATGTGTTTTTAAATAACAGATATACAACCTCACAATGTGTCGCTGTGAGCTTGTAGATCAGCTATTTTCATTTGTGGTTGTTTTCATAGACCTGTAGTCACTCGTTTCTCTTGCAAAACTGGCAACACAGCAAGAGAAAGAGGAACTTATGCACACACAAACGCAAAGACTTATGGGCCATATGAAGAAGTTCAATAGAGCACACCCAGGCTGCGTTCGAATTCATTCCCTATGCCCCATATAGTGCACTACTTTGGGGTTCCGCCATTTTGTTATAGTGTCCGAATATGTAGTGAGCATTTTTGCACCCTAATGTAGTGGACTGAAGTATCCCACAATGCACCGGAAATTGTAGGGACCATCCGATGGTCACTACAAAAACACAGTGAAGCAAATCTGTCCCATAATGCATTGCGCAAGCTCGCTCTTGAGCGCACATGCACGCGTTTGCGCGCACGTGCGCTGCTTCTGCATGCATGCGCTCATTGCGCTCCAACTCAGAAGAGGCAGAAGTTGAACCAGCGAAATAAATCAACACAAATGTACTTTTTAAACTTTCGTTTTCCCCTCTCTTTTCTTCCCTGGCGGATCTCGAAGCTACAGATCTCGAGACAAATGATCTGTGCATTTATTTGCAATTGTTTTATTTTATTTATAATAAAACAATTAATTTGCAATAGTATTACTAATTGATTCATTGTATAACCCAGGCCCAGCGCATGACGTTAGGAGAGGAATCAGTTGCTTGCTGTAGAATATATTTTAATAGTTTTTGGATTAAGGTTGGTGAGGTTGTAAAGCTATGTGCTAAAGTCCAATATATATTTTGTACATGCATGTGAGAAACATTAATTGTGTCTCCGAACATATGTTTTATTAATATGAATTAATTCCTGCCATTAAAAAATATATGTTATCTAACATTATTTCATTGAATTGCGATAAATACATTAAAACTTCATTTTGTAGGCAGTAATTTATTGGACTGCTGTTTCTGTTAACGTCCGTATTGTGAGCAGAGCTTGTAGATCGGCTACTTTTGGTAATTATTTACCAAAACTACCCGATCTACAAGCTCACAACACGGACGTTGCGTTGCTTATAGATCGGCTATTTTTGCCGTACCCGGGTACGGCATAATCATGCTGCTGATATTTTCATATTGTCAAGGTGGTGCACTGTTTTCATATTGCTGGATAATGGATATAATATTAATTTATTGATAATAACCTTTTTATCATAGACATATAGGCCTAAATGCCTGCTGCAAACATATTTTCATTAACCTATTTTTTCTTTATTCATCCATGAATTTAAAAATAATTTAACAAACTGTCCTTGCAGGGAGGTGACAGCCTGCAGTCACTAATTTGATACAGTCTGTTCCTAGCGAAAATTCAGCAGCAGCGTTTTGACTGGTTTCTTGTAGTCAGTTGATTATTCATATCCAAATGAGTGAAACGGCCGGGATGATTTGTTTATTTTTCATACAGTTCTTTATGAGGCGATCTGAAAAAACCCTAGGATTACAATGCAAATAAAAAGTACATGAACCCGCGGACCTATAACTACTTTCTGGCCTCGACAGCTCATTCATCCAAACAGAAAAGTCCTGTCTAACTCACCAACAAAGCTTGAATTATCCTCTTTCTATCTAAGTTCCTCCTCTTTCTATGAAGTTTTTAAAAAGGTTATTCTTTTAAAATAACATAGGCCTATGATTATTATCAATAAATTAATATTATATCCATTATCCAGCAATATGAAAACAGTGCACCACCTTGACAATATGAAAATATCAGCAGCATGATTATGAACCCCCGCTAATCCTGGGGGGGGGGGGGGGGGGGGGGATACGACAAAAATAGCCGATCTATAAGCAACGCGACGTCCGTGTTGTGAGCTTGTAGATCGGGTACTTTTGGTAAAGAATTACCAAAAGTAGCCGATCTACAAGCTCTGCTCACAATACGGACGTTAACAGAAACAGCAGTCCAATAAATTACTGCCTACATAATGAAGTTTTAATGTATTTAGCGCAATTCAATGAAATAATGTTAGATAACATATATTTTTTAATGGCAGGAATTAATTAATATTAATAAAACATATGTTCGGAGACACAATTAATGTGTCTCACATGCATGTACAAAATATATATTGGACTTTAGCACATAGCTTTACAACCTCACCAACCTTAATCCAAAAACTATTAAAATATAAGGCCTTCTACAGCAAGCAACTCATTCCTCTGCGCTGGGCCTGGGTGATACAATGAATCAGATTAGTAATACTATTGCAAATGAATTGTTTTATTATAAATAAATAAAACAAAACAATTGCAAATAAATGCACAGATCATTTGTCTCGAGATCTGTAGCTTCGAGATCCGCCAGGGAAGAAAAGAGAGGGGAAACGAAAGTTTAAAAAGTACATTTGTGTTGATTTATTTCGCTGGTTCAACTTCTGCCTCTTCTGAGTTGGAGCGCAATAAGCGCATGCATGCAGAAGTAGCGCACGCGCGCGCAAACGCGTGCATGTGCACTCAAGAGCGAGCTTGCGCAATGCATTATGGGGCAGATTTGCTTCGCTGTGTTTTTGTAGTGACCATCGGATGGTCCCTACAATTCCCGGTGCATTGTGGGATACTTCAGTCCACTACATTAGGGTGCAAAAATGCTCACTACATATTCGGACACTATAACAAAATGGCGGAACCCCAAAGTAGTGCACTATATGGGGCATAGGGAATGAATTCGAACGCAGCCTGGACACTCCATGCTGCTCAATGTTTTACCACTCAGTCTAGGTGAGGGGGGCGTGTCCTGATGGGAAAATCATGCATGTGCATACTCTCTATTCCCCAACCTGCAGGCCTTGTGAGGACAGAGACAAAGTAGGCCATGAAGCTACAGGGGGCTGTGTTGTGAGGACAGAGACAGAGTAGACCATGAAGCTACAGGGGCTGTGTTGTGAGGACAGAGACAGAGTAGACCATGAAGCTACAGGGGGCTGTGTTGTGAGAACAGAGACAGAGTAGGCCAGGGTTCCCCAATTAATTTTCCTCGAGGGCCATATTTTGACTAGGGTACCAGGCTGGGGGCCGAGTCCGCACGCGTGAGGTCGAGGTCTTGCCCTGAAAATTCATTTTCGACATGCATAGGCTACTGACCCCCATTTAATGCCATTTATATCTGGGACCCCCCCCCCCCCCCCCCCCCCCCCCCCGCCAGGGGGCGCTCCGCGGGCCGCAAATGGCCCGCGGGCCGCCTATTGGGGAACCCTGGAGTAGGCCATGAGGCTACAGGGGGCTGTGTTGTGAGGACAGAGACAGAGTAGGCCATGAGGCTACAGGGGGCTGTGTTGTGAGGACAGAGACAGAGTAGGCCATGAGGCTACAGGGGGCTGTGTTGTGAGGACAGAGACAGAGTAGACCATGAGGCTACAGGGGGCTGTGTTGTGAGGACAGAGACAGAGTAGACCATGAGGCTACAGGGGGCTGTGTTGTGAGGACAGAGACAGAGTAGGCCATGAGGCTACAGGGGGCTGTGCTGTGAGGACAGAGACAGAGTAGACCATGAGGCTGCAGGGGGCTGTGTTGTGAGGACAGAGACAGAGTAGGCCATGAGGCTGCAGGGGGCTGTGTTGTGAGGACAGAGACAGAGTAGGCCATGAGGCTACAGGGGGCTGTGCTGTGAGGACAGAGACAGAGTAGGCCATGAGGCTACAGGGGGCTGTGCTGTGAGGACAGAGACAGAGTAGGCCATGAGGCTGCAGGGGGCTGTGTTGTGAGGACAGAGACAGAGTAGGCCATGAGGCTACAGGGGGCTGTGACAGCGCAGACACACACATGTGTCGTTCTTGACTGTGTTATACGTGCCACGCGTGAATCGCATGCACTCAGCCTTTTGATTATAGGTGTTTAGCGCCAGGGCCCTCGGGAGGGCTCGGTTCGGCAAATTATTGTTCAAAAGCAGCAAAAAAGTAGCAAGCTGAAAACACGCCGAAGTGTCATTCTACGCTCTCAAGAGGTAAATTATTGTTAAAACATCTGCATGACATAATTTACTATTAGTCTCTACACTATTAGAGCAGAGCTTCACGGCCCACTGGTACGCACGCACGCACGCACGCACGCACGCGCGCACGCACGCACGCACGCACGCACGCACGCACGCACGCACACGCTTCACTTGTCCATTTCCAAGAAGTGCACGTGATGTTGTTTATTGATGTTTTTGGTGTCTCATGAATAATCCCGTAAGGGATACGAGTCTCATGACACATGCACGGCGCGCCAGAAAATATACCAAATGGATACAAAGATCATTCATTCAAAGGCACGCAAGCACACACTCTGTCTGTCTGTCTGTCTGTCTGTCTGTCTGTCTGTCTGTCTGTCTGTCTGTCTGTCTGTCTGTCTGTCTGTCTGTCTGTCTGTCTGTCTGTCTGTCTGTCTGTCTGTCTGTCTGCCTGCCTGCCTGCCTGCCTTAGGTTAGTGTGTGTGTGTGTGTGTGTGTGTGTGTGTGTGTGTGTGTGTGTGTGTGTGTGTGTGTGTGTGTGTGTGTGTGTGTGTGTGTGTGTGTGTGTGTGTGTGTGTGTGTGTGTGTGACGTGTGTGTGTGTGTGTGTGTGTGTGTGTGTGTGACGTGTGTGTGTGTGTGTGTGTGTGTGTGTGTGTGTGTGAGACGTGTGTGTGTGTGTGTGTGTGTGTGTGTGTGTGTGTGTGTGTGTGTGTGTGTGTGTGTGTGTGTGTGTGTGTGTGTGTGTGTGTGTGTGTGTGTGTGTGTGTGTGTGTGTGTGTGTGTGTGTGTGTGTGTGTGTGTTGTGGTCCTTGTGGAACAACATGGACTTATAAATAAACTCAGCCACGTGTCTATCTGGACGAGGGGGGGGGGGGGGGAGGGAGAGAGAGAGAGAGAGAGAGAGAGAGAGAGAGAGAGAGAGAGAGAGAGAGAGAGAGAGAGAGAGAGAGATCAGAGAGAGATCAGAGAGAGAGAGAGACGTTGAAAGAGCTATCTACATGGGACTTTTTAATGAGATGCCAGGAATCTTT
The DNA here is from genome assembly GCF_951216825.1 of Electrona antarctica. Lineage (NCBI taxonomy): Eukaryota > Metazoa > Chordata > Actinopteri > Myctophiformes > Myctophidae > Electrona > Electrona antarctica. The sequence goes on from NC_136790.1 coordinate 55,345,910, forward strand.
CTGTCTGTCTGTCTGCCTGCCTGTCTGTCTGCCTGCCTGCCTGTCTGTCTGCCTGCCTGCCTGCCTGCCTGCCTGCCTGCCTGCCTGCCTGCCTGTACGAACCAAGGACTCTATTTTTGCTAAACCCCCTTATCCCTAAACTTCTTAACTTCTTTTCCTTTTTATTTATACTATTTTGAAAAAAACGTTTTTCAATAGTTCAAATAGCCGATCTACAAGCTCACAACGTGACCATGCAGATCTACAAGCTCACAACGTGACCATGCAGATCTACAAGCTCACAACGTGACCATGTAGATCTACAAGCTCACAACGTGACCATGTAGATCTACAAGCTCACAACGTGACCATGTAGATCTACAAGCTCACAACGTGACCATGTAGATCTTCAAGCTCACAACGTGACCATGTAGATCTACAAGCTCACAACGTGACCATGTAGATCTACAAGCTCACAACGTGACCATGTAGATCTTCAAGCTCACAACGTGACCATGTAGATCTACAAGCTCACAACGTCACCATGCAGATCGGCTATTGTTGAAGAATTTCAATATGGTTTATAAAATGGTAAAAAAATTAATAATAATAATACGTTTTGGGATAAGGGGTTTAGCACTGGAGAAAATTGGGGCCCGTCCCACTGCCTGGTTGCTGACTGACTGACTGACTGGCTGACTGGCTGACTGGCTGGCTGGCTGGCTGACTCAGACTGACTGACTGACTGACTGACTGACTGACTGACTGACTGACTGACTGACTGACTGACTGACTGGCTGACTCAGACTGACTGGCTGGCTGACTGACTGACTGACTGACTGGCTGACTGACTGACTGGCTGGCTGGCTGACTGGCTGACTGGCTGACTGGCTGACTCAGACTGACTGACTGACTGACTGACTGGCTGGCTGGCTGACTGACTGGCTGGCTGGCTGGCTGACTGACTGACTGGCTGGCTGGCTGGCTGACTGACTGACTGACGGCTGGCTGACTGACTGACTGACTGACTGACGGCTGGCTGGCTGGCTGAAACTTAGGAACCTCTTCCTAAACTTGGAAACTCCTCCGGTTCTCCTGGCTTGGCTTCACGGCTGGCTGACCGGCTGGTGGACTGTCTGACGGAGTCGGCTGGTGGACGGCAGGGATCTAGGGTTACCGTCAGGAGTGTCGTCCCAAAGCGGACAGATTTAACAGCGCTCTGCTGGGGTTACTGCATGTTATGTCTTCTTGGAACAGCCTCCTATCGGACCTCAGGTACTACACTGTAGCTCCAGAAACACATTTAAATCTATTTGTTTTAAATATATTATAGACAAGCTGTTTAAACTCCCTGTTTTTCACTTACTACTGTAATTTGGTGTTGCTTGTGTTGCTGTATTACATTTGTTCATGATTTTATGATTCACTGTTAGATTTGACGTTGTTAAACACTTTGGCAACTTTGTTTAAAAACGTGCAATTTAAATAAAGTTTAATATTACATTACATTTTTTATTTTATTTTTTAACAGTGGAATATCTATATAATGAAACTATGCATATATTCTTTAAAGTGCTGTCTACATAAAATGCTATCTAAGTCTATATAAAATGCTATAAGTCTGGTAAAAAATGCTATATATCTAAGTCTACATAAAGTGCTATCTAAGTTACATAAGTTGAGCCTGTGCATACTGTATGCATGTGAGGTCGTCGGGGCTACTATTATTACTATTATATATTATTATTAGATATTATTATTATTATTATAATTTACAACCTTGTTTTTTAAAGCTGTTCTTTTGTATGTTTTATAGTTTTATAGTGGATCTTCCCCAAGGTTGTCCACGTGTCTGCTGCATACCCGATCCGGTGATCCAGTGACCCGGTTCTTCCAGTGATCCAGTGACCCTGTTTTTTCCAGTGATCCAATGACCCGGTTTTTCCAGTGATTCGGTGATCCAGTCACCCGGTCTTTCCAGTGATCCGGTGAATGTGAGTGAGCGGCAAATCATCCCGGACCATCCCATCGGAATCCCCCCCCCCCCTGCCGCCATGGACCATCCGGATCCGGTCGGATCCGCCTTCGCCGCCGCCGTCGATTCGGGCGAAGAAGAGACGACGTCGTCCACGGTGTCTCGCCTGGAGGCCACGCTGCACGCGGCCGTGCACGAGGTGCACGTGGACGTGAGTGCGTTCAAGCAGCGCACGGAGCGCCGCGTGGCCGAGGCGTGCCGCGCCTGCGCCGAGCCGCTAGGCCGGGCCGTGGCCGCGCTGCAGGAGGAGAACCGGCAGCTCAGGGCGCGGCTGGACGCTCTCGCCGCCCTGGTGGACGGCCTGGTGACTGCGGGGGTGACCGGCGCCGCCCTGGTGGACGGCCTGGTGACTGCAGGGACGACCGGCACAGCGACAACGGGGACGACCGGGTAGGTTTTAGGTTTTTTAGGTTTTATTTATTGGCACATAAAAAAGGTTTAAACAGGAAAAAGAAATGCATGCATATTAATACTGTGCAGGAGAAGTTAAAAGCCAAAAGGCTTATCGAGAACTTCCCCTATTTTGAAGAATCAGACATTAAATATAAACAAAACAATACCAGTAATTCATTCAAATATAAAAACACAAAAACATAATAACAACTCATCTGCAGATCTACTCACACATGTAGCCAACTGTGAATTAAACTACTACGCTTTTTGAGTATTTGTTTGTAGTTTGCTTTTAAAGACTAGCAGAGATGGAGGTTTTTTCAGTCTAGAATCAACAGCATTCCAAAGAGTAGACCCTCTATATCCTATTGAGAACTGCCTAAGGGAAGTATGTAAGGGATAATATCTGGCTAGGTGGTCATTGTCGGGAGATAATTCACCGACAGGGAGTTTAACCACCGATGCGAAGCCGAGGTGGTTACACTCCCTGAAGGTGAATTATATCCCGACAATAACCACCTAGCCAGATATTATCCCGCTTATTACATGGCTAACTAACGTAAATTAATACATTGACCCAAAACACAACAAAAAAAGTATTCCATAAGTTCGCGCTGGCTGCGTCTGCCCAGCTGCAGGGCTGCAGCACTGTCAGAAAACAAGGAAGTGAGTTGATCAAATAGAATCCATTTTCGGGTCCTGCTTCGTCTATTTCTCGCTCAAATGTTTTCAAAAACATTTTTAAGAGCAATGTTTAGCTGTAAATTACATTGTGTGTCACTAGTGTGTGTGTTTACATGGCTGTTATGTTGGAAACGGCAGTAAATCAAGCGGGGCGCAGCCGCGCAGCTGGTGGTGCTCAGAGGGTTTGATTAGGCAGCGGTCATTATACAGCGGAGCGGTCATTATCGACACATAATTCACAGCTGAATTAAGCGATTGACCAATCAGAATCAAGCATTCAACCAAGCCATGTAATAAACGACAATAATGTGCAGGTCCTTGGATTGAGGTGTGGCATATGAATGGATATTTGAATTAAAAGAAAATAAACAATTAAACCCATTTGGAAGATTTTGATAGTCATAAATGCATTTGTACACAAATATACATATCTGTAGAGAATTTACCTCAGAGACAGACAAAATGTTTAATTTCTTGAAAAGAGGAGCAGATGATTCAAATCGATCTGAGGAGGTTGCTAGTCTAACAATCTTTTTTGAAGTAAAATAATTTTTGATGAGATGAATGAGTGCTAGCCCATATTGGGCTGACCATAAGGGCATGATCGCAAGCATGACGTCGTCTTCATCATCGCCCTAAAAGGATCGTAATTATTTGAGATAGTCGAAGTTGTACAGTCGACTAGTTGTCATTCGTTTTTCATTTTTCAAAAATTGCAAAAATAGCTGATCTACAAGCTTACAACGCGTGACCTCGTGACGTGTTGTAAGCTTGTAGATCAGCTATTTCCGCTACTTTTCTTTTGTTTTTGGAAAGTGGAATTATTAAAAAAGTGATTTCTTTGCACATTTAAGCAGGGATGTGCAGAGAGTGTCATAGAGGCAGGGGCTGAAATCCCGTAAGAGGACACTTTTGGACAAAAATTGCGAAAATAGCAGATCTACAAGCTCTCAACGCGTCGTGTTGAGAGATTGTAGATCTGCTATTTTCACCATATTTGAAGCCTTCAAATCAATTTGTGTGACGATTAATGGTCAACTTGTGATGGTGACAGCCCTGCAGCGCCCAGGACGACGCAGCCCCTGAAGAGGATGACAGCGCCCCCCTCTGGGGAGGATGAGGAGGAGTACGAGGTGAGGGGCCGCGGCGTGCAGAACGGACACGCGGCAGCGTCCGAGGAGGCCGAGGTGCGCAGCACCGCCAGAGGGAGCGGCGCCGAGCAGGAGGAGGAGGAGGAGAGCGGCCCACGGGTCACTCTGTCCGGCTCCGGTGCGTCTGCCTCGCTCACGGAGTCCAGTCTGAGCTCTGGAGGTCCTGCTGCTGCTGGTGGTGGTGGTGGTGGTACCACTGGTTCTACCGGTCCCACTGGTCCTACCGGTCCCACTGGTCCTACCGGTCCCACTGGACTTACCGGTCCTGCTGGATTTAGTGTCCCCACTACTGGTCCCTCTGGATTTAGTGTCCCCACTACTGGTCCCACTGGATTTAGCGGTTCTATGGGTCCTGCCGCCACCCAGGCGGACTCCGGAACCCCCACACCCTGGAGGACCAAGCGATACGCCGCCCTGCAGGTCAATGTGAGTCATTTAATCCCACACGTTTTTTTGTTGTTGTTGGTTTTTTTGAGTGGTGCAACCACTCCAAGGAACAGCACTGTGACTATGGGACTATGGGACTATGTTACTATGTTACTATGTTTAGAGTACCAGTAGGGGCAAAAGTGGCGCTGTAGATACTGCTGCACTGTTGCCTGCTAATGAGAGAGAGAGAGAGAGAGAGAGAGAGAGAGAGAGAGAGAGAGAGAGAGGCAGGGGGAGAGGGGAGTTGCACCACTCAGTTCACACAGGTGTGATTTTTCCTTCTATATCCTAAATCAGTGGTTCTCTAAACATCTCCTGGACTACATGTTGTCTCAGTAAGACAGCCCCTCCCCCCTATCCACATGGAGGAGCAGTGCACCAAAGCATTATGGGAATTGTAGTCCAGGAAGTCCATGACATCAGAGACACTGGGCTCACTGCTAAAATCTAAAATATCTAAAACCACATATTATAAAAATCTTCTAAACGGCATTAACATATATATTTGTTTTTTGCAAAACGGGTGAAGTGTCCCTTTAAGTGAATGCAAGGCACTGATATCACTGCAGTTAAGAATAGCCATTACATGAATACAGTCTGGTTGGAAATAAACCCAGGAATGGACGGACGGGCCGGATGGGACTGGACTGCACCATGTAAGGCGGTGGTTCCCAAAGTGGGGTCCGGGGACCCCCAGGGGTCCTTGAGGGAGTGCCAAGGGGTCCCCCAGCTAAATGATATTAGTTTGGAACCAAATGGACCCTTATGGGTCTGTAACTCTGAGATGGAACCAAATGGACCATCATGGGTCTGTAATTCTGAGATGGAACCAAATGGACCCTTATGGGTCTGTAACTCTGAGATGGAACCAAATGGACCATTATGGGTCTGTAACTCTGAGAGTTTATAGGGTCCATTTGGTTCCATTGGTTCCCGCGGCCCCCCGTCACTGGTTGAACTATATTTGTAACTAGAAGAAGAAGAAGAAGAAGAAGAAGAAGAAGAAGAAACTCGTCACTGCGGCTCGGCTCTGATCCGTTCCGCAGATGGAAAGCTGAGTTCCATCTAAAAGGCCCCACGGTGCAGATGGAAAGCTGAGTTCCATCTAAAAGGCCCCACGGTGCAGATGGAAAGCTGAGTTCCATCTAAAAGGCCCCACGGTGCAGATGGAAAGCTGAGTTCCATCTAAAAGGCCCCACGGTGCAGATGGAAAGCTGAGTTCCATCTAAAAGGCCCCACGGTGGAGATGGAAAGTTAGAGTTCCATCTAAAAGGCCCCCACGGTGGAGATGGAAAGTTAGAGTTCCATCTAAAAGGCCCCACAGTGCAGATGGAAAGCTGAGTTCCATCTAAAAGGCCCCACGGTGCAGATGGAAAGCTGAGTTCCATCTAAAAAGCCCCACGGTGCAGATGGAAAGCCGAGTTCCATCTAAAAGGCCCCACGGTGCAGATGGAAAGCTGAGTTACATCTAAAAGGCCCCACAGTGGAAATGGAAAGTTAGAGTTCCATCTAAAAGGCCGCACGGTGCAGATGGAAAGCTGAGTTCCATCTAAAAGGCCCCACGGTGGAGATGGAAAGTTAGAGTTCCATCTAAAAGGCCCCACGGTGCAGATGGAAAGCTGAGTTCCATCTAAAAGGCCCCACGGTGCAGATGGAAAGCTGAGTTCCATCTAAAAGGCCCCACGGTGCAGATGGAAAGCTGAGTTCCATCTAAAAGGCCCCACGGTGCAGATGGAAAGCTGAGTTCCATCTAAAAGGCCCCACGGTGCAGATGGAAAGCTGAGTTCCATCTAAAAGGCCCCACGGTGGAGATGGAAAGTTAGAGTTCCATCTAAAAGGCCCCACGGTGCAGATGGAAAGTTGAGTTCCATCTAAAACGCCCCACGGTGCAGATGGAAAGTTAGAGTTCCATCTAAAAGGCCCCACGGTGCAGATGGAAAGTTAGAGTTCCATCTAAAAGGCCCCACGGTGCAGATGGAAAGTTAGAGTTCCATCTAAAAGGCCCCACGGTGCAGATGGAAAGCTGAGTTCCATCTAAAAGGCCCCACGGTGCAGATGGAAAGCTGAGTTCCATCTAAAAGGCCCCACGGTGGAGATGGAAAGTTAGAGTTCCATCTAAAAGGCCCCACGGTGCAGATGGAAAGTTGAGTTCCATCTAAAACGCCCCACGGTGCAGATGGAAAGTTAGAGTTCCATCTAAAAGGCCCCACGGTGGAGATGAAGCCTCTCCAGTAATACCTTGGCTCGTCCCAGAGCAGCTGTCCTGTCCTGTCATGTTCCGTGTGGGCTCCACCACGCTGCTGCTGGCCCAACAGTAGCGCTCTGAAACACACACCCTGCCAGCCAGCATTCCTCCCCGATGATGTCACCCCGGTCCGGCAGCTTTCCCCCCCCTTAAGTGACGCACTTATAAAAAAATCACACCCGTGTGAACTGAGTGGTGTAATATAGCCTGTCTGACGTAATGAAATCATGTCTGACGTAATTAAATCACACCCGGGTGAACAGGGTGAACATAGCAACCATGCTCATTTTTTCTGCACTAACAAAGCCAGTTGTAGGAGTGGTTTACACCACTCAAAAATATATATTTGTATAGCACATTTACAACAGCCAAAGCTGACCAAAGTGCTGAACAGAGTGAAACAAGACAGTAGAGCATAGCAATATAAAACAATGAAAAGAGACAATAAAATATAAAACAGAGCATACAATAGCACAGAGCAGGAAATCAATATACAGGTAAATCAGGTGCAGTTAAAGGCGAGGGAGAACAGATGAGTTTTGAGGAGGGATTTAAAAGCCCCAATTGACTCGGCAGATCTAATATGGAGGGGCAACATGTTCCAGAGTTTGGGGCCCGCAGCCGCAAAAGCACGATCACCCCTGCTCCTCTTACTAGTCGTGAACTCGACCAGCCTTAATAGACCTTAACGCTCTAGATGGGGCGTAGGGCACAATTAAGTCAGAGAGGTAGGAGGGAGAGAGACCGTGAGGTGATTTAAAAACAAATAAAAGCACCTTAAAATCTATTCTGAACTTAACAGGGAGCCAATGGAGAGAGAGGCCAGAACTGGGGGTGATGTGGTCTCGTTTTTTGGTTCCGGTGAGAAGACGGGCAGCTGCGTTCTGCACTAACTGCAGGCGCCTAAGTGACGCCTGGTCGATACCAGTGTACAGAGAATTGCAGTAATCAATTCGTGTGGAAATGAAGGCGTGGATGACCATCTCGAGCTGTTTGGGGGGGAGGTACGACTTAATCTTAGCAATAGTTCTAAGTTGGAAGAAACTCGTTTTTACAACAGAGCTTATTTGTTTATTACATTATTTTAAAAGTTATAGTCACCAATGTACAGTTTTTAAATATACAAAGATTATTTTTGCATATTAGGTAGTTATACAACATAGTCGACTGGTCGGCTAGTTAACTAGGCAACTAGTCGACTAGTAAAAATCACACCTGTGTGAAGTCAGGGGCGGTAACATATTAAAGTCTAACTCATGTTGATTAGGTGATGTAATGGTGATGTAAAACAAACGGTGCAAACACAAATTAAACGCCATTAACAATAAAGAGACAATAGGACGTAAATATTCTCTTCATTGTCAATGGCCTTTTTCAAAACAAACATTGAACTAAAGACAAACATTAAACCTGTATATAGGAGGGGCTAGCGCCCCTCAAAAGTCACTAGAGGTGAAAGCACACACACACACACACACACACACACACACACACACACACACACACACACACACACACACACACACGCACGCACGCGCGAGCGTGCGCGTCTTCTGTGCTTGTGATGTGCTGATTGAAGTGGATAAAGTGGCTACTGGACAGCCCATCAATCCAGCGCTAATCCCTCATAACATACTGCGGTCCTCTGCTCTGGCAGCCTTCTGCGTAATGGCCCTGTGGCGTGACCTGAAGGTGTGTGTGTGTGTGTGTGTGTGTGTGTGTGTGTGTGTGTGTGTGTGTGTGTGTGTGTGTGTGTGTGTGTGTGACTGTGTGTGTGTGTGTGTGTGTGTGTGTGTGTGTGTGTGTGTGTGTGTGTGTGTGTGTGTGTGTGTGTGTAAAGGAGCTTACACCTGCCCTTTATGTTCCATCCCTATAAGCCAGCGGTTCCCAAACCTTTTTGGCCATGTACCTCCCGACCTATCTGACGCACCCCCTGTTACCTCCCGACCTATCTGATGCACCCCCCAACATGGAGATATAAATTGCATAAGCTATATAGAGACATATATTTCCTATTTATCCACACCTGAATATGGCATATATATGCTGGATAGGCTATATTGCACGCACCACAGGGGGTGCACGCACCACAGGGGGTGCACGCCACGCACCACAGGGGGTGCACGCACCACAGGGGGTGCACGCACCACAGGGGGTGCACGCCACGCACCACAGGGGGTGCACGCACCACAGGGGGTGCACGCCACGCACCACAGGGGGTGCACGCCACGCACCACAGGGGGTGCACGCCACGCACCACAGTTTGGGAACCACTGCCTATAAGCCAATAATGCTGCTGCTCTGACAAAACTCTGTCTAATCACTAATCGGCACAACTGATGATATTTATAATGTGATTAATCCGTTCTCAAATCTGCTATTAACGGCTAGGTGTGATGTCTGTCTGTCTGTCTGTCTGTCTGTCTGTCTGTCTGTCTGTCTGCCTGCCTGCCTGCCTGCCTGCCTGCCTGCCTGCCTGCCTGCCTGCCTGTCTGCCTGCCTGTCTCTCTGCCTGCCTGCCTGCCTGCCTGCCTGCCTGCCTGCCTGTCTCTCTGCCTGCCTGCCTGCCTGCCTGCCTGCCTGCCTGCCTCTCTCTGCCTGCCTGCCTGCCTGCCTGCCTGCCTGTCCTAACTATTTCCATGTATTAATCTAATCCACTCTCTGATGGTGATGGATGTTGTGTTCCTCCATGCGGGGGTAACTGCAGGGCAGCGGCTGGGTTGGGCTGGGCTAGGGGGAGGAGGGTGTTGTTACTGGGCTCAGGGCTCAGGGGGGGGGGGGGGGGGGTGCAGTTTATATTTAGGGTCTACCGGGGCGGGGGGTGGTGTCTATCTTGGGACGTAAGCGGAGCGGAGCGGAAAGAGCCCCACGCGCTTTTATGTGGACGTCCAAAATAGCCCTCCCAGCTCCCCAGATGGGGGGGGCACGGTCCGACACGCATAACGTCACCTGTCTGCCTGTTAAAGGGCAGAGCAGCTGTTCCGTCGCACGCACTGGGAACCGCCCTCCCTCCGTGATGTCATCTGTGATGTCATCCGTGATGTCATCCGTATCCGTGATGTCATCCATATCCGTGATGTCATCCGTATCCGTGATGTCATCCGGGGAGACATTCTAAAATCCTAAACCAGTGGTTCCCAAAGTGGGGTCCGGGGACCCCCTGCAGGGGTCCTTGAGGGGAGTTCCAGGGGGTCCCCATGCAGCTAAATGATATAGTTTTGAACCAAATGGACCCTTATTAGCCTACTCTGGCCTTGATGCATGGTTACCCATCAAGGCCAGAGTAGATTTTAAAATCCTGTTAACCACTTTTAAGGCACTTCATGGACTGGCCCCACTTTATATCCTCGACCTTTTAACCCCTAAGGATAACGTGAGACCCCTCAGGTCCTCGGATAAAGGTCTCTTAAAAATCCCGGCGACCAAGTTAAAGACAAAAGGTGATAGGGCCTTTGCAGTGCCTGCTCCTACCTTGTGGAATGCTCTGCCCTTGCCTCTGAGAAACAGTTTAAAAACGTTTTTTGTTTCCGTAAACATTTTTCCCATGTTGTCACTTGATCTCCTTTGCAGGTCTGTTCGTTTAGTTTCTGTTTTAATCTTTGAGTATTGATTATATATATTTTTTCTTGCATTATTTTACTACTTTGTTTTAAGCTGATTGTTACTTACTTACTTACTTACTTACTTATGGGTCTGTTAACTCTGAGAGTGTATACAAATGGAACCAAATGGACCCATAGTTGTACACTCTCAGGGTTAAATTAACTTTGATTTTACAATATATACCTATGTAGCCTAATTCAGGTCAAACCTCTTAACAGTGTCTTAACACATTTAGACCTGAGGACGATTATACATGTATGTCTAAACAGGGTGTGTCTGTCTAAACAGGGTGTGTTTATCTTTATCTAAACAGGGTGTGTTTATCTAAACAGGGTGTGTTTATCTAAACAGGGTGTGTTCATCTAAACAGGGTGTGTTTATCTAAACAGGGTGTGTTCATCTAAACAGGGTGTGTTTATCTAAACAGGGTGTGTTTATCTAAACAGGGTGTGTTCATCTAAACAGGGTGTGTTTATCTAAACAGGGTGTGTTTATCTAAACAGGGTGTGTTCATCTAAACAGGGTGTGTTCATCTAAACAGGGTGTGTTTATCTAAACAGGGTGTGTTTATCTAAACAGGGTGTGGAGGCCAAGGAGGTGAGAAGAGAAGACGCTACAGTGAACGGGACTGGCAGAGAGCACGGTACACACATCCCATACACATCCTCTATATATGCGACTACATTTGACTGAGGGATTGCCATTGGATTTTTTTAATTTTCGTTTTTTCATGTCATATGAAAGCAGGGAATTATAGCTTCAAATTGACATATTGGTTGTTCAGTTTGAGGTTTAGGAGATATGGCTTATAGAGTAAATGTCTTGCAGAGAAACAGCGAGTTGAGAAAACAGGCTTGAAAGGTTCACTTCTGTGGACTCTAACATTACACCTAGCTACATGTTTAAGCATTTATTTCATATTTACATGTCTTCTGTGGACTCTAACATTACACCTAGCTACATGTTTAAGCATTTATGTCGATTTCAGCTCTGACACTTATTTCAGACATGCTCTAGTATGTCACATATATGATACATATATCATACATATTACATACATGACCAGATATTTGACTGAGAGCCTGTCATCGTCCAATCTCCAGCTTTTTACCAGAGGAGAATAACTGAATTCATATTTTTCTTTTTTAATCCAAAATGAGTTAATAGCACAGGCAGACTCTTCACATACTAGAGCATGTCTGAAATAAGTGTCAGAGCTGAAATCGACATGAAAATATGAAATAAATGCTTAAACATGTAGCTGCTTAAACATGTAGCTAGGTGTACGTTAGAGTCCACAGAAGACATGTAAATATGAAATGAATGCTTAAACATGTAGCTAGGTGTAATGTTAGAGTCCACAGAAGTGAACCTTTCAAGCCTGTTTTCTCAACTCGCTGTTTCTCTGCAATACATTTACTCTATAAGCCATATCTCCAAAACTGGTGGGTCAAACGGAACAACTAAGATGTCAATTTGAAGCTATGATTCCCTGCTTTCACATGACATGAGAATCAATGAATTAGCCTGGGTCAGAAACAGTCACATCTGTCCAGTCCATTCTCTCAAGAGCAGCTGAAAGGTTAAAGGTCACTGCAGTGTTTCATAGATCTGCGTTTGATTGTTGAGTGACAATAAACAAATCTATGACTCTTAACGGGTATAAAGACCATGTTGTGATCATGTTGCTTAAACTGCACTGGATGGCACCACACTCTGAGATTCGAAAATGAATAACAAATCCAATGACGTTGGATGTCTCCCATTCACGGTGGGTCACATATGCAAGTACACACATCCACTGACTGGCTATGGATATGTGTGTGTGTGTGTGTGTGTGTGTGTGTGTGTGTGTGTGTGTGTGTGTGTGTGTGTGTGTGCGTGCATCTGTGTGCGTGTGTGTGTGTGTGTGTGTGTGTGCAGGTGGTTCCTCCAGTGCACAGCAGGGTTCCCAGCTAGACTGTGACGGGAGTGAGGAGGAACAGAGAACATCTGAGGCTGTGGGCTCCGTGCACGCCCCTGTCGGCGCCGTGCACGCCCCTGTCGGCGCCGTGCACGCCCCTCTTGGGGCCGTGCACGCCCCTGTCAGCGCCAGTGTCTCCCAGGCAACGGTGTCGACGTCAAACACGCGGGACGGTGCGTCGGTCGCTATTTTTACTATTTTCGCTATTTTTGGCTTCCACGTGAAATATATATATTTTTTTTTTTTTGGGTATTCTTACGTCAAAGGTCCATACAAATCAATCAATCAATCAATCAATCAATCAATCAATCAATCAATCAATCAATCAATCAATCAATCAATCAATCAATCAATCACTCAATCAATCATTTCAGCAGACCCATCTGGACTCGAGGAGCCGGTGTCTGAAGTAATCCAGGAACGTTCCGCCCCAGAGGCCCCCGGGGTCCTGCCCCATCTCCCCCTCACGGCAGTCACCAAACCCGGGCCGGAGTGTCCACCCGCTCCCCAGGTCCATTTGGCAAATCGCTTTTTTTTAGCACGAATATCGCATTTTTTGCAGATTATGAGCCATAATGCATATAAAGACGGCTTGTACTTTGGCCGTTTTTACGTGGTCACGGCCTGGCGGCGCTAGCTAAAAACATGTTAAATTTGATGCGAATCAATCGCTGATTAACGTGGATTAAACAAAACTCGCCTTTTACGGCTCTGGCAAGCTTTGGACAGAGTTAAGGTAAGGTCGTCTTTACGCCTGTGGCCCTTATCCAGCACGGTACTTGAGTGTACTGTCTCTCAGACAGAGACGTACTGTACTGTACAGAATGCAACGCTGACTGCTATAAAGTTGACTGGTCATAAACGCGCAGAGCACAGTGGTATAAACGGCATCCCAGGTCTTCAGAGCAGAGGCGCGGGGCATGCGCCGCAATAAATCACATCCCGTTAGCATCCATTCATGACAGCTAATAACAACTACGAGAGCGCAAGACACTGGAGCAGTAGTCGGATATTAAGACGTCTGTCTAAACATGGGTTGTAACTAGGGATGGAGTTTGTTATTATTATTTGTTTTAAAGGAGCATTCAGTGATTTGGGTGATTTGGAAAACCACCCAGTCCGCCCCGGTAACAAAGTGTGCACATGCACGCTCTACAGTGGGGGGAAGTGCAACAGGCCAACAGCATGTGCACCAAGGCCCACCCCCACTCGATCATGATTGGAGGAAGGCCCCACTCATCCTGATTGGATGAAGGTTTTGCCACCCGCCACCAAAACTGAAACTAGGGTTTTTTGACCCCAGGGGCTCACTGGGGACAGGGAGGAACTCCTTATATGGTCAGCACACTCTATAGTAGGGAGGATTACCCAGAAAAAAAGAAAAAATAAGTGATATTTGAATTAAGTCAAATCACTGAATATACCTTTAAGCGCAAATAACATGCATTTTAAAACTGCTTTTAATATTTAATATCATATTGTCTATGTCCCTCAAAGTTATTTCTAATGGTTTGAGCCTCAATCACCACTCTGATATAACCAGGCCCTGTAATTTCTTTCTGGACTTTGAAAGCAGTTTTAGCTGCAGTACCACAATGTCCTGAGGCGGTGGGGGTGCTGATATGCAGATTATTTAATATTTGAGTCATTATAATACTGATGCTAGATAAAACCAGGCTTGTTTCCATTCCATGCCAGCTTGGAAATTCAACAATGGTGGACATTGTAAACAAAGTGGAAATGCAAATTTGGAACTGAAGACTGAAGAAGAGGAGGAATTATACAAAGTAGGGTGACATTGATGACATCACAATGAGGACAAAATCAGTTGAGCTGATTTCTATTAAAGCACCTATATATGATATGAAAGCCTGATTGATCAGTTATTTGTGGGGATAGAAAACACATATGAGATCCCCAAAAACACAAAAGAAATTGAAAAAGTTGAATTCCTTTAAATGTTTTTGTGGCTTTCGCCTTTATTTTATATTTTTTATGGAGGGACAGACAGTAGGCTGACAGGAAATGGGGAGAGAGATGGGGGGGTGACATGCAGTAAAGGCCGTCGGGATCGGGAGTCGAACCCGTGGCACACTGCCAGACTGGATTACCAGCCAAGGTGCCTGGACCGCTGACCCAGGCCATTATTATTATTATTGAGGGGCGCTTAGCCCCTCCTATATACAGGTTAATGTTTGTCTTTAGTTCAATGTTTGTTTTGAAAAAGGCACTGAAAGGGAAACATTACGTCCTAATGTGCCTCATTACGTCATAATTGTCTCTTTATTGTTAATGACATTAAATGTTTGTGTTTGCACCGTTTGTTTTACATGACCTAATCAACATGAGTTAGACTTTAATATATGAGCGCCCCTCACTTCACACGGGTGTGATTTCTTTGATATCGAGCCGGGTTCTTATCGAGCATGAGTCCGGCCGAAAGTGTCCAAGTGGGAGAGGGCGGGGCTTAGCTGTAGGTGAATTACAATTTTGAGAAATACCGAAAAAAATCACACCCGTGTGAACTGAGTGGTGTAAGGTCTGTCTGACGTAATGAAATCATGTCTGACGTAATGAAATCACACCCGGTGTGATTTCATTACCTGGCTTTGTTTGTGCAGAAAAAATTAGCATGGTTGCTATGTTCACCCTGTTCACCCGGGTGTGATTTCATTACATCGTTACAACAGGGTGAACATAGCAACCATGCTCATTTTTTCTGCACAAAAAAGCCAGTTGTAGGAGTGGTTACACCACTCAAAAATATTGCTTATAACAGCTTTAAGTAAAACATTAATTTGAGTACTTTTTTTCCCCATTTCAGATCAGAGTGACTCTAAGCCCTATCTGCCTCTCACTGCCATGACCAGACCCAGCACCACAGCACCCCCTGCTGGTGGCATCATGCCAGCTCTGTCTCCCTCCCTGGCACACAAGGTGTCACAGCAGGCCCCTCCCCCCTCCCCCGGTGGTCACATGACATCACAGCAGGCCCCTCCCCCCTCTCCCGGTGGTCACATGACGTCACAACAAGCCCCTCCCCCCTCCCCTGGCCACATGACATCACAGCAGGCCCCTCTCCCCTCCCCTGGCCACATGACATCACAGCAGGCCCCTCTCCCCTCCCCTGGCCACATGACATCACAACAAGCCCCTCCCCCCTCCCCTGGCCACATGACATCACAGCAGGCCCCTCCCCCCTCCCCTGCAGGCCACATGACATCACAACAAGCCCCTCCCCCCTCCCCTGGCCACATTACATCACAGCAGGCCCCTTCCCCCTCCCCTGGCCACATGACATCACAACAAGCCCCTCCCCTCTCCCCTGGCCACATGACATCACAACAAGCCCCTCCTGTCAAACCTGGGGAGTACCCGTTTAAATCAGGTATAATCCATCTATAATCAGTTTAATTGATTATTATATGAAAAGATATAATGACGTAAAATTTGCCTAAACCCTGTCAGCTATAACAGTATCATATGTGTGGGGGACCCCCAAAAATATTATTTGTACGGGGGACCACCCCAAAATAATCACATTTGAACTGGGGAGCCCCCCCAAAATAATCCCATTTGAACTGGGGACCCCCCACGCTGACAAGCACTTGGAATTGTAGTCGAGGCGTTACATTTGAAAACAGCCGATCTACAAGACGAGAAGCGTATCAGCTATTTTCACAGTTGTTGCCTCTTTCATATATTTGACATTTTGGCCAAAATGTATGTAGCCTATAGTTTGCTGACTACTTTTGACACAGTAATGGTCTCATTTTGTATTTATTTATTTTATTTAGGTATTAAAAATCTCTTTAAAGTCGTGTGTGTGTTTTGTGTATAGGGTTAGGTTATTTAGGCTGAGCTGCTGCTGACCGTGTGTGTGTTTTCATAGGGTTAGGTTTAGGCTCAGCTACTGTTGACCGTGTGTGTTAGGGTTAGGCTTAGGCTGAGCTACTGCTGACCGTGTGTGTGTTTTCATAGGGTTAGGTTTAGGCTCAGCTACTGTTGACCGTGTGTGTTAGGGTTAGGTTTAGGCTGAGCTACTGCTGACCGTGTGTGTGTTTTTATAGTGTTAGGTTTAGGCTGAGCTACTGTTGACCGTGTGTGTGTTTTGTGGTCTCTGTAGCGTCGTCACCCAGCCCCAGACTGAAGAGGAGCATCAGCTTCCCACAAGCCTCGGGTAAGAAACTATAGTCAAAGTTGAACGATCGACCGAGGGGCTCATGCATAAAATAGAAAAAAATGCAGTTAAAAAGCTATAAGTTGTGCATAGGCGCCTGGGCGCATGTGAACAAGCTCCCGGTTGAATCCCATGGACTCGTCTACAGCAGAGCCATCTAACAGAAGAGTTACGACATTGAGGGGGCAGAAACCCAGAGCGCTCGAGTGCTGTTCATGCATAGCCTGGTTAATAAACCAGACCGAATCAGCCGTTGGCAAAAAAAAGTTGCCTACCAGCGGATTACGGTCTGGCGAGGCTCAGTAGCACGCCTCTTTCCTACAGCAGAGAACAGGTCGGACCAATCGGGACACGGTATGCAATATAGGCGGGCTTTGGTACAGTGACGTTCAATGCTTGAGACCTTTGACTGACAGTAGCTCTGACCAATTGCATCGAAGAGAAAATGTTCCCCGGGAAATGAAATCCAAGTGGAGCCAGCCCAGACTGATATACCGCGACAGTGTTGTGTGATATTAGTCTGGCTTATTAGCCAGGCTAGTTCATGCAGTCTGAACTGAGACAAGCTGGAGCTGGAAATACATTGTTTTCAACGAGGGCGGCGCAAATAAGAGCTATTTTAAGCATGTGTGCAACATGACAACTGTTTTAAAGTAGTGTACAGTAACAACTAAAGTCTCTTTAATGTTTATGTTTTACTGTTACTACAAAACAATCTAAAATGAAGGGATTTAAGATCATTAAAGCTGGGCTGTTGCCCTGAGTCCAATGCATGTCTGCCTACTTCCGGTCCAGGACTTGTCCCAGTTGGTTGTCCCCATTCTCAATAGAAGTCTATATGTAGGAGAGCCTCCATTGGACTGAAGCCCCATGAAGTGACCAATAGAAGTCTATGTAGGAGAGCCTCCATTGGACTGAAGCCCCATGAAGTGAACCAATAGAAGTCTATGTAGGAGAGCCTCCATTGGACTGAAGCCCCATGAAGTGAACCAATAGAAGTCTATGTAGGAGAGCCTCCATTGGACTGAAGCCCCATGAAGTGAACCAATAGAAGTCTATGTAGGAGAGCCTCCATTGGACTGAAGCCCCATGAAGTGAACGCAGTTTGCGTAACTCTGTCTATATCTAAGGCTACAGTATACACACATCCTTCTCTCCTGGTTGAATCCCATGGACTCGCCTACAGTATACGCATCCTTCGCTCGCGCATGTCACAGGTTGAAGCGGGAGCTCGTTTCATATTCTGCAGTGATATTTTAGTCGATGCACATTGTCGTCATAGTTTTAGTGTTTCTCCTCCTTTAAATTTGCTCTCTCTCTCTCTCTCTCTCTCTCTCTCTGTATTTACATTTCTCTGCAGACATGAATCTACTCCCCTCTAAGACGCCGGTGAAGACATCTTTCTCCCCCAGCTTTGACAAGTAAGATGCATTACATCATCATGAATCCTGATGCATTACATCATCATGAATCCTGGTGCATTACATCATCATGAATCCTGATGCATTACATCATGAATTCTACAGTAAGATGCATTACATCATGAATTCTACAATAAGATGCATTACATAATGAATCCTACAGTAAGATGCATTTAGTCCAGTAAATAAAGTAAAACAATTCCTCTCAGGTTGGACAAAATTGGATTATTTGGTTTCTCAACTGATTCTGATAGGACATACTAGCCAGGGTGATTCTGACAGAACATTAGGTCTACTAGCCAGGGTGATTCTGACAGGACATTAGGTCTACTAGCCAGGGTGATTCTGACAGGACATTAGGTCTACTAGCCAGGGTGATTCTGACAGGACATTAGGTCTACTAGCCAGGGTGATTCTGACAGGACATTAGGTCTACTAGCCAGGGTGATTCTGACAGGACATTAGGTCTACTAGCCAGGATAAAAACTCAGTTCACACGGGTGTGATCTTTTTAGCCTTAGCCTCAGTCTGATGGCCTCAAAAGTCTAATATCTCCCCCAGTCCATATAAGGATATCCCTTTGGTCTAGTGGTTAAGATCCCCGGGGACGAACAAATAAATTAACCTGAACCTGGTTAAGATGTTGGACTTTCATGCGGGAGACCTGAGTTTGAAGCCCGGGCATCACACATGCATCAGAGCTGTTGTTGGCATTGACTTCCTTGTGCCAACTTGTCAACAGAAAGGTGAACAAGGCTGACAGTCTGGACGTAGGAGGGAAGTCCCAGACTCTACCCCGCGCCAACGGAACCCAGGCCCGACGGGCTCTGTTTGAGAGAGCCAACACAGAGCTTGGACTGTAAGTAATCGTCAACTTAAATTTGTAATCGTGACAGCCCTAGTTAGGGTTAGGGGGCAGGGTTAGTAATGGTTAGTAAGTAAGAGATAATATCTGGCTAGGTGGTGACGTTCATTGTCGGGAGTTGGAGTGGTTAAACTCCCCAATTATGTCCCGACAACGACCACCTAGCCAAATATTGTCCCGCTTAATTGAGTACCACAGACGAAAAACAGTCTAAGTCCAAATTTCAGACTGACCCCTCCACGAAAAGGCCTCGTTGTCCTGAACCCTTATCTATCATTTATATATTATGGATCAATAGTGTGGACTTAGACTGTTATTCGTCTGTGGTACTCAATTATTACATGGCTACCTAACAAAAATTAATACATTGACCCAAAACACAACAAAACGAGTATTCCATAAGACGTGTCGCGCTGGCTGCGTCTGCACAGCTGCAGGGCTGCAGCACTGTCAGAAAACAAGGAAGTGAGTTGATCAAATAGAATCCATTTTCGGGTACTGCTTCGTCTATTTCTCGCTCAAATGTTTTCAAAAACATTTTTGAGAGCAATGTTTAGCTGTAAATGATATTTACAGCTAAACGTGCGTGCGTGCGTGCGTGTGTGTGTGTACATGGCTGTCATGTTGGAAACGGCAGTAAATCAAGCTGGGCGCAGCTGGTGCTCCGAGGGTTTGATTAGGCAGAGGTCTGTTATAGAGCGGAGTGGTCTGTTCTCAAGAAATAACACACCGCTGAATTCAGCGATTGACCAATCAGAATCAAGCATTCAACCAAGCCATGTAATAATGGTTAGTAAGGGTTATGGTTAGAATGGTTAGAGATCAGTGTCAAAATGGCGGTGCGTCGGTATTCCAGGTCAAGGCAGCAGATTTGTGTTTTGTCTTCCAACAACAGGCCCAAAACCCAGCCGGGCCAGAAGCCCAAACTGAAGCGCTCGCAGAGCTTCGGGGTTTCCAGCGCCAGCGGGATCAAACAGATGCTGTTGGAATGGTGCCGCTCCAAGACCATCGGCTACCAGGTAGGTCACTTCATGTTGGAATGGTCTCTCTCTCTCTCTCTCTCTCTCTCTCTCTCTCTCTGCCTACCAGTGTCATCATCGAAGGGGAATCAAATATAACAGGTTTTCCATTTCTGGAAACTTGGCAAGCTGTGGAAGTCATTGTTCTTACTTAAAAAAGTGAAATATTGTGGTAGTTGGTGGTATTGCGTATCAAGTCACTCGCCTGCTTCGCTGTGTCTTTCTCCTTTTTAGCTTTCAAACTCACGAAAAAGTCTTTGTCCTTTTATAGTAAACGACTCTCAGCCACTGCACAGTGCCAAACCTCACCCTCCACTACGCACCGGTACTGTCACAATGCAGTCTACTGTGCTCCTATAATATGTGACCAGATTTGACTGAGAGCCTGCCATTGCACAAATTCCAGCTTGTCACCAGAGGAAAAAACTGTTGAGTTTATAGCACAGGCAGACTCGTCACATACTAGAGCATTGTGATGTTGCCTGCATGGTATCCTAGTTACGTTGAAGACACAGTGTTGTGTTCTCTGTGTGCGCTCTGCTCTTTGTGACTGTGTTGTTGTTGTGTTGGAGGGATCATGCCTGCTCTGCTCACTCTTGGCCTTACACGTGTAAATCTCTCTGGATGAGAGCATTTAGCTAAATGCCTAAATGGTACGCAGCTGAGTGAGGTCACTGAAGGGTGGGCTGGCTTTTACTGTCTCTGAGAGGCTGAAAGCATGGACTATGTTTAGTCCCCTGTCTGTCTGTCTGTCTGTCTGTCTGTCTGTCTGTCTGTCTGTCCTCCTCCTCCAGAACATTGACATCCAGAACTTCTGTTGTCTCTCCTCCTCCTCCTCCAGAACATTGACATCCAGAACTACTCGTCCAGCTGGGCCGACGGCATGGCGTTCTGTGCTCTGGTCCATTCCTTCTTCCCTCTGGAGTTCGATTACAACGACCTGAACCCTGCTGACCGCAGACGCAACCTGGAGCTGGGCTTCTCTACCGTAGAGTAAGTTAATCATCATCATAATAATAATGATAAATAATGATAATAATAACCACAACAACAACAACAACAACAACAACACAACCTATAGATGGCTTTCTCCACTAATTATCTAATCTAATCTAAATTAGTCTACTGTAGAGTAACTTGTAGGAGTGTAACGATACATTTTAACAGCGATACGATACGTATCACGATACATGGTTGACGATACGATACATGGTTGACGATACATGGTTGACGATATGATACATGGTTGACGATACGATACATGGTTGACGATACGATACGATACATGGTTGACGATACGATACATGGTTGACGATACGATACATGGTTGACGATACGATACATGGACGATATGGGTTCATTATGGAGATACGATACGATTCAATGATTTGAAATCGATACAGTAACTATTTAAATACATTGACATTATTTTAAATTAAGTAATTAAACCCTCTTTTTCTTTTTTCTTCTAAAAAATACTAAATACCACGCACAAAAATGTAGTATTGATACAATCAATTATTTGCATTGCAAAACGATTCGATACATAGTCAATGTTGCCGTTTTCATTTTGATATACTTCGATTCTTGAAATTAAAATCGATTTTTCGATGCAGTTAATACATCGTTACACCCCTACTATAGTAACTTGCATGCCTCCTGAATGATAAATACCACCTGACTCTACTCTGCTGATTTTACATTTCTGTCTAATCAATCAATGAATCAATGAATCAATTAATCAATCTGATAAATGCCACCTGATTGATTTATACAGAAAGTGATCGAAAGCTTAGATGAACGAGGGCCGTTATGTTTGGCTCTGTAAAGACGCACCTGTTAACATCTGTCTGAACTCTGGACGGAAGCCCGTACACACACACACACACACACACACACACGCACACACACACACACACACGCACACACAGGCACACACACGCACACACACGCACACACACGCACGCACACACGCACGCACGCACGCACGCACGCACACGCGTACACACACACACACGCATGTAAAAACGTGGAGCGGATTAAAATCCCTCCCCAGTTTCACATTGTTGTTGTTCTCCCGACGGCGGCGGCGGCGGTGTTTGTTGTCGTCCTGCAGGGTCCAGGCAGACTGCATACGACTCATCGAGGTGGACGACATGCTGGAGATGGGAAACAAGCCAGACCCCATGTGTGTGTTCACCTACGTCCAGGCCCTGTACAACCACCTGAAGACCTTTGAATGATTCGATACGTCCAGGCCCTCTACAACCATCTGAAGACCTTTGAATGATATGTCCAGGCCCTCTACAACCACCTGAAGACCTTTGAATGATACGTCCAGGCCCTCTACAACCATCTGAAGACCTTTGAATGATACGTCCAGGCCCTCTACAACCATCTGAAGACCTTTGAATGATACGCCCAGGCCCTCTACAACCATCTGAAGACCTTTGAATGATACGCTACGTCCAGGCCCTCTACAACCATCTAATGATACACTACTAGGCCCTCTACAACCATCTGAAGACCTTTGAATGATACGTCCCAATATGATTTTTAGCGACTGTCTTAGTTTTAAGGGTAACTGTTGTATAATCTCAATATTACACGGAACATTGACGATGAGACAAACGTGGAGGTCTGAGGATCACGACACCGTCGACACGTCAAGTGAAACCAATTTTCCCAAAAATCATAACGAAAAGCAGAAAATGCACCCGATAAATGTCCTTTTCACATGATGAAACAGACAGCGCCGTCTGTTCGTCAGAGGTCAATACATGAGTGAAAAGGACATTTATTGAGTGCAGGCATTTTATTATAAGGATATCCTTCCAACGTGGAGTGTTGCTGGTTGTCTGCTTTGGCAGTCTTTTTTTTTTTGTCTTCCCAATTCAGAACCAAAAGTTTATCTCACGAAACCTTACGTTACAGAGCAGGGTCAAGAAGCCTGACCAGAGAGAGAGAGAGAGAGGGGGGGGGGAGAGAGAGAAGAAGAAAGTTAGTGACATATGTACACTAATGCATACAGTAGAGCAGATATGAATGCATACAGTAGATTAAGGACATGCATTTCATACGGACGGAGAGACGGAACTCCGCAAAGCTACTGATAAAGCGTTTTTTTGTAGGTGAATAGAAGGATGTTAAAGTGTACTCTGTATTTGTTTTTGGCTCACAGGAGCCAGTGAGCCAGTGCAGAGAAGCTAATAATAAAGATGAGAAGGAACACTAGGTGGAAATATATAGGTATTTTATGTATTTTATGTAAAAACATTACATAAAATACACAGAGGCATTCAGATACTGTAAAATGCATTCCCATAATAAAACAGTGACCGCATGGTCTGTGGGGATCAGGAGGTGGAACTATTTGAAACATTTTCTCTTATTTAAAACGTCCACAGCAGTATTGGCACAAACGACGTCTCGTATCAACCGTTCTGTTTAGCTAATCTCACTTTAAG
The DNA here is from genome assembly GCF_951216825.1 of Electrona antarctica. Taxonomy (NCBI): domain Eukaryota; kingdom Metazoa; phylum Chordata; class Actinopteri; order Myctophiformes; family Myctophidae; genus Electrona; species Electrona antarctica. Next base: position 55,369,344 of record NC_136790.1, read on the forward strand.
GGCCGATTCATACTCCTATTTTACCGCTGTAGTGCCGAAATGATTTCCGCTCGTCAGAAAGTTTCAGTAGCACCGAAGAGCCGACTTTAGGACGCCCCCCCCCCCCCCCCCCCCCCCCCCCCCCCGAACCTCAAATGACGCCACATTGTAGGCTCTACAGAGACGAACCCACTTTTATTCGGCTCTAAAATAGGAGTATGAATCGCCCCTAAGCCTCAAGATCAAATTCAGAGCGAAGAGGGTCGGTATAGTCTATATTCTAAATCTGAATTGCCTTTTTTGGTTATGGAGCGGTTGTATAAATATGTCCTGGAGTTGTTTTTGGTTATGGAGCGGGTTGTATAATTATGTCCTGAAGTTGCAATTGATTGTCTCCAGTGATTTTACTAGCCTGGTTGACTACCTGGATGACCTTGTTGAGTGGTGCAACCACTCCTATAGACAGCTATGTGTGTGGCTGGGTACCTGGGTCCGAGCACGGAAATAGCATATTGTCACCACCAAGTGTCACTATTGTGCAGCCTAACACACAGACACAGAGGCCAGGGACGAGAGGTTGTACAGTACAGTACAGTACAGTACAGTACAGTACAGTACAGTACAGTACAGTACAGTACAGTACAGTACAGTACAGTACAGTACAGTACAGTACAGGGAGATTCCCATACCGGGACACAATGTTAAAAACATCCTGTTCTGGGCATGTGATCACCAAATAATAGCGACACAAAACCATGTTCTAAAATCACTGAAAATAGCCTGATCTACAATGCAACGCATTGCAACGCATTGTGAGCTTGTGCATTGGCTTTTATTTGTGTTTTTTGGTTTGTTGAGATTTGCTATTTTCATTTTCATTTTCGCTATTTGACACACAATGTAGTATTATTTTAACTTTATATGTTGGGCATTGACTTCACGGTCGAGGTGTTTTCTAGTGTGGATGAGAAGACAGTAAATGTGTTTTTTAGTGAAAATGTTATCGCCTACTGTGTGCTAGCTACTGTACTATTATAACCTGGCTAATGATCACTGCTCTGTTTGTTTCAGTTTCCATAGAATCACTGCTTTTCCAGATGTTTGAACTGGCCAGATGTTTTTGTATCCATAGAATCACTGCTTCGGAACAAGCCAGATGTTTTTTGTATTCATAGGATCACTGCTTTGCGGTATTCATAGAATTAGGGATGTCTTCCCGATATTATCTGCCGATATTTGCATAAAATCGGAAAATACCGTTATCGTTTTTTATTTTCGGTTTTCATTAATGTTCATTTCTCCCGAATTTATAATAATGTTCATTTTTATTTGGGAAAACCTTGTTACATTCATGAATGCATCCACCGGGGACATCGCACAAAACAATTAGGCATTATGTGTTAATTCCATGATGGCATACATCGGTATCGCTTGATATCGGATGATATTGGTATCGGAAATTAGGTGTTAGATATCGGATATCTTTAAAACAGTTGTCGTGTTGCATACATGCCTAAAATAGCTCTTATTTGCGCCGCCCTCGTTGAAAACAATGTATTTCCAACTCCAGCTTGTGCCCCTTTCAGGCTGCATGAACAGCGTTCCAACTCCAGCTTGTCCCCCTTTCAGGCTGCATGAACAGCGTTCCAACTCCAGCTTGTCCCCCTTTCAGGCTGCATGAACAGCGTTCCAACTCCAGCTTGTCCCCCTTTCAGGCTGCATGAACAGCGCTTGAGCGCTCGGTATCTGCCCCCTCAATATCGTAACTCTTCTATTAGATGGCTCTGGATATGCGTCCCTCACGATACGATATATGTGGGAATATTAGGCCCTCGAATTATTATATATTGGATATAATGCGATGTTGCTATTGGGGGGGAAAACAGAACAGAAGCGGTTCTACCCTGGAGGAAAATAAATTGTTCTGGACCTGATGCTCTTTTATTGACACATATCTAAAGGAGCACTTCACCCACTTTTCAACCTATCTTCATTATAATTGGTACTCATTAATACCAAACAACTAAACAAAAAAAATAGCACATAATAGAAACCGCAAGCTTTCTATTCCTGAAAGGTTACAATTCTATAATGGAAGCCATCGTTCTGTCGATAATACAAATCCAAATATATACGGTATTTAAATATTGTTTTAAGAACAAATCTGCTCAACGATGATGCCACTGGTGGACGGGCTTCTGAACTGCCCACAGCCCTCCTATGAGACACAGACTGGTTTATGAACCGCCCACAGCCCTCCTATGAGACACAGACTGGTTTCTGAACCGCCCACAGCCCTCCTATGAGACACAGACTGGTTTCTGAACCGCCCACAGCCCTCCTATGAGACACAGACTGGTTTCTGAACCGCCCACAGCCCTCCTATGAGACACAGACTGGTTTCTGAACTGCCCACAGCCCTCCAATGAGACACAGACTGGTTTCTGAACCGCCCACAGCCCTCCTATGAGACACAGACTGGTTTCTGAACTGCCCACAGCCCTCCTATGAGACACAGACTGGTTTCTGAACTGCCCACAGCCCTCCTATGACACAGACTGAGTAGGAAAAACAAATGTGCTGTTTTATCATGAACATTAGTGAGGACCAATTATATGAAGATAGGTTGAAATTGTCCTTTCATATAAAATAAATATGAATCATATTCTGAACAAGCTCTTATTGCAGCATCATCGGTGATGTGAAGTACAGTATGGAGAATGTTTGTGTGTGTAAGTTAGAGGGAGATAATTATGCTTATTGCTTATAGATGGTTATTTATTTTTTAAATGGCATACAGTATTATCATTGTTGTTTTGCACTGCATGTGGCAGTTTAATCATACAGTGTACATTTAAGTGGAAAATAAAAATAAGTATTTTACTGTACAACACTAGGCTAGTTGTAATCTGTTCATGCACGCTTTGCTGATCTCTTCTTTCTGAAAATGCATGTTTTTATTTTTCTTCCCTTTTTATTTCTACTGCTTTGCTACTGAAAGCAAGTGTCCATCAGAGGAACTCTTATTTATCTGTTCAGGGAATCTGAATAGAATTAATATCAAATGCCCCGCCCCTTTCTCTCCGACGGTGTTCTGTTACTGACAATGTTCTGACAATCTACTGAACTGTCAATGGCAGGACATTCCATGTGCCGTTTGACAACGTCACATCTACATTGAATGAATAGTTTATTTCGGTGCTTTACATTTACATGTTAAGTTTCATCATTTGCATTAAAGTTTTTTTTACAAAGGGGTAGCACCGAAAAGGTCTAGGCTGAAGCCGAAGCTTATTTTGCCTAGCCTTTAAGAAAAGAAACAAATATACAAAATGTATACAAAGAAAATAAACATAATACAAAGGAAACAGAAATAAATAAGGCATTTTTAAAAACGTAGTCATTTTAGACTTATGATAATAATCTTATGTTAATGTTTAATAGTGTTAATAATGATCTTATGATAATAATAATACGCCTGCTGCACGAATCACATTCCAGCTTTCTGCTGCACGATAACCATTCCTGCATTCTGCTGTACGATCACTTTCCAGTGTTCCCAGAAGACAATAATAAAACGGCAGAGCTAAATCTAGACAGAAATTAATCTTTTTTTCTTTTTTTTTTAATCCCGTTTAACCCATTTAGGCCCGACGTCGACATTTAAAAATGTCTATTACCTATATATGTTTCTATATTCAGTGGTGCTCAATATTTCATGTCAAGGACCCCAGAAATGATAAATGATGTAATTGGCGGCCAGCGACCCCCATCTGAAAATATGTTGTTCCAGGGAACCCCTCAGAAGCAAAGATTTGAGTTAAAAAAACGTTCGCTCTGAAAGAATATTCAAGGTTCAAGGTTCAGTGCCACATTTTCATGATTTTTCAAAAATAGCAGACCTACAAGCTCGTAGCGCGGCACTCGGTGCCGCGCTATGAGCTTATAGATCTGCTATTTTTCAATAGCTAAAGTATAACTATATAAATATAATGCTTTAAACACCAAAAGGGGTTCCCGCCCAAAATGGGTTAATCCCCTAATCCCTCGTCTAATGGAAGCATGATCCAAAATATCTAGTCCCACCCCAAAAAAACACAACAAAGTTAATCCTTGTGTGCTTTGCCCTCCTGTCCCCTCCCCATGAACCGACCAATGAAATGCTAGGTGCAGAAACTCCGTCCAATGAAAAGACAAGTGTTGTTCCATGCAGGGGGAAGTAAATAAATTGAGTCGCATTCGTTCCGGGAACTCATTCTGAACATCGTTGTGGGCATCGACTTGACTTCATTCGTTCCGGGATTCATTCGTTCCGGGATTCATTCCTTCGGTCCGGCGTTCGTCAGAACCTCGTCAGAACATCGTTCTGCGTCAGAACATCGTCAGAACATTGTTCTGCGTCGACGACGTGACTTCCAAGAATGACGGCTCGCCATCGCGGAGCGCTGCTCCTTCTCCTGCTGTGTGTGATGTGTGGCGTTCAGGGAGACAGCCGATTGGACGAGGACGAGGGACAGGGCGAGGTCGAACCAGGTACCGTACCGTACACATACTGTACCGGCCTGTGTAAAGTAACTTTGAGTGTATTTACTCGAGTACTTTACTTAACCCATTTAGGACTGAGACCAGACCAGATTCGACTAAAATGTCTTCTAAATCCTGACAGTTCTCTGAAAAAGCTCATGTTTCTATATCAGTGGTTCTCACAGGGTTAAACCTCATGTTTCTATATCGGTGGTTCTCACAGGGTTAAACCTCATGTTTCTATATCAGTGGTTCTCACATGGTTAAACCTCATGTTTCTATATCAGTGGTTCTCACAGGGTTAAACCTCATGTTTCTATGTCAGTGGTTCTCACAGGGTTAAACCTCATGTTTCTATATCAGTGGTTCTCACATGGTTAAACCTCATGTTTCTATATCGGTGGTTCTCACAGGGTTAAACCTCATGTTTCTATGTCAGTGGTTCTCACAGGGTTAAACCTCATGTTTCTATATCGGTGGTTCTCACAGGGTTAAACCTCATGTTTCTATATCAGTGGTTCTCACAGGGTTAAACCTCATGTTTCTATATCAGTGGTTCTCACAGGGTTAAACCTCATGTTTCTATGTCAGTGGTTCTCAAACTGTTTCATGTCAGGGACCCCAAAAATGATATGTAATTGGCCGCCGACCCCCATCTGAAAATATGTTGTTCTAGCGAAGAGGTAGAGTTCTTGAAAGAGGACAACACTTCTGCCAGGACAAAGAGTTGAAAACGTAAACACGATCGGCATGGATATATCACATTGGAAGTTAAACAGGACAACATGACATCAGCGTTCGAAGCACTGCTTTGCAAACTCGTCAGTGATTATCAGGCCTGGACTGACGTTATGTCCAGTGGGCAATGGGCCGCCCAAAGAATGGGACGCCCACATTGCTTTAATATGTTTTTGGGCCAAATGTTAGCCCTTTGACCCAGTCCAGCCCTGCTTTTCAGACGAGAACTCAGCGGAATTAGAGCGGAGAGAGTGTGTGTGTGTCTCCTAATCCTATGCTTCCATTTGGTGACAATTTGACCGTTTACAGACGCGACCAACAAACCGTGTTTTCCGTTGCTGATGATCATCCACTAGCGGCTTCCTTTGACAATGAATGGTAGACTGCAATCTTCCCGTGTGAACGCAATGATTAATTGATTACAGCACTAGCAAAAGACGCAAAACTTCGTCGAGGTGTGAGCTTGTAGATCGGCAGTGGTATATAGCCTACTTTGATTGATGATATAGTGTAAAACTCATTATATACAGTTATAACTACATCTCAACTCATAACCTGGAGATTGACATTCAGTATAGTGGGTGTTATGATCAAAATGAGAACATTATAATGGTGTGAAAAACAGAAAATCTGAACGCGTACGGACATGTTGGTGACCCCTGACCTCTGTAGGACATGTTGGTGACCCCTGACCCCTGACAGAGCTTTTCTACAGAACAAAAGCCTGGGGCTACACCACATGTTCCACATGGACTGAACAATATGGGGTTAATGTTAACGAAGTCCACACCCACAACACCAGAGGGAGTGCAACAAACCATGTACAACCCAAATTCGGCACAAACAAGGGACTACATTCTTTTCGCTCCTATGCCACCAAAATGTGGACTGCCCTACCAACAGTCATTAAGACATGCAAATCCCTTGACTCCTTCAAAACCGCTCTCAAGGGGCACCTACGGACGGCTGCAATTCGAAACTGGCCCCCGTAGAATCTGAATCCCCCCCCACCGCCCCCCTTTTTTCCCCTCACTGTATATGTTTCTTTTCCCTTTTTACCTCCTTTATGATGAATTCCTGTTCTGTTCTTTGACTACCGGTATATAGAAGTGTCTATTTGTACGTCTCTAAATGTTTTGATGAATTGAACAAGGTGGACCCTCTTGTAAACAAGTGTAATGCTTAAGTGGATCGTCCACTCACAGTTAACAGTCTTTGTATTGAGTTTGTGCTTGAAATGTACTGTAATTCTGCAAACTGTTAATACATATTTCAATCAATCAATCAATCAAACATGTTCCACATGGTCTGAACAATACAAATCCTAAAGATGGAAAACAGGGGAGGAAACAAATGTACCTTTTTAAGTCCATTGAACCCTAACCTCTAAATGGCTCTAAATTAGAGCAGATACTCCCAGGGCAATAATATAAACACAAAGAGCCATTTAGATTAAAGAATCAGACCATCAACACCCATTAAGGGCTGTAGATGAACATATTTAATCCCCTCAAAGGTAATCACACCTTAACATCTGACCTCCAGTAACCTCAGACATTTAGCCTCAGAGACTAGAAACCTTTAGTATAAATTACAGTAAAACTAAATATTTTTAGCAACATAAGCTTAGTTTTACTTTTAGTAGGACATTCTGATTTAAACATTGAATGGCCTGCCTAGGTTGCTTAAAGGAGCATTCAGTGATTTGGGTGATTTGGAAAAAAACCTGGTCCACCCGGTAACAAGATGTGCACATGCACACGCTCTACAGTGGGGGAAGTACAACAGACCAACAGCACGTGCACCAATGCCCGCCCCACTCGATCATGATTGGAGGAAGGCCCCTCTCATCCTGATTGGATGAAGGCTTTGCCACCCAAAGCTCAAACCGAAACTAGGGGTTTTTGACCCCAGGGGCTCACTGGGGACAGGGAGGAGCTCAGCACACTTTATAGTAGGGAGGATTATCCAAAAAATAAGAACAAATAAGTGATATTTGAATTAAGTGAAATCACTGAATATACCTTTAAACTGTTTAGCTTTAGTTTAGATTTGCCAACTAAAAATGAACACGGGCATAAAAGGAAAGAAACATAATTTCCCAGACTCTTCTTCAACAAAGATGGCGAAAGCAAACATTCTTTGTTCTGTACTTATAACTGTATGGTGCAAAACACTGACGTCCTTCAACCACCTAACCTCACATGGATGCCAAAGGTGAGTCTTAACCAGCCACGCATGTGTCTTCACCGGCCGTGCATGTGTCTTAACTGGCCACGCATGTGTCTTAACCAGCCACGCATGTGACTTAACCAGCCACGCATGTGTCTTAACCAGCCACGCATGTGTCTTAACCGGCCACGCATGTGTCTTAACCGGCCACGCATGTGTCTTAACCAGCCACGCATGTGTGTTAACCGGCCACGCATGTGTCTTAACCGGCCACGCATGTGTCTTAACCGATCGGTTTGGGTGTCAGATAACAAAATAACATAACCTTGATCCACAACAGTAATGGGTCTGCCTTGTCCGTTTTCATACTCTTAATTAACTTGTCCATTCCACCGCGGGCCGTCAGAATTATGCTTCCAGTGTAGCCTTGCAGTGCGTTGAGTGACTGTCGGCGATATAAAATAATTAAATACACGTTGTATGGTTTCTTTGATTTGGGTGTCACTGTCAGCTGACAAAATAACATAACCTTCAGCAACATTCCCAAACACATGTATGCTCTGCTCTCTACCTGTCCTCAAACGAGCATGAATCAAAATAATAATGGATTGCATACAGACAGATTATTTATTTACTGCGGAGAGAACACATTTGACTGATCACTCGTCACTCTCGTGGTGTTTTCCCCCTCTCCCTGGTTCCATAAGGATATGTCCGCATGTCTTCTCTCCCTGGTTCCATAAGGATATGTCCGCATGTCTTCTCTCCCTGGTTCCATAAGGATATGTCCGCATGTCTTCACTCCCTGGTTCCATAAGGATATGTCCACATGTCTTCACTCCCTGGTTCCATAAGGATATGTCCACATGTCTTCTCTCCCTGGTTCCATAAGGATATGTCCACATGTCTTCTCTCCCTGGTTCCGTAAGGATATGTCCACGTCTTCTCATCAAGTAAGATGTAAACATTGAGAACTGTTTTGACTGATCACTCGTCACTCTCGTGGTGTTTTCCCCCTCTCCCTGGTTCCATAAGGATATGTCCACATGTCTTCTCTCCCTGGTTCCATAAGGATATGTCCACATGTCTTCTCTCCCTGGTTCCATAAGGATATGTCCACATGTCTTCTCTCCCTGGTTCCGTAAGGATATGTCCACATGTCTTCTCTCCCTGGTTCCATAAGGATATGTCCACATGTCTTCTCTCCCTGGTTCCATAAGGATATGTCCACATGTCTTCTCTCCCTGGTTCCGTAAGGATATGTCCACATGTCTTCTCTCCCTGGTTCCGTAAGGATATGTCCACGTCTTCTCATCAAGTAAGATGTAAACATTGAGAACTGTTTTGACGTGAGGGGATGCATGGGAGGCGGCTATCAGATCAGAACACCCGAACATTTTTGCGAATAATAATAATACCACTGTTGATCATCCAGAGCCATAGAGTAGAAGAGTTGTGACATGTCAAAGATAGTACTTAGAGAGATGGAAGATGGTGTACTGCAGTGACAGTGCAGTGTACACACCAGCGTCACTGACAAGCAAACTTACGAACGTATGTGACTGGACTAATGTCGGTCCCCCCCCCCCCCCCTCAGACACGCCGTCGCTGCCCATTGTGTGGCGCGACATGAAGGTCCTGAGAGAGCTGCTGCAGCAGCTGACGGCCACCGTGGGGCGCCAGAAGGACGTGCTGGGCGGCGTGGAGCGAGAGGCCGGCAAGCAGACTGACCTGCTGAGTGACCTGAGGGTCGAACTCACCGCCGCCAAGCAAGACCTGGAGGCCACGGCCAATCGCAACGCAGGTTAGAGCGACCTGGAGACCCAGGGCCAATCACAACGCAGGTCAGAGGTCGGGTTAGAACCACCTGGAGGCCCACGGCCAATCACAACGCAGGTCAGAGGTCGGGTTAGAACAACCTGGAGGCCACGCCATGGGAACCGGTTCAGTTCTTTGTGGTTCTTAGTCCAGGAGCCAGAGCTCCAAAATTGGTCGGAAAAACTAGACCTAGTAAATTAATAAATTATAACTCTTCCACAGCAGTAGCTTTTTCTATTATTTTGCATATTTTCCTACATAATGCCTCATTTGCATATTTAAAAATGTAAAATTTGTAATAAAATAAATCATTGTCTTCGTGTAAGTAATCATTTGGGGAAGTGTCATGGTGATAACAATCTAATATAGGTATGGTTTTTCCCACTCAATTCATAATTAACGTTCTAATTTTGGAGCTCGGGCTCATGGACTATGTAACTATGTGGACTGTAAACGCTGCTCTACGCTGGCTGTACAAAATAAACCCCATTCAAAAAGAGCTCCAAGAAGTTGTGAATGTAACACAGGCTGACGTTGGATGGAGCCATGTTGCTCACCACCGGTACACGAAATACCTTTATTGAGAATTATGAAATGAGAATTTCAGAATTCTCAATAAAGAAGGTGTTTCTTGTTGTACCTGTGGTGTGCAACAGGGCTCCATCCAATATATAGTGAAGTTTCTTCAGCCCAGCACCATGCAGCCTGTCGATGTGCGTATTCCAACGTCCGTTCCTGTAACACATGCTGTTTAAAGTGTGTCACCGTTTAACAATCATATCTCTATGATACAAATACACATTGTATCTTTACAGTTTAACAATGATATGTGACTCTTTTTGATACAGAGACAGTCATGGCGGAAAGACTAACTGTTCAGGAGATGAGAAAGACTGATTTTATTTATTATTGTTATTATCCAAAATGAGTTAATAGCACAGGCAGACTCTTCACATACTAGAGCATGTCTGAAATAAAGGTCAGAGCTGAAATGTAAATATGAAATAAATGCTTAAACATGTAGCTAGGTGTAATGTTAGAGACCACAGAAGTGAACCTTTCAAGCCTGTTTTCTCAACTCGCTTTTTGTTTCTCTGTAAGACATTTACTCTATAAGCCATATCTCCAAAACTGGTGGGTCAAACTGAACAACCAATATGTCAATTTGAAGCTATGATTCCCTGCTTTTATATATATATATGACATGAAAAATCGGTCAGAAGCGGTCACATATCTCTATGATACAAATACACATTATATATATTTTCTTCCTTCAGAAATTGCAGCTAAACTGAGTGTGAGCGAGAAAACGGTCCAAGTCCTCCAGAACAGACTGAGCACCAGCGAGAACATGCTGGACGTGTTGAAGAAAACTAGCGGAGGTAATTTTACGTTGTTTTTTTACCATTTTCAATCACCCTTCATATTCATTCAAGTTTTATTTATTCTCGAAATTACACTGAGTACTGTAGAATAATTGATGCCTTTTATAATAATATAACCGTTGTGGTGCGTGCGTGCGACAGACAGACAGACAGACAGACAGACAGACAGACATCATAATGGTTGTGCTCCTGTGTCGACAGACAGACCCAAGGTGGCCTTCTCTGCCGGTCTGAGTGACGACGGTCTAGTCGGGCCGTTCAAGTCCCGGGGAACTCTGGTCTACAAGAGGGTGATCACCAACATCGGCAAAGCATACAACCCCACCTCAGGTGGGTGGTTATTTAAGCAACATTACACGCGAGGGTGTGGTTCAACATGATTATTGCCACAACAGTGATGCGGTCAGGAACGAGACGTATAGTCGAGTTTCGTAAGCATCACTGAAGTGGCAATAATGAAATGAAATGAAATGAAATGAAAACTATATTTACCCAGGGTATCTGGGCTAAGCTCAAGAACTTGTTTCCAGCCAGGCCCTGCTCATAGAACACATTTCATCGTAGTGGTTGATGCCTTGTTCAAGGGCATTTCAGCGGTGGTAATAATAACGTGTCGGACGGCTGATTCGAACTGGGAACCTTCCGGTATCTAGACCGCGCCGCTATCCGTTCGGCCACCGCTGCCACACGTTAATCACGTTAAACAACAAATGTTTACAGTTTGAGAACCACTGACATTAGAAACACAAGGTTTTTCAGAAAACTGTCTAGGATTTAGAAGACATTTTGTAGAATCGTCCCTCAGGTCTAAATGGGCTAACATGGTAATTCAAACGTGCGTGCGTGCGTGGCGTGGCGTGGCGTGTGTGTGTGTTCTCTGCGTAACAGGTGTGTTCTCTGCGTAACAGGTGTGTTCACGGCGCCAGTGAAGGGAGCGTACCACTTCAGGTTCACCGCGGCGCAGAAGGCGACGGCCAGCGAGCCGGAGGCCGTCAGCATCAACATGTACCGCAACGACCGCCTGCTCGTCAACAACTACGCCTACAACCGGCCCGGCGACGGCCCGCCCCCCACCGGCTCCACCAATAAGAGCTGGTACGTCTACATCTCCAACGGCCTGATCCTGGAGCTGGACGCCGGCGACACGGTGGACATGCGTCTGCCCCCTAGTGGCCGCTGGGACCGCTACAGGCTGTCGGACGACGCCCACAACCACAACGTGTTCAGCGGCTACCTGCTCTACGCCATGTAGCCGTGGTGAATACCAAACCACTCGCCCCTTTACCAACTCGCCCCCCGCAAAATGTTTTAATGTAGTTAACAGTTCATTTAGTATTTCCCTCCCTCTCTGAAATTATCTTGTATACAGATGTATTTGATTGTATACTAGTCGATCTCTATATACTCTATATTATATACTCTAAAATTAAGAAAGAATAACATGACACAGAGACGGTGACTGCTTAATTAAGTTAATTTAGGACCTTCTAGCAGTTAATTCAGTTTTATTAAACACATTTCTTCCATGTAGCCCATGTTTTGTAATGGCATCATCATGCTATTACGCCCGTGGATATACAGAGTGAACTTAACAATGATAAATTAATGATAATACCTTTCATATAATCACCAACATGAATTATGTTTGTTGCGAGATGGAAAAGGGGCGACTGTACCCGTTACCGCCCTGGTAACCCGACCGGTGTTGTAGTAACCATGGTAACCGACCGGCGCTGTAGTAACCACGGTAACCGACCGGCACTGTAACCCAGGGGTTCTCAACCTGTGGGTCGGGACCCTTATGTTGGGGGGGGGCTAAACAGTAAAGTGACAATTGAACGACTTTTTAATACCGTAAAAAAGAGAAACGTGACTGCATCAACGCAGTAATCAACAAACTAAAAACGGATTAAACATTGGCCAAATAAATGTAATTGTAAGAAAGAGGCAAAGATTGTGAAAATAGCTGATCTACAAGCCCACAATGCCTCGCAACGTGAGGCGTCCCTAGTTCAAGCAGAACGAGCGTTTGGACCGAGGAGAGGAAAAGAGAATGAAAGCAAAACTAAATAAATGAAACATAATCTCTCTCTCTTTCTCTCTCTCTGTCTGTGTCATGCACGCATATTTCGCATATTTCTAAATGTTTTCTGTGATAGTAGAGCAACTACACAAGCTTCCACCAATGTCTGTCTTTATTACTAATTCTACTGTCAATAAACACTGCACATGTGATGTCATCCTGATTTATGGACTCATATTTGCACCGCAATTTGTTTGGCACATGCATGGAATATAGAGAAACAAAAGTCCCAGTCATAGTTTTCTTGTTGAATGAACTTTACAGGACATTGGAATGAATTCCAATCAGACTCAGATTCACTCAGTTCCACCTGTGGAGATTTGGAGACACCAAATGTTGGGTATCATCGTCATGTCTTCAGCCCAACAAAGTTCCCAAACCAAACCAAAGGTTCGAGATGGGACGAGACGTTTTTTTAGGTCAACCACACACCAATGCAACATCTTGAGTTGCATTGGTGTGGTTGACCTAAAAACTTTTTTTTTTTTTTTTTTGTGTGCAAATTGTGTGGTTTGGGCTTTTAGACCACGGTCACGTTCCGAGTCAAATCCGTTTAAAATCTGATTTATTTCTCAAATGCAAGTTATTATTTTTAATCCCATCTGGGAACGCGTCTAATGGAAGCAGGACGCTCTAGCTGTTCCAAAACAAACCGGGAACAAAGGTATGAGGTATGAGGACACAGTGTCCTGTTCTCCCTCACTAGAAACAGAACAGAGGTATGAGTGAGGACGCAGTGTCCTGTTCTCCCTCACCAGAAACAGAACAGAGGTATGAGTGAGGACGCAGTGTCCCGTTCTCCCTCACTAGAAACAGAACAGAGGTATGAGTGAGGACGCAGTGTCCCGTTCTCCCTCACTAGAAACAGAACAGAGGTATGAGTGAGGACGCAGTGTCCAGTTCTCCCTCACCAGAAACAGAACAGAGGTATGAGTGAGGACGCAGTGTCCCGTTCTCCCTCACCAGAAACAGAACAGAGGTATGTATGAGGACGCAGTGTCCTGTTCTCCCTCACTAGAAACAGAACAGAGGTATGAGTGAGGACACAGTGTCCTGTTCTCCCTCACCAGAAACAGAACAGAGGTATGAGTGAGGACACAGTGTCCTGTTCTCCCTCACCAGAAACAGAACAGAGGTATGAGTGAGGACGCAGTGTCCCGTTCTCCCTCACCAGAAACAGAACAGAGGTATGAGTGAGGACGCAGTGTCCCGTTCTCCCTCACCAGAAACAGAACAGAGGTATGAGTGAGGAGGACGCAGTGTCCTGTTCTCCCTCACCAGAAACAGAACAGAGGTATGAGTGAGGACGCAGTGTCCCGTTCTCCCTCACCAGAAACAGAACAGAGGTATGAGTGAGGACGCAGTGTCCCGTTCTCCCTCACCAGAAACAGAACAGAGGTATTAGTGAGGACGCAGTGTCCCGTTCTCCCTCACCAGAAACAGAACAGAGGTATGAGTGAGGACGCAGTGTCCTGTTCTCCCTCACCAGAAACAGAACAGAGGTATGAGTGAGGACGCAGTGTCCTGTTCTCCCTCACCAGAAACAGAACAGAGGTATGAGTGAGGACGCAGTGTCCTGTTCTCCCTCACCAGAAACAGAACAGAGGTATGAGTGAGGACGCAGTGTCCTGTTCTCCCTCACCAGAAACAGAACAGAGGTATGAGTGAGGACGCAGTGTCCCGTTCTCCCTCACTAGAAACAGAACAGAGGTATGAGTGAGGACGCAGTGTCCTGTTCTCCCTCACCAGAAACAGAACAGAGGTATGAGTGAGGACGCAGTGTCCCGTTCTCCCTCACTAGAAACAGAACAGAGGTATGAGTGAGGACGCAGTGTCCTGTTCTCCCTCACCAGAAACAGAACAGAGGTATGAGTGAGGACGCAGTGTCCCGTTCTCCCTCACCAGAAACAGAACAGAGGTATGAGTGAGGACGCAGTGTCCTGTTCTCCCTCACCACCAGAAACAGAACAGAGGTATGAGTGAGGACGCAGTGTCCCGTTCTCCCTCACCACCAGAAACAGAACAGAGGTATGAGTGAGGACGCAGTGTCCCGTTCTCCCTCACTAGAAACAGAACAGAGGTATGAGTGAGGACGCAGTGTCTGGTTCTCCCTCACCAGAAACAGAACAGAGGTATGAGTGAGGACGCAGTGTCCCGTTCTCCCTCACCAGAAACAGAACAGAGGTATGAGTGAGGACGCAGTGTCCTAAATGGTAAATGGTGCATTTATATAGCGCCTTTATCCAAGGCACTTTACATATAGATTGTGCATTACATTCACCCATTCATACACACATTCACACACCGATGGCGACGGAAACCATGCAAGGCACCAACCAGCAGATCAGGAGCAATTAGGGGTTCAGTGTCTTGCTCAAGGACACTTCGACACTAACTCTGGGGGAGCCCGGGTTTGAACTGGCAACCTTGCGGTTCCCATCCAGCCACTCTACCCCTGAGCCACCGCCGCCCGTCCTGAAGTGTTTCTGGACTCAGCATCCATCAGTAAATCAGAAGGATGCCATTCTATGTCCTCCTGGGTTCAGCCTCTTGGCTGAACAAAACTCACTTTTATTCTCACTATTTAATTCATGGCACAACTTTAGGATAATAAGAAAACATCTTTCAACAGCACAAACATGTCTGAGCTATAGTCTAAACTAAAGCAGTGGTTTTCAACCCTTTTCATATCAAGGCCTATTATTTATTCAGCATTTGAGCCACGGACCACCATTTGATGACATTTAGCCTCTCAGACCCATCTGAGCCACGGACCACCATTTGATGACATTTAGCCTCTCAGACCCATTTGAGCCACGGACCACCATCTGATGACATTTAGCCTCTCAGACCCATTTGAGCCACGGACCACCATCTGATGACATTTAGCCTCTCAGACCCATTTGAGCCACGGACCACCATCTGATGACATTTAGCCTCTCAGACCCATTTGAGCCACGGACCACCATTTGATGACATTAGCCCGCCCTCTAGCCTAATTTCCCACTGTCGTGCGAGGGTTTAGAATTTCCCGGAAATAAACAAAACCACGTAGCTACTCACCGAAACAAAGCCTGCTAGACCTACGATTACGAACTAGTATTCTCCAGGCTGGGAAGCGTCTCTGGGCCCCAGTTTCTCTATAAAATGCACTTTGTGCCATTTTAATAAAGTAATGTACCGGACAGAGTAACTTCTTCTACTACGGCATTTCTGGGTTGTGCCTGCGCTGATCCACTTGGATGCATTTCATTTCATGAGAAATAAATAATCCATTTTAGAGAGAAGCTGGGGAACTGAGACGCTTCCCAGCCTGGAGAATAGACTTTCACCAACACTAAACAGCTAGGCTTCGTTTCGGTGATTAGAGATTAGGAGTAGTTTTGTTTATTTTCGGTAAAGTTGGACCCCTCGCCCAGCAGTGGAATCTTTACCCGTGTGCGCTGCGCACGCGCAGAGGGATTTCCGTCAGGGCGTTAGTGAGAGACTCGAATACCGGAGAACTCGCCAGTTTACCAAGTCGCCACGGCGAAGATTCTTCATCGATGTCTTCATCAGTGTAGTATGTCAAACTCACAGATGTTATAGTTCATTTCCAAAGTGATCAAATTATTTTGTGCAATTAAATGGTCAGGTACATGATGATAAAAAGGTGAGTATGTGAATACCAATGATAAGTAGGCCTACCATTTCAGAAATTGTTTACTAATGAATTACATTGTTTCGGTACAATAGCATTCCTACTTTCTCTAATGTTAACTCTAAACAACTATCCTCTCTCTATTTCAATTCAATTGAATTTAAATGAAGGTGAAGTAAAACTAAAATGCACTAAATTGCGGCGAGTTGGTAAACTGGCGAGTTCTCCGGATACCAGAGACTCGCTATAAGCACTGGACCAGGGCTACACAAGTCCATGCTGTATTGATTAGAGATAACAGGCAAACGTTGATCAAAATAACAACTTTTCTTCTAATTCTCTAATTGTGTAGACTTCTTGTGAATAAAGTAATGCAGATGTTTAACAATAATTTTACTCTTGGGAGCATGAAATGAAACCAGATAATTTGGTTTCATTTCATGCTCTCAAGAGTCCAAATAGACCCGCAAGGGTCCATTTGGTTTACATATTAGTAGAAACAAAGAAGTGGAAGAGTGGAAGACATTGAATTGTTACATTTTATTCATCAAATGGTTTCTATTTTAAAGTTTCTATTTAAAATCCAATCCACTTTATTTATATAGCACATTTCACAACTCAGGGTTTACAAAGGCCACACACATAACAAAAATCACACCCGTGTGAACTGAGTGGTGTAAGGTCTTATATAGACTGATCAGCTGTGGTCTGACGTAATGTCTGACGTAATGAAATCACACCCGTGTGAACTGAGTGGTGTAAGGTCTTATATAGACTGATCAGCTGTGGTCTGACGTAATGAAATCACACCCGTGTGAACTGGATGACCTTAGCAACCATGCTCATTTTTGAGTGGTGTAAACCACTCCTACAACTGGCTTTTGTGTGCAGAAAAAAATGAGCATGGTTGCTATGTTCAAAATAATTTCTGACGTAATTAAATCACACCCGGGTGAACTGGATGACTGTAGCAACCATGCTCATTTTCTCTGCACAAAAAAAGCCAGTTGTGAAATCACATCCGGGTGTGATTTCATTACGTCAGATCAGAGCTGATCAGGCTATATAAAACCTTACACCACTCAGTTCACACGGGTGTGATTTTTTTGGTACAGACAGACAGACAGACAGACACGTAAACTAACAAAGCCAGTCGTAGGAGTGGTTTACACCACTCAAAAACACAGAGAACTCAAACGGAATTAAAAGCCAAGGTGTAAAGGTGTAACCTGACTCCGCCAGATGGGGCAGCAGAGAGTACACTGGGTTCCCCCCTCCTGCTCCCATCTGGGAACTCTCAGGCAGACTTGATGCCCGGCCACAAAACGGCCTGGCCAATCAGTGGCAGCTAGAGGCGGGATCAAGGCAGCACTGTGTATGCCTTGATCCCGCCTCTAGCTGCTGTACCCAGTGTACTCTCTGCTGCCCAATCTGGCGGAGTCAGGTTAGTAAAGGTGGGTCTTAAGGCGAGAAAAAGTCTGGATGGTGGGGATCAGTTTGGCATGGGAGGGGAGGTCATTCCACAGTTTGGATGGTGGGGGTCAGTTTGACATGGGAGGGGAGGTCATTCCACAGTTTGGATTGTGGGGGTCAGTTTGACATGGGAGGGGAAGTCATTCCACAGTTTGGATGGTGGGGGTCAGTTTGACATGGGAGGGGAGGTCATTCCACAGTTTGGATGGTGGGGGTCAGTTTGGCATGGGAGGGGAGGTCATTCCACAGTTTGGATGGTGGGGGTCAGTTTGGCATGGGAGGGGAGGTCATTCCACAGTTTGGATAGTGGGGGTCAGTTTGGCATGGGAGGGGAGGTCATTCCACAGTCTGGGGGCTACGACAGCAAAAGCTCGGTCACCTCTGGTCTTTAGACGTGCCTTTTTTGTGACCTTATAAGATTCAACTGGCCTTGAGGGGGTATAAACCGATCTACAAGATCACAGAGAGAGTGCGGTGCCATTCAGCCCATTCAGTGATTTGAAGATAAACAGTACAACCTTAAAATCAACTCTAAAACGAACGGGGAGCCAGTGAAGAGATGCCAGGACAGGTGTTATATGGTCACGCCTGCCCGAGGTTCCAGTTAGGAGATGCGACGCAGAATCTTGGACCAGCATGTAGACGTGTCATGGAGGCCTGGTTTAATCTGTAGACGTGTCATGGAGGCCTGGTTTAATCTGTAGACGTGTCATGGAGGCCTGGTTTAAGCTGTAGACGTGTCATGGAGGCCTGGTTTAAGCTGTAGACATGCTATGGAGGCCTGGTTTAAGCTGTAGACGTGTCATGGAAGCCTGGTTTAAGCTGTAGACATGCTATGGAGGCCTGGTTTAAGCTGTAGACGTGTCATGGAGATCTGGTTTAAGCTGTAGACATGCTATGGAGGCCTGGTTTAAGCTGTAGACGTGTCATGGAGGCCTGGTTTAAGCTGTAGACGTGTCATGGAGGCCTGGTTTAAGCTGTAGACGTGTCATGGAGGCCTGGATTAAGCTGTAGACTTGTCATGGAGGCCTGGTTTAAGCTGTAGACGTGTCATGGAGGCCTGGTTTAAGCTGTAGACATGCTATGGAGGCCTGGTTTAAGCTGTAGACGTGTCATGGAGGCCTGCGGTTTAACCCACTTTGGCCTGACGTCGGATTTAAAAAATTGTCTTCTAAATCCTGACAGTTTTCTGAAATACCTCATGTTTCTATGTCAGTGGTGCTCAATATTTCATGTCAAGGACCCCCAGAAATGATATGTAATTGGCCCCCGACCTCCATTTGAAAATATGTTGTTCCAGGGACAACCGCCCCGGAAGGCAAAGATATGAGTTAAAAACGTTTGCTCTGAAAGAATATATAGCTATTTTTCAATAGCTAAAGCATAACTTTAAAACACCAAAAGGGGTTCCCGCCCAAAATAGGTTAAGCTGTAGACGTGTCATGGAGGTCTGGTTTAAGCTGTAGACGTGTAATGGAGGTCTGGTTTAAGGTGTAGACGTGTCATGGAGGCCTGGTTTAAGGTGTAGACGTGTCATGGAGGCCTGGTTTAAGGTGTAGACGTGTCATGGAGGCCTGGTTTAAGGTGTAGACGTGTCATGGAGGCCTGGTTTAAGGTGTAGACGTGTCATGGAGGCCTGGTTTAAGCTGTAGACATGCTATGGAGGCCTGGTTTAAGCTGTAGACATGTAATGGAGGTCTGGTTTAAGATGTAGACGTGTCATGGAGGCCTGGTTTAAGCTGTAGACATGCTATGGAGGCCTGGTTTAAGCTGTAGACATGCTATGGAGGCCTGGTTTAAGCTGTAGACATGCTATGGAGGCCTGGTTTAAGCTGTAGACGTGTCATGGAGGTCTGTTTTTTTTTGGGGGGAGAGCAGTAGAGGGGTCAAGGGTGAAGCATCACATGGGAGAGTGAGGGTCAGGAGTTATTTAAAGTGGTTACTGCTGAATGCGGCGGATGGACTGGATCTGAGGGGTCTGGGAATGGGATCCGAACTCCCTAAAGTGCTTGTACTCTCCGCAGTGGCGGTCGCACTCCATGATGTACTGGTATCCACGGTAGCCGGGATACTGGTAGCACACGAAGGATCCAGACTGCACCCTCAGAGAGCCAACTTCGTTGTTGCACCATCCCATGGCCTGGAGGGAGGGGTAGTCGTCGCTCAGCTCGCCCTTGCGGCCCATGAAGTTCTCACGCTCGAAGATGGTCATGCGGCACTCCCTGTGGTTAGCGCAGGCAATGGGCCTGAAGGAAGTCATCCTCTCGATGTGATAGGCGTTGCTGCCTCCGAAGGCGTCGCACTGAGGGTACTCTCCTCTCTCCAGCACGAACTGCTGGCCCTGGTAGGAGGCATGCTCGTAGCCGACCCAGGCTCCGCTCTCCACCCTCAGGGAGCGCACGGTCTCGAAGCCGAACGCCATCACGTTGCAGCACTCGGAGGTGAACTCATGGCGACGGCCCTGGAAGCACTCCTCGTCGAAGACAACGATCTTCCAGTGGCCGGAGAACTTGGTGCAGTGACGAGTCATGATGTCTTGCTTTGATGCCCTTGGGGAGACGTCCTGGTGTGGGAATGAGAGCAAACACGCGCCACCCCACCCTTTTAAAGCCTCCCCTGGCAAAGGGCCATGCTGAAAGCACCGGCTCAGCAGCGAGGGAGGGGCTTCGCATTGTCCAGCGCCACAAAGGCAGGTTTAATCTATAGAGGGAGCAGAAGTGCCGACGCCCACAATATCACCCGTGGGTGCCTTGGACACAGAGAGAGGCACGCGGCTGGCTGGGCCGGGCCGGGCCGGGCCGGGCGGCGGGGGGACAGCAGAGAGAATACATGGAGATGGGATAGGGTGGACTGGAGACAAGTGATTCAGATTTATTCAGATTTCAGATTTATTCAGATGGATCCCCATTAGCTGCCACCGAAGTAGCAGCTACTCTTCCTGGGGTCCATGACAAACAATACATATAACACAACACAATAAAAAAATAACACTGCACAATAAAAACAGGTGCAATCTTGAAAAAAATAGATTCATAATACAAAATACAAATGCATTTAAGACATTAAAAATACAGAGACAATAAAAACACTAAACAAGACATCCCCTTAAATGATGTCAGTTAATTATAAAATTGGGGTAATTGATCAGGTGTCTCTTAAGGAGCCTCTTAAAACTAGCCTTACTGGGTGCTTCCGTGATTATAGTTGGTAACGTGTTCCATACTGAAATAGCCCTGAACATTACAGATCTGCAAACCGCATTTGTTCTGAGTTTTTACTTGACCATGTGGCCACTAGTAGCCTGCCTGGTAGCATGACTATGACGATCTCTCACATACTGAATTTGTGAATACAGACAAACAGGTTGTTTACTGTTTAAGCTGTAGACGTGTCATGGAGGCCTGGTTTAAGCTGTAGATGTGTCATGGATGCCTGGTTTAAGCTGTAGACGTGTAATGGAGGTCTGGTTTAAGCTGTAGACGTGTAATGGAGGTCTGGTTTAAGCTGTAGACGTGTCATGGAGGCCTGGCTTAAGCTGTAGACATGTCATGGAGGCCTGGTTTAAGCTGTAGACGTGTCATGGAGGCCTGGTTTAAGCTTTAGACGTGTCATGGAGGCCTGGTTTAAGCTGTAGACGTGTCATGGAGGTCTGGTTTAAGCTGTAGACATGCTATGGAGGCCTGGTTTAAGCTGTAGACGTGTCATGGAGGCCTGGTTTAAGCTGTAGACGTGTCATGGAGGCCTGCGGTTTAACCCACTTTGGCCTGACGTCGGATTTAAAAAAATGTCTTCTAAATCCTGACAGTTTTCTGAAATACCTCATGTTTCTATGTCAGTGGTGCTCAATATTTCATGTCAAGGACCCCCAGAAATGATATGTAATTGGTCCCCGACCTCCATCTGAAAATATGTTGTTCCAGGGACCACCGCCCCGGAAGCAAAGATATGAGTTAAAAACGTTTCCTCTGAAAGAATATATATTCCAAGATTTTTTTGCCACATTTTCATGATTCTTCAAAAATAGCAGACCTACAAGCTATGAGCTTGTAGAGCACATAATGCTTTAAAACACCAACAGGGGTTCCCGCCCAAAATGGGTGCACCCAAAATGGCAGGTCCCTGGCATATGTTTTCAAATGGGGGTCCGCGGGATAATTAGTGTCAATTTGGGGGTCCTTGACATGAAAAAGTTTGGGAACTACCACTGGTCTAGATATAGAAGTAGTATATAGTCATCATCATTGCCATCTAGTGGCTGTTATAGCACATATCCCTTTTTCTTTCAATGTAAAATCACAACAAAATACTTTTAAACATTTCTGTTGAACTCTGTGAAATTACGCAACTCTTCTCTTCATCTTCCCTATCTGCTGCTGTTGAACATAGAGCTTGGAAAACACAATCATTTTACGCTGTGCACAAGTAGGCCTACCGGACTGTACCGGTATGTAGGATGTAACAGTAAAGAACCTTTTTGTTTTATCTCTACTATTACTTGAAATTATTGTACATTGAATGCTGTATCCTTTTACTATTGCATATCCCCCTGTGTGTTATGTAGGCCTACCCATTGTCTCTTGTGTACACATACATACAGGCACACGCACTCACACGAAAAACACACACAAAAAAATATAATAATAATAACAACATAATCATTATTATATAACACATTCCTAAAACACTCACATGGACACGCTCACTCATACACATTCATTGTTGTTTCATTTTCAACTAAGGGACTGCAATGGAAATAAGCTGTTGGCTTTCTTGCATTTATCCTTTTGATAGTGATGATAACTATGTGCATTTTTCTGTACATGTAAATATCGTCAATAAACAATAAACATATCAATCAATCAAAACCTCAGGGTAAGTGTATCAATACAAAGTCTTTATTTTAAACAAACCAACAAAACACACACACACACATGACACCGTAAATATATATACAAAGATGAATAAAATAAAACATAAAGGCCCGAAATCGCGAGATAGTCAGGCTAGTCATTAATTACAAAGTATTTCACAGACCTTGATTTGATTGTTCGCTGTGAAAAAGGAACAAGGTGATGAAGAAGAGCAGGGGGGAAAAAAATCTATATTAGTGTAGCTATGGAGGGGAGGCGAACCAGGGTCCCCTGTTCCAGAGGCACAGTACGTTTCCACTCGACTAAAGAGACTTGGCCCTAAAGGTAGGTAGTACAGCAGCATCATATAGTCTACACCAGGGTTCCCCAATTAATTTTCCTCGAGGGCCATATTTTGACTAGGGTACCAGGCTGTGGGCCGAGTCCGCACGCGTGAGGTCGAGGTCTTGCCCTGAAAATTCATTTTCAGGGCAGGACCCCATTTGAAAAGGATGCCCAGTTTGACATGCATAGGCTACTGACCCCCATTTAATGCCATTTATATCTGGGACCCCCCCCCCAATTTTTTTTGAAATTCTTCCGCGGGCCGCCAGGGGGCGCTCCGCGGGCCGCAAATGGCCCGCGGGCCGCCTATTGGGGAACCCTGGTCTACACTGACGTCAGCGTCAGCCGCTCTTCCAGAGCCACTTCCGGGTTCTATACTCAAGGAAACTTCCACATCAGTTACATTAATAATTCTACTCGAGTTGGAAGCATTAAGACCCATTTTAACCCTCAATGGCTTCCTTTCTGAAAAATAACGTTATTGTAAAAAGATTCACGCGTTCATATTATTGCTACTTACAATGAGAAGCGGACGGGAGCTGGTGCCTACTATAGGACCCGGACGTAACGTAGGACTACAAGTGACTACAAAAAACTTGCGGGAAAAACTCGTGGCTGGGTGGAGCTTCACACCGGAAAGAAGTGACGCTCCCCTCAAATAAGGCGCAAGCGCGTTGAGGCGGGTTTGCTCAGTCTGTTTGGAGTGCCACGTCACACGTCGTGCTCGTCGTCTGCAGGTAAATAATTCATGTTATTTAATACTTAACGCTGTTGTTGTTGTTCAAACATCTATTATCACTTATTACGTTACTTGTTATGTTATGTTATGTTATGTTATTTATATATATTATGATACTACATCTCTGTTAAACCGTGTTGTAGTCGAATGGTTAGAGTTGTCGCCTTGTAAACACCAGGGCCCGAGTTCCCAACCTTTTTTTCTATTTATTATAAACACGGTTACTGAACACACACTCTATAGCAATGATTACTGGCTTACTGCCACAATATAGAGCTATTTAACAGTTACTGAACACACACTATAGCAATTATTACTGTCACAATAACTTTGTAACTGGTAGAACTCTGTCTCTGTCTGGTAGAAATGGGTCAACATAACAAAGGACTATATAGTGCTGTGGATTAATTTAGTTTTAATGACTATATAGTGCTGTGGATTCATTTAGTTTTAATGCATGACCTCCAGACTTTAATCAAAGCACAAAACAGTTTGAGCTTGTAGATCTGCTACTTGTAATTCTGAGAAGTTTGTACATTTGAGTTTTCCATCCAGCAGAGATAGACATTTATTTTAGATGAATCTTATGAATGTGTCTGAGCCACAGTTACAACTTGTGTTACCATTATGTACTCAAGTAAAAGTACCATTATGTACTCAAGTAAAAGGGTATGGCATCAAAACGTACTTAGAAATGACCAAAAGTACTCATTATGCAGGATGTCCCATTTCAAATGTTTTTTTTATTTTTTTTACAAAGTAACCAGTAATTCAAAGTTTCCAAATAACAGTAGAGTATAAAAGTACAATATATTGTTGTCCATTTAGTGTCACAATAAACAGTCCTTCTAACAACACTAATGTTTAAACAATAACAGAGTTAATGGTGGATAAAAACCATGCAGTTCTCAACCAAACCGTACCTTTCAGCAGCTACGCCCCCAAACACTCTGCTATGCACCGCGCGAGGCTCCATTTTAAATCATAAGCCCCGCCTACTGGATCCGGGTTTGTTGAACCACGTCATTGGAAAGTCCGTCGGTCATTGGTCCGTCAGAGTGAAATCTGACTGAAGCCCCGCCTACTGCATCCGGGTCTGTTGACCTACGTCATTGGAAAGTCCCGTCGGTCATTGGTCCGTCCGTCAGAGTGAATGGATCACTCACAGCTGTGTGGGTTTACAAGCCGCACGCATGCGCGCGCGCGCACACACACACACACACACACACACGCGAGACAGACAGACAGACAGACAGACAGATGATTGTATGAAAAGGTTCCAATCTGGCTTCAGAACATCCCACTTCCCACTCCACTGACACATGCCTTCTCTATTTGAGCGACCACATCAAACATGAGGTGGATGCTGGAAAATACTGCGGCATGGTCATGCTGGACCTCCAAAAGGCTTTTGACACCGTGAACCACTCCATACTGGTTAACAAGCTTAAAGCAATTGGTTTCGATAGCACATCAGTGAGATGGATGCAATCCTACCTGGAGGGGAGAGAACAGATGGTGGAGGTGAATGGAACACTGTCCCCCCCACCCCTCCCAGTGAGTTCCACAAGGAAGCATACTAGGGCCTTTACTGTTCCTAATATATGTTAACGACATGACTTCAGCTTGTGACTGCAACTTGTTCCTGTTCGCAGATGACTCGGCACTGCTAGTCTCGGACAGGAACAAACTGCAGGTTGAAAAGGCCCTCAGCTCTGAACTCGGTAGAATCTGCACCTGGCTCGCTGATAACAAGCTATCTTTACACCTGGGAAAAACTGAATCCATTCTCTTTGGCTCTAATAGTAATCTCAGCAAGGCAAATGGCTTCTTGGTTAGAGTGGGTGACAATGTTATCACACGTAAAGATGAAATACCTAGGTTCCATCCTGGAGGCTAATCTTTCCGGTGATAAAATGGCCACCAACGTAATCAAAAAAGTCAACCAAAGAACAAGATTCCTTTACAGGATCTCCTCACTGGTCAACAAAAACACCTTGAAGACCTTAACAGGAGCCCTCCTACAAGGTTTCTTTGACTATGCCTGCACCTCCTGGTACCACATCACCTCAAAGGCCCTTAAAACTAGGCTCCAGACTTCCCAAAACAAACTGGTCAGGCTCCAATTTGGCCTCACCCCCCGAACCCACCTCACCCCTGCCCACTTTGACAGGCTGGAATGGCTTAGGGTTGACGACAGAGTACAGCATCTTGCAATGGGTCTGGTCCACAAGATTCGATACACCACCAAGATACCCATGTACCTGTCTAGATACTTCCTTAATGTTAACGAAGTCCACAACCACAACACCAGAGGGAGTGCAACGAACCATGTACAACCCAGATTCGGCACAAACAAGGGACTAAATTATTTTCGCTCCTATGCCACCAAAATGTGGAACGCCCTACCAACAGTCATTAAGACATGCAAATCCCTTGACTCCTTCAAAACCGCTCTCAAAGGGCACCTACGGATGGCTGCAATTCAAAACTGGCCCCCGTAAAATCTGAATCCCCCCCCCAAAATAAAATTTTGTCAAGAACTGCTGCAATCTTCAGACACATGCAGTGTCTGCTGGTGAACACTAGATGGCAGCA
This sequence comes from Electrona antarctica, assembly GCF_951216825.1. Lineage (NCBI taxonomy): Eukaryota > Metazoa > Chordata > Actinopteri > Myctophiformes > Myctophidae > Electrona > Electrona antarctica. The sequence continues at coordinate 55,395,688 of NC_136790.1, forward strand.
AAAGGTCGGTTTCCCAGTCTGTCCATGACAAACGACTTTAAACATGTAGTTTCACCTGCTCTCTCTCTCTCTCTCTCTCTGTTCTGATCTGCAACAGCAGTGACAATAGACCAGAGCAGTGTGTGGTTTTCAATGCTTTTCATATCAAGTCCCATTATTTATTCTGCCAGTCAAAACTGCTCTCAAAGGGCACCTACGGACGGCTGCAATTCGAAACGGGCCCCCATAAAATCTGAATCCCCACCCTTTTTCCAATCACTGTAGGCCTATATGTTTTATGTTTTTTTATGATGATTTCCTATTTTTTCACTAGAAGTGTGTATTTGTATGTCTCTAAATGTTATGATGAATTGAACAAGGTAAACAAGTCTAGTGCTTTATTGGTCGTCCACTCAGTTTGTAAGAATATTTAGTTAAGGATAAGGATAAGATGTTGTCCACAATTCCATGCTACGTGATGATGTCTCTAAATGGGTACTTTTCTTGTAAATTAAGTAATGCAGATGTTTAACAATAATTAATTACCTCATGAGAGCCTAAAATGAGACCAACTCTCCATCCTGTAGCTGGGGACCACTTGGGACCGCCTCAAGGCCCTATGGTGGTCCCTGGCTGGACCACCGGTTGAAAACCGACAGGGGGGAGTTTTCCCTGGTTGGACGTAGCGCGTGGAAGGAACACGTTATTCCAACCAGTTCCTTTCTCCTCCATCAGGTGCCCCGGCTGGCCAGGGGGAAAGTTTAGTGACCAGGATTACTGCATGTTTTTTGTAGCACAACCTTTGGCACGCTACTAGTCCTACATACTTACACCTAGAAACCCCATTCAAACTTTAAAATGCACATCTTACGGTGGACATGTTGATGTTTGCCTGAAAATGTATCTGTGAAATGTTTCATAGTTTTAGCACATTTCAATAACAATTAAGGCAATTCAATGTGTTTCTATACACATAAATTAATCCACTTTGGCCTGACGTCGAAATTAAAAAGTCTTCAAAATCCTGACAGTTTTCTGAAAAACGTTATGTTTCTGTATCAGTGGTGCTCAATATTTCATGTCAAGGACCCCAAAAAGTACATGTAATATACCTCCGCCTCCCCATCTGGAAATATGTTGTTCCAGGGACCTCCCCAGAAGCAAAGTTTTGAGTTAAAAACGTTGAGAAAGAATGAAGCAATATTACACGAGAGGGTGTGGGTTAACGTGATTATTGCCACGACAGTGATGCGGTCAGGAACGAGACGAAGTCGAATTCCGCAAGCATCACTGAAGTGCGGTTATCCACAGCAACCGCAGCCACATCTGCCAGCCGCAGATCTCACACACACACACACACACACACACACACACACACACACACACACACACACACACACACACACACACACACACACACACACACACACACACACACACACACACACACACACACACACACACACACACACACACACAAGTTGTAAAGAATTTCACTTTTATTTTTAGTTGACCATGATCCATTATTTTCCTGTGTTTATTTTTTTTAATGTTTTTCGTAAGAAATTTCCCTGGAATTTTATACAGAAGATAATTATGTACAGAGCTTTAAGAACCAATCAGAGAGAAGCTACAGAGCTTTAAGAACCAATCAAATGTCGCCATAAACGAGCGCGTCGTTGAAAAGAAACGGACCAGACATGCAGTGGCGTGCACAGATAAGACACTAGGGGGTGCTAGAGCACCCACTGCCCTTTTCCCTCTTGACAAATGTGCCCTTGTACAGTATGTGGACCATGGTGACATTGATCAATTCTTGATAAAAAAGCTTCTAATAAATTATTTAGGCCCCACAATCTATAAATATCACACTATTAAGGCAACCGGCCGGTTCCACGCGCTGCACAAGGTGCCCTTTTTTCCACTTGAGCACCTCTAAATGTCTGTGCACGCCACTGCAGACATGTAATTAAAATAACATACAAAATAATAACTCACCAGATTTTGAACAGGTTATGTTAATGAGATAACTTTACATAAATGTCCAGAACCTTGGAGTGTCATGTTATTAAAATATTCATATTCATATTTGACTGAGAGCCTGCCATCTCCAGCTTTTCACCAGAGGAGAAAAACTGAATTTATTTATATTGTATCCAAAATGAGTTAAATTAAGCACAGGCAGACACTTCACATACTAGAGCATGTCTGAAATAAATGGCAGAGCTGAAATCGACATGTAAATATGAAATAAATGCTTAAACATGTAGCTAGGTGTAATGTTTGAGTCCACAGAAGACATGTAAATATGAAATAAATGCTTAAACATGTAGCTAGGTGTAATGTTAGAGTCCACAGAAGACATGTAAATATGAAATAATGCTTAAACATGTAGCTAAAGGTGTAATGTTAGAGTCCACAGAAGACATGTAAATATGAAATAAATGCTTAAACATGTAGCTAGGTGTAATGTTAGAGTCCACAGAAGACATGTAAATATGAAATAAATGCTTAAACATTGTAGCTAGGTGTAATGTTAGAGTCCACAGAAGTGAACCTTTCAAGCCCGTTTTCTCAACTCGCTGTTTCTCTGCAAGACATTACTCTATAAGCCATATCTCAAACTGAACAACCAATATGTCAATTTGAAGCTATGATTCCCTGCTTTCATATGACGTGCAAAATGGAAAATTAAAAATTAAATCCAATGGCAGTCCCTCAGTCAAATTTGGCCACATATTAACAAAATGAACATACTTTAAACAGTCTTATTGATAAAATAAATTAACAGTCATGTCCGACTTGGACTCGACGTGGACGACGCGGTCGGAACACGACTCTGTATTTACACAAGCGAGGCTTTAAGTCGTTCGGTATTCTTGCATGCATTTCCGTTTGGGTTTCTTCCTTTCCTTTTAAATACTAAAAAAAGCTTTATATACACACACATCTTTTTTTATTCTCTTCTTCCTCTTCGTCTTCGTTTCGGCAGTACTGTCCAACGATGACTCGTTTCATGTTGACAGTTGTTATGGTACTTAAAAGGGAAACTTGCAAAAAATATATAATGTTAATGATGTTTAGAAGATTTAGAACACTTTCCTGGGGGTCTTTGTGTGTAATATAATATGTGGTTTTAGATATTTTACATTTTAGCAGTGAGCCCAGTGTCTCTGATGTCATGGACACTGGGCCCACTTACTTACTGGACTACATCAAGGACTGTCTAAAGAGACAGTACATGCCCAAATTTGTGCATGTACAACTTCCTGGTCTCAACTGCACATGTTTCTTTCCTTCCATGGAGCACCATGGAGCAACATGGCGTCGCCCATACGGTCTTCACGTCTCGTCCTCTTTAGACAGTCCTTGGACTACATGTTGTCTCAGTGAGACAGCCCCTCCCCCTATCCACAAGGAGGAGCAGTGCACCGAAGCATTATGGGAATTGTAGTCAGGAAGGAAGTGAGCCCCAGTATCCATAACATCAGAGACACTGGGCTCACTTAACCTGACTCCGCCAGATGGTGGCAGTATTGAGTTCACCAGTTCCCTCCTCCTGCCTAGCCTGGTTAATAAACCAGACCGAATCAGCCGTTGGCAAAAAAAAGTTGCCTACCAGCGGATTACGGTCTGGCGAGGCTCAGTAGCACGCCTCTTTCCTACAGCAGAGAACAGGTCGGACCAATCGGGACACGGTATGCAATATAGGCGGGCTTTGGTACAGTGACGTTCAATGCTTGAGACTTTTGACTGACAGTAGCTCTGACCAATTGCGTCAAAGAGAAAATGTTCCCCGGGAAATGAAATCCAAGTGGAGCCAGCCCAGACTGATATACCGCGACAGTGTTGTGTGATATTAGTCTGGCTTATTAGCCAGGCTACCTCCTGCCTGCATCTGGTCTCTCTCTCAGGCAGAAACGATGAACCCGAAGCAGCGGGACAAAAACCTGATATCTCCATAATAGTTTTGAGTTGTAGTCTTGTTAGGTTGTGTTTATATTTGTGCTGTGGCACAGCTACAATACGTCACCAGTCTCGCGTTGATCCCGCCTCTAGCGGCCGCATATCGCTCCGGACAGAATTGGTCCGGAGTACATCGTCTCTGCCTGAGTAGCCTGGAACTCACCTATGCTTTCTATGGCATAGGCAGCTCCCGGCAGGATCCGCCGGCAGAAACTGTGCGCAGCTGCTGGACATGAGACTAATTAATTAGAGCGAGAGAGAGGAGTGTGTGTGTGTACGGGTGTGCGTGTGTGCGTCAATTTAACAAAGGTGCAGACAATCAGAAATCAGCAGAGATTGATCGACGTTTACGCTACTCTATGCCGAATTGAAGTGGATTTCTCCCTGGAAATTAAAACGTCTGGGTTTCCGAGGCTACTGCCTGAGAGACTCCAGACTCTCCCTTCTGGCAGAATGCAAATGTTGTCCAGCAGGCGGAGTGGTTCCACCAGGCTGGGGCTCACGGCTAAAATGTAAAATATCTAAAACCACATATTACACACATAAAGACCCCCAGGGAAGTGTTCTAGATCTTCTAAAAGTCATTAACATCTATTTTTTTTGCAAAAGTGTCCATTTAACCCATTTAGGACTGAGACCAGATTCTACAAAATGTCTTCTATATATCATGACTGAAAAAAAAAATGTTTCTATGTCAAACTATTTGATGTCACGTAGCCCCAGAATTATTAATGCAATTGCAATTATGCAATTGGCCGCAGACACCCATCTGAAAATATGCGGTTCCAGGGACCCCCCAGAAGCAAAGATGAGTAAAAAAAAAAGAAAAAAAGATTTGCAGCACAAATGTTTCAAAAATAGCAAATCTACAAGCTCGTAGTGCGGCACTCGGTGCTGTGCTACGAGCTTGTAGAAAAAAATAACTAAAACATGTCTGGGGTGTTCCCAAAAGCCAGAGTAGATGTAAATATGATCCCCAAACATCTTTGAGAGTGAAATATTCCCTTTTATACACTAATTGCTGGAATATGGCCATTGTAAATTAAAGGTTATACCAGCTCAGTGGCCTTGTGGTTTGAGTGTCCACCCTGAGACTTGGAGGTCGGTGGTTCGATCCCCGGCCGGGTCATACCCCTATGGGCCTCACGGCTACAGAAACAGGAGATAGGCTCCTGTCCCTATGGGCCTCACGGCTACAGAAACAGGAGACAGGCTCCTGCCCCTATGGGCCTCACGGCTACAGAAACAGGAGATAGGCTCCTGTCCCTATGGGCCTCATGGCTACAGAAACAGGAGATAGGCTCCTGCCCCTATGGGCCTCATGGCTACAGAAACAGGAGACAGGCTCCTGCCCCTATGGGCCTCACGGCTACAGAAACAGGAGACAGGCTCCTGCCCCTATGGGCCTCACGGCTACAGAAACAGGAGATAGGCTCCTGTCCCTATGGGCCTCATGGCTACAGAAACAGGAGATAGGCTCCTGCCCCTATGGGCCTCATGGCTACAGAAACAGGAGACAGGCTCCTGCCCCTATGGGCCTCACGGCTACAGAAACAGGAGATAGGCTCCTGCCCCTATGGGCCTCACGGCTACAGAAACAGGAGATGGGCCTCATGGCTCGGCAAGGCTTACTAAATTAAAGGTTATATGCATCCCGGACAACTGCAATATCCTCATATTATGAATATCATAAATCCTACCTTTTGTTTTCTGCCCTGATCAGTAATCTTGCAGTTGGACCCCCAAACAAAGCAGTGCTTGGCGATAACTCGCTGTGACGGAGTTACTTGTTTTGGCTACTGCTGTGTCCCCAAATAAGAAAGAAAAGTACAGCATTTAAATAACAGATTTAAATAACAGACAGCGGGTAGTAAGCAAAATGTGCAAAAAAATAAATACATACAAAAAAAACAATGTTAAAAGTCCTTGCGTTGAAGGACCACGTGAGTTCAGTTTACCCATCATGCAGTTCACTTCGACAAGTTCACACGCCTTCTTCAGAGAAAAAACGAAACGACCGAGTCGTTCGGTCCACCTCCGACCTCTTCGCATGTTTGTTTCTCTTCCCATCCTTGTCGTGTTAGTGTGGTTTTACAAATTCACACCTGGAACCAAATCCGCAACCACATTTTGTCCGTCCGTGACGATGCCTGGACAATTCACCGATGTTTCGTCCACGGATGGCGGGGCTCTCTGAAAGTTTTGGAATGTCACGGTAACGGGTACGGGGGTCTGGACAGGGAATTGACCGCAGCGCACACACACACACACGCACGCACGCACGCACACAGCCGCCACAGACAGACAGACAGACAGACAGACAGACAGACAGGCCGGCCGGCTATAAAAAGCGCGATTGACCGCCAAGAACGAGCTGTACAGGAGTCCGACATGCGGACGCATGTCGGACTAATGCTCCGTCGTAATTACATGCGGTCCCCAATTTTTCTAATTGAATTATGAAAATCCGCCGTCTATGTTCTCCATATTCTGGTTGGCTCCCGAGTGCTATGGCTAGCGCTAAAAGAAAACCAAGATGGTTTCCGGTCACATTGGAACGCCAATAAGTCACAGCAGGCCGTTTGGGGGGGTGGGGTGACGACGGTATGGTCAGTTTGGGTGGATGGAAGGGAGCGAGGTACACACACACACGCACACACACACACACACACACACACACACACACACACACACACACACACACACACACACACACACACACACACACACACACACACACACACACACACACACACACACACACACACACACACACACACACACACACACACACACACACACACACACACACACACACACACACACACACACACACGCGCACACACGCGCCACAGCGTCAAACAGCCAGCAGCTGGGAGGGTCTGCAAGGGGGCCGGTCCAGAAGAGCCTGTACGGTCACGCCCACTTTCACCAGGCCTCGCTGCTCCAGGATGTGGTGAGGAAGACACAGCTGATCCTGATTAGAACACACACACACGCACACACACGCACGCGCGCACATGCACACAAAGGGTGTGTTAAAGGGATAGTTCCCTAGTTAGATAGACAATTTAAAATGAAACTTCTGTGACAGTGCCGACATTACATTACATTACAGTCATTTAGCAGACGCTTTTATCCAAAGCGACTTACAATAAGTGTATTCAACATAGGTAGGGAACAAAAACTACTAATCACCAGAAGTCTTTAGTGCATTTTCTGCAAAAACAAGCAACCAAGAGTATACCTAGCGCTAAGGTAAAAGTGCAATATATCAGCTACCTATTTCCTTAAACAGATGAGACAAAATAGCTAAATCAAATGAGCATGAGCTAAAACAATTAAGTGTATCGACTAAACAAGATCCAATAAACAATACAACAATAGAAAACAAGCGTTCGTACAACTAGTTAACAACAAGTAGGTCAGGCAGAGAGGAAGGGTAGTGTTTCCTGAAGAGGTGGGTTTTCAACCTGCGGCGAAATATGGGCAGTGACTCTGCTGTCCTAACATCAGTGGGAAGTTCATTCCACCACTGTGGGGCCATAATGACATAATGAAGTGACATTATTCCGGTAGTGTCTCAGCCCTTCGGTCGCCCGTCGCCTATATTGAGGCGTCTTACTGGTAATACTAATAGTGATAAAGTTACCTGTGGGACGCCCAGCTTCTTACAAGCATCCAGAAAGTTCTCCACGTTCCTCCGGCATTTGGCCATGCTGAGCTTTGGCTGGAAGAAAACACAGTGAGACATTTAGTTAGCCCATTCTGGGCGGGAACCCCTGTTGGTGTTTTAAGATTTACGTTATACTTTAGCTATTGAAAAATAGCAGATCTACAAGCTCATAGAGCTTGTATTTTTTTTGAAGAATCGTGAAAATGTGGCGCAGATTTTTGAACATATATTCTTTCAGAGCGAACATTTTTAACTCAAATCTTTGCTTCTGGGAGGTCCCTGGAATAACATATTTTGGGGTCGGCGGCCAATTACATATATTTTTGAGGGTTCTTGACAATAAAATGTTTGAGGACCACTGACATATAGAAACATAGGGTTTTTCAGAAAACTGTCAGGATTTAGAAGGCCTTTGTGGGGTGTTTAGACTAGTCATTGGTTAGACATGGGTTACGGTTAGGTTTAGGTGTGCTGCCCCGTGAGATAGGTTGTAGTTGTAGGACCAATGACTGGTCTAACCAATGACTGGTCTAACCAATGACTAGTCCAAACCAAAAACTGTCTAAACTAAGTACTGCACCTGGCATTTGTTGAATCGTCCTCAGGTCTAAATTAGAGTTCTCAATCTCTGCCCGAACCCGGCCCGGCCCGATATTTTAGGTAGGGCCGGGCCCAAAATGCACGATAATTAGTCGGGCCGGGCCGAGCCTCGGACTCTGTGATTTTCCGTGATTTTTTTTTTAATAATTGTATTATAACAAAAATAACAATTCTGTTGTTTGTGTAATGTATTTATTTAATATGAAGAGGGCTGAGCTGGTGAATGTTGGCGATTAACTTTTACAGTTTAGGCTATTATACTATATGTGACTGAAGGAGGATGAGGCGATGATCAGCAGCAGCGCACCAAAGTGACAGAATAGAACGGTGGTTGTTGAACTTGCTACCGCTGACTGGCCTCTGGTTTGCCAACCAAATGAGCTGCTTACTGCTCAGCATCAACTATATAACTTAAGTTAACTTGCCATATGCTTAAATGTTTTATAAGACCATCGATTCATCCGCAATAGCTCGTTTTGGAAACGTCGGGGCTTAACGATGGTCTCGTTGAACCCAGCTGGGTGAATAAGCTAAATTAGGCTACCTAATCAACTATCAGCTCCATATAACTATGAAAGCGCCTGCATACACGTAATATAGTTACATGATGACCAAGCAATGTTACAGTCACACTGTAGGCTACAGATATTTGGTTTACAAATCGTATCGCAGCGCGCTGTTACGCTATTTAATTTCCCCATCGTAGCGCAGCGCACCACGTTGTGTGCCCACTGCCCAAAATAAAAGATCTGCAAGCTGTCGACAGACTCGACACGCCATCGAGCGGCATGTTGATGGTTTGTATGTCTGTTCTTTTGGTTAGGCAACGCACATTACGCGTGGTATGTGGGTTTGAGAGGCAATGATTAATGTAAACTATACAGTAACCTAGTAGATTATAGCCAAGTTGACAATTGTCATAATATTGTATAGCTCTGTTCGGGTGAATGATGAAATAGTTGCACTTTGTTAACGGGACAGTAGCCTATTGGACATAATTAACTGCGTCACTTCAGAGGATCGCTGCTACTTTGATTCAGAAGATGTTTACTCACCCCTGGAAATTGCTGGAAACCATTAGAATGTTGGAAATGGAACATTATCAGCCAATTAACATGAGTTACATAAATCCTTTATTTCGGCGACTAGACTATTAGTGCGTTCTCTGACACGGTCGTCTCAATAATCCACGGCGCCGCGGCCATATAGTGGCATTTTTTTCCCCCTTTTTTTCTCTTTTTTTTCACTCGGGCTTTTTCGGGTTTTCGGGCCTGACATTATGGTAATTGTTAGGGTCGGGCCGACCCAGTTAGGGTAGGGTAGGGCCAGGCCTTAATTTTCAGGCCCGATGAGAACTCTAGTCTAAATGGGTTAACACTTGTGATGCTAAAGACGTGTCTGCATGTCTTCATAATTTTCTCAACTCATAAAAGTTTGGAGACCTCGCACAGCAGTGGAATTTATACGTTGAGAACCTCTGCTCTAGTGTGGGGGACTCACCACTGCCCCCTAGTGTTAGGGACTCACAACTGCCCCCTAGTGTTAGGCATAGACATATAAACATAGACGCCCTTTCCGGCTCTGAGGCGCGTGTCACAATTGAAGGCACAATTTTCCCGAGGTTCCTTGCAAAGCATTTGCCTTCAATGAGCAGCTTCCGCGTGTGTAACATAAGTCCCGGAAAAGACGCCTTCAGCACTTCTAAATAAGAAAGCTGCGGAGAACTGTTGCTTTGTGTTCACTCTTTAATGTTTTCTGTTAGTAATCTAATCCCCCTGGCTCTGATGTTGTATCGTTGTATTAATAACTTTGTTGTTGTTTGTCTTGTTTCGTATTGTAATGTATTGTCATGACAGTTATAAACATTTGTTAAAAAAAAATCTTCAGCTGCACTTCCGCTTGCCTTCATTCGGATACACGTCGCTCCAATGAACTGCAACGGCAATCTATTTTTTATAATATCTATGGGTTAGGGAGGGACTCACCACTGCCCCCTATGGGTTAGGGAGGGACTCACCACTGCCCCCTATGGATTAAGGAGGGACTCACCACTGCCCCCTATGGGTTAGGGAGGGAGACTCACCACTGCCCCCTAGTGTTAGGGAGGGACTCACAACTGCCCCCTATGGGTTAGGGAGGGAGACTCACCACTGCCCCCTAGTGTTAGGGAGGGACTCACAACTGCCCCCTATGGGTTAGGGAGGGAGACTCACCACTGCCCCCTAGTGTTAGGGAGGGACTCACCACTGCCCCCTAGTGTTAGGGAGGGAGACTCACCACTGCCCCCTATGGGTTAGGGAGGGAGACTCACCACTGCGGGGGACGGCACGTGGATGCTGGCCACGGAGCGAGGACACACGTGATTGGCCAGGTGGCACAGCACCACGCCGTCCATCAGGGCGGCGCCAACGTCGTCCGGGAGCAGCACTTTCAGCCGACACTCGATGTTCTGTTGAAAAAAAAAAAAAACACACACACACATGAACGGTTTAAAACCCATTGAGACCTGGAACACATGCACGTCGCCTTAGTGTTTAACCACCTTTCATTATTCTAAACTTTAGCTGTTGAAACAGCGCGCGCGCACACACCAATCGACCAATCTGGGAAACAATCTGAAAAGACACAAAAGAAACACGCTCTACAGATCCGGGTGCACCATTGGAAGACCCAGACTTATTACCCAGACCCAGTGATTATTATTATTAACTCTTTGTCACACGGTGGCGGCGAACAGTAGGTACAGGCTGCCACGGCATTGTTCCGTTTCCCCGGCTCGGAGACCGCCACTGTAAGGAACGGCTTACGTTAGCGTTAGCTCACAACGTTTATCTTTCACCAGAAACCAGTTGATTCTCGTCATTATCCTGACCTGTCGTAGCAGTGCGATCTGCTCCATCTCTTCTCGGAGGTGTTCCATCTTCCTCCTCATGGTGAAGCCGGGCTCAGAGTTCTCCTGCTGTCGAGTCGCCCTACAGAACGCTACGAGAGAGACACACAATGTTTAATTATATAGAATACACCTCAACGCTACGAGACACAATGTTTAATTATCTAGAATACACCTCAATGCTGAGAGACACAATGTTTAATTATCTAGAATACACCTCAATGCTGCGAGACACAATGTTTAATTATCTAGAATACACCTCAACGCTACCAGAGACACAATGTTTAATTATCTAGAATACACCTCAACGCTACGAGACACAATGTTTAATTATCTAGAATACACCTCAACGCTACGAGACACAGGCCCTCATTTATCAATCGAGTGTAAAATCTGCCCCAAATTCGAGTGTAGGATTCGTAGTACACCCACGTCGGGTCGGCATTTACAAAGTGATCGCAGACAGCTGTTTCTTCCTAATTTCATTCCTAGCAGTGATAAATGTGACGGCTGAAATCAATCTGGCACACCCTATAAAATCAAGCCTCGCCCTCGTTTTTGCGACATGAACAACTGCAATACGACCTGGAAACCATGGTTACAGGAAGAAAAAATGTTTCACTCGCTTGCCTAAGTTGCCTTGCTGCCCCTGCCCCCCTCCCATACACACACACAGACGCACGCACGCACACGCAACTTGTTGTATCTTAAATAAATAAACCTGCATGAATTAAATATGCCCGCCTCACCCCCCCGCACGCACGCACGCACATATCGCAATTTGCAAGCAACTGTCACTGTGTTGTTAGTTGTAGGCCTATATTCAATTATTAAAGTCTTTATTCATTTAATATACAACAAGATATATTAGTGAACGAAAACCTGAACCTGTGAACCATGAATTATATAACAAATAGGCGCGCACACACGCTGCTGTTTTGCAAGGTGCATCTCCTGTCCTGTCTGTCTCTCTGGTCCGTCCGTGACACCGTGACCAATTGACCATGCACGTCCGACAGTCTATTTAAATTGCCTCGCTGTCAACTGTCAATTATATGAATATTGCAGCCAAAACCGTAGCCTCATGTGGCACTGGACAGTGGTGGTCATGGTGGTGGGCTGCAGGCTGCCTTAGCCTATACTATCTCCGATGCGTTCCCACTTGCGCTGGCACGGCACATTTGGCATTCGAGCGACGCGTCAGGTTTATTAAACGAGGAGGAGATTGCACATACTGTAACTCCAGAAAGACATCGGCCTGCTGTAGATTAGGCTACAGTAGGCTACCCATGTTGGGACTCTCCGCGCTGCCGCAGCACTGCACTATACTCTCCAACGTCCCGTCATGGAAATATTTCAGCACAGACAGCCCAAATCCTCATATGTATGCGCTCATCATGCAAAACACTGTTTAAATGGCTTACGCATCTAACTTGCAACATTGTTTTTAAATGCGCGATTTGAATTGCTTGCTTGTAAAGTTGGAAATCTCCTACTAATTTCATATGACACAAAGACACATCGTTGATGTATTCCTTTACTTTTTTTTCTTTTTTACATTTAGCCCATATACATACCTATACAGTTTTATATAAACATTTTAGGAGTGAATACATATGTTTCGATGCCTGTGACAGCCTCTCAGCTGGTCAAACAATGCTGCTCCGCTGTTCTACGACAGAAAAACAGGTGAGGACAAAGCGTACGACAGCTCCCGACCAGACGTGAGTTTTGTCTTGGCACAAGATAATTTTCAATCTTTGGCGCAAATCGTAAATGCCGAAAATTGCGGTAATTTCGGCGTACACCCATATTTTGGCATACGCACGGTTGATAAATGAGGGCCACAATGTTTAATTATCTAGAATACACCTCAACGCTACGAGACACAATGTTTAATTATCTAGAATACACCTCAACGCTACCAGAGACACAATGTTTAATTATCTAGAATACACCTCAACGCTACCAGAGACACAATGTTTAATTATCTAGAATACACCTCAACGCTACCAGAGACACAATGTTTAATTATCTAGAATACACCTCAACGCTACGAGAGACACAATGTTTAATTATCTAGAATACACCTCAACGCTACCAGAGACACAATGTTTAATTATCTAGAATACACCTCAACGCTACGAGAGACACAATGTTTAATTATCTAGAATACACCTCAACGCTACCAGAGACACAATGTTTAATTATCTAGAATACACCTCAACGCTACCAGAGACACAATGTTTAATTATCTAGAATACACCTCAACGCTACGAGAGACACAATGTTTAATTATCTAGAATACACCTCAACGCTACCAGAGACACAATGTTTAATTATCTAGAATACACCTCAACGCTACCAGAGACACAGTGTTTAATTATCTAGAATACACCTCAACGCTACGAGAGACACAATGTTTAATTATCTAGAATACACCTCAACGCTACCAGAGACACAGTGTTTAATTATCTAGAATACACCTCAACGCTACGAGAGACACAATGTTTAATTATCTAGAATACACCTCAACGCTACCAGAGACACAATGTTTAATTATCTAGAATACACCTCAACGCTACCAGAGACACAGTGTTTAATTATCTAGAATACACCTCAACGCTACGAGAGACACAATGTTTAATTATCTAGAATACACCTCAACGCTACCAGAGACACAATGTTTAATTATCTAGAATACACCTCAACGCTACCAGAGACAGTGTTTAATTATCGAGAATACACCTCAACGCTACGAGAGACACAATGTTTAATTATCTAGAATACACCTCAACGCTACCAGAGACACAATGTTTAATTATCTAGAATACACCTCAACGCTACGAGAGACACAATGTTTAATTATCTAGAATACACCTCAACGCTACGAGAGACACAATGTTTAATTATCTAGAATACACCTCAACGCTACGAGAGACACAATGTTTAATTATCTAGAATACACCTCAACGCTACCAGAGACAGTGTTTAATTATCTAGAATACTGATCATGAACAGATTTACTGTTCACGCCCCACTTTTTTGGGGGGGGGGCACGAAATGCATAGAAAACTTAGAAATGCGTTCTGTCGAGCTGCCAACTTGCGCTTTGCACACAAGAACGGCCAAACCACTGCAGACTCGTGTCAACTTACATGTTGTGGCACAATGTTTTACGTTTCTTATATATAACTTTGAAACATAGATTGCTTACGTCACCAAGTGTGACGGTGTTGTCTCTCAGCCAATCAGGGACCACCGTTCTTACCCCCAACATGCGTGCGTACGTACACATACATACATGCATGCATAGACGATCACCCAGCCAATGAAATGTACCATAGTTACGTCACCAAAAATACACAATCCCTGATTGGCCGAACAGTACGTGTTCTGCTCGCGCAAGTAACGATGCCATCATCATATGATACACACAATGTCAGATCAGAGAGGTAGTATTTGGAGGCCCCGGTTTAGAGCCCTGTGGAACTCCATGTTTGGGAAGGACTGACGTCACGTGCGATGACGCAAGATTTGACGAAGCTCAGCTTAAAAGCCGATGACGTGATGTGGGTTCGTTAGTCCGAAGCGAGAACGACTGAGAGAAGAGCTACCGTACAGCCCGAAAGAGATGCCTTTAGATTCACACCTTACACACCTTTAGATCTAACTAGCTGGTTGTGTTTTTTATTGGACTTTCTTGAATAAAAGCTGCAGTATTTCCAGTTTCACACTTTCACTTTCATTCTCAGCAGTGTAGAAATGGTGTCCGCCAGCGGTCTTCTGTCTGAAGAGCACTTCCTGTGTTCCATCTGTATGGAGGTGTTCACTGATCCGGTCAGCACTCCATGTGGACACAACTACTGCAAAGCCTGTATCACACGTTACTGGGACGCTAAGGATGTGTGCAAGTGTCCACTGTGTCAAGAAACCTTCAATAAGAGACCAAAACTATCCGTCAATACTTTTGTTTCCGAGATGGTTCAACAGTTCAGGAACCACACGTTGAAAGAAGTATATGAAGCAAAGACTGAGGCTGAAGTTCAGCACATGATCCAGGAGAGACGACTGAAGATTCAGGAGGTCAAACGCTCTGTAGAGCTCAGCAGGAAAGATGCAGATGCAGTCATAGCCGTCAGTATTCAGGTCTTCAATGCTCTGAGCAGCTGTATTGAGAGAAGCCAGGCTGAGCTCATTGGTGTGGTTGAAGACAGGCAGAAAACAACCGAGAAACAGGCTGAAGGCTTCATTGAAGATCTGCAACAGGAAGTCACTCAGTTAGAGAAGAGAATCTCTGAGCTGAAACAGATCTCACACTCTGAAGACCACCTCCTCCAGAACTTCACATCCATCAACACAGGGTGGAGACCGACCAAGGACTGGACAAAGGTCAATGTCCACCAGTCTTCACATGTGGGGACATTGCGGACAGCTATGTCTCAGCTGGATAAGGCACTCAGTCAAGAGATGGAGAAGCTGTATGATGCTGAGCTGAGGAGGATCTAGCAATATGAGGTGGATGTAACTCTGGACCCTGATACAGCAGGTCACTATCTCATCCTGTCTGAGGATGATAAACAAGTGAGTCATGGAAACGTAAGGAAGAACCTCCCAGCCAACACAGAGAGATTCTCATATTATTTCAATGTCTTTGGAAAACGAGGATTCTCTTCAGGAAGGTTTTACTATGAGGTTCAGGTTGGTGGGAAGACTGCGTGGAGTTTAGGAGTGGCCGGAGAGTCCATCGACAGGAAAGGTGAACACATACCGAGTCCCAACAATGGTTACTGGACTATAGTGTTGAGGAATGAAAATGAGTACCGTGCTGGTGCTGGCCCTGCTGTCCTCCTCCCTGTAAGAGAGGAGCTCCAGAAAGTGGGAGTGTTTGTGGATTATGAGGAGGGTCTGGTCTCCTTTTATGATGTGGAGACCAGAGTTCACCTCTACTCTTTCACTGGCTGCTACTTCACTGAGAAACTCTTTCCATTATTCAGTCCTGGTCCTAATGAGGGTGGCAGAAACTCTACTCCTCTGATCATCACATAGACTAGTACTAATTTTGGCAGTTGATTGAATAATCAGTTGATTGATTGAAAAATCAACTGTCAAAATCATCCAACTCCTTGCACATGTATTGATTGTATTGACATAAAGCTGTGAAATGTGTTCATTTTGCAGGCCAGTAGTACGGCTGAAAATGAAATGAAGATCTCCACTGAACCTTCAGAGTTAAATTGGGCTTCACACGGCGTTACATATAAAAACTAAAAAACATTTAAAAAAAATATTTTAAAAAGTGTTTGAAAGGATATGAAGGTGTGAAAGATACCCCATTGGCCTGAAATATAAGGCGTTCGTTTCCAATGGGAATATCCTAAAAGAAAACTGGGTCGTTTTATAATTCACCCTTTGTCAGCCTTCTGATTGGTCCCTGACTGACTAACCAGCAGGCTCTTCCGCCCTGGTTCCGCCTTGTTTATGTTGAATTTGCTAAAACATCCCAAGTTTAAAAAAATAATTGAATGGACAGAATATTAATACGAAGCAACTGAAAAACCTATTATTTCAATGGTAGTGGATGGAGAGAGAGGATTTTTGTCCAACCATGACACGGCAACCAATGGGTGCGAAGAGGGGCAGAACCACGGGCGGGACTTGACAAAGGGTGAATTGGGGACTAGACCATTTGTGACCAGATTTGACTGAGAGACGCAAATTACAGCTTTTCACCAGAGGAGAAACACTTTCTTTTTTTTTTAGTTAAAATGAGTTAACGGCACAGGCAGACTCTTCACATACTAGAGCATGTCTGAAATAAGTGTCAGAGCTGAAATCGACATGTAAATATGAAATAAATGGTTAAACATGTAGCTAGGTGTAATGTTAGAGACCACAGAAGTGAACCTTTCAAGCCTGTTTTCTCAACTTGCTGTTTCTCTGCAAGACATTACTCTATAAGCCATGTCTCCAAGACTGGTCAATACGTCAAATTTAGTCACATTTGACATTCAATGTTCATCTTCCACAAATGAGTCTTGGACAATGTGGATGGTCTTATGAGCAGAGTCGTCTTATATTCTGGACAATACGGCATGAAAACATTAATATTAAAGTGAAAATAACATGCATGCATTTTAATACTGCTTTTAATATTTAATATGATATTGTCTATGTCCCTCAAAGTTATTTCTAATGGTTTGAGCCTCAATCACCACTCTGATATGTAATTTATTTCTGGACTTTGAAAGCAGTTTTAGCTGCAATACCACAATGTCCTGAGGTGGGTGGGGGCGCTGATATGCAGATTATTTATTATTTGAGTCATTATAATACTGATGCTAGATAAAACCAGGCTTGTTTCCATTCCATGCCAGCTTGGAAAATCAACAATGGTGGACATTGTAAACAAAGTGGAAATGCAAATGTGGAACTGAAGACTGAATAAGGAGGAATTATACAAAGTAGGGTGACATTGATGACATCACGATGAGGACAAAATCAGTTGAGCCGATTTCTATTAAAGCACCTATAAGATATGAAAGCCTGATTGGTTATTTGTGGGGATAGAAAACACATATGGGAGCCCCAAAAACACAAAAGAAATTGAAAAAAATGAATTTTATTTTATAGGTCCTTTAATATACAAGGATAGATACACGATCCAATTAAGGTTCGGTGTGACGGCACCAATTCTTTCAAGTGGTGAAACAAGTGTCAGTGAGGGCTGCCTGAAAAAGTCCATAGACTTGGCTGCCACTCTATGTCCGTTAAACTTGCTAGCATGAAAACCCCCTAGTTTGCCATGTATGCTACTTAACCAATTTTAGACTGAGGTCGTTAAAAAAAAGGCTTCTAAATCCTGACAGTTTTCTGAAAAACCCATGTTTCTATATCGGTGGTGCTCAACCTTTTTCATGTCAAGGACCCCCAGAAAATGATCTGTATTTGGCTGCGGACCCCCATCTGAAAATATGTTGTTCCAGGGACCCTGGTTGTAAGGCAACAATATAGCTTTATCATTAACCGTTTCCGTCCGTAGGACGGCTCCACACGTCCTAGGGAACCAAATCGACGCGTACAAAGGATGTGTGTACACGTCCTAGCGCGTCCTCAATGATATCAGGCGAGGGGAGAATATTCTGACTTTTTCCCTTTTTTTAAATTTTTGACTGAGACTCTCAGGCACCCGTTGCTTCGCTCTGCCTTCATATTAGCTTACCGTTCGATTAGCTGTTAGCGCGGCTTCAGAGTAAAAGCGCCCATGTCTTTCCGGCACCCCAGAGCTCCTATTTTGAAGGCATCCCGGCACAATTGTGTTAAATAGAATGCTGAGTAACGCATTAAAACATATTTGGCACCGTGGGAGGTCCTGGATAATCAGTTAAATCAGTACTGATGTTCAAGCCGTTAAGAACATATTAAAGCTAAAAGTGAAGGCAGAAAAGTGAAGACAAGAGGACACAAATTGTGATTGGCCAGAATGAGATGATGTATGATGATAAGAGCGCCCCTCACTTCACACGGGTGTGATTTATATACAGCTTTTGTCCCCTACAAGATGTCCGCAACACAAACATTAAACGCCGTTGACAATGAAGGGAAAATGTACGTCATCTTGTCCCCACACGTCTCATATTTTGCCATCGACAATGAAAGGAGAAATTAGGTCAAATGTCCGCCAAATATGACGTAAATGTGTGGCAACAGACATTCTGATTGGCCAGTATGATGATGCACGATGATAAGAGCGCCCCTCACTTCACACAGGTGTGATTTTTAACAGCTGTGGACATTATAAAATGTCAGATGGTTTACATACGATGTGACATTGGCTTAAATTCAATGACGGGATATAACTGGCTTTCGATGGTGACGTAATAAAGATATGTAATTTCAGATTACATACATGTATACATACAGACATTACCTTTAATCCACCCGACAGGCCCGACACTGAAACATATCTTTATTACGTCACCATTGAGAGCCAGTTATACCCCGGCATTGATACATATCTTCATTACGTCACTCTCAAAATCAGTATATATACCACGGCATACCCATAACAAATACGGCACGGCCACCTTACTTGCGCGCTCTGCTTGCGCAAGTAATGTCACGCATAACGACCGGTATGCATGTCCTTGTTCATGGACATGCCAGTCGATAATATATAATGTATCCATCTAGATATGCTGATCAGAGTAGGTGGAGGCTCCGGTTTAGAGCCCTGTGGAACTCCACGTTTGGGGGGGATTGACGTAACCGTCCATGATGACGTAAGATTCAACAAAGCTCAGCATAAAAGCCGATGTGACGATGTGAAGTACTTAGTGCTAAGAGAGAGAGAGCGAGAGACACTGAGATAAAGTGAGCGTAAAATCGTGAAGAAGAACACCATAGAATTATCCCGCAGCCCGTAGAGTCGTAACACCATAAACACCTCCCAGATCCTACATCATCGACGTCTTACTGCAGTTCCCGTTTTATATATCCCCAGTTGTTAAATCCTATAATAAAATCCCCCCTCCCCACCACACACACACCGTTTCACTTTTAATCCTCATTGCGAAGAAAATGGCCTCCGCCAGCATCCTCCTGTCCGAAGATCACTTCCTGTGTTCCATCTGCCTGGACGCGTTCACAGAGCCCATCAGCACTCCGTGTGGACACAACTACTGCAAGGCCTGCATCACACGTTACTGGGACGCCGACGACGCGTGCAGGTGTCCGCTGTGCAACAGGATGTTCTACAAGAGACTGGAGTTCTCCGTCAACAAGGTCTTCTCCGAGATGGCCGAGCAGTTCAGGAACCACAAGCTGAAGGAGTACGAGGCCAAGACCGAGGCCGAGGTTCAGCAGATGATCGAGGAGAGGCAGCTGAAGATCCAGGAGGTCAAGCGCTCGCTGGAGCTCGGCAAGAAGGACGCGGAGACGGTGGTGGCGGCCAGCGTGCAGGTCTTCGCCGCCCTGATCAGCTGCATCGAGAGGAGCCAGGCCGAGCTCATCGACGTGATCGAAGAGAGGCAGAAGACCAACGAGAAGCAGGCCGAGGGCCTCATCAAGGACCTGCAGAACGAAATCGCCGAGTTGAAGAAGAGAAGCGCCGAGCTGAAGAGGTTCTCGGGGGGAGCCGAAGGACAGAAGTTCCCGTCCGTGGCCGACTCTGGGTGGAGACCCACCAAGGACTGGACGAGGGTCAACGTCCATCAGACTTCACACGTGCGGGCGGTGAGGACGACCGTGTCTCGGCTGGAGAAGGCGCTCGGCGAGGAGATGGAGAAGATGTACGAGGCCGAGCTGAAGAGGGTCCAGCAGTATCTGGTGGACGTGACCCTTGACCCCGACACGGCGCACTGCGGACTCATCCTGTCCGAGGACGGGAAGCAGGTGAGCCACGGCAACGTGTGGAAGGACCTCCCGGACAACGCCGAGAGGTTCTCCGAGGACGTCAACGCCCTGGGAATAGAGGGCTTCTCCACGGGACGGATGTACTACGAGGTCAAGGTCAAAGGGAAGACCGAGTGGAGCCTGGGAGTGGCCAGGGAGTCCATCAACAGGAAGGGCCACATCACGCTGAGCCCGGACGACGGCTACTGGACCATAGTGCTGAGGAACGCCAACGAGTACCGCGCCGCCGCCGGCCCCGCCGTTCTCCTCGCCGTGAGAGAGGAGGTCCAGAAGGTGGGCGTGTTCGTGGACTACGAGGAGGGCGTGGTCTCCTTCTACGACGAGGAGACCAGAGTTCACCTCTACTCGTACACGGGCTGCGTCTTCGCCGCCGAGAAACTCTTTCCGTTTTTCAGTCCGTGTCTCAACGATGGCGGCAGAAACTCTGCTCCTCTGATCATCTGTCCTGTCAGTTACGTAGATTAGACTGATCATCTGAATTGCATGAAGATGACGACTCCCCCAAGGTGGAGTTGCAAGTGATTCAATGACATTTCATCTTTCGGTGGGAATGCATCTCCATTGAAACCGTAAATTGAAACGGGTCATTTTTTTTGTCCCATTTCCTGAAAACGTAAAGTTTTGGACCCACACGGTTGCCGCCCGATAGCGACCATTACAAGTATTATTAAGATAATGCGTCTTCTTCCGTCCAAAGACAGATGCAGAGATCCATCCATGTTCAACCGCTTACCCGGAGTCGAGTTCCAGCGCAGAGCTGCAGACTTCCACGTCCCGTGCAACTTTAGCCTTCTGTGGGATCCTGAAAAATTCCAACGCCAGTGGGGAGAATCTCCCAATATGTTCCTTGGTCTGCCTCGGGATCTCCTCCCCATGGACAAAATCCACCGCATCTGGTCCTTGGTCTGCCCCGGGGGTCTCCTCCCAGTGGAGATATAATCCATCTGGATCTAACCAGATGCCTGAATAACCTAAGCTGGCTCCTTTCCAAATGAAGGAGCAGCGGTTCTACTCCGAGTCTCTCTCGTGTGACTGAACTTCTCACCCTATCTCTAAGGGAGATGCCAGCCAACCGTCTGAACAACTCAGTTTGTCCTCAATCTTGTTCTTTCTGTCGTGTCCCACACTTCACGACCATAGGTGAGAGTAGGAACACTTCATGACCATAGGTGAGAGTAGGAACACTTCATGACCATAGGTGAGAGTAGGAACACTGCATGACCATAGGTGAGAGTAGGAACACTGCATGACCATAGGTGAGAGTAGGAACACTACATGACCATAGGTGAGAGTAGGAACACTACATGACCATATATAGAGTAGGAACACTTCATGACCATATATAGAGTAGGAACACTTCATGACCATATATAGAGTAGGAACACTTCATGACCATATATAGAGTAGGAACACTTCATGACCATATATAGAGTAGGAACACTTCATGACCATAGGTGAGAGTAGGAACACTTCATGACCATATATAGAGTAGGAACACTTCATGACCATATATAGAGTAGGAACACTTCATGACCATAGGTGAGAGTAGGAACACCTTATGACCATATATAGAGTAGGAACACTTCATGACCATATATAGAGTAGGAACACTTCATGACCATAGGTGAGAGTAGGAACACTTTATGACCATAGGTGAGAGTAGGAACACTTCATGACCATATATAGAGTAGGAACACTTCATGACCATAGGTGAGAGTAGGAACTAAATGGACCCTAACGAGTCCATTTGGTTCCATATGTACACTCTCAGTGTTTGATTTTACAATATACATTGGTGGTCCCAGAGATAGAAATGCCATTAAATAGGGGGTCCGTAGACTAATGCATGTCCAACTGGGGGTCCCTGGCATATCTTCTCAAATGGGGGTCCGCGGGGCTGATTAGTGTCCTTGACATGAAAAGGTTTGGGAACCACTGTTCTAGATGGCTATTTATATGCATTTGACGTATATTGCCTCGCGTTCACCTCGTTTACTGTAAGTCGCGCTGGATCGAAGGACAGCTTCACCACTTTTCAACCTCTTGTCATATAATCGGTCCTCAGCAATGTTCATGATGAATGTTAGAAGCCATCGTTCTCGCGATAATAAAAATCACACCCGTGTGAAATGAGGGGCGCTCTTGTCAGTGCTCTTCATACATCATCATGCATCATCCCATACTGGCCAATCAGAATGTTGCCTGTGATTGGTTAATTCTGGCCAATCAGAATGCCTGTTGCCTGTGATTGGTTAATTCTGGCCAATCAGAATGCCTGTTGCCTGTGATTGCTTATCTGATTTGCTCGTTTACATACGACGTCAATTTTCCCTTCAATGTTGTTGTGATGTTTAATTTACGTCATAAAAAGCGGACATTTGACCGGAATTCTCTTACCGTGGTCAAGGCAAATCTTGAGACGTGTGGGGACAAAAGCTGTTTATAGTCTAAATATATAAAAAATAAATGGGTTATATATATTTTAAAAAATCACACCCGTGTAAAGTGAGGGGCGCTCTCATCATCGTACAACATCAATTACAACATAATGTTTGTTTTAGTCTCAAAACAAACATTACATTTATCTTTATCGTCTATGAGGCGTTTTCTTAAACAAGCATCGTTGAAAGACAAACATTAAAGCTGTATATAGGAGGGGCTAGCGCCCCTCAAAAATCACACCCGTGTGAAGTGAGGGGCGCTCTTATCATCGTACATTATTTCTCACATGTCTATTTGCTCAGCCACAATGATGTAAGATTCTCCATTCATTGTCAATGTGAATTTAATGTTTGTGTAAGACAAAAACCTACACTAATAGCCGAATATAGGAGGGGCAAAATAAATGTTTAAAAGAGGGGGAGGGGAGGGGAGAGGAGTGAGGAGAGGAGACGAGGAGAGGAGTGAGGAGAGGAACAAAAGCTCACCTGAACGAGGCTTCAAGCCGAACACGGTCAGAGTGCTGCTGAAGTCGGAGTTCCTCATCACCCCATCCTGGACACAGACAGGATGGGGTTAATAATAATAATAATAATAATACTAGTCTGAGTTCCTCATCACCCCATCCTGGACACAGACAGGATGGGGTTAATAATAACAATAATAATAGTCTGAGTTCCTCATCACCCCATCCTGGTCACAGACAGGATATAATAGGGTTACAGGCATAGACATGTATAAAGGCTAGATGACGCAGTGCATTGTGGGATCTGTAGTTCTATGTACTCTACCAGCCCATAGACATATATAAAGGCTAGATGGCTAAAGGCTCTGACGTAGTTCACCCGGCGGCCATCTTGCCTCGGGGCTACAGTATGTGCTATGGCAGCTCAAATAAAAAACAGTCATAACTCCCTCCAATCTGGACGGATTTACAAACGGGTTGGTTTATTACAAACGTTGTCAACGTGGCTATGATTCAGGACGCTTACCTGCTTAATGTTGTTTTATATGAACGTCGTATAAAAGTATGCGGACGTCTCTGACGTTTATAACAAACCAAACCGTTTGAAAATCGGTTGAAAGTTATGGTTAGTTATGGTTATTTAAAAACTACACGCCCATAAACACAATGGTATGCTGCCCTGAGGTAAGATGGCCGCCACGTAGCAACGTCGCTCTCCATTGGCCAGAGCGCAGGTGAGCCATCTAGCTTTCTATATATATATCTATGGTTACAGGTATCTTCAGTTGTTTCACTTAATTCAAATATCTCTTTTCTTTTGTGTGTGATAATCCTCCCTACTATAGAGTGTGCTGACCATATAATTATTACATTATCTCTGTTGTTGGGAGGAAACCTCATAACTCCAAAATGTTAATTCTTCAGGAAATGAAAGTGTAAAATGACTTGTGTCTTACTTATACTAGATCTCTCGTCCACTAGTCCCTTCCTAACATTTTAGTCTAGTTTTTATTTGTTGACGAAATTGTCAATATATTTAGTCTTACTTTTAGTCATCGTAGCTCAGTTTTCATGTAGTTTCCATTTAGTTTTCGTCAGAGAAAAAGGATAGTCGACGAACATTTTTCGTCATAGTATTAGTCGAAACAAATCACAATCATTGTAAACTGATCTAAAAGACGTTTTGTATTCTTACCTCACATTCGTCATTTCCACAGGAGTTCTTGCGGGCACTCTGGCACTTGTACTGCAGAAGAGAACACACAGTATGTATTTATAGTCTACCTTCAGGTTATATTATAGTTAGGTTAGGTGTTTGGGTAGAGCCTACCTTAAGATTATACGTTGTGTTTTAGTTAGGTGTTTGGGTAGAGCCTACCTTAAGGTTATAAGCTGTGTTTTAGTTAGGTGTTTGGGTAGAGCCTACCTTCAGTTTATAAGATGTGTTTTAGTTAGGTGTTTGGGTAGAGCCTACCTTAAGGTTATAAGATGTGTTTTAGTTAGGTGTTTGGGTAGAGCCTACCTTCAGGTTATAAGATGTGTTTTAGTTAGGTGTTTGGGTAGAGCCTACCTTAAGGTTATAAGATGTGTTTTAGTTAGGTGTTTGGGTAGAGCCTACCTTCAGGTTATAAGTTGTGTTTTAGTTAGGTGTTTTGGCAGAGCCTACCTTGAGGTAGTCCTTGTCCAGGTTTTAGAGCCTACCTTGAGGTAGTCCTTGCCAGGTTTTAGAGCCTACCTTGAGGTAGTCCGTGTCCAGGTTTCAGAGCCTACCTTGAGGTAGTCCTTGCCATGTTTTAGAGCGTACCTTGAGGTAGTCCTGGTCAGGTTTCAGAGCCTACCTTGAGGTAGGCCTTGCCAGGTTTTAGAGCCTACCTTGAGGTAGTCCTTGCCAGGTTTTAGAGCCTACCTTGAGGTAGTCCGTGTCCAGGTTTCAGAGCCTACCTTGAGGTAGTCCTTGCCATGTTTTAGAGCCTACCTTGAGGTAGTCCTTGCGTAGGTACTTGGTCCTCCGGCGCTCTTCGTTCTGGTTCAGGACGGGGGGAAGGTCGGGCCAGCGCGGCTCAGAGTCGCACGGCGGCTCCGACCTCAGGCCGCCGTCGAAGGAACAGGAGGACGACGGCTGTATGGGGGGCGGGGGGGGGGGGTCAGAAAGGTCAGAGGTCAGGGAGAGGACGGCTGCGTTGGGGGGGGGGGGGGGGGGTACACACAAACACACGTCTGCGTTCAGAATTATTTTATTTTGATGATTTAGAGTTTTTAGACCTAAATGTCTTCTGAATCAAGGGGTTCTCAAAGGTTTTGGGCTGGGGACCCCCGGAAATGCTTTGGCCATGTGTCGCAACCACCGCCACACCCCCCTCCCCTCCCTACCCTCAAACTGACCGCTACAATAACCTTCATGTCATCAGAAAAAAATACTGAAACCAGATATAATCATTAAGGAAAGTTTATGCATGTACTATGAGTACTATGTAAACTGTTCATTTCCATTTTCTAGCAATTCAGTTGCAGATAGATAGATAGATAGATAAATAATCCCCCAGGTTGAGAACCCATGTTCTAAATCCTGAAAACCCTATGTTTCTATATCAGTGGTGCTCAAACTAATTCATGTCAAGGACCCCCATCTGGAAATATGTAGTTCCAGGGACCCCCCCCCCCCCCCCCCCCCCCCGTCAATGTGGTCACGTACCTGTCCGATCATCGCTGGACCCCCACTGGTCCCCTCATCAAGAGACGCACTGAGAACACACACACACACACACACACACACACACACACACACACACACACACACACACACACACACACACACACACACACACACACACACACACACACACACACACACACACACACACACACACACACACACACACACACACACACACACACACACACACACAGTAATTACTGCTATATGAAAACGTGTATGTTTTGAGTATTACAAAACACACACGTTACCCCACCTAGACCCAATATACACACACAATACCGGCCATTTGCAAATAGCCGATCTACAAGCCCACAGTGTGTCGCGTCACGACACACGGTGGTCTTGTAGATCAGTCCATCAGTACACTGTGGTCTTGTAGATCAGTCCATCAGTATACTGTGGTCTTGTAGATCAGTCCATCAGTATACTGTGGTCTTGTAGATCAGTCCATCAGTACACTGTGGTCTTGTAGATCAGTCCATCAGTATACTGTGGTCTTGTAGATCAGTCCATCAGTGTACTGTGGTCTTGTAGATCAGTCCATCAGTATACTGTGGTCTTGTAGATCAGTCCATCAGTATACTGTGGTCTTGTAGATCAGTCCATCAGTATACTGTGGTCTTGTAGATCAGTCCATCAGTACACTGTGGTCTTGTAGATCAGTCCATCAGTATACTGTGGTCTTGTAGATCAGTCCATCAGTATACTGTGGTCTTGTAGATCAGTCCATCAGTATACTGTGGTCTTGTAGATCAGTCCATCAGTATACTGTGGTCTTGTAGATCAGTCCATCAGTACACTGTGGTCTTGTAGATCAGTCCATCAGTACCTGCGTGCCGTCTGCGTTGTGGAGCGTTGCTTGTTGCTGGAGCCTCCGGAATGACTGAGGAACCTGAACACACACACACACACACGCTCAGGACGAAGTATTGTCCTAAAGACGAAGTTTATTGATACGAGAACAGATCGCCTGGCTGTATAGCCCAGGCGCACCTGCTGGGCTCTCCTCGGTGACGCGCAAGACTGAGACGTCATCAAAAAACTCCCTCCTCTGTTTAGCTGATGAAAACGAAAATCTTAAAACGTTCATAAATTGCGATCTAAATCATCCCGTCTTTTTCTGAAAAAAGATCCTGTGTTAGACGCCGCTCCGCGGTCCAGTCGCTAGTCTCGATAGATTTATTCTTGTCTCCCGTTGTTGTCGATCGATTCTAAAGTGCTGTGGCTATTGTTAGCTGCTACACAACATCATGAACTTCCGGCCGGTCCGTCCGGAAAAGGCGTCCGTGTTTATAAATCGACTGGGCGCATGAATGTAATGGATTAAATAGTTCCGGGCAATTAAAGTGTTTTAACAACAACCAGAATGACTGAGGAGCACGCACACACACAAGTCCTACCTGTGTGCTCGGCCCGTCACCCTCCGTCGGTGGATCAGACTCTCCGCTCTGCATATGAGGGAGCGCCGCCTGGGCGTGGCCATGATGATGATGATGCGTGAAGACGGTGGCCAATGAGGAGGAGCGGGGGAGGGAGAGAAATGGACACACTACGGTTAGTGCTGTCACTCACCATTACATGTCTTCTAAATCCTGACAGTTTTCTGCCACAGCTGGGTACCTGTAGGTCTCGTTATAAAAGGAGTGCCACAGGGTACCTGTAGGTCTCGTTATAAAAGCAGTGCCACAGGGTACCTGTAGGTCTCGTTATAAAAGGAGTGCCACAGGGTACCTGTAGTACCTCGTTATAAAAGGAGTGCCACAGGGTACCTGTAGGTCTCGTTATAAAAGGAGTGCCACAGGGTACCTGTAGGTCTCGTTATAAAAGCAGTGCCACAGGGTACCTGTAGGTCTCGTTATAAAAGGAGTGCCACAGGGTACCTGTAGGTCTCGTTATAAAAGGAGTGCCACAGGGTACCTGTAGGTCTCGTTATAAAAGGAGTGCCACAGGGTACCTGTAGGTCTCGTTATAAAAGGAGTGCCACAGGGTACCTGTAGGTCTCGTTATAAAAGGAGTGCCACAGGGTACCTGTAGGTCTCGTTATAAAAGGAGTGCCACAGGGTACCTGTAGGTCTCGTTATAAAAGGAGTGCCACAGGGTACCTGTAGGTCTCGTTATAAAAGGAGTGCCACAGGGTACCTGTAGGTCTCGTTATAAAAGGAGTGCCACAGGGTACCTGTAGGTCTCGTTATAAAAGGAGTGCCACAGGGTACCTGTAGGTCTCGTTATAAAAGGAGTGCCACAGGGTACCTGTAGGTCTCGTTATAAAAGGAGTGCCACAGGGTACCTGTAGGTCTCGTTATAAAAGGAGTGCCACAGGGTACCTGTAGGTCTCGTTATAAAAGGAGTGCCACAGGGTACCTGTAGGTCTCGTTATAAAAGGAGTGCCACAGGGTACCTGTAGGTCTCGTTATAAAAGGAGTGCCACAGGGTACCTGTAGGTCTCGTTATAAAAGGAGTGCCACAGGGTACCTGTAGGTCTCGTTATAAAAGGAGTGCCACAGGGTACCTGTAGGTCTCGTTATAAAAGGAGTGCCACAGGGTACCTGTAGGTCTCGTTATAAAAGGAGTGCCACAGGGTACCTGTAGGTCTCGTTATAAAAGGAGTGCCACAGGGTACCTGTAGGTCTCGTTATAAAAGGAGTGCCACAGGGTACCTGTAGTTCTCGTTATAAAAGGAGTGCCACAGGGTACCTGTAGTTCTCGTTATAAAAGGAGTGCCACAGGGTACCTGTAGGTCTCGTTATAAAAGGAGTGCCACACGGTACCTGTAGGTCTCGTTATAAAAGGAGTGCCACAGGGTACCTGTAGGTCTCGTTATAAAAGCAGTGCCACAGGGTACCTGTAGTTCTCGTTATAAAAGGAGTGCCCCAGGGTACCTGTAGGTCTCGTTATAAAAGGAGTGCCACAGGGTACCTGTAGGTCTCGTTATAAAAGGAGTGCCACAGGGTACCTGTAGGTCTCGTTATAAAAGGAGTGCCACAGGGCACCTGTAGGTCTCGTTATAAAAGGAGTGCCACAGGGCACCTGTAGGTCTCGTTATAAAAGGAGTGCCACAGGGTACCTGTAGGTCTCGTTATAAAAGGAGTGCCACAGGGCACCTGTAGGTCTCGTTATAAAAGGAGTGCCACAGGGTACCTGTAGGTCTCGTTATAAAAGGAGTGCCACAGGGTACCTGTAGTTCTCGTTATAAAAGGAGTGCCACAGGGTACCTGTAGGTCTCGTTATAAAAGGAGTGCCACAGGGTACCTGTAGGTCTCGTTATAAAAGGAGTGCCACAGGGCACCTGTAGGTCTCGTTATAAAAGGAGTGCCACAGGGTACCTGTAGGTCTCGTTATAAAAGGAGTGCCACAGGGTACCTGTAGTTCTCGTTATAAAAGGAGTGCCACAGGGCACCTGTAGGTCTCGTTATAAAAGGAGTGCCACAGGGTACCTGTAGTTCTCGTTATAAAAGGAGTGCCACAGGGCACCTGTAGGTCTCGTTATAAAAGGAGTGCCACAGGGCACCTGTAGGTCTCGTTATAAAAGGAGTGCCACAGGGCACCTGTAGGTCTCGTTATAAAAGGAGTGCCACAGGGCACCTGTAGGTCTCGTTATAAAAGGAGTGCCACAGGGTACCTGTAGTTCTCGTTATAAAAGGAGTGCCACAGGGTACCTGTAGTTCTCGTTATAAAAGGAGTGCCACAGGGTACCTGTAGGTCTCGTTATAAAAGGAGTGCCACAGGGTACCTGTAGGTCTCGTTATAAAAGGAGTGCCACAGGGTACCTGTAGTTCTCGTTATAAAAGGAGTGCCACAGGGTACCTGTAGTTCTCGTTATAAAAGGAGTGCCACAGGGTACCTGTAGGTCTCGTTATAAAAGGAGTGCCACAGGGTACCTGTAGGTCTCGTTATAAAAGGAGTGCCACAGGGTACCTGTAGTTCTCGTTATAAAAGGAGTGCCACAGGGTACCTGTAGGTCTCGTTATAAAAGGAGTGCCACAGGGTACCTGTAGGTCTCGTTATAAAAGGAGTGCCACAGGGCACCTGTAGGTCTCGTTATAAAAGGAGTGCCACAGGGTACCTGTAGGTCTCGTTATAAAAGGAGTGCCACAGGGCACCTGTAGGTCTCGTTATAAAAGGAGTGCCACAGGGTACCTGTAGGTCTCGTTATAAAAGGAGTGCCACAGGGTACCTGTAGTTCTCGTTATAAAAGGAGTGCCACAGGGTACCTGTAGGTCTCGTTATAAAAGGAGTGCCACAGGGTACCTGTAGGTCTCGTTATAAAAGGAGTGCCACAGGGCACCTGTAGTTCTCGTTATAAAAGGAGTGCCACAGGGCACCTGTAGGTCTCGTTATAAAAGGAGTGCCACAGGGTACCTGTAGTTCTCGTTATAAAAGGAGTGCCACAGGGCACCTGTAGGTCTCGTTATAAAAGGAGTGCCACAGGGCACCTGTAGGTCTCGTTATAAAAGGAGTGCCACAGGGCACCTGTAGGTCTCGTTATAAAAGGAGTGCCACAGGGCACCTGTAGGTCTCGTTATAAAAGGAGTGCCACAGGGTACCTGTAGTTCTCGTTATAAAAGGAGTGCCACAGGGTACCTGTAGTTCTCGTTATAAAAGGAGTGCCACAGGGTACCTGTAGGTCTCGTTATAAAAGGAGTGCCACAGGGTACCTGTAGGTCTCGTTATAAAAGGAGTGCCACAGGGTACCTGTAGTTCTCGTTATAAAAGGAGTGCCACAGGGTACCTGTAGTTCTCGTTATAAAAGGAGTGCCACAGGGTACCTGTAGGTCTCGTTATAAAAGGAGTGCCACAGGGTACCTGTAGGTCTCGTTATAAAAGGAGTGCCACAGGGTACCTGTAGTTCTCGTTATAAAAGGAGTGCCACAGGGTACCTGTAGTTCTCGTTATAAAAGGAGTGCCACAGGGTACCTGTAGTTCTCGTTATAAAAGGAGTGCCACAGGGTACCTGTAGGTCTCGTTATAAAAGGAGTGCCACAGGGTACCTGTAGGTCTCGTTATAAAAGGAGTGCCACAGGGTACCTGTAGTTCTCGTTATAAAAGGAGTGCCACAGGGTACCTGTAGGTCTCGTTATAAAAGGAGTGCCACAGGGTACCTGTAGTTCTCGTTATAAAAGGAGTGCCACAGGGTACCTGTAGGTCTCGTTATAAAAGGAGTGCCACAGGGTACCTGTAGGTCTCGTTATAAAAGGAGTGCCACAGGGTACCTGTAGTTCTCGTTATAAAAGGAGTGCCACAGGGTACCTGTAGTTCTCGTTATAAAAGGAGTGCCACAGGGTACCTGTAGTTCTCGTTATAAAAGGAGTGCCACAGGGTACCTGTAGTTCTCGTTATAAAAGGAGTGCCACAGGGTACCTGTAGGTCTCGTTATAAAAGGAGTGCCACAGGGTACCTGTAGTTCTCGTTATAAAAGGAGTGCCACAGGGTACCTGTAGGTCTCGTTATAAAAGGAGTGCCACAGGGTACCTGTAGTTCTCGTTATAAAAGGAGTGCCACAGGGTACCTGTAGTTCTCGTTATAAAAGGAGTGCCACAGGGTACCTGTAGTTCTCGTTATAAAAGGAGTGCCACAGGGTACCTGTAGGTCTCGTTATAAAAGGAGTGCCACAGGGTACCTGTAGTTCTCGTTATAAAAGGAGTGCCACAGGGTACCTGTAGGTCTCGTTATAAAAGGAGTGCCACAGGGTACCTGTAGGTCTCGTTATAAAAGGAGTGCCACAGGGTACCTGTAGTTCTCGTTATAAAAGGAGTGCCACAGGGTACCTGTAGTTCTCGTTATAAAAGGAGTGCCACAGGGTACCTGTAGTTCTCGTTATAAAAGGAGTGCCACAGGGTACCTGTAGGTCTCGTTATAAAAGGAGTGCCACAGGGTACCTGTAGGTCTCGTTATAAAAGGAGTGCCACAGGGTACCTGTAGGTCTCGTTATAAAAGGAGTGCCACAGGGTACCTGTAGGTCTCGTTATAAAAGGAGTGCCACAGGGTACCTGTAGGTCTCGTTATAAAAGGAGTGCCACAGGGTACCTGTAGGTCTCGTTATAAAAGGAGTGCCACAGGGTACCTGTAGGTCTCGTTATGAAAGGAGTGCCACAGGGTACCTGTAGGTCTCGTTATAAAAGGAGTGCCACAGGGTACCTGTAGGTCTCGTTATAAAAGGAGTGCCACAGGGTACCTGTAGGTCTCGTTATAAAAGGAGTGCCACAGGGTACCTGTAGGTCTCGTTATAAAAGGAGTGCCACAGGGTACCTGTAGGTCTCGTTATGAAAGGAGTGCCACAGGGTACCTGTAGGTCTCGTTATAAAAGGAGTGCCACAGGGTACCTGTAGGTCTCGTTATAAAAGGAGTGCCACAGGGTACCTGTAGGTCTCGTTATGAAAGGAGTGCCACAGGGTACCTGTAGGTCTCGTTATAAAAGGAGTGCCACAGGGTACCTGTAGGTCTCGTTATAAAAGGAGTGCCACAGGGTACCTGTAGTTCTCGTTAAAAAAGGAGTGCCACAGGGCGCCTGTAGTTCTCGTTATAAAAGGAGTGCCACAGGGTACCTGTAGTTCTCGTTATAAAAGGAGTGCCACAGGGTACCTGTAGTTCTCGTTATAAAAGGAGTGCCACAGGGTACCTGTAGGTCTCGTTATAAAAGGAGTGCCACAGGGTACCTGTAGGTCTCGTTATAAAAGGAGTGCCACAGGGTACCTGTAGGTCTCGTTATAAAAGGAGTGCCACAGGGTACCTGTAGGTCTCGTTATAAAAGGAGTGCCACAGGGTACCTGTAGGTCTCGTTATAAAAGGAGTGCCACAGGGTACCTGTAGGTCTCGTTATGAAAGGAGTGCCACAGGGTACCTGTAGGTCTCGTTATAAAAGGAGTGCCACAGGGTACCTGTAGGTCTCGTTATAAAAGGAGTGCCACAGGGTACCTGTAGGTCTCGTTATAAAAGGAGTGCCACAGGGTACCTGTAGGTCTCGTTATAAAAGGAGTGCCACAGGGTACCTGTAGGTCTCGTTATGAAAGGAGTGCCACAGGGTACCTGTAGGTCTCGTTATAAAAGGAGTGCCACAGGGTACCTGTAGGTCTCGTTATAAAAGGAGTGCCACAGGGTACCTGTAGGTCTCGTTATGAAAGGAGTGCCACAGGGTACCTGTAGGTCTCGTTATAAAAGGAGTGCCACAGGGTACCTGTAGGTCTCGTTATAAAAGGAGTGCCACAGGGTACCTGTAGTTCTCGTTAAAAAAGGAGTGCCACAGGGCGCCTGTAGGTCTCGTTATAAAAGGAGTGCCACAGGGTACCTGTAGTTCTCGTTATAAAAGGAGTGCCACAGGGTACCTGTAGGTCTCGTTATAAAAGGAGTGCCACAGGGTACCTGTAGGTCTCGTTATAAAAGGAGTGCCACAGGGTACCTGTAGGTCTCGTTATAAAAGGAGTGCCACAGGGTACCTGTAGGTCTCGTTATAAAAGGAGTGCCACAGGGTACCTGTAGGTCTCGTTATAAAAGGAGTGCCACAGGGTACCTGTAGGTCTCGTTATAAAAGGAGTGCCACAGGGTACCTGTAGGTCTCGTTATAAAAGGAGTGCCACAGGGTACATGCAGGTCTCGTTATAAAAGGAGTGCCACAGGGTGCCTGTAGTTCTCGTTATAAAAGGAGTGCCACAGGGTACCTGTAGGTCTCGTTATAAAAGGAGTGCCACAGGGTACCTGTAGGTCTCGTTATAAAAGGAGTGCCACAGGGTACCTGTAGGTCTCGTTATAAAAGGAGTGCCACAGGGCACCTGTAGGTCTCGTTATAAAAGGAGTGCCACAGGGTACCTGTAGTTCTCGTTATAAAAGGAGTGCCACAGGGTACCTGTAGTTCTCGTTATAAAAGGAGTGCCACAGGGTACCTGTAGGTCTCGTTATAAAAGGAGTGCCACAGGGTACCTGTAGGTCTCGTTATAAAAGGAGTGCCACAGGGTACCTGTAGGTCTCGTTATAAAAGGAGTGCCACAGGGTACCTGTAGTACCTCGTTATAAAAGGAGTGCCACAGGGCACCTGTAGGTCTCGTTATAAAAGGAGTGCCACAGGGTACCTGTAGGTCTCGTTATAAAAGCAGTGCCACAGGGTACCTGTAGGTCTCGTTATAAAAGGAGTGCCACAGGGTACCTGTAGGTCTCGTTATAAAAGGAGTTGTAGTTCTCGTTATAAAAGGAGTGCCACAGGGTGCCTGTAGTTCTCGTTATAAAAGGAGTGCCACAGGGTACATGTAGTTCTCGTTATAAAAGGAGTGCCCCAGGGTACCTGTAGGTCTCGTTATAAAAGGAGTTCCACAGGGTACCTGTAGGTCTCGTTATAAAAGGAGTGCCACAGGGTACCTGTAGGTCTCGTTATAAAAGGAGTGCCACAGGGTACCTGTAGGTCTCGTTATAAAAGGAGTGCCACAGGGTACCTGTAGGTCTCGTTATAAAAGGAGTGCCACAGGGTACCTGTAGGTCTCGTTATAAAAGGAGTGCCACAGGGTACCTGTAGGTCTCGTTATAAAAGGAGTGCCACAGGGTACCTGTAGGTATCGTTATAAAAGG
The DNA here is from genome assembly GCF_951216825.1 of Electrona antarctica. Taxonomy (NCBI): domain Eukaryota; kingdom Metazoa; phylum Chordata; class Actinopteri; order Myctophiformes; family Myctophidae; genus Electrona; species Electrona antarctica. The sequence continues at coordinate 55,430,384 of NC_136790.1, forward strand.
AGTGCCACAGGGTACCTGTAGGTCTCGTTATAAAAGGAGTGCCACAGGGTACCTGTAGGTCTCGTTATAAAAGGAGTGCCACAGGGTACCTGTAGGTCTCGTTAAAAAAGGAGTGCCACAGGGTACCTGTAGGTCTCGTTATAAAAGGAGTGCCACAGGGTACCTGTAGTACCTCGTTATAAAAGGAGTGCCCCAGGGCACCTGTAGGTCTCGTTATAAAAGGAGTGCCCCAGGGCACCTGTAGGTCTCGTTATAAAAGGAGTGCCACAGGGTACCTGTAGGTCTCGTTATAAAAGGAGTGCCACAGGGCACCTGTAGTTCTCGTTAAAAAAGGAGTGCCACAGGGTACCTGTAGGTCTCGTTAAAAAAGGAGTGCCCCAGGGTACCTGTAGGTCTCGTTATAAAAGGAGTGCCCCAGGGCACCTGTAGGTCTCGTTATAAAAGGAGTGCCACAGGGTACATGTAGGTCTCGTTATAAAAGGAGTGCCACAGGGTACCTGTAGGTCTCGTTAAAAAAGGAGTGCCACAGGATACCTGTAGGTCTCGTTAAAAAAGGAGTGCCACAGGGTACCTGTAGGTCTCGTTATAAAAGGAGTGCCACAGGGTAACTAAGTCTCGTTATAAAAGGAGTGCCACAGGGTACCTGTAGTTCTCGTTATAAAAGGAGTGCCACAGGATACCTGTAGTTCTCGTTAAAAAAGGAGTGCCACAGGGTACCTGTTCTGCTGCTCCTGCTGGAGGAGCTGCACGGCGATCTTCCTCAGGTCTAGAACCTCCTTCAGCTCCTCGTCCTCCTCCTCGCCCGGCGCCTCCTTGTCAGATCTGTTATCAGAGAGATAGAACATGTTTCTATAGCAGAACTATACTCTATTACCTTGCAGATCTGTTATCAGAAAGATAATTCTCGCGTATCCAGACAACTATTCCACAATCTCCGAATGCTGAATGCCGAATTAAATTGCGAGAGGCACCAGTCTGGTAACGCGAGACTCTCAGAGAGAGATAGAACATGTTTCTATAGAAATAGTCCATTTATCACCTGCTGCTGCTTGTCAGATCTGTTATCAGAGCGATAGACCATCCGAAATGTTTCGGTGCCAGGGACCGAGTAAACTTTAAAGGACGTTTACTTTGGGCTCAGAGAATGCCAGCTCATGTTTAGCTCCATTAAGATGTAATAAAACATATTACGTTATCCTGCATTCATCCATTATTACTACTATGATAAATGAATGCCATTAAAGACATGATGTAACTTGTATCTAGCATGTGTAATGAAGCCAGCTCACAGCTGGGATCCCGTCGAGATGTATAAAACATGTTATCACACATTATATAATGCAGGGGTTCTCAACGTTTTTGGCCGGGGACCCCCGGAAATGCTTTGGCAATGTCTCGGGACCCCCGCCCCGCCCCCTCCCAACCTCCAATATAAATTGACTGCTACAATAACCTTAACCCATTTTGGGTGGGAACCCCTTTTGGTGTTTTAAGCATTATGTTATAATTTAGCTATTGAAAAATAGCAGATCTACAAGCTCATAGCGCGCCACCGAGTGGCGCGCTACGAGCTTGTAGGTCTGCTATTTTTGAAAAATCGTGAAAATGCGGCACAAATCTTTGAATATCGTATATATAATTTTTCTTCGCAAAACGTCAGGCAAAACCAAATCGGCCTCAGGTCTGAATGGGTTACAGACATGACGTAACTTGTATCTATAGTGCAGGGGTTCTCAACCCGTGGGTCGCGACCCCTCGGGGGGTCGCCAAATTATTTTAGGGGGTCCCCAAATTATTAAAAAAAAAAAAAAAAAATGTTATTTTCACGATTTTTCAAAAATAGCAGACCTACAAGTTCATAGCGCGCCACTCGGTGGCGCGCTATGAGCTTGTAGATCTGCTATTTTTCAATAGCTAAATTATAACAATGCTTAAAACATCAAAAGGGGTTCCCGCCCAAAATGGTTTAAGGTTATTGTAGCAGTCAATTTATATTGGGGGTCGGGAGGGGGCGGGGCGGGGGTCCCGAGACATTGCCAAAGCATTTCCGGGGGTCCCCGGCCAAAAACGTTGAGAACCCCTGGTGTAATGAAGCCAGCTCACAGCTGGGATCCCGTCGAGATGAATACAAAATGTTATCACACATTATATAATGGTATGTTTTTTTTAGCACACCATAAAAGCAGGCGTGGTCGAATTGATGGCCATGCATGGCTGGGATACATTCAGCACATACGGGAACAATTAATAAAGGATACAATAAAATAAAGTTTTGTCGACTTTTTCAAAGACGGAAACTAAATGAAAACACGATAAAGATTAAGCTGTGATGACTAAAACTGGACAGTATGTCCATATAAGGTGTTACTCACCCTGACTCCTCCTCCTTGTCTCTGTTCTGGTGGGCCATGTTCAGAACCTTCTCCAGGTCCTGAAGAAACACAAACACCACCAAACAAAAGATCTTTTTAAATGAACAGCAGACGTACAGCGTACCCCGTCGTCCTCTGGTGTACCTAGCCTGGCTCCAGCCCTGGATCGCTAGCCACGCCCCATTCAGAAAATATGTTCTGGCGATTCAGGTCTGGAGTCTCTCCGACTACGGCGGCGTTAGTGTCGTTCAGAATCGCAATCCGATCGCAGCAGCTGATTCACCTGATTGGCCATCAGCCCAGTCACTCGACAGCGTCAGACAACAAACATGGCTGCCCCCCCACTGCGGTGACTCACCACCGTATCAATCTGGCTATTAAATCGACGTATGATAAATCCAGTAGAAATAAATGTTAGGGAGGGACTGTACCCTGTGTACCCCGTGGGGGTCCCTGTGGGGGTCCCCCTGTGGACCCCCGTCCTCTGACAGTAACATGTACCTTAATGCAGGACACAGGGACCCCCTGTGGACCCCCTGTGGACCCTCGTCCTCCTGTACCTTAATGCAGGACACATGGACCCCCTGTGGACCCCCTGTGGACCCCCTGTGGACCCTCGTCCTCCTGTACCTTAATGCAGGACACATGGACCCCCTGTGGACCCTCGTCCTCCTGTACCTTAATGCAGGACACATGGACCCCCTGTGGACCCCCTGTGGACCCCCTGTGGACCCTCGTCCTCCTGTACCTTAATGCAGGACACATGGACCCCCTGTGGACCCCCTGTGGACCCTCGTCCTCCTGTACCTTAATGCAGGACACAGGGACCCCCTGTGGACCCCCTGTGGACCCTCGTCCTCCTGTACCTTAATGCAGGACACAGGGACCCCCTGTGGACCCTCGTCCTCCTGTACCTTAATGCAGGACACAGGGACCCCCTGTGGACCCTCGTCCTCTGACAGTAACATGTACCTTAATGCAGGACACAGGGACCCCCTGTGGACCCTCGTCCTCTGACAGTAACATGTACCTTAATGCAGGACACAGGGACCCCCTGTGGGGGGACCCCCCCTGTGGACCCCCCCCCTCCCCCTCTGACAGTAACATGTACCTTAATGCAGGACACAGGGACCCCCCCCTGTGGACCCCCGTCCTCTGACAGTAACATGTACCTTGATGCAGGACACATGGACCCCCTGTGGACCCCCGTCCTCTGACAGTAACATGTACCTTAATGCAGGACACATGGACCCCCTGTGGACCCCCGTCCTCTGACAGTAACATGTACCTTAATGCAGGACACATGGACCCCCTGTGGACCCCCGTCCTCCGACAGTAACATGTACCTTGATGCAGGACACATGGACCCCCTGTGGACCTCCGTCCTCCGACAGCAGCACGCAGTCATCCTCTGGGTTAGGATCTATGAAGTCATACAGGTCCTGATCTGGAAGGAAAGGAAACAAGGACATAGGAAAGGAACCAAGGACATCATAGGGGCTTCACTTCCGCTTTATATTTTACTCGTGATCAGAGCTTCCGTTGCTCCAGACTGTATGACGGAAGCATTTATATTTTACTCGTGATCAGAGCTTCCGTTGCTCCAGACTGTATGACGGAAGCATTTATATTTTACTCGTGATCAGAGCTTCCGTTGCTCCAGACCAGACCTGGGCATTGTACGGCCCGCGGGCCAAATACGGCCTGCCGGCTGACTCTGACCGGCCCGCGAAAGATTACTTGATAATTAGAAAATAAAACATACCTTCATTACCATATGGGTGGACTAAAACCGCATTGCTTTTATTTTGAAGCCCATGTATTCTCACACCGCATGCAATCTGCACGTCAACTGTGCACGTGTGATTGAGAACCTGTCTTCCTTCCTTCACCCCCCTCATATGCGAAAATGTCGGCTTTTTGGATTTATTGGTGACAACAGCGTCGGTGAATGCAAATAGCCATGAAGCCCAGCTAAGCATGCAGCTCCACAACATGGTAGGGCAGGCGCATGATTACCAAACTTCCTCGCAGGAGGACAAGTTAAATCCCATTATGCTTTATTTAACCCGCTCTAACCCGCCTCGCCAATAAAGTTAACTTAAGATGCTGCATCATACGGCGGTGCTTGCGCCCCGAATGTGGCACGCTTCTTAATGATGCGCCGTGAGCTTAAGCTCACAATTGTGGATCGTCTGTTTTCGGCACACGAGTCGACACCGTTGTACCACAAAGTAAATCTGGCAGAATTGCACACATCAATGCCTGCCAGGCTGCCAAGTCTCAACAAGAACCAGATCCTCACTGGTTGGCTTGTTATTGTGTTTTCAGAACGTCGTTGTTTAATGGTTGTGAGTGACTCAACAATAGTAAGCAGTGCGCCATGTGGGCTGTGAAAGTGGCACCTCCAGGGTCCTCCGTATGGAAGAACAATGTTCTCATTGTTCAAATAAAATGCTAGTATTTACATGACTTGTAACTTAAACAAAAACAAAGTTTTCAACTGGGAAAGGAAACGTCTCAAGCATGCAAGTAGAAAATCACACCCATGTGAAATGAGGGGCGCTCTTATTGTACATCATCATAAATGGCCATGTACTGCTTTTTATATAGAAATACAATTGATATTATGCAAAATTAAGTTAAGCCTTTTGGCCCGGCCCTCCAAAGACTGTATGACGGAAACATTTATATTTTACTCATGATCAGAGCTTCCGTTGCTCCAGACTGTATGACGGAAGCATTTATATTTTACTCGTGATCAGAGCTTCCGTTGCTCCAGACTGTATGACGGAAGCATTTATATTTTACTCATGATCAGAGCTTCCGTTGCTCCAGACCGTATGACGGAAGCATTTATATTTGTGACCGATTCTGACCTCATTTAATTTTTTTTTACATTTTCATGTTTTCATGTCATGTGAGTCAACCCAGAATCGGCACAAACAAGGGACTAAATAATTTTCGCTCCTATGCCACCAAAAAGTGAAACGCCCTACCAACTGTCATTAAGACATGCAAATCCCTTGACTCCTTCAAACCGCTCTCAAAGGGCACCTACGGACGGCTGCAATTCGAAACTGGCCCCCGTAAAATCTGAATCCCCCCCCACCCCTTTTTCCCCCTCACTGTATGTTTCTTTTCCATTTTTACCTCCTTTATGATGAATTCCTGTTCTGTTCTTTGACTATATAGAAGTGTCCATTTGTACGTCTCTAAATGTTTTGATGAATTGAACAAGGTGGACCCTCTTGTAAACAAATGTATTGGGTCGTCCACTCACAGTTAACAGTCTTTGTATTGAGTTCAATCAATCAATCAAGTCGTAAACACAGCCTGGCTGGACTGGCTGATTAAACAAGGAAGTGTCTCTGCTCTCTCTGGTGGTGCAAAGTGTAGCTACTTTGAATCAGGAATAGTGCTATATGTTTGTAACGACCTTAGAATAGCAATAAGCCACGCAAGGTCCCAGTTTAACGGGTATTTTATAATGTCCTCCTCCGCTGCGCGTCGGGCCCATTGACTCAGCACTGCGTGAAAAGAGGAGTTAACGGGCAATTATGGGCACTAGATTTGCCTGTAAACCATATAATATACGGTAACATACAGGTGTGACGGTACAATTCGGGAGTTTACCCGAGTTTGTTGGAAAGTTTAACGGGAGTTTCCTGTAATATACACATTCCTGTAATATACACATCCGTATTCCATGCTTTTTGCCCAGTGCAGGTCAGAAGTAATGAGGCTAAATGACCTCAACAGTACACCACAACAAAAGCCAAATCCCAACACCCCAAAAATCTCGTTCACTCACACTGGCTCACTCCAGCATGGAGGTGTTACGGTGGAACTAGTGACCTGCTGAACAATGTGACCATCGTGTAGCTGGAGGTACCTTCACTAAAAACGCCGGGACAACGCTCCACACATCCCAAACTTTTCTCCCTTCTGGCTCCAAAACTATGGAATGCACTTTCCATCACAGTCAGAACTGCAGCCTCACTCCCAATCTTCCGCCGTAGTCTGAAAACCCACCTCTTCAGACTCCACCATGGCCCGTAGCACTTGCCCTAGCCTAGCCCCTTAGATAGCACATTATGTAGACTTAGATAGTATTTTAAACAGACTTATAGCTTGTTACGTAGACAGCTCTAGAATTGCATTTTATGTAGTCATAGCACTTTATAGTACACATGTATAATATATTATATAGTATAGTATGTATAGTTTACATAGATACTCCACTGTTACGTTCTTAGTTTACGCATGATTCATGATAACTACTTTTTATATATGTGATGTATGCCATGCTTTTGTTATTGCTCAATGTAAATCGCTCTGGATTAAGAGCGTCTGATAAATGCCTAAATTGTAAATTGTGTAGACAATCACATCACGTCAGTGTCCCAATGTAAATGGTTGCAGTTTGTTCATTAGCAGAGATCAATCTAGCTGTATTCGGGACACTTATTTAAAGACCTCCATGTAAGTTGTGTGAAGACCACACGATGGTCACATATTTGAGCAGCTCACACTGCGCTAAAAGCATGGAATACGGATGTGTATATTACAGGAAACTCCGGTAAACTCCCGAATTGTACCATCACACCTGTATATTACCGTATATTAACTGTATATGCTGCTAAACTTGAGGTTTACGGGCAAATCTGCCCGTAATTGCCCATAATTGCCCGTTAACTCCTCTTTTCACACTTGTGTCACCAATTTCACCATAATTTGCCATTCTGGAGTGACCCGAGTGTGAGTGAGCGAGCGGCCCCGAGATTTTGGGTGTTGGAATTTGGCTAAATCACCATCAGTAACACAGAACTCTGGCAGGGAACAAACCCGCTGCCCGCAGAAGAGGAGATAAGAAAACACCGATGGAGACGGATAGGCCACACCCTACGAAAGCCCGCAAGCACCATCATTAGCCCCTTTTGGGCGGGAACCCCTTTTGGTGTTTTAATCCATTGAGACCTGGAACGCATCCATGTCACGTTAGCGTTTAACCACATTAACCATTAACCCATTTTGGGCGGGAACCCCTTTTGGTGTTTTAAACATTATGTTATAATTTAGCTATTGAAAAATAGCAGATCTACAAGCTCATAGCGCGCCACCGAGTGGCGCGCTACGAGCTTGTAGGTCTGCTATTTTTGAAAAATCGTGAAAATATTTATTTCAGAAAACCGGAGGTTTTAGAAGATTTTTTTTTTAATTTTGAGGTCATGCCTAAATGGGTTAGACATGGAACCCGCAGGGCAAGCGGAAAAGAGGTCGCCCAAGAAACACCTGGCGCAAGACCATGAAGATGACCTGGAACCAGCTGGAGAGAACAGCCCAAGACAGAGATGCCTGGAGATCGCTTGTTGACGGCCTATATGCCCCAGAAGGGGTAGTAGGCATAAGTAAGTAAGTATTAAGTAAGTAATTTGGCTAAAGTCACAAGTCACCTTTGCAGGGGTCCATCTTGGAGAGCAGAGAGAGGGCGTCGGCCCGGGCCGTCTCCGAAACCTGGGAGTGGAGACTGATGGTGTCATCGTCTGATGGCTGGGGGGGAGGAGAGGAGAGGAGAGGAGAGGAGAGGAGAGGAGAGGAGAGGAGAGATTAAGAGCACATCCTACTCATGGATCCAGCTGCCGTGTTTTACGGCTGACATGTGCAGCTATAATGCTTGACCTCTGACCTCTGTGGTGGACAGTCTCTTGTTGTCGCCGTTGTCGCTCCCGATCCCGGAGTCCGGTCCGTGGTTTCTACTGGGGTAGAAGTCCTCCATGCTGTAGGGAACACATTTTAACCCTCTTATTGCCCTTGACGGTATTGATGTAATTGTTTTATTCCTTATAAGCGGGGGCTTTGTTTTAAATTACAGTATGTAGCAACTTTTAGCATGTTTGGCTAACGGCCGATGTCCTCTACCTAAAACCGGCCGAAATCCTTGATTAGAGCTTAATTTGACTTAGATATTAAAATAAACGATGATCGCATCATCGCATAGCATCAGGGACAGATGACTGTGTAACAGTGCAGAAAGCTAGCGGATGTTGATGTTCCGTTTAACCGGAAATGACATCGCCAGATTGGCTCTATTCGGTAAAAATCGGCATAACGGTGAAGTTACCGCCACCATCAGGACTGCGTGTCTAATACTATAGTCTTGCCCTGTTAAAATGAGATGTGTGTATATCACATAATTTTCTATTGGCATTAAAATGATTACATAGCCACAGTACTAACCTGTCGGTCAGAGGTTACATATGTAACCACAGTACTAACCTGTCGGTCAGAGGTTACATATGTAACCACAGTACTAACCTGTCGGTCAGAGGTTACATACGTAACCACAGTACTAACCTGTCAGTCAGAGGTTACATACGTAACCACGGTACTAACCTGTCGGTCAGGGGCTGGGGGAGGCAACATCGTTTTCCCAGAGACGACGGCAGGTCCAGAGAGTCAGGTTTCTTGTCCGTCCGACACGCGTGCATGTGAAGGTACTTAAAGATGTGCACCTTGCCCTTCAGACAGATCTGTAAACATACGCACAGTAGATCTGTAAACATACGCACAGTACATCAACTCATTAACCGTTTCCGTACATAGGACGTCCCCACACGTCCTAGGGGTCCCAATCGACGCGTACATAGGACTTCCTAGCGCATCCTCAATGATACGGGGCGAGATAAGAATATTCAGAATTTTTTCCTTTTTTTTAATTGTCAGTTATAGACTACCGTATGCTGCGCTCTGGGCAATTGTTAGCTTATCATTGAGTTAGCTGTTGACTCGTCTCTCCTAATCCAGGGCGCTTTCCGTGGTGTTGAACGGATGGATATACTGGCACTTAATTTCTGCTCCTCATCCGTCTCTCCCGCAAAATATGAACGCTTTTTGGATCATATATCGTATAAACTAAAACGATCGCAATGTAAGCTAGCTATGTAAAGTAAACTTTTTTTAGTGGATTGTTTCCGGGTCATGGGTTTCCGAGTAAAAGCCGCCATGTTGTTCCGGCACCCCAGAGCTCCTATTTTGAAGGACTTCCGGCACTGATTGTGTTAACCACATGAACCCCTAGCGGTAATGGCTGATCTTGTAGATCAGCTGCTTTCATATTGCTAGAGACACACGGTGTAATCGGTAGCGTATCCATTACATCGGTTATTTATTTCACCGATATTGATAATTGAGGTGAAATAAATGTGTAGATCGCATAGAACGCGCTGGCCGTTGACTATCATTGCACGCATTCACGTGCGTTCACATATGAAACAGCGTTCACGTGTCATCATGAACGTGTGCAATGGTACACCGAGGCTCCACCGGGCGTGTCAGCGTCGCGTCTCCGTCACCATCAGGGAATGTTCCCTTTTTAATCACCGTCAGGGAATGTTCCCTTTTTAATCAATGAAGAGTGGCTCCACTGCCCGCGTTGTGTTGCGTGACTGCATTAAAATTGCCCCGGTTAGTTTTTTGACGCACGCGACGGAGACGCAACACGTCCGGTGGAGCCCCGGCGTTAGTCAACGGACCAGGACGTTCATGAGTTTGGCCCAGCGCTGCAATACCAAATTCAGCCACTATGTCCATTTCGCCTCAGGGTTTCCTCCGGGTGCTGTCTCTATTCATATATACTCTAAGGTTAGAACGGGACACAACGGGCAGTGATCTGACTCAACACCAGAGGGCACTGTTATGCACCCTTGGTTTTAAAAGCCACTAAGTACTATAGACGAATAACCTGGTTGTCCTGACCCCTAATCATTTATACATTATGGATAATTAGTGTGGACTTGTGAACTGTTATTAGTCTATGCTCTTTTTGTGTTGTCTTCTAACTAAACCCTGCGCACGCACGCACGCGCAGACACACCTGTGCGGGTGGGCTCTGCATGGGGTTGTTGTCCAGGACGATGTGCTGCAGTTCCTTCATCCTCCTGTAGGTGGCAGGGATCTCTGTGATCTTGTTGCACGAGAAGTCCAGCCGGATGAGAGGCAGATCGGACAGCTCTGTATGTTAATGAGATGTTAATGATATGTTAATGAGAGGCAGCTCACACAGCTCTGGACCAATCATTAATGAGTATGTTAATATTTTAATGAAATTATAATATGATTAATAATAACAGGCAGGCAGACAGACAGACAGACAGACAGACAGACTGACTGACCCTCTGGCAGCATGTGGAGGTGGTTCTTCCTGACGTTGAGTTCTCGCAGAGCATGGAGCCTCCCGACCTGCGGGGGCAGCACTCGGATCTCGTTGCAGCTGACGTCCTGCAGGGGGCGACAGAGAGCACAGGTGTTTCAGAGGTACGTGTGGGCGGCTTGATTAAAGGGATCGTGACATTAAAAAAACGTTTTTTGTATTTGTTTTTTATTTTTTTGTTTTCCGAGCTCAATTTCACCCAAAAAACCTCAACTTTAGTAGATTTTCTGTGGTCTGAGGTTTTCTCTGCTCTGATTGGACTGTGGACTGTGATGTAACAGTCCACAAACCCCATATAAGACATAGGAATTTGCCAGCAGATGACATCACTGTTCAAAAGGCTTCAGAACACACAGAGAAAACCCCCAGACCACAGACAATCCACTGAATGCTCAAAGTTCAGGTTGTGTTTGGGTGTAATATTGAGGTCATGAAACCTAAAAAAGGTGGAGATCTCCGTTCTGGGCAGATAATGTGTTAATGCTTCATATTGGTCTGATATCGGCGAGCGGCGACACACTACAGTCTAAAACCGGAAGTCGTTGGTCCGTCGTCCAAATGATTCCTCCTCCATTATAAAGGACGGGAGGCAAAATGATTCCCCCACGGGTTCGCCTTGAATACGACACGACTGAAAGACCTGGTCACGGGCCAATGCATTTATGAATGAAATATGAAAATGAAATGTGATGCACGCACGCACGCACGCACGCACGCACGCACGCACGCACGCACGCACGCACGCACGCACGCACGCACGCACGCACTCACCAGCTCCATGAGCTGCCGGACCCTGCCGATGTCCTCTGGGATGGACTGCAGCTTGTTGTTACTGACCACCAGGACTCTGAGAGGCAGCGAGAACAGGTGTCTGGGCAGCGCCCCCAGCTGGTTACGACTGGAAACGCACGCACGCACGAACGCACGCACACACGCACACACACACACACACACACACACACACACACACACACACACACACACACACACACACACACACACACACACACACACACACACACACACACACAGCATTAACAGGACTAAAACTAAAACCAACACTAAAACATCCCCGGGTGAAAACCATTCAAGAGACTATGACTGAAACTAAAATAGAATTTTGCTGCCAAAATCAAACACTGCCGCTGCCATTCTGGAAAGAGAAGTTGATGACGTTGTGGGGTGTGTGTGTGTGTGTGTGTGTGTGTGTGTGTGTGTGTGTGCGTGCGTGCGTGCGTGCGTGCGTGCGTGCGTGCATGCACTGCGTGCACTGCGTGCGTGCGTGCGTGCGTGCGTGCGTGCGGTGCATGCGTGCGGTGCGTGCGTGCGTGCGGTGCCTGCGTGCGTGCGGTGCCTGCCTGCCTGCGTTGCCTGCCTGCCTGCCTGCGTTGCCTGCCTGCGTGCGTGCGTGCGTGCCTGCGTGCGTGCGTGCGTGCGTGCGTGCGTGCGTGCGTGCGCCGATCAGGTTTTTGGGGACCGATGCCGATTACTGATCGTTTTTCTCATGATCGACAGATACAGAATTGATCATGTGAGTAAGGGGCAAATTTAATATTTCCTGAATTATTATGTCCTGTGTGTGTGTGTGTGTGTGTGTGTGTGTGTGTGTGTGTGTGTGTGTGTGTGTGTGTGTGTGTGTGTGTGTGTGTGTGTGTGTGTGTGTGTGTGCGCGCGCGCGCGTGCAGGGTGTTTCGTCTCACCTGACATTGAGGTAGGTCAGTGTGTGTGTGTGTGTGTGTGTGTGTGTGTGTGTGTGTGTGTGTGTGCGTGCAGGGTGTTTCGTCTCACCTGACATTGAGGTAGGTCAATGTGTGTGTGTGTGTGTGTGTGTGTGTGTGTGTGTGTGTGTGTGTGTGTGTGTGTGTGTGCGCGCGTGCGTTTCGTCTCACCTGACGTTGAGGTAGGTCAGCATCTGCAGGTTGATGATGGCTTCGGGGATCACCTTGATGACGTTGTGGTACAGATTGAGAGACTCCAGAGGAGAAAACAAACACACCTCAGGAGGAACCTCCGACAGGCGGTTCCTGGACAGGTCTGAGAGGGAGAGAGAGAGAGAGAGAGAGAGAGAGAGAGAGAGAGAGAGAGAGAGAGAGAGAGAGAGAGAGAGAGAGAGAGACATACAGACACACAGAGAGAGAGAGAGAGAGAGAGAGAGAGACACATGTATAATTAATTATTGTTGTTATAATAATTATATTATATTATATTATTATTATTATATTATAATAGCTATTTTTGTCATAGGCCAAATTGAGCTGAAACCAAGCCCCGGGTATCGCATTAGGAGCCATAATGCCAATAAAGACGGATTGTGGCTGTTTTTATGTGGACGCTAGCGGTGGTTAGCTACAAATGCTAAAAAAAAAAGCTTAAAACAACCCCAAAAAAACAATTCATCAAATGTCGTTATCTCGGGCGTGGTGTCCTGGACAAAGGTAGGTTAACTCGTTAACTCGGGAGTGGCGTCTAAACTGTTAATAAAATATGACCTCATATTTATATACTGGACAGGTCCGAGAGAGGGGAGATAAGAGAGAGAGAGAGAGAAAGAGAGATAACTACAAAAAGTGCCCTTCTGGGCACAGGTCTCCACCAGGAGGATAGGAGTGTGAGTGTGATGTTTGGCAAAATGTTTAGGAGCAATATAAACATGCTTGTGCGTGCGTACATGCGTACGTTTGTGTGACGTGGCTTGGCCTGTTGTAGCGCCACCATGAGGCTGATTTGAAAACTGTCAAGTGGCATTTCTTCCAAAGCCTAGTGGGAATATGCATGCACAGTTTCACCACAATCGGACACTGTGTTGAGTAGTTGTGGCGATTTGTACAAAACGGCTACTCCTGAAAAGTTTAGAAGCCAATCGTAGCCAATGAGGGTGGATTATGAGAAATCAAACAAACCCGTCTTGATCACATGACTATGGAGAGCATGTGTACCGATTTGCGTGAAATTTGGATACAATCTGAAGGAGTAATATTAGAAAATGGGTTTTACATATGTCGGCCTCCTGGTGGCGCTATAAAGAGCAGATGTGAAAAATTCCAGGCAAAGGTTTTTCCTTGGCCTCTAGGGAGTTGGCATACAAAGTTATCCACAGATCCGTGCAGTTAGAGGTAAAACACTTTTCTGCCAGTTATAGCACCACCATGAGGCCGAGTTGAAAATGTTCATGTGGCATTTCTTCCTCGGACTAGTGGGAATGTGCGTGCACAATTTCACGGAAATCACACGATGTGTTCATGATTTGCAGCATTTTGTTTGAAACTGAGCACTCCTGCTTGCTTTGGAAGCCAATCTTAGCCAATCAGGATGGAGTCTGAGAAATCTGAAAGACCCGTTTCGTTGAATGGCTCTAGAGAGACTGTGTACCAATTTGCGTGATGTTTGGACAAAATCTGTAGGTGTACTGTCCAAAAACTTGTTTTGCACAAAGCGGCCTCCTGGTGGCGCTATAACAGGCCGTTCTGGAAATTTTGGGGCAGAGGTTCATCGTTGGCATCCAGGGAGTGTGTGTGCAAAATTTGGCATCGACCGGGTTAACGGTGCCAGAGATTAGCTGATCACAGACGGACGGACGGACGGACGGACACACGGACGGACGGACGGAGTGCAAAACATACTCTCCCCCCATGCCTTCGGCCTGGTGGAGACAACGAGATACAGAGACAGAGACAGAGACAGAGAGAGAGAGAGAGAGAGGTGTATGATACATGGGGGTCGTAATGCCACCACATACATTAGCATTGGGTTGCTATATCTAACGGTAAACAGTGCAACACGGGGGGTGAAATCAGCCCTCAGCTGCTTCTGACAGACATACTAGCCCAGCAAGCACGGTCAGGACCTCCTACGAATTAGTGACGTCTCTATTGTAGTTGAGTCACAGACTAAGGTTCTGTGACCATCCTCTGGCAAGGATGGTTTGATGATTGATTTGACCTCTATGGACCCTTTATAAAAGATTTAGCCCCCAGGTCCCTCGCAAAAATCCCGGCATTTTTGCTAGAGGGCCAAATTCAAAATGGCGTCCGGCGCCATAGCCAAAAATGAACTTTTGATCTAGATGACCTAGAATCATGTATGAAGACACTTTTCCATACAAGTCAACCATGAGGATCCCAAATCTGACACCATTTTAATCATAAGACCTCGTTTTGGCCCCGGAATTCAAGATGGCCGCCATCCAGTGGAGTGAAAACATTACTTTTGAATAGGAAAGCAATCTATTTGGGGGTTGTAATTTTTACAGACACAAAACACATGTGTCAGATAGTATTCTGTCACTGGTTTCTGAATCATCAGATTCAGATGACTCCACCCTCCTCCTCTGTGCATCCTCCTCCTCCTCCACCTCCTCACTCTCAACTTCCTCGACCTCTTCAACTGGTGCAGGTAGGTGTGTTGGGAGAGCAGGCCGCAGGTGGCAGACAGGACGACAGCGACCACCCACCAACTCCCAATCTGTCCGAGTGGTGAGGGGTGGTGCTTCAGTGTGGGGTGGAGCACTAGATACACCAAGTAGTTGGTGTGGAGGCAGTGTTGGCGTAGGCTATCTCCATCTGGAGGGAGACAGATTCATTATTTTTTCTTCATTCTCTTCTACTTGGCAGCACAGGCTTCTTGTCTCCATAGATGACCTGTCCCGTATATGCAAATAACTATTGTTCTACCTCCTTCTCAAGGTCAAGGCTATCTCCACACCGTGAGAGCTGCTGCTGTGCCACAGAGCTCTTTACCAACTTGTCATACACTGATGATTTTCTTTTGCCAAAGAAGGCTGAGTTGGCATCACAGCCTGCATAAACAGTGAAGAGGATGGTGTCAGCTTCAGACTGCTCAATGCTGTAGCCTTCCATCGGTTGTTGTGTTGACAAGTTGATGCAATGTGCGCCAACAGCATAGCGTTGACAATCGCTGCATTCACATTCATTCACATTCATTTTTTCAACCACTCATTGTTACTGACACTACACAGTAGTGTTTTGAATGCCTTGGCAGAGGGGAAGGTGTCAGTCAATTTCATGTACGTGTTGGTAACATGTGCCTTACACTTACACGCAGGTCTCGCTCATCATCTTTAGTTGAGTATGCTGCATCGTATGGGTCATTCACACAGATGATATGGTGAGCATCACAATGGCAAGCAAGGATGATGGATTACACCTTGTGGACATAGTCCAAGCACTTGTATGGGTTGCCTTCTTGATCTCGATCTTCTGCTGATGGAGTTGCCATCCTTCAGATCATGCCCATTCGGGCCACTTTCCGCGTGCTTCCTCTTGGCTTCTTTTCGGGTGGCAAGAGTGTTGTGTTCCGCTCTTATGCGGGCCAAATTGTTAACATTTCTGGAGTGCACCAGCAGCTGCTTTTCATTTTAGAGGATGGAGAACCAGCCTGACTTAATTTTGCTGCCCTTGTTCATTGTACATTCAATCTACATGTCCTAGGCCATATTGGAATAATAGTTACCTGTGATGGACTGAGTGAAATTAGTACGAAGGAAGGCAACCTGTTCAGCAGGAAGAGCTGTCAGCATCATCCCAGAAGTCAGGCAGCCACCTCCAATACGTATTGTTGTTGTATGCTACCATCCACGGCTGCATAGCACGCAGAGAGCTGACATACTCTTCCCAGTTGTAGATATGGACTGCATGCACATTCTGCATTAGCTGTCATGAACAGGAAGTCCCTCCAGTAGTCTGCCATCTCACTGACCTCTAATTGGGAGAAAAGGTTGCTGATGAGATTCTTGAGATCTGCATCATCCACCAGTGCTGCATGAGCAGCAGCAAGGGTTTCCTGGGAGAGACTTGTATTCCTCAGAATATCAAGATTATCTCATCTCCTCTGTTAGGTTGGATATCAGCCTCTCCTTGGCCAGCTGACTCATAAGTGCCTCATACATCAGCCTCAAGAAACCCAGCCCCTCTTATAATGCTTGCCTATCAGCGCACAATCAACAGATCCCACAGCAATGACTCCTCCCGTGACAAGTATATCTCCTAGCTCACTCCCCTTGTCAGAAGCAGTGAGTGCATTCTACGCCAATGAGACACGGCGCTGCCGGGGGAGGGCTGACAGCTGCCGGGGGTAGGTGGATGGATTATGACAGGTCCGTTCTGCTGCACTGTCGGTACATTCGGCAGCTGTGCTCCAGACGCCGCAACTGCCGGTAAACTGCTGGTAACAGCTGCGGCGCTGCCGGGGGGAGGGGCGGCATCTGCCGGGGAAACTGGGATTATGACACTCAACTGCCGCTCGCTTCCGTGGCTGTGCGTTGGTCCAACATGCGTTGCGTCGTGCTTGCGGTTAGGGTAAGGGTTTGGGGTAGAGTGTCGGACTGATGCCGCAGAGAAACATTGTCGCCTGCCGTGGGTGTGCCGCGGCTGATGCCATGCGTTGCGTCATGCTTGTGGTTAGGGTTAGATTTAGGGTTTGGGGTAGAGTGTCGGACTGATGCCGCTGAGAAACACTGCTGTACCTCCTGCCGTGGGTGTTCCGCGGCTGATGCCGCTGCCAGAAAATGCACTCGCTCTCTCTCCCCCTTGTAGCGCTTGTTGATGGCATTCATCATCACACACTGTGTATGGAAAGGACCAAGAAAGGACACAATGTCATGGTACTTGTCTGGGTTCTCTGCCTGACTGCCTTGATCAGAGTGATGAGGACACAGGATGATCTCCCAGTAAAATGTGTTTTGTGATACCTGCAACAGGGCCAGTTGAAGAGGACGAGGAAGTTGAGAGTGAGGAGGAGGAGGATGAGGAGGTGGATGATGCACAGAGGAGGGTGGAGTCATCTGAATCTGATGATTCAGAAACCAGTGACACACGTGTTTTGTGTCTGTAAAAATTACAGCCCCCAAATAGATTCAAAAGTAATGTTTTCACTGTACTGGATGGCGGCCATCTTGAATTGCGGGGCCAACACGAGGTCTTATGATTAAAATGGTGTCAGATTTGGAATCCTCATGGTTGACTTGTATGGAAAAGTGTCTTCATACATGATTCTAGGTCATCTAGATCAAAAGTAAATTTTTGGCTATGGCGCCGGACGCCATTTTTTATTTGGCCCTCTAGCAAAGAATGCCGGGATTTTTGCAAGGGACCTGGGGGCTAAATCTTTTATAAAGGGTCCATAGAGGTCAAATCAATCATCAAACCATCCTTGCCAGAGGATGGTCACAGAACCTTAGTCTGTGACCCAACTATTGGGGTCCAGATCAGGACCTGGACGAATTAATGACGTCTCTATTGGGGTCCAGATCAAGTCAAACCAAGACCAGTCAGTTCTGGCCCAGAATATCACCTGATTTCAACCAACATAAATTCTGCCCAATAAGACGGTTGTCCCTGGATGAATCGGAGAGAGTCCGATCGAGGCCAGGTCATATCATACCTATAGTCAGATCTGGCCCAGAATAAGCTATATTATTTAAACTGGTGAAGACGTCCTGGAAATGACGTAAAGATCATCCCCATGGGCTGTGATCTGGCCTAGTCCTGAACGTAAAGATCATCCCCATATGGGCTGTGATCTGGCCTAGTCCTGAATGTAAAGATCATCCCCATAATGGGCTGTGATCTGGCCTAGTCCTGAACTAAAGATCATCCCCGTGGGCTGTGATCTGGCCTAGTCCTGAACGTAAAGATCATCCCCATAGGGGTTTTATCTGGCCTAGTCCTGAATGTAAAGATCATCCCCATATGGGCTGTGATCTGGCCTAGTCCTGAACTAAAGATCATCCCCATATGGGCTGTGATCTGGCCTAGTCATGAATGTCACCGGAGTCACCGGAGGACGTCATCATGACGTCATTTGTCTTGCTGGGAGAGGTTGAAGCCCATCACAGGAGTCACTTCCGAGTGGCACCGAGTGGTACTGCATGTCGGACATCATTAAAGCGGGTCATGTATGCATGTTTGGAATTCTAACAGCTGAGAACAAATCAATAATGTATCCTATTATGCTGTATGCTGATATGAATCTGCGGGCCACATGAACACATTGAGTGCCACCTGGTGGACGAAAGTGGTGGTGCTTGTGGGTGACGCGTGATGAGAAGCAATTCCACTATGACTCGCGCCCGCTTTTGGGTTCAATCTTGGATGCTAAAGTATTAGCGTTAATGCTAGTGAGATAAAATGAGGCCAATCCTTGCTCTAGAAAACGCCAATGTTCCAATTGGGGGCGGGGGGGGGGGGGGGGGGGGGGGAGCAACCGTGCATAGCAACCAGAGCGATTCCAAAAATTAAACACAGCGAGGCGAACTTATAGCGATATGAAGACGAGCCCAGTCGCCATTAGCGCCGTGCGTAATTAATTTATATACCTGTGTTAAGCGAAGGCTGCCCATGTATGGTCTATGACGTCGGTCATCTACGACACGCCAACTTGGCCTACATGTGACATCATGTCTATGTCACACGTAGGCCCGCTAACCTATATAAGTGCTGACGAACACAGTAGGATTGCATTCCTTCAGGTCATTCATTCAAGGTATTCAGGACTGCATTCTTTTACAAGGAGAAACCTATAAACTACTGTGTGAAATGCTTCGTTGGACGGTGCACCTAAAAGGGCTTCCAGAGGCACCGTATGATGCTGCTGTAGCAGTGGACCACAAAGTGTACTGCTTTAGAGGAGACTTTATCGAGTCCAAGCGTCGGACTGAAGTGCATGTCTTCAACACAATGTCTTTATGTTGGACCAAGTTGCCCCCAGAGACACCTAGAAGAGGACAACGCCCCCTTGAGGTTCGCCCAATGAACACCTGCCGCATAGCTTTGCTGATCGACCCTTTCATCTACATCTGGGGGGGAGTTACTGGCAGGTTGAAATACAGCACGGTGCTTTATGCATTTGATGTCGACGACCACAGAATGCTCACACCCAACGTTTCTGGGACTGTTCCAAAGGGGAGGCAAGGCCACTCAGCCTGTGTCGTTGGGAAGGTCATGTTTATCTATGGAGGATGGACTGGGAATAACGCTAATGACATCTACAAGTTGGACACCACCACAATGGTCTGGAATCTAATTAACACCAGTGGAACTCCACCTCCTGCTTCAATGTGCCACTCTGCAACCATCATCGGGACAAAGATGTTTGTATTTGGGGGCTGGGGGCGTCAGTACTACAACACCATCAGAGTGTTTGACACGGAGACGAACAATTGGCTGGACACACCTTCTGCTCAGCTTGTTCCAGGAGGACGCTACGGTCATTCAGCCTTTTCCTACAATGGAGAGCTGTACATATTTGGTGGCAGGAACTATGACCAGGACTTAAATGATCTGTGGAAATTCAGTCCAGCGACATTCACCTGGAAGAAGGTTGAGTCCAAAGGGAATGTTCCATGTTTAAGAACTTATTACACACTATGGAGTCAAATGGTATCCTGTTGCATGGTGGGAGATCGTATCATCCTCTTTGGAGGACAAAGATCATACACAGTCAATGATGTCTTGTATGTCTTAGACTTGAGTCCTAGTCTGAAGACCTTATGCAAGCTGGCAGTTATTCAGTACGTTCTGGATCGGTCTGAACTCCCACACAACATCAGGTGGGAACTAGCAGCCATGACAACCAACAGGAAAAGACAGGCCACTAAAGAAAAAGAGGGGGGAGAGCTAAAAAAGCATTCAACAAATTATTGCCATATACTGTAAAAAAGGCCCATTGGTTTTTACAGACACAATTTGGAGGCACTTTTTCATCGAATTCAAATCCTCCACCTTAGAACTTCCAGTAAAAAGAAAAAAGAAAAAGTAAAAGAAAAATAAATGAATAAAATAAACGACTGCTAAACGATTGGCTGCAACTGAAGCGAGGGCGGGTCTTCACTCAGTAGAACCAATAGAAGCCCTAGAAAAATACCTTACTTTATACTTACGGTAACTCCTTAACACTAGCGCGTCGGAGCGGTCAGGCTGACCGATTTTGAAATTTTGAAGTGGATTTTCTTTGCCCATGAAGTCCTGAGAAAGTTCCCCTTGCATGACTTTTTCTAAATGTTCGATTCAAACCATCTCTGTTTTTTGTTTCATCTGAAACGTTTTGGAAATATGATTTTAGACATAATTCTACTAAAATGTCTGCTCTTTTGCGGTCCGTGGGACCGCTCTTAGAGCCCTCACCCTTTCTCCCCCACAAGCCGTGCTGTTCACACCTTCCTCCCGGCTGGAGACGGGCATTGTTCAAGCTAATGTGTCATTTGCATTCCAACCTACATGTGGAAGTCCACATGTAGGCAAACTTACATTACAAACTTACATAAACTAAATGTTGTTTTAGATGTTATATTTCTTATATGCGGTTTGCAGAAATAACGATGTCTGACTTTATTTCTCGAAACGGAAAAAGAAATATGTTGACTATACACACCATCTTTAGCATAATTATGTTGGAATAATAAAGTTTATAGCATTGTGACTATGTCGCGCATATTCATTTCATATATCAGCGCATCAAAAATATTTTTACTTTATTTTTCGGAGGGCACGCTAAACGAACAGTGTAAAAATGACATGAATCAATGACATGAATCATTCCAACGCGATAGACCTCCTTCCCTATAATGTATCCCCTCTATATAAAAATGACAATATATAACGCTAATGTCGTATTTATTTTATTGTCTCAATACAAAGATGGACAGTGTAATTGCTGCGCAAGGGTAATTAATTATAGTGACATGTGAGCGCTATATTGAATATATAGCGCTCAGATCGTCACTATAATTATAGTTTCTGAAATGAAAAAGAAAATATGGTGTGTTGTACAGAAACTAGCTATAGCTAGCGCTATATTGAATATATAGCGCTCACATCGTCACTATAATTATAGTTTGGTAAACTGAAATGAAAAAGAAAATAACTTTTCTGCACGCGACCAGTGGAACTGATTTCCACGCATCACGGCTCTCTTTTTTCTCTCTCCCTCCCTCTCTCGTGGAGAGGGAGAAAATATCCAAGTAACTGACGGTGAGGTATGCGGAAGTGCATTTTAGATAACGCTGTAGCACTATTTGTGGCGGTGATGCGTCACATGACTTGATCTATCCTATGGTGTATATATAAACCGTGCTGCTGCTACGGATCTCTCTGCTGGCACAATAAATCAAATATATATAAATGACATCGATCATAGGCGGCGGCTAGGCCAGGCTTAGCCTTCCCAACAATTATGCTGGGTATTTTTAAAATATATATAGGCTAATATGTGGCTAGCCGGCCGCTCCCAAACTCCCAACTCCTTTGTCTGTAGCCTAAACTTTTCTGATTTGCACGCACGCACGCACAGCTGTCGCGCATATTCATATCAGCGCATCAAAAATATGGTGAAATATGGTGTGTTGACTGACTGGCGTATTGTTTCCACCTATCTATTGAGCATAGCTAAATAAATACATGTTGAAAAATAACTTTGAGTTGTCCTGTCGAGTTGAAACGCTGCCTTGAATTAGTTGGAATGTGACATTTAGAAGACAATGGCAAGTCGTCAACCCCCCGCCACGGGGGGAGAGGTGTGAAGAGATGCAGGGAGAGAGTGGCCAATGGAATTGCACGAAAAACACCGGTCAGCCTGACCGTTAGCCGTCATAGTAGTAGTGATTTTAATTCAGACATGCTAGTGTTAATACCCCTAATCCTAACCTCACAGGAATCCACAGGTGATTTGTAACCCGCAGCACGGGTGATTTGTAACCAGCAGCACGGGTGATTTGTAACCAGCAGCACGGGTGATTTGTAACCCGCAGCACGGGTGATTTGTAACCAGCAGCGCAGGTGATTTGTAACCAGCAGCATGGGTGATTTGTAACCTGCAGCAAGGGTGATTTGTAACCAGCAGGGTGGGTGATTTGTAACCTGCAGCATGGGTGATTTGTAACCTGCAGCAGGGGTGATTTGTAACCTGCAGCGCAGGCGATTTGTAACCAGCAGCACGGGTGATTTGTAACCCGCAGCAGGGGTGATTTGTAACCAGCAGCACGGGTGATTTGTAACCTGCAGCATGGGTGATTTGTAACCTGCAGCAAGGGTGATTTGTAACGTGCAGCAAGGGTGATTTGTAACCAGCAGGGTGGGTGATTTATAACCAGCAGCACGGGTGATTTGTAACCTGCAGCATGGGTGATTTGTAACCAGCAGGGTGGGTGATTTGTAACCCGCAGCAAGGGTGATTTGTAACCAGCAGCAAGGGTGATTTGTAACCCGCAGCAAGGGTGATTTGTAACCAGCAGGGTGGGTGATTTGTAACCCGCAGCACGGGTGATTTGTAACCTGCAGCAAGGGTGATTTGTAACCAGCAGGGTGGGTGATTTGTAACCAGCAGCAAGGGTGATTTGTAACCAGTAGCACGGGTGATTTGTAAATCCTGACAGTTTTCTTAAAAAAACCTATGTTTCTGTGTCAGTGGTGCTGAAACAATTTCATGTCAAGGACCCCAAAACTATGGAATGCACTTCCCATCACAATCAGAACTGCAGCCTCACTCCCAATCTTCCGCCGTAGTCTGAAAACCCACCTCTTCAGACTCCATCATGGCCCGTAGCACTTACCCTAGCCCCTTAGATAGCACTTTATGTAGACTTAGATAGTATTTTAAACAGACTTCTAGCATGTTACGTAGACAGCACTAGAATTGCATTTTATGTAGTCATAGCACTTTATAGTACACATGTATTATATATAATATAGTATAGTATGTATAGTTTACATAGATACTCCACTGTTACGTTCTTAGCTTACGCATGTTCCATGATAACTACTTTAAATATATATATATGATGTATGCCATGCTTTTTTGTTATTGCTTAATGTAAGTCGCTCTGGATTAAGAGCGTCTGCTAAATGCCTAAATTGTAAATTATATGTAATAATAATGTATTACATATAAGCCCCAAAGCAAAGATTTGAGCGTTCGTTCTGAAAGAATATATATTCAAAGATTGGTGCCGCGCTATGAGCTTGTAGATCTGCTATTTTTCAATAGCTAAAGTACAACATAACATAATGATTAAAACACGGGTTCCCGTCCTGAAATGAGTTAGTGTCCAAGGGTCCTTGAGCCAGACTCTCACAAGCATCATTTTGCATAGGGTTGGACGGTGGGTTTAGTGACGCGCACACAAAGACATCAAAGGGGGCCCCTTTTACCCATCTGTAAAACAACTGCCCTCTCCAGACGTTTCGAAATCCATGTTGTACGCCCACATCTCCAGTAGATAAAGAGTGCTGGGTTGCACCCCCAAAAATAGCAGATCTAGGCCTAGTCCTGAACGTAAAGATCATCCCCATATGGGCTGTGATCTGGTCTAGTCCTGAACGTAAAGATCATCCCCATATGGGCTGTGATCTGGCCTAGTCCTGAACGTAAAGATCATCCCCATATGGGCTGTGATCTGGCCTAGTCCTGAACGTAAAGATCATCCCCATATGGGCTGTGATCTGGCCTAGTCCTGAACTAAAGATCATCCCCATATGGGCTGTGATCTGGCCTAGTCCTGAACTAAAGATCATCCCCATGGGCTGTGATCTGGCCTATAGTCCTGAACGTAAAGATAATCCCCATATGGGCTGTGATCTGGCCTAGTCCTGAACGTAAAGATCATCCCCATATGGGCTGTGATCTGGCCTAGTCCTGAACGTCACCGGAGTCACCGGAGTACGTCATCATGACGTCATTTGTCTTGCTGGGAGAGGTTGAAGCCCATCACAGGAGTCACTTCCGAGTGGCACCGAGTGGTACTGCATGTCGGACATCATTAAAGCGGGTCATGTTTGCATGTTTGGAATTCTAACAGCTGACATCAAATCAATAATGTTTCAGTATGCTGATATGAATCTGCGGGCCACATGAACACATTGAGTGCCACCTGGTGGACGAAAGTGGTGGTGCTTATGGGTGCCGCGTGATGAGAAGCAATTCCACTATGACTCGCACCCGCTTTTGGGTTCCATCTTGGATGCTAAAGTATTAGCGTTAATGCTAGTGAGATAAAATGGAGGCCAATCCTTGCTCTAGAAAATGACAATGTTCCAATCGCGATTACCGGACAGTCAGAAAACACCTCTGAACATCTACGATTTGTTCAAAACCACGGACGGTGTCAGTAGTTTCAGAGAAAAGAGGCCGCGGCTAAAACAGAAGCTAATTGTGCTTGGGTCTTACAGAAACGGTGCTGGGGGGGAGGGGGCTAGCAACCATTCATAGCAACCAGAGCGGTTCCAAAAATTAAACACAGCGAGGCGAACTTATAGCGATTTGAAGACGAGCCCAGTCGCCATTAGCGCCGTGCGTAATTAATTTATATGACGAGTATACCTGTCCTTAGAATCCAATGTGTTAAGTGAAGGCTGCCCATGTATGGTCTATGACGTCAGTCATCTACGACACGCCAACTTGGCCTACATGTGACATCATGTCTATGTCACACGTAGGCCCCCTAACCTATATAAGTGCTGACCCACACAGTAGGACTGCATTCCTTCAAGGTATTCAGGACTGCATTATTTTACAGGGAGAAACCTATAAACTACTGTGTGAAATGCTTTGTTGGACGGTGCACCTAAAAGGGCTTCCAGAGACACCGTATGATGCTGCTGTAGCAGTGGACCACAAAGTGTACTGCTTTAGAGGAGACTTTATTGAGTCCAAGCGTCGGACTGAAGTGCATGTCTTCAACACAGAGTCTTTATGCTGGACCGAGTTGCCCCCAGAGACACATGGAAGAGGACAACGCCCCCTTGAGGTTCGCCCCATGCGTACCAGCCGCACAGCTGTGCTGATCGACCCTTTCATCTACATCTGGGGGGGAATGACTTGCACAGTGCACTACAGCACGGTCCTTTATGCATTTGATGTCGACGACCACAGAATGCTCACACCCAAGGTTTCTGGGACTGTTCCAGAGGGGAGACACGGCCACTCAGCCTGTGTTGTTGGGAAGGTCATGTTTATCCATGGAGGAAGGCCTGATAGACACACTAATGACATCTACAAGTTGGACACCACCACGATGGTCTGGACTTTAATTAACACCAGAGGAACTCCACCACCTGCTACAGAATGTCACTCTGCCACCATCATCGGGACAAAGATGTTTGTATTTGGGGGCTGGGGGCATCAGTACTACAACACCATCAGAGTGTTTGACGCAGAGACGAACCATTGGCTGGACACACCTTCTGCACAGCCTCTTCCAAAAGGACGCTACGGTCATTCAGCCTTTTCCTACAATGGAGAGCTGTACATATTTGGTGGCAGTACCTATAACCAGGACTTAAATAATCTGTGGAAATTCAGTCCAGCGACCTTCACCTGGAAGAAGGGTGAGTCCAAAGGGAATGTTCCATGTTTAAGCACTTATTACACAACATGGAGTCACGTGGTATTCTGTTGCATGGTGGGAGATCATATCATCTTCTTTGGAGGACGTAGATCATACAACACAGTCAATGATGACCTGTATGTCTTAGACTTGAGTCCTAGTCTGAAGACCTTATGCAAGCTGGCAGTTATTCAGTACGGTCTGGATCAGTCTGAACTCCCACACAACATCAGGTGGGAACTGGCAGCCATGACAACCAGCAGGAAAAGACAGCATTCAACAAATTCTTGACATATACTGTAAAAAATATATATAGAAAAAGAGAGGCCCATTGGTTTTTACAGACACAATTTGGAGACACTTTTTCATCAAATTCAAATCCTCCACCTTTGAACTTCCGGTAAAAAATAAATAAATAAAAAGAAAAAAAGATTGCTATTGCAACTGCTATTGGCTGCAACCGAATTGAGGGCGGGTCCTCACTCAGTAGAACCAATAGAAGCCCTAGAAAAATACCTTACTTTATACTTTAACCCCTTAATTCCCATTGATCCCAACAATAAAGACAACCTATCCACCCTCCATAAGTGCCTTGCGGACATCAAAAGCTGGATGTTAGCAAACTTCCTCCAGCTTAATGATTCAAAATCTGAGGTGCTAGTATTTGGCCCCCCTCTCGCCAGAGCCCAAATAGAAAATGACCTTGGCCCCTTAACCGTAAATCTCAGGCCCACTGTTAAGAATCTAGGTGTCACTTTTGATCCTGACCTCAACTTCGAACACCACATTAAAAAAGTCACTCAATCATCATTTTACCATTTAAGAAACATTGCCAAAATAAAATTATTTCTATCCCCCTCTGACCTGACAAAAGTAATTAACGCATTCATATTCTCACGCTTAGACTACTGTAACTCTCTGTATACCTGCCTCACTAAAAAAATCTATTAATCGTCTCCAACTAGTACAGAATGCTGCTGCTCGTCTGCTAACTGGCTCCAGGAAATTTGACCATATCACCCCCGTTCTAGCGTCCCTGCACTGGCTCCCAATTCCCTTCAGAATCAACTTCAAACTCCTTCTCACCATATTCAAGGCCAGGTCCAGTCTCGCTCCACCCTACATCGCCGATCTTATCTCCCCCTATGTCCCAACCCGCTCCCTGAGATCCTCATCCAATGACCTTCTTAACCCTCAAATTTGTCGGCTAAAGTCTAAAGGAGACCAGGCCTTCAGCACCATAGCGCCAATACTTTGGAACACACTGCCCCTACATATCAATCGTGCTGAATCAGTGTCCTCTTTTAAATCCCTTTTAACACTCCCAACGCGGATCGCGTATCAATACGTTATCAATTAATCAAACGTCGGGTGCGGATCACGTATCAATACGTTTCAATCACTTTTTTATAGAATACTTTCATTCATCTTTTTACCCACCCGGACAATGAAGAACCATCGCCCTATCATTGCTGCTTACTCCCGCTCACGTGATCAGAAAAAAAAACAAAAAACAAAAACCCCCCTCCCCTCCTGAAAACAGGAGGGCTGGCCGCTTTACGTGTAGAAGCCAGTTGAACGCTGAACGGAACGCTGCCTATTGCCTAAACACATATGCACCAGATCGGCATTGCAATGCATAACATCTGCAACACACATGGACAGATGCATGTTTCCTTCTTCATACTGTAGCGACCAAACGATCCCCGAGCCTACAATACTACGAACTAACCACAGTATCGAGGGGCTGCCACGACAAGACAGTGTTCCGTTGGTGGATCACGTATCGCCATGCAGAGCCGTCATAATCGGAGATCGCTCAGACGTGTGATTGTAACGCTTTTTTATTCATTATAATTGTAGTGATAAGACCGCAATGAACGCGTCGGGGACGTAATCGACCCGGGTGTAATGTATAACGAACTTTTCCGCGACCTAAACCGTGGTGTTGTCATCTGTGGAAGTCATTTTTTCCTTCTCGTCGACATCACAGCCGGGTGACGCTTTTTTCCCCCTCCATCGCCCCCAAGCTGCATGCCCATAGCCTGGCTTGGCCAGCCTCATAGCGGGGATTCACTGAAGATTCTTCCCCGGAGGAAACATCAGTGAACCCTCGCTATGAGTCTGGCCGTGCCAGGCTAGCATGCCCAGGCATGTTCCCCTACACTAGCTTGAAAAACAAAATCAGCTGATGACAACGCGTCTCGCCGTTATACTATAGTTCTGAACCGAACGGTGGAATGGGACTTTTTATAGCCGTACGGATCAAGACTTTTGCTGCCCAATGTGCCCATGACCCCCCCCCCAATGTTACTGCGATCAAAACAATGAAAGCAGTGAGATAGATTAGGCGAGGCGGCAATCATCATCAAAAAGAAAGCATAGTTATGAAGGTTTATAGTCAGACATTGACAGGCAGATATAACAATAAACACAATAAATATGCTATACATCCTATACATCGAATGAAAGCCCTGAATGTGTACTTTTACGAGGAAAATAGTAAACATTGATCCCATGTACAGTTTGTCATAAATTGGATACTGGGTGGATGCACATTGCGCCCACCAGATATAACTGCAGAGAAGACATGGACCCGAACTCAATATTCACAAAATAAGGCCTA
The DNA here is from genome assembly GCF_951216825.1 of Electrona antarctica. Classification (NCBI taxonomy): domain Eukaryota; kingdom Metazoa; phylum Chordata; class Actinopteri; order Myctophiformes; family Myctophidae; genus Electrona; species Electrona antarctica. The sequence goes on from NC_136790.1 coordinate 55,458,928, forward strand.
TAGCGACATATAAATACTATATACCGTATGAAACAGAAGACTCTCTGCTTTCATAAGGAAAAAAATTGTACTGTAATAATAAAAAAATCACACCCCTGTGAAGTGAGCAGTGCAACTCTACTTCTCTACTTATTCACTACAGCTCGCTATATACGGACTGAGGCAGAAAGTCATGTAAACCTTTTATTTACAGTTTGGTCTGTAAACTTCTACTGTAATAATAAAAATCACACCCCTGTGAAGTGAGCGTTGCAACTGTTCTGTACTTATTCACTACAGCTCGCTATATACGGACTGAGACAAAGTCATGTAAACCTTTTATTTACAGTTTGGTCTGTAAACTTCTACTGTAATAATAAAAATCACACCCCTGTGAAGTGAGCGGTGCAACTGTTCTCTACAGTTGCACCGCGCAACTATAAAGAACAGTTGCACCGCTCACTTCACAGGGGTGTGATTTTTATTATTACAGTAGAAGTTTACAGACCAAACTGTAAATAAAAGGTTTACATGACTTTCTGTCTCAGTCCGTATATAGCGAGCTGTAGTGAATAAGTACAGAACAGTTGCAACGCTCACTTCACAGGGGTGTGATTTTTATTATTACAGTAGAAGTTTACAGACCAAACTGTAAATAAAAGGTTTACATGACTTTCTGCCTCAGTCCGTATATAGCGAGCTGTAGTGAATAAGTAGAGAAGTAGAGTTGCACTGCTCACTTCACAGGGGTGTGATTTTTTTATTATTACAGTACAATTTTTTTCCTTATGAAAGCAGAGAGTCTTCTGTTTCATACGGTATATAGTATTTATATGTCGCTATAGGCCTTATTTTGTGAATATTGAGGAGTTCACGTCCATGTCTTCTCTGAAGTTATCTGGTGGGCACAAGCTGCATTCAATAACCAATTACTGTCTAACTGTAGATGGGATCAATGTTTACTGTTTTCCTCGTAAAAGTACACATTCAGGGCTTTCATTCGGTGTATAGGATGTATAGGATATTTATTGGGTTCAATTTTATATCTGCCTGTCAATGTCTCTGACTTTAAACCATCCATAACTCTGCTCGCTGTTCAAGATAACCACTTCCAGGCAAATGCAGGTGTTGCAAAAAGGTCAATATCTCCAGAATGGAACATGGTAAAATCAAAATGTATTTTTTTAATTGAAGTGGACAAGTTCAGCTTTCTTTTGATGTAGGCGTGTGATTCTCGCTATAAGAGAACATTTTACTGTGGGCCCCCGAACAAGGCCTTTGTGCAATGTTAAACGGCAGCAACATCCAAATAGGCCTGTTGAGATCTTGCAGCAATCAAAGTGTTAAAACCACACTTTTATAGATTAGCTTTCACTCCCAATTCCTAATTTTTGTTTTATTTTTAAATGTCTTCTGCTGTATATTTGATTTGTTGTTGTAAAGCACTTTGTAATGAAAATTTGAAAAGGTGCTATATAAATAAAGTTGTATTATTTATTATTATTATTAATACCCCTAACCCAAACCTCACAGGAATCCACAGGTGATTTGTAACCAGCAGCACGGGTGATTTGTAAATCCTGACAGTTTTCTTAAAAAACCTATGTTTCTGTATCAGTGGTGCTCAAACAATTTCATGTCAACCTCAAAAAAGTATATGTTTGTTCGTTCGTTCTGAAAGAATATATATTCAAAGATTGGTGCCGCGCTATGAGCTTGTAGATCTGCTGTTTATCAATAGCTAAAGTACAACATAACATAATGATTAAAACACCAAGACGAGTTCCCGTCCTGAAATGAGTTAGTGTCCAAGTGTCCTTGAGCCAGACTCTCACAGGCGTCACTTTGCATAGGGTTGGACGGTGGGTTTAGTGACACGCACACATAGACATCAAAGGGGGGCTTCGAACCCCTGCCCCTTTTACCCTTAATTTTTTTTGTATGTTTTTTTTGTGGCTTTCGCCTTTATTTTATATATTTTATAGAGGGACAGACAATAGGCTGACAGGACATGGGGAGAGAGACGGGGGGAAGACATGCAGTAAAGGCCGTCGGGATCGGGAGTCGAACCTGCGGCACACTGCCAAGGTGCCTGGACCGCTGAGCCACGGCCCAGGCACCCTTTTTACCCGTCTGTAAAACAACTGCCCTCTCCAGACCACGAATGCAGCGTTTACTATGGTGCATTCTCATTCGCAAAAAAGTAAAAAAAACTAAAATTAAATAAAAATAAAAAAATCATAAAAAAGGGACAAATAGCCCCACCCCCACAAATAAATAAATAAATAAATAAGATCCAATGGGAACGCTGCACTTTTGATGTGCCGTGACCTCTGACCTCTACTGTAAAGACAGTGAGACTCCATCTGGCTGGTCATTATGGGATGGATGCGGGGGGGGGGGGTAGGGGCAATCATTGTTGGGCTGGCCCCACTCATCACCCCTCCTCCGTCCCCCCACCACCAAACACCATCTGGGACCCACAGCGGGGGGCCCACCACCACCCCCAGAGCCTTAGAGTATAGGCCGATTCAGAAACGGGTCTCATGGTCGCAGGCAACGTATTTCCTGTAGGCGGAGACGACATATCTGCGGTTTATACCCGCACCTCTTCTACTACAGTGAATGGAAAAGTGACTGATGTTAGTCTGCCTCAAACGTTACTCTTTTACCTGCTTTTTACTAACACTAACATTACAAAGATGCCCAGAACATCGGGATGAACCTGTGTAGTTTATGGCTGCTCCAACAGTAGAGATGAACCTGTGTAGTTTATGGCTGCTCCAACAGTAGAGATGAACCTGTGTAGTTTATGGCTGCTCCAACAGTAGAGATGAACCTGTGTAGTTTATGGCTGCTCCAACAGTAGTGGCAACATTCCAAATGTCAAAATATCTACCGCGGTGGCTGAGACCAGAGCCATATAGTAATGGTTGAGACAAAGCAGTGAAAGGTCCTGAAAGATACATAACGTCAGTCTTACCCAATACCCAATCTTTCTGTTTTAGGAACACAAGGCTGCTGTACTTTATACCTCTGACATTCCGTCTTTTTTTTTTTGGGAATGTTGCCACTACTGTTGGAGCAGCCATAAACTACACAGGTTCATCTCGATATTCTGGGCATCTTTGTAATGTTAGTGTTAGTAAAAAGCAGGTAAAAGAGTAACGTTTGAGGCAGACTAACATCAGTCACTTTTCCATTCACTGTAGTAGAAGAGGTGTGGGTATAAACCACAGATATGTCGTCTCCGCCTACAGGAAATACGTTGCCTGCGACCATGAGACCCGTTTCTGAATCGGCCTATAAGACAGAGTTAGGACATTGAGGGGGCAGAAAACTGAACGCTCGAGAGCTGCTCAACACAATCCGTGGCGGGATTCCTTCAAAATAGGAGCTCTGGGGTGCCGGAAAGACATGGCCGCTTTTACTCTGAAACCCACCCCCCGGAAACAATCAGCTAAAAAAAAGTTTGCTTTACATTGCTAGCTTACATTGCTATCGTTTTAATTTATACGATATATGATCCAAAAAGCGTTCATATTTTGCGGGAGAGACGGATGAGGAGCAGAAATGAAGCGCTAGTATATCCGTCAGATCAAAACCACGGAGAGACTGGATTAGGAGAGACGAGTCATTCTTTCTGCCGCGCTAACAGCTAAGTCAACGGTAAGCTAACATGAGTGTAGCAGAGTGTAGCATACGGTAGCCGAAAAAATTCAGAATATTCTTCGCTTGCCCGGTATCATTGAGGATGCGCTAGGACGTCTACACGTGTGGACACGTCCTACGGACGGAAACGGTTAACCCATTTTGACCTGGGAACGATTCTACAAATGTCTTCTAAATCCTGACTGTTTTCCTGAAAATGTTTTTCTATGTCAGTCGTTCTCAAACACTTTCATGTCACTTTTCACGATTCTTAAAAAATAGCAAACCTACAAGCTCGTAGCGCGGCACTCGGTGCCGCGCTATGAGCTTGTAGATCTGCTATTTTTCAATAGCTAAAGCATTACATAATGCAACACCAAAAGGGGTTCCCGCCCAGAATGGGTTTTAATCGGCAAACACATCGGTACTCGGTCGATATTGGACCTTAAACCAATTAATCGGTAATCGGTAAAAGAGTATATCGGATTTAGCAGATAATTAATTTCATTATAATTATGTTGAAAAATAAATTGAAAAAAGCCTGAAAAAGCCTTTTTGTGATGATGAAGGCTGCAAATTATATATCAGTGTTTTCTGGGGAAGCTTTCGAAAGAGTCACTAGTTGGAACATTAAAAAAGAAATACTACATTCAAGCTGTTTATGTTGGGATGTGAGCCAACATTACAATAACGGAGCATTTTTTTCAGAATGGCCAAAATAATGATACATTTTAAATACAGAATGAGATCATATCGATTATATCGGTTATCGTCCATAGTAGCAATTAACCCATTTTGGGGCGGGAACCCCTCTTGGTGTTTCAAGCGTTATGTTACGCTTTAGCTGTTAAAAAATAGCAGATCTACAAGCTCGAGCTTGTAGATCTGCTATTTTTGAAAAATCGTGAAAATGTGGCGCAAATCTTTGAATATATTATTTCAGTTTTCAGATGGGGGTCGGCGGCCAAATACAGATCATGAAATATTGAGCACCATTGATACAGAAACATGAGGTATTTCAGAAAACTGTCAGGATTTATTTAAAAAAATTAAAAAAATTGACGTCAGGCCGAAACGGGTTAATCATATCGGATATCGATTTCGGCCAAAATGTCTCATGGGTACATCCCTACTGTCCATGCAGCCTGAACTGAGACATCCCTACTGTTCATGCAGCCTGAACTGAGACATCCCTACTGTTCATGCAGCCTGAACTGAGACATCCCTACTGTTCATGCAGCCTGAACAGAGACATCCCTACTGTTCGTGCAGCCTGAACAGAGACATCCCTACTGTTCGTGCAGCCTGAACTGAGACATCCCTACTGTTCATGCAGCCTGAACTGAGACATCCCTACTGTTCATGCAGCCTGAACTGAGACATCCCTACTGTTCATGCAGCCTGAACTGAGACATCCCTACTGTTCATGCAGCCTGAACTGAGACATCCCTACTGTTCATGCAGCCTGAACTGAGACATCCCTACTGTTCATGCAGCCTGAACTGAGACAACCCTACTGTCCATGCAGCCTGAACTGAGACATCCCTACTGTTCATGCAGCCTGAACTGAGACATCTTTACTGTTCATGCAGCCTGAACTGAGACATCTTTACTGTTCATGCAGCCTGAACTGAGACATCTTTACTGTTCATGCAGCCTGAACTGAGACATCCCTACTGTTCATGCAGCCTGAACTGAGACATCTTTACTGTTCATGCAGCCTGAACTGAGACATCTTTACTGTTCATGCAGCCTGAACTGAGACATCCCTACTGTTCATGCAGCCTGAACTGAGACATCTTTACTGTTCATGCAGCCTGAACTGAGACATCCCTACTGTTCATGCAGCCTGAACTGAGACATCTTTACTGTTCATGCAGCCTGAACTGAGACATCTTTACTGTTCATGCAGCCTGAACCGAGACATCCCTACTGTTCATGCAGCCTGAACCGAGACATCCCTACTGTTCATGCAGCCTGAACTGAGACATCCCTACTGTTCATGCAGCCTGAACTGAGACATCCCTACTGTTCATGCAGCCTGAACTGAGACATCCCTACTGTTCATGCAGCCTGAACTGAGACATCCCTACTGTTCATGCAGCCTGAACTGAGACAACCCTACTGTCCATGCAGCCTGAACTGAGACAACCCTACTGTCCATGCAGCCTGAACTGAGACATCCCTACTGTTCATGCAGCCTGAACTGAGACATCCCTACTGTTCATGCAGCCTGAACTGAGACATCCCTACTGTTCATGCAGCCTGAACTGAGAGACAGAGACATCCCTACTGTTCATGCAGCCTGAACTGAGACATCCCTACTGTTCATGCAGCCTGAACTGAGACATCTTTACTGTTCATGCAGCCTGAACTGAGACATCCCTACTGTTCATGCAGCCTGAACTGAGACATCTTTACTGTTCATGCAGCCTGAACTGAGAGACAGAGACATCCCTACTGTTCATGCAGCCTGAACTGAGAGACAGAGACATCCCTACTGTTCATGCAGCCTGAACTGAGAGACAGAGACATCCCTACTGTTCATGCAGCCTGAACTGAGAGACAGAGACATCCCTACTGTTCATGCAGCCTGAACTGAGACATCCCTACTGTTCATGCAGCCTGAACTGAGACATCTTTACTGTTCATGCAGCCTGAACTGAGACATCCCTACTGTTCATGCAGCCTGAACTGAGACAAACTGGAGTTGGAAAAACATTGTTTTGCAACGAGGGCGGCGCAAAATAAGAGCAATTTTAGGCAATGTGTGCAACACGGCAACTGTTTTAAAGTATTGTACAGTAACAACTAAAGGCTCTCTGTAATGTTTATGTTGTATTTATTACAAAAAAAAACGACCTAAAATAAAAGGGATTTAAGATCATTAAAGCTGAACCACAAACCTCACAGACCAGGCGGGACTCACTGGACTCTAAACAGACAGACACCCGTGTAGGTCTTCATGTACGCTACAGTCAATCCACAAAGCACAGATTTGAGTTAAAAGCGTTCGCTCTGAAAGAATATATATATATATATATATATATATATTCAAAGATTTGTGCCACAATTTCACGATTTTTCAAAAAATAGCAGACCTACAAGCTCATAGCGCGGCACTCGGTGCCGCGCTAGGAGCTTGTAGGTCTGCTATTTTTCAATAGCTAAAGCATAACATGATGCTTACAACACTAAGCAAAGATTTGAGTTAAAAGCGTTCGCTCTGAAAGAATATATATATATATATATATTCAAAGATTTGTGCCACAATTTCACGATTTTTCAAAAATAGCAGACCTACAAGCTCGTAGCGCGGCGGTGCCGCGCTATGAGCTTGTAGGTCTGCTATTTTTCAATAGCTAAAGCATAACATGATGCTTACAACACCAAAAAAGGGGTTCCCGCCCAGAATGGGTTAAGATCGGAGACCAGATTCTACCAAAACGTCAAACCAAAATCATGACCTTTTTTCTGAAAAACCTTGTTTCTATAATGTCAGTGCATGATGCTCAAACCATTTCATGTCAAGGACCGCCAGAATGATCTGTGTTGTGGCTGCGGACCCCCCATCTGAAAATATGTTGTTCCAGGGTACAAGGTATGGCTCCCCCATATCGTGCAAGTATGATCGAACCCTACAAACCCTCCCACGCACTCAGATCAGCCAACGCGGGGAAGCTGGAAGTATACCTTCACTAAAAACGCCGGGACAACGCTCCACACACGTCCCAAACTCTTCTCCCTTCTGGCTCCAAAAATATGGAATGCACTTACACTTTTGGCGCTGCTCTGCGGCGACATGGGCATAAGGGCTACGCTTGCATGCGGGCCCTTTGTCTAAGACCATTTACCATAAATGGTAAATGGTGCATTTATATAGCGCCTTTATCCAAGGCGCTTTCACATAGATTGTGCATTACATTCACCCATTCACACACACATTCATACACCGATGGCGTCAGAAACCATGCAAGGCACCAACCAGCACATCAGGAGCAATTAGGGGTTCAGTGTCTTGCTCAAGGACACTTCGACACTAACTCTGGGGGAGCCCGGGTTTGAACTGGCAACCTTGCGGTTACCATCCAGCCACTCTACCCCTGAGCCACCGCCGCCCCATTACAATCAGAACTGCAGCCTCACTCCCAATCTTCCGCCATATATATATATATATATATATATATATATATATATATATATATATATGGCGGAAGATTGGGAGTGAGGCTGCAGTTCTATATATATAGTTTCATTATATAGATATTCCACTGTTACGTTCTTAGTTTACGCATGTTTCATGATAACTACTTTATGTGATGTATTGCCATGTTTTTTGTTATTGCTTAATGTAAATCGCTCTGGATTAAGAGCGTCTGATAAATGCCTAAATTGCTCTCGCTAGGTTGGCAGAGGTTGGCAGAGGGAGTGTAGCGCACAGGATTACATTAGATAATTGACACTGGGGAGGGGGGGGGGGGGGGGGATGGGTTACAAGATTGTGGGATAAAAAATTAGAAAAAGAAAAAAAAAAAAAAGTAGACAATGTAATTGCAACCTCCCAAGACCAAATTCCCACCTCGAGTATGTGCTTGTCAAACATGTCCACACACACACAAACACACACACACACACACACACGCACACACACGCACACACGCACGCACACGCACACGCACACGCACACACACACACACACACTCTATGTTTTATGCAGTGGTAACAGCAGAAAGAACACCTTCCAATTCGAGCTGAATTCTAAATGAGAAATGTGACATTTTTGGGGGGGAAAGTGACACTATTCTATTCTCACTGCATGCGACAGAGGGGTGGGTGGGTGTGTGTGTGTGTGTGTGTGTGTGTGTCTCAGTAACTAGGACTTTCTGTGAAGAATCTGTCTGTCTGTATGAGCCGTTTCTCGACATGGGGTCCACAGACCACCAGGAAGGGGTTCCAGGAGGTCCGCATATGTTCCAAAAACTCGTACTTTTCAGGATTCAAATTCAAAACGTATAAAAAGTAGCAGATCTACAAAAGCTCAAAATGCATCGTTGATGCTTTCTGGGAGAGATGAGATGATTCTGCCGACAAAAAACCATATGGTACAAAAACCATATGGTAAGGCACGTAATTGGAAATTTGAAAAGGCATTTGAAATGAATTTAAAAAAAAGTTACTTTTCAGGATTCCAATAAAAAAAAGAAAATCAGGATTTGAATTCAAATAAAAGCAAAAATAGCCGATCTGCAGGCTCAAAACGCGTCACCAAGCAAAGATTTGAGTTAAAAATGTTCGCTCTGAAAGAATATAAATTCAAAGGTTTGTGCCACATTTTTACAAAAAATAGCAGACCTACGAGCTCGTAGTGCGGTAGTTTTAAGGAGGTGTGTGTGTGTGGGGGGGGGGGGGGGGGCATGAATCTAGGAAGCCAGAGACTTTGTGCATGCACACACACACACACACACACACACACACACACACACACACACACACACACACACACACACACACACACACACACACACACACACACACACACACACACACACACACACACACACACACACACACACACACACACACACACACACACACACACACACACACACACACACACACACACACACCCTTATCTGAAAGCACCTGCTGTTGCCTCTACAGAAAGTACTCAGTTCATGTAGCTACACCACACAACCCGGTCCCAGCGCGCACGCACGCACACGCATACACGCACTCGCACGCACACACTAATACACGGATTACACGTACGCACGCACACACACGCAATTTGAAATGCTGGAATTTATCAGACGCTCTTCATCCAGAGCGATTTACAGTAGGCTTACACAAGAACAAAAAAACATGTTAAATTATATTCATAAAAATAATTATCATGAATTATACGTAAGCTAAGAACAGTGGAATATCTATATAATGAAACTATGCAGAGAGAAGTGGCTGCTATTTCTACAAAAATATAAGCCATATCTCCAAAACTGGTGGGTCAAACTGAACAACCAAGATGTCAAAAACGAAAATTAAACAAGAAATTCAATGACTTAGCCTCGGTCAGAAACGGTAACATGTGTTGACAATTTCATAAACAAATAAAAACTAGACTAAAATGTTAGGAAGGGACTAGTGGACAAGAGATCCAGTGAAGGTCATTTTACACTTGGTTGTATGCTATGCTGAAAATGTGCCAATCTACAAGCTCAACGCGTCGAACTACGACGCGTTGTGAGCTTGTAGATCGGCTATTTTCAGCATGTGTAAAATCAGTCATTATGACGGCATCAATAGATGCCAAAATACATTTTAGTCGACTAAATAAACTGTAGATTTTAGTCGACTAAATCTAGACTAACACTAAAACATTCCAGGTGACTAAAATGTGACTAAAACTAAATGAAAACTATTCAAGAGACTAGGACTAAAACTAAATGAAAACGGAAATCTGTAAAACTAGATGGAGGCATCACTTCTTCTGTACCTGAGAACACACATGCAAACAATGCACAAACACACACACACACACACACACACACACAGAGAGACACACACACGCACCCTGAGCGCGCTCTCAGGGTCAAACACACATTAAGAAAGACATTTGAAAACATTGACCCAGTCCATTCAGCATTTATTTCACTGTAAACACTCCTTAATGTCAGATCTAATTCTGACAGTACGGGTCCATTTGGTTCCATCTGTATGGGAGTAAACACTCCTTAATGTCAGATCTAATTCTGACAGTACGGGTCCATTTGGTTCCATCTGTACGGGAGTAAACACTCCTTAATGTCAGATCTAATTCTGTCCATTTGGTTCCATCTGTACGGGAGTAAAAACCTTAATGACTGCTCTGACTCTGAAAGCGCTCCAAATGGACCCGCACAGGTCCATTTGGTTCCATTTGGAGCGCTTCCAATCCAGGGCTAGAAATTTGATAAAGCGCGTAGACTCCAGCTGAACCGGTTTAAAACGTAACGAATACGTCTGGGATAAACCATATAACAACATGACACACGTACCGTCGTACGGCAGCTTCAAACACCATTGTAGTGTTTTGTTTATTTTGGGAAGTTGCTGGTGCATGCTTTTAAAAAGGTCTTAGTGTTTGGTTGATTTTGGGAAGTTGCTGCTGCATGTTTTTTAGAAAACGCTCTGAGAGGAAGTCCTTTCCCCCTGAAGCAGAGAGGAAGTGAACACTGTTGCTAAACTGGTGGTTTGGGTTTAAATGTGGACCAGAGTGTGTGAGGCGTGAGCACTAGCTGAACACTCACACACTCACTGGATCAATGTGGAGCTATTGGAGGAAACTCAACCCCCTGAACGTTACAGCATGTGACCTCCCAAAATATTCATATTTAAACTGGGGAACCCCCAAAGTAATCATATTTGAACTGGGGAACCCCCAAAGTAATCATATTTGAACTGGGGAACCCCCAAAGTAATCATATTTGAACTGGGGAACCCCCAAAGTAATCATATTTGAACTGGGGAACCCCCAAAGTAATCATATTTGAACTGGGGAACCCCCAAAGTAATCATATTTGAACTGGGGAACCCCCAAAGTAATCATATTTGAACTGGGGAACCCCCAACGTATTCCAATTTGAACTGGGGACACCCCAAAGTAATCATATTTCAACTGGGGAACCCCCAACGTATTCCAATTTGAACTGGGTCCCTGGGACAAAATATATTGCGACGCAGGTCGGCAGCCAATAACATCATTGTTGTGGTCCTTGACATGAAATCGTTTTGAGAACCACTGATATCAAACACGTAGGTTTTTCAGAAAACTGTCAGGATATGGAAGACCTTTTTAGAATCAGTTCTCAGTTCTAAAAGAGCAGAGACGAACTGGACTAAACGTCTAGCGAAGGACGGCCGGTCAGAGAGAGACTAGAGGGTCTTATCAACGTCACACACATGTGATATACAGTCACGCAGGCAGCCACACGGACACCTAATCACATTTACACAGACCAGACCTGTGCCTGTCGACCAGCGGCCGGCCTACTTGGGAACAAGGTTTCTTCGACTATGCACGCACCTCCTGGTACCACAGCACCTCAAATGCCCTTAACCCATTTCAACCTGAGGCCGATTCTAAGAGATTTCTGAAAAACCTACGTTTCTATGTATGTCAGTGTTTCTCATGTCAAGGGACTGTATTGTAATTGGCCAACGACCCCCATCTGACAATATGTTGTTACAGGGACCCTCCCAGAAGCAAAGATTTGAGTTAAAAATGTTCGCTCTAAAAGAATATACCAGTATATACAAAGATTTGTGCCACATTTTCACATCTCCCCCCCAAAAGGTTGATAAGCACTGTGTCTAGCTAGCTCATACTGTCACCATGCCAGCAGGCAGGCAGGCAGACAGACAGACAGACAGACAGACAGACAGACAGACAGACAGACAGACAGACAGACAGACAGACAGACAGACAGACAGACAGACAGACAGACAGACAGACAGACAGACAGACAGACAGACAGACAGACAGCTAACATGCAAGTGCTTGTTCTGCAATGCTTGGCTTGGGTGCGCCTCTCTCCTCTCCTCTCCTCTCCTCTCCTCTCCTCTCCTCTCCTCTCCTCTCGATAGCAATAGATTCTGGTGGCACATTCTAATGATGATGTTTATGTTCCCACATGCCCATGGTATCATTTAAACCATGGTAGCACTACCAACTTGGTAGCTTTGTACCTGTTACCACCATGCACTTTTATATGAGAAATAACCGAGATTCTAATTTTTTATATTCATTTTCATATAATATCCTTATAATACAATGTAATACATCAAACTATGAATTTGCCACCATAATCTATTGCTTTTCATGAAATTCTGGGCTCTGGCCTCATCCATCGCGTCCCAAGGGGGATCTGTTGAAAGCTCTTTGACCAGCAGAACAACCTCAGTTATCTCACACATGTAGGCTCCGCTGTGTGTTGCTGAGTGGGAGCAATGCATAGCATCTCTTCTTTCAGACCAGTATTAACAGCCATTCTTTCAGCCAGTGGTCCCGGAGGGAGGGAGGGAGGGAGGGAGGGAGGGAGGGAGGGAGGGGGGGTTATCCGACACACCTAAGGGTCCGAATTCAGCCGTCGCTCCCGAACATGTGTGGCGCCGCCTCTGCGGTTAGGGTTATGTTAGGGCTGTCCCAATGTTTCCGATCCGATCCCGATATCACAATTACTTGTAGATCTGCTATTTTCAGCATGCAACCAAGTGTATAATGAAATGATACTGGATCTCTTGTCCACTAGTCCCTTCCTGGGTAAGCTGGAAGTACCTTCACTAAAAACGGCCAGGACAACGCTCCACACGTCCCAAACTCTTCTCCCTCCTGGCTCCAAAACTATGGAATGCACTTCCCATCACAATCAGAACTGCAGCCTCACTCCCAATCTTCCGCCGTAGTCTGAAAACCCACCTCTTCAGACTCCATCATAAAAATGCCCGAGGGATATCACTGGGCATCCTCTTGAATTCTTAAGAGGTGACCCCAAGCTACAAGAATCAGTTGAGAAAAAAAAACGTTATCTGACAAAACCAAGTTCAGCCAAAAACCAGCCTTCCGCTCCCCGACTATACAGCATCATTCTATACAGCAACAAAATATTCTTTCGTTTTTGGGTGTGAGAGAGTCTAAATGTCTAAATATGGTTTGTAGATACTAGAATCTAAATATCAAATGGTGGTTTGTAGAATTCTAGATCAAATACAAAATAAATAAAGTGAAAATGAGTGAAAGATTCTCTTTTTATGAAAGAAAAAAAATAGTTTTAATATTTTCATTTTAGTTATAGAGGCCATGTATGATGTTTTAATTTTAGTTGTAGAGGCCATGTATAATGTTTTAATTTTAGTTGTAGAGGCCATGTATAATGTTTTGATTTTAGTTGTAGAGGCCATGTATAATGTTTTAATTTTAGTTGTAGAGGCCATGTATAATGTTTTAATTTTAGTTATAGAGGCCATGTATAATGTTTTAATTTTAGTTGTAGAGGCCATGTATAATGTTTTAATTTTAGTTGTAGAGGCCATGTATAATGTTTTAATTTTAGTTGTAGAGGCCATGTATAATGTTTTAATTTTAGTTGTAGAGGCCATGTATAATGTTTTAATTTTAGTTATAGAGGCCATGTATAATGTTTTAATTATAGAGGCCATGTATAATGTTTTAATTTTAGTTATAGAGGCCATGTATAATGTTTTAATTATAGAGGCCATGTATAATGTTTTAATTATAGAGGCCATGTATAATGTTTTAATTAAGGCAGATTTGTCTTATTAGCCAGTGATCCTTTTAAAGACTTAAACCTCTCTTAAAGTCTCTCTCTTTTAGCAAAAACACAAGACTGACTAGAATAAAATGGACAGACAACAAGTGCAGCGCAATGTTTGCTCAAATTTAGAAATGAGATCTCAGAGGTGTCTGAATCTAGATTGAAATGAGATCTCAGAGGTGTCTGAATCTAGATTTAAATGAGATCTCAGAGGTGTCTGAATCTAGATTGAAATGAGATCTCAGAGGTGTCTGAATCTACATTGAAATGAGATCTCAGAGGTGTCTGAATCTAGATTGAAATGAGATCTCAGAGGTGTCTGAATCTAGATTGAAATGAGATCTCAGAGGTGTCTGAATCTAGAGTGAAATGAGATCTCAGAGGTGTCTGAATCTAGATTTAAATAAGATCTCAGCTCTCAGGTGTGTCTGAATCTAGACTACGATCTTTTTTTTCTTTGATTTATTATGCAGCAACTAGTCTAAGCCCCGAAATGAAACAAACTGTCGTGTTCAGATCGTGTCTACATTATGTGTGACTGTATTCCAGTGTTCAGATCGTGTCTACATTATGTGTGACTGTATTCCAGTGTTCAGATCGTGTCTACATTACGTGTGACTGTATTCCAGTGTTCAGATCGTGTCTACATTACGTGTGACTGTATTCCAGTGTTCAGATCGTGTCTACATTATGTGTGACTGTATTCCAGTGTTCAGATCGTGTCTACATTATGTGTGACTGTATTCCAGTGTTCAGATCGTGTCTATATTAATACGTGTGACTGTATTCCAGTGTTCAGATCGTGTCTACATTAATACGTGTGACTGTATTCCAGTGTTCAGATCGTGTCTACATTAATACGTGTGACTGTATTCCAGTGTTCAGATCGTGTCTACATTAATACGTGTGACTGTATTCCAGTGTTCAGATCGTGTCTACATTAATACGTGTGACTGTATTCCAGTGTTCAGATCGTGTCTACATTAATACGTGTGACTGTATTCCAGTGTTCAGATCGTGTCTACATTACGTGTGACTGTATTCCAGTGTTCAGGTCGTATCTACATTATGTGTGACTGTATTCCAGTGTTCAGGTCGTGTCTACATTACGTGTGACTGTATTCCAGTGTTCAGGTCGTGTCTACATTATGTGTGACTGTATTCCAGTGTTCAGATCGTGTCTACATTATGTGTGACTGTATTCCAGTGTTCAGATCGTGTCTACATTAATACGTGTGACTGTATTCCAGTGTTCAGATCGTGTCTACATTATGTGTGACTGTATTCCAGTGTTCAGGTCGTGTCTACATTACGTGTGACTGTATTCCAGTGTTCAGATCGTGTCTACATTACGTGTGACTGTATTCCAGTGTTCAGGTCGTGTCTACATTAACACGTGTGACTGTATTCCAGTGTTCAGATCGTGTCTACATTATGTGTGACTGTATTCCAGTGTTCAGATCGTGTCTACATTATGTGTGACTGTATTCCAGTGTTCAGATCGTGTCTATATTAATACGTGTGACTGTATTCCAGTGTTCAGATCGTGTCTACATTAATACGTGTGACTGTATTCCAGTGTTCAGATCGTGTCTACATTATGTGTGACTGTATTCCAGTGTTCAGATCGTGTCTACATTACGTGTGACTGTATTCCAGTGTTCAGGTCGTATCTACATTATGTGTGACTGTATTCCAGTGTTCAGGTCGTGTCTACATTACGTGTGACTGTATTCCAGTGTTCAGATCGTGTCTACATTATGTGTGACTGTATTCCAGTGTTCAGATCGTGTCTACATTAATACGTGTGACTGTATTCCAGTGTTCAGATCGTGTCTACATTATGTGTGACTGTATTCCAGTGTTCAGGTCGTGTCTACATTACGTGTGACTGTATTCCAGTGTTCAGATCGTGTCTACATTATGTGTGACTGTATTCCAGTGTTCAGATCGTGTCTACATTAATACGTGTGACTGTATTCCAGTGTTCAGATCGTGTCTACATTAATACGTGTGACTGTATTCCAGTGTTCAGATCGTGTCTACATTACGTGTGACTGTATTCCAGTGTTCAGATCGTGTCTACATTAATACGTGTGACTGTATTCCAGTGTTCAGATCGTGTCTACATTATGTGTGACTGTATTCCAGTGTTCAGATCGTGTCTACATTATGTGTGACTGTATTCCAGTGTTCAGATCGTGTCTACATTATGTGTGACTGTATTCCAGTGTTCAGATCGTGTCTACATTAATACGTGTGACTGTATTCCAGTGTTCAGATCGTGTCTACATTATGTGTGACTGTATTCCAGTGTTCAGATCGTGTCTACATTATGTGTGACTGTATTCCAGTGTTCAGATCGTGTCTACATTAATACGTGTGACTGTATTCCAGTGTTCAGATCGTGTCTACATTATGTGTGACTGTATTCCAGTGTTCAGATCGTGTCTACATTATGTGTGACTGTATTCCAGTGTTCAGATCGTGTCTACATTAATACGTGTGACTGTATTCCAGTGTTCAGATCGTGTCTACATTATGTGTGACTGTATTCCAGTGTTCAGATCGTGTCTACATTAATACGTGTGACTGTATTCCAGTGTTCAGATCGTGTCTATTATGTGTGACTGTATTCCAGTGTTCAGGTCGTGTCTACATTACGTGTGACTGTATTCCAGTGTTCAGATCGTGTCTACATTAATATGTGTGACTGTATTCCAGTGTTCAGATCGTGTCTACATTAATACGTGTGACTGTATTCCAGTGTTCAGATCGTGTCTACATTAATACGTGTGACTGTATTCCAGGTGCCCAAGACGCACTCTTCAGATTTCCATTGAAAAGGATGGCACATTTTACAAAGTAGGCCTTTAGCAGGCGCTCTTAATCCAGAGTTGGTTTACAGACAGCAAGAACACCACAAGGTAATTAAATACA
Organism: Electrona antarctica; assembly: GCF_951216825.1. Lineage (NCBI taxonomy): Eukaryota > Metazoa > Chordata > Actinopteri > Myctophiformes > Myctophidae > Electrona > Electrona antarctica. The sequence goes on from NC_136790.1 coordinate 55,475,808, forward strand.
TTCTTGATATGTGCACGCTAAGCACGCGCGCACACAGGGCCTTTTGATTTGGTGTATCGCCAGGGCCCTCGTAGGGGTCGATCCGGCACTGCATTCATACACAGATAGCTTGCTCCCGCACGCACACACGCACACACGCGCACGCACCATCAGCTGTTACACTGTGTAACGATGCGTTGCAGACAGTAGCCTACTGTATATAAGACTTTATCAGCCAGACGCGCATGCGCGCGCGCGCGCACACACACACACACACACACACACACACACACACACACACACACACACACACACACACACACACACACACACACACACACACACACACACACACACACACACACACACACACACACACACACACACACACACACACAATGTCCTGGTTGTAATTTAAAGGGCTGCATGCGCACACACGCGCACACACACGCACACACACAGTTGATTGGTTCCAGACTTGCATGTCTAGTGTCTGCATGCCACACCACGGGTGTAGCTCCTCCCTCCCCCCTCCCTCCCTCCCCCCCACCCAAACCCCCCTATAGCATCCTAGCTAATTATTATACGAAGATTTCACAGCAGAAAAACACCCGCGAAGGATTCACTCATTTCAATCCACGCATTATATTAAATCAGTCTCTACTATCACAGCATCACATCATTATAATAAAACACAATATAAATATATACTGATGGCTTAAAAAACAAGACATAAAAATAGGAAAGAGTGAAAGCATATGTGACCCACTGCTCTAGTTATCTCTGAGAGTGTGCTCGCACAGACATGGAACCAAATGGACCCGTACGGGTCCATTTGGTTCCATGTCTGTGCGTGCACACACACACTCACAAAAAAAGATTGGAATAAAAAAAAAGAGATTGGAATAATTTAGCTAGAATTCCATTTGCAGGTCGCCAATACATTATCTGCTATTATGAATTGAATGTTTACAAGCCTGCATTTCTATAATGCTAAAACGTACTGCTTTGTATTTACTTTTTGTGTAATTATTGTTATTCATTCATTGTATTATTATAATATCCGCCTATGCAGGGGGAAAAGGGTCTTCCCTACAGCCTCTGTAGAATGAATGCAGGAGAGACAGTACTGCAAACAGACCAGCCTGGAATATCTATAGGCTAGAAGAAAATTATGAAATATAAAAAATAAAATAAAAACTGCAGCCTATGCAGGAAAAAAGGGGCTTCGATCCCTATACCTTTATACAGAATAAATAATTAATTCTCACTTTTATAGACATTAATTATTAATGCAAAATCGAAGGAGATCCTGTTTTCTTTTTTTGCAAATGAACATAAGATCGCTATTATGTATTGTGCATCATGTTATGTGAATATAGCCTGTATGTAGTGTGTAATATATGGACCTTAATTATAAAAGAAACGGTAAAATGATTGTATCCAATATGGGATGATATCATATGGACCTTGAGGTCTGACACTTTGAGACTATAGAACCATGCAGTCACCGACCGTTAACGATAATAGTAATACAGACAATAATAGCCTAATACTAGGCTAGGACGTTATCTATTGTGCATTATGTCATATAATGGACCCTAATTATTAAAAAATAAAAGGTTAAAATTGTAGCCTATATGACGATCTGGACCTCGAGTCTGTCTGACACACAGATTGAAGTGGATTGTAAGACTAGACAGATGGATTAATTAATAACATCAGCACCACTAAATGAACCAAGCCAGCCAGCCAGCGGTCACCTGCTTGCGTGGTGTCCGTCAGATCGTGCCCCGTGGCCGGCCAGTCCCTCATCTTCCTCCCGCTGAGGTTGAGCAAGCCGGAGCTCTGCGCGTCCTCCAGGGCGCGCTCCAGGCTGCGGACCCCCAGCACCACCACGCCGGGGCCGGTGGTGGTGGTGGCCGTGGCGGCGGCGGCGGACCCCGCCGCGGACCCCCCTCCTCCGTGGTGGGCGTGCTGCTGCATGGAGCCCATGGCTCCGGGGTTCCAGGACGGGTGGACCGTTAGCGGTCCGCCGTTGTTCGCGTGCTGCTGTTGGGGGAGCGTGGAGCTGGCGCTGGGCCCTCCTCCTCCTCCTCCTCCGCCCGGCGTGGTGGTGGAGGGACCACCTCCACCCTGACAGGACGCCATGTCTGCACCTAGCGGACCCCCCCCACCCACCACCCAGTAGGAGGAATTATTAGTATTATGCTTTTAGAAATGATAATAACAGTCAGTCAGTCACGCTTCTGTCTGTCTGTCTGTCTGTTTAGGGCTGGGTCTCTCTCTCTCTCTCTCTCTCTCTCTCTGCGACTCCGCCCATCATGCGCATGTGTCGTGGGGGTCCGCCTCTCCCCCGGTGGGTGGGGCTGGCCGGGTTTGCCTTTTTTTTTTGAGAGAGAGAGAGAGAGAGAGAGAGAGAGAGAGAATTTGGCAAAAATTCAATTCAATTCAATTCAATTCAATTCAATTCAATTCAATTCAATTCAATTCAATTGTGCCTAAACAATATGGGGAGGGGAAACGTGTAAAGAGAGAGAGAGAGAGAGAGAGGGAGGGTACATGTGTGTTTATGTCACAATGCAACAGTATCAGGGTGGTGTCGGTGTGTGTGTGTGTGTGTGTGTGTGTGTGTGTGTGTGTGTGTGTGTGTGTGTGTGTGTGTGTGTGTGCGTGTGTGCGTGCGCGTGTGTGTGTGTGTATAAACACTTTAGAAACAAGACCAAATCATTATTTTCTCCACCAGGCCGAAGGCATGGGGAGAGAGTATGTTTTGCACTCCGTCCGTCCGTCCGTCCGTCCGTGTAGAGCTAATCTCCGGCACCGTTAACCCGGTCGGTGCCAAATTGTGCACACACACTCCCTGGACGCCAACGATGAACCTCTGCCCCACATTTTCCAGAACGGCCTGTTATAGCGCCACCAGGAGGCCGACTTTTGAAACACATTATTTTTTATATTACTCCTCCAGATTCTGTCCAAAAATCCCGCAAATCGTAATGAATTCATTAGAACGTATCATGGTAGGTAAATTGTGTGAGAAGGCAGAACACCTTCTAGATCCTCACCAATTTGCCTACAATAGAGGTAGAGGTACTGATGACGCTTTGAACTCCACTACTCATCTGATCTTAAAACACCTTAAAGGAGAAAACCACCCATTTTCAACATTTTACTATGTCATTAATATACCTTAGAGCTGTTGTGTGGAAATAATAAAAAACGTCCCCCCATTCTGTGTTTCCTAGAACTGTAATTATGAAAAAAATCATTAACATGGTGAAACACATCTTGATGACATCATCAAGATGTGTTTTGCCATGTTAATGATTTTTTTCAGACCTCTAGTTCTAGGAAACACAGAATGGGGGAACTTATTTTTATTATTTCCACACAACAGCTCTAAGGTACATTAATGACATAGTAAAATGTTGAAAATGAGTGAAATGCCCCTTTAAGGATCCCTCAGCGTATGCTAGATTAATGTTCATGGATTTTAGCTCGGCATTCAATACTATTCTCCCTCAGACCCTGTTACACAGGCTGAAACATTCAATACTATTCTCCCTCAGACCCTGTTACACAGGCTGAAACATCCAATACTATTCTCCCTCAGACCCTGTTACACAGGCTGAAACATCCAATACTATTCTCCCTCAGACCCTGTTACACAGGCTGACACATCCAATACTATTCTCCCTCAGACCCTGTTTCACAGGCTGAAACATTCAATACTATTCTCCCTCAGACCCTGTTACACAGACTGAAACATTCAATACTATTCTCCCTCAGACCCTGTTACACAGGCTGAAACATTACAATACTATTCTCCCTCAGACCCTGTTACACAGACTGAAACATTCAATACTATTCTCCCTCAGACCCTGTTACACAGGCTGAAACATTCAATACTATTCTCCCTCAGACCCTGTTTCACAGGCTGAAACATTCAATACTATTCTCCCTCAGACCCTGTTACACAGGCTGAAACATTCAATACTATTCTCCCTCAGACCCTGTTACACAGGCTGAAACATTCAATACTATTCTCCCTCAGACCCTGTTACACAGGCTGAAACATTCAATACTATTCTCCCTCAGACCCTGTTACACAGACTGAAACATTCAATACTATTCTCCCTCAGACCCTGTTACACAGGCTGAAACATTCAATACTATTCTCCCTCAGACCCTGTTACACAGGCTGAAACATTCAATACTATTCTCCCTCAGACCCTGTTACACAGGCTGACACATTCAATACTATTCTCCCTCAGACCCTGTTACACAGACTGAAACATTCAATACTATTCTCCCTCAGACCCTGTTACACAGGCTGAAACATTCAATACTATTCTCCCTCAGACCCTGTTACACAGACTGAAACATTCAATACTATTCTCCCTCAGACCCTGTTACACAGACTGAAACATTCAATACTATTCTCCCTCAGACCCTGTTACACAGGCTGAAACATTCAATACTATTCTCCCTCAGACCCTGTTACACAGGCTGAAACATTCAATACTATTCTCCCTCAGACCCTGTTACACAGGCTGAAACATCCAATACTATTCTCCCTCAGACCCTGTTACACAGGCTGAAACATTACAATACTATTCTCCCTCAGACCCTGTTACACAGGCTGAAACATTCAATACTATTCTCCCTCAGACCCTGTTACACAGGCTGAAACATTACAATACTATTCTCCCTCAGACCCTGTTACACAGGCTGAAACATTCAATACTATTCTCCCTCAGACCCTGTTACACAGGCTGAAACATTCAATACTATTCTCCCTCAGACCCTGTTACACAGGCTGAAACATCCAATACTATTCTCCCTCAGACCCTGTTACACAGGCTGAAACATCCAATACTATTCTCCCTCAGACCCTGTTACACAGGCTGAAACATTCAATACTATTCTCCCTCAGTCCCTGTTACACAGGCTGAAACATTCAATACTATTCTCCCTCAGACCCTGTTACACAGGCTGAAACATTCAATACTATTCTCCCTCAGTCCCTGTTACACAGGCTGAAACATTCAATACTATTCTCCCTCAGACCCTGTTACACAGGCTGAAACATTCAATACTATTCTCCCTCAGTCTCTGTTACGCAGGCTGAAACATTCAATACTATTCTCCCTCAGACCCTGTTACACAGGCTGAAACATTCAATACTATTCTCCCTCAGACCCTGTTAAACAGGCTGACACATTCAATACTATTCTCCCTCAGACCCTGTTACATAGGCTGAAACATTCAATACTATTCTCCCTCAGTCCCTGTTACACAGGCTGAAACATCCAATACTATTCTCCCTCAGACCCTGTTACACAGGCTGAAACATTCAATACTATTCTCCCTCAGACCCTGTTACACAGGCTGAAACATTCAATACTATTCTCCCTCAGACCCTGTTACACAGGCTGAAACATTACAATACTATTCTCCCTCAGACCCTGTTACACAGGCTGAAACATTCAATACTATTCTCCCTCAGACCCTGTTACACAGGCTGAAACATTACAATACTATTCTCCCTCAACCCTGTTACACAGGCTGAAACATTACAATACTATTCTCCCTCAGACCCTGTTACACAGGCTGAAACATTACAATACTATTCTCCCTCAGACCCTGTTACACAGGCTGAAACATTCAATACTATTCTCCCTCAGACCCTGTTACACAGGCTGAAACATTCAATACTATTCTCCCTCAGTCCCTGTTACACAGGCTGAAACATTCAATACTATTCTCCCTCAGACCCTGTTAAACAGGCTGAAACATTCAATACTATTCTCCCTCAGACCCTGTTACACAGGCTGAAACATTCAATACTATTCTCCCTCAGACCCTGTTACACAGGCTGAAACATTCAATACTATTCTCCCTCAGACCCTGTTACACAGGCTGACACATTCAATACTATTCTCCCTCAGACCCTGTTTCACAGGCTGAAACATCCAATACTATTCTCCCTCAGACCCTGTTACACAGGCTGACACATCCAATACTATTCTCCCTCAGACCCTGTTTCACAGGCTGAAACATTCAATACTATTCTCCCTCAGACCCTGTTACACAGGCTGACACATTCAATACTATTCTCCCTCAGACCCTGTTTCACAGGCTGAAACATCCAATACTATTCTCCCTCAGACCCTGTTACACAGGCTGACACATCCAATACTATTCTCCCTCAGACCCTGTTTCACAGGCTGAAACATTCAATACTATTCTCCCTCAGACCCTGTTACACAGGCTGACACATTCAATACTATTCTCCCTCAGACCCTGTTTCACAGGCTGAAACATTCAATACTATTCTCCCTCAGACCCTGTTACACAGGCTGACACATTCAATACTATTCTCCCTCAGACCCTGTTACACAGGCTGACACATTCAATACTATTCTCCCTCAGACCCTGTTTCACAGGCTGAAACATCCAATACTATTCTCCCTCAGACCCTGTTACACAGGCTGACACATCCAATACTATTCTCCCTCAGACCCTGTTTCACAGGCTGAAACATTCAATACTATTCTCCCTCAGACCCTGTTACACAGGCTGACACATTCAATACTATTCTCCCTCAGACCCTGTTTCACAGGCTGAAACATTCAATATTATTCTCCCTCAGACCCTGTTACACAGACTGAAACATTCAATACTATTCTCCCTCAGTCCCTGTTACACAGGCTGAAACATCCAATACTATTCTCCCTCAGACCCTGTTACACAGGCTGAAACATTCAATACTATTCTCCCTCAGACCCTGTTACACAGGCTGAAACATTACAATACTATTCTCCCTCAGACCCTGTTACACAGGCTGAAACATTCAATATTATTCTCCCTCAGACCCTGTTACACAGACTGAAACATTCAATACTATTCTCCCTCAGACCCTGTTACACAGGCTGAAACATCCAATACTATTCTCCCTCAGACCCTGTTACACAGGCTGAAACATTCAATACTATTCTCCCTCAGTCCCTGTTACACAGGCTGAAACATCCAATACTATTCTCCCTCAGACCCTGTTACACAGGCTGAAACATTCAATACTATTCTCCCTCAGACCCTGTTACACAGGTTGAAACATTCAATACTATTCTCCCTCAGACCCTGTTACACAGACTGAAACATTCAATACTATTCTCCCTCAGACCCTGTTACACAGGCTGAAACATTCAATACTATTCTCCCTCAGACCCTGTTACACAGGCTGAAACATTCAATACTATTCTCCCTCAGACCCTGTTACACAGGCTGAAACATTACAATACTATTCTCCCTCAGACCCTGTTACACAGGCTGAAACATTCAATACTATTCTCCCTCAGACCCTGTTACACAGACTGAAACATTCAATACTATTCTCCCTCAGACCCTGTTACACAGGCTGAAACATTCAATACTATTCTCCCTCAGACCCTGTTACACAGGCTGAAACATTCAATACTATTCTCCCTCAGACCCTGTTACACAGGCTGAAACATCCAATACTATTCTCCCTCAGACCCTGTTACACAGGCTGAAACAGATGGATGTCAACCCTTATATAATTATATGGTACTGTGATTTTCTTATAGAGAGGCAACAGCAGGTCAAGGTCAACTCCACTCTCTCTGACCTACAGGCCATAAGTACGGGAGCCCCCCAAGGCTGTGTAAGTTCGCCATTTCTGTTCATAGTATACACAAAGCAACTGAGGAATCAGCATCCAAATGATTATATCATAACGTTTTCGGACGACACAGTAATCCTTAGCTTATTGAAAAAATCCTCTAACATCGACTTATATAAACAAGAGATAGCAGGGGCTGTAAGGTGGTGTGAGGAGCAAAACCTTATTTTAAATGTTACAAAAACAAAGGAGATCATCTTCGATCCAAGGTCTGTGGGGGATCACAGCCCGATCCTCATCCACGAGGAGAGTGTGGAACAGGTGACCTCATATAAGTACTTGGGTATTTATTTTGATTCTCAGTTAAACTCGGCCAACCAAGTTGACTCCGTCTGTTCCCGAATTAACCAGCGCATGCACTTTCTGAGAAGGCTCAGGGTCCATGGCGTGGCAACTAACATCGTGCTACTGTTCTACAGGGCAAACATAGAATTCGTTATCCGTTGTGGCATCACCACATGGTTTGATAACCTGTCCGTCAAACTCAAATCCCAACTTCAAAACCTAGTCAAGAGGGCTGGGAGAATCATAGGAATGCAGCCCCCATGTTCTCTTTGAGAGATATTTGAGAGTACAGTGAGGAAGCAGGGCCTCAAAATTACCCGAGACCCGAACCACATCCTCCATAAGGAATATGAGTTGATGCCGTCTGGCAGACGGTACAGATCACCATTCTGCAAGCTAAACAGAAATAAATTCTCTTTTGTTCCACTGTCAATCAAAGCACTCAATAACAGATAACTAACTACTGGGAGAGTGCAATGCTGCAATACTTGAACCTTGATATATTTGCACAGTGTGGGTAGGATAATTATTTTTTGTACTATGAACTGTATTGTTTGTACTATGAACTGTGTGTGTATGTGTGTATGTATGTATGTAGTGTATAACGCCGTCTCTTGGTGCCCAAGACACATTTCTCCTCGGAGACAATAAAGGCTATTGAATTGAAATCGTTGCACACTATCTCTATAGCCATGTGTTCAAGACGGATGTGTCCGATATTTCAGATTCCATCCCAATTGGCTAAGATTGGCTTTAAAAGTTTGCAGGATTGGCCCGTTTTGAACAAAAAGCCTCAAATCATGATTGCATACGTGAAATATTTCACAGACTTTCCTACTAGGCTGATGAATATATCCCACCCTTTTCACATTGGCCTGTTATAGCGCCACCACCAGGTGGATTTTTGCAAAACACATTTTTGGAACAAAATGCCTCAAATCATCCAATTGCCATTCAAGGCGTAAGAAGAAATGTCACCCTTTTCACATTGACTGAGAAAGGAGAGAGGCCGCACAGCTCGTAGTCACGATGCCATCAAAATCTTTATTTTTCCAACGTTTCGGCAACAAGTTGCTTTCTTCAGGGAATGACATACAAGGAGTTACACCAGATATTTATAAAGATTGTCCTCAATCAGGCCAACGCCCAAAGTGGGTGATTGATTGCTGGCAACAAAAACTTTATTTGTACATCATATATAGAACAATATGCAAAAACGACATCAAAATGTTCAGTCAATGGAAAAATATGTAAATATATAGAACTGCTAAACAGTGAGAAGCCTACATTAAAAACATATAGAGTATAGAATACAACAATAGTCTTATAGAAAACCCTTTTCACATTGCCCTATTATAGCGCCACCAAGAGGCCACAACCTGACCTGCCCTGGTGGAGACCTGTGCCCCGAGGGGCACTTTTTCTAGTTTGGTCTTGTTTCCAAAGTGTAGTTGTTTATTTGGTCTTGTTTCTAAAGTGTAGTTGTTTATTTGGTCTTGTTTCTAAAGTGTAGTTGTTTATTGTCTCCACCAGGCCGAAGGCATGGGGAGGGAGTATGTTTTGCACTCCGTCCGTGTGTGTGTGTGTGTGTGTGTCCGTCCTTCCTTCCGTCCGTCTGTGTACAGCTAATCTCCGGCACCGTTAACCCGGTCGATGCCAAACTTTGCACACACACTCCCTGGATGCCAACGATGAACCTCTGCCCCACATTTTCCAGAACGGCCTGTTATAGCGCCACCATGAGGCAGCTTTTCACATGTTTTACCTAAAACTTCACCGATCTGCGTGAAACGTTGCATGCACACTCCCTAGAGGCCAAGGACAAACCTTTGACCTGCATTTTCCGCATCTGCCTTTTATAGCGCCACCAGGAGGCCGACTTTTGTAAAACACATTTTTTGATATTACTCCTCCAGATTCTGTCCAAAAATCTCACAAATCGTTACACAGTATCTCTATGGTCATGTGCGCAAGTCGGATCTGTCCGATATTTCATATTCCATCCTAATTGGCTATAATTGGCTTTCACAGTTTGCAAGATTGCCCCGTTTTGAACAAAAGCCTCAAATCATGAACGCAGCATGCAATTTACGTGAAATCTTTCACACAGTTTCTTACTAGGCAGAGGAATATATCCCACCCTTTTCACATTGGCCTGTTATAGCGCCACCAACAGGTTGATTTTTGCAAAACACATTTTTGGAACAAAATGCCTGAAATCATCCAATTGCCATCAAAGGCGTATGAAGAAATGGCACCCTTTTCACATTGGCCTATTATAGCGCCACCAGGAGGCCACAACCTGACCTGCCCTGGTGGAGACCTGTGCCCCGAGGGGCACTTTTTCTAGTTTGGTCTTGTTTCTAAAGTGTAGTTGTTTATTTGGTCTTGTTTCTAAAGTGTAGTTGTTTATTTGGTCTTGTTTCTATAGTGTAGTTGTTTATTTGATCTTGTTTCTAAAGTGTAGTTGTTTATTTGGTCTTGTTTCTAAAGTGTACTTGTTTTTTGGTCTTGTTTCTAAAGTGTAGTTGTTTATTTGGTCTTGTTTCTAAAGTGTAGTTGTTTATTTGATCTTGTTTCTAAAGTGTAGTTGTTTATTTGGTCTTGTTTCTAAAGTGTAGTTGTTTATTTGATCTTGTTTCTAAAGTGTAGTTGTTTATTTGGTCTTGTTTCTAAAGTGTAGTTGTTTATTTGATCTTGTTTCTAAAGTGTAGTTGTTTATTTGGTCTTGTTTCTAAAGTGTAGTTGTTTATTTGATCTTGTTTCTAAAGTGTAGTTGTTTATTTGGTCTTGTTTCTAAAGTGTAGTTGTTTATTTGATCTTGTTTCTAAAGTGTAGTTGTTTATTTGATCTTGTTTCTAAAGTGTAATCTCCGGCACCGTTAACCTGTTCGATGCAGCGTGCAATTTACTTTCCTACTAGGCTGAGGAATATATCCCACCCTTTTAACATTGGCCTGTTATAGCGCCACCAACAGGTGGATTTTTGCTAAACAAGGGATAGGAAGAAATGGTACCCTTTCACCCTAAAGTGTAGTCCCTCTGCCAACCTGGGGAGAGCAACAAGACGCTTTTTCTTTTCACCTGACAGTGGGGAGATTTTGTTTTTGTTTTACATGCTTTTAATATATTCTAAAGATTAAAGACACGTGACATTTAATGTTTATTTAAACTCCATGCTGTTCTTTGGTAACAGGAGAGATGATCAGAGGAGTAGAGTTTCTACCACCAGCATTAACATCTGGACCAAAGAATGGAAATAGTTTCTCAGTGAAGGAGCAGCCAGTGAAAGAGTAGAGGTGAACACTGGTCTCCACATCATAAAAGGAGACCAGACCCTCCTCATAATCCACAAACACTCCCACTTTCTGGAGCTCCTCTCTTACAGGGAGGAAGACAGCAGGGTCAGCAAGAGCCTTGTACTTATTTACATTCCTCAACACTATAGTCCAGTAACCATAGTTGGGACTCAGATAGATTTCTCCCTTCCTGTTGATGGACTCTCTGGCCACTCCTACCTCCCACGCAGTCTTCCCTCCAACCTGAACCTCATAGTAAAACCTTCCTGAGGAGAATCCTGGTTTTCCTAAGACAAAGATACATTCAGAGAATCTCTCTGTGTTGTCAGGGAGATTCTTCCTTACGTCTCCATCACTCACTTGTTTTCCATCCACAGAGAGGATGAGGTCAGGATGTGCTGTATCAGGGTCCAGAGTCACAACCACCTCATATTGCTGGATCCTCCTCAGCTCAGTATCACACAGCTTCTTCTTCATCTCTTGGCTGAGTGCCTTCTCCAGCTGAGACACAGCTGTCCGCAATGTCCCCACATGTGAAGACTGATGGACATTGACCTTTGTCCAGTCCTTGGTCGGTCTCCACCCTGTGTTGATGGATGTGAAGTTCTGGAGGAGGTGGTCTTCAGTGTGTGAGATCTGTTTCAGCTCAGAGATTCTCTTCTCTAACTGAGTGACTTCCTGTTGCAGATCTTTAATGAAGCCTTCAGCCTGTGTCTCTGTTGTTTTCTGCTTCTCTTCAACCACACCAATGAGCTCAGCCTGGCTTCTCTCAGTACAGCTGATCAGAGCAGTGAAGACCTGCACACTGATGGCTATGACTGCATCTGCATCTTTCCTCCTGAGCTCTACTGAGCGTTTGACCTCCTGAATCTTCACTTGTCTCTCCTGGATCATCTGCTGAACTTCAGCCTCAGTCTTTGCTTCGTATTCTTCTTTCATCTTGTGACTCCTGAACTGTTGAACCATCTCAGAGACAAAAGTATTGACAGATAGTTTTGGTCTGTTATTGAAGGTTTCTTGACACAGTGGACACTTGCACACATCCTTAGCGTCCCAGTAACGTGTGATACAGGCTTTGCAGTAGTTGTGTCCACATGGATCAGTGAACACTTCCATACAGATGGAACACAGGAAGTGATCTTCAGACAGAAGACCGCTGGCAGACGCCATTTCTGCTCGTCGCTGAGAAGATAGACGTGACTTCAACGACGCTCACAGAGGGACTCTGAATAGCCAATCAAAGGCAAGGAGGGGTCTGTGGTTCCAGCCAATCAGAGACAAGGAGAGGTCTGTGGCACTGAGTGAGAATGGACGGATGTTCTGAGCTTCAGTTGGTAGACTGCAGTAACTGTAAAGGGAATGGTTGGTAGACAGCACTGCATGTGAACTGCTTCTGCGTCGTCTTATATCTCGCGTCTGGTAAGATGACTATGTCATCGTTCTGATGTCACTATGCCCTAGCATGTCCATATAAGGAGTTTCCACCATAGCTATGCCCAAATATAGGTGGCAAAGAATATCAGCTCAATTTGAAGCCCACTTTCTGAATATCTTAAGTTCCCATTAATAACAATACACTTTTTTATAGCAGCTTTCATGACATGAAATGGAGCTCAAATTGCTTTACAGATAGCCTGGCCCAGCCAGCGTGCTTTCTGGTCTAGAGGGACGGGTAGCTTGGCCCAGCCAGCGTGCTTTCTGGTCTAGAGGGGCGGGTAGCCTGGCCCAGCCAGCGTGCTTTCTGGTCTAGAGGGGCGGGTAGCCTGGCCCAGCCAGCGTGCTTTCTGGTCTAGAGGGGCGGGTAGCCTGGCCCAGCCAGCGTGCTTTCTGGCGGCAAGAAAGCACCTATAATCCACGCGTCTCTTCCTGGTTTTTAAACCGCTGGTGGTGGAAATGACGCTCACGCGCCGCTGCAACTTGACGTGTCGGTAAAGCGTTTCCGTTTTTTTTTGCCGACGCGTCAAGGTGCAGCCGCACGCAAACGTCACCTCCCCTCAAACTGTCTGCTAAAGCAGCTAACTCCACCACCTCTCCCCCTCTCAAACTGTCTGCTAAAGCAGTTAACTCCACCACCTCCCCCCCTCTCAAACTGTCTGCTAAAGCAGCTAACTCCACCAACTCTCCCCCTCTCAAACTGTCTGCTAAAGCAACTAACTCCACCACCTCTCCCCCTCTCAAACTGTCTGCTAAAGCAACTAACTCCACCACCTCTCCCCCTCTCAAACTGTCTGCTAAAGCAGCTAACTCCACAACCTCTCCCCCTCTCAAACTGTCTGCTAAAGCAGCTAACTCCACCACCTCTCCCCCTCTCAAACTGTCTGCTAAAGCAGCTAACTCCACCACCTCTCCCCCTCTCAAACTGTCTGCTAAAGCAGCTAACTCCACCACCTCTCCCCCTCTCAAACTGTCTGCTAAAGCAGCTAACTCCACCACCTCTCCCCCTCTCAAACTGTCTGCTAAAGCAACTAACTCCACCACCTCTCCCCCTCTCAAACTGTCTGCTAAAGCAGCTAACTCCACCACCTCTCCCCCTCTCAAACTGTCTGCTAAAGCAGCTACTCCGCCCAGGCGGTGGCGTAACCGTCTGGGCACCCGACTGGTAATCCAGTCTCAGTGTGCCACGGGTTCGACTCCCGAGCCCGACACGGCCTTTACTGCATGTCTTCCCCCATCTCTCTCCCGTTTCCTGTCAGCCTACTGTCTGTCCCTTCAAAAACCAATAAAAGGCGTAAGCCGCAAAAAAAATATCTTAAAAAAAAAAGCAGCTAACTCCAACACCTCTCCCACCTCTCCCCCTCTCAAACTGTCTGCTATAAAGCAGCTAACTCCACCACCTCTCCCCCCCACTCAAACTGTCTGCTAAAGCAGCTAACTCCACCACCTATCCCCCTCTCAAACTGTCTGCTAAAGCAGCTAACTCCACCACCTCTCCCCCCACTCAAACAGTCTGCTAACGCAGCTAACTCCACCACCTCTCCCCCTCTCAAACTGTCTGCTAAAGCAGCTAACTCCACCAAATCTCCCCCTCAAACTGTGCTAAAGCAGCTAACTCCACCACCTCTCCCCTCTCAAACTGTCTGCTAAAGCAGCTAACTCCACCACCTCTCCCCCTCTCAAACTGTCTGCTAAAGCAGCTAACTCCACCAACTCTCCCCCTCAAACTGTCTGCTAAAGCAGCTAACTCCACCACCTCTCCCCCTCTCAAACTGTCTGCTAAAGCAGCTAACTCCACCACCTCTCCCCCTCTCAAACTGTCTGCTAAAGCAGCTAACTCCACCACCTCTCCCCCTCAAACTGTCTGCTAAAGCAGCTAACTCCACCACCTCTCCCCCTCTTATGGCAGTGATTGACAACATATAAAGTCACAACACCATTGTTGATGTGGCGGTGTTGCTTTGTTTTCAAAATATAAGGTTTTCTTCATTTCCTGAAAAATAAATTAACAATTTGGAGTTAAGTGTTTTCTTCCCGACAGCAGAGATATATATAACCCATTTTGGGCGGGAACCCCTTTTGGTGTATGTTATACTTTTAGCTATTGAAAAATAGCAGATCTACAAGCTCGTAGCGCGGCACCGAGTGCAGCGCTACGAGCTTGTAGGTCTGCTATTTTTGAAAAATCGTGAAAATGTGGCGCAAATCTTTGAATCTTCTTTCAGAGTGACCGATTTTAACTAAGGGAGGTCCCTGAAACAACGATGGGGGTTGGCGACCAATTACATATAATTTTTGGAGTCCTTGACATGAAATATTTAGTGATATAGGCCTAGAAACATAGTTATTTCAGAAAACTGTCAGGATTTAGAAGACTTTTTTTCTCGACGTCAGGCCTAAATGGGATAAAAATAAATCACACACTCGTTATCACCGGGAACAATTTTATTTGTCAGGTTATTTTCACGGAACTAGAAGTTTAGCAACAATTCTGTTCAAATCGTCCATTTTTAAAACAAAACGTTAAAACAAAGAAAATATACAGTATATAACTAAACAAAGAAAATATACAGTATATAACTAATTACAAGGTTCAAACGTCATCATACAAAAAAACGGAAAAAAAGCTGAATCTCGGCGTGAAGACATCGATGTTTAAAAGGAAGAGCGAGAGGGAAAAAAAGGACACGTTAGGACAGTCGCGAGGCGTCACTCAGACGCAGCTGTGTGTGTGTGCGCGCGTGTACTGTGTGTGTGTGTGTGTGTGTGTACTGTGTGTGTGTGTGTGTGTGTGTGCGCGCGTGTGTACTGTGTGTGTGTGTGTACTGTGTGTGTGTGTGTGTGTGTGTGTGCGCGCACGTGCGTGTGTCGGAGAGAGCAGATCTACAAGCTCACGCGGAACAGCAGAGAGGAGAAATCGGCCATCAAGGAGCTCAATGATAGTTTGGAACCAAATGGACCCTTTAAGGGTCTAACTCTGAGTGTGTACAAATGGAACCAAATCGGGTCCATTTGGTTCCATTTGTACACTCTCAAAGAGTTAAATTAACATTGATTTTACAATATAAATTGGGGGTCCCAGAGATAGAAATGCAATTACATGGGAGGTCCGTAGACTAATGCATGTCAAACTGGGGGGTCCTTGAAATTAAACGTGTTGAGAATCACTGCTAGAGCCGTAAAACCTTCTCGTATTGGGGGTCTCTGGAAAATATCCTTTCAAATGGGGGTCCGCGGGGGCGGGGCTAATCAGTGTCAATTTGGGGGATCCTTGACGTGAAAGAGTTTGGGAACCACTTCCCTACAGCCCCGCCCCGCCCCGCCCAGCCCCGCCCCGCCCTGCCCTGCCCAGCCCAGCCCCGGGCGATTTCCGGATCGTCGTTACGGATCCATCCGTCTCAAACGGATCCGACCGAGACTGGAGCTGAGCCCAGCGGGCCAGAGGAACTATTCTCCCGGGAGCTGAACCCAGCGGGCCAGAGGAACTATTCTCCCTGGAGCTGAGCCCAGCGGGCCAGAGGAATTATTCTGTCTGGAGCTGAACCCAGCGGGCCAGAGGAACTATTCTGTCTGGAGCTGAGCCCAGCGGGCCAGAGGAATTATTCTGTCTGGAGCTGAGCCCAGCGGGCCAGAGGAACTATTCTCCCGGGAGCTGAGCCCAGCGGTCCAGAGGAACTATTCTCCCGGGAGCTGAGCCCAGCGGGCCAGAGGAACTATTCTCCCGGGAGCTGAGCCCAACGGGCCAGAGGAACTATTCTGTCTGGAGCTGAACCCAGCGGTCCAGAGGAACTATTCTCCCTGGAGCTGAACCCAGCGGTCCAGAGGAACTATTCTGCCTGGAGCTGAACCCAGCGGTCCAGAGGAACTATTCTGCCTGGAGCTGAACCCAGCGGTCCAGAGGAACTATTCTGTCTGGAGCTGAGCCCAGCGGGCCAGAGGAGCTATTCTGTCTGGAGCTGAGCCCAGCGGGCCAGAGGAACTATTCTCCCGGGAGCTGAGCCCAGCGGGCCAGAGGAACTATTCTGTCTGGAGCTGAACCCAGCGGTCCAGAGGAACTATTCTGTCTGGAGCTGAGCCCAGCGGGCCAGAGGAACTATTCTCCCGGGAGCTGAGCCCAGCGGGCCAGAGGAACTATTCTGTCTGGAGCTGAACCCAGCGGGCCAGAGGAACTATTCTGTCTGGAGCTGAGCCCAGCGGGCCAGAGGAGCTATTCTGTCTGGAGCTGAGCCCAGCGGGCCAGAGGAACTATTCTGTCTGGAGCTGAGCCCAGCGGGCCAGAGGAGCTATTCTGCCTGGAGCTGAGCCCAGCGGTCCAGAGGAATTATTCTCCCGGGAGCTGAGCCGAGCGAGCCAGAGGAACTATTCTCCCTGGAGCTGAACCCAGCGGTCCAGAGGAACTATACTCCCTGGAGCTAAAGCCCACCTAACCTGACCGAGAGAGACCAGATGGGAGCAGGAGGAAGGAACTCACTGCTGCCACCAGCTGGTGGAGTCAGGTTAGATCCCAGCGGCTAAGAGCAAACTATTCTGTGGGTGTTGAAAGATTTGTAAAAAAAAAAAACCCTGGGAAGCTGGATTAGGATACGTAGGAAACTAAGGGCAGTTAACCCATTCTGGTGTTAGCATTATGTAATGCTTTAGCTATTGAAAAATAGCAGATCTACAAGCTCATAGCGCGCCACCGAGTGGCGCGCTACGAGCTTGTAGGTCTGCTATTTTTGAAAAATCGTAAAAATGTGGCCGCAAATCTTTGAATATTATATTCTTTCAAAGTGAATGTTTTTTAACTCGGGTCTATGAGCTATGAAGGCTGGGGTTCTGAATACGGTGCATCGTGACCGTCAAACACTTGATTCTGTGTCACAAAAAATAAACCAGAAAAAAAAGGCAAAGTTACGGTAATAATATTGGTGACGTTGACATCCTGCGGTTTCCAGGATTGCTTAAAATAATGAATATGAAATATTTTTTAGAAATCTTCATGGCGAAAAGAAAAGAAAAGACAAGGAAAGAAAAGAAAAGAAGAATGGGCTCTCTATCAGTGGAACCAGGGAAACAAAATGCCAATCTGCTCTTTTCGTCGAGCGCGACAACTAATCAATCAATCAATCAATCAATCAACAGTCTTAATTAAAGGAGAGTCGTTAAAAATGTGTAGTGAAGACAAGACCAGGAAGTAGGTGGGCGGAGCCAATATCCAGAGAATAATTCAGCAAGAAACGCAACAAAAAGAGAGAGA
This sequence comes from Electrona antarctica, assembly GCF_951216825.1. Classification (NCBI taxonomy): domain Eukaryota; kingdom Metazoa; phylum Chordata; class Actinopteri; order Myctophiformes; family Myctophidae; genus Electrona; species Electrona antarctica. The sequence continues at coordinate 55,493,751 of NC_136790.1, forward strand.
GACAGACAGACAGACAGACAGGCAGGCAGGACAGACAGAGACAGACAGACAGACAGACCGACAGGCAGACAGACAGACAGACAGAGACAGACAGAGACAGACAGACAGACATGACAGACAGAGACAGACAGGCAGACAAACAGAGACAGACAGGCAGACAAACAGAGACAGACAGACAGACAGACGGGTGGGTTTTTTTAACGTTTGCTCTTCTTGCTCTTGTGCGATCGATGTGGGGAACGCGATCTGGACGAGCGGAGAGACGACCTCCTGTCCGGAGACGAAGGCGACTTGGAGCGCTTGGAACGCTTCGGCGACTTTGTTGTTCTGAGAGAGAGAGAGAGAGAGAGAGAGAGAGAGAGAGAGAGAGATTAAACGTTTGGCTGTGCCTCTTGTCCGAGTCCGAAGGCATAAGGTCGCAAATACAAGCGGCCAAAATGAGTTTTCTCCGGGTGGCTGGCATCTCCCTTAGAGATAGGGTGAGAAGTTCATCTCCCTTAGAGATAGGGTGAGAAGTTAATCTCCCTTAGAGATAGGGTGAGAAGTTCACCTCCCTTAGAGATAGGGTGAGAAGTTCATCTCCCTTAGAGATAGGGTGAGAAGTTCACCTCCCTTAGAGATAGGGTGAGAAGTTCATCTCCCTTAGAGATAGGGTGAGAAGTTCACCTCCCTTAGAGATAGGGTGAGAAGTTCATCTCCCTTAGAGATAGGGTGAGAAGTTCATCTCCCTTAGAGATAGGGTGAGAAGTTCACCTCCCTTAGAGATAGGGTGAGAAGTTCACCTCCCTTAGAGATAGGGTGAGAAGTTCATCTCCCTTAGAGATAGGGTGAGAAGTTCATCTCCCTTAGAGATAGGGTGAGAAGTTCATCTCCCTTAGAGATAGGGTGAGAAGTTAATCTCCGTTAGAGATAGGGTGAGAAGTTCAGTCACGCGGGAGACTCGGAGTAGGAACCGCTGCTTCTTCGCCTGGAAAGGAGCCAGCTTTGGTGGTTCGGGCATCTGGTTAGGATGCCTCTCGAGCGTCTCCCTAGGGAGGTCCTCGAGGCACGTCCCACTGGGAGGAGACCCCGGGGCAGACCAAGGCGCAGTTGGAGGAAACACATCGACTCACTGGCCTTGGAGCGTCTCGGGATCCCCCAGGAGGAAGTCACTAATGTTGCTCAGGAGAGGGAAGTCTGGAGCTCTCTGGTGGAGCTGTTGCCCCCGCGACCTGACTACGGATCAATAGCAGCTGTGCTGCACGGATGCGCACATATGGGGAATTAAACGGGTGAGCTTAATTTTTATTGGCTTTTATCGATGTGGGCCTCGACACGTCATCACGCAGCACGTTTTCGTTTTCAGGAAGTAATAAAACAAATATTGTATGGACTTTTGATATAAAAACACACAAAAATGAGAATTTGCCCATTTCTTTGGCATCAATTGTTAGGTATGCCCATATGATGACCACGGATATGGTCTAAAAGTGTGAAAAACGTATTTTTCATTTCACTACACCTTTAACCATTTTCGACCCTGTTCACATCAAGGTGGTCCATTATACTGTGAAAGGTTAAAAACCCCAAAGGGGGGGTTTGACGTCACTTCCCTATTAGGTGGTGATGTCACAGTGATGTCACTGACCTGAGCGGCGAGCTGCACACGGTCTCGTCGTTGTCCCGGCTCCGCCCCCTCCGCCGGTCCCTGTCCTCCTCGCCTCCTCGTCTCCTCTCCTTGTCTCCTCCCCTCTTGTCCTCCTTCGAGCGGTCTTTGGACTTGGGCGCAGACCGGCCTCGCTTCTCCTCCTTGTCCTTGTCAAACTCCTGCAGTGGACAGACACACAGACAGACACACAGACAGGGGGTCCCCAGTTCAAATAGGATTATGTTGGGGGGTCCCTGCGGTGGACAGACACACGGACAGACAGGGGGTCCCTGTGGTGGACAGACACACGGACAGACAGGGGCAGACAGGGGGTCCCTGCGGTGGACAGACACACGGACAGACAGGGGGTCCCTGCGGTGGACAGACACACGGACAGACAGGGGGTCCCTGCGGTGGACAGACACACGGACAGACAGGGGGTCCCTGCGGTGGACAGACACACGGACAGACAGGGGGTCCCTGCGGTGGACAGACACACGGACAGACAGGGGGTCCCTGCGGTGGACAGACACACGGACAGACAGGGGGTCCCTGCAGGATTGTAACGGTGAAATTACAATTTAATGTCGGGACCGACGCGGTACAAAAATCTCAAATGACCTCTGAACCTGTGACAAATGCACATTATTATTATTATTATTATTATCTGCTTTTTCAATGTATGTGATTGTATACGTGTGATATGAAACCATGCGAAACCCTGTGATATGTGCACTTCCAATAGGCCTATCTCACAGCCCGTTTTTCACGCCCACTTCCGGTAAATAGTGGTGACTTTAACATGAGCATTTACACGTTTTTTTCTCTGGAGAATCTAAGTACATTTTCTAATGTAAAAATGTGACAGACCAATATTATTATGAAGCAAACAATATGGTAAATCAGCTCGAACAGATAGAACAAACCTTACCTTGAGAAAACAAAAGTTGTAGACTTCTTAAATTACCTCTGTTAACATGAAGCGTCTATGGAGTGAAGTCACGCTATCACCACTAACCCCGAAAGGGGGCGTATTAAGGGGGGCGGGGAAATTCTGTGAGATAGGCTTATTCATGTGGGAGGTAATGGCCCTGATTAGCATGAGTGATTGGTGCCACACGCCACTTGACAAATAGAGGGTGTGGTGCAGGAGGAGAGGAGACCTGTGGACTAGTGTGAACGGGTGTGGAAGGAGGAGATCTCAGAGGCGCCAGGGTCTGTAGTTGGTGTCAAAGTTACATTAGCTAACTACTGGTAACCTGCAGCCTGATTTTACAAACTGTCAAGCTCAGCCAAGCACGGAGTAAGCGGCCGTGTTGGGAGGCTGGGGAGACTGCGCCATCGGTGCTGGATCCATGAATGAACTGCCGGTCAACAAGGAGCATCGCGGGTGAGATAAATCCGTGTTCTGTTGGATTACCGGTGGATTATAGTTTGGGGTACCCCTAACTTGCGTTTCATGTGGATCGGAGGAACTATACTGTATTGTATTGCCCGATTGATTTATGTAGTTATTAAATATGTGAGTTTCATTAAGCTAAAAACCTGCCGATCCCGTTTTTATTCCTTAGTTAATGATTTTCCTTTCTAACCAAAAGGCCGATTGTTACAAACCTTTGGATGAACCATGAAAGCACTCGTAGATTCAGAGTTATGAGGCTTTCTTTTTTTTTTTTTTTTTTATCCCACGATTTTGTAACCCATTTTTTCACCCCTGTGTCAATTATCTAATGTGATCCTGGGCTCTACACACCCTCCGCCAACCTAGTCCCCATATATGGGGGACATGGGGAGAGCAACGGACTTGAACTCATGCTTCCTTCATGCCTGAGTGTCCAAGTTGCTCCCTTACACCTGACGGGGGGGAGTTTCCCTGGTTGGACGTAGCGCGTAGAAGGAACACGTTAGTCCAACCAGTTCCTTTCCCCTCCATCAGGCGCCCCGGCTGGCCAGGGGGAGGCAGTTTAGAAACCAGGATTACTGCATGTTTTTGTGAGTGTACCTACCCTAGGGGACACGGGGAGAACATGTGAGGGTACCTACCCTAGGGGACACGGGGAGGGTACCTACCCTAGGGGACACAGGGAGAACATGTGAGGGTACCTACCCTAGGGGACATGGGGAGAACATGTGAGGGTACCTACCCTAGGGGACACGGGGAGAACATGTGAGGGTACCTACCCTAGGGGACAGAGGGAGAACATGTGAGGGTACCTACCCTAGGGGACACAGGGAGAACATGTGAGGGTACCTACCCTAGGGGACACGGGGAGAACATGTGAGGGTACCTACCCTAGGGGACATGGGGAGAACATGTGAGGGTACCTACCCGAGGGGACATGGGGAGAACATGTGAGGGTACCTACCCTAGGGGACACGGGGAGAACATGTGAGGGTACCTACCCTAGGGGACACGGGGAGAACATGTGAGGGTACCTAACCTAGGGGACACGGGGAGAACATGTGAGGGTACATACCCTAGGGGACACGGGGAGAACATGTGAGGGTAGCTACCCTAGGGAACACGGGGAGAACATGTGAGGGTACCTACCCTAGGGGACACAGGGAGAACATTTCAGGTTACCTACCCTAGGGGACACAGGGAGAACGTGTGAGGGTACCTATAGGGGACACAGGGAGAACATGTGAGGGTTCCTTACCCTAGGGGACACGGGGAGAACATGTGAGGGTACATACCCTAGGGGACACAGGGAGAACATGTGAGGGTACCTACTCTAGGGGACACAGGGAGAACATTTGAGGGTACCTACTCTAGGGGACACAGGGAGAACATGTGAGGGTACCTACCCTAGGGGACACAGGGAGAACATGTGAGGGTACCTACCCTAGGGGACACAGGGAGAACATGTGAGGGTACCTACCCTAGGGGACACGGGGAGAACATGTGAGGGTACATACCCTAGGGGACACGGGGAGAACATGTGAGGGTAGCTACCCTAGGGAACACGGGGAGAACATGTGAGGGTACCTACCCTAGGGGACACAGGGAGAACATTTGAGGTTACCTACCCTAGGGGACACAGGGAGAACGTGTGAGGGTACCTATAGGGGACACAGGGAGAACATGTGAGGGTTCCTTACCCTAGGGGACACGGGGAGAACATGTGAGGGTACATACCCTAGGGGACACAGGGAGAACATGTGAGGGTACCTACTCTAGGGGACACAGGGAGAACATTTGAGGGTACCTACTCTAGGGGACACAGGGAGAACATGTGAGGGTACCTACCCTAGGGGACACAGGGAGAACATGTGAGGGTACCTACCCTAGGGGACACAGGGAGAACATGTGAGGGTACCTACCCTAGGGGACATGGGGAGAACATGTGAGGGTACATACCCTAGGGGACACAGGGAGAACATGTGAGGGTACCTACCCTAGGGGACACAGGGAGAACATGTGAGGGTACCTACCCTAGGGGACACGGGGAGAACATGTGAGGGTACCTACCCTAGGGGACACGGGGAGAACATGTGAGGGTACCTACCCTAGGGGACACAGGGAGAACATGTGAGGGTACCTACCCTAGGGGACACGGGGAGAACATGTGAGGGTACCTACCCTAGGGGACATGGGGAGAACATGTGAGGGTACCTACCCTAGGGGACACGGGGAGAACATGTGAGGGTACCTACCCTAGGGGACACGGGGAGAACATGTGAGGGTACCTACCCTAGGGGACATGGGGAGAACATGTGAGGGTACCTACCCTAGGGGACACAGGGAGAACATGTGAGGGTACCTACCCTAGGGGACACAGGGAGAACATGTGAGGGTACCTACCCTAGGGGACACAGGGAGAACATGTGAGGGTACCTACCCTAGGGGACACGGGGAGAACATGTGAGGGTACCTACCCTAGGGGACACAGGGAGAACATGTGAGGGTACCTACCCTAGGGGACACGGGGAGAACATGTGAGGGTACCTACCCTAGGGGACACAGGGAGAACATGTGAGGGTACCTACCCTAGGGGACACGGGGAGAACATGTGAGGGTACCTACCCTAGGGGACACGGGGAGAACATGTGAGGGTACCTACCCTAGGGGACATGGGGAGAACATGTGAGGGTACCTACCCTAGGGGACACAGGGAGAACATGTGAGGGTACCTACCCTAGGGGACACAGGGAGAACATGTGAGGGTACCTACCCTAGGGGACACAGGGAGAACATGTGAGGGTACCTACCCTAGGGGACACGGGGAGAACATGTGAGGGTACCTACCCTAGGGGACACAGGGAGAACATGTGAGGGTACCTACCCTAGGGGACACGGGGAGAACATGTGAGGGTACCTACCCTAGGGGACACAGGGAGAACATGTGAGGGTACCTACCCTAGGGGACACGGGGAGAACATGTGAGGGTACCTACCCTAGGGGACATGGGGAGAACATGTGAGGGTACCTACCCTAGGGGACACAGGGAGAACATGTGAGGGTACCTACCCTAGGGGACACGGGGAGAACATGTGAGGGTACCTACCCTAGGGGACACGGGGAGAACATGTGAGGGTACCTACCCTAGGGGACACGGGGAGAACATGTGAGGGTACCTACCCTAGGGGACACAGGGAGAACATGTGAGGGTACCTACCCTAGGGGACACGGGGAGAACATGTGAGGGTACCTACCCTAGGGGACACGGGTAGAACATGTGAGGGTACCTACCCTAGGGGACACGGGTAGAACATGTGAGGGTACCTACCCTAGGGGACACGGGGAGAACATGCAAACTCCACACAGAAAGGCCCTTTCGCCAACCCCGCCTCGGGTATGGGCACTGATGACGCGGATCAGGAAACCCGCCGCCAGCGCCCACAGCGTCCCGAGCGGGATTCGAACCCAGGACCTTCTAGCCGTTATGAGGCGTTCAACGGTATAACCGAGTGGGTGGGAACTAGGAACCAACCTTCTGCAGCAGCTTGTTCCTATAGTGCTCCACTTGCTGTTGCACGGTCCGCCCACACTTCCTGGGCCTCTTGCCGGACTCCAGTTCGTCCTGGACCCTCATCACCTTCACCTGAACCACACCACAGAGGAAGAAGCACGTCACATGACCTTAACCCACACCACAGTGTTGTTTTCGACGACTAAAACTAAGACGAAAGATGTTCGTCGACTACCTTTTTTCACTGACAAAAACGAATGGAAGCTAAATGAAAACTAAGCTATGATGACTAAAACTAAGACTAAATATACTGACAATTTCGTCGACAAATAAAAAACAGACTAAAATGTTAGGACGGGACTAGTGGACAAGAGATCCAGTAATAGGTCATTTTACACTTGGTTGCATGCTGAAAATAACAGATCTACAAGCTCACAATGGGTCGCAACGTGACGCGTTGTGAGCTTGTAGATCTGCTATTTTCAGCAAGTGTAAAAACAGTCATTACGACAGCATCAAGGCCCGCCAAAACACATTTTAGTCGACTAAATCAACTGTAGATTTAGTCGACTAAGCGACACCACAGAGGAAGAAGCAGGTCACGTGACCGCGCTGTGTAGCGGCACCACAGAGGAAGAAGCAGGTCACTTGACCTCGCTGTGTAGCGGCACCACAGAGGAAGAAGCAGGTCACGTCACCACGGCACCACAGAGGAAGAAGCAGGTCACGTCACCACGGCACCACAGAGGAAGAAGCAGGTCACGTGACCACGGCACCACAGAGGAAGAAGCAGGTCACGTGACCACGCTGTGTAGTGGCACCACAGAGGAAGAAGCAGGTCACGTGACCGCGCTGTGTAGCGACACCACAGAGGAAGAAGCAGGTCACTTGACCTCGCTGTGTAGCGGCACCACAGAGGAAGAAGCAGGTCACGTCACCACGGCACCACAGAGGAAGAAGCAGGTCACGTGACCACGGCACCACAGAGGAAGAAGCAGGTCACGTGACCGCGCTGTGTAGCAACCCCACAGAGGAAGAAGCAGGTCACGTGACCGCGCTGTGTAGCGGCACCACAGAGGAAGAAGCAGGTCACGTCACCACGGCACCACAGAGGAAGAAGCAGGTCACGTGACCACGGCACCACAGAGGAAGAAGCAGGTCACGTGACCGCGCTGTGTAGCGGCACCACAGAGGAAGAAGCAGGTCACGTGACCACGGCACCACAGAGGAAGAAGCAGGTCACGTGACCTACGCATGCAACCAAGTTTAAAATGACTAATAATGGATCTATTGTCCACTAGTCCCTTCCTAAAATTTGAGTCTAGTTTTTATCGACGAAATTGTCAATAATATATTTAGTCTTATAGTTTTAGTCATCATAGCTTAGTTTTCATTTAGTTTCCATAACCAATAAGCCAGGCTAATCTAAAAACACATTACCCACATAAAAAAAAACAGGAAAGTGTTTGTCTCCCAAATATCCTGCATCCTTAGATTCACTAAATTGAGAAAGGATGGATGCAATCACATCACCCTCGGGGCCGGGGGGTCCTGGGATGCAATACTGTACTCAGTACTGTACTCTAATGTCCAGTGGCGTGCACAGACATTTAGAGGGGCAGGTGCTCAAGTGAAAAAAGGGCACCTTGTGCAGCGCGTGAAACCGGCCGGTTGTCTTAATAGTGTGATATTTATAGATTTTGGGGCCTAAATAATATATTAGAAGCTTTTTATCAAGAATTGATCAATGTCACCATGGTCCACATACTGTACAAAAAAATAAAAATAATAATAATTAATAATATATATATTTTCTTTTTCTTCAAAAGGGCACATTGCCAAAAGTGTCTATATGTGCACGCCACTGCTAATGTTGTTGAAGTAGGACTCATAAAATGTCCCTGGGTCCGTCTAAAGACAACCCCTGGGTCCATCTAAAGACCACCCCTGGGTCCGTCTAAAGACCACCCCTGGGTCCGTCTAAAGACCACCCCTGGGTCCATCTAAAGACCACCCCTGGGTCCGTCTAAAGACCACCCCTGGGTCCGTCTAAAGACCACCCCTGGGTCCGTCTAAAGACCACCCCTGGGTCCGTCTAAAGACCACCCCTGGGTCCGTCTAAAGACAACCCCTGGGTCCTTCTAAAGACCACCCCTGGGTCCATCTAAAGACCACCCCTGGGTCCGTCTAAAGACCGCCCCTGGGTCCATCTAAAGACCACACCTGGGTCCGTCTAAAGACCACCCCTGGGTCCGTCTAAAGACCACCCCTGGGTCCGTCTAAAGACCACCCCTGGGTCCGTCTAAAGACCACCCCTGGGTCCGTCTAAAGACCACCCCTGGGTCCGTCTAAAGACCACCCCTGGGTCCGTCTAAAGACCACCCCTGGGTCCATCTAAAGACCACCCCTGGGTCCGTCTAAAGACCACCCCTGGGTCCGTCTAAAGACCACCCCTGGGTCCATCTAAAGACCACCCCTGGGTCCATCTAAAGACCACCCCTGGGTCCGTCTAAAGACCACCCCTGGGTCCATCTAAAGACCACCCCTGGGTCCGTCTAAAGACCACCCCTGGGTCCATCTAAAGACCACCCCTGGGTCCGTCTAAAGACCACCCCTGGGTCCATCTAAAGACCACCCCTGGGTCCATCTAAAGACTACCCCTGGGTCCATCTAAAGACCACTCCTGGGTCCGTCTAAAGACCACCCCTGGGTCCATCTAAAGACCACCCCTGGGTCCATCTAAAGACCACCCCTGGGTGCATCTAAAGACCACCCCTGGGTCCGTCTAAAGACCACCCCTGGGTCCATCTAAAGACCACCCCTGGGTCCGTCTAAAGCAGGTTGACGTGCCTCCAGTTCTCGCAGCCGTTTCCTCTTCCCCTCAGACATCTGGAAGCTTTTCAGCGAGCTGGCGAAGTCCGCGTCGTCACCAACGGCGCCCGAGTCCTCGTCGCTGCTGTCGTTGTCCGACTCCCCGCCCTCTGCGCCGTGATTGGTCGAACTGGAGAAAGAAAGAACGAGAGAATCAAGCAATCAGTCAATCAAACTAATTGATTGAATTGGTTATTTCATAAACATATAATCTGTCTATATAAAAACTGTCCCACTTGGACTGTTGTGCTAACGAACGGTGGCTAACGATACGATCGGATCAAAACATGGATTATAAGAATATAAACCCCTGGATAACGTAGCTACGTGTCTGGCAGGCTAGACGATTAATTTAACACCGTTTTCTACGGTTCTGGCGGGCTGCGTGTTAAATGGTATAAATTGTACCTTTCATTGTTGTCCTCCTCACTGTCTCTGTCCACCACGGTGTCCCATTTAGACTCCGTCCTCCCTGAAGACAAAACAACCAACGGACACAAGAAGCAATTATTCTCAAATTGTATCACTTACTAATTATGAGAATTAGTCTCAGTTCACTGAGACAGAATATATATATACACAAAGATTTGTACCGCATTTTCAAGATTTTTCAAAAATAGCAGATCTACAAGCTCGTGGCACAGAACTCGGTGCCGCGCTATGAGCTTGTAGATCTGCTATTTTTCAACAGCTAAAGTATAACGTAATGCTTAAAACACCAAAAGGGGTTCCCGTCCAGAATGGTGTTATAGCTGACATTACCTTGAGAGAAGGCCTCCGTGTCTCCCATCTTTTCCCACTTAGACAGAGCTAGCGTCGACACCGCAGAGTTAGCCTCGTCCACTGAAACAAACACACACACCAAACAACAGTTATAGTAAGAGAAATCTATGAAAATCTGGGAACTAAATCGTTACCAAGAAATTTCTTCACCAATGTGTTTCTAAAGGTGTCTAATAACATGTACTAAAAGTTTGAAATTCAACTCTCGTGGGAAATTGAGTTTATTAGCATAATATGTGACCATACCCATAACATCCTATATAAGGCAAAAAAGTCCAAATTTCATCATTCTTTAAGTAACATGTGACATATGAAACTAGGGGGTTTTCATGATTCTGAATCCATTCCAAGCATTAGTTTTGCACAAAAAACACTCCTTGTGGGGAAAACGGCCTCACAAACGTGATGAGGTCAGCCCATTTGGTCAAGTGGATATGGCCTAATTTAGCCCAAGGAGTGTTTTTTGTGCAAAACTAATGCTTGGAATGGATTCAGAATCATGAAAACCCCCTAGTTTCATATGTCACATGCTACTTAAAGAATGATGAAATTTGGACTTTTTTGCCTTATATAGGATGTTATGGGTATGGTCACATATTATGCTAATAAACTCAATTTCCCACGGGAGTTGAATTTCAAACTTTTAGTACATGTTATTAGACACCTTTAGAAACACATTGGTGAAGAAATTTCTTGGTAACGATTTAGTTCCCAGATTGGTCAAATAACTGATAAAATGCCCTTACTATTAGCCTCGTCCACTGAGAGAAACACACACACCAAACAAAACACCCCCGTTATAACAGGGGTGGGCAACTTTGACGATGGAGCGGGACACCATATTTCCACACTCACTCCAGAGGGCCACATTGCATATTACTGTCGTAGCAAAAATAGCTGATCTACAAGCTCAAAACGCGTCGCACTGCGACACGTTTTGAGCTTGTAGATCGGCAATTTTTGCTATATATTTTAATTGAAATCCCCGAATAATCATTTGCTATTTTCTTTATTGGAAAAGTAACTTTTTTGATTTAATTTCAAATGCATTTAGTTATAGCTATGTTATAGTTATAGTTATGTTATGTTTATGAACTAAATAAAAATACATTGGACATAAAAAAAAAAAGACAATAACATTTTAATACTAGTAATTAGCTGAAATTCAAATCAATAATATATCATTATTCTGATATTAACCTGATGGCCACATCAAACTCTTTTTGAGGTTACTTTACTAATATTTTTGGGGGTCAAATGAAAACATAAATTAACAACATAAGAAAGAATACAATTCATGAAAAGGGTAATCTCATGTTTTTGACTTGACTACTTTTATGGATATGATTAAGCATCGTAAACCCTGTTTCTAAATAGGCTATACGTACACGTCTGCATGTTTTAAAACAGTTCTAGTGCCGCTAATTGTTTGATCCAGTGTTCCGCCCCTGCATAATACGCTATTCCCGCTATTTGTTTAATGCGTTTAATTCTCTGTTTTAAAATAATTAAAAAGAAACAGCGCATTTATCCGGGACCTGATGACCAGGCCGTCGCGTTATGATGACGAAACCGGAAATCAAGTAGAGTAGAGTTTATTTATTTTGGTCATTAAAAACAATACAGTGCCTGCTTTGTGTTTTTTTTGCAAAAAGAAATATTGACCAAAAAGGTGTAGGCTGAAGCCTAAGCTTAAGCTTAAGCCTAAGCTTAAGTCCCGTCTAAGGCTGAAGCCTAAGCTTAAGTCATCATCTGGGCTGCTAGGGCTTCTGGGAAATTGAGCCCAATGCAAGTGGACGGGGGGGTTTGTTTGGACTACAACTTGCTCTGCACTGTGGTTTCGTTTCGCATTGTCATGGCCGCTGGTGCGTCTGATCATAACAAGACGACGGACCATTTTTTACCGGATTTTTGTGGTTGAAAGCTGCAAATACTTCAGCGTATGCTCCAAAGGTAATAAAACAATGTCGGCAGCGTTGGATATTTGATTAAAATGCGGGGAACGCGGGGTATAGCGTCAAAGTGTTAATAGTGTGTCTGCGAGCGATGCACACATGCACGCGTGTGCGTGCAACGTGTCTGATGGGGCGTCCCCCCCCACACCAGCACTGCCATTGGTTCTCTTACGGGGCATCCCGTCGATGTCGTCCCCGGCCGCGGTGGCTCCTCCTCCTCCTCCCAGGGGAACGCCGTCCAGGTCGTCCACGGGCATCCCGTCCAGAGGGTCCCACCCCAAGGGGGCGCCGTCCAGGTCCAAGGGGGCGTGGCCGTCCAGAGGCACGCCGTCCAGCGCGGCGCCATCTAGTGGCAGGCCGTCCAGAGGAGCCCCGTCCAGGTCGGGAGGATCCTCCTGCTGAGGAGACGCATGAGTTTTAACCCAACACATTGTTTTAACCCGCCACAGTTTTAACCCGCCACAGTTTTAACTCAACCCCGCCGGCCGCAAGGGGTTGTTCAGCAACCGTTCACCACCATTCTTTTTTCTTTCTTTTTTTTGGCTTTCGCATTTATTTAATGTATTTTATGGAGGGACAGACAGTAGGCTGACAGGAAATGGGGAGAGATATGGGGGGGGGGGGGGGGGGAGACATGCAGTAAAGGCCGTCGGGATCGGGAGTCGAACCCGCGGCACACTGCCAGACTGGATTACCAGCCAAGGTGCCTGGACCGCTGAGCCACGGCCCAGCTTCGCCACCATTCTATTTGGTTGTAGAAGAAGAGCGCCTCTAACCTTACTCCGCCAGATGGGGCAGCAGAGAGTACACTGGGTTCCCCCCTCCTGCTCCCATCTGGGAACTCTCAGGCAGACTTGATGCACGGCCACAAAACGGCCTGGCCAATCAGCGGCAGCTAGAGGAGGGATCAAGGCATACACAGTGCTGCCTTCCCCAAAACAGCAATGGTGAAGGTGGCCGCGCTGATCGGACTAATCACTGGCTAAGAGTCTTTAGAAGCGTTCATATTTTAGATGCGGTCACGGGGAGTTGCTATTGAGCCACTAAACACAGTCGCTTTATTTATCCAGTGCCATTTGAAATGGAAAACTCATAAAAAGGACTAGAAAGGCCTCATCCACCACCTTCCTTTTTTCAATTCATTGAGAATGCATTCAGCCTGCGGAATACGCTAAACCCGCTATTTGTTTAATTCGCCGTTATTTAATAATTAAAGCCGATCATCAACATTACCTCAGTGTTGACCAGACCCTGGGAGGTGTTCTGTTATAATAGTTACAGTGTTGACCAGACCCAGGGAGGTGTTCTGTTATAATAGTTACAGTGTTGACCAGACCCAGGGAGGTGTTCTGTTATAATAGTTACAGTGTTGACCAGACCCAGGGAGGTGTTCTGTTATAATAGTTAGTGTTGACCAGACCCAGGAAGATGTGCTGTTATGACCAGACCCAGGGAGATGTCTGTTATGACCAGACCCAGAGAGATGTGCTGTTATGACCAGACCCAGGGAGATGTCTGTTATGACCAGACCCAGGGATATGTCTGTTATGACCAGACCCAGGGAGATGTCTGTTATGACCAGACCCAGGGAGATGTCTGTTATGACCAGACCCAGGAAGATGTGCTGTTATGACCAGACCCAGGAAGATGTTCACTTATCAACGTTACCTCAAGTTTCAGCTCCACGGTCTCCTCGGCTTTGACCAGACCCAGGAAGATGTTCTGTAAGGAGATGAGGTAGGACTCTGGATAGATGGCCCAGTCCTCCCACGCTCTGAAACAACACATGACCTTTTGCTGGAAGCACGAGAACACACACACACACACACACACACACACACACACACACACACACACACACACACACACACACACACACACACACACACACACACACACACACACACACACACACACACACACACACACACAGTTTCATTTCATTGAATAAAACTACAACGAAAACTCTTAAAAGTGGTCTACCTTTTTGAAACGAAATAAAACAAAACTATGATGAACAAAACTGTGTTAAACTATTTTAGGGAGGGACTAGTGGAGAAGAGATCCAGTAGAACTAAATGTTAGGGAGGGACTAGTGGAGAAGAGATCCAGTAGAACTAAATGTCAGGGAGGGACTGGTGGAGAAAGAGATCCAGTAGAACTAAATGTTAGGGAGGGACTAGTGGAGAAGAGATCCAGTAGAACTAAATGTTAGGGAGGGACTAGTGGAGAAGAGATCCAGTAGAACTAAATGTGAGGGAGGGACTAGTGGAGAAGAGATCCAGTAGAACTAAATGTCAGGGAGGGACTAGTGGAGAAGAGATCCAGTAGAACTACATGTGAGGGAGGGACTAGTGGAGTAGAGATCCAGTAGAACTAAAAGACAAGTCATTGTATGTTTCGTTGGATGTCACTCTCTGAAAACAGCAAAATCTACACGCTCACAACGTATCACAGTGCGACACATTGTGAACTTGTAGATCGGCTAGATGAAGGGTTGGCTTGTTTACCCCCACAATCTTGCTAGCCCCGTTTAAAGCCCTGTAACTTCAGAAATGCGCATGCAGGGACCCTGTATACATCAATCTGTAAACATCAATCTGTATACATCAATCTGTATGCATCAATCTGTAAACATCAATCTGTATACATCAATCTGTAAACATCAATCTGTATACATCAATCTGTATACATCAATCTGTAAACATCAATCTGTAAACATCAATCTGTATACATCAATCTGTTTTGATTGATTGATTGAAAATTGTATTAACAGTTTGCAGAATTACAGTACATTTCAAGCACAAACTCAATACAAAGGCTGTTAACTGTGAGTGGACGACCCAATTAAGCATTACACTTGTTTACAACAGGGTCCACCATGTTCAATTCATCAAAACATTTAGAGACGTACAAATAGACACTTCTATATAGACAAAGAACAGTACAGGAATTCATCATAATGGAGGTAAAAAGGGAAAAGAAACATATACAGTGAGGGGAAAAAAGGGGGGCCAGTTTCGAATTGCAGCCGTCCGTAGGTGCCCTTTGAGAGCGGTTTTGAAGGAGTCAAGGGATTCGCATGTCTTAATGACTGTTGGTAGGGCGTTCCACATGTAAACATCAATCCGTATACATCAATCTTTTACCTTGAACTGCTCAGCCTGCAGTCGGGCCTGTATGTTCTTGTACGCCAAGTTCATGTCTTTGAAGATCTGTGGGAGTTTTATTTCAAAGCTGGAAAACAAGGAGACAGTTAAACCATTCAGGCCTGACGTCGAAATTTAAAAAAAAAAAGTTTTCTAAATCATGACAATTTTCGGAAAGATTTGAGGCACATTTTAATGATTTTTCAAAAATAGCAGACCTACAAGTTCATAGCACGCCACTCGGTGGCGCGCTATGAGCTTGTAGATCTGCTATTTTTCAATAGCTAAATTATAACATAATGTTTAAAACACCAAAAGGGGTTCCCGCCCAAAATGGGTTAATGGTTAATGTGGTTAAACGCTAACGTGACATGGATGCGTTCCAGGTCTCAATGGATTAACCCATTTAGGCCTGACGTCGAAATTATAAAATGTCTTCTAAATCCTGACAGTTTTCTGTCAGGATTTGCGCCACATGTTCACGATTTCTCAAAAATAGCAGACCTACAAGCTCGTAGCGCGGCACCGCTATTTTTAAATAGCTAAAGTATAACATGGGTTAAAGAAGCATGCGGTAAACATTCATAAAGTTATGCTGAGGTGAAGGTGTTTTTCTTACTATTTCCTGTAATACGAAGCGTTTTTCACTTTGGCGCAGGAGTTGTGCAGGATGTCGGATATGAGGTACAATCTGGCAATCTGTGGAAATCACAACAAAAGTCACGCTTAAAACATCTTTACTAAAAGAACTATCTATATTGTGACCGTTTTCTGACCGACTTTTTGTATTTGATTTTTCATGTCATGTGAAAGCAGGGAATCGTAGCTTCAAATTGACATATTGGTTGTTCAGTTTGACCCACCAGTTTTGGAGATATGGCTTATAGAGTAATGTCTTGCAGAAGACAGCGAGTTGAGAAAACAGGCTTGAAAGGTTCACTTCTGTGGACTCTAACATTACACCTAGCTACATGTTTAAGCATTTATTACTGTACTGTACTGTACTGTACTGTACTGTACTGTACTGTACTGTACTGTACTGTACTGTACTGTACTGTACTGTACTGTACTGTACTGTACTGTACTGTACTGTACTAGCCCTCCTCCCTGGCCTCTGTGTCTGTGTGTTAGGCTGTGCAACAGTGACACTTGGTCGTGAACAAACGCTGCAATGCTATTTCCGTGCTCGGACACAGGGACACAGCCACATACATAGCCGTCTATATGAGTGGTTGCACCACTCAAAAATAATAAATAAAAATCACGCCCATGTGAAGTGTGGCCAATCACCCTATAAGGTGATTGGCCAGACCTTCTGCCTACTAAAAGGTGATTGGCCAGCCCTTCTGCCTAGTAAAAGGTGATTGGCCAGACCTTCTGCCTACTAAAAGGTGATTGGCCAGACCTTCTGCCTACTAAAAGGTGATTGGCCAGACCTTCTGCCTACTAACAGGTGATTGGCCAGACCTTCTGCCTGCTAACAGGTGATTGGCCAGCCCTTCTGCCTACTAACAGGTGATTGGCCAGACCTTCTGCCTACTAACAGGTGATTGGCCAGACAGACCTTCTTCTGCAGTGGCGTCTGGATCAAGCCGAAGCTCTCTGCGATGTGAGACACGACCTCCTCGGCTGCCTCGGCCCGGTTCAGACAGAACACCATGGCTCCGCTGATCTCCTCCCTCAGAGGGGTCAGCTCCTTCACTAGGGTCTCCAGTTTCTGTCTGTTCCTGAAACATAGAATTATTAATATTATAATAACAGACAGAACACCATCTCCTCCCTCAGAGGGGTCAGCTCCTTGACCAGGGTCTCTAGTTTCTGTCTGTTCCTGAAACATAAAGAATTAATATTATAAACACCATCTCCTCCCTCAGGGGGGTCAGCTCCTTGACCAGGGTCTCTAGTTTCTGTCTGTTCCTGAAACATAACTAATTATTATTATTATAGAGTCTGAGGTCAATATCGCTAGAGGGCACAAATCCACGGGTTCATGTACTTTTTTTATTTGCATTGTAATCCCCCATATAGGGGGATCTTAGATCACCTCATATAAGAACTGTGTTTGAAAAATAAACCCCGGGGACCCAGGGTGACCAGATGTCCCTCTTTGCGTGGGACAGTCCCTCATTTCCAAGACTTTTCAGGCGTCCCACAAAATGACACCCTGTCCCACATTGTGACTGACAGGCAATTGCATCAGTGTTCAAATGCCCTAATAGTTTAGTCCCCTAATAGTTGGCCTTCTGTTGTAAAGCTCTCTCATTGTCTCTTCCTGCAAGATGTGTTTTTATGCCTGTTAAAATAGCATAAAAATAAAAATAAAGCATCATTTTAAACACCAGAGGAGTTTATAAATGATAGCCAATAGGCCTATGGTGGAATATGACATCAAGGCATTTAATAGCAACTCAAGTAGTAAGTTGCTAACCCGGTACTAAGTTGCTAACCCGGTATACTGTACCGGTACCCGGTACAGTATCGCTTGTGTGGGACAAGTGTGACGGGGGGGACGGGGTCCCCCCCCGTCACACTTGTCCCACACAAGCCATACTTCTGTCCCTCAAATTAACAGTTTGGATCTGGTCACCCTAGCCTGGGGCCCGCCGGACCCCCTGGAACTCCCTTAGGGACCCCTGGGGGTCCCCGGACCCCACTGACCCCCTGGAACTCCCTCAAGGACCCCTGGGGGTCCCCGGACCCCCTGGAACTCCCTCAAGGATTCCTGGGGGTCCCCGGACCCGCTGGAACTCCCTCAGGGACCCCCGGGGGTCCCCAGACCCCCTGGAACTCCCTCAAGGACCCCCTGGGGGTCCCCGGACCCCCTGGAACTCCCTGGGAACTCCCTCAGGGACCCTTGGGGGTCCCCGGACCCCCTGGAACTCCCTCAGGGACCCCCTGGGGGCCCCCGGACGCTGCTATAGATTCTACTCACTCTGCCTTCAGCTGTCCTTTCTTCACCTCCTCCTCCTCCTCCTGAGAGGCGTTCTCCTCCTCCACCCCCTCCCCCCGCTCCCCCCCCTCCCCCTCCTCCTCCGCGTTGTCATGGAGATATGGGTTTAGGGGCGGCGGCCTCCACAGCGAGCCGCCGCGGAACATCCGGAAGTCTGACGGCCGCCACTCGCTGGGCGTCTCGCCCTGTAGGGGGAGAGACACACACACACACACACGACCGAATATGGTCATTTAGGAAGATAGGACACACGACCGAATATTGTCATTTAGGAAGATTTAGGAGACACGACCAAATATGGTGTTTTAAGAAAGATAGGAGACACACAACCAAATATGGTAATTTAGGAAGATATAGGAGACACACACACACGACCAAATATGGTCATTTAGGAAGATAGGACACACAACCAAATATGGTGTTTTCAGAGTGACACACACACACACACACGCACGCACGCACACACACACACACACCTGCAGAATGGAGTAGAGCTTCCAGCGGTAGTACACGTGGTCCTGGCTCTTGTTGTCAAACAGGAATCTGAGACGATAAAGAACAATTATTCATGTTCATTGATTAATCTGAGACGATAAAGAACAATTATTCATGTTCATTGATTAATCTGAGACGATAAAGAATAATTATTCATGTTCATTGATTAATCTGAGACGATAAAGAACAATTATTCATGTTCATTGATTAATCTGAGACGATAAAGAACAATTATTCATGTTCATTGATTAATCTGAGACGATAAAGAACAATTATTCATGTTCATTGATTCATCTGAGACGATAAAGAACAATTATTCATGTTCATTGATTCATCTGAGACGATAAAGAATAATAATTATTCCGGTCAGTGAAAAAGGGTAGTCGACGGACGTATTTCGTCATAGTTTAAATGGAGGAAATCAACACTCCCTGCTCTGATTGGTCCAGGTCTCCATCCTACCTGAACTCCAATCAACTCAAATCAACACTCCCTGCTCTGATTGGTCCAGGTCTCCATCCTACCTGAACTCCAATCAACTCAAATCAACACTCCCTGCTCTGATTGGTCCAGGTCTCCATCCTACCTGAACTCAAATCAACTCAAATCAACACTCCCTGCTCTGATTGGTCCAGGTCTCCATCCTACCTGAACTCAAATCAACTCAAATCAACACTCCCTGCTCTGATTGGTCCAGGTCTCCATCCTACCTGAACTCAGGGTTGTTCTTCTCCTTGTTCATGATGATGGCCTCGAACATCGGCCCCTCCCTCACCACGAACTCTATCATCCTGTGGATGAGCCCCAACAGGCTTCTATGGGGAGAGCGAGACAGAGAGACATGGGGTTTATACAGGAGAGAGAGAGAGACCGAGAGACATGGGGTTTATACAGGAGAGAGAGGGAGACATAGGGTTTATACAGGAGAGAGAGAGAGACCGAGAGACATGGGGTTTATACAGGAGAGAGAGGGAGACATAGGGTTTATACAGGAGAGAGACGGAGAGACATAGGGTTTATACAGGAGAGAGAGACAGAGAGACTTGGGGTTTATACAGGAGAGAGGGAGAGACATAGGGTTTATACAGGAGAGAGACGGAGAGACATAGGGTTTATACAGGAGAGAGAGAGAGACATAGGGTTTATACCGGAGAGAGAGAGAGGCATAGGGTTTATACAGGAGAGAGAGAGAGACATAGGGTTTATACAGGAGAGAGAGAGAGACAGAGAGACTTGGGGTTTATACAGGAGAGAGGGAGAGATAGAGATAGATAGAGAGAGAGAGAGAGAGATAGAGAGGGAGAGAGAGAGAGAGCGAGAGAGCGTGAGAGAGAGAGCAAGACAGGGTTTAAACAGGAGAGAAAAGGGGAGAGAGACAGAGAGACATGGGGTTTATACAGGAGAGAGTGTGTGTGTGTGTGTGTGTGTGCGCATGCGTGGCCTGCTGTGTGTGTGTCTGTGTGCTTGTGCGTGCTGTGTGTGCGTGCACGTGTGCGTGCGTACCTTTCGGTGGGGATGACCACTCTGACGATGGCTTCCGACAGAGTCTGCTTGTGACGCCAAACCCAACGATGACATCATGAAAACAAGATTAAGGTTAGCGTTTAGACACGTGAAAACACTCGCGCTATGAGATTGTAGATCTGCTATTTTTCAATAGCCTAGCTAAAGTATAACATGATGCTATAAACACCAAAAGGGGTTCCCGCCCAAAATGGGTTAAGGACAAAAGGAACATTTCTGGCCCTGGGGGTGAATCACATCATTCCTTACTCTTGGCAGTGAAAGAGTGAACGCCCACCTTGTCGAAGTCGTCTCGCTGCCTCTCGGGCGGCCGTGTGAAGTCGTTGCGGAAGCGGTCCTTGGGCTGCGCGTTGAACGGCAGCCCTGAAGGGGGCGGCGGCGCCGCCTTCTTCAGCACCATGGCGCGGTACAGGGGCTGGGGGGGGATGCGCACCGCCTTGCCCCAGCCCAGCTTCATCTCCATGCCCATCACCACCTTACCTGGAGGGGGAGTAACAACACACACTCCATCACACCTTACCTGAAAGGTAAGTACACGTAAGCGAAACCATATCAGTCCTGTACTAGCCTCCCTCCACTGGCTTCCTGTGCGATACAGGATTGATTTCAAAGTCTTGCTCTTTGTTTTTAAGTGTCTAATTGGTTTGGCCCCCATTTATTTATCTGAACTGCTGAAACCCGATATGTTCCGCTGACCAGCTTCTCCTGGTGGTGCCTAAAACCAGGCTGAAGCTCAGAGGGAACCGGGCTTTTGCAGTGGCAGCTCCCAAGCTCTGGAATGAGCTGCCTCTGCACATAAGACAAGCCCCCACCCTCCAGGTGTTTACCTCTGCACATAAGACAAGCCCCCACCCCCCAGGTGTTTACCTCTGCACATAATACAAGCCCCCCACCCTCCAGGTGTTTACCTCTGCACATAAGACAAGCCCCCCACCCTCCAGGTGTTTACCTCTGCACATAAGACAAGCCCCCACCCCCCAGGTGTTTACCTCTGCACATAAGACAAGCCCCCCACCCTCCAGGTGTTTACCTCTGCACATAAGACAAGCCCCCCACCCTCCAGGTGTTTACCTCTGCACATAAGACAAGCCCCCACCCCCCAGGTGTTTACCTCTGCACATAAGACAAGCCCCCCACCCTCCAGGTGTTTACCTCTGCACATAAGACAAGCCTCCACCCCCCAGGTGTTTACCTCTACACATAAGACAAGCCCCCCACCCTCCAGGTGTTTACCTCTGCACATAAGACAAGCCCCCCACCCTCCAGGTGTTTACCTCTGCACATAAGACAAGCCCCCACCCTCCAGGTGTTTACCTCTGCACATAAGACAAGCCCCCACCCTCCAGGTGTTTACCTCTGCACATAAGACAAGCCCCCACCCTCCAGGTGTTTACCTCTGCACATAAGACAAGCCCCCACCCTCAGGTGTTTAAATCACGCCTCAAGACCTATCTTTATTCCTTGGCTTTTCCAAGCACAGTATGAGATGTTTTCTGATGTTTAATGTGACACTGTGCATGTTGTTTGTTGTTTAAAATGAAGTTGCGTTTTTTCTTAATGTTTTACTGTAAAGCACTTTGGAACGTTGTTATTTAAATAAAGGTGGTATGGTATGGTATGGTAAGTAACACACTCCATCACCACCTTACCTTACCTTAATGTCAGCCAATATAGAGCGTCGCAGTCCCGCCCCCTTTCATGACGACGCCAGGCCCAGGAAATGAATCCCAATGCATTTCCCCTCATAGACATTTCAAAACGTATTTATTTAAAGACCTTATAAGCGTCGTACGAAGCCAACTTGAGTCGTGACAAATCATGACATCAAACACAATATTTTGGACCAAACAAATAATTACAAAGAAGAAAAACCAAAGTGTTTTTTTTCTACTTTCTAATTCTTTGTTTGGCCCAAAACATTGTGTTTGTTGTCGTGATTTGTCACGACAAGAGTTGGCTTTGTCCGCGGCGTAAACATCTTTAAATAAATACTTTCTGAAAAGTCTATGAGGAAAATGAACGGGGATTTCTTTTCCGGGTCTCTCGAGGGGGCGGGACTGTGACGCTCTATAATGGGGAGAGAGAGAGAGAGTGAGAGATAGAGAGAGAGAGGGGGGGGGGGGGACCGTGTATGTACGTGCGTGTGTGTGTGTGTATGTGTGTGCGTACCGTTCAGCGAGGCCATAGCCCTCTCTGCATCCTTGCGTGTGTGTGTGTGTATGTACGTGCGTGTGTGTGTATGTACGTGCGTGTGTGTGTATGTATGTACGTGCGTGTGTGTGTATGTATGTGCGTGCATGTGTGTGCGTACCGTTCAGCGAGGCCATAGCCCTCTCTGCATCCTTGCGTGTGTATGTACGTGCGTGTGTGTGTGTATGTACGTGTGTGTGCGTGTATGTACGTGCGTGTATGTGTGTGCGTACCGTTCAGCGACGCCATGGCCCTCTCTGCATCCTTGCGTGTGTATGTACGTGCGTGTGTGTGTATGTACGTGCGTGTGTGTGTATGTACGTGCGTGTGTGTGTATGTATGTGCGTGTGCGTACCGTTCAGCGACGCCATGGCTCTCTCTGCGTCCTTGCGTGTGTATGTACGTGCGTGTATGTGTGTGCGTACCGTTCAGCGACGCCATGGCCCTCTCTGCGTCCTTGCGTGTGTATGTACGTGCGTGTATGTGTGTGCGTACCGTTCAGCGACGCCATGGCTCTCTCTGCGTCCTTGCGTGTCATGAAGGCCACGAAGCCTCGGTTACAGTTCCGTGCTCTCTCCTCCTCAGAGCGAGGCCACATGATCTTCACGCTGGCCAGAGGACCGAACTTCACAAACTCCTTACAGAGCAGCTCCTCGTTCATCTGGAAGGTTACATTCATATGTTAAATACTTTATTAACATTAAATTATTATGTTCAATACTTTATTAACATTACATTAATATGTTAAATACTTTAACATTAAATTATTATGTTCAATACTTCACAAACTCCTTACAGACATATGTTACATACTTTATTAACATTATATTCATATGTGACATACTTTATTAACATTAAATGATTATGTTAAATACTTCACAAACTCCTTACAGAGGAGCTCCTCGTTCATCTGACCAAGCTTCCTACCCACTACCGTTTTGTCTTTACAGTCGCACAAATGTATCCTGATATAATAGAAATCATCTAAGATAATCTCTCTCTATGCTTGCTGCTTAGTAGAACAAATCAATGTAAAGATATTTTAACATTTTCGTGAAACAGAAATGGCAGCTTCCTCGCTCGGATTTCTGAAAGTGTAGTTCCAGACTCTAGTCTAAAGCAGGGGTTCTCAACGTTTTTGGCCGGGGACCCCCGAAAATGCTTTGGCAACGTCTCGGGACCCCCGCCCCACCCCCTCCCGACCCCCAATATAAATTGACTGCTACAATAACCTTAAACCATTTTGGGCGGGAACCCCTTTTGGTGTTTAAAGCATTGTTATAATTTAGCTATTTAAAAATAGCAGATCTACAAGCTCGTAGCGCGCCACTCGCGCCACTCGGTGGCGCGCTACGAGCTTGTAGATCTGCTATTTTTGAAAAATCATGAAAATAAAATTTAAAAAAAAATCTTTTTTTTTTTTTTGAAAATAATTTGGGGACCCCCTAAAATAATTTGGCGACCCCCCGAGGGGTCGCGACCCACGGGTTGAGAACCCCTGGTCTAAAGCATTCAGAGATGTCTCAATTGAATTGATTTCAATTCAATTCAGTAATTGATTGAAACCTTTATTTATTCTCGAAAAGAGCATTGCGGTTCCCCCTCATTTGCAATGCTGACGAGATCACACATATAAAACAATTTAAGACAGATATAAAACACAAATCAAATCTTCAAGGCATAGAGACATAATATACAGACAGTGAAACAACACATAAGTTAAAAACAGTTACATATTGAGGTAGGGAGGTTTAAAAGCAGGTTATTAACACTCCGAACGCCCAGGACGAAGTTCTTTGTCCTTTCTATTAGTAACGCCCGACGCTCAGGACGAAGTATTGTCCAAAAGACGAAGTTTATTGATACGAGAACAGAACGCATGGCTGTATAGCCCAGGCGCGCCTCCTGGGCTGTCCTCGGTGACGCGCAAGAGTGAGGCGTCATCGAAAAACTCCCTCCTCTGTTTAGCTGATGAAAACGAAAATCTTAAAACGTTCATAAATCGCGATCTAAATCATCCCGTCTTTTTCTGAAAAAAGATCCTGTGTTAGACGGCGCTCCGCGGTCCAGTCGCTAGTCTCGATAGATTTATTCTTGTCTCCCGTTGTTGTCGATCGACTCTCGAGTGCTGTGGCTATTGTTAGCTGCTACACAACATCATGAACTTCCGGCCGGTCCGTCCGGAAAAGGCGTCCGTGTTTATAAATCGACTGGACGCATGAATGTAATGGATTAAATAGTTCCAGGCAATTAAAGTGTTAAATTGACCATATGATATTGGGGTACCAATTTTCAGTGTTTGCTATGGAGCGTTCCATAGTTGTCTGGCAACGCAAGACTACCTTGGTACTGATTTAGTTTGACCCAGTCTCACCTTGGTACTGATTTAGTTTGACCCAGTCTCACCTTGGTACTGATTTAGTTTGACCCAGTCTCACCTTGGTACTGATGCCTCCGATGTACAGGTTGGTAGTGTTGGGCACAGCTGGGTCGAACGGGTCGTCAAACAATACTGGATGGACAGACAGACGGAGAGAGAGAGAGAGAGAGAGAGAGAGAGAGAGAGAGAGAGAGAGAAAGAGAGAGAGAGAGAGAGAGAAAGAGAGAGAGAGAGAGAGAGAGAGAGAGAGAGAGAGAGAGAACAAAAGGTGAATGACACAAAGGGCTGTATTTCCGTCCATAAACCTAAACCTCTTATCCCTAAACTAATTTGCCTTTTTTTTTTTTATTATTATTAATTTGAAAAAACATTTTCGAATAGTTAAAATAGCCAATCTACAAGCCCTTCTAGACCAGAAAGCACGCTGGCTGGGCCAGGCTACCCGCCCCTCTAGACCAGAAAGCACGCTGGCTGGGCCAGGCTACCCGCCCCTCTAGACCAGAAAGCACGCTGGCTGGGCCAGGCTACCCGCCCCTCTAGACCAGAAAGCACGCTGGCTGGGCCAGGCTACCACCCGCCCCTCTAGACCAGAAAGCACGCTGGCTGGGGCAGGCTACCACCCGCCCCTCTAGACCAGAAAGCACGCTGGCTGGGCCAGGCTACCCGCCCCTCTAGACCAGAAAGCACGCTGGCTGGGCCAGGCTACCACCCGCCCCTCTAGACCAGAAAGCACGCTGGCTGGGGCAGGCTACCACCCGCCCCTCTAGACCAGAAAGCACGCTGGCTGGGCCAGGCTACCCGCCCCTCTAGACCAGAAAGCACGCTGGCTGGGCCAGGCTACCACCCGCCCCTCTAGACCAGAAAGCACGCTGGCTGGGCCAGGCTACCACCCGCCCCTCTAGACCAGAAAGCACGCTGGCTGGGGCAGGCTACCACCCGCCCCTCTAGACCAGAAAGCACGCTGGCTGGGCCAGGCTACCCGCCCCTCTAGACCAGAAAGCACGCTGGCTGGGCCAGGCTACCACCCGCCCCTCTAGACCAGAAAGCACGCTGGCTGGGGCAGGCTACCACCCGCCCCTCTAGACCAGAAAGCACGCTGGCTGGGCCAGGCTACCCACCCCTCTAGACCAGAAAGCACGCTGGCTGGGCCAGGCTACCACCCTCCCCTCTAGACCAGAAAGCACGCTGGCTGGGCCAGGCTACCCCCCCTCTAGACCAGAAAGCACACTGGCTGGGCCAGGCTACCACCCGCCCCTCTAGACCAGAAAGCACGCTGGCTACCCGCCCCTCTAGACCAGAAAGCACGCTGGCTGGGCCAGGCTCTCTGTAAAGCAATTTGAGCTGCATTTCATGTCATGAAAGCTGCTATAAAAAAAAGTGTATTGTTATTAATGGGAACTTAAGATATTCAGAAAGTGGGCTTCAAATCGAGCTGCTATTCTTTGCCACCTCTATAGTCCATATTTGGGCATAGCTACGGTGGAAACTATGGACATGCCAGGGCATAGTGACATCAGAGGGATGACATAATCATCTTACCAGACGGGAGATATAAGACGATGCAGAAGCAGTTCACATGCAGTGCTGTCTACCAACCAATCCCTTTACAGATACTGGAGTCCAACTGAAGTTCAGAACAACCGTCCATTCTCACTCAGTGCCACAGACCTCTCCTTGTCTCTGATTGGCTGGAACCACAGACCCCTCCTTGCCTCTGATTGGCTATTCGGAGTCCCTCTGTGAGCGTCGTTGAAGTCACGTCTATCTTCTCAGCGACGAGCAGAAATGGCGTCTGCCAGCGGTATCATGTCTGAAGATCACTTCCTGTGTTCCATCTGTATGGAGGTGTTCACTGATCCGGTCAGCACTCCATGTGGACACAACTACTGCAAAGCCTGTATCACACGTTACTGGGACGCTAAGGATGTGTGCAAGTGTCCACTGTGTAACAGAACATGCTTAAAGAATCAAGAATTCTTTGTTAACAAAGTATTCTCTGAGATGGTCGATCAGTTCAGGAGTCACAAGATGAAAGAAGAATACGAAGCAAAGACTGAGGCTGTAGTTCAGCAGATGATCCAGGAGAGACGACTGAAGATTCAGGAGGTCAAACGTTCAGTAGAGCTCAGCAGGAAAGATGCAGATGCAGTCATAGCCGTCAGTGTGCAGGTCTTCACTGCTCTGATCAGCTGTTTTGAGAGAAGCCAGGCTGAGCTCATTGGTGTGGTTGAAGAGAAGCAGAAAACAACAGAGAAACAGGCTGAAGGCTTCATTGAAGATCTGCAAATGGAAGTCACTCAGTTAGAGAAGAGAATCTCTGAGCTGAAACTGATTTCACACACTGAAGACCACCTCCACCTCCTTCAGAACTTCACATCCATCAACACAGAGTGGAGACCCACCAAGGACTGGACAAAGGTCAATGTCCACCAGTCTTCACATGTGGGGACAGTGAGGACAGCTGTGTCTCAGCTGGAGAAGACACTCGGCCAAGAGATGAAGAAGCTGTGTGATGCTGAGCTGAGGAGGATCCAGCAATATGAGGTGGATGTGACTCTGAACCCTGATACAGCACATCCCTGGCTCATCCTGTCTGAGGATGGAAAACAAGTGAGTTGTGGGGAAAAAAATCATATGAGAAACATGAGGAATCTCCCTGACAACACAGAGAGATTCTCTAGATATGCCCATGTCTTAGGAAGACAAGGATTCTCCTCAGGAAGGTTTTACTATGAGGTTCAGGTTGGAGGGAAGACTGGCTGGGATGTAGGAGTGACCAGAGAGTCCATCGACAGGAAGGGAGTGATCACACAGAGACCCAACGATGGTTACTGGACTATAGTGTTGAGGAATGGAAATGAGTACAAGGCGTACAAGTACGACCCTGCTGTCCTCCTCCCTGTAAGAGAGAAGCTCCAGAAAGTTGGAGTGTTTGTGGATTATGAGGAAGGTCTGGTCTCCTTTTATGATGTGGAGACCAGAGTTCACCTCTACTCTTTCACTGGCTGCTCCTTCACTGAGAAACTCTTTCCATTCTTCAGTCCAGGTGTTAATGCTGGTGGTAGAGACTCTATTCCTCTGATCATCTCTCCTGTTCAGGGGTGGCAGGTTATTTAATATAGTATTTTGATAGCTCCGCTGCACTCTGGGGCGTCAGGTCTTACCGGGTCGGAGCTCCGGACCGCCCCGGCCCACTTTCACCCCTGCTCCTGTTACCAAAGAACAGCATGGAGTTTAAATAAACAGTACATTTCACGTGTCTTTAATCTTTAGAAGATATTAAAAACATGTAAAAGAAAAACAAAATCTCTTCACTGTCAGGTGAAAAGCGTCTTGGACGCTCATGCGTTGAAGGAAGCATGAAGTCAGTCCGTTGCTCTCCCCAGGTTGGCGGAGGAAGTGTAGCACCCAGGATTACATTAGTGACACTGGGTGAAAAATATGGGTTACAAAATCGTGGGATAAAAATGTAGGGGGAAAAACATGTAAAAGAAAATGTAACAGTAAAATAGCAGATCTACAAGCTCAGAAGTATAGTAATGTAAACTAAATATGCATAAAGTTCATCTAGATTTAAAGGTATCTCTGTAGATTGGTTTGACTGATCGGTGTTGTGTAAATCAGTGTTTGTTTGTGTACACATTATGTTTTCTATGAATATGTTGGGTTGATTCTAACGTGTTTTCACTAACCTGCATCGGCCTTCTGAAAAAATGAAATCATTAAAGAAAGGCCAGGCTACCGCCCCTTTAGACCAGAAAGCACGCTGGCTGGGCCAGGCTACCCGCCCCTCTAGACCAGAAAGCATGCTGGCTGGGCCAGGCTACCCGCCCCTCTAGACCAGAAAGCACGCTGGCTGGGCCAGGCTACCACCCGCCCCTCTAGACCAGAAAGCACGCTGGCTGGGCCAGGCTACCACCCGCCCCTCTAGACCAGAAAGCACGCTGGCTGGGCCAGGCTAGCACCCGCCCCTCTAGACCAGAAAGCACGCTGGCTGGACCAGGCTACCACCCGCCCCTCTAGACCAGAAAGCACGCTGGCTGGGCCAGGCTACCACCCGCCCCTCTAGACCAGAAAGCACGCTGGCTGGGCCAGGCTACCACCCGCCCCTCTAGACCAGAAAGCACGCTGGCTGGGCCAGGCTACCACCCGCCCCTCTAGACCAGAAAGCACGCTGGCTGGGCCAGGCTAGCACCCGCCCCTCTAGACCAGAAAGCACGCTGGCTGGGCCAGGCTACCACCCGTCCCTCTAGACCAGAAAGCACGCTGGCTGGGCCAGGCTACCACCCGCCC
Organism: Electrona antarctica; assembly: GCF_951216825.1. Taxonomy (NCBI): domain Eukaryota; kingdom Metazoa; phylum Chordata; class Actinopteri; order Myctophiformes; family Myctophidae; genus Electrona; species Electrona antarctica. Next base: position 55,522,881 of record NC_136790.1, read on the forward strand.
CTCTAGACCAGAAAGCACGCTGGCTGGGCCAGGCTACCACCCGTCCCTCTAGACCAGAAAGCACGCTGGCTGGGCCAGGCTACCACCCGCCCCTCTAGACCAGAAAGCACGCTGGCTGGGCCAGGCTACCACCCGCCCCTCTAGACCAGAAAGCACGCTGGCTGGGCCAGGCTACCACCCGCCCCTCTAGACCAGAAAGCACGCTGGCTGGGCCAGGCTACCACCCGCCCCTCTAGACCAGAAAGCACGCTGGCTGGGCCAGGCTACCACCCGTCCCTCTAGACCAGAAAGCACGCTGGCTGGGCCAGGCTAGCACCCGCCCCTCTAGACCAGAAAGCACGCTGGCTGGGCCAGGCTACCCGCCCCTCTAGACCAGAAAGCACGCTGGCTGGGCCAGGCTACCCGCCCCTCTAGACCAGAAAGCACGCTGGCTGGGCCAGGCTACCACCCGCCCCTCTAGACCAGAAAGCACGCTGGCTGGGCCAGGCTACCACCCGCCCCTCTAGACCAGAAAGCACGCTGGCTGGGCCAGGCTACCACCCGCCCCTCTAGACCAGAAAGCACGCTGGCTGGGCCAGGCTACCACCCGCCCCTCTAGACCAGAAAGCACGCTGGCTGGGCCAGGCTACCACCCGCCCCTCTAGACCAGAAAGCACGCTGGCTGGGCCAGGCTACCACCCGTCCCTCTAGACCAGAAAGCACGCTGGCTGGGCCAGGCTACCACCCGCCCCTCTAGACCAGAAAGCACGCTGGCTGGGCCAGGCTACCACCCGCCCCTCTAGACCAGAAAGCACGCTGGCTGGGCCAGGCTACCCGCCCCTCTAGACCAGAAAGCACGCTGGCTGGGCCAGGCTACCACCCGCCCCTCTAGACCAGAAAGCACGCTGGCTGGGCCAGGCTACCCGCCCCTCTAGACCAGAAAGCACGCTGGCTGGGCCAGGCTACCCGCCCCTCTAGACCAGAAAGCATGCTGGCTGGGCCAGGCTACCCGCCCCTCTAGACCAGAAAGCATGCTGGCTGGGCCAGGCTACCCGCCCCTCTAGACCAGAAAGCACGCTGGCTGGGCCAGGCTACCACCCGCCCCTCTAGACCAGAAAGCACGCTGGCTGGGCCAGGCTACCACCCGCCCCTCTAGACCAGAAAGCACGCTGGCTGGGCCAGGCTACCACCCGCCCCTCTAGACCAGAAAGCACGCTGGCTGGGCCAGGCTACCACCCGCCCCTCTAGACCAGAAAGCACGCTGGCTGGGCCAGGCTACCACCCGTCCCTCTAGACCAGAAAGCACGCTGGCTGGGCCAGGCTACCACCCGCCCCTCTAGACCAGAAAGCACGCTGGCTGGGCCAGGCTACCACCCGCCCCTCTAGACCAGAAAGCACGCTGGCTGGGCCAGGCTACCACCCGCCCCTCTAGACCAGAAAGCATGCTGGCTGGGCCAGGCTACCACCCGCCCCTCTAGACCAGAAAGCATGCTGGCTGGGCCAGGCTACCCGCCCCTCTAGACCAGAAAGCACGCTGGCTGGGCCAGGCTACCACCCGCCCCTCTAGACCAGAAAGCATGCTGGCTGGGCCAGGCTACCCGCCCCTCTAGACCAGAAAGCATGCTGGCTGGGCCAGGCTACCCGCCCCTCTAGACCAGAAAGCACGCTGGCTGGGCCAGGCTACCACCCGCCCCTCTAGACCAGAAAGCACGCTGGCTGGGCCAGGCTACCACCCGCCCCTCTAGACCAGAAAGCACGCTGGCTGGGCCAGGCTACCACCCGCCCCTCTAGACCAGAAAGCACGCTGGCTGGGCCAGGCTACCACCCGCCCCTCTAGACCAGAAAGCACGCTGGCTGGGCCAGGCTACCACCCGTCCCTCTAGACCAGAAAGCACGCTGGCTGGGCCAGGCTACCACCCGCCCCTCTAGACCAGAAAGCACGCTGGCTGGGCCAGGCTACCACCCGCCCCTCTAGACCAGAAAGCACGCTGGCTGGGCCAGGCTACCACCCGCCCCTCTAGACCAGAAAGCATGCTGGCTGGGCCAGGCTACCACCCGCCCCTCTAGACCAGAAAGCACGCTGGCTGGGCCAGGCTACCACCCGCCCCTCTAGACCAGAAAGCATGCTGGCTGGGCCAGGCTACCACCCGCCCCTCTAGACCAGAAAGCATGCTGGCTGGGCCAGGCTACCCGCCCCTCTAGACCAGAAAGCACGCTGGCTGGGCCAGGCTACCACCCGCCCCTCTAGACCAGAAAGCATGCTGGCTGGGCCAGGCTACCCGCCCCTCTAGACCAGAAAGCATGCTGGCTGGGCCAGGCTACCCGCCCCTCTAGACCAGAAAGCACGCTGGCTGGGCCAGGCTACCACCCGCCCCTCTAGACCAGAAAGCACGCTGGCTGGGCCAGGCTACCACCCGCCCCTCTAGACCAGAAAGCACGCTGGCTGGGCCAGGCTACCACCCGCCCCTCTAGACCAGAAAGCACGCTGGCTGGGCCAGGCTACCACCCGCCCCTCTAGACCAGAAAGCACGCTGGCTGGGCCAGGCTACCACCCGTCCCTCTAGACCAGAAAGCACGCTGGCTGGGCCAGGCTACCACCCGCCCCTCTAGACCAGAAAGCACGCTGGCTGGGCCAGGCTACCACCCGCCCCTCTAGACCAGAAAGCACGCTGGCTGGGCCAGGCTACCACCCGCCCCTCTAGACCAGAAAGCATGCTGGCTGGGCCAGGCTAGGGTCAAACATCTGATCTCTCTTTTGGGTCACGGGCTAAAGAGTTTGGGAAGCTCTGCTCTGGACAGTTCTGTAAACACACCAACCTGATGGTCTGGGCAGTGAAACCAACCTGATGGTCTGGGCAGTGAAACCAACCTGATGGTCTGGGCAGTGAAACCAACCTGATGGTCTGGGCAGTGAAACCAACCTGATGGTCTGGGCAGTGAAACCAACCTGATGGTCTGGGCAGTGAAACCAACCTGATGGTCTGGGCAGTGAAACCAACCTGATGGTCTGGGCAGTGAAACCAACCTGATGGTCTGGGCAGTGAAACCAACCTGATGGTCTGGGCAGTGAAACCAACCTGATGGTCTGGGCAGTGAAACCAACCTGATGGTCTGGGCAGTGAAACCAACCTGATGGTCTGGGCAGTGAAACCAACCTGATGGTCTGGGCAGTGAAACCAACCTGATGGTCTGGGCAGTGAAACCAACCTGATGGTCTGGGCAGTGAAACCAACCTGATGGTCTGGGCAGTGAAACCAACCTGATGGTCTGGGCAGTGAAACCAACCTGATGGTCTGGGCAGTGAAACCAACCTGATGGTCTGGGCAGTGAAACCAACCTGATGGTCTGGGCAGTGAAACCAACCTGATGGTCTGGGCAGTGAAACCAACCTGATGGTCTGGGCAGTGAAACCAACCTGATGGTCTGGGCAGTGAAACCAACCTGATGGTCTGGGCAGTGAAACCAACCTGATGTCCTGGGCAGTGAAACCAACCTGATGGTCTGGGCAGTGAAACCAACCTGATGGTCTGGGCAGTGAAACCAACCTGATGGTCTGGGCAGTGAAACCAACCTGATGGTCTGGGCAGTGAAACCAACCTGATGGTCTGGGCAGTGAAACCAACCTGATGGTCTGGGCAGTGAAACCAACCTGATGGTCTGGGCAGTGAAACCAACCTGATGGTCTGGGCAGTGAAACCAACCTGATGGTCTGGGCAGTGAAACCAACCTGATGGTCTGGGCAGTGAAACCAACCTGATGGTCTGGGCAGTGAAACCAACCTGATGGTCTGGGCAGTGAAACCAACCTGATGGTCTGGGCAGTGAAACCAACCTGATGGTCTGGGCAGTGAAACCAACCTGATGGTCTGGGCAGTGAAACCAACCTGATGGTCTGGGCAGTGAAACCAACCTGATGGTCTGGGCAGTGAAACCAACCTGATGGTCTGGGCAGTGAAACCAACCTGATGGTCTGGGCAGTGAAACCAACCTGATGGTCTGGGCAGTGAAACCAACCTGATGGTCTGGGCAGTGAAACCAACCTGATCGTCTGTTCAGCGGCATCTCCAGATCCAGAAACCCTCCGACTCCGCCTAGCCCTCCTCCTCCTCCTCCTCCTCCTCCTCCTCCTCCTCCTCCACCACCACCTCCTCCTCCTCCCCCTCCTCCTCCTCCCCCGACAGGGTCTCCCTTCTTCCTCTTGTGTCGCTCCTCTCGCTGCTCCTGGATTCTGTCGGGACGGCAGAGAGACTTTAGTAGCTTTCATTGTACAAAATGTTTAAAGGCTTACTGGGTAAATACATCCAAAATAACTACTTTTGCTACCATCTGCTGGTCACTACCGTCACTGCAGCTCTATTGTTGGATCCTGCATTTCCCACAATCCCATTCTGTCTTTACACTTTTCGTTAAATTGTTTTTGTTTCCTTTTACTTGCTCCGGATCTTTTCCTTTGAGTGTGCAGAGATCATACATGGCCAACTGCATGCAGCTACAACTGCAGCCCCCGCCTTAAAGGGGAATTCCACTCATTTTCAACGTTTTACTATGTCATTAACCAATTGACGCCTGGTGCAACCTATACGCTGTTCTACCCTTGATGCCGGCGCGCTCTCTGTGTCTCATCAGCTATTGCTATACATGTAGCAACATAACTATTTAGAAGAAAAAAGGATTTCAGAAACCTTAGGTCAGGACCTAGAAGGCATTCCCAGATTCGGCCTCAGCCATCAATGGGTTAAAGTGGAACTTCTTCCTAACCATTTTTTTTTTACAAAATCATGTTGATTTTTAATAAACATATCTGGTCCTTTAAGAAAAGCGTAGGAGGGGTCTAACCATAGAGTATATATATAATAGAGACTGAACTGGCGCGAAGCTCCGCCCCCCCAGCTATTCATGTCAGTGGAAGTTGCTCAGTGGCGTTTTGAAGCACCCGGAAGACTGCCGGAAGTCCCTCCCCGGACCTCAACTTTGAGGTCCTGAGTGACGTAGGGCAACCGAGCGCTCAACGTTAAAGCCCAGCTGCACGGGGTTTCCCGGTCATGAATCCACGGGTCCGCCTGTAGTCCCTCCTCCTACCACTAGGACCCAGACCTTCAACGTTGAATAGCCTCACTGGCCCCTTGGGTCTAACGTCAGCACACGTAGAACAGGAAGAGTACAGCAACAACACTGCATGGACTAACCTGTCATATCATCTACAACAGATAAACAGTAAACTAAAACTAAAACAAATCGCGCGATTGAATAAGACTTCTAGCGGTTGATCCACCCGGACGGTAAAGCCACTAATTTGGTATGGAACGCTCGGCATGTTTTTTCTTCTTTTTTTTCAGTGACTAATTAAACCTATAAAATGGGTGTAATGTTCCTTTAGACCTATAAAATGGTGTAATATTCCTTTAAACCTACTGTTTCAACTCCTCCTTGAAGAGCTCCAGGTTGCTTTTCTTCTTCTCTTCCGTTTTCTTTTTGAAGAGCTATAAAACATAGTTAGACCACGTCATCACTGTGTTTTAACAGATCTGTAAACATATTAACAGATCTATAAAACATGTTAGACCCCGTCATCACTGTGTTTTAACAGATCTGTAAACATATTAACAGATCTATAAAACATGTTAGACCCCGTCATCACTGTGTTTTAACAGATCTGTAAACATATTAACAGATCTATAAAAACATGTTAGACCCCGTCATCACTGTGTTTTAACAGATCTGTAAACATATTAACAGATCTATAAAACATGTTAGACCCCGTCATCACTGTGTTTTAACAGATCTGTAAACATATTAACAGATCTATAAAAACATGTTAGACCCCGTCATCACTGTGTTTTAACAGATCTGTAAACATATTAACAGATCTATAAAACATGTTAGACCCCGTCATCACTGTGTTTTAACAGATCTGTAAACATATTAACAGATCTATAAAATATGTTAGACAGAAATAAACCTGTTGTCACTGTGAGACTTGTGAATGTGACCCCAATCAGCAGCAGCTGCAGGGGTCAATAGGTTGTACTCGGACATACAAACATAGGGACGCACACGCACGCACGCACGCACGCACGCACGCACGCACGCACACACAGTGGGTGTGAAACTCACAGGCCGCTTGGCGTCCACGGAGGGCTGCGGTGGCGCCCCCTGGTGCTGGGAGGCGGCGGTGCTCAGCTTGGCGGGACGGTACAGTTTGTTCTTACTGACCTCGGCTGCTTCCTCCTCTGTAGACAGTTATTATAATTATTAATATAACAATTATTATGATTATTAACATTAATATAATGCTGCTTCCTCCTCTGTAAACACACACAAAATCGACATGCACGTGTCCCGCAAATGTTAATTAATTCTCTCTCTCTCTCTCTCTGTCTCTCTACCTTTGGTTGCGTTGACGATCCCTCCGCGGACGAAGGTCTTCACGGCGCTCTTGTTGTTGCTTTCGAACGACGCCAGAAACTCTTCAAAGACCTCGGCCGCTTTCTCTTGTTCCTGAAAGAAAAGGTTCATATAGCGCCTTTATTACATAGATTGTGCATTACATTCACCCATTCACACACACATTCACACACCTTTACATAGATTGCGCATTACATTCACCCATTCACACACACATTCACACACCTATGGCGGAGGAAACCATGCAAGGCACCAACCTGCACATCAGGAGCAATTAGGGGTTCAGGGTCTTGCTCAAGGACACTTTGACACTAACTCTGGGGGAGCCCACAGGGTTCCGGCCCCTCTACCCCTGAGCCACCGCCGCCCCGTGAAAGAGGCGACGTAAATATCCTTTGTCTTTTCTGCCACTGATAAAACATGACTTTAGTCCATTCTTAGAGAAACTGACTTGAATTAGCATTTTTTTCCAAGGGGCGGTTACAAAGAGATTCGAACAGACTCTATTGGTTAGACCTTCAACCAATCAGAGCAGCGCAGCACGCTTGAGTATCCCTCTGCGGTATCCCCCTCTGCTCGCTTCCCTCGCACTAAAAACGCAACGGTTAGTCGGTTACCCTAAAAATATTTGTCAGGTGAAACAAACGCTGTCCACCACACTGAGCTACGTGAGGCTAGGGCTGCACAGCGTCCACCACATTGAGCTACGTGAGGCTAGGGATGCACAGCGTCCACCACACTGAGCTACGTGAGGCTAGGGCTGCACAGCGTCCACCACACTGAGCTACGTGAGGCTAGGGCTGCACAGCGTCCACCACACTGAGCTACGTGAGGCTAGGGCTGCACAGCGTCCACCACATTGAGCTACGTGAGGCTAGGGATGCACAGCGTCCACCACACTGAGCTACGTGAGGCTAGGGCTGCACAGCGTCCACCACACTGAGCTACGTGAGGCTAGGGCTGCACAGCGTCCACCACACTGAGCTACGTGAGGCTAGGGCTGCACAGCGTCCACCACACTGAGCTACGTGAGGCTAGGGATGCACAGCGTCCACCACACTGAGCTGCGTGAGGCTAGGGCTGCACAGCGTCCACCACATTGAGCTACGTGAGGCTAGGGCTGCACAGCGTCCACCACATTGAGCTACGTGAGGCTAGGGATGCACAGCGTCCACCACACTGAGCTACGTGAGGCTAGGGATGCACAGCGTCCACCACATTGAGCTACGTGAGGCTAGGGATGCACAGCGTCCACCACACTGAGCTACGTGAGGCTAGGGATGCACAGCGTCCACCACACTGAGCTACGTGAGGCTAGGGATGCACAGCGTCCACCACACTGAGCTACGTGAGGCTAGGGCTGCACAGCGTCCACCACACTGAGCTACGTGAGGCTAGGGCTGCACAGCAGCAGCATTGCGTCGACTCGCGGTTCATCCTACCTTCTTCTTCAGCTCCTCCTGTTCTCTCTTGGACAACGTCTTGATGGCGCCGGGCGTCTTGCCCTTCCTGTCCGCCATGATGCTTCAGCTGAAACACAGAGTAAACATTGTAATGGTTATTATAATATGATGCTTCAGCTGAAACACAGAGTAAACATTGTAATGGTTATTATAATATGATGTTTCAGCTGAAAGACAAATATTAAACATTATAATGGTTATTATAACATGATGGCTTCAGCTGAAACACAGAGTAAACATTGTAATGCATCTACACTAAAGGTAGATGCCTATCTGTAACGGGGGTCAACCTGTGGAACAACTTAGATAGCGAATTAAAATTGTGCTCAACGATTACTAAATTAAAAAAGATGTTCAAAAATACGTTACTAAACAAATATAAATATAGATATATATGTATATATTTATATATATATGTATATATGTGTATATATATATATACAGCCTAGGACCATACTCTGCGGCCAAGTAGCCGCTGAGTGTGGTTGTAGCCTTCAATCATGTTTGTCCCTGTGTACTTCATATGTGGTCAAATAGCCACATGGTATGAGGCGTCGAATACTTATTTCCCTCGTTCCATTGTGATTAACCCCTGTGATTTTACCCAAAATCAAATATTTAGTTAAAACTTTGTTGGGTATCTTTGTCTTTTTTTTTGTTTTGTTCTTCCTATTTAAAAACATTTATTTGTTTTTGTTTGTTTTTTATTTATTTTTTCATAATATAGGCCATATCTAAGCCTGGCTTAGATTTCTCACAATCAATGGCCAGAACCTTATAGTTATTTTTTTGTCTTTCTTTAATGAAATCTATGTCTGACAACATTCTCTGATTAGTGTAATTTGAGTTATGTTCATAAAGGGTAGGCGCAATAAGCTTCGGCTTCTGCCTTCACCTTTTCGGTACCACTAGTTATTAGTGGATATGAATGTATGTACGTCTGTATGTAATCCTTTTTCCTGTACGGACCGAAATAAAATCTATCTAATGGTTATTATAATATGATGTTTCAGCTGAAACACAAATATTAAACATTATAATGGTTATTATAACATGATGGCTTCAGCTGAAACACAGATAGTAAACATTCTAATGGTTATTATAACATGATGCTTCATCTGAAACACACAGATAGTAAACATTATAATGGTTATTATAACATGATGCTTCATCTGAAACACAAAGATTAAACATTCTAATGGTTATTAATAACATGATGCTTCAGCTGAAACACAGAGTAAACATTATAATGGTTATTATTATAACATGATGCTTCATCTGAAACACAGAGTAAACATTGTAATGGTTATTATAACATGATGCTTCAGCTGAAACAGATTAAACATTATAATGGTTATTATAATATGATGCTTCATCTGAAACACAGAGTAAACCCGCCATCTTGTGGATCGGTTTTGGCTGCGCAACACGCTTCTATAGAAGACATGCTGGCTTCTATATGGAATCCAAAGTACTGTAAAGTACTGTACTTAAAGGAGTATTCAGTGATTTGGGTGATTTGGAAAACCACCCAGTCCGCCCCGGTAACAAAATGTGCACATGCACGCTCTACAGTGGGGGGAAGTGCAACAGGCCAACAGCATGTGCACCAAGGCTCGATCATGATTGGAGGAAGGCCCCTCTCATCCTGATTGGATGAAGGCTTTGCCACCCGCCACCAAAACTGAAACTAGGGTTTTTTGACCCCAGGGGCTCACTGGGGACAGGGAGGAACTCCTTATATGGTCAGCACACTCTATAGTAGGGAGGATTATCCATTTGAATGAAGTGAAATCACTGAATATGCCTTTAAGTACAATTTTGAGGTATTTGTACTTTGTACAATTTCCAATACGTTTACTTCTACTAATACTACATCTAGGATCCACATATTGTAAACTTTAGTTACTTTGTAGATTTTGATTATTACTACTAAACATACAGTACATTAACCACTTCAGCCCTATATACATTTTAGCCATTTGAAAATAGCCGATCTACAAGCTCACAATGCGTCGCCATGCGACGCATCATCCTTATCGGATACCGGAGAACTCGCCAGTTTACCAAGTCAAGTCAAGTCCAGAATCCACCGTAGACATGTTATGAGCTGCTTTCTGTCAAGACATTCTGTGCAGGTGATTATTTTTCTAAGTGCTGGAGTTTGGAAGCGCTCGCCGTAAGTCACTGAACGGCCCTGCGTACCACCTGTTTCGAATTTGCACATAATGCAGGAGGCGGCAGCAGCAGCGCGATCCGTTAGTTAATAAAAACGAGTGCTTCCAAACTCCAACACTTGACAGAAAGTAGCTCAGAACATGTCTACTATACGGTGGATTTTTATGAAACAAAAGCTTGGCCGATTGAAAGAGGATAATTGAAGATGTCCCTACAGTTGCAATGTTGGTGAGTTTAATTTAACGTTGTTTAATACAAGCAGATCACAAAAGCAAATTGGATGAGTGGGGAGTCATATGGAGGGTATTGCAACTCTAGATTCATCCCATTATAAAACAATCTAGAGTTGCAAATTAGTGGGTACTGTGTTTGTTTATGAACGTCCTGTTATTGTCTTGTATTTATTGTTACTGTTTTTGATGAATTGAACAAGGTGGACGCTCTTGTAAACAAGTGTAATGCTTTATGGTGTCGTCCACTCACAGTTAACAGTATTTGTATTGAGTTGTGCTTGAAATGTACTGTAATTCTGCAAACTGTTAATAAATATTTCAATCAATCAATCAATCAAAAAAACTGGCAGAGCTGTGGTACATTATTTCACCTACTTCTCTTGGCCAGTTCACAGTCTTGTAAAAGACACTTTTAGTCTCAATGTGGTTTATTTACTGGTTAAATAAAGGTTAAATATAAAAAAGCAATCACTCACAACAACAACAACAAACTCACAGGCTCAACAACACACCAACCAACCAGCCATCAAAACAACACACTTTAGAATGATTAAATAAAATGTAAACTCTTACTCACATTGCTGTGGATCTCAGCAGCAGGAGGTGGGTGGGTGGGCTGAATAATATAAGACCCCCCAGCAGTGGGTCTTCCTCTCCTAAAGGCCTGCTCCTCCAGCCCCAGAGAGATGCTCACATAGGAACTATTATAGGCTACTGTTAGCCACCACTAGCTAACACTGTAGCATTGAGCTAAACAAAAAATAACCAAAACAGTTCTGTCCCCCTTTTTTTATAAAGATCACAGCCTTATTACGAGTTAATGATCAGGGAAATAAGGCATCATAAGGTTATTGTTGAATGTGTGTGTTGTTGCAGGGCAGCACAAATGCATGTAAAACAGACACACACACACACACAACCATCCAGCATGCTATGTGCAGAGCAACATTAGTATTAGGTTTGTTGTCTTTCTTGTGGGGGATTTGTTAGTTTTAAAAAGTGTAGATGTGTAGATGCTATAGATGTCCCCCCTGGTTGCAGACGGAGATCCTTAGTGCTTATAGATCAGTTGTAATTTAAAATCTGTTACATTGTATCGACGCTGCAGAACAGACTGAATGCTGCTAGATGCTAGTCTCACAACACTGACTGCTCTGCAGCCAGGGCTGGGTTGCCACGCTCTGGTCGTCGGTTGGGAGAGAAATAAGCAAACCAGGAGGATTGCTTTAGTCTCCAGAGAGTCATCTCGATCCGTTCACTTCATCGGGCCAGGTCGCAACTTCTAGATCTGCTATTTTCTTTTTTCTTTTTTTTTTTTCTTTTTTTTTTTTTTGGTTAATGGGGGGGAGAAAGGGTCATTTTAAATTATTAATTAATTTATTTTCAATTGGGTGTCCGTGGACAAATTCATATTTATTTGAGAGGGTCCACCTTGACATGAAAATAATATTTTCATGTCAAGGTGGACCCTCTCAAATATTATTTGAGAACCACTTAGACCAAACCACAAGACCAAATAAACAACTACACTTTAGAAACAAGCCCAAATAAACAACTCTTTAGAAACAAGCCCAAATAAACAACTACACTTTAGAAACAAGCCCAAATAAACAACTACACTTTAGAAACCAGACCAAATAAACAACTACACTTTAGAAACAAGCCCAAATTAAACAACTACACTTTAGAAACAAGACCAAATAAACCACTACACTTTAGAAACAAGCCCAAATAAACAACTACACTTTAGAAACAAGACCAAATAAACAACTACACTTTAGAAACAAGCCCAAATAAACAACTACACTTTAGAAACAAGCCCAAATAAACAACTACACTTTATAAACAAGACCAAATAAACAACTACACTTTATAAACAAGCCCAAATAAACAACTACACTTTATAAACAAGACCAAATAAACAACTACACTTTAGAAACAAGACCAAATAAACAACTACACTTTAGAACAAGACCAAATAAACAACTGCACTTTAGAAACAAGTCCAAATAAACAACAAAAGTTTGGAAACGAGCAAAAACGCAACTACCAATATTTACAAGCAACTTTACAGAAGAACAAACCTATAGTAAGCGGACATGGCAACACCGATGGGGGCCAGTGTTGCCATGTGTTTAGTGTTACGAGACAAACAAGCAAGCAGGTCTATGAAAACAAGCAGGCATTCGGAATGTTATAAATATATTGTCTAACGCAGTGGTTCTTAAAGTGGGGTCCGGGGACCCCCAGGGGTCATTGAGGGAGTTCCAGGGGTCCCCAGCTAAATGATAGTTTGGAACCAAATGGACCCTGATGCGTCTGTAACTGAGAGTGTACAAATGGAACCATATAAGCATTATAAGGTCCTTTTCAGAGTTAAATTAACGTTGATGTCTCAGATAGAAATGCCATTATAAATGGGGTCCGCGTCCGTAGCCTAATGCATGTCAAACTGGGGGTCATTGAAATTAAAATGGTTGAGAATCACTGGCAGTGGCAGCGGTGGCCGAACGGATAGCGGAGCGGTCTTGATACCGGAAGGTCGCCAGTTCGAATCAGCTGTCCGACACGTTAAAATTACCACCGCTGAAGTGCCCTTGAACAAGGCATTGAACCACTACGATGAAATGTGTTCTATGAGCAGGGCCTGGCTGGAAACAAGTTCTTGAGCTTAGCTCAAGCTTAGCCCCTGGGTAAATATAGTAATCATTTCATTTCATTTCTAGAGCCGTAAAACTCTTCTCTTATACAGTAGTTAATGGGGTCCCTATAGCTGGCATGGGGGTCCGCGGGCCAATTAGTGTCATTGTGGGGGTCCTTGACATGAAAACGTTTGAGAGCCACTGGTCTAACGTCTCTAGAAGAGCTGCCCGTGGCTCTCAAACACAATTATGTTCACGTCAACTCAAGGATCATATTTACAAGCCACTTTACAGAGGAACTGGTAGCCCAAAGTCGCTTATAATAGGCAGACCTGGCAACACTGATGGGGGCGTGGGGTACATTTTTGCCTTGACTGTACATATGAGGCAACATTTCCTTGGCCTATTCTTGATTCAATTAAATAATTAAATAATAATAATAAAAACGAAACTGAGCTTGACAACTTTTGTATAATTATTTCTACGCCATTAGGCCTACATTCGCCAAAAATAGCTGATCTACAAGCTCACAGTGCTTATGTTATCAACAAAAAAACTATGGTGAAAAATATCCGACGACCTATTTCCACTGATAAAATAAAAACTACAAAAGAATTACATTTTTTTTTACAATTAATGAAATGATGACATGACATGATGCAGGGAGCAAATATACATATATATTTGTACCAGTTCAATTATTGTAACGAGTACTGGAAAACGCAAACAAGATTGACAAAAAGGGTTGTTCTACAACAGGCTCCAAGTAGCAAAGCAAAATATCACGCTTAAACAGTCTTTATGATACATAGGCCTACAGAGGACTGGATATCCCAGACCAGGGGGAGTTGGAGAGTACTTAGAAAGGAACTAGTCTACTATAAAAGTAACATTTCAATAAAATGCATTAGAAACTACTTTCAGAACAATTATATTATTTTAGGGTGTGAAAGAGAGTTAAATATACACTAACTGCATGGAAGAAAGTTCAATTGCATTGGATTTCACACAATGACATGCAAATTAATTAACACTTAGCTTGCCCATGGGCATGGGCCTTTGTTTGTCAAATTAGCCCATCACAATTGGCAGCTACTTTTAAACACATCTTACATTTGAGTATTTTTTTCTTTTGTATACTATTTTCATAGTTTTGAGGGAAAATGCTGCTATTTGTCCCAACATTTGTTTCAAAAAGCTTTAGACCCTGTATAAAAATAATGAAAATGGCATATCTACAAGCTCACAACACTGTTGCTACGCCAATATACAAGATGTGAACTGGTATATTGGCTAATTTCTTGGTATATTTCACTTTACGTAAGATTTGGCTTATATATGTAATATACTATGTTATATTTAAAGCATTATAAACACATATACTCATTAGGATACCCGAGTTAGATTCCACCAATAATACATTGTTTTATGTATTATTTATTGTATTATGTGCAATTCCTGGGTATTATATTTCATAGATTGCCCCTGCCTCAAAATGACTTGATTTCATTGAGGGTTACATTTAAAGCATTCCTGCCTCATACTGACACAAAATGCCTGTGTCTGACCATTAGTTGCTCTCTGCTGCCATCTCCTGGTGACAGCATGGAATAAAGTGGTACCACCAAAGACACCGCTGCAGATGATTGGGGTCGGATTCGGGTCACACACTGTTGAGCAGCCAGGTCATTCACACCGAGCAGTCAGCTAATTGGGGTCGCATTTGGTTCACACACACACACACACACACACACACACACACACACACACACACACACACACACACACACACACACACACACACACACACACACACACACACACACACACACACACACAGCCTGCACTGCTCAGTTCACACGGGTGTAATTTTGTACTTACAGTTTCACACACAAACAACAGACCAAAATATCGAATGACCTTCAGGCGTGTATGAAATTTAAAATAATAAAAATAATTATTACACTATAATAACATAATAGTGTAATAAGGGATAATAATTTAAAGGTATATTCAGTGATTTGACTTAATTCAAATATCACTTATTATTTCTTTTTTTCTGGATAATTCTCTCTACTATAGAGTGTGCTGACCATATAAGGAGTTCCTCCCTGTCCCCAGTGAGCCCCTGGGGTCAAAAAACCCTAGTTTCAGTTTTGGTGGCGGGTGGCAAAGCCTTCATCCAATCAGGATGAGAGGGGCCTTCCTCCAATCATGATCGAGTGGGGGCGGGCCTTGGTGCACATGCTGTTGGCCTGTTCCACTTCCCTCCACTGTAGAGCGTGCATGTGCACATTTAGTTACCGGGGCGGACTGGGTGGTTTTCCAAATCACCCAAATCACTGAATGCTCCTTTACAATACAACAATATGCAAAATAATTATGGCCCAATGGAACAACACAAACTGAATCATGGTGACCCATAAATCATCATGGTGCATAACAGAGTCAGCTGGCACATTCTCACTCACAAAAGCAGAGGCCTGGGCACCTGACGAGCTGCTGCTTGCACCTGCAGCGCACATCCAAGTATAAAGCTCGGTCTGTGGCGAGCCGACTTCGCCCCGAGGCCTTCCAGGCTGACCCAGAGCCGGTCGTGACAGTGGCAGTAGGCCCCCATGTCTCAGACTATGTTCCCCTCTCCTGTGGGGTCCCCCAAGGTTCGGTCATGGGACCAACCTTATTCGCACTTTATATGCTTCCCTTAGGTCACCTTATCAGCACTTTTAATAACATTTCTTATCGTTTTTATGCAGATGATATCCAGCTTTACTATTCTTTTAACACTAAGGTGTCCTGCTGATTTTAATTTTGATGTTTTACTTGAATGTATATCAGCCATTAAAGCCTGGATGGCAGATAATTACCTCCAGCTAAACAAAGACAAAACTGAGGTACTTATTGTGGCCCCTGAGAATATTGTGCCTAAAGTAGTGGACTGCATAGGGCCCCTCAAACACAATGTGCGTCCAAACATCAGGAACCTTGACCAATCCATGCACTTTGACACTCACATAAAATCAGTTACCCGGACATGCTTTTTTCACCTCAGGAACATCGCCAAGCTTAGAGCAATAGTATCACACACGGAACTAGAACAAATTATCCATGCATTTGTTTCCTCACGGCTTGATTATTGCAACTCTCTTTTCACCTGCTTAAATAAAACCACCATGGACCGCCTTCAAATGATCCAAAATGCTGCAGCCAGACTACTCACTAGGTCCAGCAAATTCTGCCACATCACTCCAATCCTGGCCTCCTTGCATTGGCTTCCGGTGAACTTAAGGGTTCAGTTCAAGGTACTTGTGCTCACCTTCAGAGCGATGCATGGTCAGGCCCCAGGCTACTTGATTGACCTGGTGCCTCGTTATGTGCCCAGAAGGGCCCTTAGGTCTGCAGAACAGGGTCTGTTAGACCCACCCTTCACCAAACTAAAAACGAAAGGTGACAAATCATTTCAGGCCGTAGCAGCCAAACTATGGAATGCTCTCCCACTAGCGCTGAGATTTTCCTCCTCTGTGGGCATTTTTAAAAATAGCCTCAAAACATTTATTTTTAAACAAGCATTTGTGGATGGTTCAACCTGAACTTAATATACCTTTGTTTTATGATGTATTTATGATGATCTTATTGTTTCTTGTTTGAGCTGAATTGTACAACACACGTTTTATCTGCATTGTTTGCTTGTTTACTTTGTTCTGTATTTTTATTGTATGTAAAGCACTTTGTGAGTCCTCTCTGTGAAAGGTGCTATATAAATAAAATGTACTTACTTACTTACTTACCACCGCAGAGAAAGTGCGCCCGGCGGGCACAGGGCGGGCACAGGGCAGCGGGCACAGGGCAGCCGACCCGGGGCAGGTCTCATGCCGGTATTTAGCCTTAGATCAGGGGTGGGCAACTGGCGGCCCGGGGGCCACATGCGGCCCCCACCTTCACTTAATGTGGCCCTCAGGTTAATGTCAGAATACTGATATAATATTGGTTTCAGCTGTTACAATTTCACAGCATGCAAACATGACCCACTTTAATTACTTCAGTCTAAATGAGTAGCTCATTGCTCAACACAAGTATAATTAAAGGCATTTGAAATTACATAAAGATGTTAATTTTCAGGATTCCAAAAATTCAAGATTTCAATTTGAATATAGCAAAAATTGTCGATCTACAAGCTCAAAACGCGTCGCAGCGCGACGCATTTACGTAGATCGGCTATTTTTGCTACGACAGTAATATATGGCCCTAGGGAGTGAGTGTGGAAATATAGTGGCCCTCTCCATCGTCAAAGTTGCCCACCCGTGCCTTAGATGGAGTTTACCACCAGCTAGGCGGGTGGTCTTGTCTGATCTGAGGTCGTCGGTAGGGGACGCGGATCCCCCGGGAGGGGGAGGCTCATGCGCTCAGGGAGAGGCGACTCTCCCCGCCGGTCGGCCGGAGTCCGCCAGGATGACCAACGAGCTG
The DNA here is from genome assembly GCF_951216825.1 of Electrona antarctica. Classification (NCBI taxonomy): domain Eukaryota; kingdom Metazoa; phylum Chordata; class Actinopteri; order Myctophiformes; family Myctophidae; genus Electrona; species Electrona antarctica. Next base: position 55,540,244 of record NC_136790.1, read on the forward strand.
CTCGAGATGCAACGGTCCACAGGCAGCCGCCGCCACAATACACTGACACCACGGCGCGTAATCAGCGCCTCAAACTGTGACTCCGCCCACCCCCGGGGTAAGTTGTGATTTGCGCTCGTTCACTGCAATGCAATTTGCGGCATTTTCAAAACAATATTGAGCAGAGTAGCGATTATCAAACGTATTTGCAATGCCATACGTTGAAAGATCTGTTACCCGTGGACAAGGCACGCTACCTCCGCAAGTTAGATAGCATCGGCATAGATTTGGGTCCGTATGTGATTAAGGATTGGACCAAGTTGCTTTGGCAGCCATAGAAAATTCTTACCCCAGGCTAAAACCGGATGTGACGTTTTTGGGAGTTCCTGTCTAGCGTGGTGTCAGTGTATGGAAACCTTGTTACGACTTTTACTTCCTCTAGATAGTCAAGTTCATCCCTTTTTGGAAGATGACCAGATGGCTCAGCTGTTCTTTGGGTCATGACCAACCTTTCCAAAAAAGAAAATGTACAAATGTGTCTACTTGGAAGTTATGCACCATTTTATGATAGGCCACACCCATTGCATTTGCCCCCCTATTTTAGCCAATTGGTATGAAAGCACTTGACCTTCATGCAGCATTTCAGCCTCCTACAGCAAATATTGTAGCTGCTAGAGGAAGATTTGAGAATTTAGGATGGCCCAATATCCAGTTTTGTTCCCAACATATCTATCAACACTAAATAAATAATAAATAAATAAATAAAATGAACGATTGGTCTAATATACTGACCTATGCCGCCCGCGACATACCAAAGCCTACACGGGTTGTGCAGTCGACGCGCTGTGATTGGCCAGTCACTGTGATTGACAGCCTAAACCTAACCCTAACCTCAGTAAAACTATACCTAAACCTAAACCTAACCTATTTATAATCAAACAGCCGCAGAAGCTAAAGAAATAATATACAAACTTAGGGAAAAAAAGTACATAAACTACAAACAGGCCAAATACTTAATAGGACAAGACACTCCACGTGCCAGAATCTTCTATCTATTACCAAAAATACATAAGGATGCAAGCACATGGACTGTACCATACGAGATTCCAGCAGGGAGACCTATTGTCTCGGACTGTGGTAGTGAAACGTACCAAACAGCTGAATATATTGAACATTTTCTGAACCCACTGTCTATAAAACATGCCAGCTATATCAAGGACACTTATGACTTTGTCAATAAAATCAAAGCCATAACTGTACCACAAAATGCATTTTTATTTTCAATCGACATTGATAGTTTGTACACAAACATCGAAACAGAAGCGGGTTTACAGGCAGTGAAGGAAGTCTTTAATAAATATCCAGATGGGAAACGCCCTGACGCAGAACTACTGGAACTATTGAACATAAATCTGACCAAAAATGATTTCGAATTTAACAAGAAATTCTATCTCCAAACCAAAGGCACAGCCATGGGGAAAAGGTTTGCCCCCTCCTATGCAAATATCTACATGGCCCTGTGGGAAGAGACAGCACTAAAAAAATGCAATCTCAAACCAACACATTATTGTAGATTTTTGGATGACATCTTTGGTGTTTGGGAACACACCAAAGAGGATTTCCAAGATTTTATTAATATACTAAACACACACCATAGATCAATTACAATCAAATATGTGACGAGCACCGAAAAAATAGATTTCCTAGATGTTACTGTCTTCAAAGGCCCAAATTTCAACACAAGTGGTAAATTAGATTTCAAAGTGTATTTTAAAGAAACCGACACACACGCTCTCCTACATAAAACCTCCTTTCATCCACCACACACTTACAGAGGCATAGTCAAATCACAGCTGTTGAGATTCCACAGAATCTGCACACAACAAAGTGATTTTAAAATAGCATGTCAAACTCTATTTAACGCCTTGCGAAAACGGGGTTACACAAGAACCTTCCTTAGAAAAACACATGACACATTTCTAGAGGTGAAAGAAAGGGACCAGAGTCCCAAACTAGCTTTGGTTACTACCTATTCGACCCTAAGCAGGTTAACAAACATGAAAATAAAGAGGAATTTTGCAAATAGGACGGATGACCTACTTAACGGATACAAAATTATACCAGCATATAGGAAGAACAAAAACTTGAAAGATTACCTTGTACATAGCAAACTAAAGGAGACAGACAGACCGATACGCAAGAAACCGGATTACTTCAGACCTAAACAACAAGTGAAAAATAGAACCACAATGAGAATGGTGGGAATAAATCAAATCATACAGGCTAATACTAGTAACTGTGTCTATCTAATTACATGCAACAAATGCAACCTACAATATGTGGGTGAAACTAGAAACACAATAGCAGATAGACTAAACCAACATAGATATAATATAAATAATGCAAAAGAAACAACTTTATTAATTGTTCAACATTTCATGACCCATGGGATTAGTGCCTTGGAGGTTTGTGGATTAGAATCTAATCAAACCTGGACAGAGGGGGAAAGGAGATATGCCGAGAAGCAGTGGATTTTAAAATTAAACACCAAATTTCCACACGGCTTAAACAATACCAATCCAATAGGCCCACAGGGAACAGCTTAGTATACAAACCCTTAAATGCTAAACTCCTAAATGGCCCTTAATTAGAACAGAGCCAGGACAATAGCAGGAACACAAAGCCATTCAGATTCAAAATCAGACCATATTGGTCTGAGGTTGACACTAATGGGCTTGATGGGTGGACCTAATCCCCTCAAAAGTCTCATCATCAAGGTTGAATCATCAATCAACACTTTAATCATTGACCTCAGAGGTATACGACTAATTAATTGCCCAGACTCTTCTTCAACCAAGATGGCGAAAGCAAACATTCTTTGTTCGGTACTCATACAATAGTTTGGTACAAAACACTGAAGTCCTTAAACCAGAAACCTAACCTTAACCTCAAGAAAACTATACCTAAACCTAACCCTAACCCTAACCTCAGTAAACTTAACTTGCCCGTGGTCGTGGTTATAAACACAAACCGTGTAGGAATTAGTATGTAGCATGCCGCCCCGCTATATAGGGGCAGGCTCTTCCAGAAAAAAAAGGGAAAAAAAGAGAATCAACCACTCCCGGATGAAGTGTCTGGTGCTGGGAGTCTGGTGCAAGCACCCTGGGCAAGACCTACGCTGAAAAGACTATCAGCGGAAGTGGCGGAAGTGTTGCGTGTAAGATAACTACGTCACGCGGTGCGGCTGTGTTTACTATTCCCCACCGAAACAAGGAAATTACGTTGATGCTTTACAAATCAGTTCACATTCTCCGCGAATGAAACAAGTGTTGTGATTGGTCGGGAAAATATCGTATCCGGGGGAAATACATCTGATGGATGTTCCGGAGGATACGTCCGCCGATAGCTTCTTTGCCTTACGTTGTGACCAGGCTCTTCTTTTCGCAGATAAGTGAGCCTGGGACCGAGGCTAGGTGCAAGTGCAACGCACAGGTCCTGGACCTGGTGAGAGCATGGACGTGGTGAGACGTAGGATGGACCCGGACATGAGTCAACCCACAGAGCCTAGTCCCTTCACATAGGAGGGGCCCGGACAGGAGTCAACCCACAGAGCCTGGTCCCTCCACATAGGAGGGGCCCGGACAGGAGTCAACCCACAGAGCCTGGTCCCTCCACATAGGAGGGGCCCGGACAGGAGTCAACCCACAGAGCCTGGTCCCTCCACATAGGAGGGGCCCGGACAGGAGTCAACCCACAGAGCCTGGTCCCTCCACATAGGAGGGGCCCGGACAGGAGACAACCCACAGAGCCTGGTCCCTCCACATAGGAGGGGCCCGGACAGGAGTCAACCCACAGAGCCTAGTCCCTCCACACAGGAGGGGCCCGGACAGGAGTCAACCCACAGAGCCTAGTCCCTCCACATAGGAGGGGCCCGGACAGGAGACAACCCACAGAGCCTAGTCCCTCCACATAGGAGGGGCCCGGACAGGAGTCAACCCACAGAGCCTAGTCCCTCCACATAGGAGGGGCCCGGACAGGAGTCCACCCACAGAGCCTAGTCCCTCCACATAGGAGGGTCCCGGACATGAGTCAACCCACAGAGCCTAGTCCCTCCACATAGGAGGGGCCCGGACAGGAGTCAACCCACAGAGCCTAGTCCCTCCACACAGGAGGGGCCCGGACAGGAGTCAACCCACAGAGCCTGGTCTCTCCACACAGGAGGGGCCCGGACAGGAGTCAACCCACAGAGCCTGGTCTCTCCACACAGGAGGGGCCCGGACATGAGTCAACCCACAGAGCCTGGTCCCTCCACACAGGAGGGGCCCGGACAGGAGTCAACCCACAGAGCCTGGTCCCTCCACACAGGAGGGGCCCGGACAGGAGTCAACCCACAGAGCCTGGTCCCTCCACACAGGAGGGGCCCGGACAGGAGTCAACCCACAGAGCCTGGTCCCTCCACACAGGAGGGGCCCGGACAGGAGTCAACCCACAGAGCCTGGTCCCTCCACATAGGAGGGGCCCGGACAGGAGACAACCCACAGAGCCTGGTCCCTCCACATCATGGCCCCCCCTCCCCTCATGATGCCCTAGGCCAGTGTTTCCCAACCTTTTTTGTCCCAGGGCACACTTTTCATAGCCTAAAAATCTCGGGGCACACCTAGATATACGGGGGGTGTGCATGTGTGTATGTATATATATATATATATATAGTAAAACGTCTTTGATACCAAACACATTATACGTTTGACAGAGTAAAACTTCTTTGAACCCGATATACTTTTAAAAACACATGACAGCACTCATCAAATAACTTTAAAGAGAAAGAAAGGGACAGAGACAGTGCCTCAGTTTCATCAATTTATTTTTGAAAACTCAATATACAAAATATAGCACACACATGTTCAATTTGCCAATGCAAAGTAATACTTCTAAATAAAAAAAATCTTTTGCCACAATACAATGGTCTTAAACTTGAGCAACCACTCAGTTCACACGGGTGTGATTTTTTTTTTACATTTTGGGAAAAAAATTGCTCTTTGCAATGTGAAATGCCACCGAATTTAAGGATTAATCCTTTTCCTTGTCTTTATTATGGGCCAACTTGTGAAAGCTACATGCTTTTATTGTGAAGGGTCTCAGTTCTTACAGCCTGCAAGCTCACAGCCTCACAGCCTACAAGCTCACAACGTGTTGTGAGCTTGTAGATCAACTATTTTCAGCATGGAACACGTGTACGACGAAGAATAAATCAGGCATCACTGCGCTTCTGTGGAGGGAGGGAGATATATCGCCTCGTTCGGCCAACAATATATTATATTGTTGGCCGAACGAGGCGATCATGTATGGACAGTTGGACACATACGACATACCTCATCGACGCAAAAATAACAAGCAATTGGAATCCATTTTCCGTGGCACATTATAAACAAGTTTACTTTACCTCCTCAGTGTTTGGGTCGGGACATGTAGGACTGTATGTGTCTGCTGTCTGCGTGCATATGCGCGCTGCGCGCTCCAGTGAAATTGTGCGGATTGAGAAAGATTAGTTAATTTATACAGTAAAGTTGCCAGGCGAGTACAGGTGATTAACATTCCTATGGCCGAGTCTATTGTTCCGTCGTGTGACAACAACAATGACGCAACAATAGGAATCCTGCAGCTCAGTAGCTATTGCTTTCGGGGGAGGGTTAGTGTTATTTTCGGTCAAATCAGGCGGAACACCTGGACACATCAAACGGCACAGTAAAGTGCCGCGGCACACAGGTTGGGAAACACTGCCCTAGGCAACTGCCTGTTCTGCCTGATGGGAGGGCCGGCCCAGAGCATCCAGCTTTCACAAGTTGGCCCATAATAAAGACAAGGAAAAGGATTAAGAATTCGGTGGCATTTCACATTGCAAAGATTTTTTTCCCCAAAATGTAAAAAAAAATATATATAATAAGGAATTAATTTGGATAATGGTAATGGAGATATTGTAAAAGTTGTCACTTTATTAATCCCCAAGGGTTTTTTTTATTCAATAACGTCTGCAGTTCTATATGGCTATGGGCTGTGGCAAAAAAGAACGAAAAATAACTGAAATAGTTCATTTTTTGGAACCACAAACTTTAGTTCAAAATGTTGAATTGGGAACTATGAACTGAACTAGTTCCTTTTTAAATTTCTGAACTGTGAACTGAACTAGTTCATAAAATAAATTAACTTTCCCAACACTGGGTACTCCCCTTCAATGGGAACTTAAGATATTCAGAAAGTGGGCCTCAAATCCAGCTGATATTCCTTGCCACCTGTGTACATGCACCATATTTGGGCATAGCTACGGTGGAAACTCCTTATATGGACATGCCAGGGCATAGTGACATCAGAGAGATGACATAATCATCTTACCAGACAGGAGATATAAGACGACGCAGAAGCAAGTCTACCAACCAATCCCTTTACAGATACTGGAGTCTACCAACTGAAGCTCAACATCGGTCCTCTCCTTGCCTCTGATTGGCTGGAACCACAGACCTCTCCTTGCCGATTTGCTGGAGCCACAGACCTCTCCTTGCCTCTGATTGGCTGGAACAACAGACCTCTCCTTGCCTCTGATTGGCTATTCAGAGTCCCTCTGTGAGCGTCGTTGAAGTCACGTCTATCTTCTCAGCGACGAGCAGAAATGGCGTCTGCCAGCGGTCTTCTGTCTGAAGATCACTTCCTGTGTTCCATCTGTATGGAGGTGTTCACTGATCCGGTCAGCACTCTATGTGGACACAACTACTGCAAAGCCTGTATCACACGTTACTGGGACGCTAAGGATGTGTGCAAGTGTCCACTGTGTAACAGAACATGCTTCAAGAATCAAGAATTCTTTGTTAATAAAGTCGTCTCTGAGATGGTCAATCAGTTCAGGAACCTCAAGTTGAAAGAAGAATACGAAGCAAAGACTGAGGCTGAAGTTCAGCAGATGATCCAGGAGATACGACTGAAGATTCAGGAGGTCAAACGATCAGCAGAGCTTAGCAGGAAAGATGCAGATGCAGTCATAGCCATCAGTGTGCAGGTCTTCACTGCTCTGATCAGCTGTATTGAGAGAAGCCAGGCTGAGCTCATTGGTGTGATTGAAGAGAAGCAGAAAACAACAGAGAAACAGGCTGAAGGCTTCATTGAAGATCTGAAAAAGGAAGTCACTCAGTTAGAGAAGAGAATCTCTGAGCTGAAACAGAACTCACACACTGAAGACCACCTCAACCTCCACCAGAACTTCAAATCCATCAACAGAGAGTGGAGACCCACCAAGGACTGGGCAAAGGTCAATGTCCAACAGTCTTCACATGTGGGGACAGTGAGGACAGCTGTGTCTCAGCTGAAGAAGACACTCAGCAAAGAGATGAAGAAGCAGCTGTGTGATGCTGAGCTGAAAAGGATCCAGAAATATGAGGTGGATGTAACTCTGGACCCTGATACAGCACATCCTGAACTCATCCTCTCACAGGATGGAAAACAAGTGACTCATGGAAACGTATGGAAGAATCTCCCTGACAACACACTGAGATTCTCTAGATATAACAATGTCTTAGGAAAACAAGGCTTCTCCTCAGGAAGGTTTTACTACGAGGTCCAGGTTGTAGGGAAGACTGCGTGGAGTTTAGGAGTGGCCAGAGAGTCCATCGACAGGAAAGGTGAACACACACTGAGTCCCAACAATGGTTACTGGACTATAGTGTTGAGGAATGGAAATGAGTACATGGCTGCTGGCCCTGCTGTCCTCCTCCCTGTAAGAGAGGAGCTCCAGAAAGTGGGAGTGTTTGTGGATTATGAGGAGGGTCTGGTCTCCTTTTATGATGTGGAGACCAGAGTTCACCTCTACTCTTTCACTGGCTGCTCCTTCACTGAGAAACTATTTATATTCTTCAGTCCTTGTGTCTACCATGGTGGTAGAAACTGTGCTCCTCTGATCATCTCTCCTGTCACCAGTGGCAGATTTTAACAATCTGGTCCGGGGGTGGGGTGGTGCAATAAACCGCTTGTCACCACGAAGAAGAACAACATGGAGTTTGTTGGACAAATACAAAAAAAAACATAGACAAATAGCAGATCTGCTGCAGAAGCTCTCAACGTGTTATAATGCACCTACTTTATGACAAAGTAAAAAAGAAAGAAAGACTTTGAGCTCTGGGTGTAACAAAAAAAAAGAAAAAGATTAAAGACATAACCAAAGCATTTAACACTTGCATGGTGAATATGGGGTAGAGTGGCCGGATTTGAACCTCAAGGTTCCCGGTTCAATCCCTGTGGGCTCCCCCAGAGTTAGTGTCAAAGGCCCTCATTTATCAATTGAGTGTAAAATCTGCCCCAAATTCGAGTGTAGGTTTCGTAGTACACCCACGTCGCCACGGCATTTATAAAGTGATCGCAAACAGCTGATCCTTCCTTAATTTCGTTCCGACGTTAATAAATGTGACGGCTGAAATCTATCTGGCACGCCCTATGAAATCAAGCCTCGCTGGTATGCGCTCATCTCATGCAAAACACTGTTTAAATGGCTTAAGCATCTAACTTGCAACATTGTATTTAATTGAGCGATTTTAATTGCTTGCACACGTGGAAATATCCTACCAATTTCATGTCATGCCATTACAAAATATATATTTTGTATGTGTATTATTAGTTTTAGACATTTTAGGAGTGAAAACATATGTTTAGATGCCTGTGACAGCATGTCAGCAGTTCAGACAATGCTGCTCCGCTTGTGTACGACAGAAAAACAGGTGAGGACAAAGCGTACGACAGCTCCCGACCAGACGTGATTTTTGTCCTGGCGCACGGTCAAGTTCAAGGTTTTGCGGAAATGGTAAATGCCAAAAATTGCGGTAATTTCGGCGTGCACCCATATTTTGGCGTACGCTGTTGCACGGTTGATAAATGAGGGCCAAAGTGTCCTTGAGCAAGACTCTGAACCCCTAATTGCTCCCGATGTGCAGGTTGGTGCCTTGCATGGTTTCCTCTGTCAATCATGGTGTGTGAATGTAGACTAATGCACAATCAATGTAAAGCACCTTGGATAAAAGGCGCTATATAAATGCACCATTTACAATTTAAGCTGAATTCAGGTCAAAAAGACCTTCGTTTCCTGTGATGTTATGTCAGCTTTCTGCTTCTGCAGCCCGACAGCTTGGAATAATCTCCCACTACAGGCAGCCTCTGTAAATATAGCTTTAAAGCACAACTCAAGACCTATTTTTTTACTCTTGCTTTTACTTGGTTTTAAGTATCACAGGTGTTGTTATTCATGTACTCACTGTGTTGCCTAATTCACTGCCTTGTTTTGCTATTATTTTAATCTCTGTTATGCTTTTGCATTTCCTTTTATTCTTTATTGCTGTAAAGCTGCATTTCATGTCATGGAAGCTGCTATAAAAAAGTGTGTTATTAAAGGGGATTACCACTCATTTTAAACATTGAACTGTGACATTAATATACCTTAGAGTTGTTGTGTGGTGGAGATAATACAATCACACCTGTGAAGTGAGGGGTGCTCTGATCATCATACATAATCATACGACATCTCATTCCGGAAAATCACAATTCGCGTCCTCACCTTCGTCATCAATGTTTGTGTTTACACTATGACGTGAAATTTGACGTGATTTACACTACTAGCGCGGTGCCCGGTGGAGCCTCTACAGCGGTGGAGCCTCTACAGTGGTGGAGCCTCTACAGCGGTGCCTGTTGGAGCCTCTACAGCGGTGGAGCCTCTACAGCGGTGCCTGTTGGAGCCTCTACAGCGGTGGAGCCTCTACAGCGGTGCCTGTTGGAGCCTCTACAGCGGTGCCTGTTGGAGCCTCTACAGCGGTGCCCGGTGGAGCCTCTACAGCGGTGGAGCCTCTACAGCGGTGCCTGTTGGAGCCTCTACAGCGGTGCCCGGTGGAGCCTCTACAGCGGTGGAGCCTCTACAGCGGTGGAGCCTCTACAGCGGTGGAGCCTCTACAGCGGTGCCTGTTGGAGCCTCTACAGCGGTGGAGCCTCTACAGCGGTGGAGCCTCTACAGCGGTGGAGCCTCTACAGCGTTGGAGCCTCTACAGCGGTGCCCGTTGGGCACTGGCCTACTTGGAACCTCAACCTCTCTAAGGTAGATTAATGACGTAGCTCAATGTTGTAAATGAGTGGTACTCCCCTTCAATGGGAACTTAAGATATTCAGAAAGTGGGCTTCAAATCCAGCTGATAGGCCTATTCCTTGCCACCTGTGTATATGCATCATATTTGGGCATAGCTACGGTGGAAACTCCTTATATGGACATGCCAGGGCATAGTGACATCAGAGGTATGACATAATCATCTTACCAGACGGGAGATATAAGACGATGCAGAAGCATCCAAGTCTACCAACCAATCAGTTTACAGATACTGGAGTCTACCAACTGAAGCTCATAACATCCGTCCTCTCCTTGCATCTTATTGGCTGGAACCACAGACCTCTCCTTGCATCTTATTGGCCGGAACCACAGAGCTCTCCTTGCCTCTGATTGGCTATTCAGAGTCCCTCTGTGAGCGTCGTTGAAGTCACGTCTATCTTCTCAGCGACGAGCAGAAATGGCGTCTGCCAGCGGTCTTCTGTCTGAAGATCACTTCCTGTGTTCCATCTGTATGGAGGTGTTCACTGATCCGGTCAGCACTCCATGTGGACACAACTACTGCAAAGCCTGTATCACACGTTACTGGGACGCTAAGGATGTGTGCAAGTGTCCACTGTGTAACAGAACATGCTTAAAGAATCAAGAATTCTTTGTTAATAAAGTCTTCTCTGAGATGGTCGATCAGTTCAGGAGTCACAAGATGAAAGAAGAATACGAAGCAAAGACTGAAGATGAAGTTCAGCAGATGATCCAGGAGAGACAAGAGAAGATTCAGGAGGTCAAACGTTCTGTAGAGCTCAGCAGGAAAGATGCAGATACAGTCATAGCCATCAGTGTGCAGGTCTTCACTGCTCTGATCAGCTGTATTGAGAGAAGCCAGGCTGAGCTCATTGGTGTGATTGAAGAGAAGCAGAAAAGAAAAAAGAAAAAGGCTGAAGGCTTCATCAAAGATCTGAAAAAGGAAGTCACTCAGTTAGAGAAGAGAATCTCTGAGCGGAAACAGATCTCACACACTGAAGACCACCTCCTCCAGAACTTCACATCCATCAACACAGAGTGGAGACCCACCGAGGACTGGACAAAGGTCAATGTCCATCAGTCTTCACTTTTGGGGACATTGAGGATAGCTGTGTGTCAGCTGGAGAAGACACTCAGCCAAGAGATGAAGAAGCAGCTGTGTGATGCTGAGCTGAAGAGGATCCAGCAATATGAGGTGGATGTAACTCTGGACCCTGATACAGCACATCCCAGACTCATCCTGTCTGAGGATGGAAAACAAGTGAGTCATGGAAACGCAAGGAAGAATCTCCCTGACAACACAGAGAGATTCTCTAGATATGCCAATGTCTTAGGAAAACAAGGATTCTCCTCAGGAAGGTTTTACTACGAGGTTCAGGTTGTAGGGATGACTGCGTGGAGTCTAGGAGTGGCCAGAGAGTCCATCGACAGGAAAGGTGAACACACACTGAGTCCCCACAATGGTTACTGGACTATAGTGTTGAGGAATGGAAATGAGTACATGGCTGCTGCTGCTGACCCTGCTGTCCTCCTCCCTGTAAGAGAGAAGCTCCAGAAAGTGGGAGTGTTTGTGGATTATGAGGAGGGTCTGGTCTCCTTTTATGATGTGGAGACCAGAGTTCACCTCTACTCTTTCACTGGCTGCTCCTTCACTGAGAAACTATTTCTATTCTTCAGTCCTTGTTCTAATGATGGTGGTAGAAACGCTGCTCCTCTGATCGTCTCTCCTGTCACCAGTGGCAGATTTTAACAATCTGGTCCGGGGGGGGGGGGGGGGGGGGGGGGGGCAATAAACAAATAAAAACATAGACAATTAGCAGATCTGCTGCAGAAGCTCTCAACGTGTTATAATCACACCATAATGTGAAGTGAGCGGTTTTGACTTCGAGCTCTGGGTGTAACATAAAAAAAAAAAACATTAAAGACATAACCAAAGCATTTAACACTTGCATGGTGAATATGGGGTAGAGTGGCCGGATTTGAACCGCAAGGTTCCCGGTTCGATCCCTGTGGGCTCCCACAGAGTTAGTGTCAAAGGCCCTCATTTATCAATTGAGTGTAAAATCTGCCCCAAATTCGAGTGTAGGTTTCGTAGTACACCCACGTCGCCACAGCATTTATAAAGTGATCGCAAACAGCTGATCCTTCCTTAATTTCGTTCCGACGTTAATAAATGTGACGGCTGAAATCTATCTGGCACGCCCTATGAAATCAAGCCTCGCTGGTATGCGCTCATCTCATGCAAAACACTGTTTAAATGGCTTAAGCATCTAACTTGCAACATTGTATTTAATTGAGCGATTTTAATTGCTTGCACACGTGGAAATATCCTACCAATTTCATGTCATGCCATTACAAAATATATATTTTTTATGTGTATTATTAGTTTGACATTTTAGGAGTGAAAACATATGTTTAGATGCCTGTGACAGCATGTCAGCAGTTCAGACAATGCTGCTCCGCTTGTGTACGACAGAAAAACAGGTGAGGACAAAGCGTACGACAGCTCCCGACCAGACGTGATTTTTGTCCTGGCGCACGGTCAAGTTCAAGGTTTTGCGGAAATGGTAAATGCCAAAAAATGCGGTAATTTCGGCGTGCACCCATATTTTGGCGTACGCTGCGGCACGGTTGATAAGAGGGCCAAAGTGTCCTTGAGCAAGACTCTGAACCCCTAATTGCTCCCGATGTGCAGGTTGGTGCCTTGCATGGTTTCCTCTGTCATTCATGGTGTGTGAATGTAGACTAATGCACAATCAATGTAAAGCACCTTGGATAAAAGGCGCTATATAAATGCACCATTTACCATTTAAGCTGAATTCAGGTCAAAAAGACCTTCGTTTGCTGTGATGTTATGTCAGCTTTCTGCTTCTACAGCCCGACAGCTTGGAATAATCTCCCACTACAGGCAGCCTCAGTAAATATAGTGTTAAAGCACAACTCAAAACATATTTATTCACTCTTGCTTTGACTTGGTTTTAAGTATCACAGGTGTTGGCATGTACTCACTGTTTTGCCTAATTCACTGCCTTGTTTTGCTATTATTTTAATCTCTGTTATGCTTTTGCATTTCCTTTTTTAAGTGGTGTAAACCACTCCTACAACTGGCTTTTGTGTGCAGAAAAAAATGAGCATGGTTGCTATGTTCAAAATAATTTCTGACGTAATTAAATCACACCCGGGTGAACTGGATGACCGTAGCAACCATGGTCATTTTCTCTGCACAAAAAAGGCCAGTTGTGAAATCACATCCGGGTGTGATTTCATTACGTCAGACATTACGTCAGACCACAGCTGATCATGCTATATAAAACCTTACACCACTCAGTTCACACGGGTGTGATTTTTTCTTTATTGCTGTAAAGCTGCATTTCATGTCATGGAAGCTGCTATAAAAAAAAGTGTGTTATTAAAGGGGAATACCACTCATTTTAAACATTGAACTGTGACATTAATATACCTTAGAGTTGTTGTGGTGGAGATAATAAAATCATACGTCATCTCATTCCAGCCAATCACAATTTGCGTCCTCACATTCGACATCAATGTTTGTGTTTACACTATGACGTGAAATTTGACGTAATTTACACTACTAGCGCAGTGCCTACAGCGTTGGAGCCTCTACAGTGGTGGAGCCTCTACAGTGGTGGAGCCTCTACAGCGGTGGAGCCTCTACAGCGTTGGAGCCTCTACAGCGGTGGAGCCTCTACAGTGGTGGAGCCTCTACAGCGGTGGAGCCTCTACAGCGGTGGAGCCTCTTCAGCGGTGCCCGTTGGGCACTGGCCTACTTGGAACGATGCAAGTTGGAAATGCATTCCCCACTCAGATATTATGTCTGTGTCCCTTTTATGCCCATATATGGAGTTCTTTGTCAGGCATGCCCAAATATGGAGTCTATGCAGACGTCAGAATGATGTCAGAACAGGCCAGCTCCATATATGGACCCTGGGCAGAGGCCCTGTCCAGAGCCCGGGCTATTTGGGGAGGTTCTACACAACCGTGGCTCCGACCGATTCGACACCGGGCACTGCACCCCCTGTGGTGGGGAGGAACGCCTGCGTTGAATTTGAAGTCGGTGGGGCGAACGGTTCTCAAGTTACGTGGATTCAAGGCGTACAGACGTGCGTACAGAGACTTGGTGCATTCATAGTTAGATGACGTAACATTCTCCATTCATTGTCAATGGGAATGTAATGTTGGTGTAGGACAAACTTTGTGGACACACACCTAGGCCCTTTCTGAAACCAGTCCCTTGACTTGAAGTGCTCTCTGGAGGTTCCCTCGTCAGGAAGTGCCCCTCCAGCTGAATCAAGTTCCCTTGATTAGGGTGCTGGGTATAAAAAAAACAGTTTGAAATACACTCGCCCTCCTTGTGCAGAAACAGGAAACAGACACCATTCATTGCCATGGTTACCATCATGCAATTGTGTTACCTGTTATTTTGTTTGTACAGTTATATTGCATTGCATCGTGTACGTTTGTGTGACATGTGGATTTCATTAATATGGAAAAAGGAAATACAGCGTGACTGTCAAAAAGGACATGTCATATGGTGTTAATAATAATCGTGTTAAAAGTTGTTTTGTTTGTGTGGTTTCATTCATAGTTTTTCACGGTGGGGTAAATAAAGAGCCCTTGTGAACATCAGTTGGAGCGTTGTCTATTCTGCATCAGATGAAGATTGTTTAGGAGCAGTTTATTTATAATTTATTTGTGGTGGTACTTACATTTGTAGGTTGCGGTTTCCATGCGGACAGAGAGCAGGGCTGCACAAGGCAAGCAAGTCTAGATCAGCACAGACTCGCTCTTGAGGGCTTTATAAGCCACTTCCACTAAAGGCTGCATGGTTTCGGACAACACTTAATATGGCGCAGCCTCGCGTGAACGCGCATATCGAGGGCAAGTGTGTAGGGCGAGTGGTGAGGAGCTGGTTTCAGAAAGGGGGCTAAAGCTGGACATCGGAGGGCCCTCAATACAAGCCCCTCCCTTCTGTGGAGCCTAGAACTGGAGGTCTAGAACTTGGGGTCATGTGATCAGTGGCATCACGTTGGTGTACTCTGCAGGCCAGAGCCATAGAGTAAGACAGAGTTAAGGTGCTGCCACACTATGGAAAGAGCCGCGCACGTTCTCGGCTGCGCGCAGCTTAAATTCAATAAAAGGAGAGAACACACCAATATGGAATAAGCAAATGTTTATTGGAAAGATTTTGGCAGCAGTTTAGCAAAATGGCAAAGGCAAAATTATGGCAGAGCATTATTTTGGCGATTAGACTCCAATTGCATTTATTGCATAAGATTAGCTTTTAATAGGGAGAACCCCCCCATCGGAGCATTGAAGTCTAGACGCTGGTGGTGGCAGCTGAGCAGATGAACCTCCTTCCTTCTCAACACTAGATGACAAGGTGGAGTTGGGGATGGAGGTGGGTTGCTTGTTGCAGACTGAAAGAGAAGGCAAAGTGTCAGAGGCAGAGATATTTAAAGGCGGAGTCCAATCACCTGATTGGCTGCTGCAAAGTGCTAGGATTTGAGAACAGATAATGATGAGCCATGATAGTGCTGAAAGGCCGAATGAAAGCGTTGGTTAAGATCTTCCTTATTGAACCTACGCTAAAAGCTACATTTCAATAAAAGGAGAGAACACACCAATATGCAATAAGCAAATGTTTATTGGAAAGATTTTGGCAGCAGTTTAGCAAAATGGCAAAGGCAAAATTATGGCAGAGCATTATTTTGGCGATTAGACTCCAATTGCATTTATTGCATAAGATTAGCTTTTAATAGGGAGAACCCCCAAAAAGTCTTACAGAGGCAGGTGAGACCTGAAATGAAGCAGAATATGGCAAATGACACTTTCATTTAGACAGCATGAAGCTACATGGCAAACTACAATTACTTTGAGCAACCACCACCAGCTATATGCAAAATTACAGAATTGAGGCAGATAATGACAGATTTAGGAAGCATGAAAGCGAGATGGTCGTCTAAGACCTAAGGCTAGCAAGGCTGGAAATTACCTTGCATTTACATGGGCATCCAGCTATATGAAGCTGTATATGCAACCGTTTAATGCATGAGGAACCAGCTAAATGAAGCAGAGTATGAAACGGTTCGAAGCATGATCAACCAGCTATATGAAGCTGTATATGCAAATGATCTTAAGCATGAGCAACCGGCTATATGAACTTGAAGATGAGCAACCAGCTATATGAAGCTGAATATGAAACTGTTCTAAGCATGAGCAACCGACTGATCTTAAGCATGAACAACCAGCTGTATATGCAACTGTTCTTAGCATGAGAAACCAGCGATATGAAGCTGAATATGAAACTGTTCTAAGCATGAGCAACCCGCTATATATGCAACTGATCTTCAGCATTAGCAACCAGCTATATATGAAACAAGGCGAATTTAGACTCATGAAGCCATATTTAGAAAGCAAGATAACCGACTGAGACCCGAGGCCATTAAGGCCGGCAATTATTTGAATTCAATGGCATGAGCAACCACCACCAGCTATATGAAGCTGTATATGCAACCGATCTTAAGGCATGAAGCTAGTTTAAGCAGAGATTGGCAAATTCAGACGCATGAGCCATCTAAGGCCTGAAGCGAATTTAGCCAGAAATTACTTATAGCATGAACGACCATGACCAGCTATATGTAGCTGAATACGAAATTGATCTTAACGAACAATAGGCTATACGCTGGAGGCTTCAGTGAGATATGCAGCAAAGCCGACCATAGAAGGCTATAAGGCTGACCTGAGAGATATCCCCCAAAAACCTATAAAAAGGAGCTGCATAATGAGCGGCCGAAGACCAGAAACTGTCTACTAAATAACATCTTGATTTCCCAATGCAATCTGCCTCTATTGAGCAGATTGAGAGCCAATTTGAAACGCACCAATCTTGATACGATAGGTGCCAATGTGAGCTTTAAGGCTTGAGTGGGACGATACAGCATACTTGAATACGCAATACTGAAATAGAGGGTGGAATGGTGAACAGACAGTAGGCACGTTTACATGTCACGTTCTAATCGGGTTAAAACAAGGTTTTAAATACACCCGATTTAAAATATCCATGTATACACCTAAATAAACCCGATCAAGTCCGACCCGATTTAAATTCTAATCGGGTGCAGAGGGGTGGTCTAGACTTTTTTTAGACCCGATCAAGAGGACATTTCTTCCATGTATACGCCTTAACCCGATTAGAATATGATATGTTCTTTCTGCACATCAAATCGTCGGCAATTTCTGTTGCTTAACCTCCTTGTTTTTGGCAGTGCGATGAGGCGGTATTCCTCTCTCGTTCCCTCTCTCTCTGCAAGAGCACACACACACACACACACACACACACACGCGCGCGCGCACACACGCACACGCGCGGCAATATTGCCGAAAATCTCCCATGCAAATAAAAAGTATAAATAAATAAAAGTGTTGCAGCCACTGAGATATTGGATGATGAGAATCACTCGTAGGCTACCTGGAGTTGCATGCGCTGCGCGCCCCCCCTACATGGCCTACATGGCATGCGCTGCATGCCATGTAGGCCTACTCTTAATATTTCTCATTGTATATAGATATTTAATATAATCTTTCCATTGCAACTATAGGGTAGGGTAAAATGTGAAAGCTGAATTAATAATAAATAGTATAAAGACGAGACGACTCAGACCACAAGGGTTATTAATTACTAGCCACAAAATAAGCTGGAAATCAATCAACTCCGGTCTGAAGGCTCTACCATTCAGTAGCCTACCATTGCTAAACAGACACAGTCCAAGTAGGCTAGTTGCATTCTCGACAGAGATGAGAGAGGAGAGATGGAACCCAGCCAGCACGCCAGGGTCCCATGTGGTTTCAATGCGGGATACATGGGTACAAGTGGGAATGGGCTTGAACTGGGAACATGTAGTTCCAACATGGTCTACATGTGGGCTAACTTGCATGGGTTGGAAGTGGGCAAGCCTATATAGGTCCCACGTGGTCTACACAAGGGCTAACTGGCATGGGTTGGAAGTAGGCAAGCCCATATTGGTCCAACATGGTCTACATGTGGGCTAACTTGCATGGGTTGGAAGTGGGCAAGCCCATGTAGTTCCAACATGGTCTACATGTGGGCTAACTAGCATGGGTTGGAAGTGGGCAAGCCCATCTACAAGTAGGGCTGTAGCCTGTAGGCCTACACAAACAGCAGCGTTGTAACAGTAGGCCTACAGAGCGTCGCAGTCCCGCCCCCTACCATGGCCCAGGAAATGATTCTCCGTTCATTTTCATCATAGACATTTCAGAAAGTATTTATTTAAAGACGTTTACGCCGCGGACAAAGCCAACTCGAGTCGTGACAAATCATGGCAACAAACACAATTTTTTGGGCCGAACAAATAATTAGAAAGAAGAAAAAAACGGCAGGTTTTTGTTGTTGTTTTGTTGTTGTTGTTTTTCTTCTTTGTAATTATTTGTTTGGTCAAATATTGTTTGTGTTGTCATGAGTTGTCACGACTCGAGTTGGCTTCGTCCGCGGCGTAACCGTCTTAAATAAATACTTTTTGAAATGTCTATGGGAAAAATGCATTGGGATTCATTTCCTGGGCCATGGTAGGGGGCGGGACTGCGGCGCTCTATAGCCTATAGGTATTAGGTAGGCCTACCATTACAATCCCTTTGTTCTTCTGCTCATCTTCTCCACTCATTTCCCCCATCAGAAAAGTTGAAGTCAAACTGCTCTGCTGCTTCATTAACGAAACAAATCCAAATACATCCAGTGGCGGCCTTATATATGTTTCAATCGTTTCAATTGAAACGGACCTCGAGCATCGGGGGCCTCCCGATTAAAAAAAACCCAAACAAAAAACAGTTCAGTGTGTGTAAAGGCGGGAGGGAAGAATGGGTAAAAGTGGGAAAACACATGTGGTGACTAGGCATGCCGCGGTTTACCGAATTTCGGTAATACCGCGACACAGGGCTGGACTGGGACAAAAATTCGGCCCGGCATTTTCGCGTGAATTTGGCCCAGACCGGCCCACCACAACCAGCGCGCAGATAGCAGAAACTCTACCACCCACTCCGTCGAGGCACACACAAACAAACAAGCCCTAATACCACGCCCGGACCTTTCCTGTTTTTTTTTCTTTTTTTTTTTTTTAATATCATGGCGGCCCCCTACGGTCGCGGCCCACCGGGAAAATGCCCGGTATGCCCTGTGGCCAGTCCAGCCCTGCCGCGACAGGAACAGCCACGGTGTTGATACCGTGAGATTTCCGAGCTTACGGTATTTTAATACAGCGTTGGTGGGCGGCGCATGCAGTGCAACTCCACTCCCAGACTAAGGCAAAACATTTATTTTCACCACACAGCTGCAGTAGATTGAAAAGTTGCTTCCTACCTTTGAGTTAGTGTTGCTGAAAGACACCCAGATCCAATTGTATATTCCATATTTCCACATGTACTAAACTAAAAGTGTGAACTGTCAACACAGAGACAGTTGTGAGACAGAGACAGAGCAGTTGTGACCATGCGCAGATTGCACTACCTGGAGCAGATTGCTCCAGCGTGCAGGGTACAAAACGGCCATTAGGGGGAGCCATAGTACAGTGAAATACAGTGGGGAATAGCTATTGATTCATTGATTGAATACTTTATTGGCAGAAATGTAATCACTATAGGGTACAGTCAAACACATGTCCAAAGGGATCACTGAAAAAAGTCCTTGCAGTCTTGTTTCCATTCGGTCCTGGTTAACCAATTCATAATCATGACAAGTCACATGACAAATAACAAAATTCAAATTATCATAAAAGGTAAAAATAAAAAAATAAGATATGTAGGCCTACATGTTGGGGAACAAAAAAGGGCTTATAAGGAGGTGGGGGTAGTCACTAGACATAGGTGGGGGAGGGGCAATCTTTTTTTTTTATTTTTTTAATATAAATACCGTGGAATACCGAGGTATAGGTTTTCAATACCGGCACCGTACCGTACTGTAAAATCTCATACCGTGGCATGGCTACTGTGCACCCACACAATAATTAATTAATTTAAACGTATAGCACTGGCTGTGCACCCACCCAATAATTAATTAATTTAATCTTATAGCACTGGCTGTGCACCCACCCAATAATTAATTCATTTAAACTTATAGCACTGGCTGTGCACCCACACAATAATTAATTAATTTAAACTTATAGCACTGGCTGTGCACTCACACAATAATTAATTCCTAAGACTTGGAGTTGTTTTGGAAGCTGGAAGTACCTTCACTAAAAACGCCGGGACAACGCTCCACACGTCCCAAACTCTTCTCCCTTCTGGCTCCAAAACTATGGAATGCACTTCCCATCACAATCAGAACTGCAGCCTCACTCCCAATCTTCCGCCGTAGTCTGAAAACCCACCTTTTCAGACTCCATCATGGGCCGGAGCACTTACCCTAGCCCCTTAGATAGCACTTTATGTAGACTTAGATAGCATTTTATACAGACTTATAGCATGTTACGTAGACTAGAATTGCATTTTATATAGTCATATCACTTTATAGTATATATGATATTGTATAGTATGTATAGTTTATATGTATAGTTTCATTATATATATTCCACCGTTACGTTCTTAGCTTACGCATGTTTCATGATAACTACGTTTTATGTATGTGATTTATTGCCATGCTTTTTTGTTCTTGCTTATTGTGAATCGCTCTGGATTAAGAGCGTCTGCTAAATGCCTAAATTGTAAATTGTTTTGGGGACTAGTTTCATATTAATTTGAAAGTTCTGGCATAAAATGTGTATTTAGTCAAATATCTCCACATTTCCACGAGCTGCACATGGACGACATTCTCTCTGGCGAGGAGCCCGGAATGAGTGCAGGACTGAACATATCAAAACTTTAGGACACAAATGTATGAGGCACACAGAATAGGTTGTGTGATCAATTACCCAACACCAATCGCAACACACCTGTCAATTGTGTGCGCCATAATGTTTGTGCTTCCCAAACATTGACTGTTCCCAAAGGAAGTTTTTAAGATTATGGCCGACTCCTCCTCACCCTGCTCCCCTCTGGGAGAAGACTGCGGCTGCCGAAGGCTACGAAAGCCCGCCACAGACAACGTTTTTTCCCCTCAGCTGCCAGGCTGCTCAATGACTCTGGCTTCCCTTCCACCCCTGCCTCCTAGTGACACCGGCACTTTAATCACCGGCAACATTTGATGCACTATGAACTACTGTATAACCCTGCACTTTATATTTATTTCCCTGCACGGTGTTGTCTTATGTCTGTTGGTATTTGTGAAAAAATAATTGAATGCACGCATGTTATGTCAAAGCAAATTCCTATGTGTGTATACACAAATGGCAAATAAAGGTATCTGAATCTGAATCTGAATGTTTTCAGTATAGCTTTTCCTCATGTAAAAGTGGCGATATTTTACATAACATATATTTTCTGCCAGAACTTTCACATGGATATGAAACTAGAGGACAATATCTGACTCAAAGTCTTAGGAATTACTGGGTGAGTTCACACACAGTTCTACAAGTTTACATGCTGACGTCAGTCTGCTAACTGCTCTGATAGGACTGATATATGGCTGTATTAACTGCTCTGATAGGACTGATATATGGCTGTATTAACTGCTCTGATAGGACTGATATATGGCTGTATTAACTGCTCTGATAGGACTGATATATGGCTGTATTAACTGCTCTGATAGGACTGATATATGGCTGTATTAACTGCTCTGATAGGACTGATGCTGTATTTAGAATACATGAAATGTATGTAAGATTACAGACATTCTAGGGCTATTAACAATATTGTAAAGGTGATGATTAGGAAAGCCAGACAATATTGTTGGCTGGTATGAGCGTCACAGAAAAAGCGAAACCAAGAGTCACTTGTCCAACGGACAAGTAAAAATGTAATGCACTTGTCCGGGAAGATTTAATACTTGTCCCGGACAAGCGGACAAGCCGTAATGTCAAGCCCTGTAAACAGTTTTTAGATCGTTTTGAAATGTCTTATCTTTTTATTTGTAAACCTGTAACTCACATGTTTATAAAAAGTAGTTATCATGAATCATGCGTAAACTAAGAACGTAACAGTGGAGTATCTATGTAAACTATACATACTATACTATATAACATATTATACATGTGTACTATAAAGTGCTATGACTACATAAAATGCAATTCTAGAGCTGTCTACGTAACAAGCTATAGGTCAGGTCTGTTTAAAATACTATCTAAGTCTACATAATGTGCTATCTAAGGGGCTAGGCTAGGGCAAGTGCTACGGGCCATGGTGGAGTCTGAAGAGGTGGGTTTTCAGACTACGGCGGAAGATTGGGAGTGAGGCTGCAGTTCTGACTGTGATGGGAAGTGCATTCCATAGTTTTGGAGCCAGAAGGGAGAAGAGTTTGGGACGTGTGGAGCGTTGTCCTGGCGTTTTTAGTGAAGGTACCTCCAGCTTCCCTGCGTTGGCTGATCTGAGTGCGTGGGAGGGTTTGTAGGGTACGACCATACTTGTGAGATATGGGGGAGCCTAGCCGCAATTTGCAACTCTATATTTTTTTACAATGGGATGAATATAGAGTTGCAATACCCTCCATTGACTCCCCACTCATCATATTGCGTTTGCGATCTGCTGGTCTTAAACGACGTTAAACTCACCAACATTGCAGCTGTAGTCCAAGCTTGAATTATCCTCTTTCAATCTGCCGAGCTTGTTTTTCATAAAAATCCCCCGTAGACATGTTATGAGCTACTTTCTGTCCAAAATATTCCACAAGTGATATTCCTGCCGTAATATTCAACCTGCCGTAAAACAAGACGTGTGGGAGAGCGCTTGTTTAATAGAAGGCCGTGCGTGACGAGGCGTCTCGCTGCGTCGGCCTCTTCTTTGGGTGTCTTACCTGCGCAGGTAAGATTCTATTAAATGTTATTCATGTCCTCACTGTATTGTTTATGCCCTGCTTTTCTTTTCTTTTTTGTGTAAAGCACTTTGAGCTGCATTTCATGTCATGAAAGGTGCTATACAAATAAAGTTTTATTATTATTATTATTATTATTATTATTAAACAAGCGCTCTCCCACACGTCTTGTTTTACGGCAGGTTGAATATTACGGCAGGAATATCACTTGTTGAATATTTTGGACAGAAAGTAGCTCATAACATGTCTACGGGGGATTTTTATGAAAAACAAGCTCGGCAGATTGAAAGAGGATAATTCAAGCTTGGACTACAGCTGCAATGTTGGTGAGTTTAACGTTGTTTAAGACCAGCAGATCGCAAACGCAATATGATGAGTGGGGAGTCAATGGAGGGTATTGCAACTCTATATTCATCCCATTGTAAAATAATATAGAGTTGCAAATTGCGGCTAGGGGGAGCCATGCCTTTGGTTGCTTTGAATGCCAGCATCAGAGTTTTGTATTCTGTGCGGGCAGCGACCGGGAGCCAATGGAGGGAGTGGAGAAGGGGGGAGACGTGTGAGAATTTTGGCTGGTTGAAGACCAAGCGGGCTGCGGCATTTTGGATCAGTTGGAGGGGCTTAAGTGCACATGCCGGTAGGCCAGTAAGGAGGGAGTTACAATAGTCAAGTTTTGCCAAGACTGTTGTCTGGATTAGGAGCTGGGCTGACTCATGGGTGAGGAACGGTCTAATTCGTCGTATGTGGTTATTGTGGTAGAGTGTAAACCTACAGGATCGAGTGACAGCTGTGATGTGTGTTTTGAACGAGAGCTGACTGTCCAGGACAACACCAAGGTTCCTGGCTGTCGGGACAGACTTTACCAGGGCGTTGTCTACGGAGATAGTTAGCTCCCGCATAGGGCAGGACTTAGCTGGGAAGAACATCCAAGCTGAAGCTGTACACCGACTACTTTACATTATATCAAAGTGTAATTTATTCAGTGTTGTCTCATGAAGAGATATAATTAAATATTTGCAGAAATGTGAGGGGTGTTTCACTTTTGTGAGATACTGTATAATGTACAAATAAGATGTGCAACATACAATGCTCTCCATGGGTGGGTGCTGCTCCACAGCCAGGCTCCCTTTCCTTCCACGCCCAGGAAAACATTTTGGACCCTTCTGAAGTCCCTCCGTAAAGTGGCAGCTGCACACCCTCGAATTTTTATTGGGAACCATGTTCCCACGCCTGGGGGGGAAAAAAAGAAGAAGAAAAAAGAAAAAGGATACAATCTTAGTTATCGCAGGCATAATAAAGTCATATATACAATCATAATATGGCAAATAACTGGTCTAGCTACCACATTAATACAGTAAATACTGATAAAAAACAGTTTGAGAGATGTTTGAGCTGTAAGGCAAGGGGATGTATTTTGTATAGCACAAATCAACAATGCAATTCAAATAGTTTTACATAAAACAAGCATTAATATATCAAGACAGCAGAGTCTCATTCAGAAAAAAGCCATGTTATTTGTAATCAATATGAATGAATGAATGAATGAATGAGCTGTAGATGTTTATATAAGTCATTAGTATCCCTATTTGTGTAGGTATAGGAATAATTAATACTGTAATGTCGAATGATTATGTATATGAAAACTTAAAATCTTGTGTTTATCTGATTGCCTCAAGACCTTATCATGACAAATGTTCAGTGTTCTTTGTATATAATCACTGGACTGGGGAGACTCATGTTGACCATTGGTTTGAGAAATGATTTTATGTGTTGTGTTATTTTAACAGGCAAATTTGACCGAAAACACTGAAATAATGGGGGTGGAACGAACTAATACTAAATAAAATGAGATCATAACATCTATGTGATTGTACAGTTGCGCCACAGCTGCTTATCCTATGCAGCTCAGTGATAGTTTACATATTAACATAGTGTTAGTTCCCATATTAACATAGTGTTAACAACGTAAACAACGTAACTAGATCACAAATTTACATGAAAATGAAATTATAAGTTAAAACGTGGACCTACCGTATACGTCTCGTCCATAATGTGAACGCCGACTTGTTCTTCGGGAAACTGTGGAAACTGCAAGTATTGACCCCAGGCCGGTGGTTGCAGTCGGGAACAAAGCACTGCCCCATAATTATGGTACACACACACGACTGATAAACTTTTTAATGTAGACTAGATATAAAAGAAAACACTACACGACTGACGACTCCAGTGCACGACTCACGCGGGCAACTCTTTCCAGGAAGTGAACGTCAGTCGCAATGATTCATGGGAGTATGTACACAGTGTTGTACCCTGCCCCTTTTTTCTTCTTTCTGATTATTTATTCGGTGCAAAAAATGTAGTTTATTGTCATGATTTCTCACGACTCGAGTTGGCTTTGTACGAGCCTTAAAAGGTCTTTAAATAAATACGTTTCAAAATGTCTATGAGGAAAATGAATGGGAAAATACTTCCTGGTCCAGGCGTCCGTTCTGAGAGGGGGAGGGACTGCGACGCTCTGTAGTCCCATCCTGGTGTCTGTATAGTCCCATCCTAGTGGCTTCCCATTTTTAGTCCCATTTATAGTCCCATTTTTTTAGTGTCCTGTGTTTTCCTATTGGCTGTTGGTTGTCATGGCTGCCAGTTCCCACCTGATGTTGTGTGGGAGTTCAGACTGATCCAGACCGTATTGAATAACTGAAAGCTTGCATAAGGTCTTCAGACTAGGACTCAAGTCTAAGACATACAGGTCATCATCGACTGTGTGGAATCTATGTCCTTCAAAAAGGATAATGCGATCTCCCACCATGCAACAGCATACCATGTGACTCCATGGCATGTTGTAAGTTCTTAAACATGGAACATTCCCTTTGGACTCAAGCTTCTTCCAGGTGAACATCGCTGGACTGAATTTCCACAGATCATTGACGTCCTGGTTATAGTACCTGCCACCAAATATGTACAGCTCTCCATTGTAGGAAAAGGCTGAATGACAGTAGCGTCCTTTTGGAAGAGGCTGTGCAGAAGGCGTGTTCATCCATTGGTTGGTCTCTGTGTCAAAGACTCTGATGGTGTTGTAGTACTGACCCCCCCAGCCCCCAAATACAAACATCTTTGTCCCGATGATGGTGGAAGAGTGATATGATGTAGCAGGTGGAGGAGTTCCTCTGGTGTTAATTAAAGTCCAGACCATTGTGGTGGTGTCCAACTTGTAGATGTCATGTCAGATTTTTCCATCCTCCATAGATAAACATGACCTTCCCAACAACACAGGCTGAGTGGCCGTACCTCCCCTCTGGAACAGCCCCAGAAACCTTGGGTGTGAGCATTCTGTGGTCGTCGACATCAAATGCATGAAGCACCTTTCTGTAGTTCCCTGTGCCAGTAAGTCCCCCCCAGATGTAGATGAAAGGGTCGATCAGCACAGCTGTGCGGCTGGTTTTCATAGGGCGAACCTCAAGGGGGGGTTGTCCTCTTTTAGGTGTCTCTGGAGGCAACTCGGTCCAGCATAAAGACACTGTGTTGAAGACATGCACTTCAGTCCGACGCTTGGACTCGATAAAGTCTCCTCTAAAGCAGTACACTTTGTGGTCCACTGCTACAGCAGCATCATACGGTGTCTCTGGAAGCCCTTTTAGGTGCACCGTCCAACGAAGCATTTCACACAGTAGTTTATAGGTTTACGTGTGACGTAGACATGATGTCACATGTAGGCCAAGTTGGTGTGTCGTAGATGACTGACGTCATAGACCATACATGGACAGCCTTCACTTAATGCGGCCCGCAGATTCATATCGGAATACTGATATATTATTGATTTCAGCTGCTACAATTCCAAACATGCAAACATGACCCGCTTTAATTTCTTCAGTCTATATCAGTAGCTTAATGACTAGCATTAACAGATTCGGTGCTCAGGCCGAGTGTACTCGTTCTAAGGCGTTTTATATCGATATAAGAAGGCCTTGAATTTTCCATTTTTTAGGTGCGCCTCCTATACACAGGTTTAATGTTTGTCTTTAGTTCAAAGTTTGTTTTGTAAACGCATTGACAATGAAGGGAAAACTTACGTCATATTGTCTCTTTATTGTTAATGGCGTTTAATGTTTGTGTTGTCACCGTTTGTTTTACATCAACATTACATCACCAAATCAACATGAGTTAGACTTTAATATATTAGCGTACCTCACTTCACACGGGTGTGATTTTTTTTAAACTATAGACCGGTGCCCGGCTGTAGAGCACCGAGTCGGTAACGATGGAAGTTGTACCCGTGTCAGAGTACCCGTTGTACCCGTGTCAGAGTACCCGTTGTACCCGTGTCAGAGTACCCGTTGTACCCGTATCAGAGTACCCGTTGTACCTGTGTCAGAGTACCCGTTGTACCCGTGTCAGAGTACCCGTTGTACCCGTGTCAGAGTACCCGTTACACCCATCTGTCTGTGTCCCTTTATGCCCATATATGGAGATTTCTGTGTCCCTTTATTCCTATATATCTCTGCTGTCGGGAGGAAACCTCATAACTCCAAAATGTTCACTTTTCAGAAAATTAAAAATATACATTTTTCAGGAAATGAAGAAAAGCTTATATTTTTAAAACAAAGCAATACAGCCTCATCACAGTTGGTGTTGTAACTTTATATATTGTCAATTACTTCCGTGAGAGGGAGAGAGGTGGTGGAGTTAGTTGCTTTAGCAGACATTTTGAGGGACCAATGGAGTTAAGTGGTTTTTGTCCAAAGCACTTTTTACGGGAGGTGGACGCTTTTCAGACAGGGCATTAGTCCGACATTCATCCCCATGTCGGACTAGCGTCTGCTCCCGTGCTTGCGGTTATGGTTAGGTTAGGAGATGAGGTGGGTTGTCATTTGTCGACTACGTACTGCACCCCACTTTCCATTTGTTCAATATTTCCGAAACAACACACAGACGTAAGGGTGTTCAATACCACTGATTTATGCTAAAAAAATATAAAACCTCAAAAATGGAGTTATGAGGTTTTCTCCTGACAGCAACGATTATGGAGTTCTGTGTCAGGCATGCCCAGATATGAAGTGTTGTGATGTTAGAACAGGCCAGCTCTATGCCCATGTATGGAGTTCTGTGTCAGGCATGCCCAAATATGGAGTGTTGTGATGTTAGAACAGGCCAGCTCTATGCCCATGTATGGAGTTCTGTGTCATCAACCCGGTCGCACCCAAATACGGTGAAATACCACGGATTGGCACACTGCAAATGGGTGCATATGACACTAGATTCCCCGACAATCCGTGTGTATGTACTTTATTTCCTCCCCGTTCACTTCTATACGTTGACGTGACGTCACGAGGCTGCCCGGCTGTCGATTCGTTTGTGATATTAAACAATATCAAATCTCGCTACTGATGATTTATTGATGACTATTTATATGTATTTGATGTACCAGGTGTTGTTCTTGCTTACTGCAAATCGCTATGGATTGTTATTATTATATTCATTAATAAGAATAATTCTTTTTTATTTTATTTTTGACCGGAAGTGCCCCGGTCCCGTGCATAATCACCAATTTGGACTCGTACGTTTGCGATATTTTAAACAATACTCAATAAAATAAAATGGAGTCAAAGGCAGAAAGATGTCCAACTAGGCTGGCAACAGGCAAGAGACCACAATGTGGACAACGTGTTGTCAGCGGAGAACATCGTGGAGAGGACGTGTCAACACTGTCACTTGAGAGAAGCTGTCATCCGTTGTGGGGATTGTATGCCTTCAGAGTCGTTTTGTGCAGAGTGTGATCGTTTGGTACATGAATGTCACACTCTGCACAATAGGCAAACCACCATGTGTGGTTATTATAAATACATTCCCCCACCAGAGTCGGTGAATCTCAGTGATGGGAAATACATAATCTGTGAACAAGGTCTCTTTTTCAATTAACAGACAACATTGGCTCATTATATACGTTATCCCAGTACCTTCACACAACCCAAACATTTCATCCTGATTGTCCTTTGCCCTTTCAGATTGTTTGCTGCCAACAGCATATCCTGGAAAGATATGCACCTGTGACACGTTTGATGTTTCAGTCTCAGCTGGTAGAGCCATCATACTGGTTTCCATAAATGGTAGGAATTTAAGTCTTCATCTATGTAGATGCACACACCGTATGTGTTTAA
This sequence comes from Electrona antarctica, assembly GCF_951216825.1. Taxonomy (NCBI): domain Eukaryota; kingdom Metazoa; phylum Chordata; class Actinopteri; order Myctophiformes; family Myctophidae; genus Electrona; species Electrona antarctica. Next base: position 55,569,447 of record NC_136790.1, read on the forward strand.
TAGACATTACTTAAGTTCCTTGCTATGTCTCATTTACTCTCAGGCCGCTATGATCTTCGCCTCCCAGTGCTGTCGTGCAAACAGTGCTCTAAGCAGTGGTCTCCGGAGGTCAGGGACTTTGTCAGAAGTGGCTACTGGCCTGGAACCATGCAAGCCCAGACACTGTTCCACCAGGATGTCTTCCACTCCTTTGAGGCAATGAAGACATCAGCTCCAGCGTTGTCTAGACAAGCCTTCACAGCCATGTTGGACCAGAGGACAAAGCAGTTTGGAAGAGTGAGTAATTAGTTTGATCATGTCGTTAAGCCAGTGTATTTAATTGTATTTATGTACCAGTTATATTATTTATTATATATTTTCAGACTGGCAAAGTGAACGCAGGTTATTTTCAGACGAGCTTTCTGCAGTATATGTACTGCAAGTCTATTGAGAACCAGCTCCACAGAGATGAACGCTTTGTCTGTCCTGCTTGTACCCCGGACATGGTGGCTGTTTCAGTTGATGGCAACAGAAAACTGTACAGGTTCCAGCAAAAAAAACTGTTAGTTTGTCTTTCCTATAAACACTATCGTAATGTTTTTTATTTATTTAAGATGACACTTCAGCTGTTGAATGTGACTTTGTGACCTTGTTTTGAAAACGTGTGTATGTAGGAGTGAAGAACCAGGGTTCTTTGATGGCTTGTTCTTGGCAAAAGACTCTGAGGTGTCAACTTTTGTTGAGGAGGTCAGAGGAGTTGTACCAAGTGTAAGTTTTAAACAAGTGAAACATGGCTCAGCCAAAAAAGGATGTTTCAGTATTGAGCCCTGCTATCTAATAAACTATTAATACTGTATATTCTAACTATGTGCTTTGGTAGACTGCGGGAAAAGCGACGTGTGGGAATTCGCACTGGAGAGCTGCTAGGGAGATGTCCAAGCAGGCCAACAGGTTGGACGAAGAAGGCATTGAAGTTGCCGTTTGTAGGCACGGATTCCTTCTTAGAGGTTAGTATTAGTATTGATGTAGTCTTGATAAATTGAACATACAAAAATATATCATGATTATCTAAATTCTAAAGCACAATAATATGCTCCTAATCACCCCCCCTCCCCCCTCTGAAGGTCTGAATATGTACAGAGGAGAAATCTTTGCTTACCCGATGTTTCTCCAGCAAGAGTACAAGAGTGCCACATTCTTGGCCATGGATGTGACCTGCAGATACGTACCTTACCTGGCGAAGGTGTCGGAGAACCTGGCCCATCTTCAACCCCTTCTGAGCATGAAAGCTTGCTTGTCTGTCATGCATGCTAAAGCACACACTACAAAATGCGAGGTGATGCGTCATACTGCTTGATGATGTAAATTAGATGGTCACAATGCATGGCAATGTTAGCCACAGAACAATGGCCTGGACTGACCCAAACTATAACCCTAGTGACCTCAGTCACTCACGCATCAATATTGACCATGCGTCTGGCCACACTGTTCATACTTCCTATAGATCCAGTGGAATGCGAGGAACCAGGAGGGAGTTGGGACCACTCTCGGTGAAGAGGTTGAGCAGGTCAACAGTTTCCTGTCCAGATGTGCCCTGACCACCATGTATATGATGAAGTCAGCTCACTGGGAGGGGGGGGGGACAGTGTTCCATTCACCTCCACCATCTGTTCTCTCCCCTCCAGGTAGGATTGCATCCAGCTCATTGATGTGCTATCGAAACCAATTGCTTTAAGCTTGTTAACCAGTATGGAGTGGTTCACGGTGTCAAAAGCCTTTTGGAGGTCCAGCATGACCATGCCACAGTATTTGCCAGCATCCACCTCATGTTTGATGTGGTCGCTCAAATAGAGAAGGCATGTGTCAGTGGAGTGGGATGTTCTGAAGCCAGATTGGAACTCGTACATTAATTTATTTGTGGCAAGATACTTTTCAACCTGTTCATAGACTATTTTTTCCATCACTTTCGAGATGGAGCTTAGAATAGAAATAGGGCGGTAGTTGCCGGGGTCTAATTTACTCCCTTTCTTGTGCAAGGGGGTTACTTTGGCCAGTTTGAAATCTTGGGGGACCTGTCCTTGTTTGATGGAGAGGTTTACTATGTGGGTGAGAAATTTGGAGGGAATATTGTCATGGCCAGTGGCCTTGTGGGGTTGGAGGGCACTCAGTTTCTTAAGTACCTCATCAGTTGTTACCATAACTAGTTTAAAATCATCTTTACAAACACCCAGGTTTCTGTAGAAGGTTTTAATGTGCTCTACACCAAAGAGCCCAGAGTGGGAGGGCAGTTTGTTAACCAGAGTTGTTGCTATGTTTGTAAAGAAGATGTTCAAGTAGTTGGCCACATCAAGCTTGTCAGTGATGAGAGTGTCGTTCGATTTGATGTTTATGTTTGAAAACCTGGTTTTTAGTTTCTGACCACAGCCTAGTTGATTGTTTAGTAGCTTCCAGAGCTCACGAGGATTTATTTTGTTTTCCTCTGCTTTATCATTGATAAAGTTACTTTTAGCTGATTTAGTCATGGAAGTTACAATGTTTCTTAGCTTGTTTTGTTGGGTTTTTAGGAGGCCCAGTTTGGTTTGGAGATCACTGTCGAAGCGCTTGGCTAACTTGGACTTGCATTTAAGAAGTTCAGAGCATTTTTTGTCTCTGGCTTTCATTGCCGTCAGTATGTCCGAATTCATCCATGGCTCCGAGCGGGTTTTGGCCCTGATGGTTCTCAAGGGAGCCATGGTGTTTAGTACTGATGTAAATTTGGTTTTAAAGCCAAGCCATGCTTCCTCGACTAGTGAACTCCTCTCTCCCCCACCTCCTCCTCCTCCTCATCCTCCTCCTCCTCGGATTACTTCACGGATCCAGAGCTTTTTGTTCTACAAACAGCTTCCCTGACGAACCTCCTGGAACATGAATTATTAATGCTTCTCTATCTCAGCCTGAGGGCAGAACAAACATCTATGAATCACAATGCTGTCATAGTGTTATACGCTGTAACCTGCTATACATTCACTCTATATGAATCGCAATGCTGTCATAGTGTTATATGCTGTAACCTATACATTCACTCCAAAAGCTTATGAGGGGAAGGTGGAGGAGGAGAGGGAGGAGGAGGGGGGGGAGGAGGAGGAGGGGGAGAAGGGGGAGGTGGGGGAGGAGGAGGAGGAGGAGGAGAAAGGAGGAGGAGGAGGGGAGAGAGGAGGAGGAGGGGGAGAGAGGATGAGGAGGAGAAGGAAGAGGAGGTGGAGGAGAGGGAGGTGGAGGAGGAGGAGAGGGAGGAGGTGGAGGAGAGGGAGTGGAGGGGGAGGAAGAGGAGGAGGAGGAGGAGGAGGAGGGGGAGAGAGGAGGGGGAGAGAGGAGGAGGAGGAGGGGGAGAGAGGAGGACCAATCCAGATTCTTCAGTTCAAGGTTAAAGGCCTCGCTAGAGTAGGTTTTGAGGTCCCTAGATATGACTGTTTTGTGACAGCCAGACTTTAGTTTTTGTTTTTTGCGGGTATAGAAAATCATAAAATGATCACTAAGCCCACATACAATAACCCCTTTCTTGGATATTCTGGATTTGTCCGAGGTCAGAATGAGATCAATGACAGTTTGAGTAGAATCACACACTCTTGTGGGTTGGGTAATTAGCTGACTGACACTATGTAGATCACAGAATTTACTGAATGACTTAAACACAGGTGCTTCCTTACGTTGCATGTCTGTATTATAGTCGCCAATCAGGATTTTCTCTACACATTCCTCCCCAGCTAAGCACCCCTCAAGTATATCATAGAACCCATGCTGATCGGGTGGTCTATAGACGGTGCCAACTAAAACTGATTTTGCATATTTGAAAATTAATTCAACCCACACAGTTTCAATTTCATCATGCTGTAAGTCAGTACGAGTAACGTATTCAGTGTCTTTGTGAATATACATGCACACACCACCACCATGCCTGTCGTTCCTAATGATAGTTCTCTATTTCAATCTCTGGGTCCTTGGTGGACTCATCCAGCTTTGTTTCAGAGAAGCTTATGATGTTTGCCTTACCGCTTTGGAACACTTGTCTGATTTCAGCCAGTTTGGGTCCAAGGCTTTTGATGTTCAGGTGAAACAAATGGATTCCGTTGACGCTGGCAATACTGTTAATGTCCTCCATGTTAAAATAGGAGAGCGGAGGGCCATTGTTGATGTCTGTAGTAGCCGCGGGTTGCCGTGGGGGGGAGGGTGGGGGGTGCGTGGGGGTCGTCGTGGGGTGGCGGGAGTGGGGCTGCGGTGGGGGGAGGGGTCCCTCGTCCAGGTTTGTTGTAGGCTCTGGTGGGGTTGATTGAGCAATGGTGTCGACTGGAAAAATAGGGAAGGTATCCCGGTGTGGCCGATTAGGTCGGTCTCCAGCCGTGTTGTTCCCCGTGGTTGGATGTGGAGACTCTTCACGCCTGTAGATGGTGGTGTTGACCGTGTCTTGTGCATCGACTGCCGCCGACGGTAGATCACTCCTCAGTCTCCTGCTGTTGCCTGGGACGCGCTCGGCTCTTGCGGCGTCAGCGTGTATATCCAGCATGGGTGTGCAGGTTGGCTGGGGAGGAAGGATGCCAGCGGTGTTGTTGTTGGTCGTCACCGTCGAGATCATTGGTGTTGCTGTGTCGACGGTGATTCCATTGTTCTCCACCGTTACCTGTCCACACCAGAGCAGTCTTGTCCTTTGTCGTGTGTTCACGGGACCAGGGTTACTTTCGATGTCGCCAGACAGTAACAAAATAATGAGACAGAAAGATCTCTTCACTTTGCTAAACTGGAGCTTGTTTCTTCGGGCTAATAAGGACTGAATAGCTCCTATGCCGTATCCATGGCGCTTACCATTGCTCTCGTTGTTTTCGTCACTGGCCAGGTAAAAGTCGCTATGAGAATCCAGCTGAAAATCCCCTTTTACCGTTCCGTTTTTCTCCATTTCACCTCGATGTAATCCCCTTGGTGTATTTAGATAGGAATCCGTTCACCATAGGAGGAGAAAGAGAAAATGTGGAAATATCTGTGGCTTTGAGTCTGAAGACGCGCACGAGCGAGAGAAAACACGTCTTGCCATGATGAAAGCGGAAGTGCGTATGTCCGCCGCTATTATGAGGCTCGTGGGCCAAAGAATAATAGCAGCGCGGGGGGGAGTGATATACCTGCTGCTCGGAATGAGAGTCAGTCTGCGACTGCACTGTGACACGAATCAATAACTATATGAACATGAACATCAGTATTGTATCCTACAATGCGCGAGGGCTGCGTGTTGGCCACAGTGATCCCAGGGGGAGTTGCAACTCTCTGGAATAAAAAATATGACCAGTTGGTTAATGTCATCAGGCTGGGAGTGGACTGGGCTGTTGGGATAGAGCTGTGCTGTAATGGTAAAAAGTTAATTATTATGAATGTATACACTCCGTATGAGTGCTATCAAAATGAGGATGAGTATCTCGGTAGAATGGCATTCATTATGTCTTTTATTCAGGATAATCCTTCCACCTCCATCTATGTGGTCGGTGACCTGAATGCTGACGTATCTGATGCAAAATCTCTATTTGGCAATCATTTAATGGACTTTTGTTCAGACAGTGGTTTGATTTTATCTAGTAAGATACTGTTACCAGCAAATAGTATACTTATATAAGCGAGGCTTGGCACAGCACTTCCTGGCTGGATCACTGCCTCTGTACAATGGATGCCCATGACTCTATTGAAGCAATGGAAATTGTGTATGATTTGGCTACCACTGACCACATACCATTTCGTGTCGTGTTAAATACAGGCAACTTACCAATATTGTTGCCGGTGGATAACAGCGCAAGTGCGGATAAAATAGACTGGTCTAAATTGTGCAAGAGAGATCTTGATAATTATTTGGTGCATCCATGTATGTATGTATTTTGTTTTAGTTATTCTATTTATAGTGACTCATAGGAATAGACTACGTGACAACCAGGAATAGTCTGGTGACCACCGGAGAGACGGGTGGCAGCCGGAAAGTAGACGGCACCCGGGAGCAGTATGGGTTGGCGCCCCAGCCTGTGTCTTCCGTGAGGAAGAAGCCCAACAAACCCACGGTGAGGCCTTTAGGAGGGCCATTCAAGCCTCAAGCAGAGCCTGCGGCACCACCAAGGGCAAGGTGGAGCCTGCGGAACTGTTGCGGCTCGAGAATCCACCATTCCTGAATAAAGTGCCTGGTGCTGGGAGTCTGGTGCAACGCACAGGGCCTGACCTGGTGAGAGCAGGAGTGGACCTGGTGAGACGTAGGAGGGGCACGGACAGGAGTCAACCCACAGAGCCTAGTCCTTCCACGCGCCAGAATGGTACCTCCCAGTCCCGGCAGAGTAGTTCAGGAGGAACGGATTGTGTGGCCCTGGTTTTTCCCTAATGGGACTGATCGAGGGTAGCTACTGGGACGTAAGTCGGGACTTGATCACCCCGGCTGGGTCACCTGAGTGAGGGGTATGATGTTGGGAGACCCGAAACCCCGATGACCTTGGGATACATCACTGAGGATACGTCCCAGGTGCATCCATGTATGTATGTATTTTGTTTTAGTTATTCTATTTATAGTGACTCATAGGAATAGACTACGTGACAACCAGGAATAGTCTGGTGACCACCGGAGAGACGGGTGGCAGCCGGAAAGTAGACGGCACCCGGGAGCAGTATGGGTTGGCGCCCCAGCCTGTGTCTTCCGTGAGGAAGAAGCCCAACGAACCCACGGTGAGGCCTTTAGGAGGGCCATTCAAGCCTCAAGCGGAGCCTGCGGCACCACCAAGGGCAAGGTGGAGCCTGCGGAACTGTTGCGGCTCGATAATCCACCATTCCTGAATAAAGTGCCTGGTGCTGGGAGTCTGGTGCAACGCACAGGGCCTGACCTGGTGAGAGCAGGAGTGGACCTGGTGAGACGTAGGAGGGGCACGGACAGGAGTCAACCCACAGAGCCTAGTCCTTCCACGCGCCAGAATGGTACCTCCCAGTCCCGGCAGAGTAGTTCAGGAGGAACGGATTGTGTGGCCCTGGTTTTTCCCTAATGGGACTGATCGAGGGTAACTACTGGGACGTAAGTCGGGACTTGATCACCCCGGCTGGGTCACCTGAGTGAGGGGTATGATGTTGGGAGACCCGAAACCCCGATGACCTTGGGATACATCACTGAGGATACGTCCCAGGTGCATCCATGTATGTATGTATTTTGAACCACTCAGATGCCTTGTTGGGTAATATTAAAGTTCCAAATGATGTGGTAATGTGTAGAGATATGAACTGCAAAAACCCACTTCATTGTAATGCATTATGTTCCTTGTACAAATCTATTGTGGAGTCTCTGTGCATCTCCAGCAGGGCTCTCTGTAAACATAAGGCCAAAGTGTCTAATGCCAAGCCAGGGTGGAATGACCATGTACAAGAGCTCCATCTAGAGGCTAGACATGCTTTTAAAATATGGGCAGAGGCAGGCAAAGAGAGACATGGACCTCTGTTTGAAATGAAAAAACGCACTAATGCTGACTTTAAATGTGCCCTTCGTTTTATCAAAAGGAATGAAAACACAATGAGGTCAGATTCTCTGGCTGGTAAGTGGCTCTGATGCAATTTCACAGTTATGGCAGAAACAATATTCGGAACTGTTCAACTGTGTGAAAAGTAATCAGTATGTAGTGGATAATGCAGAGTTAAATGATGAAGTCATTGTCACTCCTGGGGAGATTTATGAAGCTATTCTGAAGCTAGGTGATAACAAGGCCTGTGGTCCTGACAATTTAACAGCTGAACATCTTAAATGTGCCAGTAAGAAACTGTGTCCTATAATTGCAATGTGCTTTACAGGTTTCTTTGTTCACGGGATTTTACCTGAATCTATGCTCTCTGTGGTGTTAGTGCCAGTCATCAAAGACAAAGTAGGCAAGTTGAACAGCTCAGATAACTATAGGCCCATAGCCTTGGCCAGCGTCTTGTCCAAAGTTATGGAAACTACTATTCTGAGTAGACTTGAGAAGTACATTTTGTCTATGTAACCAATACTGTCTACAGCTCGTGACAGAATAATTATAGAAACCATGTAGCTGTACCAACTTAGTAGAATTTATTTTCTCCAGGTTCCAGTAGCAGTTTACTACTGTATCCAGCTTAGTTTATATGTTTCTTTTATATAATGTACTGGACATGAACACAACTGTTCCCATGAGCAATAACAGAGTAGATACTGTATCTTTTTATTTTCTAAACATAGAATTCACCTTTGAACATTCAGATTGATAACAAAATAAAATAAAATAAAAACATGTACAGTATATATAGTCCAACTCCAATCTCCTGATATTTGAATCAACAGTCTCAAATGAAACAAAACAATTGTCTCTGATTGAAAACCAAAGGGGTTCCTTTGTAATTCTCCTCAGTCCATAGAGTCTGGGTGAGAATAGAGATACCAGACTTTGCAGGTATTAGACCAAACCAGTGAGTTCTCCAATGGTCACAGACGTGACAGTTCTACACAGTCAGACACAGGTGATGAGCAGCATGCAGTCTCTTTTCTTCTTGGGTCCACTAATATTGAAGAGTGTAACAACAAACAAAAGTATTGTTTGAGACGAGTCTGTAAGACGTGATGTCTCTCTCAAGGCAGGCAAATACCATCTCTCAATATACAAATAAAACAATGTCTTATATTATGTCTTATATTATTAAAACATTCACCATAAAACAAACAGCATTACCATATGACAGATTTTACCCTCTTACATATATGTTCAGTGCTCACCTAATATTGAAGAGTGTAACAACAAACAAAAGTATTGTTTGAGACGAGTCTGTAAGACGTGATGTCTCTCTCAAGGCAGGCAAATACCATCTGACCCGCGTAAGTGAGAACCAACGTAAGTGAGAACGTTGTCGTAAAAACAGCCATAAATCATCAGTACTGTCGTAACTCTTAAAGGGCACTACACATTGAATTAGAGTGAAGCTGCATTAACACAACTGACAGCTGGGTTACATCCTCCCCCACTTAGAATGTGACGTCCCCGTCACTGCCGCTGTCTAAGGGCTGCACTAGTTGGGTGGGCATAAACAGTGCTGTCTGCAATTTAATTTGTGGCCAACTTGGTAATCACTAAGGTAAGCTGGTGGTATACTCTCCTCCGCTGTGGCCTACCCTGTGGTGGGGCAGGACTAATTACAACTTCAGTATCTGACATATGTGGCTCATCTGAGACAACTTCAGAATTAAAACTGACTTGCAATTCCGATACATCCTGGTCAATGAACACATCCCTATCAAAGGACTGGGGGTTTGCACACTGAGCTTCCCTATTCTCTACGATACCATCATTAACCTGGTAATCCCTAAGATAGGCTGGTGATACCCTCTTCCTCTGTGGCCTTCCCTGTGTTGGGGATGGGCTAACTGTCTCAGTGTATGACATCTCTGACTGATCCAAGACAAATTCAGAGGCTTCAGGATTCAAGGGGCTGTGCATCTGAGACACACACTGTTCCGCATCACTGCCAAGGGACTGAGAGAATGTGCACGGTGTTTCCTGATCCTCTTCCATGTCCTCCGTAATGAGAGATTCCTCCACAACTTGCCTTCCATCTGTTGCACTGGGAGTTTGGGTAGGGGTGACCTGCACACTATTATTCCCTGTATCTGCTTCCAAATTAGCTGGTAAGAACCCACAGGGAAGTAGCATATCCCGATGCAGGACTCTCTCTCTGCCCTCTCTATCATCAGGTCTGACCACATAGACTGGGATACTTTCATCTGGTTGCTTGACAACAACATGAACAATGGGTTCCCATTTGTCTGAGATTTTGTGTTTCTTTCGGAGACTCAGATTTCTCACAAGAACCCTGTCGCCTATTTCCAACGGCATGGCGGTCACTTTAGCATCCCAGCGTCTTTTATTCAACAGCTGCCTCTTTTCAGCATTTACTGAGGCTAGGTTGTATGCATATCTGAGTCTGCTCTTTAACTCTCTCACATACTGCGAGTGTGTTTTGGAGTTGTGGCCTTGTGGGCTAATGCCAAAACTGAGGTCAATGGGAAGGCGGGGCTCTCTACCAAACATCAAAAGGAAAGGAGCCTCCCCTGTTGCATCGTTCTTGGTACAATTGTAAGCATGTACAAGGGGTCTGACATATTTCCTCCATTCCTCTTTCTTTCTCTCCTCCAGTGTTCCTAATAGATCCAGCAGAGTCCTATTGAACCTTTCCACCGGATTTCCCCTTGGGTGATAAGGCGTTGTGCGGGACTTAGAAATGCCTGCATGCTTACAAAGCTCTGCCACCAGTTCGGACTGAAAACAGGCTCCTTGGTCGCTGTGCAATCTGCGGGGAAACCCATAATGGCTGATAAAGTTTTCCCACAACACTGTACCAACAGTCTTGGCTGTCTGGTCTCTGGTGGGATACGCTTGTGCATATTTAGTAAAGTGATCTGTTATTACTAGTATGTTTCTAGTGTCTTTTGAGTCAGGTTCCAGTGATAGAAAATCTATACAAACAAGCTCAAGGGGACCACTGACTTTGATGTTGACCAATTTGGATGCCTTTTGTACTCTGGCTTTACGTCTGACACATCTTTCACAGTTTTTGCATTTGGCTTCAATGTATTTAGCCATCTTTGGCCAATAAAACCTGGCTCTAGCTAATTCCAAAGTTCTTTCAATGCCCATGTGGCCTGTGTCATCATGAACACCTTGGAAAGCTCTTTCCCTGTGACTACTAGGCATGACTAGTTGATGAAAGACTTCCCCTCTTTGATTTAGAACTTTACGGTACAATACCCCATCCACTAAGAGTAGTTTGGCCTTCTCTCTTAAAAGTAGAGCCACTTCAGGCTCAGCAAGCACTTTATCTAATGTCTCACTGTTGGACTCTGTTTCCATAATATCAATGACATGTGCTAGGGCAGTATCTGCCCTCTGCAAATGATGCCAGTCCTCCATGGACATTTCAGGTAAGGCAGGCTGTCCTGGCATTGGAACAGGATCCTCCAAGTCTTCCGGAACAGCACTTTCATCACACAAGAGTGTTTCAACTGCAGGTATCATGCCATTAGCCTCCTCTCCACTTCCTTGTGCGACTGCATGTATGTTGACGCCATGACGCATGCACAAAGTGTTCACCGTCTCTTCATTCAGAACTTTGAATTCCTCAGACAGGCTAATACGATCCAACATCTTCGAGACCTTCCTGTCTATTTCTTGCGACTCCTCATCCTCCAAAATGGGTTCATGGGGCCTCCGTGAGAGCCCATCCGCATCAATATTAGTCAGCCCAGACTTGTAATTTAAGTTTCAAGTTTCAAGTTTATTGGTCATTTAAAATAAACACACCTTATACAATGTATTCAGGGTATATATATTTTTGTGTTGACCAAAAGGGATTGTTTGGCAGAAGCCTCAGCTTATAATGCCAGCCCTTTTTATATTCAACATAACTATAACGAATGAAAAATACCAACAAAAAACAAAAACAAGACAAAAACAAAACAAGCATAACAAAACACAAAACAAGACAAAAACAAAACATACAAACACAAAAACGAAAAAGGACAAAGAGAAAATAAATAATAATAATAATAGTAAAAAATAATGATAATAATAATAATTATTATTATTATAATAATAATTATAACTATAACTATAATTATAATTATAACTATAATAATAATAATAATAAACGCAAAGGAGGGAGGAAGGAGTATTTGTTATTCTTTTATATCAATCCACTTTATAATTGTCTATCATATTGTTTTTAAGAGTTTTTTTAAATAAATATAATGAGCTGCTTAATTTTACCTCTTTATTTAGGCTGTTCCATGATGTTACTCCTGCAAATGTTAAGGATCTTTGTTTGCCATTTGTTCTGGTTTTTGTTTTTGAATAAACGCATGTACCCCTAAGATTATATCTTGTTTGTCTTATGTGGAACATCCTCTGGATACAGTCTGGGAGCATGTGATTATTTATTTTGTACATGAATTGAGCGATTTTGAAGTCCACTAATTCTCTGAATTTAAGACTGTTTGATTTTATAAATAATGTATTGGTTGGCTCATAGTACTCAGCATTGTGGACAATTCTTATTGCTTTTTTTTGAAGTATGTATATTTGGTTGCTTAATGTTTTTCCCCAGACTTCAATACAGTATGTAATGTGTGGTAATATTAAAGATTGATACAGAATATATAGTGAATCCATGGAAAGAATGGTTTTTGTTTTATGCAGTATTGCGATGGCCCTTGATATTTTTGTTTTTAATTGATTTATATGGGAATTCCAGCTTAGCTTATGGTCAATAACCACGCCAAGAAATTTATTTTCATAGACTCTCTCTATTTTTACTGTGTCTATCATAATTTGTACATTTTGTTCAATTTGACGATTTCCAAATATAATAAACTTAGTTTTATTTAGATTTAATGATAGTTTATTTGCATCAAACCACCTTTTTATTGTTTTTAATTCCCTTTCCACTGTATCCAGAAGATGCTTCAGATCTGTGCCAGAGCAAAACAAGTTTGTGTCATCAGCAAACAAGACACAATCCAGCCTCTCGGAGACATTGCATATGTCGTTAATGTATAAAATAAAAAGCTTTGGTCCCAGGACGGATCCCTGTGGGACCCCACAAGTGACTGTTGATGATTCAGATCTATCATTATTAATTTGTACGTATTGAGTTCTATTTTCTAGATAGTTTTTAATCCATGCATTTGCAACCCCTCTAATACCATATCTATTTAATTTATCCAGTAATAATCTATGATTTATAGTATCAAATGCCTTTTTTAAATCTATAAATATTCCCACAGTGTATTCATTATTTTCGGTGTTGGTAGATATTTTATCTATAAGTTCCATGACTGCCATGGTTGTGGATCGGTTAGATCTAAAACCATATTGTTGGTCACTTAATAGATTTTTTGTTTCTATGAAATGTTCCAGTCTGTGTGCAAATAGCTTTTCTAATATTTTTGAAAATTGCGGGAGAAGAGAAATTGGCCTATAGTTGGAGAAATTATGCTTATTCCCATTTTTGAAGATCGGAATGACCTTTGCAGTTTTCATTTTATTGGGAAATATTCCTGTCAGAAATGACTGGTTGCAAATATGGGTCAGTGGTTTTGCAATATATAATATAATATTTTTAACTAGGCTCATGTCAATATCATCACAATCAGTGGATCGTTTGTTTTTAAATGTATTTACCACATCAATTAATTCTTTCTCCTCGATTTTCATTAAAAAAATGGTATTGGGGTTGTTATTAATGATATTCACATCAACACCATCCTTAATTGGGTCAACAATCTCGTCTGCCAGATTTGGACCAACCTTTATGAAATAGTCATTACATTCATTTACAATGTCCTTGTGATTGGATATAAGGGGTTTACTTTCTGTGGTAAAATGCTCGGGATAATCCGATTTTTTTGAACCTTTCTTGATTATGCTGTTTAGAATATTCCATGTACCTTGTGTATTACTTTTGTTTTGTTGCAACAGTTTATTGTAGTATTCCTTTTCATTAAGTCTCATTATACCGATTAATTTATTTTTGTATATTTTATATTTATTTTCAGTTTCCTTGGTTCTGTTCTTTAAGAACTGCTTATATAATTTATTTTTATTTTTGCAAGCATTTTCCAAACCTCTTGTCATCCAAGGCTTTTCCTCAAATTTGCGTTTTTTCTGTAATCTTAGTGGACAATGTCTATCATATAAAGCAGAAAAAATATAAAGGAATCTATCATAAGCCATATTTGGGTCATCATGAGTGTAGACCGCATTCCAGCTTTGCATTCCCAGATCGTGTTTGAGAGCCTCAATAGCTTCTGGTGTTTTATTGCGAATTAATTTGGGATTTTCAGGATAACTCTGATTTTTGTTTTGATATAGTTTTGAAAGGTTGCAAAGACAGGAAGGTGGTCTGTGATATCATTTAGCAAAATTCCACTTACTACTTTGCTCTCAATGTCATTGGTAAAGATGTTATCAATCAAAGTCGCACTATTACAAGTTATTCGTGTTGGTTTTAAAATAACAGGAAAAAGGCTTAAGCTATACATTGTATCCACAAAGTCTCTGGTTTTTTTGTGTTCTTTAGCATTTAAAAGATTCACATTATAATCACCAGCTATGTACACCGTCTTTCTTTCAATAATTTTGCCAAATAGGTCAGTCATCTTGTCATTGAATGTGTCAAGACATGATCCCGGAGTTCTGTATACACTACTTATTATTATACTCTTTGATTTTTCCACATATATTTCCACTGTAATGATTTCCATGATATTTTCGACAGTTAATGACATTGTTTCAATTACTTTGCATTTAAGATCATGATGTACATACAGGGCAACTCCTCCATACTCATTGTTAGATCTGTTCATTGTGAATAATTCATAATGGTCTAATTCAACATCGGCCTCTTTGCTTTTTGAGAGCCAGGATTCCGATATAGCAATAATATTAAATGTGTTAAACTGTTTTAATAGTCCTTAATGTCTTTAAAGTTTTTATAGAGACTTCTGCTGTTGAAGTGTATAATTGACAAGCTACCGTCCATTTTTACATTTCCTTTAAACTGTTGCTCCGTGTAGTACTCACAGTTCCAGTTTGTGTCATTGTAGACGTGGTTATCCGGGTCAATGCTATTTCCAAGTTCATACGACTTGTATTCTGTGAAGTCAAACGTTTGTAGATTCAGCTCCTCGTATTTCTGTGCAGCCACTGCAGCGTTATGATCCATATCCCGCGGTCCAAAATCATGATCGTCGACGTCATCGAAAGGAAAAGAAAAGTCATTGTCCCTAATTGTGTCCGTCATTATGGATTCGGGAATGTTTGAAGAGGTTGTTTACTTCCATGGACAGTCCAAGGGAACAATAAAAACAACAAAGACGGACGCCATTCATTATAGCCTAGGGCTAGGCCAATATAACTGTCATGTTCGCAGGGCAGATCATCACGGTGACAGCGCAAGTACTTAGGCCAAAGTGTCATTGTATTTATCAAGTTCTTTTAATTCCTTCACCGTCACCACTTTTGCGCTTTCAGGTGATCCGTCTTCGTTAAGCCGGATTAACACCTTGCAGTTCCTCGTCCACGTTGATTGTATTTTTCCTTGTTTCTTTAGCATGCGCGCCTGCCTTGAGATTGCAGCATTCTTTTTAGTAAGATGCTCATTTACATACACTCCCGTCCCGGCCAGCTTCTTACCCTGTCTTAATAAATCGATCTTGCCTTTTCGGTTAGCAAAACGAACTATAATAACAGGCTTAGATGTGCTGTCCTTTCGAGGTAGTGTGTGACAAGCCGAGATGTTGTTGCTTGAGATGGGCATGTCAATGCTTTCGAAGAACGTGACAACTTGTTGCTCAAGTGTTTGTAGCTCATGCTCAGGCGCATCCTCGCCTTTGTCTGTATCAGCCGCGGCCCTCGCATAAGTTTGATGCTTTGTTTCCAGGCCCGTGATAATAATGTCCTCCATCCTTGTGTATTGTTCCAGGTTTTCCATCCTATTCTCCAAGGCGTTGATTTTCGTGTCCTTTTCTTTTATAATTGTTTTGAGGAGTTTCACCTCCTCCATGAGGTCGATCAGTTTGGTCTGTTGTTTGGAGACGTTTCCCATCTCCTCTGATAGCTCATTTAATATGGACCTGATCTCCTCCATCTCCTCATCCGACTTGGTTTGTTTCTTTGGTGGCATTCTGTTTATTTTTATTTTTTGTAGGCTATTTAAATAGTCATGATATTATGTCCAGCAGCATAGAACGCTGTCAGCGCAAACGCTGCGTGGCATGCGTGCTTCAGGTTGCCAGGTTCTAATCTAATCTAATTGACGTCAAAGTTGTAGAGAGACAAGGCTGCGAGCCACCTGTGACTTGCAGCATCCAACTTTGCACTGGTCAAAACGTATGTTAAAGGGTTGTTATCTGTCATCACCTTAAAGCTAGCCCCGTATAAGTAATCATGGAACTTCTCACTAACCGCCCATTTTAGAGCGAGAAATTCTAGCTTATGCACAGGGTAATTCTTCTCGCTCTTAGAGAGGCCACGACTGGCATAGGCTACAACTCGAGTTTCACCATCTTGAACCTGATACAGAGCTGCACCTAAACCTATCAAGCTGGCATCGGTGTGGAGCAAATACGGAAGATCCCAGTTAGCAAAAGCAAGAACAGGTGCTGAAGTCAATTTTTCAATAATGAGCTCAAAGGCTGCTTGACAGGCAGAAGTCCATCTTTCCCCAAGGGGAAGTGATTTGGTTCGTAACCATGAGTTTGGGCCTTTGTGCCTGGGGGCTAAATCTCCCTTTAACAAGTCATTTAGAGGCCTGACAATCCTGGCGTACTCTCTTACAAATCTCCTGTAATAACCAGTGAAGCCTAGGAATGATCTGAGATCCTTGGCTGTCTGAGGCTGTGGCCATTCTTTGACAGCAGCAACCTTGTCGGGGTCAGGCTGGATTCCTTGGGCAGATATCACATGTCCGAGGTACTTTACGGAGGTCTGAAAGAACTTGCACTTGGAAGGTGACAGTTTGAGCCCAAAATCAGCAATGCGCTTGAGGACTTTCATCAGTCGTTCCTCATGCTCCTCCAGTGAGCTGGAAAATATTATGAGGTCATCAAGAAACGCAACAACCTCCTGGAGGTTAATACCCCCCATTACTTTCTCCATGGTCCGCTGAAATGTTGCTGGAGCGTTGGTCAGGCCTTGAGGCATTCTCCGAAATTGCCATGTCCCAAACGGCGTTGTAAACGCTGTCTTTGGCCGATCTGAGGGTTCAACCTCCAACTGATAATATCCGCTCTTAAGATCAAGTACAGTGAACCATTTTGAACCTGACAGCAGGGCAAATGTCTCCTCTATACGAGGTAATGGGTAGGCATCTTTTCTAGTGAGGTTGTTCAATCTCCGGTAGTCTATTACCATTCGCAAATCCCCATTTTTCTTTCTGACAAGTACAATTGGGGAGGCATAAGGACTATGTGACTCCTCTATAATGCCGGAAACCAAGAGATCTTGGAGGTGCCTTTTCAAGTCATTAAAGTCTGCTGGAGAGACACGCCTTGTTCGCTCTTTGAATGGAACATGGGGCTCCAATTCAATATTATGAGTAACCCCTGTAAGGTGGCCAATGTCTAGGTCATGTCTGGCAAAAGCATGGGGCACTTCTTTAGTGATTCGAGCCTGCAGGTGCTCTTTTAGCTGCAGAGATATGGGACTGTCACCAAAATCGAGATCAAGGGTCTCAGCTGTAGAATTGGTGTTGTTAGTGTGGGAGACCAACAGAGAATGTGCTTGTAGCAGATTATCATTGGACACGGTGTTCAGATCAGGGGGTGTAATAGGCACAGCCCAATCAATTGGGGAGCACTCAGCAATGACTCTTTTTGGATACAGGATGAGCTGTCTCAGCTGTAGAATTGGTGTTGTTAGTGTGGGAGACCAACAGAGAATGTGCTTGTAGCAGATTATCATTGGACACGGTGTTCAGATCAGGGGGTGTAATAGGCACAGCCCAATCAATTGGGGAGCACTCAGCAATGACTCTTTTTGGATACAGGATGATGTCATGCTGCGACACGTTTTTGACAGCAAGTTTTATCTTGTTGTGGGATTTAGGCTTGACATCCACTATCTGGTCATACACAATGAGACCTCCTGGGGTAGGAATGACGTCTGACCCACCCACGACAGCTTGGTACTCCTTCCGTCTGGGCTTAGTGTGGCAGATACCTTTTAAAGTACTCATTTCTCCTTGCTTTAAACGTATAGGCGTTTTGCTGCTGAGCGTCACACGCAAAACTTTTGCATCTTTTGCGTGGAGGTCATTCTGTTTGCGACACTCTGTATATGCCATTGCTGGTCTGAATAGTCAATGTCTCCAAAAACTTTGCTCCGCCCCTTTTTCTACACTCCTGTATCATTGGACACAGGACATTTGTGCCAACAAGGAGAGAAAACTGCTCATTGTACGACTGGTCAGGACTTACTAATGCTAGGATGGGAAAGCATTGATCTGTTCCACAAGCATATTTCGGGAACTGAATCTCAACTTCTACATATCCTATATATGGGACCTTTTGTCCAGCTGCACCCTCAATGTTAAGTGGCTTGTTAATAGGGAGCAGTTCTCGGTGAGGAAGAAATTCAGTATAGAATGACTCAGATATGATTGTCACCTGCGACCCTGTGTCTATCAAACACTGGCACGGAACTTTATCCAACCATGCAACACTGTCACATGGGTCTCCGACAAGACCAGCTGGAAACTGAGTCTCAGGGGCATCTGAAGGTTCATACATGCACTGACTAAGAAAATAAGTGGAACTATTTTGACCACAAGCTCCTGTTTGTTCCACAGCAGGAGCTTCTAATAGTTTAAAGACAGGTTTGACTCTGGGCCTGGTTGTTGTCGGCCAAGTGACCGTTGGCTTTGCCTAGCATGGTGCCTCTCACAGAGTTTCTTTTGCACTAGGACAGCATTAGTCGGGTTATTGCATTGTGTCATCATGTGAGAGTCTTCTCCACAATTATAGCAAAATGTCCCAACTTTTATCTGGTCATCGGTAGGAATGGCAGAAATAGGTTGATCCGGGAAACTGCTTTTAGTTCTCTGTGGAGGCCTCCGCCCTCCTTTATCATTTCTGAGGGTCTTTTGAGCAGGTGCAGTTTTCCACAGTTCGGCCTCTAGCTGTCGAATTCTCTCCTCTAATTGCTCTCTAGCATGAGCATCCAAATGACTGGGGGCATCGTTGCTAGAGGACTCCCGCTCGTCAGTGGTTAAGAGAGTCTTAGTATGAACTCTGGTTGAATTTCCCCCCATGTGTCGCTTCCTCCGATTTTCTTTTAGCTGACTTTCTTTCTCATAGGTTCTGATATTGAACAACAACTCTGAGAAACTGAGAGTGCTTTTCCTGGGATCCTTAATTTGCTCTTTTAGGTGCAATGTGGAGATTAAACAATCATCCCAACACCCTCTGAGGAACTGCTTTAACAACTGTGAGTCCTCATCTTGTTTAGCCACTCCATTGCTTTCAACAACTTCCTGTAACAGAGTTTGGAGTCGACGAAGATAATCAGATGCTCTCTCTCCGCCTAACTGGTCTTGATGAGTCTCAAGGAACTGAATATACAGTTCCTCACCTCCCGTGACATTGCCATAAACCTTATCCAATTCCTGGAGGTAGGCTTTTGGTGGGGCTTGAGGTCCAATAGAGAGAGCAACATTCAAAGCAGGGGACATTAAGCTATCAAGCAGCATGCGGCGCTGCTGTCCCTCTGAGGGAGTGGAGTCATTTAGCAATTGTTTAACTCGGAGCCGCCATACGCTGTAGTCCACCTCAGCAGGTGGTTTTGGAGAGTTTCCTGAGAAGGGGCGTAGCTCACGGGTAGGGGGAGTATAGCCCGATGACTCATGCTTTACAATGTGCTCCACAATGACTCTCTGAACATCTGCTGTCGTAGCGTTAACAAGGAAGGTGCCATCATTAGCTGTCTGTGTATGACTGGATGGATAATGAACTTCACGGGTGACAGGGGAGCTTGGATTAGACGGGGGCTATAACTTAACTTTAGTGGCAGGAGTAGAAGTCATTGGGCCCTGTTCAGTACCACACTTTCCACTAATCTGATTCCCTGCTATTTTATTCAGAGTTGTGGGGTCAATCTTATAAGCTTGTGCCAACGCGTATACCTGTTCCTTAAAGTTGAGTGTCAAATCATCAAGTATACGAGCAAGGGGCACTACTTCATCACTGGCTGCCAAGTCAGGCTTTTGTGGGCTTGTGTGGGCTTGTGTGTACTCATCTATCTGAATGACCTCACAACATATTTCGCCAATGGAATGCTCACTGTCTAAAAACATGGGAGTTATGGAATCACGGAACTGACACAAGAGTGTGTCAGGAAGGCTATCAAGGAGCATGACCATTTCTACATGATCTAGTTTGGCAAAAGCCTTTTGCACCTCTTCCAGTGTAACCTCTGCTTCAACTCCCTTAAGCATGGCATAGCGCTCTGGATCAAAACCATACTGTTTACAAAACTCCATTTTGTTTTCTCAATTAGACCAATACTTAAATTATCTGGTGATTATGTTTGGTAGCTTTTGAGTTTAGAAATGAGGACAGTTGTGCTCAAGTCCCTGTTCGGGCGCCATTTTTTCTCTACTTATCTTTGTTGTAACCAATACTGTCTACAGCTCGTGACAGAATAATTATAGAAACCATGTAGCTGTACCAACTTAGTAGAATTTATTTTCTCCAGGTTCCAGTAGCAGTTTACTACTGTATCCAGCTTAGTTTATATGTTTCTTTTATATAATGTACTGGACATGAACACAACTGTTCCCATGAGCAATAACAGAGTAGATACTGTATCTTCTTATTTTCTAAACATAGAATTCACCTTTGAACATTCAGATTGATAACAAAATAAAATAAAATAAAAACATGTACAGTATATATAGTCCAACTCCAATCTCCTGATATTTGAATCAACAGTCTCAAATGAAACAAAACAATTGTCTCTGATTGAAAACCAAAGGGGTTCCTTTGTAATTCTCCTCAGTCCATAGAGTCTGGGTGAGAATAGAGATACCAGACTTTGCAGGTACTAGACCAAACCAGTGAGTTCTCCAATGGTCACAGACATGACAGTTCTCCACAGTCAGACACAGGTGATGAGCAGCATGCAGTCTCTTTTCTTCTTGGGTCCACTAATATTGAAGAGTGTAACAACAAACAAAAGTATTGTTTGAGACGAGTCTGTAAGACGTGATGTCTCTCTCAAGGCAGGCAAATACCATCTCTCAATATACAAATAAAACAATGTCTTATATTATGTCTTATATTATTAAAACATTCACCATAAAACAAACAGCATTACCATATGACAGATTTTACCCTCTTACATATATGTTCAGTGCTCACCTAATATTGAAGAGTGTAACAACAAACAAAAGTATTGTTTGAGACGAGTCTGTAAGACGTGATGTCTCTCTCAAGGCAGGCAAATACCATCTGACCCGCGTAAGTGAGAACCAACGTAAGTGAGAACGTTGTCGTAAAAACAGCCATAAATCATCAGTACTGTCGTAACTCTTAAAGGGCACTACACATTGAATTAGAGTGAAGCTGCATTAACACAACTGACAGCTGGGTTACATCTACAGATAACCAATTTGGCTTCAAACGTAAGCAAGGCACAGACATGTGTATTTTTGCTCTTAAAGAAATTCTAGATAAGTATAATGGACTCAATTCTACTATGTTTATGTGTTTTATTGATGCATCGCGAGCTTTTGATCGCATTAATAATGAGAAACTTTTTTATAAATTATCGCAAAGAGGGGTCCCTAATTTCCTTGTCAGAATTCTGGTATTCTGGTATGCTCACCAGACGATGAGAGTAAATTGGGGGAGGTCAACCTCTGCTCCCTTTGGTGTAAACAATGGTGTCAGGCAGGGTGGGATTTTATCCCCTTTTCTTTTTAACGTCTATATGGATGAGTTATCTATGTTATTAAATGCATGTGGTACAGGGTATGTAGGGTTGGAAACCTGCTAATTAATCACCTCATGTATGCAGACGATTTGGTCATCTTTAGTCCATATAGTGCTGGTCTTCAACAGCTGCTGAGTTTATGCTCACAGTATGGTGCTGACTTTGACATTAAATATAATGCAAAAAAGAGCAAGATTATGATTGTTCGAAGCAGGGAAGACAGACATCTAACCTTTCCTGACTTTTATCTCTCTGGCTCTGTCTTTAGTGTCTGCAGTGAGATTAAATATTTGGGCCACATCATCTCAAATGACCTCTCTGATGACAAGGACATATATAGACAGCGCCGGAAGCTGTATGCGCAAGGAAACATGCTGTGTAGAAAATTTAGCATGTGCTCAGTACCGGTGAAGATTTCACTTTTTAAATCCTTTTGTACACCCCTGTATACCGCCCACCTGTGGTGTCGCTACAAACAGGCCAGTATTAGACGATTGACAGTGGCCTACAATGACTGTATGAGGCTGCTACTGAGAGCTCCAAGAAGCTCCAGTGCAAGCCACATGTTCGTCAGTGTTGGGGTCCCCACTTGCTCTGCTGTGCTGCGCAATCTTATGTATAGATTTATGTGCAGAGTATCTGAGTCAGTAAATTACATCATTGATGTCATTACTAACCCGCTACGTAGTTCTGTCAGGTTCTCCTCCAGACTGTGGAACCATTGGCGAACTTGTCTGTATGTTCAAAACTGAACATTGTGGAACTCTTTTTATCGTATATTTATTTCTATATTATCTTTTTTTGAATCTATTGTATTGTTGTTTTGTACTGTGATATGGATTCCCCTGAGTCTGCAATAAAGATTGAATTGAATTGAATTGAATTGAATTGAAATGGCACATTGGTGAGAGAGCTTGCTGACTAGACCACAGTGGTCAGCTGACCATACACCTCCATGCTTACTATCACTCTGTCAGCGAAGTGTATTTGTCTCATCTTTAGAATATATCCTTTTATGACCAGGTATTTACAGTATAGCACATTAGATTGGGTTTGGGGAACAGGCCAGGAGGCTTGTTGATCTGTATGCTGTTCTGGTTTAATCTTCATTCTCAACACTTCACCCTGCCTGGTATTAATATTTTACATTATAGGTACAACCAACAACCTGATGCAACCCCTGTGGATATAAGCACTGTTGTGCAGAAACTGTCCAACAAAGCTGTGGAGAGCATGATATGGCCTTGGCAGGAACAGAACACAGGTGTTTATTATAATACCGGTATCTCTATTAGACTTTGTGACCACGTTTGAGATGACTTTTTGTATTTATTTATAATTAATAATTCAATGTTTTCATTATTAATGTTGTCATATCATCACAGATGGTGTCGACATCCTCTGCAAGAAACGGCTTTTTGACCAGGTGATGCTTCTGTCACGACTGGCAGAGGAAAAGCAGATTCTGGTAAAGGAGATGATGCAACACTGCCTTCTTAAAGGACTCTGTAGCAAAAGTGCAAACACAGATGGGAACCGTCCTGTCACAGACGGGAAGTAAGTACAACTCCATCTGTCTTTTTATGCAATTGTCCAAGTGAGAGACATGTTGGTATTTGGTTACCGTTCATTTTAACATGTGTGGTTTGAATTGAATTCCATTAATGTTCTCGTGTATATAATATATATTCTAGCTTTTCCAAATGTATTGACCGAGGAGGGTTCGAGGGGCCTAATCTGTCTGCTCAAGAGAAGATTGGAGGACCTTAAACTCAAGCAGCAGACTGCAGGGAAGAACAGGAGGCAGAGATGGAGGAGGAAAGAGAGTGGCAACCAGAAAGCTTGGACGACGAGGAGGACACCGAGATATGAGACTACATATTGCCTAGGATGTATACAAGGTTGACCAGTGGATTATTTTATTTTTTTCTCCTTTTGGAGTGGATTATTTTATTTGCTTTTTTCACGTTATTGTTTGACTGGGGGCACCCCTAACGTGCGCACGGCTCAGGAACGTCCTGCGCTGAACGGACTGAAGCTCTTTCTGTACATCTTTCTGCACTGAAAGAGAATGGCTGTGTACTGACAATACGACACTGCAACTTGCACTCAAGAAACTCACGATAAGTGAGTAAGTGACTGATGGCACCGCACTCAAGTCATACACACAAACACGGTGTACACTACACACAAGCGCAATGACATGAAGCGGTGTTTGAAGGTTTTTCCAGAAAGACCTGTTGTAACTGTCATTTTACTTTTTGGCTGTCTCATTTTTAAAATGGTACTTATATAGCGCCTTTATCCATTGCATTACATTCACGCACACATTTATACACCGATGCCGGAGGAAACCATGCAAGGTACCAACCTGCACATCAGGAGCAATTAGGGGTTCAGTGACACTAACTCTGGGGGAGCCCACAGGGTTTGAACTGGCAACCTTGAAGTTTCCATCCAGCCACTCTACCCCTGAGCCACCGCCACTGCCCATTTTAACCCATTAAGACCTAACTCAATTCTACAAATGTCTTCTAAATCATGACCGTTTCCTGAAAAGTCAGTGGTGCATGTGCTCAAACCTTTTCATGTCAAAGACCCCAAAAAGTATATGTAATTGGCCGCCGACCCCCATCTGAAAATATGTTGTTCCAGGAACCCCCCCCCCCCCCCCCAGAAGATGTTCAGTTCAAAACGTTTGAATATACCCCCTTTTCCTCATAGATGCAGATGGATCTCCGATCAACACATGTCAGTTCAGTTGTCATTTATGCTTGTAGATTGGCTGTTTTTGGCGATTTGCTGCAGTGTTGGGTCAGACGTGCTCCCGTTGCATTCGTTCAGCATAATGTCAATTTGTTGTTTTGGTACTCGGGTCAGAGTATAAGGGCTGGTTCAGAGTACCGAGTACTTAATGGTAGCCGGTATCAGAACAACTCTAGTTAAAGGAGGGGTTAATGGCCCGTACTAGCAGAGTAAGATTACATACAATTAGGGATGCTCCGATCAGGTTTTTTGGGACCGATCACCGATTGTTTTTCTCATGATTGGCCGATACTGATCTTGTGAAATGTTGCAAATTTTAATATTTCCAAAATTATTACCGGTATGGTGTCAAAACTGTTCCTGTGTGTGGGGGGAGGAGGGGGAGAATGTTTAGGCCTGTCACAAAAATGCAAAATGATATTATGCTCTATCTGAACGTCATTTATACCACTTAAATAGTGTAAAAGATCAGTTTCTCCACATAAGGTTAATTGCAGATCACAGACAGGGTAAATGCAGATTACCGATCAGAGTGAATATCGGTCGATATGGCCGATACTCTAGCTGTTTCCACCAGCTTCTCCATCTCCTCTGCTGTGGCATCAGGCTGCGGCCCATCCAGAGAGCACTGGATAAGCTCCCTGATCTCGGCCGTCTCTGTTGGTGTGGGGTTCAGCGCATAGAACCGATCTGCTATGTCCATGTTGTGTGCCATCAGATCGGTTACCTTCTTCCGCGTATCCCCCGACAGTGTTTGACGCGCCTAATTAATTTAGCACATACAAAACACCAAATAAATTAAAATAAATCAAAATTGGTGCACACAGTCAATATATTCAGCAAACAAATTGATGATCCAATGTTGGCCAATGCTGCTTACATAAAATGAGATGGCAGTCCTGATTAGCATGAAGAAGGGCTTCCCAGGAAGGCCACACCTGGTCCACTCCTTTTGAAAGTAACCAAGGAGTCCATCGCACCCTCTTTTTCCTCCTGTGAAGAACACGAAGCTGTTCTTCCTCCCGGTGTACTTCTCCTTTAATAAATACATTTGTTTTTATTAATTGCTGGGTTGGACAAATTTTAAGTAACAATAAGGTAGTAAGGTAATGTACTAATTAACCTACCCACTGAGCAATAGCCGGCTATTACACGTGCGTCTAAAAATTAAAGTTTTTTAGACGTTGATTAGCGGTTTTTAAATGTGTGTGCATACACACACACACACACACCTTTTAAACAACCACTAATCAATGTCTTGTTAAATGTGTGTGCGCGCGCACACACACACACACACACACACACACACACACACACACACACACACACACACACACACACACACACACACACACACACACACACACACTTTAAACAACCACTAATCAATGTCTAATCTAAGTATCGACGTAAAAAACAACAACTAAATCTTTTGCCGTTTATCGCATTTTTAGACGGCCCTTTAGACAAATATTAGACATCTATTAGACAAAAAAAAAGCTGAGTGGGTACACAGTCCTACCCCCTTTCATGACGAGAGGCCCAGAAGGGAATTCCCCATTCATTTTTCCCATAGACGTTTTCCCATTGAAGTATTTATTTAAATACGTTTAAGCCTCAGACAAAGTGAACTATTGTTGTGACAAATCATGACAACAAACTATGTTTTGGGCCGACCAAATAATTAGTAAGAAGAAAAACAAAACAAAGTGTTCCCTGCCATTTTTTTTCTTCTTTCTAATTTGATCGGTCCACAACAGTGTTTATTGTCATACATTTGTCACAACAAGAGTTGGCTTTGTCTGCGACGTGAACGTCTTTAAATAAATCATTTTTGAAAGTCTACAGGGAATATAAATGAATGGGGAATTCACTTCCAGGTCTCTCGACGGGGGCGGGACTGCGACACTATATGTCAGTTGACGTATGTGTGATGTATGCATGTTGTATACACCTGGGACACAGTCCTGCAGAGGCGCCCCATGCTGCATGGCAGGCCACCGGATGTAAGGGGGGCTCGCCCCCGCACCCAGGCCAGCTGATATGGAGAGGAAAGTTACAGTTAAACCTGGATTCAGCTGAAATGAAGACGTAAGTTAGTGAGGCAGCAGTGCTAACCACTCAGCTACCATGCCACCCTACATGAAAAGTCAAATTAGTTGTTAACATGGTCCCAGGAAGAAAGTGAATAAATCTAAACAAGCACTCACCAGTATCAGGAAGTATTTTTCCACGGTCCTGTCCCTGGTGAGTCTGGCTACCGTCACCTCCTGGTCAACCATGTTCTTTAGAACACATGGCCTGTGTCCATAGAGGGTTGACCAGTAGCCAGACAGGAGGCCGTAAAACTCATATCTATGGCCTGTGTTTGCTGGTTTCCTCCTGAGTTTCTCTGGGTAAAAAGGGACAGGGGGTGAAAAGAGACAGAAGTGCAAACTATAAGTATTGTGTTTTTATAGGCTAAAACTCTTGGAATATTGCTATATTGTGATTGAAGGTTAATAGCTCTGGTTATGTGTGGGAATCTCATCTCTGATGAGATGAGAGGGTAAAACATACCCAGGACCAGAGGAATCTTCTTCCTGGCCTGCACCTGGAAGGTCCGCAGATGCTGCTTGATGGGGAGCACCTCGTGTTTGGCCCTCTTGGTCTCCTGCTGGTGCCGCACGACCGGCCTGCGGATGCTCTTTACGAGCATGCTGAATGTGCTGATGATGGTGAACCACTCAGCCTTGTTCAGCTTGCAGGCCGGAACCTGGGTCGCACTTGCGTGCACGAGGAACTGCTTTATACTCTGGAGGTAGTGGAGCACTGATGTAGGCTTCAGGTTTGAAGATGTCATGAGGCTCTTGTAAAAGCTGCAAAATGTTGGAGATAATGTTATGTTGATGGTGATATATGAACAGATAACACAAAAAAAGCTAACATTGCAATAGCAGCAAGCAAGTCGGCTGGCGGACTGACAGGCTGGCAAACTAAGGGGAATGGTTTGCAATCGGACTGACTGACCGGCCCTGGACTCAGCTAATATAAGGGCCAGACCAGTCTTGATCCATGTTCCTGTCCAAAAAGTAGTCACCTCAAACGTATCAATGTAGAGGCATTAATTTTCCCATTTACAGCTTTGGAACCGAGAGGCAAGATTAGATTGTTCGAACTGAGGACCCAGCAAAAATATACTGTGATTCTTTTAGAAAAATCCAACACTGGACGGTTACCGTACAAACATGTCTGTATCACAGATCGACCATCAGTCTCTCCAACAAAACTCACCTTTTGATCCTCTCCACGTTAAACAGGAACCTCCAGTCCGAGGTCTTGCTCACACCTACAGACATATATAAAATGAATGCCTTTATGCGGCTGACTTTGGACCCAGCATTATTGTGTGCAGTTGAGCTTGGGTCCATTCCCTCATGGGCCGCTTGGTACACTTCGATGACACACTCTGTAATGACACATGTAACACACATTGTTGAATACAATCTTTTTGTGCCTGGATAGTTCATACAGTGGATAATGCTTTGTGTGGCCCTGGCCAGCTCTGTGTGTGTGTGTGTGTGCGTGTGTGTGTGTGTGCACACTCACCAAAGGACGAAGGCACCGCAATAGTTCTCATGCGGTTTCCCCGGCGATTCCCCTCTGCCCAGGGTTTGATCTGCTCCAAACGTAATGAAGACACTTTCATCCTTTGTATTTTCTCCGAGCCATCAGGTGACAGTGTCACAAACTAGGTGTAAGACAAAACATACCAGCCAACATCAACCATTACATAAAATATACACAAACAAGATTAAAAGAGATCTCTACATAGTGCTTGTGCTTGATGTTGAGTGGGAAAGTGAATTGAATTAGATGATACCTTTACAGGGGTCACTTTGTCAGGAGAATCCCTCTGGATTCTGCTGATATAGAGAGGCAACTTACAGTTAAACCTGGACTCAGCTGAGAAATATAGTCCGCACAGATGTACATGAATAGGAGTTGCAACTGTAACTGCTGCATAGCAATTATAAGAAGTGAATGGTTCTACATGAGTCATAGTTTTTTCTATTGACCACTGTCTGAACGTGTACATTTGAGTGGTGCAACCACTCCTATAGACAGCTGTGTGGCTGGGTCTGTCCCTGTGTTTGTCCGAGCACGGAAATGGTGTTATAGTGTTTGTTCACCACCAAGTGTCACTGCTGCACAGCCTAACACACATACAGACACTCACAGGCCAGGGAGGAGGGTTTGTACAGTACAGTACAGTACAGTACAGTACAGTACAGTACAGTACAGTACAGTACAGTACAGTACAGTACAGTACAGTACAGTACAGTACAGTACCACTCTCTTCAGACAGGTCTGATTTTTGAGGGGTGCTAGCCCCTCCTATATAGGGGAGAACGGGGGAAGATGAACCACTTTTTGCTTAAGTTGTTCTGGAAGCAAGGCAAAATGAGATGGCGGTAAAATCTAATGATCTACCCATATTTCAGGATGTCTTCTATCAATTCAAATGATGAGTAAGCATCTATGACAAAGGGCCATGAAAATATGACCTTTTAAAAAAAAAGTGGTAATGTGGCTCAATTTGCCCCAGGTAAGGGGTAAGTTGATCCAAGTCGAGGGGTAAGTTGAACCACATGATATTTGAATGTTAAAAGCTTAAACTTGAACAAATAATGTATTCACTTATCGATAATAATATAATAACAGTTTTCCCTTTTGCAAATAGTCTTATTTATTTGTTTATTTATTATTTAAACAATATTAAGTCAATTAAATAAAGTTTGTTATTCAGAACCTTATATTTGCAATATTGTTAATACAATATTGCAAACTTCTCTTAAATGAGTATGTACATGCAAATTAAAGGTCATTCAGTATCATTTGAGTAGCAAAGACTTAATACAAAAACATGAATAGTGATTCCCATTGACCCATTTTTTAAAACAATGACTAATAAGTTACTTCGGACCATTTATTTGCTAAATGATTCACATGGTTCTATCCATTGGCAAATCATCAACGTGTATGATATTACATTTTAGACCTAGGTACATGTTGCTTTGTATAACAGTCATTTTACATGATGTGTCGAAATTGTACTTTGACCGACAAAAAACAGTTTTTTGTGTAAAATAATGTTTTCTACTTTCCCCATGTGCTTCCCAACTTCACAGCCAGGTGTAAATGATGGATGCTTACTAGATTTAAGGTCACATGGCAACACAGTTTTCTAGATAAAGGGGGTGGTTCAACTTACCCGCTGGCTCATCTTCCCCCGTTCTCCCCTACAGGTGTAATGTTTGTTTTTAAAACGCCATTGACAATGAAGGGAAACTTTACGTCATATTGTCCCTCATTACATTGTTGTCTCTTTATTGTTAATGGCATTTAATGTTTGTGTTTGCACTGTTTGTTTTACATCACATGACATCACCTAATCAACATGAGTTAGACTTTAATATATTAGCGCCCCTCACTTCACACACACACACACACACACACACACACACACACACACACACACACACACACACACACACACACACACACACACACTGTATAGGTGATATTCACATTAAACCTGTTCTCAGAAAATAGCTGATCTGCAAGCTCACTATAGGCCAGTGGTTCCCAAACTTGTTCATGTCAACACACACACACACACACACACACACACACACACACACACACACACACACACACACACACACACACACACACACACACACACACACACACACACACACACACACACTGTATAGGTGATATTCACATTAAACCTGTTCTCAGAAAATAGCTGATCTGCAAGCTCACTATAGGCCAGTGGTTCCCAAACTTGTTCATGTCAAGGACCCCCAAATTGACACTAATTATCCAGCAGACCCCCATTTGAAGATGCCAGGGACCCCATAGAGTTTTATGGCTCTAGCAGTGATTCTCAACCCGTTAAATTTCAAGGACCGCCAGTGTGACTAGCATTAGTCTACGGACCCTCATTTGATGGAATTTCTGTCTCTGGGACCCCCCAATTTATATTGTAAAATCAATGTTAATTTAACTCTGAGAGTGTACAAATGGAACCAAATGGACCGGTTCCAAACTATCATTTAGCTGGGGACCCCCTCGAACTCTCTCAAGGACCCCTGGGGGTCCCCATAACCCACTTTGGGAACCACTGCTATAAGCTGTAAATCGGCTATTTTGGGAGAACAGATGGACCGGATATAACATTGTTGTGATGAAATAAATATATTGTAATTTTGTCTCATATTGGTGGCCCACCAGAATGTAATCCACGGTAGTCCAGAACCGCCCCAAATAGCCCGTGCTCTGGACAGGGCACCTGCCCAGGGTCCATATATGGAGCTGGCCTGTTCTGACAACATTCTGACGTCTGCATAGACTCCATATTTGGGAATGCCTGACAAATAACTCCACATATGGGAATAAAAGGGACACAGACATAAATAATATCCGGGTGGGGCATGCATTTCCAACTTGCAGGCCAGTGCCCAACGGGCACCGCTGTAGAGGCTCCAACGGGCTCAAGGACACTTCGACACTAACTCTGAGGGAGCCCACAGGGATCGAACCGGGAACCTTCCATCCGGCCACTTTACCCCTGATCCACCGCCGCCCTTACCTCAGTCACGCGAATGTTAATTGTTTTGTTCATGCCTTTTCTTTTTTTTGTTACTACCCAGAGCTGGAAGTCAACACCGCTCACTTCACATTATGGTGTGATTTTCTTTTCTTTTTTTTTCTTTTTTTACTTTGTCATAAAGTAGGTGCATTATAACACGTTGAGAGCTTCTGCAGTAGATTTGATATTTGTCTATGTTTTTATTTTTATTTGTCCAACAAACTCCATGCTGTTCTTCTCCGTGGTGACAGGACAGGACAGGCGGTTTATTGCACTACCCCCCCCCTGCAGCACGGACCAGATTGTTAAAATCCGCCATTGGTGACAGGAGAGATGATCAGAGGAGCAGAGTTTCTGCCACGGTCATTATTACATGGACTGAAGAATGGAAAAAGTTTATCAGTGAAGGAGCAGCCAGTGAAAGAGTAGATGTGAACTCTGGTCTCCACATCATAAAAGGCGACCAGACCCTCCTCATAATCCACAAACACTCCCACTTTCTGGAGCTTCTCTCTTACAGGGAGGAGGACAGCAGGGTCAGTAGCACGGTACTCATTTCCATTCCTCAACACTATAGTCCAGTAACCATTGTTGGGACTCAGTGCGTTTACACATTTCCTGTCGATGGACTCTCTGGCCACTCCTACATCCCAGCCAGTCTTCCCTCCAACATGAACCTCATAGTAAAACCTTCCTGAGGAGAATCCTTGTTTTCCTAAGACATTGTTATATCTAGAGAATCTCTCTGTGTTGTCAGGGAGATTCTTCCTTACGTTTCCATGACTCACTTGTTTTCCATTCTCAGACAGGATGAGTTTGGGATGTGCTGTATCAGGGTCCAGAGTTACATCCACCTCATATTGCTGGATCCTCTTCATCTCAACATCACACAGCTGCTGCTTCATCTCTTGGCTGAGTGTCTTCTCCAGCTGAGACACAGCTGTCCTCACTGTCCCCACATGTGAAGACTGTTGGACGTTGACCTTTGTCCAGTCCTTGGTGGGTCTCCACTCTGTGTTGATGGATGTGAAGTTCTGGAGGAGGTGGTCTTCAGTGTGTGAGAGCTGTTTCAGCTCAGAGATTCTCTTCTCTAACTGAGTGACTTCCTGTTGCAGATCTTCAATGAAGCCTTCAGCTTGTTTCTCTGTTGTTTTCTGCTTCTCTTCAATCACACCAATGAGCTCAGCCTGGCTTCTCTCAATACAGCTGATCAGAGCAGTGAAGACCTGCACACTGCCTGCTTTGACTGTATCTGCATCTTTCCTGCTGAGCTCTACAGAGCGTTTGACCTCCTGAATCTTCTCTTGTCTCTCCTGGATCGTCTGCTGAACTTCATCCTCAGTCTTTGCTTCATATTCTTCTTTCATCTTGTGACTCCTGAACTGATCGACCATCTCAGAGACGACTTTATTAACAAAGAATTCTTGATTCTTTAAGCATGTTCTGTTACACAGTGGACACTTGCACACATCCTTAGCGTCCCAGTAACGTGTGATACAGGCTTTGCAGTAGTTGTGTCCACATGGAGTGCTGACCGGATCAGTGAACACCTCCATACAGATGGAACACAGGAAGTGATCTTCAGACAGGAGACCGCTGGCAGACGCCATTTCTGCTCGTCGCTGAGAAGATAGACGTGACTTCAATGACGCTCACAGAGGGACTCTGAATAGCCAATAAGCTCTGTGGTTCCGGCCAATAAGATGCAAGGAGAGGACGGATGTTATGAGCTTCAGTTGGTAGACTCCAGTATCTGTAAACTGATTGGTTGGTAGACTTGGAGCTTCTGCATCGTCTTATATCTCCCGTCTGGTAAGATGATTATGTCATACCTCTGATGTCACTATGCCCTGGCATGTCCATATAAGGAGTTTCCACCGTAGCTATGCCCAAATATGATGCATGTACACAGGTGGCAAGGAATAGGCCTATCAGCTGGATTTGAAGCCCACTTTCTGAATATCTTAAGTTCCCGTTGAAGGGGAGTACCACTCATTTACAACATTGAGCTACGTCATTAATCTACCTTAGAGAGGTTGAGGTTCCAAGTAGGCCAGTGCCCAACGGGCACCGCTGTAGAGGCTCCACCGCTGTAGAGGCTCCACCGCTGTAGAGGCTCCACCGCTGTAGAGGCTCCAACGCTGTAGAGGCTCCACCGCTGTAGAGGCTCCAACGCTGTAGAGGCTCCACCGCTGTAGAGGCTCCACCGCTGTAGATGCTCCAACGCTGTAGAGGCTCCACCGCTGTAGAGGCTCCACCGCTGTAGATGCTCCACCGCTGTAGCGGCTCCACCGCTGTAGAGGCTCCACCGCTGTAGAGGCTCCACCGCTGTAGAGGCTCCAACAGGCACCGCTGTAGAGGCTCCACCGCTGTAGAGGCTCCACCGCTGTAGATGCTCCACCGCTGTAGCGGCTCCACCGCTGTAGAGGCTCCACCGCTGTAGAGGCTCCACCGCTGTAGAGGCTCCAACAGGCACCGCTGTAGAGGCTCCACCGCTGTAGAGGCTCCACCGCTGTAGAGGCTCCACCGCTGTAGAGGCTCCAACAGGCACCACTGTAGAGGCTCCACCGCTGTAGAGGCTCCACCGCTGTAGAGGCTCCACCGCTGTAGAGGCTCCAACAGGCACCGCTGTAGAGGCTCCACCGCTGTAGAGGCTCCACCGCTGTAGAGGCTCCAACAGGCACCGCTGTAGAGGCTCCAACGGGCACCGCTGTAGAGGCTACACTGCTGTAGAGGCTCTAACAGGCACCGCTGTAGAGGCTCCACCACTGTAGAGGCTCCACCGCTGTAGAGGCTCCACCGGGCACCGCGCTAGTAGTGTAAATCACGTCAAATTTCACGTCATAGTGTAAACACAAACATTGATGACGAAGGTGAGGACGCGAATTGTGATTTTCCGGAATGAGATGTCGTATGATTATGTACGATGATCAGAGCACCCTCACTTCACAGGTGTGATTGTATTGATCTCCACCACACAACAACTCTAAGGTATATTAATGTCACAGTTCAATGTTTAAAATGAGTGGTATTCCCCTTTAATAACACACTTTTTTATAGCAGCTTCCATGACATGAAATGCAGCTTTACAGCAATAAAGAATAAAAGGAAATGCAAAAGCATAACAGAGATTAAAATAATAGCAAAACAAGGCAGTGAATTAGGCAACACAGTGAGTACAGGAATAACAACACCTGTGATACTTAAAACCAAGTAAAAGCAAGAGTGAATAAATAGGTCTTGAGTTGTGCTTTAAAGCTATATTTAC
This sequence comes from Electrona antarctica, assembly GCF_951216825.1. NCBI lineage: Eukaryota > Metazoa > Chordata > Actinopteri > Myctophiformes > Myctophidae > Electrona > Electrona antarctica. The sequence continues at coordinate 55,603,618 of NC_136790.1, forward strand.
AGAGGCTGCCTGTAGTGGGAGATTATTCCAAGCAGTCGGGCTGCAGAAGCAGAAAGCTGACATAACATCACAGGAAACAAAGGTCTTTTTGACCTGAATTCAGCTTAAATTGTAAATGGTGCATTTATATATATCCAAGGCGCTTTACATGGATTGTTCATTAGCCTACATTCACACACCATGAATGACAGAGGAAACCATGCAAGGCACCAGTGAAACAGTGCAACATGCACCAGAGGTTGGATGAGAGTAAAACAGTGCAACATGCACCAGAGGTTGGATGAGAGTAAAACAGTGCAACATGCACCAGAGGGAAAAGTGGACAGTTCAGATGAACCAAATATCTACAGCGACAAAAAACTATTCCTAACGTTCATAGCAATGGTCATAAACTGTGCTGTGGAAATACCACGCAAATCTGAGAGGATCAAGATGGTGCTTGAGGCAGCCAGGAGATTCCTGGGAGTGGATGATATTACTGGAGAAGACAGGATCAAGATGGTGATTGAGGCAGCCAGGAGATTCCTGGGAGTGGAGGATATTACTGGAGAAGAGAGGATCAAGATGGTGTTTGAGGCAGCCAGGAGATTCCTGGGAGTGGAGGATATTACTGGAGAAGATTTGAATGAAACATTGAGGGATGAATTAGCACCACCGTCTCAGGCCCCAGGGCCTGGGATATAGGAATGGACAGAATATATGGAAGGGGATCACTTTGGGTGGACTTTTTAATTAAAAATAGTAGTAAGATTAAGAGTAAAACTCCAAGAATACAGTAGGCGGTGGTAATGCACAGTTATGTTTGCCAACCGCCAATAAACCCAATAAGAAGAAGAAGAAGGATGTTTAGAGCCTAACTTAGCCAGCTATAGAGTTTGTTTTCATTCAGTACACTGAGTACAGGTTCATTGTTGTTCTGAAGTTTGAGTTCATGACTAAAGTGAGTATTACAATTATCCAAGACTGCAGAAAGTAATATTATATGGCCTGATTGTGTGTCATGCTCCAACCTATATATGTGTCATGTGTTTGTTTATGTTATTGCATGGTATTTGGTGCTAGCAGGATGTCAGCAGATGTCAGAGTGTACTGAGAAATGTGATTGTTCTACATATAGATTTAAGGTTTATAGTTTATATGTTTATTGTTAAGCTGCAGTATGGTTTGCTAATTAGCTATATTGTGATGTTTATGTTCCGTTTAGAAACCAACAACAACTTACACAACAATGAAACTTCACCTGCTTCTGTGATTAAACCCACCAAAGAGGACCTGACCTTGACCCCTGTACTGTTATTGGTGCCCCACCAAAGAGGACCTGACCTTGACCCCTGTACTGTTATTGGTACCCCACCAAAGAGGACCTGACCTTGACCCCTGTACTGTTATTGGTACCCCACCAAAGAGGACCTGACCTTGACTCCTGTACTGTTATTGGTACCCCACCAAAGAGGACCTGACCTTGACCCCTGTACTGTTATTGGTACCCCACCAAAGAGGACCTGACCTTGACCCCTGTACTGTTATTGGTACCCCACCAAAGAGGACCTGACCTTGACCCCTGTACTGTTATTGGTACCCCTGAGGCGAAGCAGAGCAGAGTCCAAACCCATTACAGTCCTTACCCAAACCCTCATTAACACCACCCCTCATCCCTTGCCCCTTCCCCCCTAAATATTGAACGTACCTTGTAGATATTGATATGTGATATTATATTGATACATACGGTGTGTGTGTGTGTGTGTGTGTGTGTGTGTGTGTGTGTGTGTGTGTGTGTGTGTGTGTGTGTGTGTGTGTGTGTGTGTGTGATTGATTGATTGTTTATTTATTTCCGTGTCCTGCACACAATGTGCCCAACCCTCATGGGTTTATAAGACACCATTTCACAATTGCATTTAGAGCATGTTTACATTACATCCTTCACGGATTTACACACACACACACACACACACACACACACACACACACACACACACACACACACACACACACACACACACACACACACACACTGTATAGGTGATATTCACATTAAACCCGTTCTCAGAAAATAACTGATCTGCAAGCTCACTATAGGCCAGTGGTTCCCAAACTTGTTCATGTCAAGGACCCCCAAATTGACACTAATTAGCCAGAAGACCCCCATTTGAAGATGCCAGGGACCCCATAGAGTTTTATGGCTCTAGCAGTGATTCTCAACCCGTTACATTTCAAGGACCGCCAGTGTGACTAGCATTAGTCTACGGACCCTCATTTGATGGAATTTCTGTCTCTGGGACCCCCCAATTTATATTGTAAAATCAATGTTAATTTAACTCTGAGAGTGTACAAATGGAACCAAATGGACCAGTTCCAAACTATCATTTAGCTGATATAACATTGTTGTGATGAAATAAATATATTGTAATTTTGTCTCATATTGGTGGCCCACCAGAATGTAATCCACGGTAGTCCAGAACCGCCCCAAATAGCCCGGGCTCTGGACAGGGCACCTGCCCAGGGTCCATATATGGAGCTGGCCTGTTCTGACAACATTCTGACGTCTGCATAGACTCCATATTTGGGAATGCCTGACAAAGAACTCCACATATGGGCATACAAGGGACACAGACATAAATAATATCCGGGTGGGGCATGCATTTCCAACTTGCAGGCCAGTGCCCAACGGGCACCGCTGTAGAGGCTCCAACGGGCTCAAGGACACTTCGACACTAACTCTGAGGGAGCCCACAGGGATCGAACCGGGAACCTTCCATCAGGCCACTTTACCCCTGATCCACCGCCGCCCTTACTTCAGTCACGCGAATGTTAATTGTTTTGGTCATGCCTTTTCTTTTTTTCTTTTTTTTGTTACACCCAGAGCTGGAAGTCAACACCGCTCACTTCACATTATGGTGTGATTTTCTTTTCTTTTTCTTTTCTTTTTTTACTTTGTCATAAAGTAGGTGCATTATGACACGTTGAGAGCTTCTGCAGTAGATTTGATATTTGTCTATGTTTTTATTTTTATTTGTCCAACAAACTCCATGCTGTTCTTCTCCGTGGTGACAGGACAGGACAGGCGGTTTATTGCACTACCCCCCCCCCCCCCCCCCCCCCCCCCCCCCCCCCCCCCGCAGCACGGACCAGATTGTTAAAATCCGCCATTGGTGACAGGAGAGATGATCAGAGGAGCAGAGTTTCTGCCACGGTCATTATTACATGGACTGAAGAATGGAAAGAGTTTCTCAGTGAAGGAGCAGCCAGTGAAAGAGTAGATGTGAACTCTGGTCTCCACATCATAAAAGGAGACCAGACCTTCCTCATAATCCACAAACACTCCCACTTCCTGGAGCTTCTCTCTTACAGGGAGGAGGACAGCAGGGTCAGCAGCACGGTACTCATTTCCATTCCTCAACACTATAGTCCAGTAACCATTGTTGGGTCTCAGTGTGTGTTCACCTTTCCTATCGATGGACTCTCTGGCCACTCCTAGACCCCACGCAGTCTTCCCTACAACCTGAACCTCGTAGTAAAACCTTCCTGAGGAGAATCCTTGTTTTCCTAAGACATTGTTATAGATGGAGAATCTCTGTGTGTTGTCAGGGAGATTCTTCCTTACGTTTCCATGACTCACTTGTTTTCCATTCTCAGACAGGATTAGTTTGAGATGTGCTGTATCAGGGTCCAGAGTTACAACCACCTCATATTGCTGGATCCTCTTCAGCTCAGCATCACACAGCTGCTTCTTCATCTCTTGACTGAGTGTCTTCTCCAGCTGAGACACAGCTGTCCTCACTGTCCCCAGAAGTGAAGACTGATGGACATTGACCCTTGCCCAGTCCTTGGTGGGTCTCCACTCTGTGTTGATGGATTTGAAGTTCTGGTGGAGGTTGAGGTGGTCTTCAGTGTGTGAGATCTGTTTCAGCTCAGAGATTCTCTTCTCTAACTGAGTGACTTCCTTTTTCAGATCTTCAATGAAGCCTTCAGCCTGTTTCTCTGTTGTTTTCTGCTTCTCTTCAATCACACCAATGAGCTCAGCCTGGCTTCTCTCAACACAGCTGATCAGAGCAGTGAAGACCTGCACACTGACGGCTATGACTGCATCTGCATCTTTCCTGCTGAGCTCTGCTGAGCGTTTGACCTCCTGAATCTTCAGTCGTCTCTCCTGGATCATCTGCTGAACTTCAGCCTCAGTCTTTGCTTCGTATTCTTCTTTCATCTTGAGGTTCCTGAACTGATTGACCATCTCAGAGACGACTTTATTAACAAAGAATTCTTGATTCTTGAAGCATGTTCTGTTACACAGTGGACACTTGCACACATCCTTAGCGTCCCAGTAACGTGTGATACAGGCTTTGCAGTAGTTGTGTCCACATGGAGTGCTGACCGGATCAGTGAACACCTCCATACAGATGGAACACAGGAAGTGATCTTCAGACAGAAGACCGCTGGCAGACGCCATTTCTGCTCGTCGCTGAGAAGATAGACGTGACTTCAACGGCGCTCACAGAGGGACTCTGAATAGCCAATCAGAGGCAAGGAGAGGTCTGTGGTTCCAGCCAATGAGATGCAAGGAGAGGACTCCAGTAACTGTAAACTGATTGGTCGGTAGACTCCAGTATCTGTAAACTGCTTCTGCGTCGTCTTATATCTGCCATCTGGTAAGATGATTATGTCATCGTTCTGATGTCACTATGACCTGGCATGTCCATATAAGGAGTTTCCACCGTATGCCCAAATATGGTGCATGTACACAGGTTGCAAGGAATATCAACTGGATTTTAAGCCCACTTTCTGAATATCTAAAATTCCCATTGAAGGGGAGTACCACTCATTTACAACATTGAGCTACGTCATTAATCTACCTTAGAGATGTCGTGTGGAAGTAATAATAATAAAATATAGCTGCAAGCAGCGATAAGGCGGGACCAAGAAAGAAGACAATACTCAATAAGAACAATATGCACAAATAAGACTGACGAGCTGAGTTGTCGGTACCCGGATTTGAACACACAACCTTGTGGTCTGAAGGCAAGAGCTCTACAAACTGAGCTATGCAGACACAGTTAGATGTTTCATTGGAAACAGTAACATCAATCAGTGGTTTGGTAACAAGTATGTATGTCCTTGTTTTTGGCATGTCACTATCCATTACTACAGTCCATTACTTGTACTTCTCACGTACAAGCTTCTCTTCAACTGGGATTTCAGATAATGGTCCATAGATTGTACGTTTCACGCAAATTGCTCAAAAATCCAGGCAGAAAGTGAGGTATAAGCATTTTTCAAACTGCTCAAAATGGCGGAAAATCTGAGGGCGGAGCATACTTGTCAAAGGAACATGTGGAATGGAACATGTGGAAACAAGTGCCATGACTTTTGGCCAAACGAGGCATGAGTTAAGCCTGTTCAAAGGTTTCATTTTCAAAAAATTGCTATAGCGCCCCCCTTTGGCCAATTGGAGTAAGACCGCTTTCAGTGCTATTTGGCATGACCCTCTACCTCTAAAAGTCAGAACACGAAAGTTGTTCGGCATGAGGAGACACATATGTGTATCAAAGTGTCATTGCCAACGGTCAAACGGTTCATGAGATATGCACGTTCAAAGTTTGCATTTTCAATTGAGTGCTATAGCGCCACCATTTGGCCAATCGTCATGGGCTTCGCATAGTCACCGTTTGGCATGGCTCTCTACCAGATTACCACGTTTCGCGAAAACCGAACAGCCAGAACAGCTATTTTTGGCGGAAGGAGAAGAAGGAGAAGGAGAAGAAAAAAAAACACAAAAACAATAAGTGACCAAAGTCACTTTGTGACTTCTTGGTCCCTTAATAAGGTCCCTGCCTTCTGTTCAGCCTAGAACTGGAGGTCTAGAAGTTGGGGTCATGTGATCAGTGACATGTCTTTGGCCTGCAGCAGAGCCATAGAGTATAGACAGAGTTACGACATTGAGGTTTCAGAAAACAGCCTGGTCACGTGGTTCATGTTCTCGCCCATAGACTCCAATGCATTCAGTAAACGTCCGGGTTGTTCTGGGACAAACCAACAGAAGTCTATGCAGAAGAGCCTCCATTGGACTGAAGCCACATGAAGTGAACGGAGTTGTCGTAACTCTGTCTTACTCTATGGCTCTGGCCTGCAGAGTACACCAACGTGATGTCACTGATCACATGACCCCAAGTCCTAGACCTCCAGTTCTAGGCTACACAGAAGGGAGGGGCTTGTATTGAGGGCCCTCCGATGTCCAGCTTTAAGGGTGTGTCCACAATCTTTGTCCTACACCAACATTACATTCCCATTGACAATGAATGGAGAATGTTACGTCATCTAACTATGAATGCACCAAGTCTCTGTACGCACGTCTGTACGCCTGGAATCCACGTAACTCGAGAACTGTTCGCCCCACCAACTTCAAATTTGACGCAGGCGTTCCTCCCCACCACAGGGGGTGCAGTGCCCGCTGTCGAGTCGGTTGGAGCCAAGGTTGTCCAGAACCGCCCCAAATAGTCCGGGCTCTGGACAGGGCCCCTGCCCAGTGTCCATATATGGAGCTGGCCTGTTCGGACAACATTCTGACGTCTGCATAGACTCCATATTTGGGCATGCCTGACAAAGAACTCCATATATGGGCATACAAGGGACACAGACATAATATCTGGGTCGGGCATGCATTTCCAACTTGCATCGTTCCAAGTAGGCCAGTTCCCAACGGGCACCGCTGTAGAGACTCCACTGCTGTAGAGGCTCCACCACTGAAAGTGATTTTTTTGACGAGCCATAGAGCTGCCATTGAGCCCCATTATAAATTTCTCAAATTTGAAAGCACTATGAAACATTTCAAAGATTCAATTTCAGGCAAACATGTCCATCGTAAGATGCACCTAAATAGGTTTGAATGGGGTTTCTAGGTGTAAGTATGTAGGACTAGCAGCATGCCAAAGTTTGTGCTATTGCCATTGAGAATGCATTGGGCGTTTAAGTTAAATAACTCAGAAACTACAAATCATTTCAAAGTAAAAAGGTCCATCATGTGTCTCCACAGTAAGCTGAATTATAAAATGTGTGAATGGAGTTTCTAGGTGAAAGTGATTTTTTGACGTGCCAATATCTGCCATTGAGCCCCATTGTGAATGTCTCAAATTTGAAAGCACTATATTTCTAAAACTATGAAAAATGTCAAAGATTTATTTTCACGTCATAAATGTGTGGGCACCCCTGTTATAGAGCCACAGTTTTACCCAGTAATATTATATAGTCAGTTTTACCCAGTAATATTATATAGCCACAGTTTTACCCAGTAATATTATATAGTCACAGTTTTACCCAGTAATATTATATAGCCACAGTTTTACCCAGCAATATTATATAGCCACAGTTTTACCAGTAATATTATATAGCCACAGTTCCACCCAGTAATATTATATAGTCACAGTTTTACCCAGTAATATTATATAGTCACAGTTTTACCCAGTAATATTATATAGCCACAGTTTTACCCAGTAATATGATATAGCCACAGTTTTACCAGTAATATTATATATCCACAGTTCCACCCAGTAATATTATATAGTCAGTTTTACCCAGTAATATTATATAGCCACAGTTTTACCCAGTAATATTATATAGCCACAGTTCCACCCAGTAATATTATATAGCCACAGTTTTACCCAGCAATATTATATAGCCACAGTTTTACCCAGTAATATTATATAGCCACAGTTTTACCCAGCAATATTATATAGCCACAGTTTTACCCAGTAATATTATATAGCCACAGTTTTACCCAGTAATATTATATAGCCACAGTTTTACCCAGTAATATTATATAGTCACAGTTTTACCCAGTAATATTATATAGCCACAGTTTTACCCAGTAATATTATATAGCCACAGTTTTACCCAGTAATATTATATAGCCACAGTTTTACGCAGTAATATGATATAGCCACAGTTTTACCCAGTAATATTATATAGTCACAGTTTTACCCAGTAATATTATATAGCCACAGTTTTACCCAGTAATATTATATAGTCACAGTTTTACCCAGTAATATTATATAGCCACAGTTCCACCCAGTAATATTATATAGTCACAGTTTTACCCAGTAATATGATATAGCCACAGTTTTACCCAGTAATATTATATAGCCACAGTTTTACCCAGCAATATTATATAGTCACAGTTTTACCCAGTAATATGATATAGCCACAGTTTTACCCAGCAATATGATATAGCCACAGTTTTACCCAGTAATATTATATAGTCAGTTTTACCCAGTAATATTATATAGCCACAGTTTTACCCAGTAATATTAGATAGTCAGTTTTACCCAGTAATATTATATAGCCACAGTTTTACCCAGTAATATTATATAGTCAGTTTTACCCAGTAATATTATATAGCCACAGTTTTACCCAGTAATATTATATAGTCAGTTTTACCCAGTAATATTATATAGCCACAGTTTTACCCAGTAATATTATATAGTCAGTTTTACCCAGTAATATTATATAGCCACAGTTTTACCCAGTAATATTATATAGTCAGTTTTACCCAGTAATATTATATAGCCACAGTTTTTCCCAGTAATATTATATAGTCAGTTTTACCCAGTAATATTATATAGCCACAGTTTTACCCAGTAATATTATATAGTCACAGTTTTACCCAGTAATATGATATAGCCACAGTTTTACCCAGCAATATGATATAGCCACAGTTTTACCCAGTAATATTATATAGTCAGTTTTACCCAGTAATATTATATAGCCACAGTTTTACCCAGTAATATTATATAGTCAGTTTTACCCAGTAATATTATATAGCCACAGTTTTACCCAGTAATATTATATAGTCAGTTTTACCCAGTAATATTATATAGCCACAGTTTTACCCAGTAATATTATATAGCCACAGTTTTACCCAGTAATATTATATAGTCAGTTTTACCCAGTAATATTATATAGCCACAGTTTTACCCAGTAATATTATATAGTCAGTTTTACCCAGTAATATTATATAGCCACAGTTTTACCCAGTAATATTATATAGTCAGTTTTACCCAGTAATATTATATAGCCACAGTTTTACCCAGTAATATTATATAGTCACAGTTTTACCCAGTAATATGATATAGCCACAGTTTTACCCAGCAATATGATATAGCCACAGTTTTACCCAGTAATATTATATAGTCAGTTTTACCCAGTAATATTATATAGCCACAGTTTTACCCAGTAATATTATATAGTCAGTTTTACCCAGTAATATTATATAGCCACAGTTTTACCCAGTAATATTATATAGTCAGTTTTACCCAGTAATATTATATAGCCACAGTTTTACCCAGTAATATTATATAGTCAGTTTTACCCAGTAATATTATATAGCCACAGTTTTACCCAGTAATATTATATAGTCAGTTTTACCCAGTAATATTATATAGCCACAGTTTTACCCAGTAATATTATATAGTCAGTTTTACCCAGTAATATTATATAGTCAGTTTTACCCAGTAATATTATATAGCCACAGTTTTACCCAGTAATATTATATAGTCACAGTTTTACCCAGTAATATTATATAGCCACAGTTTTACCCAGTAATATGATATAGCCACAGCCAGCCTAGTATTATCTCAATTGCTCTTGTCGTTGCAGCTCCAGTCTAATTTCCCAATTTACAATCACCTGCCTGCAGGGGGCAGTAGCAGCAGCAGCCGTTATTCAGCAGACAGCAGTGGCACCAGGACTAGAGGTGCTGCCACACGGTCAAAAGAGCTGCGCACGTTCTCGGCTGCGCGCAGCTTAAAGCTTGAGTTTTTAGACAGCTGGTGGATGGAAATTAAGCTCCACCTCCGCGGAATACTTGCGCGACGGCCAGATTCCCGGAAACGCTCTCCTCCGCGGCAAATGTAAGCTGCGCGCAAGCTTAAAAATGAAGCGTGTCACCCGGAAGTGATAGGCACTAGCCAATGGAACAGATGCAGCCTGCAGCCCATCTACGGGCGGGTTTTCAATTGTAGTTTTCTTCTTTCACAGAGCCAAACGCCCCTGGGAGGGACTTGTGAAGTTGTGAACTGTGAAAGTGAATGTCGAGGGATAACAGGGGGACATCTGGGCACCTCAAAGTAACATTGTCTGTCCAAAATCAAAATTGTTAACAAATAAAAATCGTCTTAAGTAATGTAAAGCAGTGGTTCTCATGTTTGGTTCAGATCACCCCTGTAATCTTTTCATCCATGGCACCCCTGAATTATATTGTTATTTATTTATTGTAACCCTGTTCCATGATGACATTGAAAATAACTTTATACGTTTAACCACTTGAACCCGGGGACATAACATAGCAGATATACAAGCAACGTGACATGATGTGAGCTTGTATATCTGGGTCAGTGACACCCCTAAAAAAGTGTTAAACCTTTAAATAACAGGAATAAAAATTATTTACTTTTGTTCTACTCACTCTCATCTTTATGGAAACATATTTTGTTTTTAGATATTTTATTGGAATCAGAATTTATTCAGCATTTTGTTGTACTTGTGCCTAAAATCATCATATGGTGTGACATGACAATAATTGTTTATAAAAATGAAAATGGAGTACACCTTTCTTAAGTTACTCACTTTATCAAAGTCCTTTATCATAACTAACCTGTAATCCACTATAGTTTTGTGAAAATGTCTTAAATCTGTATATTATTTTCGTAATCAACACTCAATGTGAGGCCCATGTTGTCGGTCTTTCAACATATTTTGTATTTATTGTGACACAACTTTCTCTAAAATTACACAAATATTTGTGACTCTTCCTGATACTATTTGCTATGTAATCCATGAACATTAATGGTTTCATCATTAATAAAGGTATGATTTTTTCACTATTTGGAACGTCACACCAAATGATTTAGTGTCACACCGTATGATCATATCTTCATTTCTCAAAGCAAACTGTGTTTTAACCTACCTATTAGTGAGTACTGAACTTTACAGATTGATTAAACAATTACTCAGGAAAAACAGCAACAGGAAAATTGCTTTAACATTGAATAACATGCAAATGACTGAATAAAACAAAATTAAACACATTTTATTGTGGATAGTTGCAGATTTTAGGTGAAGCTGTTTAAAACAAATGTTTAAATGGACAAAAAAAACATGGGTCTTTGTTATTTATTGTTATATCTGTAGGAAAATACAGTTTGCATCATATGGTGTGACAAAAAAGTCATATGGCGTGACAGGCAGACAGTCACACCAGAAATTACTGAAAACATTATGCTTGGACTTTGAAAAGATTAGGCTCACAAATAGACATCTATATTATATTTATGGAATTTTTAAAAGAATTTTAGCATTTTTTCCCCTTAGTTTTATTCAAGTTCCTACTTTGAGAAACAGGGCCAGGACAGTCGCACCATATGAGTTTTGCTATGTTTGGTTGAAAATTCTGAAGAAATGAGGAATGAAATGTTTTAATCTTGAGTATGTTCACATGAAGCATAATGTCCTGCACAATATTTAGAAGGTTTTTGACAAATATATGTTTTATTTATACGCGTTTGACACTGAGGCACTGAATAAGTATAGAAGGTCTAAGTGGTTAAACTGAAGGGACAGGACATGATTAATTACAGTTATTAGTATCCTGCAGGCAGCATTTTGATGAATTGAACAAGGTGGACCCTCTTGTAAACAAGTGTAATGCTTAATTGGGTCGTCCACTCACAGTTAACAGTCTTTGTATTGAGTTTGTGCTTGAAATGTACTGTAATTCTGCAAACTGTTAATAAATATTTCAATCAATCAATCAAAAGCACCCCTGTCCCCTGGACTTGCAGCCATTAAGGCACCACCTTACATCATATAAAGTATACATGATGTGAACATGCACGGTTGACATTATCAGGCTAAATACATTCTTAAACTTCTTGTTTATGCCCCCAAATGACTGGATTGTGAATGTGCAGGTATCATTTTTTGTAGCAATGGTAGAAATATTAGACCCCAATTGTCAGATAAGCATGTTCTAATCATGCGTCATTTACTGTACTGAACATTTCACTTTTTGTCCACTCTTCCTTGGTGCTCACCTATCTGTTACCTCATCAAGTACTGATCAAGTACTGATTTTGTGTCAAGTCTGGCACTGATTTGTAAATTATTGCATGTCTTGAAATGTCTTCATGAATTGAATACACACTACAATGAAAACAAGTACTTGGGGCTTTTTTGTTTTATGCCTTAGCATCATTGTATAATCATAGCACTGTAGTATCTGCATTAGAAAAATGTTAATAAAATATTCAATCAATCCAAATTACTGTCAAGCCTGATACTGATTGTGCCCATATGCTATAAAACAGCCCAATGCACATATATATCATATATCAGAGAGCAGGCAAGCATGTCACAGGAGGACACTATCCAACAGGAGCCAACTGATGAGGCGCTCATCATGAGTGTCAGCCAGCACCCAATTCTTTATAATACAGGACATGCCGAGTACAAAAATACTACTAGAAAAGAGCAAGCTTGGCGTGTAGTAAGTGGAGAGTCAGGCCTTGAACGTAAGTATATGTAACATGTACCAAAGACTTTTGTGGCTGCACCTGTGTTGGTTGAATGTGCTATTCTCGTCTAACCTCCCAATATTGCTATTGTTTGGTAATTGTCATTGCTGCAATGTCAAGGAGTGAATCATGTAACAATAATTATACCCAGCATTACAAAGTTGCAAGTACACATAAACAACTATCATGTACTGTCAATGTTCTTCCTACTGATGAAACCAGAACACACAAATTGATGTGAAGACTTGTATTTTCGATACAGCAGCTGTATCACAGCAGATGATGAATCCCAAATACCACCAGTTAATTTATACTGTATGTAGTCAAAGACTGACCAAAGATAATACATTATACAGACATAAAATATTGGACCAAATATTTGTGGCCACTAAACATACAGAATACTGTCAACATACACTGCAGTGTAGCTTGAAAACAACCAACGTGTACATGACTTCATCCTGTCAAGATATGAAGCAGAGATGGTTGAAGGGTTCAGGTATCCAAAAATAGAATCTCAAACTAAGAATCTCCATGGTATTGCCTTAGCCCATAAATGAACAATTTAATGGGACAGAACACAAACCATTTCTACTTCATCTCAAAATGATTTTGGTGTCCACCACATACAGTTGGTAGGTGCAAAAGACCATGGAAGTCCCTCAAGGACTACTATCGTACTCTAAGGATGAAGGTGCTGAAAATGCAGCCAAGCGGGAGTGCAGGGGGACGCCCTGAAAAGATGTGGGCCTACTATGGGATTTTAAATTTCCTAGACCCATATATCCAGTCCAGGAAAACCACCTCCAATTTTAGCCGGGCGTCTTCAACTGCAGGTCAGCATGTGCTTACTGAAAGATTGATTGAATGACATCGTCATTGCCATTGTGGAGGACATCAGTTGTCTTAGCTGTACCTAACAAATGTTTGAACCTAACTTTAAAGGGAGCAGCCAGCAGCAGGCGGAGGAGCACAATTACTCCAGTCCTGCTGAAAGTGGTAAGAGATACATATCAGTCATGACAGTTTACTAATACAACAATCATAAAGCAGTACACAATAAACTCTCTAAACTTACTTTATAGAGAGCAGCCAGCAGGCCTTCTTTGAAAGCCAGGATTTCACCTGTGGCACTACTGCTGAAAGTGGTAAGAGATACATACTTTATCAGTCATGACAACTTACAAATACTGTACAACAATCATAAAGTTGTACACAATACATTCTCTTACTTTATAGAGAGCAGCCAGCCAGGACCGGTTAACCACTGAAATTGTTAAGATATACATATTAGTCAGACTGTTTACAAATACAACAGCAAACTCTAAAAATGTAGGCCTACACAGTAAATGTTTAAACCTTGCTTCATAGACGCCACACTGGAGGACACAGGAGGACATGGGAGCACTACTGGACATGGGAGCACTGCTGGACAGAAATATGGTAAGGTAAGGTATTCAGATGACTCACTCAAGACAAATTACTTTGGTAGAGGTTTGTGTTTTGTAGTAATGTAGCCATGATGCAACTCAAAATCTTTGTGAGATATGTTCAACAGTTGCTCTATAATCCAGAATAGTCTCCCCCTTTACACTGCACAAAGCAAGAGGAATGATTATGCCAATGTCTAATATTACAAATCCCCAACTGTTTTATATTGGACTTCCAACATGGCAAGGTAAACTACACAACCCAAACCTCTACTCAAGTCTAGTTGTGCTTTACAGTTTACAAATCTAACAAAACGATTGAACCCAGTGTAAGACATGTTTGATTATTACCCAATAGTATTCGTGACCATGCCTTCAGTGCCGATGGCACACGGGGGGAGGATCATTGTCACACGCCCTCCACCAACAAGTACTGGTGCCTACGTCATAGTCCGCCCGCCGTGTCCAGCAGCGCTGGGAGCCCCGGGTCTGTCAACAGCTGCCATTCCATCCCAGCTGTTATCTTTTGGGATAAGGGTACCCACTCCCACAACTGGTGAGATATTCAGATTTGACACAAACTTTTTGAAATACAATATGAATTCACTCCTGCTCAATATAACACATCATTCAATCTTACTTCATAGTCCGCCCGCCGTGTCCAGCAGCGCTGGGAACTCCGGGTCCAGCAACTGGTGGTCTCCAGGTTTCTGGAGAATCCCCTTCTGCAAGTGGTATAAGACATTCAGATTTGACATGAAAGTTCTGAAATACAATACAAACCCACTTCAGCTCAACACGTAATTTAATTATTTTATAGTCCACCGCAGGGCCAATTGTAATCTGGGGGTAGCAGCACGGGGACCCCGAGGTCCCCCACCACCAGCTGCTCGTCCTGTGCCAGGGCCACCCACTTCTACAAGTGGTAAGAATTCAGACCTTACATGAACGTTATGTAATACCAATAACATCCAAAATCAAGTTCTGTAATACAATACAAAATCCAGTGCAGCTCAATATTGCAATATTGTTCAATGCTTTAACCTTACTAAATAGCATCCAGTCGAAGGAAGGCCAGGAACACTGGGCAGACAGGAGGAGTAGAGATGAAGAATGCCAGCACTCATTGTATGTCCTTTTGCATGATTTTATTTACCTCTGACTGAGACTGAGACTTGTCTGCTTGCCTCTTGATGAGGGAGGTCGCATTCTTTTTCTCTCTCCCTCTACTCCCTCTACTCCTGTCTTCCTACTTCCTACCCCCCACCCCCCCTATCCCCCCACCTCTTTCTTTTTTTTCTGAAGTTGCAAGTAGGCCGGGCGCAGCTCATGCAGCGACCAGCAGCAATACGTTTGGTTTGATTGATGTATTGTATATGTGTTTCAAGCCTTATGACCTGCTGTAAAACCAATTGCCCTTCGGGGACGCTAATAAATAACCTTGAACCTTGAAACGGACGCGTTTCGGCCTGTATGGCCTTCCTCAGCGTTTGTCAGACAGGAGGAGTCCCAGTCTCACGAAGCCCCAGACGTGTTCGAGCAGGCTGTCATGGCAGAGCTCCAGAACAGAGATGGGACAACTCATTTTGGCCTGTACATGGCCCACCAGCTCCAGGACCTGGATCCCCAAACCAAAATGGAGACAGAAATGGAACTCATGAGAGTCATTTACAGAGCCAAATTTCCAGGCACATTTTAGTTACTCATGTTTTTGTTTTTTTATATTTTCTTGGTAAAATGCCCTTTTTTTTCTTACTTTTTTGAGGGGCACTATCTATAATTTAATCATGTTGCAGGCAAAGTCTATGGCCTTTGATTTTTGTTAAAAATTTTAAATATTTGAAGACTAGACCGTTTCAGTTGTGATTTGCTTGTGTGAAGATTGACAGATGTTACAAAACCGATGGGTAACACATCAGTTTTAAAGGTTATTTTTTTATACCTCAGGTCTTTACCGATTGTCTGCTAACTAAAACCCAGAAGAACCCAGATTTGTTTCTAACAGAAATCTAGCCTTGAACAATATAGTGGGTTAGTGCTTAACCACTTAAACCCTAGTCTAGTCTTTGCCAAAAAATAGCCGCTCTACAAGCTCACAATGCGTTGCATTGTAAACTTGTAGATGGGCTATTTTTGTCTAATGTTCCCCCAGGCTATGGACTACTATGGGTTCAAGTGGTTCAAAAAAGGACCATAAAGGAAAGGACTGTTGTTCAAAGGCTAGGATTATGACCCGCCACAGTGGCGTCTGATTAGAACCTGAGCCAGGATGTTTAACACGTGTCATTGGAAAGATGGTTAAGGAATCTAGTAAAGGTACCTGGAGTGGTCAGATACATTGGCTCGTATGGGTTGAGGTGTGCTTGATCGTGATCGTCTACTGAAGGTCAAAGGTCTTGAATGTAGTCTTGAAGAGGTCGGTGTCCTGTCTTGGACAGTCCCCCGGATCCTGGGACTGTTGTTGGCTATATGGAAGGTCTTGTAGATTCTTGAGTGTGTTGGTTGAAATATTTTATACAAGGGGAGGTCTGCTCCTTTTATACTATTCTGCTGAACTTGTTTAGTCATCCTGTTGATGTGAGAGGATGTGTCGTCTTCTCTATGTATGGAGATCCAGCTGATGAACAGTCAGTGATGTCGAGGTTAGTCAGCTCCATAACCATATATGGAGATCCAAGTCATGTAGAATCAAGGTCAGTAGTACTAACTTGGCAGGAAACTATGATAACCTGACAAACCATCAAGATGATGTGAGACTCAACAAACTTTGAACTACTTCTGTGTAGCTTATCGGTTTCTAAACTACATTTCTCCCAGCTAGGGTAGATTTTCCATAGTTCAAACCATTTCCATGGTGTCCTTGGTACTTTAAGGTAGCTAAATTCACACTGACATGACTAAGAAGATGACAGAATTAAATTGTTACAGTGGGAGAAAATAGCCAATCCCACTGCAGTCATGGAAATCCAAATGTGTTGCATTGGTCAGTTTTTTATTGGGCAGCCCTTTGAAGCGGTCGGAAGATTAGAATGGTGCTGTATGATTGTAGTCTTGAACAGAACCTTGACTTGCAGGAGGGAAGCCAGGCGGTGAGGGCAAATGTCTGTCGCTTTCACTAAATTCCTTCTGGGGGGTGAGGCATGAGGATGCTTGCTCAGTGGGGTGTGGAACTAGGATGAATAGTGTGAGGCCTCCCAAATGTGTTACTTGCTCATGGTGACACTGCTCACTGTCAGAGGTTTAGACTGGTGCAGGATCACCAATGTGTCCGTACTAGGGCTGTCAAAGTCGATTAATCGCAATTAACTCACCGTTATGTTAATCTAGATTAATTATTTGAATCACAATTAATCGCATAATTAGCCTATTTGTTTTAGCTATATGGCCTACATATAGTTTAGGACACAGCTCTCCATGTCCGTCAGCATGCTCCTTCCCAGCAAGCACGTTCAGGCCCAGAATAGATCACCTGATTTCATCTGTCTATATATAAAATAATTATTTTTAATATTGTTCCTTTTTTTCCATTGCCCACCAGACCTTGTTACTTCTGGATAGTATTTGTCAAATAAAAAACATGCATTTTTGCATAAAGCAAAGCATTTGTCTACGCCCACGGTAATGATACAGGTGTGCAAATATATCAATATTACGAGATATCGCAATACTTCCTCCCGCGATGAATAATCGATACACTGTTATAGGTAAAATGGGCCCAACTTTAAAATACATAAAACATATTGGTGATGATGAATACCTGGAATCGGTCCAGGTTCATTGCATGTTATGCTCAGCACTTGAATGTGTTCATCTTATTTTGTTTGTTTCTTGTCAATTACATTTTCACTACATATTTTAGGGGTGGATTGATTAGTTAGTACTAGTAGTGCCCATTGTTGTGGACAGACAAGTTGTAGACTAGTTATTTTACTGTTTGGGGGAGGCAAGATTCATGTACTTATTGGCCAGTTTGTGACACAGAAAATCTTGTGAGATTATTCCAGATTTTTGCCTTTGTTTTTTTTTCTTCATTTTTTCGTAATCTCGTAATATATAGAACATCGTGATATCGTTATCGAGGGTCTAATATCACCATAGTATCGTGAGGTGCCCATATCGTCCTAGCCTGGCTAATAAGCCAGACTCAAATCACACTGTCGTGTGGTATTTGAGTCTGGAGATGCTGTGTATGGATCTTGTTTCCCGGGGGGCGGGTTCAAACATTTTCTCTTTCTTAAACATCTGTTTATTATGAATTTTTGGTATACAGGCATTTCAGTAATATTTAAGCAACAAGTTACAGATTGGTCAAAAAAATAGCAGAAACATACAAACAAAACAAGACTTACAATAAAAAGAGACAAAACATAACCAGATCTTTTGAAATAAGGGTTCCCTTTTCGACAGGGTAAATCTAATTTTCAGAAAATGCAGCACTCCTCCCAGCTCCTTTAGCCACATATCAACTGTCGGAGGTTTATCCGACTTCCAGGCCTGTAGTATTAACTTCCTAGCTAGCAGTGTAGCGAGCGAAATGGCCCGTGCCTCATATTTGTTTTGAACCTGATCTGGTTCCACCACACCGAAGAGTGCAACTAGCGGTGCCGGGGGGAAGTCTCTTTTATATGCTTTAGCCAAGAAATAAAAAATTTGACTCTAGAAACGTTGCAATTTATGACATTGAAGAAATTGATGAGACAGAGTCCCTTGTTCTGTTAAACACTTTCCACACATGGGAGAAGAATCTTTAAAGATTTTGTTTAATTTAGTTGGGGAATAGTGCAGCCTATGAACAATCTTAAATTGAATCAGAGAGTGCCTAACATTGATAGAGCTATGGTGAATGTTGGCGATACAGTCCTCCCATACTCCATCTGAAATCTCTATGCCCAATTCTTTTTGCCAATTGTCCTTAAACAAGCGTGATGATGGGCTAACCACGGCCTGTAAGGTGTCATAAAATTGAGAGACTGCACCTTTTTCAAAGGGCTCAGTGTTGAAGAAACTGTCCAAAACTGGATGACTGGGTTGTTGTTCAAACTGTGGGATATGTGTTCTAAGAAAATGTCTCAATTGCAAGTAACGGAAGAAATGTGATGATGGGAGCTGGAAGGATTCTCGCAACTGTTGGAAAGAGGCAAGATAACCTTGACCACGACCTTGATTAAAGTATACATTTCGTAGGTTCACAATACCCTTTCCCTTCCATGACATAAAAACCGGGTCCGCCAATCCTGGCTGAAAAGCCGGATTGGAACATATAGGAGAATCCAAATACATTTTAGGAGCCTTTGTCAATGCTAAGATCTGAGACCATACTTTCAGAGAATTTTGAATTATGGGGTTATGTCCATAAGTGCTTTCTTGATCTTAATAGGGCTATTAAGTAATGCAGGAAGACACGACCCAGAACAGGATGAATGCTCGATACTAAGCCATGAAGGCATATTCTCCAGATTACATCCAGGATAGCAGTCATACCATAGATAAATAAAGTTTAAAGGTGTAGTGAAATGAAAAATACGTTTTTCACACTTTTAGACCATATCCGTGGTCATCATATGGGCATACCTAACAATGGATGCCAAAAAATGGGAAAATTCTAATTTTTGTGTGTTTTTATATCAAAAGTCCATAAAAGATATTTTGTATTACTTCCTGAAAACTAAAACGTGCTGCGTGATGACGTGTCGAGGCCCACATCGATAAAAGCCAATAAAGATTAAGCTCACCAGTTTAATTCCCCATATCTCCGCATCCGTCCAGCACAGCTGCTACTGATTACAGAAATCTTCCGTTTTTATTCCCATTCTAGATAACATCCAGAGTGTATTACTCGGTTTCAACTTAATCACGCTAAACAATTTATCTGAAAACATTATAGGGTAGAAATAAGTCACATTAAGAGTAAACTGGTAAAGCTGGCCGACTATCTGATTTGTAAACAAACATCCACACGCTGTCCTGCGTAGCATAGCTACCCGTCCCTAGCTACCGTCCCATCCCCTGAAGGGATGCGACGCTCTGATTGGTTCAGAAACTTCATAGCGGTGTTGAGACCGTCTGAAACTTCAAAATAAAATGTCCACCATTTCCGTTTCACTATGCCTTTAAATGGGCCGCCATATAGTATAACCGGAATTGAGGAAGTCCAAATCCTCCTTTGTTCTTACTTTTGCATAGATGTGGCCTAGCTATTCTAGGTGTTTTACCAAACCAGATAAAAGATGAAATGATAGAGTCCAATTTTTTGAAATAGTATTGAGGGATACTTATTGGAATTGACTGGAATATATATAAAAATCTAGGCAAAGTTACCATTTTTATAGCCCAGCCATTGAAATAGGCAAAGTGCTCCAGAATTCTATATTTTTCTCCAATTGTTTAATCTTTTTATCCCAATTTAATTTCAATAACTGATTCAATTTACTCGTAACCACTAAGCTTGTAAATTTATCCAGCACAATTGTAAACGGGGTAGATTCCAGGAATGATCTATCTGCAACCTGTGACAAGGGCATCAATTCACTTTTTGACCAGTTTATCCTATACCCAGAAAAGGAACCAAAGTTATTTATGAGGTCTAGTAAGGGAGGAATGGAAGCCCTGGGTTTTGAAATGTATGAGAAGTACCGTATTACAGGATCGGGTGAATCTGTGGACTCATTCTTATTTTTGACGCTAATGGCTCGAGCGCTAGCGCAAAGATATATGCCGAAATCGGATCTCCTTGACGCGTGCCTCTAAACGACTTCAATGGTTTAGATTCATTTTGATTGGTGACAACTGTTGCATATGGATCATTATAAATTATTTTTATCCAGTTGATAAAGGATTCACCAAACCCGAATTTAGCCAGAACAGACATCATATAAGGATGGCTTTTTCCACCTCAAGGGAGATTACGAAAGCGTCCTCTGTGCTACGAGCTGGATTATACATTATATTAAACAGTCTTCTCATGTTGAACTGAATGTGGCGATTGGGTATAAAGCCTGTTTGGTCTGGATGTATGATATTGGTTGTGTTCTTTAAGGCGAGAGGCTAGTATTTTACTCAATATTTTAGTTTCAACCGTAAGTAAAGAAATCGGTCTGTACGAGGCAGCTAATGTGGCGTCGCATTCCTTCTTTAGCAGTAGCGAAATTTTGCCATGATAGAGTGCCTTTGGTAAGGACCCCAATTATTTGGAATGATTCAACATCCGAAGTATAAGAGGAGCCAACAAAGTGGAATAAGCCTTATAGAATTCAGCCCCGAAGCCGTCTGGCCCCGGGGCCTTATTATTAGGGGACTGTTGAATGGCCAATTTGACTTCAGCCAGGGCGAAATCTGCATCTAAGGCTGCCACTGCTTCATCATCTAAGGTAGGGAGGTCACACTCCCGCAAGAAGTCATCAATAGTAGCCTGACTAGAAGTACTTTTAGAACTGTATAAGTCACGGTAAAACTCTTCAAAGCATTTGTTTATTTCTTTCGGGACAGTGACCAGCTCACCGTTTTTATCTTTTATTGAGTGGATGGCTTGAGAGGCATGTGACTTCTTTAACAGTCTGGCTAGTAATTTATGTGGTTTGTCACCTATTTCAAAAATCCTCTGTCTATAATTTAGTAATTGTGAACAGACTTGTTTTGTGAGAATTGTGTTATGTTCATACCTCAGCTTTATGATTTTACCCAAAAGTGCAGGAGATGGTGAGGCTAGGTAGTCCTTGTCTAGCTGAGACAGATTGGCCTCAATATCTCTAAGGGACCGTACTTGTAGCTTACGCTTGGCTGAGGAATAGGCAATTATGTGTCCTCTCATGACGGCCTTAAAGGACTCCCATAACACTGAGTCATCAACCGCACCATTGTCATTTGTTGATAAGAAAAAAATAATATGGCCTTCCATTTCTTCACAAAAAGACAAAATGCTTCATCTTTCAAGAGTGCAGGATCAAACCGCCATATTTTATTATGTCTATTGTCCAAATTCTGGAACTGTAAGTCTAAAGTAACTGGGCTATGATCCGACACTAATATTGGATGATAAGTACTGTTAATTACAGCGGGTATGAGTTTAGAATCCAAGAAGAAGTAATCGATGCGACTTGAGGTTTTATGCACCGGACTAAAGAAGGAATACTCTCTCCCAGTGGGGTTAACCAGTCTCCAAATGTCCACAATATTCAAGCTGTTTAACAAAGTATTTAAGAGGCTCCCAGCCTTTGACTGTTGAGATGAAAGAGGTGAACTTTTGTCCACTGTTGCATTCATTACACAATTAGCATCACCCGCAATTAAAATATTGGCCCGGTGTACGTCGGGTATTAGATTAAACAATTTTTGAAAAAACTCAGGACAGTCAAAGTTGGGACCATAAATATTCACCAGCGTCACAGGCACGGATGCCAAATGACCAGTAAGAATTAAATATCTGCCATCAGAGTAAGTAAGTAAGTAAGTAAATTTTATTTATAAAGCACTTTTCAATACAAAGTTACAAAGTGCTGTACAGTAAAAACAACAATATAAACAATCAAGTTAAAACAAGGCACAAAGGAGCAAACACAACAAAGAATAAGAGCAGAAACACAACAATGATGGTAAAAATAAAGGTTCACAAGATAAAATGTAACCTAAATAAGTGAGTTTTCAACAAGACTTTGAAACCCTCGACAGACTCTGCATTTTTAATTAAAAAGGGTAGGGCGTTCCACAGTGTGGGAGCAACTACTGCAAAGGCCCTTAAGGCCCTGTCCCCCTTGGTTTTCAGCTTTGTCACAGGGATATTCAGGAGTCCTTTGTCAGACGACCTGAGAGGTCTTACATTTGGTTTTGCCACCAGTAAGTCGGTGATATAAACTGGGGCTAGGCCATGTAGTGCTTTATACGTTGTTAAAAGGATTTTAAAATTGATTCTGGATTTGATAGGGAGCCAGTGGAGTTCAGCCAGTACCGGTGTTATGTGTGCTCTGCGGTTTGTATTGGTGAGAATTCTGGCGGCTGTATTTTGTACTAATTGTAGTTTGTGAATAGAGGAACAGTTAAGGGTAGTATAAAGTCCATTACAATAGTCGAGACGGGATGAAACAAAAGCGTGAATGATTTTTTCCAGATCTTGAAAAGTGAGGATTGGTTTGAGTTTTGAAATATTCCTTAAGTGGTAAAAACATGATTGGGTGACCCTCTTTACGTGGGGCTCGAAATTCATGTTTTTATCGAAAAAGACACCCAGATTCTTGGCAGTGTCAGTCATGTTGGAGGCCAGTGGGCCCAAGGAAAGACGGATTGCGTTAGTGATGTTTTCAAGGCCTATGACAAGGATCTCTGTTTTATTAGCATTCAGTTGAAGAAAGTTGAGTGCCATCCAATTATTTATTCCAGCTAAACAGTCACGCAGGATATCGAGTTTGTTGATGTCGTTGTGCTTAAAAGAGAAATAAAGTTGGGTATCATCGGCGTAACAATGATAGGATACACCTTCATAACCATTAATAAGCGCACCAAGTGGCAACATGTAAAGGGAGAAGAGGATTGGTCCTAAGATGGAGCCCTGGGGGACCCCACAGGTCAGAGGGGCTGAGGAGGAAACATAGCTGTCGACAGCGACAGACACACTTCTATCTGACAGGTAGGAGGAGAACCATTCCAAGGCCAAACCACTTAAACCTACCCACTGTTGGAGCCTGCCGAGAAGGATGGAATGGTCAATCGTGTCAAAAGCTGCGCTTAAATCAAGCAAGAGCAGCACAGAGCACTCGCCGGCATCGGCCTTCATAATAATGTCACTAGAAACTTTAAGAAGAGCGGTTTCCGTACTGTGTTTCTGACGGAAACCTGACTGAAATTTATCAAAAATATTATTGTTGTTGAGAAAATTTTGAAGTTGGTTACAGACTACTTTTTCCAGAACTTTAGAGATAAACGGGAGTTTGGAGATGGGTCTGTAATTGCTATGGACTAGTGGATCAAGGCTTGGTTTTTTCAGGAGAGGTTGAATAATTGCATGTTTGAAGGAATTGGGCACACAACCAGAGGATATGGAACTGTTGATGATAGTCAAAATGTAGGGGCTTAAACTGTCAAAAACGGCTTTGAAAAGTGGAGTGGGAATAGTGTCACCAGGACTGGTAGAGGGATGCATTTGTGTGACAATTGGGATAAGCTCTTCTAAGGAGATTGTACTTAATTGACACAGTGAGGGAACTAGAGGAGGAACTGGAGGAAGATGGTTAGTTAAAGCGGTAGGTGATGTTATGTTAGAGCGTATATTGTTAACTTTGTCAAGAAAAAATTATAGAAATAATTCACAGTCACTGTTAGAGTAGACAGGAATTGGAGGGGGGGCTGGGTTGACCAGGGTGTTGATAACTGAGAACAGAACTTTTGGTTTATTTTTGTTTATTTCGATCAGATTAGAGAAATATGTAGTTCTAGCAGCTTCTACTTTTTGATTAAAGGAAGAAAGGAGCACCTTCATTTGGTTGAAGTGTGATGATAGGTTAGACTTTTTCCATCTGCGTTCAACCTTCCTACACTCTCTTTTCAGACTGCGGATATCATCGTTCATCCAGGGGGATGAATTAACACCACCAGCACTTATCCTTTTAGTTTTGAGGGGGGCCACTACATCTAGAGAAGATAAACAGAGATTGTTAAAATGGGAAACAAAGTCGTTGATGTCAGTGGGAACAATTGCATCTCTAGAAATGTTTGAGAAGGCAGAGGAGAACTTTTCGGCAGAGGAGTTATTTATATAGCGGCAGCGGATTGAACGTTTGGTGGGTTTGGGGTCAACAGTGAAATCTATATTAAAATTGATGTATTTGTGATCCGAGAGAAAGAACTCACCCACACAAAGAGAGTTGAGGTTCAGACCTAGAGTAAACACCAGATCCAGCGTGTGACCTTGAATATGCGTAGGTCCGGATACGTGTTGAGTCAGATTTAGTGATTGTGTAATACTAATAAATTCCACAGCAGAGTTATCGGAGGGGTTGTCAATGTGCAAGTTAAAATCTCCAGTCAGGACCAAATTATCAGCTGTCATAATAATAGAAGATAAAAATTCTGAGAATTCGGTAAAAAAATCATTTTTGGAACCTGCAGGAGGGCGGTAGCACAATAATATAAATAGAGGTTTAGCGGCTTCAATCCTAAGTAGAAGTGCTTCGAAAGTATTAAATTGTTCAATGACCACAGAGCGACAGGTGAACTGATTGGAAAAAACCGCAGCAAGACCACCTCCACGGCTGGACATCCTAGGGGCGTTGATAATGCTACAGGCAGCGGGACATAGTTTGTTCACTGTAACATTGTCTTTCTCTTTCAACCAGGTCTCAGTTAAGAACATAGAGTCAAGGTGTTGTGATTTAAAAAAGTCCCTTATGACAAATGGCTTGTTACATGCTGACCTAACATTAATTAAAGCCATTTTAAAAGAAACAGACTTGATGGGGGGGGCTGTAGGAAGGCAGGAAATGTGACTGAGGTTAGATGGGGTGACTGTACGAGGGATGAAGTTGAGTGAAGGGTGTCTGGGCCTAATAAGAACAGGAATAGACAGAGGGCAGGGGGTGGATATAGAGACAGCATGACCCAAAGGGAGATGCTTGTAGTCGATGGAGTGCAAAGTTGCTATGGTGGGATCATGCTGGGGTGCATATCACTTACAGCTAAAAGCAATGAAATTGATGTAGTGAGTGATTAATAGTTTCGTGCCTTGAGGACTAGGGTGCAAGCCATCTTGCTTGTACAGGTGTTTACGTGTCCAGAAACTATCAAAATTGCTGACGAAGCCTATGTCATTATTAATACAGAAGGCTTTTTGCCACTCATGTAGGCTCAAGAGCCTACTGAAGTGTTCAGGACTCTTTGAGGGGGCTGGGATGGGGCCGGAGAAAACACAGGTTTGGCCTAGGCTCTGTACCGTAATGGCAAGTGATTCGAGGTCCTCCATGAGTTTGACAGAATGTCTATTCAAAACATCATTCGAGCCAATGTGGAAAAATAATATGTGTGCTGTGGGGTGGTGGTCAAGAAGGACGGGGACCAATTCAATGAGATCATTGACTTTGCCACCGGGAAGGCAGTACGTAATGGCGCCCGGGATCAAAACAGATCTGATCAATGAATCACCAAAAATGATAATTTCCGGGGATTTATCATTCATGCATCCCCCTTTGTCAATAGAGAGTTTTGACCAGAGGGGACAGTTTTCAATATTGACCATCGGGGCAGTGGAAGTAGTGGTCTCAGTTACTGTGATTGGAATTTCGTCATTATCGACAATAATATCTGAAAAGGAGTCTTCCCTAGTGATTGTGACGTCACGATTAGCCCCCGCTGTGGCCAGCGCGACATTGGGGCGACCCCCATTCACGTTGACAGCAGCAGCAAACGAGAGAGAATTGACAGGGATTCCCTTGCCGATGGTGACGTCACGATTTCCCACAGCTGTGTCCGGCAGCAATCGATTGGGCAGAGGGGGTGGGGGAGAGAGCAGAGTGGTGGTGGGAGCATGGACGGACAGCTGGATAGAAGGAGGTGAGGGGGTTCGTCGTCGAGAGCGTTTGTTGTGACTATTTACGGGGGTCGAGGGGCAGGAGCGCTGCAATTGTAGTCGTATGGGTGAATGGAAAAAAATGTCTAGCCTTAGCACCAAAATTAGCATGATATGCCTGACCCAGCCAGTTAGCCCGTAGAATTGACTGTACATTGTGCTTTGCATGCGTTTCTTGTAGGAAAATAATATCTGGTTGCAAAGATTTAAGATGGGCCAGCACTTTTGCTCTCTTCACAGGATTACCAAGACCTTTTACATTCCAGCTAACAAACCTTAAAGCCCCGTTGGGCAAATTGTTTACTGCCCTATGTGTCATCAACATGTTCCAATATATTGGTAATCAGTGACACTGTCCGTCGACCCAAGAGCACGTACACACCACCAGCCAGACAAAACACAAAACATGTAACATGAAAAACAACCCCCCCACCCCACGTAGACCCCCCCCCCAACCCCCCCACCCCACGTAGACCCCCCCCACCCCCCCATCCCCCCACGTAGAGGGACTTCCCCCAACGAAGCCCTTCTCTAACCACCCTAATACTATCCAAGGTATAGGAAAGTTCCCTCCCACGACCCCGCTCCAACGTAGAACGTAAATATATGTATGGTATAACAGTGAAAATAGGGTAAATAGACCATAAGAAGTCCTAAATTGTGTATACAGTCAGTGATAATCAGTCTAACCCTTTGCACTCGCCAGCCTGGCTTTTTAGAACAAACCCTTTTTTGTAGAATAGAAATCAACTAAGAACATAGTAAAGCATCAATGTCAGGGGATGCATACCCAATCCAATCAAGCAGTATATAGAAACCTGAATAACCCACTCCGCAGCAAAAAATTATAATATATATAATGGAAATCAAAGACAAAATGTAAACAAGATGTGTAATCACGCATAATACATACATACACACACCCACAGGCACATCCCTACCCCTACCTACACACACACACACACACACACACACACACACACACACACACACACACACACACATCATAAAACATCCCATGTATAAATCAATTAAATGTGTTACATAAAAATACAAGAGTTCAATTCAACTTATACAATCTACAATTCAGTAAACAATGTCGTGAATAGACCTTGAGTTGAATAGGCAGTAGGAAATAAAGTTTTTCTTTTAAATAAAAGAAAAATTGCGGAGTGAAAACATCCAGCTATGTCCATGAACAACCAGTCAGTGTAGCCCACCTTTAAAAATAAAATAGAAACCTCATCTTGTCAAGAAGTTCTGGGAAAAAAATGAAAATAGCACCTTCTTAAAAATATATAGCATAAGCTCTTTTGTTTACTTTCCAGTGTCACAATTCAAGATTAGCACACGAATATATATAAAAAATAAAATGTGAGGTGGGCCACCTCAAGTCCAAGTGCTCATAATAATAGTAGTAGTAAGAATAAACAAAAATAAAAGTCTTGTTGAATGGCATCTCCTTAGGATTTGTGCCTAGCCAGGCACATCTTTAGTGAGTGTAGTGCAACATACCGTTAGCTTCACAGCCTAAACTGAAAAGCAGATGAATCAAGGGACCACCTCATCTGTGTCGACGTCTGCATCTGCAACCACTGTACCCAGTTTGTCATCCAGAAAACAATCAGCCGCCTCGGGATCCTCAAAGTATTTTGTAGCTCCCTCCACGGTCACGCGAAGACGAGTCTGCCATGTTCCCACGAATCCCGATAGCAACCCGGCGTCTCTGCATCTTTTCCGGACATCTTGGAACTTCTGGTTGGTCAGGGAAAATGGAGACTTTGACGCCGTTGTATTGAAGAGGAGATTTTTGTGCAGCCAGCTTTGTGATGAGCGTCTTCTCACTCAAGTAGTGTATTTTCGCAATGATAGCACGATTGTAGCCACCACTAGCTGATTTAGGCCCCACGCGATGTGCAATGTCCACGAGAACCTTAGCAGGGAAGTTTTCATCAAACATTTTCTCTTTGACGCAATTGGTCAGAGCTACTGTCAGTCAAAGGTCTCAAGCATTGAACGTCACTGTACCAAAGCCCGCCCATATTGCATACCGTGTCCCGATTGGCCACACCAGTTCTCTGGTGTAGGAAATGGGCGTACAATTGAGCCTCTCCAGACCGTAATCCGCCGACAGGCAATTTTCTTTTGCCAACGGCTGATTCGGTCTGGCTTATTAGCCAGGCTAATATCGTCCAACCCCTAGTTGATGAGAGCATTAACAACTTGAACAAATATGCGATTAATTTGTGATTAATCAGATTAACCCATTCAGGACGGGAACCCCTTTTGGTGTTTTAAGCATTATGCTATACTTTAGCTGTTGAAAAATAGCAGATCTACAAGCTCATAGCACGGCACTCGAAAAACCATGAAAATGTGTCACAAAGCGTTGAATATATATTCTTTCAGAGCGAACGTTTTTAACTTAAATCTTTGCTTGCAGATGGGGGTCAGCGGCCAATTACATATACAGTATTTTTTGGGGTACTTGACATGAAATAGTTATATATAGGAACATTGTTTTTTCAGAAAACTGTCTGATTTAGAAGCCTTTTTAAAAAAATCGGCCTCAGGTCTAAATGGGTTAAATATGTTTATCAATTGACAGCCCTAGCACTCCATACACAGACAAATATGGCTATGGCAAGACTTCTCCATGTCCGTGGCAAATATTTGAGCAAAGCCAGTGTAGTTACTGACTTGCCAGTCTCGAGGTATTTTTTGGAATGGGTAGGACATGGATGTATTTTTTGTGGAAATAGCCTACTATTGTTTGAAAAAGGTAGCTGCTTTTGTATGTCTATGACAAAAATAAAGTTGCATAAAAATGTCCACCACAGTGAGGACCCTAGGACTGCTGGCATCAAGTTCTCGCCTACAGCCTCCCTGGGTGACAGCAGAGTGACTCCAGTACCAGCAAAATGTAGAAGTGACAAAGTTACTGGGAAGGTGGAAGAACTTGGGATGAGGGAAGATTTAAAATAAACAGGTAAAATGAGGGATGTCATAGTGGCTAGATTCCCTTCATGGAGGACGCCTGTGCGTTTGTGCAATGTGGGGAGACACTGTCCTTAACAGATGTGGGTCAGGAGGGTCCAGTCACATGGAGTCCAAGAGAACTAGAGTTGTACATAGGTTTTCAATGTAGTGAGTCCTGGGACCCAGGGGTGGTCTTTTAGATGGGTTCCAAAGACATTTTATGAGTCCTTCTTCAACAACATTAGAGTCTGGCATCCCAGGACCCCCAGAGGGTGACAGGATTTGGTCCTTTCTCAATTTAGTGAGTCGCAGGATGCAGGCTATTTGCAACACTGCGTGAAGTATGCTGCAGCTTTCATTTGCTTTGGTTGGATCGCACTTTGTCTGGAACCTCCCCCTTGAGCTTTCCGCCATGGGTGACCCTACCAGGAGCAAAGCTCCAGACGGCATAACTCTCAGGTTCATTGGAACACACAAGGTGGCGATCCGAGGAGAAGAAAAATGAAATAGAGAAGGAAAATGAAATGAGGGTGATGGGTAGGTGAGGATTAAACATAGTTGTCCTGCCATGACACAGCACCGGCTGGTGAGTTGAAGAACTCCACAAAGGTCCTTCTCACAGCGCGAGCCTCTTCACCTGGATCATTGTTCCCAACAACCCTTCCAATTGGGAGGAGGGAATCTGGAATCTCCTCTGCCACGTCGGAAACCAGATGACTGCCGGTGCCATCGGACGAGATTATGCAGGACAGTGATGGCTCTCACAACCTTCTCTGCATTCTCAGGGTTCAGCTCAATCACTGTGTGCAAGACACGGAACTGTGAAGCCATCACGCCAAAGGTGATCTCCACCATCATCCGTGCACGATAATTGTAGATCCTCTGGGAGTGGGTCTGGAGGTCTCTTCCAGGGACTGGCCGCATTAGGTCCTGCCGCAGAGGAAAGGCTTCATCTGCCACGAAAACATAAGGGACAGGTCCGAGGTGCTCAGCGTTTGGGAGTGGTTCATCCTCAGGGAGGTTCAGTGTTCCGTCCCTCAGAGCTTCACCAAACGCTGATGCCCAGAGGATGCCGTTGTCGTTAGAACTGCCATAACCTCCCACATCGACCATACGGAACAGGTAGTTGGCATCAACAACAGCCAGAAGGACGATGGAATTACCTTTGTAGTTGTAGAAGCGGGCCCCTGAACGTATGGGTGCCTGAATGACAACATGTTTGCCATCCAGTGCACCCACACAGTGAGGGAAGTTCCACTTCTGTGCAAAAACATTGGCTGCAGCTTTCCACTCCTCCTTCGTTGGCACAGGCATCAACTCTGGTACCAAACACTCCCAGATGGCTTCAGCAACGGTAGGCACAATCTCAGCCACAGTGGATCTGCCCACGCGGAAATTGTAGGCTATGGTGGCAATATAATCCCCATGGGTAAGGTATCTGAAATAGAGGTATAGACAACAATCATCATGTTATAACACAAGCTAAACTCACATGTTACAAGTTGTATTGGTAATGGGATTAAGGTTTATGACCCACAACTCCACTACATCTCTGAGGCAAATAATGTACTTTTTGATGGCAATTATTTTAGTTAACCACATTTGCCAACTTAATTCAGCTCGGGGCTTATATATATATATATATATATATATATATATATATATATATATATATATATATATCTTACATGATCATAGTGAAAAGATGCATTTTAAACTATGTATCATGGTAAAAGGTGTGATTTTTAGGTTTCAATTGGTTAATGTATTTCTTGTTATAATAATGTAAATCTTCAAAGTAGTAGTAATAAGTATATTATAACAAGAAATACATTAACCAATTGAAACCTATTTCATGGTTTCATCCTTGGAAAATAGCCAGGCTACAGGCTCACAATGCGCTGTAATGCGACAAGCTTGTAGATCTGCCATTTTCAAATAGGTGATAGACACATTTGGATATATTTGAGTACTCTTACTTAGGTACTATAATACATGATGTATATTTGGAAGCCAAGTAAAGTTACTAAACCTACCTCAAGTTGGGTAAAGTTGAGTTAGTGCTTTCATGTTAATGTACCAAATCTGCAAACTGTTAATAAATACTTCAATCAATCAATCTGTGGAAACATGACTTTTACGTGTGACTTAATATTTTCTACATTGTGCTATAGAGCTCCGAAGTCTGACGTCGCTTTCAGTAGAGGTCGTCAATCTCCAGGTTCATGTATTTGTTTATTTGCATTGAGATCCCCAAACGGCGATTTTAGGTTGCTTCATATAAGAACTGTGTTTGAAAAATAAACCGACCACCTCGGCGTTTCTGTCAGGGGAGTGGCTGTGCGTCGTTAATGATGTCCATTCATATTTGATACAGCCAGTTTCTAGAGAAAATGGAATTAATGTGACCACAAAAGCCTTGAAACTACATATGAATGCAATGTCGCTGAGCATATACGTCACGCCCAGCTGTCAACATATTGCGTTCCTGAGATTCCTCGTTGACGTAAGCTCAGCTGGTGGTGACTCGACTCGTACTAACCACGATACATTATATATCAATAAAATAAAAATAAAAATAAACGTAATTAACGTTCAGTTTCTGTTGTCCGACGGGCTGCGGGCAGAAGCAGCCTACCCGGAAATGTAGTCTCTGGGTTGTTTGGCTCGTTTATTTTGTTACTCTTTGGGTATATTTGTACATTTCCACCTTCAGTCGATGCTTCATATCCATATGAGTGAAAAGGCCCGGGTGATCGGTTTATTTTTCAAACACAGTTCTTATATGAGGCGATCTAAAATCCCCCTATGGAGAGTACAATGCTTATAAAAAGATACATGAACCATGGCGCTCACTGCCCTCTACTGGTAGTAGAGGGCAGTGACGTCAGGACATCGGTGCTCTATTGCTACATTTATTGAAGTAAAGAATCTGAACCAAAATAAGGTAAAGACTAAAGAGCTGAATGCCAGTGTGGAAACATTAAATACATGCACCATGCCTCACAGTCAGGGTTGGTGAGTTGAAATGATGTGAATACAATGCTAATTACTAAGGCATTTGCCATTTGCATTTTCCACCAGTGTCTTGATACAAGACGGTTATATTATATGACAGTCTTTGATGATCTTCAAAATAGTGTTTGCACTTTCTCCGTTTTTGCTCCATACATCTGCATAAACATACACATTTCCAATATAAAGGGCTAACACTATGGCGGATGTTACAATCGTACACGGCCCCTTAGGGCCCCTTAGATGTACCCGTATATTCCATATTATTCAATAAAAAGGATTGGAATCCGATTGGTGTTCATTTGCTCATAGAGTTATAATGTATCAGAGTGCAATACACCCCCCAACCGATAGGGTCGCGTAGTTGAAAGCATACGGAGAAAATGGCCACCGATCCTTTTTATAGAACAATACGGAACATATGGGTACTTACGAGGGGCCGTACACAATTGTAACATTCTTAGCCATGGGGCAAGCTGGTTATATTTTAAATCTGAAAGTGCAAACACTATTTTGGAGCTCAAGACGTAGACGGGCATGGCAGATGGCCGTCTTGTGATCCAAGGCTACTAGCGACGGATCACAGTAGAAATGTAAACAGCAATGAACATGGTAGTTACCGTAAACAGATGGCAAGACGTTCGCCCGGACTGATGGCTTTCCGGTAAAAAGTGTCTTGCTTCCTGATCTGTTCCTTCACCTTGTCCAGCACCCAGTCGAACTGCTCCACAGAGAGCCTGAAGTACTCTTGGAAGCGTTGTTCGTCCTGGCGTAGCTCCATGAACAGGTGCAGGTACTCCCCTTGTTCTGCTTTTCGCGTACCGATCGGATGGACCCAAAACCTCCTCCGGGGTCTGGCCCTGTTCTCTTCAGCCTCCGCTGCCCTCCTCATCCTCATCCTCATCATCATCCTCCTTCTCCTTCTTACCGCCACCAACGCCAGAATTTGCCTGTTTGTCAACTTCTTGTCAATGCCACTCCCACTTCACCAACCAAGAACTAGAGAACTACACGCCTCAAATAGGCTTCCGTGTGCGTCCCCTCTCGGGACCGCCCAAAGCCCCGGAAGAAATCAAAGTGTCAGCTGCGCACAGCTTAAGAAGTGCGCGGCTGTCGACCGTTTTGCGCTAAGGTGTGGAAAGGCCTTTACGACAACTCCGTTCACTTCATGGGGCTTCAGTCCAATGGAGGCTCTTCTACATAGACTTCTATTGGTTCACTTCATGGGGCTTCAGTCCAATGGAGGCTCTTCTTCATAAGACTTCTGTTGGTTTTTCCCAGGACAACCCAGACGTTTACTGAATGCATTGGAGTCTATGGGCTCGTGCGAGTACATGAACCACGTGACCAGGCTGTTTTCTGACCCCTCAATGTCGTAACTCTGTCTATACTCTATGGCTCTGCTGCAGGCCAAAGAGTACACCTTTGTGACGTCACTGATCACATGACCCCAACTTCTAGACCTCCAGTTCTAGGCTAAACAGAAGGCAGGGACTTTATTTATTATTATTATTTCGACATGACATCTCTAAGGTAGATTAATGAGGTAGCTCAATGTTGTAAATGAGTGGTACTCCCCTTCAATGGGAACTTAAGATATTCAGAAAGTGGGCTTCAAATCCAGCTGATATTCCTTGCCACCTGTGTACATGCACCATAGTTGGGGCATAGCTACGGTGGAAACTCCTTATATGGACATGCCAGGGCATAGTGACATCAGAACGATGACATAATCATCTTACCAGACGGCAGATATAAGACGATGCAGAAGCAGTTTACAGATACTGGAGTCTACCGACCAATCAGTTTACAGATACCGGAGTCTACCAACTGAAGCTCATAACATCCGTCCTCTCCTTGCCTATGATTCGCTGGAACCACAGACCTCTCCTTGTCTCTGATTGGTTGGAACCACAGGCCTCTCCTTGGCTCTGATTGGCTGGAACCACATACCTCTCCTTGCCTCTGATTGGCTGGAACCACAGACCTCTCCTTGATTCTGATTGGCTGGAACCACAGACCTCTCCTTGATTCTGATTAGCTATTCAGAGTCCCTCTGTGAGCGTCGTTGAAGTCAAGTCTATCTTCTCAGCGACGAGCAGAAATGGCGTCTGCCAGAGGTCTTCTGTCTGAAGATCACTTCCTGTGTTCCATCTGTATGGAGGTGTTCACTGATCCGGTCAGCACTCCATGTGGACACAACTACTGCAAAGCCTGTATCACACGTTACTGGGACGCTAATGATGTGTGCAAGTGTCCACTGTGTAACAGAACATGCTTAAAGAATCAAGAATTCTTTGTTAATAAAGTCGTCTCTGAGATGGTCGATCAGTTCAGGAGTCACAAGATGAAAGAAGAATACGAAGCAAAGACTGAGGATGAAGTTCAGCAGTTGATCCAGGAGAGACAAGAGAAGATTCAGGAGGTCAAACGCTCAGTAGAGCTCAGCAGGAAAGATGAAGATGCAGTCATAGCCGTCAGTGTGCAGGTCTTCACTGCTCTGATCAGCTGTATTGAGAGAAGCCAGGCTGAGCTCATTTGTGTGATTGAAGAGAAGCAGAAAACAACAGAGAAACAGGCTGAAGGCTTCATTGAAGATCTGCAACAGGAAGTCACTCAGTTAGAGAAGAGAATCTCTGAGCTGAAACAGCTCTCACACACTGAAGACCACCTCCTCCAGAACTTCACATCCATCAACACAGAGTGGAGACCCACCAAGGACTGGACAAAGGTCAACGTCCAACAGTCTTCACATGTGGGGACAGTGAGGACAGCTGTGTCTCAGCTGGAGAAGACACTCAGCCAAGAGATGAAGAAGCATCTGTGTGATGCTGAGATGAAGAGGATCCAGCAATATGAGGTGGATGTAACTCTGGACCCTGATACAGCACATCCCAAACTCATCCTGTCTGAGAATGGAAAACAAGTGAGTCATGGAAACGTATGGAAGAATCTCCCTGACAACACAGAGAGATTCTCTAGATGTGAAGATGTCTTAGGAAAACAAGGATTCTCCTCAGGAAGGTTTTACTACGAGGTTCAGGTTGTAGGGAAGACTGCGTGGCGTTTAGGAGTGGCCAGAGAGTCCATCGACGGGAAAGGTGAACACACACTGAGTCCCAACAATGGTTTCTGGACTATAGGGTTGTGGAATGAAAATGAGTACTGGGGTTATGCTGGTCTTTCTGTCCTCCTCCATTACATTACATTACAGTCATTTAGCAGACGCTTTTATCCAAAGCGACTTACAATAAGTGTATTCAACATAGGTAGGGAACAAAAACTACTAATCACCAGAAGTCTTTAGTGCATTTTCTGCAAAAACAAGCAACCAAGAGTATACCTAGCGCTAAAGTAAAAGTGCAATATATCAGCTACCTATTTCCTTAACCAGATGAGACAAAATAGCTAAATCAAATGAGCATGAGCTAAAACAATTAAGTGTATCGACTAAACAAGATCCAATAAACAATACAACAATAGAAAACAAGCGTTCGTACAACTAGTTAACAACAAGTAGGTCAGGCAGAGAGGAAGGGTAGTGTTTCCTGAAGAGGTGGGTTTTCAACCTGCGGCGAAATATGGGCAGTGACTCTGCTGTCCTAACATCAGTGGGGAGTTCATTCCACCACTGTGGGGCCAGAACAGAAAAGAGTCGTGACCGTGTGGATCGGCCAGAAGGACCCTTGAGTGACGAGGCAATCAGTCGCCCCGAGGTGGCAGACCGAAGTGGTCGGGCAGGGGTGTAGGCATCGACCATAGCCCGGAGGTAGGAAGGAGCTGTTCCTTTCACTGCCCTATAGGCTAACACCAGGGTTTTGAACTGGATGCGGGCCGCTACGGGGAGCCAGTGTAGAGAACGGAGAAGGATGGTTGTGTGGGAGAACTTGGGGCGGTTGAACACCAGACGAGCCGCAGCTTTCTGAACAAGCTCCAGAGGTCTGATGGCAGATGCCGGAGCACCAGCAAGGAGGGAGTTGCAGTAGTCCAGGCGGGAGATGACGAGAGCCTGGATGAGCACCTGGGCTGCCTTCTCCGTGAGGAAGGGGCGAATCCTCCTGATGTTGTAGAGGAGGAATCTGCAGGACCTTGTCACTGATGCGATGTTTGCCGAGAACGTCAGTTGATCGTCCAGGGTCACACCCAGATTTTTCGCAGTCCGAGTTGAGGTCACCACAGCATTATCAATGGTGATGGCCATGTCTCGGTGCGGACAGCCCTTCCCCGGGAGGAACATCAGCTCGGTCTTGTCCAGGTTGAGCTTCAGGTGGTTTGTCGACATCCACGCCGAGATGTCAGCCAGACAAGCAGCAATGCGTGCCTCCACTTGGGTATCAGAGGGGGGGAATGAGAGGATCAGCTGGGTGTCATCGGCATAGCAGTGGTAGGAAAAGCCATGGGAGTGGATGACAGCACCCAGAGATGTAGTGTAGAGAGAGAAAAGAAGAGGACCCAGAACCGAGCCTTGGGGAACCCCAGTTGTGAGCCTGTGTGGTTCTGACACAGACCCTCTCAGCATCACCTGGTAGGAGCGACCCGTCAGGTAGGATGCAAACAGGGAGAGTGCAGAGCCTGAGACACCCATCCCCTCGAGGGTGGAGAGGAGGATCTGATGGTTCACCGTGTCGAACGCTGCAGACAGGTCCAGGAGTATCAGGACGGAGGAGAGAGAGTTCGCTCTAGCGGCATGGAGCGACTCCGTCACTGCCAGCAGGGCAGTCTCTGTCGAGTGACCCACTTTGAACCCAGACTGGTTGGAGTCCAGGAGGTTGTTCTGGTGGAGATAGGAGGACAGTTGTTTAAAGACAGCACGTTCAAGAGTTTTAGATAGGAAGGATAGAAGGGAAACCGGTCTGTAGTTCTTGATCTCAGAGGGGTCAAGTGTCGGTTTCTTCAGGAGGGGGGTGACTCTGGCAGTCTTGAAAGTAGAGGGAAAGTAGCCAGATGTCAGAGAGGTGTTAATAAGGTGGGTTAAGAAGGGAAGAAGTTCAGGTGCAATAGACTGCAACAGAGTGGATGGGACCGGGTCCAGAGAGCATGAGGTGGGGCGACTAGAGGTAACAAGGAGAAGGACCTCGTTAGGGGAGAGGGGAGAGAAGTGGGATAGAGAGGGGATGGGGGGGGGAAGAGGAGTAGATGAAGGTAGAGAGGGGGGGGTGGCAGGCAGACGGGGGTGGGTAGTGCGCAGGGCACCAGCCGGGGGAGGAGGGAAGGAGGATCGGATATCGTTCACCTTCTTGTCAAAGAAGTTGGCGAGTTCCCTGTAAGAGGAGCTCCAGAAAGTGGGAGTGTTTGTGGATTATGAGGAGGGTCTGGTCTCCTTTTATGATGTGGAGACCAGAGTTCACCTCTACTCTTTC
Organism: Electrona antarctica; assembly: GCF_951216825.1. NCBI lineage: Eukaryota > Metazoa > Chordata > Actinopteri > Myctophiformes > Myctophidae > Electrona > Electrona antarctica. Next base: position 55,641,506 of record NC_136790.1, read on the forward strand.
ACTGGCTCCTTCACTGAGAGACTATTTCCATTCTTCAGTCCGCATCTTAATGATGGTGGTAGAAACTCTGCTCCTCTGATCATCTCTCCTGTCACCAGTGGCGGATTTTAACAATGTGGTAAATGGTAAATGGTAAATGGTGCATTTATATAGCGCCTTTATCCAAGGCGCTTTACAGAGATTGTGCATTACATTCACCCATTCACACACACATTCATACACCGATGGCGGCGGAAGCCATGCAAGGTACCAACCAGCACATCGGGAGCAATTTGGGGTTCAGTGTCTTGCCCAAGGACACTTCGACATGTAGACAGGAGGAGCCGGGATTCGAACCATTCGAATCATTGGACGACCTGCTCTACCTCCTGAGCCACAGCCGCCGTGGTCTGTGCTGCTGGGGGGGGGGGGAGGGACCTGTCCTGTCCTGTCACCACGAAGAAGAACAGCATGGAGTTTGGACAAATAGAAATAAAAACATAGACAAATAGCAGCATCTACTGCAGAACCTCTCAAAAAATGGAAAAAAATGGATCACACCATAATGTGAGCGGTGGCCTTGGAGTCAAGCACAGTTGTTGAATTAATATAAAAAAAGGCCAAAGCATTTAACACTCTCATGACTGAAGTATAAGGCCAGCTACCACACATGACTGAAGTAAGGCCACCTACCACACATGACTGAAGTAAGGCCAGCTACCACACATGACTGAAGTAAGGCCAGCTACCACACATGACTGAAGTAAGGCCAGCTACCACACATGACTGAAGTAAGGCCAGCTACCACACATGACTGAAGTAAGGCCAGCTACCACACATGACTGAAGTAAGGCCAGCTACCACACGAGACTCATGACTGAAGTAAGGCCAGCTACCACAAGAGACTCATGACTGAAATAAACACAAGACTCAAAAATACCTTTTTTCCCCTGTGATGTTATTGGTTACTGTCTCCAGACACTTTAAAACCCATTTTGGGCAGGAACCCCTTTTGGTGTTATGCTTTAGCTTTTGAAAAATAGCAGCTCTACAAGCTCATAGCACGCCACCGAGTGGCGCCCTACGAGCTTGTGGGTCTGCTATTTTTGAAAAATCGAAGAACGACTGACATAGAAACATAGCTTTTTCAGAAAACTGTCAGGATGTAGAAGACATTTTTTTAATCTGATCTCAGGTCAAAATGGGTTAAGTGTGGAGTCCACTCCCGTGGGGGGAGGAAGGGTGGCAGAGATGATATATAAATTCATATTTAGAAAATGTTTCTAATTTTTTTGAATCAAATATGCAAGGGGAACCTTCTGAGAGCTTCACGGCCAAAGATAATGAACTTAAAAATCTCAGAATGGGTCAGAAAGACAGAAAGTGTTCTAAAACCTGATTGTCCAGGATGGAGAATGAGTTTAGGTAGGATGAAACCTGTGAGAAAACAACTTTTTCTAAGATTTTTGAGAGGAAGTGTAATTTTGAAATGGGTCGAAAGTTGTTGATCATTGGGGTCAAGGCCTGTTTTTTTTAGTAAGGGCTGAACGGTGGCATGCTTAAAACTGGAGGGGACAATTCCTGTTTCCAAACTACTGGTGATAATGTCAAAAATGAGGGGGGAGAAAAGCTGACATTTTCAGCTTTTCACCAGAGGAGAAAAACTTTTTTCGCGCACATTAGGCTCTCAGTCAAATCTGGTCACATATGACCTATATTTATATATATATGACCTATATTGTTTTGTGAAAAGTCACAATGAAATATTAAAGAAGAGTACCTCAAGTTGCCATGTATTGCTTTACTTCAATATATTTTGATGAGAAATATATTTTCATGGAATATTTTACATTGGGTAAAAATATACCCGTGTTAAGTGACATTTATGTTTCGTTTTCTATGGTTAAAAATCTGTACTATTATGCAGCCTGCATGCAGGCACGCACACACACACACGCACGCACGCACGCACGCACGCGCACACACACACACACACACACACATGCTCATTGCTGTCTGTCTTGCTCAAGGACACTCTGACCCCATCTCTACCTCCATAGCCACAGTGCCACCTGGTGGTTGCATATTGCATTGTTCTATGAGTTTAATGAATGGTATTTTTTTCTAAATTAAGTTCTCCTTGACTTTATTACATTAACGTCTTATTTTGTTCATTAAAATACGTGTTAAATAGAGATATGGTGGTGATAGTGATCATTGCTATAGAGTGTGTTCAGTAACAGTGTTAAATAGCTCTATATTGTGACAGTAATCATTGCTATAGAGTGTTCAGTAACAGTGTTAAATAGCTTTTCACCAGAGGAGAAAAACTTTTTTTCCCCCACATACTAGAGCATGTCTGAAATAAGTGTCAGAGCTGTAATCGACATGTAAATATGAAATAAATGCTTAAACATGTAGCTAGGTGTAATGTTAGAGACCACAGAAGTGAACATTTCAAGCCTGTTTTCTCAACTCACTGTTTTCTGCAAAACATACTGTAAGCCATATCTCCAAAACTGGTGGGTCAAACTGAACAACCCAATATGTAAATTTGAAGCTACAGTATGATTCCCTGCTTTCATATGACATGAAAAAACGAAAATTAAAAAGAATTCAATGGCAGTCCCTCAGTCGAATTTGGTCACATATATATATAAATATAGGTCATGGTGGGAGCGGGTGGGACAGGTGAAATATGTGGGTATTAATTAAAAAATATATTCATTAAAATAAATGAAGCTGGGAACTTCTCCTTTGGTCCACCCATTCCTGGGCAACCCGGTCTCACCCAAATACGGTGAAATACCACGGATTGGCACACTGCAAATGCGTGCATATGACACTAGATTCCTAGATAATCCGTGTATATGTACTTTATTTCCTCCCCGTTCACTTCTATACGTTGCTCGTCAGTGACGTCACGAGGCTGCCCCGTGGCTCGTGCATAATAAACTATTTGGACTGTGATAAAAAATAAAACAAGTCGATAGGTTTGCAATATTAACACTCAATAAAATATATATCACTACTGATGATGTTTGACGACTATTTCTATGTATTTGATGTATGTGTAAATCACTCTGGAAGCTAAATGCTATAATAGTTCAGCCATTGTGCTTTTAATGATAACAGTTTTTCCCCCCTTTTTTAAGTTATTTCCTCCCTTAGGGTAGGCCTACTTAGAATAATAATAATATTTATTATTATTATTATTATTATTAATGATAAATTAATAGAAAGCCCAAAAATCTGTAGGCCTATATATTTACTGCTTCTATATTATTATTATTATTATTATTATTATTATTATTATTATTATTATTATTATTATTATTATTATTATAATAATTATGGCCAAAAGGCTCTGGTCACTTGGTCTGCCAGTGACTTAAATGGAGTTGGTACAACATATGTTCAGGAGGAAGGCCATGCTTACAAGCTAAGATCGGTGACCTCCTCTGCCACCATGCCATGCTAATTCTATTCCTAGCCTCAGGTATCTAGCTCACCTCCTTCCCCACAGCTACAATCAACTCCACCACTTACCTGCCATGACTACCGATGCCAGCTCCACCCTCGCCACTCACGAGGCCCTGCTGCCATGGCAACTGCCTAGCTCTCTGCCCTATCACCACCCTCGCTCCATTAAAGGGAAGAGTATATATGCCAGCCTGTTTCACCTGTCACTCGTGCATCGTATCTCGTACAGCTCGTACTATACACAGCACAAACCAAACGACACGCTCGTGCTAAGCAACTCGTTCACTCTTGCGCCATGGATAGTCTCGACCTCCATCCCCCCGACTCCGACGACGATTTTCAGGACCTTCCTGAAAAAACGCCGCTCGTCCAGAGGATCCTGCCGGCCGGCGTGCTGCCTCGGTCCGCCCCCAGCTTCATCAGGGCATCGCAGGCAACCCGGCTGGAACCGAGATCCCCCCGTTTCTCGTCCTCTCGCCGCCGCGTTCTCCCCCCTCTCCCTCCGCCTCTCCAACGCCGGTCTCGCATCGATCCACCTCGTCTCGAGTCCCTGCCAGCGTCCGCCGCATCGGCTCCGCACTCCTCCGCCGCGCCAACCAGGCCGACCATTCGTCCCTACAACGAGTGGACCATCGCCGCGCTCAGAAGGGCTCTCCTCGAGAGGAACGAGCCACACTGCAGGACTGCCAACAAAGGCCAACTGTTCACGCTGCTAATTCAGTGCTCCACTCCAGCACGTCCGGCAACAACAGCGTCGCGTCCCGATGACGTCATCCCGGGTCCTTCCAGCAGACGACGCGTCGCCAGGAGAGAGGTCCCTGCGCTGCCCGTCCAGTACAGCCGAGGTGAGCAAACCATCCGTAATAACGACCAATACAATAACAACAATAATGATGATACCCAACATATTTCCAATGCTTATCATATCATTACTGGTCAACACCTCCCACCTGTACCTCCAGGCCGGTCCATCTTAAGCCGCCTCGGACCTCCAGCCACCCAGTCCAGACTACCATTACCTCCCCCTCAGCATACCTCTCACCCCCCTGTGCCTGCTCCCCCCTCCTTCCCCTCTTTCAACCCCCCCCCCCGCTCCCAAGCCTTCCTCGGAAGGCTTACATCCCAGTCTATGCAGGCTTCACTGTCATCCAACCCCCCTGCACACTCCTCTCACCCCCCCCCCCCCCCCCCCCCCCCAGCTCTCTCCTTCTCCCCCTCAGTCCCCCAGGCCGCTAGCCAGCCCTACGCTCCCAGGGCCACTGACCCGAGCCGGCTAGCACCTCCCCCACCTCGCCTGCACCATCTGCGGCTGCCCCTCCCACCCCACCACCGAGTGCGTCCTCTCAGCCACAAAACCACCACCCAGACCCACCTCATCCGCCCCAGCTCCCACGCACACGCCGCACTCCCAACCAGCCCCTGCAAAACAGCAAAAAACCAACCGCCCCACCGGCCCGACCACCTTCCCCTCCTCCTCCCAAGCCCTGGACAAGCGGGGCCGCAAGATCATGTTCATTGGTTCCCGAATGCTCTGCAACAACTTTAATGACATGGGATGCAGCCAGAACACATGCAAGATGCTCCATGTCTGCTCCTACTGCGGCGGAGCGCACAACCGGCCCAGCTGCCCCCACAACCCCCCCAAACTAGCCAATGCTGGTTCCTCCTCAACACCAACCACATCCCCCACCTAGTCCACCTCCCGGATGATTTCCTCACCATCGACCCGCCATCAGCCCCCCCCCCCCCCCCCCCCCCCCCCCCCGCTCGCAGCCTAACATGCCTCAAGGCTACCTTCGCAGCGCTCGGCATCCCCCTCGCCAACAAAAAACCATGGGACCTCTGACAAAAATAGAGTTCCTGGGCACCAATCTAGACTCAGCCACCCTCCAAGCCTCACTACCCCAGAGAAACTAGACCGCATCTCACTCCTCATCTCCAACTTCCTCGAAATTCCGTCATGAATTGTACCCTGTTATAGTCGCGGCCTCTCTTTGGGGTCACGAATGGACCAGCCGCTCAGTCCTCATCCACTCAGACAACCAAGCCACTGTCCAAATAATAAATAAAGGTCACTCCTCCTCACTACCCCCCATGGCTCTCCTCAGACGCCTCACATGGATTTCGGTCACCCATAACTTCATAATTCAAGCAGCTCACGTCCCCGGCCACCACAACGAAAGAGCAGATTCACTCTCACACCTCATCACCTCATCACACTCACCTTCTACATCAGCCACTGCCATTCATCACGGGCCATGCTTCCATCCACCATCCGAGTCTACATAGCAGGCGCTCTTCCCGTGCCTCTCCTCTCGATCCTCTGTTTACTACAGATACCGGAACCACAGCCACCAGACGCCGGTTCCTCTACCATCTCCGCCAGATCCTGACCAAGGCCGGATACTCAGCATCCGACTTCCCCGGCCACTCATTCCGGATCGGCGCCGCCTCCACGGCCTCCAGACAAGGTATCACTGACCACACCGTCCAACTCCTAGGGCGCTGGTCATCTCAAGCGTACCACGCTTACTTCCGAACGAGCGTTCAGGATCTCAGAGCCGCTCACGGATCTCTGGTCCAGTAAATGCTCCACGATCGATTCTCGATCATTATCTATCCTTTTGGGGTCTCGGATTGGGGGCGTGTCCTCGTACGATCAGGACGCCCGCTACTCAGACCCCATGCCAAACACTCAGGGTATCCTACCCCCCCGGAACCCGGCCTTCGTCCAACACCTCCCCCATACAGAGCTTGCTCTCATCCTTCACCTCCCCCAGGGGCTTAGTCTTCACTTTCATCCTCACCCCCTCCCCCCTCCTGTAACGCCAACTCATCCATGTCTCCCTCACCCCTCGACCCTCCCCCCCCCCCCTTCACCCGTCACCCAGCCCCTCGGAAACCTCCTACATCCTCACTCCCCCCCTCCTTCCCCTATTCCCAACCTATCATCCTCCTCCCTTCCCCCCTCATCCCACACGGACAGTCCAAGGCCATCCCACGCATATCAATATGCACGCATATCAACATGCATCTCATTTCTACCATTCCTCTTCATGTTCCACTTCTCTTCTAAATAAACGCTAAACCATGTCAAACGATGTTCGATTGAATGTGTGGTCTGTACTAGTGAAATGGAGTTGGTACAACATATGTTCAGGAGGAAGGCCATGCTTACAAGCTAAGATCGGTGACCTCCTCTGCCACCATGCCATGCTAATTCTATTCCTAGCCTCAGGTATCTAGCTCACCTCTTTCCCCACAGCTACAATCAACTCCACCACTTACCTGCCATGACTACCGATGCCAGCTCCACCCTCGCCACTCACCGAGGCCCTGCTGCCATGGCAACTGCCTAGCTCTCTGCCCTATCACCACCCTCGCTCCATTAAAGGGAAGAGTATATATGCCAGCCTGTTTCACCTGTCACTCGTGCATCGTATCTCGTACCCCTCCCTCCCTCCCTCTTCTTTACTAACTCTCGTTCTCCAGTTTCAGGTTCCAGACGGGGGTCTCGGATTGGGGGCGTGTCCTCGTACGATCAGGACGCCCGCTACTCAGACCCCATGCCAAACACTCAGGGTATCCTACCCCCCCGGAACCCGGCCTTCGTCCAACACCTCCCCCATACAGAGCTTGCTCTCATCCTTCACCTCCCCCAGGGGCTTAGTCTTCACTATCATCCTCCCCCCCCTCACCCCCTCCCCCCTCCTGTAACGCCAACTCATCCATGTCTCCCTCACCCCTCGACCCCCCCCCCCCCCCCCCCTTCACCCGTCACCCAGCCCCTCGGAAACCTCCTACATCCTCACTCCCCCCCTCCTTCCCCTATTCCCAACCTATCATCCTCCTCCCTTCCCCCCTCATCCCACACGGACAGTCCAAGGCCATCCCACGCATATCAATATGCACGCATATCAACATGCATCTCATTTCTACCATTCCTCTTCATGTTCCACTTCTCTTCTAAATAAACGCTAAACCATGTCAAACGATGTTCGATTGAATGTGTGGCCTGTACTAGTGAATGAGCCTATAAGTGCCATCACCTGTACAATACCCAGCCTCTGCCTCAGCCAATCGATTGCCATGCATGGCAACCCCACACCTGTCATTTGATTACATAGCCAATCCACTTTTCACAGTTTGCAGTTGCACTCTTAAAGGCCCTCATTTATCAATTGAGTGTAAATTCTGCCCCAAATTCGAGTGTAGGTTTCGTAGTACACCACGTCGCGTCGGCATTTATAAAGTGATCGCACACAGCTGATCCTTCCTTAATTTCGTTCGGACGTTAATAAATGTGACGGCTGAAATTTATCTGGCATGCCCTATGAAATCAAGCCTCGCCCTCATTTTTGCGACATGAACAACTGCAGTACGACCTTGGAAACCATAGTTACATGACGAAAAAAGTCACCCCTCCCTCTCATACACACACAGACGCACGCACGCACACGCAACTTGCAAGTCCAACTGGTTTGTTGTAGCCTATCTTAAATAAATAAAGAACGAACACCTGCATTCATTAAATAAAGCTGTAGCTGTAGTACCCTGTCTGTTTCTCCTCTCGCCTCGCTTGCCTTGCTGCCCACACCAACCCACACACACACACACACACACACGCACGCACATATCGCCGGCCCAACTTTGAGCCTTGTGCATGCACATTTCTGGTTAGTAAACCACAGCATGCAAGCCGCCTTGCATGCTGTCCCCCAAACCCAGTCAATCATTTGATCCGCGCTACGCGCCTGCCGTGTGTTGTTAGTTGTAGCCTATATTAAATTATTAAAGTATTTATTCATTTAATATAGCCTACAACAATATATTAGTGAACGAAAACCTGAACCTGCATGTGAACAATGAATTATATAACAAATAGGCGCACACACACACGCTGCTGTTTTCCTCCTCTCCTGTCCTGTCTGTCTCTATCACTGTGGTCCGTGCATGACACCGCGACCATGCACGTTTATGCACCGGCATGCGCTCATGCAAAACACTGTTTAAATGGCTTAAGTATCTAAACTTGCAACATTGTTTTAATTGCGCGATTTTAACTGCTTGTAAAGTTGGTAATCTCCTACCAATTTCATATGAGACAGACACATCGTTGATGTAGGCCTATTCCTTTTTTTTTTTTTTTTTTTTTTTACATGTAGCCCATATAGGCCTACATACAGTTTCATATTAACATTTTAGGAGTGAATACATATGTTTAGATGCCTGTGACAGCCTCTCAGCTGGTCAAACAATGCTGCTCCGCTGTTCTACGACAGGTGAGGACAAAGCGTACGACAGACGTGATTTTTGACTTGCCACACGATCATTTTCAAGCTTTGGCGCAAATCGTAAATGCCGAAAATTGCAATTAATTTCGGCGTACACCCATATTTTGGCGTACGCACGGTTGATAAATGAGGGCCTTAGTCTTCACACACAGCTTTTGTGGTGTTACTGAACAAATTTGAAGTCAGTGGGGCAAAAGGTTACGTGGATTACAACTGTATGCACGCACGCACGCACGCACGCACGCACGCACGCGCGCACGCTCTTGTCAGCCCTGTAGTTCCTTGCACTTAACCACTGTGTGTTGGTCAATTCAAGCTGAAAGTTTGTTACAACTAAGGTTGGTATAATTCCTTCTCGTTCCTACCTGAGCTTGTGTGTGTAGTTGATGGGAGTTGAAATGATTATGGTGAACCCTTACAAGTTAAAAAGTGGGTGAAATTTGTTTTTGTACATAGTTCCCATCATGTTATGGGGGGGGGGGGGGGGGGGGGGAGGTGGTAAGATAAATAAGCTTGCTCCACCCTATGTAAACAAGTGTAATACTTTATGTTATCCACAGTTTTGTATACTTGTGCTTGAAATGTACCTATTCTGCATATAGTTAATACTTCAATCAGTCAATGAAAAGGGACGGGGGTGGAGGAATTCAGGTGTGCTCTGTTCTGTGTGAGTGTGTGTCTCTAGAGCAGTGGTTTTCAACCCATTTCATATCAAGGCCCATTACTTATTTGGCCACGGACAACCATTTGATGACATTAAGCCTCTCAAACATGTACAAAACTAAAATAATATTCCGTTATTGTTGGATAAGATTCACAATTCCATGCTGCATTGATGTTGGTACCATTGCATTGATTGTTGGTACCCCTCTCTTTTAATATTTAGAATGCCTGCCTGTCATATTTGTCTGAAGACGCTGACGGTTGGCTCCATGTCGGGCCACCTGAAGCTAATTCATTTTGTCAGGAACGTAAAGGAGAGGAAATATCTCCTCAACCTTTGCAACAACCGGACAAACATCCGCTGCTGCCCCTGTCCAGGTACTATATACGTTTATTATTTTCTTGTAGAAAGAGACCCTTATTTGTGTTTTTAGTGTAAATAAGAGAACCCACTTTTTTACTTGTAAAACTGTGACGTGACAATAAAGATGATTCTGATTCTGTCCAGTCCCAGGGTGAGATCATAGGGGCAGGTTTTTGGAGCGGCACCAGGACCGGGTCCATGTAGCTCTAGGCCAGGGAGAGCTGGACCTTCTTAAGGACCTCGCCAGGAGACGGGAGACCGACCGCCTCCTCCGGCAGCTCAGGGACACCAACCCTGAGATCCCGTTGACGACCACCTGGGACGACGTATGTACAATATATGTTGTATTATGTTGGGCTTTGCTCCTTCATCCTCAACCTCGTTCTCCCTCCGATTTCCTAGTCTATCTAGTGCTCCTATTGTGCATGCAGATCATGTTTCTTCTCTCCTTCACACAGAATAATGATCTGGTGATTACCGATCTGCCCCCAACCAAGAAGCCAGCCAGGCGGGCCTGTCATAGGCGTGCATGTCTGGCACTCCACCAGAGACATCAAATTCTGCAGAGGAACTGGAGGTGGCTAAAAGAGGAGCACCAGAGGGCGAAGAGAAGTTTGCAATATTGTATTAACAATATTGCAAATATAAGGTTCTGAATAACAAACTTTATTTAATTGACTTAATATTGTTTAAATAATAAATAAACAAATAAATAAGACTATTTGCAAAAGGGAAAACTGTTATTATATTATTATCGATAAGTGAATACATTATTTGTTCAAGTTTAAGCTTTTAACATTCAAATATCATGTGGTTCAACTTACCCCTCGACTTGGATCAACTTACCCCTTACCTGGGGCAAATTGAGCCACATTACCACTTTTTTTTAAAAGGTTATATTTTCATGGCCCTTTGTCATAGATGCTTACTCATCATTTTAATTGATAGAAGACATCCTGAAATATGGGTAGATCATTAGATTTTACCGCCATCTCATTTTGCCTTGCTTCCAGGACAACTTAAGCAAAAAGTGGTTCATCTTCCCCCGTTCTCCCCTATATAGGAGGGGCTAGCATCCCTCAAAAATCAGACCCGTCTGAAGAGAGTGGTACTGTACTGTACTGTACTGTACTGTACTGTACTGTACTGTACTGTACTGTACTGTACTGTACAAACCCTCCTCCCTGGCCTGTGAGTGTCTGTCTGTGTGTTAGGCTGTGCAGCAGTGACACTTGGTGGTGAACAAACACTATAACACCATTTCCGTGCTCGGACAAACACAGGGACAGACCCAGCCACACAGCTGTCTATAGGAGTGGTTGCACCACTCAAATGTACACGTTCAGACAGTGGTCAATAGAAAAAACTATGACTCATGTAGAACCATTCACTTCTCATAATTGTTATGCAGCAGTTACAGTTGCAACTCCTATTCATGTACATCTGTGCGGACTATATTTCTCAGCTGAGTCCAGGTTTAACTGTAAGTTGCCTCTCTATATCAGCAGAGTCCAGAATCCAGAGGGATTCTCCTGACAAAGTGACCCCTGTAAAGGTATCATCTAATTCAATTCACTTTCCCACTCAACATCAAGCACAAGCACTATGTAGAGATCTCTTTTAATCTCGTTTGTGTATATTTTATGTAATGGTTGATGTCGGCTGGTATGTTTTGTCTTACATCTAGTTTGTGACACTGTCACCTGATGGCTCGGAGAAAATACAAAGGATGAAAGTGTCTTCATTACGTTTGGAGCAGATCAAACCCTGGGCAGAGGGGAATCGCCGGGGAAACCGCATGAGAACTATTGCGGTGCCTACGTCCTTTGGTGAGTGTGCACACACACACACACGCACGCACGCACACACACACACACACACACACACACACACACACACACACACAGAGCTGGCCAGGGCCACACAAAGCATTATCCACTGTATGAACTATCCAGGCACAAAAAGATTGTATTCAACAATGTGTGTTACATGTGTCATTACAGAGTGTGTCATCGAGGCGTACCAAGCGGCCCATGAGGGAATGGACCCAAGCTCAACTGCACACAATAATGCTGGGTCCAAAGTCAGCCGCATAAAGGCATTCATTTTATATATGTCTGTAGGTGTGAGCAAGACCTCGGACTGGAGGTTCCTGTTTAACGTGGAGAGGATCAAAAGGTGAGTTTTGTTGGAGAGACTGATGGTCGATCTGTAATACAGACATGTTTGTACGGTAACCGTCCAGTGTTGGATTTGCCTAAAAGAATCACAGTATATTTTTGCTGGGTCCTCAGTTCGAACAGTCTAATCTTGCCTCTCGGTTCCAAAGCTGTAAATGGGAAAATTAATGCCTCTACATTGACTACTTTTTGGAAAGGAACATGGATCAAGACTGCTCTGGCCCTTATATTAGCTGAGTCCAGGGCCGGTCAGTCAGTCTGATTGCAAACCATTCCCCTTAGTTTGCCAGCCTGTCAGTCCGCCAGCCGACTTGCTTGCTGCTATTGCAATGTTAGCTTTTTTTGTGTTATCTGTTCATATATCACCATCAACATAACATTATCTCCAACATTTTGCAGCTTTTACAAGAGCCTCATGACATCTTCAAACCTGAAGCCTACATCAGTGCTCCACTACCTCCAGAGTATAAAGCAGTTCCTCGTGCACGCAAGTGTGACCCAGGTGCCGGCCTGCAAGCTGAACAAGGCTGAGTGGTTCACCATCATCAGCACATTCAGCATGCTCGTAAAGAGCATCCGCAGGCCGGTCGTGCGGCACCAGCAGGAGACCAAGAGGGCCAAACACGAGGTGCTCCCCACCAAGCAGCATCTGCGGACCTTCCAGGTGCAGGCCAGGAAGAATATTCCTCTGGTCCTGGGTATGTTTTACCCTCTCATCTCATCAGAGATGAGATTCCCACACATAACCAGAGCTATTAACCTTCAATCACAATATAGCAATATTCCAAGACTTTTAGCCTATAAAAACACAATACTTATAGTTTGCACTTCTGTCTCTTTTCACCCCCTGTCCCTTTTTACCCAGAGAAACTCAGGAGGAAACCAGCAAACACCAGCCTGAGGTATGAGTTTTACGGCCTCCTGTGTGGCTACTGGTCAACCCTCTATGGACACAGGCCGTGTTCTAAAGAACATGGTTGACCAGGAGGTGACGGTAGCCAGACTCACCAGGGACAGGACCGTGGAAAAATACTTCCTGATACTGGTGAGTGCTTGTTTAGATTTATTCACTTTCTTCCTGGGACCATGTTAACAACTAATTTGACTTTTCATGTAGGGTGGCATGGTAGCTGAGTGGTTAGCACTGCTGCCTCACTAACTTACGTCTTCATTTCAGCTGAATCCAGGTTTAACTGTAACTTTCCTCTCTATATCAGCTGGCCTGGGTGCGGGGGCGAGCCCCCCTTACATCCGGTGGCCTGCCATGCAGCATGGGGCGCCTCTGCAGGACTGTGTCCCAGGTGTATACAACATGCATACATCACACATACGTCAACTGACATATAGTGTCGCAGTCCCGCCCCCGTCGAGAGACCTGGAAGTGAATTCCCCATTCATTTATATTCCCTGTAGACTTTCAAAAATGATTTATTTAAAGACGTTCACGTCGCAGACAAAGCCAACTCTTGTTGTGACAAATCTATGACAATAAACACTGTTGTGGACCGATCAAATTAGAAAGAAGAAAAAAAATGGCATGTGTGTATGCACACACATTTAACAACCGCTAATCAACGTCTAAAAAACTTTAATTTTTAGACGCACGTGTAATAGCCGGCTATTGCTCAGTGGGTAGGTTAATTAGTACATTACCTTACTACCTTATTGTTACTTAAAATTTGTCCAACCCAGCAATTAATAAAAACAAATGTATTTATTAAAGGAGAAGTACACCGGGAGGAAGAACAGCTTCGTGTTCTTCACAGGAGGAAAAAGAGGGTGCGATGGACCCTTCTTCATGCTAATCAGGACTGCCATCTCATTTTATGTAAGCAGCATTGGCCAACATTAGATCATCAATTTGTTTGCTGAATATATTGACTGTGTGCACCAATTTTGATTTATTTTAATTTATTTGGTGTTTTGTATGTGCTAAATGAATTAGGCGCATCAAACACTGTCGGGGGATACGCGGAAGAAGGTAACCGATCTGATGGCACACAACATGGACATAGCAGATCGGTTCTATGCGCTGAACCCCACACCAACAGAGACGGCCGAGATCAGGGAGCTTATCCAGTGCTCTCTGGATGGGCCGCAGCCTGATGCCACAGCAGAGGAGATGGAGAAGCTGGTGGAAACAGCTAGAGTATCGGCCATATCGACCGATATTCACTCTGATCGGTAATCTGCATTTACCCTGTCTGTGATCTGCAATTAACCTTATGTGGAGAAACTGATCTTTTACACTATTTAAGTGGTATAAATGACGTTCAGATATAATCAGCATAATATAATTTTGCATTTTTGTGACAGGCCTAAACATTCTCCCCCTCCTCCCCCCACACACAGGAACAGTTTTGACACCATACCGGTAATAATTTTGGAAATATTAAAATTTGCAACATTTCACAAGATCAGTATCGGCCAATCATGAGAAAAACAATCGGTGATCGGTCCCAAAAAACCTGATCGGAGCATCCCTAATTGTATGTAATCTTACTCTGCTAGTACGGGCCATTAACCCCTCCTTTAACTAGAGTTGTTCTGATACCGGCTACCATTAAGTACTCGGTACTCTGAACCAGCCCTTATACTCTGACCCGAGTACCAAAACAACAAATTGACATTATGCTGAACGAATGCAACGGGAGCACGTCTGACCCAACACTGCAGCAAATCGCCAAAAACAGCCTACAAGCATAAATGACAACTGAACTGACATGTGTTGATCGGAGATCCATCTGCATCTATGAGGAAAAGGGGGTATATTCAAACGTTTTGAACTGAAAATCTTCTGGGGGGGGGGGGGGGGGGGGGGGGTTCCTGGAACAACATATTTTCAGATGGGGGTCGGCGGCCAATTACATATACTTTTTGGGGTCTTTGACATGAAAAGGTTTGAGCACATGCACCACTGACTTTTCAGAAAACGGTCATGATTTAGAAGACATTTGTAGAATTGAGTTAGGTCTTAATGGGTTAAAATGGGCAGCGGCGGTGGCTCAGGGGTAGAGTGGCTGGATGGAAACTTCAAGGTTGCCAGTTCAAACCCTGTGGGCTCCCCCAGAGTTAGTGTCACTGAACCCCTAATTGCTCCTGATGTGCAGGTTGGTACCTTGCATGGTTTTCTCCGGCATCAGTGTATAAATGTGTGTGTGAATGTAATGCACAATCTATGTAAAGCACCTTGGATAAAGGTGCTATATAAGTACCATTTTAAAAATGAGACAGCCAAAAAGTAAAATGACAGTTACAAACCTTCAAACACCGCTTCATGTCATTGCGCTTGTGTGTAGTGTACACCGTGTTTGTGTGTATGAGTGCGGTGCCATCAGTCACTTACTCACTTATCGTGAGTTTCTTGAGTGCAAGTTGCAGTGCCATATTGTCAGTACACAGCCATTCTCTTTCAGTGCAGAAAGATGTACAGAAAGAGCTTCAGTCCGTTCAGCGCAGGACGTTCCTGAGCCGTGCGCACGTTAGGGGTGCCCCCAGTCAAACAATAACGTGAAAAAAGGAAATAAAATAATCCACTCCAAAAGGAGAAGAAAAGCAAATAAAATAATCCACTGGTCAACCTTGTAGAGTACATACATCCTAGGCAATATGTAGTCTCATATCTCAGTGTCCTCCTCGTCGTCGGCATCGTTGTCCGAGCTTTCTGGTTTCCACTCTCTTTCCTCCTCCATCTCTGCCTCCTGTTCTTCCCTGCAGTCTGCTGCTTGAGTTTAAGGTCCTCCAATCTTCTCTTGAACAGACAGATTAGGCCCCTCGAACCCTCCTCGGTCAATACATTTGGAAAAGCTAGAATATATATTATATACACAAGAACATTAATGGAATTCAATTCAAACCACACATGTTAAAATGAACGGTAACCAAATACCAACATGTCTCTCACTTGGACAATTGCATAAAAAGACAGATGGAGTTGTACTTACTTCCCGTCTGTGACAGGACGGTTCCCGTCTGTGTTTGCACTTTTGCTACAGAGTCCTTTAAGAAGGCACAGTGTTGCATCATCTCCTTTACCAGAATCTGCTTTTCCTCTGCCAGTCGTGACAGAAGCATCACCTGGTCAAAAAGCCGTTTCTTGCAGAGGATGTCGACACCATCTGTGATGATATGACAACATTAATAATGAAAACATTGAATTATTAATTATGAATAAATTCAAAAAGGCATCTCAAACGTGGTCACAAAGTCTAATAGAGATACCGGTATTATAATAAACACCTGTGTTCTGTTCCTGCCAAGGCCATCTCATGCTCTCCACAGCTTTGTTGGACAGTTTCTGCACAACAGTGCTTATATCCACAGGGGTTGCATCAGGTTGTTGGTTGTACCTATAATGTAAAATATTAATACCAGGCAGGGTGAAGTGTTGAGAATGAAGATTAAACCAGAACAGCATACAGATCAACAAGCCTCCTGGCCTGTTCCCCAAACCCAATCTAATGTGCTATACTGTAAATATCTGGTCATAAAAGGATAAATAATTCACTTGGGGTTTCCAAGTGAATTTATGAGTAATTATTGACCATAAATTCACTTGGAAACCCCATATTAAATATGTCCGGACCAAAATAGCTAGAAGTGTTGGTGTTCTATGCAAAACTAGGTATGTATTAAACTATAAGACACTGATGACATTATACAATACACTAATATTACCATATCTATCCTATTGTGTGGAGGTTTGGGGAAATACGTATAAAAGTAACCTCCAGCCTCTAGCCACATTGCAAAAAAGAGCCATTAGAATAGTACACAAGGTGGCTTTTTATGAACACACAAATGAACTGTTTTCAATGTCACGTACACTGAAGTTTTTTGATTTAGTAGAATTTAAAACAGCTCTTATTATTTATAAAGTAAGAAAAAAATTACTTCCTTTAAACATCCTGAAATGGTTTAAGGACAGGGAGGGGGGCCACCAGTTGAGATGGGACTTAAACTTCCAACAACCCAGTACAAATACCACTCGAAAAAGTATGTGTATCTCTGTCTGTGGGGTGAAGATTTGGAATGGCTTGACAGAGGATGTCAAACACAGCAGTAATATATCACAATTCAAAACATTGCTCAAGCGTATTACCCTGGCTAAATACAGTGTATCATAGGTGTGTGTGTGTGTGTGTGTGTGTGTGTGTGTGTGTGTGTGTGTGTGTGTGTGTGTGTGTGTGTGTGTGTGTGTGTGTGTGTGTGTGTGTGTGTGTTAAACAATACTAATATCTAACTAAAGCAGTCATAATCACTATGGATCCTGGTGGATCTCTACAGTGACACAGGTGTGGGTTGGGTGTAGGGTTGTTATTTGTTTTTCTCTTTTTTGTCTCTGATTAATGTATTGTTAAACTGATAATTATGCTGAGTATTTCTAATGCTGTGCTGAGTAGGATGGGCACTTATAAGCTTTTAAGCTTCAGCCCATGCCTTTTGATCACCTTCACGGGTCTTCATTATTTTTTCCTTCTCTGCTGATGTAAACCGTGCACTTGAATCTGTTCTGTGAAGATGTTCAAATAAACTAAACTAATAGTATATATTCTAAAGATGAGACAAATACACTTCGCTGACAGAGTGATAGTAAGCATGGAGGAGTATGGTCAGCTGACCACTGTGGTCTAGTCAGCAAGCTCTCTCACCAATGTGCCATTTCAGACTGGACTATTGAATGGAAGGCAGAGAAATACACCAATATATTTGGCAATCGATTTAGGATTCGAAAATATCCATTACATACCTCTGGACATCATCCAACAAGCGTTTCTTCTCCTGGCCAATCTTCTGGGTAATTTTCTGACGCCTTTTGTTGCGATCTGCAAAATAGTATTACAAAAAGCTGTGATTTGGGCTCTGTCCAGTGAATGAATGAAATATATTATGTATAGTTATAGTTTTACAGGCAATGTAAGTTTTGCCCTCTTGATTAATTGGTTTGCAATTTAATTGCTGTGTAACGAACAAAACTGACATACTGCAAGAGCCAGCAAAATAATTTCACAATACATACCATTCTGTCTGTAGAGGTAGTGTTTCTTCTGACAGATGCTCACAAAAAGCGATTCTATGGAGAGCTGCAAACAATGCATCTCTGATGCCACAGAACTGGCTGCTGCACTTCCTAATAAAATAAAATAAAAGTGTTCACACAAGTTCTAAAAATGTACTCATTGTCAGCCGTCAGATTGATTCTTCCCCACACACATTGATGCGTGTTGTCCATGTGAGGACATTGTTCTTACCGGTACTGGCCCACTGCTTCACATCAATGACCCACTGTTGCAGCATGTCATCTGTGCACTTAAACTGTTCCTGCAGCTTCCCGAGTCCCTCCGTTACCTCCAAAGTCTTCTCGACAGTCTGCAAAATTGCAATACAGAACACTGTAATTTACAAATGTGTTCATGAAATAGCATTTGAAGTTGAATCATGATCAGAGTTACACATTACGTTTTTTTAAGAAAATAACATACCTTTTTGTATCTGGAAGACAAAGCGGAGTGTAGGCCAATGGCTTTACGGAGATTCCACCCCATGGCATGGACCGTAAGCATGTCAGTTCTTACTGTAACACAAATCCAAATAAGATTGTTGAAAATGTTTAGTGTACCTTTGCAGGCTAAAAGTAGCAGGGGGTTAAATAAGCTTACAAACCTGACTTCATCATATACTTGGTGGTCAGGGCACATCTGGACAGGAAACTGTTGACCTGCTCAACCTCTTCACCGAGTGGTCCCAACTCCCTCCAGGTTCCTCGCATTCCACTGGATCTATAGGAAGTATGAACAGTGTGGCCAGACGCATGGTCAATATTGATGCGTGAGTGACTGAGGTCACTAGGGTTATAGTTTGGGTCAGTCCAGGCCATTGTTCTGTGGCTAACATTGCCATGCATTGTGACAATCTAATTTACATCATCAAGCAGTATGACGCATCACCTCGCATTTTGTAGTGTGTGCTTTAGCATGCATGACAGACAAGCAAGGTTTCATGCTCAGAAGGGGTTGAAGATGGGCCAGGTTCTCCGACACCTTCGCCAGGTAAGGTACATATCTGCAGGTCACATCCATGGCCAAGAATGTGGCACTCTTGTACTCTTGCTGGAGAAACATCGGGTAGGCAAAGATTTCTCCTCTGTACATATTCAGACCTTCGGAGGGGGGGAGGGGGGGGGGGGGGTGATTAGGAGCATATTATTGTTCTTTAGAATTTAGATAATCATGATATATTTTTGTATGTTCAATTTATCAAGACTACATCAATACTAATACTAACCTCTATGAAGGAATCCGTGCCTACAAACAGCAACTTCAATGCCTTCGTCCAACCTGTCTCCCTAGCAGCTCTCCAGTGCGAATTCCCACACGTCGCTTTTCCCGCAGTCTACCAAAGCACACTAGTTAGAATATACAGTATTAATAGTTTATTAGATAGCAGGGCTCAATACTGAAACATACAGTCAAGACTTTTTTTTGGCTGAGCCATGTTTCACTTGTTTAAAACTTACACTTGGTACAACTCCTCTGACCTCCTCAACAAAAGTTGACACCTCAGAGTCTTTTGCCAAGAACAAGCCATCAAAGAACCCTGGCTCTTCACTCCTACATACACACGTTTTCAAAACAAGGTCACAAAGTCACATTCAACAGCCACCATGTCCGGGGTACAAGCAGGACAGACAAAGCGTTCATCTCCGTGGAGCTGGTTCTCAATAGACTTGCAGTACATATACTGCAGAAAGCTCGTCTGAAAATAACCTGCGTTCACTTTGCCAGTCTGAAAATATATAATAAATAATATAACTGGTACATAAATACAATTAAATACACTGGCTTAACGACATGATCAAACTAATTACTCACTCTTCCAAACTGCTTTGTCCTCTGGTCCAACATGGCTGTGAAGGCTTGTCTAGACAACGCTGGAGCTGATGTCTTCATTGCCTCAAAGGAGTGGAAGACATCCTGGTGGAACAGTGTCTGGGCTTGCATGGTTCCAGGCCAGTAGCCACTTCTGACAAAGTCCCTGACCTCCGGAGACCACTGCTTAGAGCACTGTTTGCACGACAGCACTGGGAGGCGAAGATCATAGCGGCCTGAGAGTAAATGAGACATAGCAAGGAACTTAAGTAATGTCTATTAAACACATACGGTGTGTGCATCTACATAGATGAAGACTTAAATTCCTACCATTTATGGAAACCAGTATGATGGCTCTACCAGCTGAGACTGAAACATCAAACGTGTCACAGGTGCATATCTTTCCAGGATATGCTGTTGGCAGCAAACAATCTGAAAGGGCAAAGGACAATCAGGATGAAATGTTTGGGTTGTGTGAAGGTACTGGGATAACAGGTTATAATGAGCCAATGTTGTCTGTTAATTGAAAAAGAGACCTTGTTCACAGATGATGTATTTCCCATCACTGAGATTCACCGACTCTGTTGGGGGAATGTATTTATAATAACCACACATGGTGGTTTGCCTATTGTGCAGAGTGTGACGTTCATGTACCAAACGATCACACTCTGCACAAAACGACTCTGAAGGCATACATTCCCCACAATGGATGACAGCTTCTCTCAAGTAACAGTGTTGACACGTCCTCTCCACGATGTTCTCCGCTGACAACACGTTGTCCACATTGTGGTCTCTTGCCTGTTGCCAGCCTAGTTGGACATCTTTCTGCCTTTGACTCCAAGTGTGAGACTCTGTTGGCTGCTCTACACAATCATACGCAGTGTCCTGAAGAAGCTCTTCGAGCATCTGCCTATTAAAATCTTCAGGGAGAGAAACACAGGCTTCTGAGTTGTCGCTGTAGCTTGGCTGGTAGCTTGGCCTTTAGCTCTCTATACGGAGATGTCATGAAATGTAGAGAAATGGGCATCAACTAACTGGAGTTAAAATAATTTCACATGCATGTACAACGAGAATGTACTTACCTCCGTCTCAACAAACGCATCCCCAACCTCAGCAAGCGCTTCCAGTCTCTCCTTGGCGGACAATGGCTCGCTCTTTCTGCGTGTCGACATTTTACTGAAACAAAAATATTGGGAACAGTCAGCAACCAAACAGATATAAATACACAGACAAAACATGTGAAATTTCTCTTGTTTGTTTTCTCCACTCCCTATGGAGCATTTATGGATATGGGCCTTAACAGGACCTTATTACCTACAAATGTCTGTACAGGGAACTAAATTGATAGCAGTCAGGAGGATGAGGCTAGTCATCGAGACAGAACTCCCTGGAAAAAAGCTTGTGCTGTGGTAACCAACACAAAGCTGGCATCAATCAGTAGGACATCCCAGACTTACCTCTGGAATCTGGACAGAATTACCATACTGTACATAACTACTACACCATACTGTATTCCTAACTACTCCAGCACGTAAATGCAGAGCTAACCATGCTCATGAACATTAGCATATGTAGCTGTGTCAACGTGTCTTTCTTGATATCGTCTTGAATTACCCCCTCCCAATATTTTGCACGCTCACTCGCTGCTGCAAAACAGCTTTTACCATGTATTTTTGTACCTCTATTGCCAACTTTATTCTATTGTATTTGTTTTAATACAATGACTGTTTAGATTTACCATAAGCAATGTCAACATAAGGTAATACACCACATGCATAGAAACAGCTGATTCGACTGATCGGCAAAATCATCTGTTATCAGCACGTTTGAATGGTGCCAAAATGTTGATACTGGCATCCTCACCACATAGCCTGGTCAAGGTTTCCCCCTGGTGGACGTGTCATTTTGGTGCATGGAACTAGGAGCTACTAATATATACTATTCTCTGTCTATCAGGACGTAACTCGAACGGCGCTGAGTCGGGTCTGGTGGCCTTCGCAACGCTCGGCACGGCGACTCGCTCGGCTAGCGCCTCGCTCGGCGGTGCCTCACGTAGCTCATGGCCACCAGACACGGCGCGCCTCCGTCAGGACATCAGTGATAATGACAATCGCTACAATCGCTGATAATGACATACTGAACAGTGAGGATGCCAGTATCAACATTTTGGCACCATTCAAACGTGCTGATAACGGATGATTTTGCCGATTATATGGGGTGATACCAGTCGAATGGGGTGCATAGAAACCGTAATCGAGGATCATAGCCTATAGGTAAACCAAGAACGTATCAGTACAAAGGTTGAATATAAAAGATAATAATAAAAGTACATTGAAACTATAACCCGGGACCTATAAATCCTATGGCACGTACGTTACAAGTCGGCTAAAGAGCCATGGCCTAATACGCAAGCAGCACCGTATAGCCTACACTATTGATTGATTGATTGAAATATGTATTAACAGTTTGCAGAATTACAGTACATTTCAAGCACAAACTCAATACAAAGACTGTTAACTGTGAGTGGACGACCCAATTAAGCATTACACTTGTTTACAAGAGGGTTCATCAAAACATTTAGAGACGTACAAATAGACACTTCTATATAGTCAAAGAACAGAACAGGAATTCATCATAAGGGAGGTAAAAAGGGAATGCTAACAACAACAATAGCATGCTAACGAGCTCTGTAAATAGTAGTTAGTAGCTAGCTTAGCCTAATATTTAGACTCCCGTAGAGGCGTAGACGCATTCATCGATTCTGCTTGAAAATGTCAAAATCGAATATATTTAGAATACGAGTCTAAATCTTAGGCTAGAGCTCGTTAGCATGCTATTGTTGTGGTTAGCATTCCCTTTAGCTATGGACCACTGCTAGCAGCTAACATGCTACTAACACTGAAACAACATTTATACAGTTGTGATTTATAGCAATAAATCTTACCTTGGCTCGAATATTCACCTGTACAATAAACAGACTGGCTAGTAGTAGTGGGTACTATAGGCTGTGGCTAGGCTAAGTAAGTAAAGTCTGAGGACAACCATTCACGACAACAAAAACAATGCAATGAATGTTATTATGCATAAACATTAGGGTTAGCCCCTAAGGGTTAGCCTGGCAGCAAAAAACACTTCCGGTTCAGTGTAATTTTTTTTTTTTAAATAAATACAATCCAGAGTGATTTACAGTAAGCAAGAACAACACCTGGTACATCAAATACATAGAAATAGTCATCAACCATCATCAGTAGCGATTAAAATATTATTTTATTGAGTATTGTTTAAAATATCGCAAACGTACGAGTCCAAATTGGTGATTATGCACGGGACCGGGGCACTTCCGGTCAAAAATAAAATAAAAAAGAATTATTCTTATTAATGAATATAATAATAACAATCCATAGCGATTTGCAGTAAGCAAGAACAACACCTGGTACATCAAATACATATAAATAGTCATCAATAAATCATCAGTAACGAGATTTTATATTGTTTAATATCGCAAACGAATCGACAGCCGGGCAGCCTCGTGACGTCACGTCAACGTATAGAAGTGAACGGGGAGGAAATAAAGTACATATACACGGATTGTCGGGGAATCTAGTGTCATATGCACCCATTTGCAGTGTGCCAATCCGTGGTATTTCTCCGTATTTGGGTGCGACCGGGTTGATGACACAGAACTCCATACATGGGCATAGAGCTGGCCTGTTCTAACATCACAACACTCCATATTTGGGCATGCCTGACACAGAACTCCATACATGGGCATAGATCTGGCCTGTTCCAACATCACAACACTCCATATTTGGGCATGCCTGACACAAAACTCCATACATGGGCATAGAGCTGGCCTGTTCTAACATCACAACACTTCATATCTGGGCATGCCTGACACAGAACTCCATAATCGTTGCTGTCAAGAGAAAACCTCATAACTCCATTTTTTAGGTTTTATATTTTTTTAGCATAAATCAGTGGTATTGAACACCCTTACGTCTGTGTGTTGTTTCGGAAATATTGAACAAATGGAAAGTGGGGTGCAGTACGGAGTCGACAAATGACAACCCACCTCATCTCCTAACCTAACCATAACCGCAAGCACGGGAGCAGACGCTAGTCCGACATGGGGATGAATGTCGGACTAATGCCCTGTCTGAAAAGCATCCACCTCCCGTAAAAAGTGCTTTGGACAAAAACCACTTAACTCCATTGGACCCTCAAAATGTCTGCTAAAGCAACTAACTCCACCACCTCTCTCCCTCTCACGGAAGTAATTGACAATATATAAAGTTACAACACCAACTGTGATGAGGCTGTATTGCTTTGTTTTACAAATATAAGCTTTTCTTCATTTCCTGAAAAGTGAACATTTTGGAGTTATGAGGTTTCCTCCCGACAGCAGAGATATATAGGAATAAAGGGACACAGAAATATCCATATATGGGCATAAAGGGACACAGACAGATGGGTGGAACGGGTACTCTGACACGCGTACAACGGGTACTCTGACACGGGTACAACGGGTACTCTGACACAGGTACAACGGGTACTCTGACACGGGTACAACAGGTACTCTGACACGGGTACAACAGGTACTCTGACATGGGTACAACGGGTACTCTGACACGGGTACAACGGGTATTGCATAGCCGGGTGGGGCATGGATCTCCAACTTCCATCGTTACCGACTCGGTGCTCTACAGCCGGGCACCGGTCTATAGTTTCAAAAAAATCACACCCGTGTGAAGTGAGGGACGCTAATATATTAAAGTCTAACTCATGTTGATTAGGTGATGTAATGGTGATGTAAAACAAACGGTGACAACACAAACATTAACACTAGGATGTCTGAAAAAAAATTACTACTACTATGACGGCTAACGGTCAGGATGACCGTGTTTTTCGTGCTATTTGATTGGTCATTCTCTCCCCCACTCCTAATGATCTTCACACCTCTCTCTGCACCCGTTGACGGCTTGCCATTGTCTTCTAAATGTTACATTCCAACTATAATTCAAGGCAGCAGTTTCAACTCGACAGGACAACTCAAGTTATTTTGTATGTTTTATTTCAGTTTACCAAACTATAATTATAGTGACGGCGTGAGCGCTATATTGAATACCCTTGCGCAGCAAACACTGTCCGACTTTGTATTGAGCCAATAAAATAGGCTACCACACGTTATTGTATAACAGCCAGAGCCAGGCACATTGCTCAGAGTCAGACGAAATACGACATTAGTTATATATTGTCATTTTTATATAGAGGGGGAAACATAGATATATTTGATTGATTGTGCCAAAAAGAGGAAAGAGCTGTGCGTGCGTGCGTGCAAATCAGAAAAGTTTACAGACAAAGGAGTTGGGAGTTTGGGAGCGGCTAGCCTTCTATATAATGCTGCGCACATATTAGCCTATATATATTTTAAAAATACCCAGCATAATTTTTGGGAAGGCTAAGCCTGGCCTAGCCTTACATACCCGCCGCCTATGATCGATGTCATTTATATATATTTGATTTATTGTGCCAGCAGAGAGGTCCGTAGCAGCAGCACGGTTTATATATACACCATAGGATAGATCAAGTCATGTGACGCATCACCGCCACAAATAGTGCTACAGCGTTATCTAAAATGCACTTCCGCATACCTCACCGTCAGTTACTTGGATATTTTCTCCCTCTCCACGAGAGAGGGAGAGGGAGAGAGAAAAAAAGAGAGCCGTGATGCGTGGAAATCAGTTCCACTGGTCGTGTGCAGAAAAGTTTACAGACAAAGAAGGACGGACAGAACTGTTCTTCTGACTGACAAAACATTTAGAAGTTCGGGACGTCTATCGGGTTGGACTGATTTCAAACACTGTCATTTTTATTTGGCATCGCGCTGATTTGCGCATCGGCGAGCATTCTCGCTCCAAGGAAAGGAAATGTCGGTCGAGTCAAACAGACCATGCTATAAACGTTATTATTCCAGGATAATTGATTCAATTGATTCATCACCACCTTACATAATTATGCTATAAAGATGGCGTGTATAGTCAACATGTATTTATATCTATTGAGCTATGCGTTTGGTTGAAACAATACGCCAGTCAGTCAACACACCATATTTCACCATATTTTTTTTTTCCGTTTCGAGAAATAAAGTCAGACATCGTTATTTCTGCAAACCGCATATAACAAATATAACATCTAAAATAACAAACTTACATTCGTAATGTAAGTTTGCCTACATGTGGAAGTAGTTGGAATGCAAATGACACATTAGCTTGAACAATGCCCGTCTCCAGCCGGGAGGGAGGTGTGAACAGCACTGCTTGCGGGGGAGAAAGGGTGAGGAGTCTATAGAGCGGTCCCACGGACCGAAAAAGAGCAGACATTTTAGTAGAATTATGTCTAAAATCATATTTCCAAAACGTTTCAGATGGAAAAAAACAGAGATGGTTTGAATCTAACATTTAGAAAAAGTCATGCAAGGGGAACTTTCTCAGGACTTCATGGGCAAAGAAAATCCACTTCAAAATTTCAAAATCGGTCAGCCAGACCGCTCCGACGCGCTAGTGTTAAACGCCATTAACAATAAAGAGACAATATGACGTAATGAGGCACATTATGACGTAAGTTTTCCCTTCATTGTCAATGCGTTTACAAAACAAACTTTGAACTAAAGACAAACATTAAACCTGTGTATAGGAGGCGCACCTCAAAAATGGAAAATAGCAAGGCCTTCTTATATCGATATAAAACGCCTTAGAACGAGTACACTCGGCCTGAGCACCGAATCTGTTAATGCTAGTCATTAAGCTACTGATATAGACTGAAGAAATTAAAGCGGGTCATGTTTGGAATTGTAGCAGCTGAAATCAATAATATATCAGTATTCCGATATGAATCTGCAGGCCGCATTAAGTGAAGGCTGCCCATGTATGGTCTATGACGTCAGTCATCTACGACACACCAACTTGACCTACATGTGACATCATGTCTATGTTACACGTAGGCCCGCTAACCTATATAAGTGCTGACCCACACAGTAAGGACTGCATTCCTGCAAGTCATTCATTCAAGGTATTCAGGACTGCATTATTTTACAGGGAGAAACCTATAAACTACTGTGTGAAATGCTTCGTTGGACGGTGCACCTAAAAGGGCTTCCAGAGACACTGTATGATTTTGCTGTAGCAGTGGACCACAACGTGTACTGCTTTAGAGGAGACTTTATCGAGTCACAGCGTCCGACTGAAGTGCATGTCTTCAACACAGAGTCTTTATGCTGGAGCAAGTTGCCCCCAGAGACACCTGGAAGAGAACTACGCCCCCTTGAGATTCGCCCCATGCGCAGCAGCCGTACAGCTGTGCTGATCGACCCTTTCATCTACATCTGGGGGGGAGTTACTGACAAATGGAACTACAGCAAGGTGCTTTATGCATTTGATGTCGACGACCACAGAATGCTCACACCCAAGGTTTCTGGGACTGTTCCAGAGGGGAGGTGTGGCCACTCAGCCTGTGTTGTTGGGAAGGTCATGTTTATCCATGGAGGACAGACCATGTATAGATACACTAATGACGTCTACAAATTGGACACCACCACAATGGTCTGGATCCTAATTAACATCAGAGGAACTCCTCCACCTGTTTCAATATGTCACTCTGCGACCATCATCGGGGAAAAGATGTTTGTATTTGGGGGCCGTGGGGACGGGGTCAACTACAACACCATCAGAGTGTTTGACACACAGACCAACCAATGGATGAACACTCCTTCTGCACAGCCTCTTCCAGAAAGACGCTACAGTCATTCAGCCTTTTCCTACAATGGAGAGCTGTACATATTTGGTGCCAGCAAAAATAACCAGGACTTCAATGATCTGTGGAAATTCATCCCAGCAACGTTCACCTGGAAGAAGGTTGATGTTCCATGTTTAAGAACTTATAACACAACATGGAGTCACATGGTATTCTGTTGCATGGTGGGAGATTGTATCATCCTCTTTGAAGGATATAGAACATACGACACAGTCAATGATGACCTGTATGTCTTAGACTTGAGTCCTAGTCTGAAGACCTTATGCAAGCTGGCAGTTATTCAGTACGGTCTGGAGCAGTCTGAACTCCCACACAACATCAGGTGGGAACTGGCAGCCATGACAACCAACAGCCAATAAACAAGAGGACACAAAAAAAAGTTGTGTCCACAGATTGTGAGACACATGGATGAAGAGAGCCCTGTGGTTTCTACAGACACATTTTGAAGACAAATTCAAATTCCTCTTTGAGGGGCCGCCCTAGTGTAGCGGTTAGAGCATACGCCTTTCATGTGGAAGGTTGTGGGTTCGAACCCCGCCTGGGGTCGACGTCAGCAAGGGCATGCGGTCGCAACGGGTTCTAAGGCACCCGTTACAGTACATAGCGATAATTCACTTCCTGACTCTCGGTTTCAGAGTGAAGCGGCTTTCAAACTAAGAGTCTGGCCGTATTAAAAGACTGGGCGGTGGTCCTGGAGGACACTCTTTCTGACACCAGATGGGGGTGTCGGCGGTCTATGAGTTAACACGAGCCCTCCACAACCTGGATGGATCCTTGACTCCAGTGTTGATTTCCTCGACTAAAACAGACGAAAAATGTCCGTTGACTAACCTTTTTCACTGACGAAAACTGAATAAAAACTAAACAAAAACTAGGCCATGGTGACTAAAACTATGACTAATTATATTGACACTGTTGGCAACATATAAAAACTAGAAAAGTCGTAATGTGGAAGTTGATAAAAGAGACGAGCAGACGGAGTATAGGGAGTCTCAGTACTTTACTTCCAAACAACATCAAGAACGCACAGGTACAGGTACTTCTATGGAAGTCCATAGGCCCAATAATTAAAAAATAAATACCACAATGAAATAAATTAAAAACATAATTATATAAATACAAAATACAATTAAATAAATAAAAAATACATTTTATAAATAAATGTATTTATTTATTGTGTAATGTTTTTTATATCATTGGGGTTTCTATTTATTTCTTTGTGTTTCTTATTTATTTCATTGTGTTTCTTATTTATTTCATTGTGACTTTTAATGTCCACTTATATATATTACATGATGCCACTTTTAGCTATTTAATCAAGTCCATAGGCCCAAAAATTAAAAAATAAATATTGCAATGAAATTAATAAAATCCACTATTAAATAAATAAATTATACAATTTTATATAAAAAACGCAATGAAATAAATACAAAATGCAATTTAATAAATAAATACATTTATTTATTTTTTGAGTTTTTAATTTAATTGTGCTTTTTATTTATTTATTTTTAGTATTTATTTAATGTTTTTTTTATTTAATGCTGTCTTTTCATAAGAATGGCTTCCATTTACCGAATAATGTCTTGACATCGCCGTCTGTCAATCAAGAGGAACGGGGCGGGACCATAGGGCGGGACCTATTTTCTGGTTGGGTAATCCCTTGCTCTGGATTACTTTGGTCTGTCTGTAGCAAGAGTGTCTGGCTGCAGACCAGGAAGTGGACCCCTCGGCCGTCCCTGGGCCGTTTCGAACGGGGGGAATCTCGTTCGAACCGGGCCGCCGTCCCGGACGCGCTCCCGGGGGTCTCGTGCCCAGGTGGGGGTCCGCGGGGGTCCGCGGGGTATCTCGGCCGTCCCTGGGCCGTTTCGGACGGGGGGAATCTCGTTCGAACCGGGCCGCCGTCCCGGACGCGCTCCCGGGGGTCTCGTGCCCAGGTGGGGGTCCGCGGGGTATCTCGGCCGTCCCTCGGCCGTTTCGGACGGGGGGAATCTCGTTCGAACCGGGCCGCCGTCCCGGACGCGCTCCCGGGGGTCTCGTGCCCAGGTGGGGGTCCGCGGGGGTATCTTTTTTTTTTTTTTTTTTTTCTAATAATGTCAATAATAAAATATAAAACTACCTTTTGTGCTGGATTGGTTTTCTAGTGATATTTCGCAGTGATATTCACTAGCAGCACTGGTTATAACAACTCGAAACATGCTGCTACAAACAAAAACATGTATTGTACAGGCATGCAAGGAACATCTAACATGCGTCATCTCCCATCTGGAAAGAACAGGAAGTACGACTTTCCTGAGGCACAGGAATTGAACACATTAATTCGGATCAACTGAATGTATGTGTCTGACATTATGATGGTCTGCCATTGGGGGGGAGGGGTGCTATTGATGCAGTGGATCAGAGCAAGTGGCAATGCGGTCTGCAGGTTAATATCAGAATACTGATATGTTATTGATTTCAGCTGTTACAATTCCAAACATGCAAACATGACCCACTTTAATTACTTAAATCTATATTAGTTTAGCTTAATGACTAGTACTAGCCTTTTTTATGTCCAATATTTGCATTTCAGTTCATAATCATAAAGTTAACATAACATATAAATGTATTTGAAATTAAATAAAAAATATAACTTTTCCGGATTCCAATTAAAAAATAGGTGAAAATAATTCAGGATTCCAATTTAAAAAATAGCAAAAAAGCAGATCTACAAGCTCAAAATGCATCGCACTGCGGCACGTTTTGAGCTTGTAGATCAGCTACTCTTGACTATATGCATTGTGGCCCTCTGGATTGAGTTTGAAATATAGTGGCCCTCTCCATCATCAAAGTTGCCCACCCCTGTTTTGTAGCCTACTGTGATGTTGGCAAATGGCAATAATAGCACAGTAAAGATGATAATAATCTAATATGATGTGTGTAGTTCTTTATAGATCTAGCCTCTTCATTTTTATCTCAAAGTGCACCAGATTGAAGCATTTTCATCGCAAATTAAAATAAAAAATCTGGAGCCCAGGGGGGCATGCACCCCCGGACCCCCCCTGGCGGGGCAGTGCTATCATTCCAATATTGCATATGACCAGCTGAGTCATAGAACTGACACTGCCTGCTAACTTTAGCAACATAATAATATTGCCCCCTCAAAAATCTCAATTGACCCCTCCGGCATTTCATCCTGGCGCCGGGCCTGCCCAGGTGGGGGTCCGCGGGGTATGCACACGCAAGTGCGCATGCCGCACACACACGCGTGTGTATAGAGCAGGGGTGCCCAAAAGGTAGATCGCGATCTACCAGTAGATCACAAAGGCTGTGCAGGTAGATCACATGACATGCCCCTAAAGAGTATTTCATTTAAATATATTGAAGAAAAAAAACGATAAAAAAAAAACCATTTCTCCCCCTCTATTTCCCATTCCAAGTGCATTTGTCTTATACTGTACAGAATGTAACACAAACTCTACTATTCCGAAGCCCCCTCAGGTACATATTTTAACTATTTTCAGCAATGGTATAATAATTGATTTGGTGGGTAGATCTTGCCGAGCTACTTTGAAAGTAGCTCTCAAGTAAAAAAGTGTGGGCACCCCTGGGTGTGTAGGATGGATGACAAATTCCAAATGTACTTTGTCAATGAATTTAGCTTTCTCTCTCCATTCTGTCATAAACTATAGTAAAACCAAACCTAAACAGGGCGGTGGTGGCTCAGGGGGTAGAGTGGCTGGATCATGGATGGTAACTGCAAGGTTGCCAGTTCGAACCCGGGCTCCCCCAGAGTTGGTGTCAAAGTGTCCTTGCACTATATATTTCTAAAACTATGAAACATTTCAAAGATTCCATTTCAGGCAAACATGTCCACTGTAAGATGAACCTAAATAGGTTTGAATGGGGTTTCTATAGGTGTAAGTATGTAGGACTAGTAGCATGCCAAAGTTTGTGCTATTGCCATTGAGAATGCATTGGGCGTTTAAGTTAAATACGGGGAGGAAATATGACAGCAAACTGCCTGTCATATTTTCTCCCTATTCCAAAGCCCCCCCAGGTAGGCCTACATTATATATTTAAACTATTTTCAGCAATGGTACACTTATTTTTTCAGTGGGTAGATCTTGTTGAGCTGGTCATTTTGAAAGTAGATCTCACGTCATAAATGTGTGGGCACCCCTGGTATAGAGGGAGGGCGGGGGGTCTGAAGGTTCGGGGACCCCATTTTCGACCTTTGTGGGAGGAGCTATCGCGCGTCAAAGTCTAACCCTAGTTTTCTGAACCACATGACCGTGTGTGGAGAAACACATATCAGATTGTTCGCCCTGGCAAGCTATATAACATACTAAAATATGGGCCCCTAATATCCAATGGTTTTTGACTTAGAGGCCTTAGAGAGGCTAGAAAAATAACAAAACATTTTTTTTCAATGGGACCAATTCCATTAAATCCAGCGTAAAAGTGAGTCAGACTAAGTAGTTTTTGTAAAAAATAAATATATATTTGTGTTTGTGGGGTCCAAAAAACGTGTCTAAAAAAAGATTTAAAATATTTAGAAGTGTCGTAGAGACTTTAAACCAATTCCATTGGATTCCCCGTGCTTCAGACATGGATAGACACCCTTTGTTTTAGAAACATTGGTTTTTCCCTGTCGACTATAGCTTAAAAGGGGCTCGACGCCGCACACGGGTCACGGGCGTGACCTTTGATAGTTAGAAGTGTCGTAGAGACTCAGGACCAAGTTCAATGGATTCAGCTTGATGAGACAAAGAAAAAAATGTCCTGCTCAAAACAAACGGACACATTTTGGATTTGTAATTGATTTTAACGCGTTGGAGGCCACTAAAAATCAAATTTTTTAAGGATTCCTCTAAATACACTTCCCCCCCTATGTCAAGTAAGGGAAATCTAATGGTGTTAGATGTCTAGAAGACTTAGAAATGGGTGAAATTGCTGTTTGAAAGTAAAAAAAAAACATATTTTCTCGAATGTTAGTCATTTTGCTCCAAAACTCCTTCTACCCCCACTAAATCAATGGCACTGAATCAGAATATGTATATCTCAATCCGACAACCAGAAGTGCCTTAATTGACCCCTAGTTGGCTAATTATAGAGTTTGCGTAGAAATGTCGTAGAGAAACGATTGTTCATCTCGACGAGCTCTATAACATATCCAAAGATGGGCTTCTAATATCATTTCCCCATGGAGATATAGCCCCTAGAAGAAAACGGTTGAGAAATGACAGTTACCATGTGGGGGTCCCTGGGGTTCGCCAGGGGTCCCCGAACCTCGAGACCCCCCAAAACGCCCCCAGCAGGGTGACACGATTCCAACGAACCCACCCCCGTCCAAAATGCGCGTGCGTGTGTGTGCATACCCCGCGGACCCCCACCTGGGCACGAGACCCCCGGGAGCGCGTCCGGGATGGTGGCCCGGTTCGAACGAGATTCCCCATGTCCGAAACGGCCCAGGGACGGCCGAGATACCCCGCGGACCCCCGTGGACCCCCACCTGGGCACGAGACCCCCGGGAGCGCGTCCGGGACGGCGGCCCGGTTCGAACGAGATTCCCCCCGTCCGAAACGGCCCAGGGACGGCCGAGATACTCCTCGGACCCCCGCGGACCCCCACCTGGGCACGAGACCCCCGGGAGCGCGTCCGGGACGGCGGCCCGGTTCGAACGAGATTCTCCCCGTCCGAAACGGCCCAGGGACGGCCGAGATACTCCGCGGACCCCCGCGGACCCCCACCTGGGCACGAGACCCCCGGGAGCGCGTCCGGGACGGCGGCCCGGTTCGAACGAGATTCCCCCCGTCCGAAACGGCCCAGGGACGGCCGAGATACTCCGCGGACCCCCGCGGACCCCCACCTGGGCACGAGACCCCCGGGAGCGCGTCCGGGACGGCGGCCCGGTTCGAACGAGATTCTCCCCGTCCGAAACGGCCCAGGGACGGCCGAGATACTCCGCGGACCCCCGCGGACCCCCACCTGGGCACGAGACCCCCGGGAGCGCGTCCGGGACGGCGGCCCGGTTCTAACGAGATTCCCCCCGTCCGAAACGGCCCAGGGACGGCCGAGATACTCCGCGGACCCCCGCGGACCCCCACCTGGGCACGAGACCCCCGGGAGCGCGTCCGGGACGGCGGCCCGGTTCGAACGAGATTCTCCCCGTCCGAAACGGCCAAGGGACGGCCGAGATACCCCGCGGACCCCCGCGGACCCCCACCTGGGCACGAGACCCCCAGGAGTCGGCTTCTCAGTGATCTGTTGCTTTGGTTTGAATGGGTGTTAAATGTAGACCCCGCCCATGAACCCGCCCCATTCCTATTGATTGACAGACGGCGATGTCGACCATTATTCGGTAAATGGAAGCCATTCTTATGAAAAAGCCATGATTATGAAAAGTCAGCATGAAATAAAAAACACAATGATATATATAACACAGTTAAATAAAAAACTCTATGAAATAAGTAAAGACACAATGATATAAATAAAAAGCACAATTAAATTAAAAACACAACACAAATAAATAAATGTATTTATTTATTAAATTGCATTTTGTATTTATTTCATTGCGTTTTTTATTCATTTCATTGCAATATTTATTTTTAATTTTTTGGGCCTATGGACTTGATTAAATAGCTAAAAATGGCATCATGTAATATATATAAGTGGACATTAAAAGTCACAATGAAATAAATAAGAAACACAATGAAATAAATAAGAAAAACAAAGAAATAAATAGAAACCCCAATGATATAAAAAACATTACACAATAAATAAATACATTTATTTATAAAATGTATTTTTTATTTATTTAATTGTATTTTGTATTTATATAATTATGTTTTTAATTTATTTCATTGTGGTATTTATTTATTTTTTCTGCACCCATAACCAACCATTCTGAGGTGAGACACCTCCATCTAGTGTCCACCACACAGCCCCCCCCCCCCCCCCCCCCCCCCCCCCCCCCCCGAACACTCAGAAAGTGCAACACATTAAACCTCTATAAACCCCCCCAACAGTACACCCAGTGTCTTTTAGGTCTGACTGCACCACCATAACGACTGTATGTCACAGTAACAGCGGACGTGGCAGGGGCAGGGTTAGAGGTAGGGGCAGGGGGACGTCCCCGCCGACGATGAGGCTTTGCCGGGGGAAAGGTAGGGATCACAATGGCTGGAGGGGCAGGGGCAGTTCTGGGTGGCCGACCTCGGCGTGGAGGCTGAGCCAGCTGCACCGGCTCGTCTGGAGCCATATGAGCAGGCTTAAGGCGATCGACTGAAATCCGCTCCTTTTGTCCACTACAAAGTTCTTGGGGCCCACCTCGAGGACACGGAAGGGCCCGTCATACGGAGCCTGCAGCGGAGAGCGGTGGGCATCATGACGGATAAAGACGTAGCGGGCAGCCATGAGGTCCTTCGGGATGTAGGACTGGGGAAGGCAGTGGTGTGTAGGAACCGGGGGAAACGCACTCGCGTCCCGGAAGGTAGAGCAATGAACCGTGGTGGACCAAGGGCCAGAGGAACCAGGGAGGAACTCCCCAGGGACCCTCAGCGGCTGACCAAAGACCAGCTCGGCCGAAGAGGACTGCAGGTCCTCCTTTGGTGCTGAACGCAGGCCCAACATGACCCACGGGAGACGGTCGATCCACTTGTTGCCCGTGAGCGTGGCGCGGAGAGGAGCCTTCATGGAGCGGTGAAAACGCTCACACATTCCATTGGCTTTCGGGTTGTATGCGGTGGTACGATGGAGTTTCACCCCCAGTCTCTCAGCCACGGCGCTCCACAGCTCAGAAGTGAACTGGTCTCCCCTGTCCGAAGTGAGATCCGATGGCGTGCCAAACCGGGCCACCCAGCCGGAGATGAACGCCTGAGCGACCTCCGACTGAATGGCGTCAAACACCCGGAATGCCACATCCTCCAGTCGCAGTCCTGTCACCGCCGTCCTAATAGACAGGTGCAATTATGGTTTGACCCTAAAAAAATTGCAACAGAAGGTTTCTAAACTGTTTTGTGTAGTATTAGGTGTCCTTAATAACATACTAAAAGTTTACCAAAGTTTGACCATGCGAAAGGTGTCATTTTCAAGATGGCCGCCGCCAGTTCTTAAAAGACCATTACTCATCCATTATTCATCCTAGACAAGTAATTTTGGTGTCTAACCCTATGTTTTAGTTATGTAGGAATCCAATTAGCTTATATAAATTACAGTTATGATTATAATAACTAGTGTATTTGAAAAAGTGGTTATAAAGGTGGTTATAAGTGGTTTTAAAGGTTCAACATGAACGCTTTCCAATATAAATTTACATTTATCCTTTTTCCACGTGCCATAATGCCCATCATTGGTGATTTTACTTGTAATTCAAATTATGTTGAAGCTTTCAACAATTTACTTAAGGAATAAATGCATTATTACTGTGTGGTACTGTGAAATTAGTCAAAACAGGGCCGCCACGTGAAGGCTCAGTACCGCTAACCCCTATTTTTTGTTGTTGCTTTTTTCATACTACACCGTTCTATTTCATGGTTTCTGACCATGAGAGACTCAATGGAATACCTATTTTTATTATTGGGTGTGTCTGGACCCTTATTGTGCATATTTACAAGATGGTGGCTACCCGAAATAGTGCTTTACCATGATTTCTACCATGATTGTTGACTGTTTTGGCAAACACAAGCAATATTAATCCATTGGCTAAGATTCATGGCACAGAAGGAACATATTTTCTTGAGCTTGCATATTGTCAAAATGGCTGCAAACATGAAAAAGAAAAGAGACATTACATTTCCTGTCAGATCCTATTACCCAGGGGGGCAAACCACCCCTTTTTGGATACCTACATTTGCCATAACATCAAAGGTTGACCACCAGAAATATCTATGACCCAATAGAATCACAACCTACATGGACACACCGGTCAATTTCTTTGCTGGAAATGCAATATGGCCACCACAATATTAGCCCCCATTAGCCTATAATGCAGGTGAATAGGGCAACATTTTTAACTGAGGGATATTTCCACGAAACTTCACAGGTTGATCAATGATATGAATACCATAATGGTTTGTATTGGAAGTTTCCATGATATCCAATATGGCCACCACAATACTAGCACCCAGAAAATAGGTTTGGCTTCTGAACCAGATGAGCTATAAATACAAACTCATGGTTTCTAACCACGAAAGATATTATTGTTCTGGGGTGTTTCTTTGCAGAAAGACATCCCTCTGGCTGTATTTTGGTTTTGTTCTACTGTTTGTTGGAATTTCCTCTGTTTATGTTGACAATCATCCCTGGCAGGGACATGCATCGCTGAGTATGGATGGTCTCTCAGTGACGGGAATGCAGTCCCCTGTCCATCTACAGAGCCAGCCTGGCCTATGTCAATGAACAAGACAATATCATGTAGCTGTATCAAAGGCTGCCAGAAAATCTGTTCATGTGCCAGGGACTGGAGACAAGATGCAGCAGGAGCTTCACTCCATTCCTGACTGGGAATGTCTCAGATGCATGCATCATTCTGTGTGCTCTTTATGGGCCCAAAACCACTGGCTCAACTCCAGTCCACTCCTCTGACAAGTGTCCTGCTCACTGACAAGAGTGACATCCTAGCACACTGGGAAGAGCACTTCAGTGAGGTGTTGAGAGTCCTCAATTTCCGAAGAGGATATTGCCACGATACCCCAGCTGCCAATCAAAGCTGATCTGGCTGACCCCCCCCCCCCCCCCCCACCAGTGCAGAGACAGTGAAAGCACTCCAACAACCCACTTCTGGAAAGGCACCAGGAGGTGATGGGTTGCCTGCAGACATCTACAAGAATGGAGGCATGGCACCTGTACCAGGAAATCTGGATAGGGGGAAGTCCCTCCAGACTTCAAGGACGCATCCATAGTGCATGTTTACAAGAGGAAAGGGGACAGTGCATACTACGATAACCATCATGGTATAGCCCTCCTGAGTCCTGAACATCACAGTAAAGATCTTAGCAAGAATCATCCTCAACCGGCTAATCAGCCATGCTGAGAATGTTGTCCCTGGATCCCAATGTGGTTTCCACGGAGGCAGAGGTACCTGTAACATGATCTTTTCCATTTGCCAGCTGCAAGAAAAGTGCAGAGAGCAGAAGGGTCTCTATATGGTGTTTGTCGACCTCACCAAGGCCTTTCACACAGTCAATCGTGAGGGCCTGTGGCAGATCCCTGGCAAGTTTGGCTGTCCAGGGACATTGATCTCTCTCATCGCGTCCTTTCATGACAGGATGCCAGCCAGAGTCCAAGATAATGGTGATGCATCCCCAGTCAGGAATGGAGTGAAGCTCCTGCTGCATCTTGTCTCCAGTCCCTGGCACATGAACAGATTTTCTGGCATAGGCCAGGCTGGCTCTAGATGGACAGGGGACCATCACTGAGAGACCATCCATACTCAGTGAAGGGATGTCCGGCTTGGCGATGCACGTCCCTGCCAGGGATGATTGTCAACATAAACAGAGGAAATGCCAACAGAAACAGTAGAACAAAACCAAAATACAGCCAGAGGGATGTCTTTCTGCAAAGAAACACCCCAGAACAATAATACTTAATAGAGGGAAATTATGGCTAAAATATTTACAGTATATATCTCTCGTGGTTAGAAACCATGAGTTTGTATTTATAGCTCATCTGGTTCAGAATTTAGAGCCAAACCTATTTTCTGGGTGCTAGTATTGTGGTGGCCATATTGGATATCATGGAAACTTCCAATACAATCCATTATGGTATTCATATCATTGATCAACCTGTGAAGTTTCGTGGAAATATCCCTCAGTTAAAAATGTTGCCCTATTCACCCGCATTATAGGCTAAAGGGGGTTAATATTGGATTTCCAGCAAAGAAATTGACCGGTGTGTCCATATAGGTTGTGATTCTATTGGGTCATAGATATTTCTGGTGGACAACCTTTGATGTTATGGCAAATGCAGGTATCCAAAAAGGGGTGGTTTGCCCCCCTGGGTAATAGGATCTGACAGGAAATGTAATGTCTCTTTTCTTTTTCATGTTTGCAGCCATTTTGAAAATATGCAAGCTCAAGAAAATATGTTCCTTCTGTGCCATGAATCTTAGCCAATGGATTAATATTGCTTGTGTTTTCCAAAACAGTCAACAATCATGGTAGAAATCATGGTAAACACTATTTCGGGTAGCCACCATCTTGTAAATATGCACAATAAGGGTCCAGACACACCCAATAATAAAAATAGGTATTCCATTGAGTCTCTCATGGTCAGAAACCATGAAATAGACACCGAGTTTGCATTTCTAGCTCATCTGGTTCAGAAGTTAGAGCCAAAACCTATTTTCTTGGTACTAATATTGTGGCGGCCATATTGTGGCGGCCATATTGGATTTCATGGAAACTTGCAATACAAAAAATGTTCGTATTCATATCATTGATCAACCTGAGAAGTTTCGTGGAAATATCTCTCATTTTGCCCTATTCACCCCCCATTAGAACTAATAGGGGCTAATATTGGGGGCGGCCATATTGGACTTTCGCAACAAAATTGACCGAGTTGTCCATATAGGTTGTGATCCTAGGGGGTCATAGATATTATTTCTGGTGGACAACTTTGTATGTTATGACAAATGCAGGTCAACCCCCATTGCCCCCTGGGTATATCCTTTTAACTAATGGGTGTCCATTTCAGAGAGTTTTAATAGAGTCAAATATAAAATATTGGATTTCACAATGATCTGATTCTATCTCTGCCATTTTGACAAGTCCAATAGATTCACAGGCCTCAAAAACATAGGGTTAGACACAAAAAATACTTGTCTACGATAAATAATGAAGGAGTTAGGCTATTTTAATGATTTTTTGGCCATCTTGGACGCCATCTTGAAAATAACACCTTTCGCATGGTCAAACTTTGGTAAACTTTTAGTATGTTATTAAGGACACCTAATACTACACAAAACAGTTGAGAAACCTTCTGTTGCAATTTTTTTAGGGTAAGGTGCCTTTTTTTCATATATGCCCTCACCTATAAACGCCTGAAGGTCTGAGTCGTTGAGCTGGTCCTCGGCCATAGCAGCGTTGTCCATCCCAAGGTGCACGTCCCAAGGTGCATGTCTGTCGTAAACTCGGATATGGCGGAAAGTTGGCGCTGTTGCCGACCGGACCATGGCTCTGTTTTCTTGGCCATGGCAAAGGTCAGGGGCTTATGATCCACATATGCGGTGAACTCCCTGCCCTCCAGTAGGAACCTGAAGTGCCGCACTGCCAGGAAAAGGGCCAGCAGCTCTCTGTCAAATGTGCTGTATTTTCTCTCAGTGTCCCGGAGCTTCTTACTGAAAAAGGCTAGGGGCTGCCAGGCGCCAGAGACCCACTGCACACACACCGCACCTACTGCGTAGTCGGAGGCATCAGTGGTGAGGGCTATCAGAGCAGCAGGGGACGGGTGTGCCAGCATGGCAGCCTTGGCGTCCTCAAATGACTGGACCCGCTCCGGGGACCAGTCCACGGCATCGTTGTCCTTCTTGCCCCTCAACGCCTCGTACGAGGGGTGCATGATTTGAGCAGCATGTGCTATAAAGCGATTGTAGAAGTTAACCATACCCAGAAATTCCTGTAGGGGCTTGACAGTAAGTGGGCGGGGGAAAGCGGTGATGGCCTCCACCTTGGCGGGTAGTGGAACGGCCCCTGATGGGGAAACGTGGTGCCCAAGGAATTCCATCGCGGGCAGGCCGAACTGACACTTTGCCGGATTGACAATCAGTCCGTGCTCGTTGAGCCGCTCGAACAGCTGCTGGAGGTGGCCCTGATGCTCGACTACCGACCCGCTAGCCACCAGAATGTCATCGAGATAAATGAACAGGAATGGCATGCCCCGCAGCGCAGAATCCATCATCCACTGGAATGTCTGTGCTGCCCCTTTAAGGCCGAATGGCATCCGCAGGAACTCAAACAGTCCAAACGGGGTGATCACAGCGGTTTTGGGCACGTCCAGCGGATGGACCGGCACCTGGTGGTAGCCACGCACCAAATCTATCTTAGAAAAGATGGTGGCCCCTGCCACGGAGGGCAGAGAAATCCTGGATATGGGGAACTGGGTACCGGTCGTGCGTGGTAATTTTGTTCAGGTGCCGAAAATCACCACACGGACGCCACTTTCCATCCGCTTTGGGGACCATGTGCAGAGGGGACGCCCACGGACTGTTGGATCGACATACAATGCCGAGCCACTCCATCGTGGCGAACTCCTCCTTGGCTATTGCCAACTTAGCAGCATCCAGGCGGCGTGCTCGT
Organism: Electrona antarctica; assembly: GCF_951216825.1. Taxonomy (NCBI): domain Eukaryota; kingdom Metazoa; phylum Chordata; class Actinopteri; order Myctophiformes; family Myctophidae; genus Electrona; species Electrona antarctica. The sequence continues at coordinate 55,682,420 of NC_136790.1, forward strand.
GCGTAAACTGGCGGCCCCACTGTTCGAATGTAATGTTCCACTCCATGCTTGGCGACTGAGGCAGAGAACAGTCAGGGCAGGGAAATCGGCTAGGAGGCGCTGGTATACATCTCCTGTGGCGAGCATATTGGCCAGGGGAGGCGGCCCTGCCCCCCCCAGTGTGCACGGGTATGTGTCAAAGGACACAGAGTCAATCAGCCGACAATTCGCAACATCGACCATGAGTCTGTGCGCGCACAAAAAAATCACAGAAGCAATAATAAAGTCCCAGGCAAACTGATGTCCATTAAAACACACAGTGACATACCTGGTACAAAACGTACGGATGGCAGTACCATTAGCTGAAACCACGGGGCCGGATCATGTTGCCAAAACTCTGGCAACTTAACTGTAGCCGCATACAAAATTATGTTCAAAATTGGTTATTTGTGGGGATAGAAAACACATATGGGAGCCCCAAAAACACAAAAGAAATGGAACAAGTTGAATTTTATGTTATAGGTCCTTTAAGGGCCCTATTTGGCTCTACATATGACATATGGCTCAAGTGCGTATCGTCAAAACTGTGGGACAAGTAGTGCGTCAAAATAAGTTACTCTAGAAGAATAAATAGTGTTACAATTACAATAACCACACTAACTACACTAAAATGTAAGCGAGGGACTGGTGGACAAGACATCATTTTATGCTTGGTTGTGCTCGGGTGTTGCACTCTGAAAATAGCCGATCTACAAACACACAACGAGTTGCAGCGTGACGCGTTGTGTGTTTGTAGATCGGCTATGAGTAATATTGCCCAATACTGTTCTTGATGGTGTTACGCGTGCCCATATCCCGCGTGCATGGGGCCTTTTGATTGGGTGTAGCGCCAGCCAGGGCCCTCGGAGGGCTTGATTGGGCGCTAGACTAACTGGATGATGATACCACTTCCTGGCTGATGTCCAATCAGCCTGTGTAGCCTTACACGAACGGACAAACCAACTGGCCGCCTGGTTCTAGCTCAAATATGGACTTCCAGGCTGACGTCGTCAGCCTGGAAGTCCATATTTGAGCTGACATCAGAGATCCACAATGAAGCCACGCTTATTGTTCTGGAATTGTAGATTCATTGTCTTGGGCAACGAGTTAAAATCCTCCAGATTATATTTCATTGTTTCAAATGTTATGTTTTTTCTCCATAGGAATCCATTGTATGAGGATGTTCCATCGGTCCCCATGTCACATGATCATAGTGTCGTGTCAAATTAAAGTCCATAGACTCAGCTGGCCAAAAAAATACATCATAACTACCCTAAACGAACACTAAAGTCCATAGACTCGGCTGTCGACCGGTTAATTAGGCTCTAAATAAGCCTTAAAAGTCCATAGACTTGGCCGTCACGTGTCGTAATTACAGCAAGCCACGCAAAAAAAAATCACACCGGAGTGAAGTGAGGGGTGCCTTTCATCACGTTGATCACATGTAATGATGACATCACAGAAGGACGTCGTGTTTTCTGTACAAATTAAATCAAATTAAAAGTAATACAATCTGGTCTCAGTCACGACTCGATCTCGCCCCCCCCTCGCTCGGTGGACTCGCTGTAGCAGTTGTCAGAGTAGTAGCAGGTCAGTCTATGACGTCAGTCATCTACGACACACCAACTTGACCTACATGTGACATCATGTCTATGTCACACGTAGGCCCGCTAACCTATATAAGTGTTGACCCACACAGTAGGACTGCATTCCTTCAAGTCATTCTTTCAAGGTTTTCAGGACTGCATTCTTTTACAGGGAGAAACCTATAAACTACTGTGTGAAATGCTTCGTTGGACGGTGCACCTAAAAGGGCTTCCAGAGACACTGTATGATGCTGCTGTAGCAGTGGACCACAAAGTGTACTGTTTTAGAGGGGACTTTATCGAGTCCAAGTGTCGTACTGAAGTGCATGTCTTCAACACAGTGTCTTTATGCTGGATCAAGTTGCCCCCAGAGACACCTGGAAGAGAACAACGCCCCCCTGAGGTTCGCCCCATGCTCACCAGCCGCACAGCTGTGCTGATCGACCCTTTCATCTACATCTGGGGGGGAGTTACTGACACATGGAACTACAACAAGGTGCTTTATGCATTTGATGTCGACGACCACAGAATGCTCACACCCAAGGTTTCTGGGACTGTACCAGAGGGGAGACGTGGCCACTCAGCCTGTGTCTTTGGGAAGGTCATGTTTATCCATGGAGGAAGCACCCAGACTGGATACACTAATGACATCTACAAGTTGGACACCACCACGATGGTCTGGACTGTAATTAACACCAGAGGAACTCCTCCACCTGCTTCAGAATATCCCTCTGCCACCATCATCGGGTCAAATATGTTTGTATTTGGGGGATGGGGGGATCATTACTACAACAACACCATCCGAGTGTTTGACACAGAGACCAACCAGTGGATGCACTCTCCTCCTGCAAAGCCTCTTCCAGGAGGACGTTACGGTCATTCAGCCTTTTCCTACAATGGAGAGCTGTACATAATATGTGGTGGCAGGAACTATAACCAGGAGTTAAATGATCTGTGGAAATTCAGTCCAGCGACCTTCACCTGGAAGAAGGTTGAGTCCAAAGGGAATGTTCCCTGGTTGTGGGTTCGAACCCCGCCTGGGGTCGACGTCAGCAAGGGTGTTCTGTGGTCCCTTGCAAAGTATGTCAGAGGCTCAGAGCCCGCGGGTGAAGTGTGGCTGCGCCAGGCTAGACGAAGAGAGCCCTGTGGTTTCTACAGACAGATTTTGAAGTCACTTTTTCTTTTGGCCAAATTCATATTCCTCTTTGAAGGGCCGCCCTAGTGTAGCGGTTAGAGCATACGCCTTTCATGCAGAAGGTTGTGGGTTCGAACCCCGCCTGGCGTCAACGTCAGCAAGGGTTGGTTGTGGTCGGGTGTTGCACTCTGAAAATAGCCGATCTACAAACTCACAACGCGTCACAGCATGACGTGTTGTGTGTTTGTAGATTGGCTATTTTCAACATGCAACAAAGTGTAAAATCTGCCATTACAACGCCATTGAGGCCCGCAAAAATGCAAGTATGACAAAAAACAACTGTAGTCGACTAAAAGTGTATGACATTTATTCGACTAAAACTAAATTAACACAAAAACATTTCAGATGACTAAAAAAATGTGATAAAATAAATTACACTTTATTCCAAAGACTATGACTATGACTAAACTAAAATCTAAATTTGCTTTCAAAATCAACACTGTCCCCTAGGGTAGGTACCCTCACAGAAAACATGCAGTAATCCTGGTCTCTATACTGCCTCCCCCTGGCCAGCTGGGGCACATGATGGAGGGGAAAGGAACCGGTTGGAATAAGGCTGTCAGGTTTACAAGAAGCATCATGCTCACTGTGAGGGTAGAAAAGCACAGACTGTTGAACACATCATGGATGAATGTCCAACCTTCACTTCACCACTGGATCATCTCAGGCTCACATTAACAATGGAACTGACTGGAGATTAAGCTCCAGAGCCCTCAGACTCAGCTGGCGACCGGTTATTGTCAATTAGCATCTAAACAAGCATGGTTGTAGCATGATGGTACTCACCATTGTATCTTATATAAGAAGGTTGGATGGTCCTCCCTGACAGAGAGACCAGAACTGCATCGGCACCTGTTCTTGTATAAAGCCATGCTTGGAGATTGTCCTAAATGCATCTCATCTTTTCTGAAGTGGGACTCTGAGCCCTGAACTCTGAGCTGCACACGGACGACATTCTCTCCGGCGAGGAGCCCAGAATGAGTGCAGGACTGAACATATCAAAACTTTAGGAAGCACAAATGTATGAGGCACACAGAATAGGTTGTGTGATCAATTACCCAACACCAATCACAACACATCTGTCAATTGTGTGCGCCATAACATCGACTGTTGGAGGAAGTTTTTATATTTTCAAAAAAAAATGCTTTTCCTCATGTACAAGTGGCGATATTTTACATAACATATGTTTTCTGCCAGAACTTTCACATGGATATGAAACTAGAGGACAATATCTGACTCAAAGTCTTAGGAATTAATTACTGGGTGAGTTCACATGCAGTGCTACAAGTTTACATGCTGACGTGGTCAGTCTGCTAACTGCTCTGATAGGACTGATATATGGCTGTATTAACTGCTCTGATAGGACTGATATATGGCTGTATTAACTGCTCTGATAGGACTGATATATGACTGTATTAACTGCTCTGATAGGACTGATATATGGCTGTATTAACTGCTCTGATAGGACTGATATATGGCTGTATTAACTGCTCTGATAGGACTGATATATGGCTGTATTAACTGCTCTGATAGGACTGATATATGGCTGTATTAACTGCTCTTATAGGACTGATATATGGCTGTATTAACTGCTCTGATAGGACTGATATATGGCTGTATTAACTGCTCTGATAGGACTGATATATGACTGTATTAACTGCTCTGATAGGACTGATATATGACTGTATTAACTGCTCTGATAGGACTGATATATGGCTGTATTAACTGCTCTGATAGGACTGATATATGACTGTATTAACTGCTCTGATAGGACTGATATATGGCTGTATTAACTGCTCTGATAGGACTGATGCTGTATTTGGTATTTAGAATACATGAAATGTATGTAAGATTACAGACATTCTAGGACTATGAACAATATTGGAAAGGTGATGATTAGGAAAGCCAGACAATAATGCCAGACAATATTGTTGGCTGGTATGAGCGTCACAGAAAAAGAGAAACCAAGAGTCACTTGTCCAACGGACAAGTAAAAATGTAATGCACTTGTCCGGGAAGATTTAATACTTGTCCCGGACAAGCGGACAAGCCTTAATGTCAAGCCCTGTTTTTAGATCATTTTGAAATGTGTCTTATCTTTTTATTTGTAAACCTGTAACTCACATGTTTAGGCTATATTTTGTCTTTCTTTTCCTGATCTTCTGATGTATTGTGATGTTTTTTTCTATATGATATTGTATTACTCGACGACACTGAAAATGAGTTTGATCAGTGTAATTTGGAGAATAAACAAAACTTGAATTCATTAAAAGTCCATAGACTTGGCCACGTAATTTCAGAAAGCCACGAGATAAACAAATCACACCGGTGTGAAGTGAGGGGTGTAATGGCAGCTTTTGATATTACTATTAGTAAGTAAACATCATCAGGAAGAAGCAGGACTCAACCATCAGGATTCGAACTCCATTCTTTTATTGTATATGTCATCATACCAGAGAGAGACTAGTGTCTCCCTCCAGAGCTTCCCCAAGCACTTCCCACACACATGTCCCACACATATTTTATACTTTCAGCAGTGTACAGAGTTTCAGGAGTAACAAGAGATGGTCATGCCTTAAATGGACTCTATTCTATAGTTAACTCACACAGTTTGAAATAGGTTTACATGAGTCAGCAGTCTCTAATGAGTTGGTCAGTGAAGAACAGGTGGTAATTAGAGTGTTAAGTATCATCTACTAGTAGGCTACATTAAATTAATCAATATCATAATGTTTATATGCATTTTTGCCACTACAGGGGCGCCTTTCATTATGTTGATGTTCCATGATCATAACATGTTTCGCGCAGTGCTTAATTTCAGCCGGAGCTTGGCGGAGCTCAGCTCCGGTAAGCGTCACTTGAGCTCCGGCACCTGTCACCTGAGCTCACTTGAGCTCCGGCACCCGTCAACCTGAGCTCCCCTACCTGTAGAGGCAGCTCCGGCACCTGTAGAGGGCGCTCCGCTACCTCAAAATGCACCTACAGTGTATTTTTTCCATGGGAGGTCAGGTCACTTTTCCCGTGACCCGTCCATAATGGGGGAAATGCGCAACAAACAAAAATAAACGGAATCGTATTGTTGTTGTGAACGTGAAGTCATATTTCACCAAGCAAGGACCTACACCTACACACAAAATGTCTAAGAGACAAAGACAAGGGAATATTTTACATTTCTTCGGCAAAATCAATGCAAAGCAGCGCAAAAATGAGCAACCTGCAGCTACTCCGCCCAGCCCCTCGCCCCCGCCACCACCACCACCCGCAGCGGCTGTTGTGGATGATAGCGAAGAGGACATGGGGAGAAGTGGGGACAGTGACTCGCAGGCCTCGCCGTCAGAAACACCAATAACAACCCCACCACCACCACCACCTGCAGCCGCGGCTGTTGTTGATCCAAACGAAGAGGAAATTGAGTCAAGCGGGGACAGTGACTCCGCATCGCCGCTAGAAGATGATGATGATGATGATGATGTGGAACCAGTGGAAAAGAGACCCGGGCCAGACATCTGGACCGCAGAGCAATTTAATATCCACAAAACAAAGCACCCATTAGTCCAGTAATAATGTAATTTGACCTCTAACTAATTGCAAAAAACCCAAACTCAACTGATTTTGCATCTTCAATATATACTGAATAACAGAAAGAAAGTTGCCTGGAATTGTCTGAGGGGAAAGTGTTGAAAATGGCCTGTACAGTATGGCCACCATTGACATCCTATTATAAGGCAATATCTTCTAAATTTCCTTATGCTTTAAGTAGCATGTGACATATCAAACTAGGTTGTTGTCATGATGCTGAAGCCATTCCAAGCATTAGTTTTGCATAAAAACACTAATTGGGCTAAATTTGGCCATAGCAACTTGCCAAAATGTAATGAGGTCAGCACATTTGGGCAAGTTGCTATGGCCAAATTTAGCCCAATGAGTGTTTTTATGCAAAACTAATGCTTGGAATGGATTCAGCATCATGAAAACCCCCTAGTTTGATATGTCACATGCTACTTAAAGCATAAGGACATTTAGAAAAGATTACCTTATAATAGGATGTCAATGGTGGCCACACTGTACAGGCTATTTTCAACACTTTCCCCTCAGACAATTCCAGGCAACTTTTTTTCTGTTATTCAGGATATATTGAAGATGCAAAATCAGCTGAGTTCGGTTTTTTTGCAATTAGTTAGAGGTTGATCCTGTATTTTCCATAGATTTCCTGTACTACATGGCTAATTCGAAAAGGAAACAACTTTGGCTGCACAGCGTGCGGTCAGGTAGGGAAAAAAGGTGCAGGAGCCTGTGTGAAATTGGCTAAACAGTGGGTGACACCAAAGCGCACAAGGCTGCATGTCAGATTGTAGAGAAAGCGAAGGAGAACACATTAGAGCAAGTCGTTGTTAATTTCCAAGCTCCGCACTGCATACAAGGAAGCTAAACGAAATAGGCCAGCATATGGATTTGAGCATGAGATCGATTGCCAGCTGTTAAACGGTGTTCAAATGGGGCGAATTCTACATTCCAATGTTGCATGTTCCAACATTCAGGAGCACATATCTTCTGAAATGAAAAAAAAAACGTTTGCCATCATAACACAGTGTGAACCAAAAATCTGCTTAATGTTAGATGAGGCTACCGGTCTAAACAAGCATCCTGCCCTGATTGTGTATGCGCGACTTCAGCTGGACACGATGGAGACTGCAGCAAATGTTTTCGTGGACTTGGTTCAATTGGAGGATTGCAGTGCTGGTGGCATTGTACAAAGTTTGCTGTCTGCATTAGAAAAGGTAAATTTCAATGAGTCGGTCATGTTTGGGCGCAAAAGTGGGGTCGTGGCACGACTGAAGGAATTATTTCCCAACATCATAGGATGGCATTGCTGCGCACACCGACTAGAGCTCGCTGTTAATGATGTCGTCAAAGAGATGGGAGCGATCAATCATTTCAAATCATTGCTTGACAGCCTCTATGCACTGTACAGCACATCAGGAAAAAATCGCATGGAATTGAAAGAATGTGCAGACGCTCTTGATGTCCAGCTGTGTAAAATTGGTCGTATTCTAGATACCTGGTGGCCTCCAGCTTTCGAACCGTTGATGCAGTTTGGAAAGCCTATCCTGCTTTTTATCAGCACATCACCTCTGCAGCTGCAAGTGATACAAGAGACGGCGCATCCCGCCAGACTTACAAAGGACTGGCCTTGCGTTTGTCCTCCCATGCTTTTGTCAATAACCTTGGTCTGATGTGGGACGCTTTGCAAGAACTGAGAGAATTATCACTTGAACTACAAAAGCGGGACATTAACATTGTTTCTGCTCATCGGGCTATTTTCAGGGAGGTTAAAGTGTTAGCGGCAATGGCAGAACCGGCTGGCACTGGGAGTCACACAAAGTTGAGCCAGGCAGCTATTAATGAAGAAATCAACGTGTTCCAAGGAGTAAAATTGCATGCTGGAAAACGAACCGACAGGAAGCTCTCACAGGGGGATTTTTTCCTAAGTTTAGCGAAAAACTTGGAAAGTCGCTTGTTGTCACCTGGAGGACGCAAATCAGTAGCTTCAAATCCGGAAAAGGAAGATTACACCCAGTTGATTGAAGAATTGAAAGTGCTTCACACAGAGTATTGGCCTGATGAACCAGATATATTATATGGCCAAACAGAAGTGCAGTCTCTTTGTACACGCTTTGGCATTAACCGTGTAGTGCCGACAGTCAGGGCATTCAGATGCTTCGTTGACAGCAATGGAAAAGACGTGCAAAAAGAAATGAAGGAACTGTTGTCAGCAGTCGACACAATTGCAATATCAAGTGCAGAGTGTGAACGTGGATTTTCCCAGATTAACTTAATTTGCACATCAACCCGAGCCTCTCTCTATGTTTCCACCATAGCATCACTGCTGTTTCTAACCCTTGTTGGACCACCACTGAATAAGTTCAACCCTGTACCATATGTCAGATCATGGATTGCCAAAGGACATCACAGTGCCACAGACACACAGAGCAAAGCTAGGAGCAGCGAGGAGGAGCGCCAGGAAAGAGGCCTGTCTGCGCTTTGGGCCATTCTGGACAAATAGCCTAAATAGTAATGGGTAAGTCTAATGGATTTTCGTTTTTAAATGTATGTATTTCAAATGCTAAATATGTTAAAATAACAAAATATAGTTTTAAATGAGGTGAAGAAAAGTAGGTCAACAACTTAATTAATATGCATGGCCTGATGGTCGCAAAACTACTAAACTAAACTACTTGTCTCTACAGGGCATTTCAAATAATATTTTGTTATTTGTCTCCACCAGGCCGAAGGCATGGGGAGAGAGTATGTTTTGCACTCCGTCCGTCCGTCCGTGTGTCCGTCCGTCCGTCCGTCCGTGTGTCCGTCCGTGTGTCCGTCTGTGAACAGCTAATCTCCGGCACCATTAACCCGGTCGATGCCACATTTTGCACACACACTCCCTGGATTCCAACGATGAACCTCTGCCCCAAAATTTCCAGAACGGCCTGTTGTAGCGCCACCAGGAGGCCGCTTTGTGCAAAACAAGTTTTTGGACAGTACACCTACATATTTTGTCCAAACATCACGCAAATTGGTACACAGTCTCTCTAGAGCCATTCAACGAAACGGGTCTTTCAGATTTTTCAGACTCCATCCTGATTGGCTAAGATTGGCTTCCAAAGTTCGCAGGAGTGCTCACTTTCAAACAAAATGCTGCAAATCATGAACACATCGTGTGATTTCCGTGAAATTGCGCATGCACATTCCCACTAGGCTGAGGAAGAAATGCCATGTGAACATTTTCAACTCAGCCTCATGGTGGCGCTATAACTGCCCGAAAATTGTTTTTACCTCCAACTGCACGGATTTGTGGATAACTTTGTATGCCAACTCCCTAGAGGCCAAGGAAAAACCTTTGCCTGAAATTTTTCACATCTGCTCTTTATAGTGCCACCAGGAGGCCGACATATGTAAAACACATTTTCTAATATTACTCCTTCAGATGTTATCCAAATTTCACGCAAATCGGTACACATGCTCTCCATAGTCATGTGATCAAGACTGGTTTGTTTGATTTCTCATAATCCACCTTCATTGCCTACGATTGGCTTCTAAACTTTTCAGGAGTAGCCCGCTTTGTACCCGTTTTGTACAAATCGCCACAACTACTCAACGCAGCGTGATTATATTACTCCTAAACATTTTGCCAAACATCACACACACACTCCTATCCTCCTGGTGGAGACCTGTGCCCAGAAGGGCACTTTTTCTAGTTTGATTACTGTATTTAGCATTTCAAATTACTATTATAGTTTTAATCTTCTCAGAATTATATATTTCTTCTTGTATGTCTTCTTATTCTATTAACAATAAACACAGCCAAACTTATATAGGCGGCCTATAATAGGCCTATTGTTTCAGGACCACGGAAAGCTGTGGCTCGCTATAGGTCGATAGATAGACAGGCCTACAGAACGCATCAATGTTGGATTTCTTAGCTTGCTTGGTGGTAAATAGATCCTAATTCCATCCCCCCTCCCTCCCTCCCTCCCTCTCTGTATAAATCCCACACATTATAGACTGTCACTGAAGAGTGAAGAGACAGAAGAGAAGTCAAGTCAAGTCACCACCGTGGACAAGAGAGAGAGAGAGAGCGATCGTCAGCTGTTTCCACGACCAGCGCATATGTTCTAATTTTCTTATGACATTCATACATTGAAAATTATGATTGTTCTACATTGATGGGTGCAATGTGCATATAATAAATAAATGTCTGTTTGGAAACAGAAGCTCCTTGTTGTTTGGCTTATATTCTGAGGCTTTGGTTAATGTCGGGGAAAATATAGTCTCGTCAATTAAACTGTGAAGCTTGCTGGTGCAGTCACTGCACTGTCTGCAGCTCCTACATTTTGTGTGGTAAAAAAAGTGTTTGTGGGTAAAAAAAAAACGGCCCGGCGGCCACGCGCACATGCATGTGCGGGAGGTGAGCTCCGGCACTGGTTGAGTTAGAAATTAAGCACTGGTTTCGCGTCAAACTAAAGTCCATAGACTCAGCTGGCCAAACAATACATCATAACTACCCTAAACGAACACTAAAGTCCATAGACTCGGCTGGCGACCGGTTAATTAGGCTCTAAAGAAGCATTAAAATTCCATAGACTTGGCCGTCACGTGTCGTAATTACAGAAAGCCACGCAAAACAAATCACACCGGTGTGAAGTGAGGGGGGCCTTTCATCACGTTGAACACATGTGATGATGACATCACAGAAGGACGTCGTGTTTTCTGTACCAATCAAATTCAAATTAATACAATCTGGTCACTGTCACGACTCGATCTCGCTCCGTTCGGTCTCTGTCTGGTCTTGACTCGCCCCCCCCCCCCTCGCTCGGTGGACTCGACTACAACACTAATAGGATAGCTGTAGCTGTTGTCAGAGTAGTAGCAGGTCAGTCTATGACGTCAGTCATCTACGACACACCAACTTGGCCTACATGTGACATCATGTCTACATCACACGTAGGCCTATATAAGTGCTGACCCACACAGTAGGACTGCATTCCTTCAAGTCATTCATTCAAGGTGATCAGGACTGCATTATTTTACAGGGAGAAACCTATAAACTACTGTGTGAAATGCTTTGTTGGACGGTGCACCTAAAAGGGCTTCCAGAGACACCGTATGATGCTGCTGTAGCAGTGGACCACAAAGTGTACTGCTTTAGAGGAGATTCCAAGCGTCGGACTGAAGTGCATGTCTTCAACACAGTGTCTTTATGCTGGATCAAGTTGCCTTCAGAGACACCTGGAAGAGGACAACGCCCCATTGAGGTTTGCCCCATGCGCAGCAGCCGTACAGCTGTGCTGATCGACCCTTTCATCTACATCTGGGGGGGACTTACTGACACATGTAACTACAGCAAGGTTCTTTATGCATTTGATGTCGACGACCACAAAATGTTCACACCCAAGATTTCTGGGACTGTTCCAGAGGGGAGACGCGGCCACTCAGCCTGTGTTGTTGGGAAGGTCATGTTTATCTATGGAGGATGGACTGGGAATAGAAACACTAATGACATCAACAAGTTGGACACCACCACAATGGTCTGGACTGTAATTAACACCAGAGGAACTCCTCCACCTGTTTCAAAATATCACTCTGCCACCATCATTGGGACAAAGATGTTTGTATTTGGGGGGTATGGGTGGAGTCAGTACTACAACACCATCAGAGTCTTTGACACAGAGACCAACCATTGGATGAACACTCCTTCTGCACAACCTCTTCCAGAAGGACGCTACGGTCATTCAGTCTTTTCCTACAATGGAGAGCTGTACATATTTGGTGGCAGGAACTGTAACCAGGGCTTAAATGATCTGTGGAAATTCAGTCCATCCACCTACACCTGGAAGAAGGTTGAGTCCAAAGGGAATGTTCCGTGTTTAAGCACTTATTACACAATATGGAGTCACATGGTATGCTGTTGCATGGTGGGAGATCGTATCATCCTCTTTGGAGGACATAGATCATACAACACAGTCGATGATGACCTGTATGTCTTAGACTTGAGTCCTAGTCTGAAGACCTTATGCAAGCTGGCAGTTATTCAGTACGGTCTGGATCAGTCTGAACTCCCACACAACATCAGGTGGGAACTGGCAGCCATGACAACCAACAGCCAATAAACAAGAGGACACAAAAAAAAGTTAAAAAAGAGGCTACTAAAAAAAGAATAAAAAGGGGCAGCAATCAACAAGTTGTGTCCACAGATTGTGAGACACATGGATGAAGAGAGCCCTGTGGTTTCTACAGAATTTTGAAGAGACTTTTTTTTTTGCCAAATTCAAATTCCTCTTTGAGCGGCCGCCCTAGTAGCGGTTAGAGCATACGCCTTTCATGCGGAAGGTTGTGGGTTTCGAACCCTGCCTAGGGTCGACGTCAGCAAGGGCATGCAGTCGCAACGGGTTCCGAGGCACCCGTTACAGCAGGGGTCGGCAACCTTAGGCACGCCAATGATGGCACGCCGGGTGGTATCGGCTGGCCAGATTCTGGGAGAATCTTTTTTTTTCCTTCTCAGTATTACATTAATTGCAAGTCCCCTTGCATGTGCATGTTGTAAAATAAATTATACCTTCTGCAGTATTCATGCTGAGTTTTATACCTAGGTGCTGCTCACCTATATGCGACGCATTGTGACTGTGAGCTTGTAGATCGGCTGTTTTCAACGTCATATTCGCGACTGCACACATGTTTTTGTGGCTCCGTGTGAGAGAACATTGCAAAAATGGCTAAAGAGGCCAAATTAGATTCCCGAGCATTCCAGCCCACATGGAGAGATGAATATGGATTTGTTCCGCAGCAAGATCGTGCTGTCTGCGTTTTATGTCTTGAGAATGTTGTGTGTCTGTTTGAAACGAGACACGAAAAACTTTCATAGACACGGCAGACAACACAGAGGCAATAAAAAGGGCTTTGTCCGCTTACGACAAGCAAACCAACACACTGAAAGCTTTTACCACTGCTAAACACCATGGCACTGAAGCAAGTTATCAAACTGCCCACTGCATCGCAAAACGTGGTAAGCCATTCACCGACGGCGAATACATCAAAGAGGCATTCCAGTTAAGTGCAGATGCTTTGTTTGATGGCTTGCCAAATAAAGAGACAATCAAGTCCAGAATAAAATAAATTCCCATGCAGAACTGTCCAGCGACGCATAGAATAAATGGCAGAACATGTTAATTCACAGCAAACTGCTGGGTTGAAAGATGCCACTGTATTTAGTGTTGCACTTGATGAGGGCGTGGATATAAATGACATGCCACGTTTGGCAGTAATGGCAAAATACTGTGATTCGACTGTAAGAGAAGAACTTTGCTGCTTAAAACCAATTCCCGACACAACAAAAGGTGCCGATGTAGCAAAGGTGTTTCTTGACCATTTTAAGGAACGAGGGGTTGATATCATAATCATGATAAGACATTTGCAGTGACAACAGTAGTCTGAAAACCCACCTTTTCAGACTCCACCATAGCACTTACCCTACCCCCTTAGACAGCACTTTTTAGACTAGATAGCATTTGATACAGACTTATAGCATGTTATGTAGACAGCACAATAATTGCATTGTATGTAGTCATAGCACTTCATAGTATATATATACAGCATAGTATAGTATATATGTATAGTTTATATGTACAGTGTCATTATATAGATATGTTCTAGCTACGTTCTTAGCTTACGCATGTTTCTTGATAAATGCTTTTTATATATGTGATGTATTCCCATGCTTTTTGTTCCTGCTTAATGTAAGTCGCTCTGGATTAAGAGCGTCTGCTAAATGCCTAAATTGTAAATTGTACAACAGACGGCGCTGCTGCCATGACTGGGGAAAACAGGAGCTGTCAAATTGATTGAGGATGAAGTCGGCCATGCCGTCATGAAACTGCACTGCATAATACACCAAGAAAACCTTGTCAAATTCAGATCTTAATAAGGTTATTATTATTACAGTGACCAACATTGTTAACTTCATAGTTAAGCGATCTGCTCTCACACACCGCCAGTTCCAGTCCCTACTCAAGGAAATGGATGTAATGCACATATCCACAGATATCCCTCTTCATTCAGCAGTTAGGTGGCTCAGCTGTGGGAAAGTGTTGGAGAGATTTGTAGGCTGTTTTGACGCTATAAAAGCCTTCCTTGCGGAAAAGGGCCAAAACTACCCAGAACTGGAGGATGAGAAGTGGGTGATGAAACTCATGTTTCTGGCTGATATCACTAGGCATCTGAACGAGCTCAATCTCCAGTTACAAGGTGCGGCAAACGGTTTTGGACATGTATGAAACGTGGGCTACTTTTGTCGGCAAGCTGCCGGTCTTTAAAAAAGACATTGTGACCTCCGTTTTCCGCTATTTCAAGCACGTAGGGGAGCTCGTACTGAAGCTGTCAGCGGAGGCCGAGGCTGAGCACCGCAAGCACCGCATCGACACCACTGAGATCGGCAAATACATCGGTGACCTGGAATCTGAGTTCTTGCGACGATTTGTGGACTTTAGGAAATATGGCGACATGTTCTCTTTTTTGATCAAGCCCGACAGCTTTGATGGACACGAGTTTGATTCATCTCTGATAGACTGGCTGGGCCGATTTATAAAAAATAAAAAAAACAATGTTTTCTATGTCAGTCGTTATCAAACATTTTCATGTCAAGGACCCCCAAAAATACAGTATATGTAATTGGGCGCCGACCCCCATCTGAAAATATGCTGTTCCATGGACCCCCCCAATATATATTCAAAGATTTGCACCACATTTTTTGCATTAAAAAAAAATAGCAGACCAACAAGCTCGTAGTTCTGCTATTTTTCAATAGCTTTAAAGTATGACATATAATGCTTAAAACACCCAGGGTCCATATATGGAGCTGGCCTGTTCTGACATCACAGGTATGTTCTGATATCTGCATAGACTCCATATTTGGGCATGCCTGACACAAAACTCCATACATGGGCATAGAGCTGGCCTGTTCTAACATCACAACACTCCATATTTGGGCATGCCTGACACAGAACTCCATACATGGGCATAGAGCTGGCCTGTTCTAACATCACAACACTCCATATTTGGGCATGCCTGACACAGAACTCCATACATGGGCATAGAGCTGGCCTGTTCTAACATCACAACACATAACTCCATAATCGTTGCTGTCGGGAGAAAACCTCATAACTCCATTTTTGAGGTTTTAGATTTTTTTTTAGCATAAATCAGTGCTATTGAACACCCTTTACGTCTGTGTGTTGTTTCATAAATCAGTGCTATTGAACACCCTTTACGTCGGTGTGTTGTTTCATAAATCAGTGCTATTGATCACCCTTTACGTCTGTGTTGTTTCATAAATCAGTGCTATTGAACACCCTTTACGTCTGTGTTGTTTCATAAATCAGTGCTATTGAACACCCTTTACGTCTGTGTGTTGTTTCATAAATCAGTGCTATTGAACACCCTTTACGTCTGTGTGTTCTTTCATAAATCAGTGCTATTGAACAGCCTCTTCAGAACGAAAATACATCGCATGGATGCAACTGGGACGTATCCTCAGTGATGTATCCCAAGGTCATCAGGGTTTCGGGTCTCGCGAACATCATACCCCTCACTCAGGTGACCCAGCCGGGGTGATCAAGTCCCGACTTACGTCCCAGTAGCTACCCTCGATCAGACCCACTACGGAAAGACTAGGGCCACACAATCCGTTGGAACCACTCCGGAACTACTATGCCGGGACTGAGAGGTACAATTCTGGTATGTGGAGGGACTAGGCTCTGTGGGTTGCCTCCTGTCCGGGCCCCTCCTACGTCTCACCAGGTCCACTCCTGCTCTCACCAGTACAGCAAGGACCTGTGCGTTGCACCAGACTCCCAGCACCAGACACTTCATTTAGACCGTGAGCCAGGGGGGTTGGTCGGTACCATCGGGCCGACTAAGGCTCATAGTGATTTTTGTGAAGGTATACATGTCTAGAGTTAGAAAATATGTGATAGCATTGCAGCAGTGGTAGCTTTATCAGTGCTATCATGCATTTTATTTTATAACACTAGGCGAAAATTACATGGTCAATATGAAAAACATAAGTAATACACCGCCAAAAAAAATGATAGAAAAGGTTTTTCCAATTGGTTCTGGTACCTCTAGGCATGCTTAAGAATATACTGAAAATCTAGGAATATATACATATGTTCCGGAAAGGCGCCATTTTCGAGATGGAATCCAATATGGCTGCCAGGAGCTTAAAATGGCTATATAAAACTAGTACTAATTAATCATTATTTGGGGTTTTAGGGCTAAAGGAATGTGGCTGAATCAGTGAAAGTGAAATTATCATCAGGTAATTATGTATTGCCAAATCCAAGATGGTGTCCATACCAAACCCAAAGTGATGTTCTATTGTTGAATAGAGGAAAGAAGCACTGCCATGGTCCTTGTAATGATGATGATGGATACTGCATTTGGTCATGATGAGGCAGGCATCATTATGTCCCTGATGCAGGGTGATACGCATGCTCAGTGAATAAACTGATGTGCTTGTCTTGTTGGTGTATTGGGGTGTATCGGGTGGACCTATAGTATAAAGTACAGAGCATTAGAATGGGACAGTCCTGTGCAACCTCATATCCAAGTGGAATGTGGCAGACCACCAAGCTCAACTTGAAAGTTAATTTGGCTGATGTCACACAATTTGGATGGGACATCCACATTTTGCTAAGGGTGATCTGACACCTGATGAAATGTTCAAGCTACAAATGAGAAATGTTGATAAAGAGGATTTTAACGATGAGGTAGACCAGGATTTGGGAAAGATAATGCTGCCAGTCAGGAGGGCTAGGGCCATGTGGTGGGTTGATTTTATGATCCTGATTATGAGTTGAAGCTTACAGATATTGAATGTAGTTGCAAAAGATAACTATTATCATAGTGTGTTAAGGCTCATTCATAGTCTGGATTTCCAGTGGTGGGGTGACCACCGCTCCGGGGGTGAGGTGACCACCGGAGCTGAAATAATGTTGAGCGGTGGTGAGTAAAAACAGAGAGAAGGGCTGGGGCAGTGGCGGTGGTTTGCTCTTCACCGCGGCTTGTGACATTATGTTGTAGTTCGGTGGTCACCTCACCACCGAAAATCCAGACTATGAATGAGCCTTTATACTATTATTACAAATACCAGTTATTGTGATGTTTTTGACAGTTTTTTTTAAGTGAATCATGTTGTTTCTATTTGTTGTTCTCCCATAGGTCAAATTTAGCCTTGACCTGACCTCAACATGTGAAATTGACCTGATATTTAAAAAAATAGCTTCAGGAATGCATCTTACTTATACAACATAAAAGTGGCATTAACCCTTTCGGGAGCGTTCCTCCGTTAACATCCTCTGTGTTATACACACCGACACTCTACACTCTTTGCGCAGTGAAATCCTTAGAGTACAGTACAGTACAGTACAGTACAGTACAGTACAGTACAGTACAGTACAGTACAGTACAGTACAGTACAGTACAGTACAGTACAGTACCATACAGTAGAGTGCAGTACAGTACAGTACAGAGGAGCACAGTACAGTACAGTACAGTAGAGCAGATCAGTAGAGTACAGTACAGTAGAGCAGTACAGTAGAGTACAGTAGAGTACAGTACAGTACAGAAGAGTACAGCATGAGTATGCCCCCCTTGGCGACGCGTGCAAGCTAGGATGAGCTGGCCGAAGGCCCGCAAAATTCTAGTTCTATACATATAGTATGAAAATGCAATGAGCTGCTCGCTGCTCAGTGGCCTTTTTGGATTATGCAAATTGCCAGTTTGGGCAACCAAGCTAAAATTGTTCTATGTCCCCAAATACAAATCAAAACAAACAAAAAACAACATTATTAGGTTTAGTATTGAACAGATAGAAGACTAAAAGGTAATATTAAGGTACTGTATGTATTGGTGAACGGAAAGTTATCTTATGCATTACTTACAGTACACTGTACACTTGCACTATATTTAGGTTATTGAATTTCATAAAACATTTCCTTAGAATTTAGTTTATTGAATTTCATAAAACATTTCCTTAGAATTTATGTTAGGAACCTTTGTGCTACATCTTTCATGAAAACAGAAGTACGTCTCATGTTGTCTCTCCTGTAATAGATAATTACAATATTTCTAGATATGCTAATTTTAACAACTTTTCAGAGAAATATATTGTCTGAGCTGTATCCCAACCATTCTTCAAAGATAAATGATCAATAATGAGAGAGAACCATCAGTTTGAAGTAGAATACTTCATTCGGATTTTGAAAATTGTGTTTTGGCATGTGGTTATAAACGGAGTGATAACACACAGAAAGCTACCACCACTGCAATGCTATCACATATTTTCTAATTCTAGACATGTATACCTTCCCAAAAATCACTATGAGGCTTAGTCGGCCCAATGGTACCGATGACCCCAGATTTGGGGTCCTGGCTCACGGCCTAATTCAAGAGTGGTGGATTCTTGAGCCGCAATGGTACTGCAGGCTCCACCGCTGGGCAAGGGTAGCACTGCAGGCTCCACTTGCGGCTCGAATGGCCCTCCTAAAGGCATCATCGAAGGTTTTTGGGCACCGTCTCTCGGGTGGTCACCAGACTATACCTACACTACTTGACTCTTGAAGTGGGCGGTCGCATTATTTTTCTCTCTCCCTCCCTGTCTATACTCACCTCTCTCCCTGCTACTACGTGTCTCTCTACACTGCCTCTCGTCTAAATCTCTGACTAAAAGATGGAGTTAATTAGCTGGTCATTAAGTGCTTTCGACAAGATTTTTTCGGACAGACATTCCGGTGCGGGGGAGCCGATATGCCCACAGGGTTCTTTTCCTGCGGGTTATGTCAGAGAAACCTTATTACCAGTCTTGGGGGATGTTATGCTTAAGCATTCTTTCGATTGAGGATGCTGAAGACATATGGATAATTGGATTCATGGTGGCAGGCTGGGTGCTATCAGGCCTAGGCGCCAGTCTAATCTACCGGAAGATCTCGAGGAGAGCAGTCGACGACGTCGAAAGTGGGCCCAAGCTGCTCACCGTGGTAACTGAACTGTGCAGAGTGACGGGGAACCTCTCTGTGGCTATAGCTGAGCTCAATCGGAAGCATGATTCCAACTTGGAGAGACTTTCTGAGAGACTTATTGCCCTCAAGAGAAGAATGGAAATCAGCTTGGAGCGTCAAACTGCGATACAGGGGACTTTACTACGGGCGAAATTCGAGAGAGGAGAAGAGGAATAAAAATCCTTTTCTCGCCACAATCTGGAAAAATCGGCTCATGGCGAATGCAGTGGAGAAGATCACGCGCACCCCCCCACCTCCCCCCCACACACAGCATCTGAGAGTGCTCTCGTCTGGGAACCAAGGCCATGCAGTCTGTACAGCTTGCTGTGTTATTCCTCTCACTATCTGGACTTTGAGACAACGCGACCCTGGGATCCAAATCCGTGAATGCTGCTCAGGACACACAAACATAAACAATTAACTTAACGAACACTTCACACACACTCCTACACCACACGCCACCCTCCCCCCCACCCACCCCAAGCCCCACCCGCTGCTGTTCCGGCTGTGCTCCATTTTCTTTTTCCTACGCGCACGCAGCCCTTCCAACCTGAAGAGTGGCGTGAGGGTAGTGCTTTTTGACTGGTGCCCAGACCTACAACCCGCCCTGCCCCCCACCCAAGAACATTTGTGCCCACACGATACAATACAATTGTAATGTGATGTGATGTATCCTCCCCCCCCCCCCCCCTCCCTCTCTGTCAACACCCCCACCCCAATCTCTGCCCCCCCCCCCCCCCCTATCCCTATTCTTTCTTCCTTTCTTTCTTCTTCTAAAAGATGCAAGTAGGCCGGGCGCAGCGCACGCTAGCGACCAGCAGCAATAAGTTTGGTTTGATTAATGTATGTATGTATGTAATGTATGTATGTGTTTCAAGCCTTATGAACTGCTGTAAAACCATTTGCCCTTTTGGGACATAATAAAATTGAACCTTGAACCTTGAACCTTGATGTCACCGTCTCTCTGGTGGTCACCAGACTATACCTGGTTGTCACCGTCTCTCTGGTGGTCATACCAGACTATACCTGGTTGTCACCGTCTCTCCGGTGGTCACCAGACTATACCTGGTTGTCACCAGTCTCTCTGGTGGTCACCAGACTATTGTCACCGTCTCTCCGGTGGTCACCAGACTATACCTGGTTGTCACCGTCTCTCCGGTGGTCACCAGACTATACCTGGTTGTCACCGTCTCTCCGGTGGTCACCAGACTATACCTGGTTGTCACCGTCTCTCCGGTGGTCACCAGACTATACCTGGTTGTCACCGTCTCTACGGTGGTCACCAGACTATACCTGGTTGTCACCGTCTCTCTCGTGGTCACCAGACTATACCTGGTTGTCACCGTCTCTCTGGTGGTCACCAGACTATACCTGGTTGTCACCGTCTCTCTCGTGGTCACCAGTCTATACCTGGTTGTCACCGTCTCTCCGGTGGTCACCAGACTATACCTGGTTGTCACCGTCTCTCCGGTGGTCACCAGACTATACCTGGTTGTCACCGTCTCTCCGGTGGTCACCAGACTATACCTGGTTGTCACCGTCTCTCCGGTGGTCACCAGACTATACCTGGTTGTCACCGTCTCTCCGGTGGTCACCAGACTATACCTGGTTGTCACCGTCTCTCCGGTGGTCACCAGACTATACCTGGTTGTCACCGTCTCTCCGGTGGTCACCAGACTATGGCCCTCATTTATCAATTGAGTGCAAATTCTGCCCCAAATTCGAGTGTAGGATTCGTAGTACACCCACGTCGGGTCGGCATTTACAAAGTGATCGTAGACAGCTGTTCCTTCCTAATTTCATTCCTAGCAGTGATAAATGTGACGGCTGAAATCAATCTGGCACGCCCTATAAAATCTAGCCGCGCCCTCGGTTTTGCGACATGAACAACTGCAATACGACCTGGAAACCATGGTTACAGGGAAAGAAAGTTTCACTCGCTTGCCTAAGTTGCCTTTCTGCCCCCTCCCATACACACACACAGACGCACGCACGCACGCACAAGCAACTTGTTGTATCTTAAATAAATAAACCTGCATGAATTAAATAAAGCTGTAGGACTACGCTGTCTGTTTCTCCTCTCGCTTCGCTTCCCTTGCTGCCCGCATCACCCCCCCCGCACGCACGCACGCACATATCGCAATTGTATATTAAATTATTAAAGTATTTTTAATTTAATATACAACAAGATATATTGGTGAACGAAAACCTGAACCTGTGAACCATGAATTAAATAACAAATAGGCACACACACGCTGCTGTTTTGCATAGGTGCTCCTCCTGTCCTGTCTGTCTGTCTCTCTCTATCACTGTGGTCCGTCCGTGACCGTGACCAACTGACCATGCACCGCACGTTCGACAGACTATTTAGATTGCCTCGCAGTCGCTGCAGTGGCTGGGCACTGGTGGTGGTGGGCTGGCTGGGTAGCCTACCTTTATCTCCGATGCGGTTCCGACGTGCGCTGGCACGGTACATTTGGCATTCGAGCGACGCGTCGGGTTTATTAAACGAGGAGGAGATTGCACATACCGTAACTCCAGAAAGACATCGGCCTGCTGTAGATTATAGGCTACAGTAGGCTACCCACGTTGGGACTCTCCGCAGCTGCAGCACTGCACTAGCCTATAGTACTCTCCAACGTCCCGTCATGGAAATATTTCAGCACAGACAGCCCAAATCCTCGCATGTATGCGCTCATGCAAAACACTGTTTAAATGGCTTAAGCATCTAACTTGCAACATTGTTTTTAATTGCGCGATTTTAATTACTTGTAAAGTTGGAAATCTCCTAATTTCATATGACACAAAGACACATCTTATATGTATTTAGCCCATATATACCTATACAGTTTTATATAAACATTTTAGGAGTGAATACATATGTTTAGATGCCTGTGACAGCCTCTCAGCTGGTCAAACAATGCTGCTCCGCTGTTCTACGACAGAAAAACAGGTGAGGACAAAGCGTACGACAGCTCCCGACCTGACGTGGTTTTTGTCTGGGCACAAGATCATTTTCAATCTTTGGCGCAAATCGTAAATGCCGAAAATTGCGGTAATTTCGGCGTACACCCATATTTTGGCGTACGCACGGTTGATAAATGAGGGCCTATACCTGGTTGTCACCGTCTCTCTGGTGGTCACCAGACTATACCTGGTTGTCACCGTCTCTCTGGTGGTCACCAGACTATACCTGGTTGTCACCGTCTCTCTGGTGGTCACCAGACTATACCTGGTTGTCACATAGTCTATTCCTATGAGTCACTATAAATAGAATACTGTATTGCTTTGTTTTAAAAATATATGGTTTTCTTAATTTCCTGAAAAAAATATATTTTTTATTTCCTTAAAAGTGAACATTTTAGAGTTATGAGGTTTCCTCCCGACAGCAGAGATATATGGGCATAAAGGGACACAGACAGATGGGTGGAACTGGTACTCTGACACGGGTACAACGGGTACTCTGACACGGGTACAACGGGTACTCTGACACGGGTACAACGGGTACTCTGACACTACTCTGACACGGGTACAACGGGTATTGCATAGCCGGGTGGGGCATGGATCTCCAACTTCCATCGTTACCGACTCGGTGCTCTACAGCCGGGCACCGGTCTATAGTTTCAAAAAATCACACCCGTGTGAAGTGAGGGGCGCTAATATATTAAAGTCTAACTCATGTTGATTAGGTGATGTAATGGTGATGTAAAACAAACTGTGCAAACACAAACATTAAACGCCAATATGAGACAATATGACGTAAACGACACATTATGACGTACATTTTCCCTTCATTGTCAATGCGTTTACAAAACAAACTTTGAACAAAAGACAAACATTAAACCTATAGGAGGCGCACCTCAAAAATGGAAAATAGCAAGGCCTTCTTATATCGATATAAAACACCTTAGAACGAGTATACTCGTCCTGAGCACCGAATCTGTTAAGCAACTAATATAGACTGAAGTAATTAAAGCGGGTCATGTTTGCATGTTATGGAATTTGAAATCAATAATATATCAGTATTCTGATATGAATCTGCGGGCCGCATAAAGTGAAGGCTGCCCATGTATGGTCTATGACATCAGTCATCTACGACACACCAACTTGGTCTACATGTGACATCATGTCTACGTCATGTCCGCTAACCTATATAAGTGCTGACCCACACAGTAGGACTGCATTCCTTCTTGGTCATTTATTCAAGGTGTTCAGGACTGCATTATTTTACAGGGAGAAACCTATAAACTACTGTGTGAAATGCTTCATTGGACGGTGCACCTAAAAGGGCTTCCAGAGACACCGTATGATGCTGCTGTAGCAGTGGACCACAAAGTGTACTGCTTTAGAGGATACTTTATCGAGTCTAAGCGTCGGACTGAAGTGCATGTCTTCAACACAGTTGAGTCTTTATGCTGGATTGAGTTGCCCCCAGAGACACCTGACCCCCTTGAGGTTCGCCCCATGCGTACCAGCCGCACAGCTGTGCTGATTGACCCTTTCATCTACATCTGGGGGGGAGTTACTGGAACACGGAACTACAGCAAGGTGCTTTATGCATTTGATGTCGACGACCACAGAATGCTCACACCCAAGGTTTCTGGGTATGGTCCAGAGGCGAGGTACGGCCACTCAGCCTGTGTCGTTGGGAAGGTCATGTTTATCCATGGAGGATGGACCGGGTATAGATACACTAATGACATCTACATGTTGGACACCACCATGATGGTCTGGACTTTAATTAATACCAGAGGAACTCCTCCACCTGTTTCAATATGTCACTCTGCGACCATCATCGGGACAAAGATGTTTGTATTTGGGGGCCGTGGGGACGGGGTCAACTACAACACCATCAGAGTGTTTGACACAGAGACCAACCAATGGATGAACACTCCTTCTGCACAGCCTCTTCCAGAAAGACGCTACAGTCATTCAGCCTTTTCCTACAATGGAGAGCTGTACATATTTGGTGGCAGGAACTATAACCACAATGATCTGTGGAAATTCAGTCCAGTGACCTTCACCTGGAAGAAGGTTGAGTCCAAAGGCAATGCTCCATGTTTAAGCACTTGTCAATATATTTGGGGTCACATGGTATTCTGTTGCATGGTGGGAGATCGTATCATCCTCTTTGGAGGATATAGAACATACGACACAGTCAATGGTGACCTGTATGTCTTAGACTTGAGTCCTAGACTGAAGACCTTATGCAAGCTGGCAGTTATTCAGTACGGTCTGGATCAGTCTGAACTCCCACACAACATCAGGTGGGAACTGGCAGCCATGACAACCAACAGCCAATAAACAAGAGGATACCAAAAAAGTTAAAAAAGAGGATACTAAAAGTTTAAAAAGAAAGCAGCCACCAACAAGTTGTGTCCACAGATTGTGAGACACATGTACGAAGAGAGCCCTGTGGTTTCTTGAAGACAAGAATTTTTGCCAAATTCAAATTCCTCTTTGAGGGGCCGCCCTAGTGTAGCGGTTAGAGCATACGACTTTCATGCAGAAGTTTGTGGGCTCGAACCCCGCCTGGGGTCGACGTCAGCAAGGGCATGCGGTCGCAACGGGGCACCCATTAAAGTACATAGCGATAATTCACTTCCTGACTCTCAGTTTCCGAGTGAAGCGGCTTTCAAACTAAGAGTCTGGCCGTATTAAAAGACTGGGCGCCCGTCCTGGAGGACACTCTTTCCGACACCAAATGGGGGTGTCGGCGGTCAAGGAGTTAACACGAGCCCTCCACAACCTGGATGGATCCTTGACTGCAGTGTTGATTTCCTCGACTAAAACTGAGACGAGAAATGTCCGTCGACTAACCTTTTTCACTGACGAAACCTGAATAAAAACTAAACAAAAACTAGGCCATGATGACTAAAACTATGACTAAATATATTGACAATTTCGGCAACAAATAAAAAACTAGACTAAAATGTAAGCGAGGGACTGGTGAACAAGACATAATTTTATGCTTGTTTGCTCTCGGGTGTTACACTCTGAAAATAGCCGATCTACAAACTAGTTATGGTAACAACTGATGAGGTAATTAGGAAAATGAGTGCCCTCCAACCCCACAAGGCCACTGGCCATGACAATATTCCCTCCAAATTTCTCAGAGACTCAGCCATCTCTATAGCTCCAATTATCACCCACATAGTAAACCTCTCCATCAAACAGGGACAGGTCCCCCAAGATTTCAAACTGGCCAAAGTAACCCCCTTGCACAAGAAAGGGAGTAAATTAGACCCCGACAACTACCGCCCTATTTCTATTCTAAGCTCCATCTCGAAAGTGATGGAAAAAATAGTCTATGAACAGGTTGAAAAGTATCTTGCCACTAATAAATTAATGTACGAGTTCCAATCTGGCTTCAGAACATCCCACTCCACTGACACATGAGGTGGATGCTGGCAAATACTGCGGCATGGTCATGCTGGACCTCCAAAAGGCTTTTGACACCGTGAACCACTCCATACTGGTTAACAAGCTTAAAGCAATTGGTTTCGATAGCACATCAGTGAGCTGGATGCAATCCTACCTGGAGGGGAGAGAACAGATGGTGGAGGTGAATGGAACACTGTCCCCCCCCCCCCCCCTCCCAGTGAGCTGTGGCGTTCCACAAGGAAGCATACTAGGGACTTTACTGTTCCTAATATATGTTAACGACATGACTTCAGCTTGTGACTGCAACTTGTTCCTGTTCGCAGATGACTCGGCACTGCTAGTCTCGGACAGGAACAAACTGCAGGTTGAAAAGGCCCTCAGCTCTGAACTCGGTAGAATCTGCACCTGGCTCGCTGATAACAAACAATCTTTACACCAGGGAAAAACTGAATCCATTCTCTTTGGCTCTAATAGTAATCTCAGCAAGGCAAATGGCTTCTTGGTTAGAGTGGGTGACAATGTTATCACACGTAAAGATGCAATTACCTACCTAGGTTCCATCCTGGAAGCTAATCTTTCCGGTGATAAAATGGCCACCAACGTAATCAAAAAAGTCAACCAAAGAACACGATTCCTTTACAGGATCTCCTCACTGGTCAACAAAAACACCTTGAAGACCTTAACAGGAGCCCTCGTACAAGGTTTCTTTGACTATGCATGCACCTCCTGTTACCACAGCACCTCAAAGGCCCTTAAAACTAGGCTCCAGACTTCCCAAAACAAACTGGTCAGGCTCCTATTGGCCTCACCCCCCGAAACCACCTCACCCCTGCCCACTTTGACAGGCTGGAATGGCTTAGGGTTGACGACAGAGTACAGCATCTTGCAATGGGTCTGGTCCACAAGATTCGATACTCCACCAAGATACCCATGTACCTGTCTAGATACTTCCTTAATGTTAACGAAGTCCACACCCACAACACCAGAGGGAGTGCAACGAACCATGTACAACCCAGATTCGGCACAAACAAGGGACTAAATAATTTTCGCTCCTATGCCACCAAAATGTGGAACGCCCTACCAACAGTCATTAAGACATGCAAATCCCTTGACTCCTTCAAAACCGCTCTCAAAGGGCACCTACGGATGGCTGCAATTCGAAACTGGCACCCGTAAAATCTGAATCACGCCCCCCCCCCCCCCCCCTTTTTCACTCACTGTATATGTTTCTTTTCCCTTTTTACCTCCATTATGATGAATTCCTGTTCTGGTCTTTGTCTATATAGAAGTGTCTATTTGTACGTCTCTAAATGTTTTGATGAATTGAACATGGTGGACCCTCTTGTAAACAAGCGTAATGCTTAATTGGGTCGTCAACTCACAGTTAACAGCCTTTGTATTGAGTTTGTGCTTGAAATGTACTGTAATTCTGCAAACTGTTAATAAATATTTCAATCAATCAAAAAACACACAGTAATGTTGCCCAACACTGTTCTTGATGGTGTTACGCGTGCATGGGGCCTTTTGATTGGGTGTATCAAATCAAATCAAACTGTATTTGTATAGCACATACAACGGCCATAACTACCCTAAACAAACAGTAAAGTCCATAAACTCCGCTGGCCACATAAATACATCATAACTACCCTAAACAATAACTAAAGTCCATAGACTCAGCTGGCCAAAAAATACATCATAACTACCCTAAACAAACACTAAAGTCCATAAACTCAGCTGGCCCCAAAAATACATCATCCATCTTCATCTTCAACCGCTTATCCGTAGTCAGGTCGCGGGGGCAACAGCTCCACCAGAGTGCTCCAGACTTCCCTCTCCAGAGCAACATTAGTGACTTCCTCCTGGGGGATCCCGAGACGTTCCAAGGCCAGTGAGTCGCACTGGTCTCCTACCAGTGGGACGTGCATCGAGGACCTCCCTAGGGAGACACCCGAGAGGCATCCTAACCAGATGCCCGAACCACCTAAACTGGCTCCTTTCCAGGCGAAGGAGCAGCGGTTCTACTCCGAATCTCTCTCGTGTGACTGAACTTCTCACCCTATCTCTAAGGGAGATGCCAGCCACCCATCAAAGAAAACTCATTTTGGCCGCTTGTATTCGCGACCTTATTCTTTCGGTCATGAGCCACACTTCATGACCATAGGTTAGAGTAGGAACGAAGATTGCTCGGTAGACAGAGAGCTTTGCCTAATGGCTCAACTCTATTTTCGTCACAACAGTGCTGATCCTCATCCCAGCCGCCGTACACTCGGCTGCGAACCGGTCCAGTGAGAGCTGAAGGTCTTGGACCGATGGTGCCATCAGGACCACATCATCTGCAAAAAGCAGTGATTCAATCCTTAGCTCAGCTAAAATACATCATAACTACCCTAAACAAACATTAAAGTCCATAGACTCGGCCGGCGACCGGTTATTTTTAATGAGGCTCTAAACAAGTGTTAAAAGTCCATAGACTTGGCCGCCACGTGACATAATTTCAGAAAGCCACAAAACAAAAATCACACCGGTGTAAAGTGAGGGGCGCCTTTCATCACGTTGATCACATGTGATGATCCCTGTGGGCTCCCCCAGAGTTAGTGTCGAAGTAATGCACAATCTATGTAAAGCACCTTGTATAAAGACGCTATATAAATGCACCATTGACCATTTAGGAGAAAAAAACTGGTCTCGGTCTTGACTCGGACTCGCCCCCCCCACACACACCTCTCCCCCCACCCCCCCTTGGTAAGGCATAGCAAATGTCAGAGTAGTAGCAGGTCAGTCTATAGGGCCTGACGGGAAGTGATATAATGCGCCTAGAGTTCATTTTCAACGAGACCTGCATTTCTGCACGGAGAAGTCACGGTGCGACAACGCAAGTGGATTTACGTGAGCGCGGTCCCGTAGATTTGTTGCGCGTGTTCTCGTTTAGTGCAAATGCCCGCGACTCACCAGACCTGGATTCTATTTAGCTTTTTTTTTTTACGCTTGCATTGTCGTGCCTCTCTTGAGAAGACCTGTGGCAGACCTGTCGTTGATCCAGGCAACAACAGGTGCGTTCATCGCTTACCGTTTGAAAGGCCCTTATGACGTCAGTCATCTATGACACACCAACTTATCCTAGATGTGACATCATGTCTACGTCACACGTAAGCCCGCTATCCTATATAAGTGCTGACCCACACAGTAGGACTTCATTCAAGGTATTCAGGACTGCATTCTTTTACAGGGAGAAATCTATAAACTACTGTGTGAAATGCTTCGTTGGACGGTGCACCTAAAAGGGCTTCCAGAGACACCGTATGATGCTGCTGTAGCAGTGGACCACAAAGTGTACTGCTTTAGAGGAGACTTTATCGAGTCAAGGCGTCGGACTGAAGTACATGTCTTCAACGCAGTGTCTTTATGCTGGACCAAGTTGCCCCCAGAGACACCCGGAAGAGGAAAACGCCCCCTTGAGGTTCACCCCATGAAAACCAGCTGCAAAGCTGTGCTGATCGACCCTTTCATCTACATCTGGGGGGGACTTACTGGCACACGGAACTACAGCAAGGTTCTTTATGCATCTGTTCCAGAGGGGAGGTACGGCCACTCAGCCTGTGGCTTTGGGAAGGTCATGTTTATCCATGGAGGATTGACTGGGAATGAAAACACTAATGACATATACAAGTTGGACACCACCACAATGGTCTGGACTTTAATTAACATCGGAGGAACTCCTCCACCTGTTTCAATATGCCACTCTGCCACCATCATTGGGACAAAGATGTTTGTAATTGGGGGCTGGGGGGGTCAGTACTACAACACCATCAGAGTGTTTGACACAGAGACCAACCAATGAATGAACACTCCTTCTGAACAGCCTCTTCCAGAAAGACGCCGGTGTCATTCAGCCTTTTCCTACAATGGAGAGCTGTACATATTTGGTGGCAGGAACTATAAGGACTTAAATGATCTGTGGAAATTCAGTCCATCCACCTTCACCTGGAAGAAGGTTGAGTCCAAAGGGAATTGTCCATGTTTAAGAACTTGTCAATATCAATGGTGTCACATGGTATGCTGTTGCATGGTGGGAGATCGTATCATCCTCTTTGGAGGAGAAAGAACATCATACAACACAGTCTATGATGACCTGTATGTCTTAGACTTGAGTCCTAGTCTGAAGACCTTATGCAAGCTGGCAGTTATTCAGTACGGTCTGGTACAGTCTGAACTCCCACACAACATCAGGTGGGAACTGGAAGCCATGACAACCAACAGCCAATAAACAAGAGGATACAAAAAAAGTTAAAAAAGAGGCTACTAAAAAAGGAAGAAAGGGCAGCAATCAACAAGTTGTGTCCACAGATTGTGAGACACATGGACGAAGAGAGCCCTGTGGTTTCTACAGACACATTTTGAAGACACTTATTTTTTGGGGGCAAATTCAAATTCCTCTTTGAGGGGCCGCCCTAGTGTAGCGGTTAGAGCATACGCCTTTCATGTAGAAGGTTGTGGGTTCGAACCCCGCCTGGGGTCGACGTCAGCAAGGGCATGCAGTTGCAACGGGTTCCGAGGCACCCGTTACAGTACATAGCGATAATTCACTTCCTGACTCTCGGTTTCCGAGTGAAGCGGCTTTCAAACTAAGAGTCTGGCCGTATTAAAAGACTGGGCGGCGGTCCTGGAGGACACTCTTTCTGACACCCGATGGGGGTGTCGACGGTCAATGAGTTAACACGAGCCCTCCACAACCTGGATGGATCCTTGACTGCAGTGTTGATTTCCTCGACTAAAACAGAGACGGGAAATGTCCGTCGACTAACCTTTTTCACTGACGAAAACTGAATAAAAACTAAACAAAAATTAGGCCACGATGACTAAAACTATGACTAAATATATTGACAATGTTGGCAACAAATAAAAACTCGACTAAAATGTAAGCGAGGGACTAGTGGACAAGTAGACTAGTAGATCAGCTATTTTTAGCATGCAACCAAGTGTAAAATGTGCCATTACGCCATTGAGGCCCGCAAAAATGCAATTATGTCGACAAAAGACAACTGTAGTCGACTAAAAGTGTATGACATTTATTCGACTAAAATTAGATTAACACAAAAACATTTCAGATGACTAAAAAAATGTGATTAAAAATAAATTACACTTTATTCCAAAGATCATAATTTGCTTTCAAAATCAACACTGTGTCCCCTAGGGTAGGCACCCTCACAAAAACATACAGTAATCCTGGTCTCTATACTGCCTTTTCCTGGTCAGCCTGATGGAGGGGAAAGGAACTGGTTGGAATAACGTGTTCCTTCCACGCGCTACGTCCAACCCAGGAAACTCCTCCCTAAACACCCCCCCCCCTGTCAGGTTTATAAGAAGCATTCTGCTGACTCCTCATGCATTGAGTGTCATTCAGCCTTTTCCTACAATGGAGAGCTGTACATATTTGGTGGCAGGAAAAATTACCAGGACTTAAATGATCTGTGGAAATCCAGTACATCCAACTTCACCTGGAAGAAGGTTGAGTCCAAAGGGAATGTTCCATATTTGAGAACTTGTCAATATATATGGGGTCACATGGTATGCTTTTGCATGGTGGGAGATCGTATCATCCTCTTTGGAGGACAAAGATCATACAACACATGCAATGATGACCTGTATGTCTTAGACTTGAGTCCTAGTCTGAAGACCTTATGCAAGCTGGCAGTTATTCAGTACGGTCTGGAGCAGTCTGAACTCCCACACAACATCAGGTGGGAACTGGCAGCCATGACAACCAACAGCCAATAGGAAAAAACATGCCACTAAAAAGGGGATGAAGCTAAAAGGGAAAAAAGACAGCATTCAACAAAGTCTTGCCATCAAATAATTGTGTGTGTGCATGTGTGTGTGTGTGTGTGGGTGTGTGTGTGTTTGTGTGTGTGTGTGTGTGTGTGTGTGTGTGTGTGTGTGTGTGTGTGTGTGTGTGTGTACAAAGAGAGGTCCATTGTTGTGTTTTTTACAGATACATTTTGAAGCCACTTTTTCAGTTAATTCAAATTCTCCATTGTTGAACTTTCGGTCAAAAAAACAAAGAAAAAAACAGATGATGTGTTGTGTTGTCATTTACTGCCCTAAACACACAGTAAAGTCCATAGACTTCATTTACTGCCCTAAACACACAGTAAAGTCCATAGATTTCATGTAATGCCCTAAACACACAGTAAAGTCCATAGACTTCATGTACTGCCCTAAACAAACAGTAAAGTCCATAGACTTGGCTGTCAAAAGCACATCATAACTGCCCTAAAAAAATATGAATAATTTTTTATTGCATTCTTTCAGCGCATTTCCAAGTGCTCAAAGAGCTTTACAATGGTCCATTCATTCATACATTGGGAGGTGAAGCGGTGAACAGGCGACGCCAGCGTCCTCACTTCCCACATTCACACACCGACGGTGGCGAGCTCACACCGACCAACTCATTGGAGGCGATGTAGGGTTCAGTGTGTTGCCCAAGGACACTTCGACATGTGGACAGGAGGAGGAGCCGGGATTCAAACCGCCGACCCACAAATAATTGGACGACCTGCTCTACCTCCTGATCCACAGCCGCCCCTAGACTTACCTGGCGACTAAAGCAATAAGCCACGAGAGGTCTCAGGTTACCCGGTATTTTACAATGGCTGGGGGCGTAGGCAGACCCGATGCGCAGCGGAGGGTCTGCCTACAGAGAGAGAGAGACAGAGAGAGAGACAGAGACAGAGAGAGAGAGAGAGATAGAGATAGAGAGACAGAGAGAGAGAGAGAGAGAGGTTCACTCAGGCTGCAGCAGTGGGTGAGAGGGGCAGGCTAGAGATCGTCTCGTCTCGTCTCGTCTCTACTCTCTTCTCTTCAGCGTGTATTTAAAATTAACCAAACGGATCGTTTGTTTTTTTACACACAATCATCAGTTTTAGCAGATGCATGTACCGACCTTGGCTGATTGGAATATTAACAACACTCAATGAACTTAAAATAACAGCTCCTACTTTGCTCTCTTCTTTATCCACGTGGGGAAACGCACCAGACAGTTGCCGTGGTTGCTTTAACCTTATTATATTAAATTGCATTGAGCTTTGCTAGTTTGCTTTCACCTCGTTGAAGTCCGTACTGTTGTCGGGATCCGTGATATAAGGTAGAATTAAACGCCGGTGATTTAATTCAAATCATCGCAAGGGAAGCCAGGACGGGGCTTGCCTTGCGTGGCCTTGCGCTGCTGATCCCGAACCAGCATAATCATCACACAAGTAACAAAGCCGTTCATGTCGCTGCAACATTAAACTGATCCTAGGTCAGCTCACACGCTTTCTATTGTATTAACATTTGCAACAACAACAAAAAAAGCACAGACAGTACACACACACAGTAGCCTACGGGTCTCCTCGGATCCACTCGGGTATTACACATAATGATTGACAGGCCCGAGTTCCGAGGGAAATACGTCCGATTCCGACCCTACCCGAGTGATTATGATAAAACACGACCCCGAGCGGGTCTCGGGTCTACTCGGGTAATTTCGGAGTCGGGGATCCGGTGAAGAGCTCTATGGCAGAGTTCAATAAATGTGGTGTCTGGTCTGGGAGAGAAGTTGCAATGTTTTCATTCTTGTAATTCCGACCTTACAATGACTATTAATATTTTCATGTGCATATTGAATGGGTATTAGGGTATATTTTGGGCTAGTAGCCCTCGGCTAGGTGGCAAAATTGAAAGTAGATCTTGGGTCAAAAAAGGTTGGGCAACCCTGGTGTAGGTTATCGGTGAAATTTACAACGGTCACGTGACGATAACCAGCCAATCAGAATCAAGTATTGGGACTAACCGTTTTAGAATTATTTTATCACGCTCTAAACAAATCTATGCAAAACTCGCAATTTCTGGGGTCTAATGCTTGTACCCTCGTGTGCCAAACCTGCAAAGTCTCAGGTTTCTTTAACACCAGAGCAAGGGTGCCAAAGCTTTTCAGATTGCAACCCCCAAAATAGTCATATTTTGAACTGAGAGGTGACTCGTTAAGGTCGACTCGACTACAACACTAATAGGATAGCTGTAGCAGTTGTCAGAGTAGTAGCAGGTCAGTCTATGACGTCAGTCATCTACGACACACCAACTTGGCCTACATGTGACATCATGTCTACGTCACATGTAGGCCCGCTAACCTATATAAGTGCTGACCCACACATTAGGAATGCATTCCTTCAAGTCATTCATTCAAGGTATTCAGGACTGCATTCTTTTACAGGGAGAAACCTATAAACTACTTTGTGAAATGCTTTGTTGGACGGTGCACCTAAAAGGGCTTCCAAAGACACTGTATGATGCTGCTGTAGCAGTGGACCACAAAGTGTACTGCTTTAGAGGAGACTTTATCGAGTCCAAGCTTCGGACTGAAGTGCATGTCTTCAACACAGTGTCTTTATGCTGGACCGAGTTGCCCCCAGAGACACCTAGAAGAGGACAACGCCCCCTTGAGGTTCGCCCTATGAACACCAGACGCACAGCTGTGCTGATCGACCCTTTCATCTACATCTGGGGGGGAGTTACTGACACAGGGAACTACAGAAAGGTGCTTCATGCATTTGATGTCGACGACCACAGAATGCTCACACCCAAGGTTTCTGGGGCTGTTCCAGAGGGGAGGTGTGGCCACTCAGCCTGTGTCGTTGGGAAGGTCATGTTTATCTATGGAGGATGGACTTGGGGTATATACTTTAATGACATCTACAAGTTGGACACCACCACATTGGTCTGGACTTTAATTAACACCAGAGGAAATCCTCGACCTGCTACATCATATCACTCTTCCAACATCATCGGGACAAAGATGTTTGTATTTGGGGGCTGGGGGAATCAGTACCACAACACCATCAGAGTCTTTGACACAGAGACCAACCAATGGATGAACACGCCTTCTGCACAGCCTCTTCCAGAAGGACGCTACTGTCATTCAGCCTTTTCCTACAATGGAGAGCTGTACATATTTGGTGGCAGGTACTATAACCAGGACTTCAATGATCTGTGGAAATTCAGTCCAGCGATGTTTACCTGGAAGAAGCTTGAGTCCAAACGGAATGTTCCATGTTTAAGAACTTACAACATGCCATGGAGTCACATGGTATGCTGTTGCATGGTGGGAGATCGTATTATCCTTTTTGGAGGACATAGATCATGCCACACAGTCGATGATGACCTGTATGTCTTAAACTTGAGTCCTAGTCTGAAGACCTTATGCAAGCTGGCAGTTATTCAGTACGGTCTGGAGCAGTCTGAACTCCCACACAACATCAGGTGGGAACTGGCAGCCATGACAACCAACAGCCAATAGGAAAATACAGGCCACTAAAAAAATGTGATGAAGCTAAAAGGGAAAAAAGACAGCATTCAACAAATACCTGCCATTGAAGAAGTGTGTGTGTGTGTTTGTGTGTGTGTGTGTGTGTGTGTGTGTGTGTGTGCGTGTGCGTGCGTGTGTGTCCTCTACGGCCAGATACACCTCGGTCAACGCAGTGCCGGTGGGCAGAAGAAGCGTTTCAAAGACCAAATGAAGACCACACTGAAGAGAGGCCAGATCAAACCCCTCTACACTGGAGGAACTGGCTTCCTGTCGTGACCTCTGGCGTTCTCGCTCTGCACAGGGAGTGCAGCATATGGAAAGCCAGCGCACACAGCACCGTGCAGCACAGACACACAACACCGTGCAGCACAGACACACAACACCGTGCAGCAAAGACACACAACACCGTGCAGCAAAGACACACAACACTGTGCAGCAAAGACACACAACACCGTGCAGCAAAGACACACAACACCGTGCAGCAAAGACACACAACACCGTGCAGCACAGACACACAACACCGTGCAGCAAAGACACACAACACCGTGCAGCACAGACACACAACACCGTGCAGCAAAGACACACAACACCGTGGCATCATGCCCTCAAAGCCACCCCTGTTCCTCCCAGTACCGCTTCTATATGCCCGGTCTGCAACCGTGACTGTGGAGCCAGGATGGGACTATACAGCCACCAGGATGGGACTATACAGCCACCAGGATGGGACCATACAGCCACCAGGATGGGACTATACAGCCACCAGGATGGGACCATACAGCCACCAGGATGGGACTATACAGCCACCAGGATGGGACTATGCAGCCACCAGGATGGGACTATTCAGCCACCAGGATGGGACTATACAGCCACCAGGATTAAGACACACAACACCGTGCAGCAAAGACACACAACACCGTGCAGCAAAGACACACAACACCGTGCAGCAAAGACACACAACACCGTGCAGCACAGACACACAACACTGTGCAGCAAAGACACACAACACCGTGCAGCACAGACACACAACACCGTGCAGCACAGACACACAACACCGTGCAGCAAAGACACACAACACCGTGGCATCATGCCCTCAAAGCCACCCCTGTTCCTCCCAGTACCGCTTCTATATGCCCGGTCTGCAACCGTGACTGTGGAGCCAGGATGGGACTATACAGCCACCAGGATGGGACTATACAGCCACCAGGATGGGACCATACAGCCACCAGGATGGGACCATACAGCCACCAGGATGGGACCATACAGCCACCAGGATGGGACCATACAGCCACCAGGATGGGACTATGCAGCCACCAGGATGGGACTATTCAGCCACCAGGATGGGACCATACAGCCACCAGGATGG
Organism: Electrona antarctica; assembly: GCF_951216825.1. Lineage (NCBI taxonomy): Eukaryota > Metazoa > Chordata > Actinopteri > Myctophiformes > Myctophidae > Electrona > Electrona antarctica. The sequence continues at coordinate 55,718,916 of NC_136790.1, forward strand.
GACCATACAGACACCAGGATGGGACTATTCAGCCACCAGGATGGGACTATACAGCCCCCAGGATGGGACTATTCAGCCACCAGGATGGGACCATACAGCCACCAGGATGGGACTATTCAGCCACCAGGATGGGACTATACAGCCACCAGTATGGGACTATACAGACACCAGGAAGGGACCATACAGCCACCAGGATGGGACCATAAAGACACCAGGATGGGACTATACAGACACCAGAAGACTCACAAATAGGAGAAGATGGTCATCATCAGACACCATGGACAACCACAAGCAAGCAAGTGTGTGTGTGTGTGTGTGTGTGTGTGTGTGTGTGTGTGTGTGTGTGTGTGTGTGTGTGTGTGTGTGTGTGTGTGTGTGTGTGTGTCTGTGTGTGGGGTGTCCTGCATCGTTGAGCGTCCGGTCAAAAAAAAAATGAAAATAAAAAAATGACTGCTATTGGCTGCAACCGAATCGAGGGCGGGTCTTCACTCAGTGGAACCAATAGAAGCCCTAGAAGAATACCTTACTTTATACCTAACATAAAACTAAAACTATTTAAAACAAAGGGTACAGATGATGTGTTGTGTTGTCATTGTCTGCCCTAAACACACAGTCAAGTCCATAGACTTCATTTAGTGCCCTAAACACACAGTAAAGTCCATAGACTTCATTTACTGCCCTAAACCCACAGTAAAGTCCATAGACTTCATTTACTGCCCTAAACACACAGTACAGTCCATAGACTTCATGTACTGCCCTAAACACACAGTAAAGTCCATAGACTTAATTTACTGCCCTAAACAAACATTAAAGTCCATAGACTTGGCTGATAAAAAAGTACATCATAACTGCCCTAAACAAACATGATTAACATCCATCCATAGGACGTCTGCTCAAGGGCACTTCAGCGGTGTTGGGTGAGTGATGACAATCACTTCCCCACCCAGATTTTTCCTGCCCGTCCGGGGAATCGAACCGGCAACCGTTCGGCAACAAGGGCGCTCCTCTAACCCTTAGGCCACCGCTGCCCCAAAATGACAACGTATCCGACTGCGACGGGCACGTCCAGGTCTAGTTAGACCAAAATGAGGACAATAGGAATGTGTCTGGAGTGGCTGAATAACGGATATCGTACACAACCGGCAGAGACGGGGTGAAGACATGGCGAATGGAAAAAATGTTAGCGTGTTTTGCGAACCGTGGCTAACGGCGTTCCCTTCCTGACCAGTGTGTGTGTTTTGGGCTACGGAGGCGAAATGGGATGAAGAAAATAAATATGGTAGAAATGGTGCAGAGCAATTAATGTCAACAACACGACGAGAGAAAACATAGCGATGGAAAGTGTGATCTCACTTTTTTTTTGTTTTCGCCACCACTTCTAACGTGTAATAAATAATAGACATTACATGAATGCTACTGTGGCTAATTAACATAGCAGATGAAAAAAAAAAGGAAATAAAAAGGAAAATAAAAACGTTTTTTATTTTGAACTGGGGAAAAAAAGAAAATATCTGACTCGACCTCCCCTCACTCGAACTTGGTCTTGACTTGGACTCGCTTTAGGTGGACTCGACTACAACACTAATAGGATAGCTGTAGCAGTTGTCAGAGTAGTAGCAGGTCAGTCTATGACGTCAGTCATCTACGACACACCAACTTGGCCTACATGTGACATCATGTCTATGTCACACAACCTATATAAGTGCTGACCCACACAGTAGGACTGCATTCTTCAAGTCATTCATTCAAGGTATTCGGGACTGCATTATTTTACAGGGAGAAGCCTATAAACTACTGTGTGAAATGCTTCGTTGGACGGTGCACCTAAAAGGGCTTCCAGAGACACCGTATGATGCAGCTGTAGCAGTGGACCACAAAGTGTACTGCTTTAGAGGAGACTTTATCGAATCCAAGCGTCGGACTGAAGTGCATGTCTTCAACACATTGTCTTTATGTTGGATCAAGTTGCCCCCAGAGACACCTAGAAGAGGACAACGCCCCCTTGAGGTTCACCCCATGAAAACCAGCCGCACAGCAGTGCTGATCGACCCTTTCATCTACATCTGGGGTGGAGCTATTGGCACAGGGAACTACAGCACGGTGCTTTATGCATTTGATGTCGACAACCACAGAATGCTCACACCCAAGGTTTCTGGGACTGTTCCAGAGGGGAGGTACGGCCACTCAGCCTGTGTCTTTAGGAAGGTCATGTTTATCCATGGAGGACGGACCATGTATAGATACACTAATGACATCTACAAATTGGACACCACCAAAATGGTCTGGATCCTAATTAACATCAGAGGAACTCCTCCACCTGTTTCAATATGTCACTCTGCAACCATCATCGGGAAAGATGTTTGTATTTGGGGGCCGTGGGGACGGGGTCAACTACAACACCATCAGAGTGTTTGACACAGAGACCAACCAATGGATGAACACTCCTTCTGCACAGCCTCTTCCAGAAAGACGCTACAGTCATTCAGCCTTTTCCTACAATGGAGAGCTGTACATATTTGGACTATATTTTTGGACATATTTGAACTATAACCACAATGATCTGTGGAAATTCAGTCCAGTGACCTTCACCTGGAAGAAGGTTGAGTCCAAAGGCAATGCTCCATGTTTAAGCACTTGTCAATATATTTGGGGTCACATGGTATTCTGTTGCATGGTGGGAGATCGTATCATCCTCTTTGGAGGATATAGAACATACGACACAGTCAATGGTCACCTGTATGTCTTAGACTTGAGTCCTAGTCTGAAGACCTTATGCAAGCTGGCAGTTATTCAGTACGGTCTGGTTCAGTCTGAACTCCCACACAACATCAGGTGGGAACTGGCAGCCATGACAACCAACAGCCAAAGAGGCTACTAAAAAAAGAATAAAGAGAGGCAGCAATCAACAAGTTGTGTCCACATATTGTGAGACACATGGATGAAGAGAGCCCTGTGGTTTCTACAGACACATTTTGAAGACACTTTTTTTTTTGCCAAATTCAAATTCCTCTTTGAGGGACCGCCCTAGTAGCGGTTAGAGCATACGCCTTTCATGCGGAAGGTTGTGGGTTCGAACCCCGCCTGGGGTCGACGTCAGCAAGGGCATGCGGTCGCAACGGGTTCCGAGGCACCCGTTACAGCAGGGGTCGGCAACCTTAGGCACGCGTGCCAACGATGGCACGCCGGGTGGTATCGGCTGGCCAGATTCTGGGAGAATCTTTTTTTTCCTTCTCAGCATTAAATTAATTGCAAGTCCCCTTGCATGTGCATGTTGTAAAATAAATGATACCTTCTGCAGTATTCATGCTGAGTTTTATACCTAGGTGCTGCTCACCTATATGTGACGCATTGTGAGCTTGTATATCGGCTGTTTTCAACGTCATATTCGCAGGACGCCGGTGTGCGACTGCACACATGTTGTTGTGGCTCCGTGTGAGAGAACATTGCAAAAATGGCTAAAAAGGCCAAATTAGATTCCCGAGCATGCCAGCCCACATGAGAGAGCAGCAAGATCCCGCTGTCTGCGTTTTATGTCTTGAGAATGTTGTGTGTCGGACGTCAAGCGTTAAGCGTCACTTTGAAACGAGACACGAACAATCTTTCAAAGACACGGCAGACAAGACGGAGGCAATAAAAAGGGCTTTGTCCGCTTACGACAAGCAAACCAACACACTGAAAAGCTTTTAACACTGCTAAACACCATCAGGGCCGGTTCTACGGGGGGGCAGGGGTGGGCACAGCCCACCCAAACGTGCGTCCTGCCCACCCAATCAAAAGTTATGGGGATCCTTTATTTTTTTGCCTATAAAAAATATCATGAAATATCTGTACCGTTTCTGATTGGGTGGGCACTGCGCAGCATTTTTAGACCCAACAATGAACGCATACCGCAAAAGTTGTGTCTCGGTAGCGAGGCGGAGGGACCCGACGTCTAGCAAAATTAGCACAACAGAGAAGTGTTCAGAACACAACACAGGGCACACACTGAGGAGAATGAATGAGCTGCGTCGAAAACCCCCTACACATAACCACGCCTCCAGCAACAGATCCACGAATCAGGAGTTCTACATGCTCAAACACAGACAATGAGAAAATACGTTTCAGTGATTATTTTCTAAATAAACTTTATCTCACACAATCACTCTCTCTGTGTGCTCCCGTCTGCTCACTCTGTTGGTAGCAAGAAAGAGAGCGACATGCATCCTTTCTTTAAGCCTATAAGCAAAAGCAAGCCTAGTGCTGCTTCTGCCTCTGCAGTGAGTGCAGTCCCTAGCACATCTGTTAGCACTGTTGCTAACACAGAGGCTATCGCTGCTGTTGCCTCTGCAGTGAGTGCAGTCCCTAGCCCATCTGTTAGCACTGTTGCTAACACAGAGGCTATCGCTGCTGCTGCTGTTCATTCCCCCCCCACAAACAGTGTTTCAACACAGCGCCGTGCAGACAGTACCAGTTCACTTTGCAGGTTGGAAATCCGCTATAGAGCGGATACGGAAACGGACGTTTGTCTGACTAAGGTATACGTGCAAATGACCGGATATAGAAGGCGGGCTCTCTAATCCACTAACGTTCAAACCATGTTTCTGGTTGGCTGACAAGACTGGCACAACGCAATACTTAGTTCTGATTGGTTCATAAAAAATAAAATAAAAACAACAGGAAACTAATAATGAAATGCCGGTGGCAACCTCCTTTTATATACTCTATGGTGGCAACTGTTTTGAGAAGTAAACTAAAAAGTCAGCAGAAGAATGCGCTAAAAATATATATAAGCAAAATGGCAACGCAACCAACATTAGCTCAGCTCTTTAAGAGAAAGGAAAGAGTTGAAGAAGATAATGTCATTAAAGACAAAGTTAGAAAAACAACCAAGACCATACAGTTGCATGACAGAGAGTGACAGATGGGGAGGAGGAGGCAGAAGTGGCAGCAGGACCAGCATCAAGCACAGGTAATAATAATAATAATAATATTATGAAATTCCTGATATTATATCAGGAATTTTATAGCACAGTATAGCTGTGCAAAAAAAAAGCAGTTTTCTATGCATTTCAGGGGTACTGTGGGTTTACTTTGAACCCCAAATGTTATTGGCACAGTATAAAAAAAAGCAGTTTTCTATGCATTTCAGGGGTACTGTGGGGTTTGAACCCCCAATTGTTTTATTGGCTGTGCCAAAAAAAAGCAGTTTTCTATGCATTTCAGGGGTACTGTGGGGTTTGAACCCCCAAAATTTGTTTTGGCCGCGCCGCTTTGCGGCGCGTCCGGGGTCGCCCCCCTTACAATTTTGTCTGCCCACCCAAGTGGGGCTGGCTAAATCCGGCCCTGAACACCATGGCACTGAAGCAAGTTATCAAACTGCCCATTGCATCGCAAAACGTGGTAAGCCATTCACCGACGGCGAATACATCAAAGAGGCATTCCAGTTAAGTGCAGATGCTTTGTTTGATGGCTTGCCAAATAGACAAAGAGACAATCAAGTCCAGAATAAAATAAATTCCCACGTCAGCCAGAACTGTCCAGCGACGCATAGAAGCAATGGCAGAAAATGTTAATTCACAGCAAAGTGCTGGGTTGAAAGATGCCACTGTATTTAGTGTTGCACTTGATGAGGGCGTGGATATAAATGACATGCCACGTTTGGCAGTAATACAGCAAAATACTGTGATTCGACTGTAAGAGAAGAACTTTGCTGCTTAAAACCAATGTCCGACACAACAAAAGGTGCCGATGTAGCAAAGGTGTTTCTTGACCATTTTAAGGAACGAGGGGTTGATATCAGTGACAACAGTAGTCTGAAAACCCACCTTTTCAGACTCCACCATGGCCCATAGCACTTACCTACCCCCTTAGACAGCACTTTTTAGACTTAGATAGCATTTGATACAGACTTATAGCATGTTATGTAGACAGCAAAATAATTGCATTGTATGTAGTCATAGCACTTCATATATGTACAGCATAGTATAGTATATATGTATAGTTTATATGTACAGTGTCATTATATAGATATGTTCTAGCTACGTTCTTAGCTTACGCATGTTTCTTGATAAATGCTTTTTATATATGTGATGTATTCCCATGCTTTTTGTTCCTGCTTAATGTAAGTCGCTCTGGATTAAGAGCGTCTGCTAAATGCCTAAATTGTAAATTGTAAATTATACAACAGACGGCGCTGCTGCCATGACTGTGAAAAACAGGAGCTGTCAAATTGATTGAGGATGAAGTCGGCCATCCCGTCATGAAACTGCACTGCATAATACACCAAGAAAACCTTGTCAAATTCAGATCTTAATAAGGTTATTATTATTACAGTGACCAACATTGTTAACTTCATAGTTAAGCGATCTGCTCTCACACACTCCAGTCCCTGCTCAAGGAAATGGATGTAATGCACATATCCACAGATATCCCTCTTCATTCAGCAGTTAGGTGGCTCAGCTGTGGGAAAGTGTTGGAGAGATTTGTAGGCTGTTTTGACGCTATAAAAGCCTTCCTTGCGGAAAAGGGCCAAAACTACCCAGAACTGGAGGATGAGAAGTGGGTGATGAAACTCATGTTTCTGGCGGATATCACTGGGCATCTGAACGAGCTCAATCTCCAGTTACAAGGTGCGGAAAACGGTTTTGGACATGTATGAAACGTGGGCTACTTTTGTCGGCAAGCTGCCGGTCTTTAAAAAAAGACATTGCGACCTCCGTTTTCCGCTATTTCAAGCACGTAGGGGAGCTCGTATACTGAAGCTGTCAGCGGAGGCCGAGGCTGAGCACCGCGAGCACCGCATCGACACCACTGAGATCGGCAAATACATCGGTGACCTGGAATCTGAGTTCTTGAGACGATTTGTGGACTTTAGGAAATATGGCGACATGTTCTCTTTTTTGATCAAGCCCGACAGCTTTGATGGACACGAGTTTGATTCATCTCTGATAGACTGGCTGGACCGATTTATAAAAAAATTAAAAAACAATGTTTTCTATGTCAGTCGTTCTCAAACATTTTCATGTCAAGGACCCCCAAAAATACAGTATATGTAATTGGGCGCCGACCCCCATCTGAAAATATGCTGTTCCATGGGTCCCCCAACTGTCTAATTCGTAGTATGTTATAGAGTGTGAACCTACAGGATCGAGTGACAGCTGTGAGTTTTAAACGAGAGCTGACTGTCCAGGACAACACCAAGGTTCCTGGCTGTTGGGACAGACGTTACCAGGGCGTTGTCTACGGAAATAGTTAGCTCCCGCATAGGGCAGGACTTAGCTGGGAAGAAGAGAAGCTCAGTCTTGTCTGGGTTCAGCTTGAGGTGGTTGGAGGACATCCACTGTGAGATGTCAGCCAGGCATGCAGTGATGCGCTCTTCCACCTGAGTGGCAGAGGGGGGGAAAGATAGAAACAGTTGTGTGTCATCGGCATAGCAGTGATAGGATATATTGTGAGCAGAGATGATAGTGCCAAGGGATTTGGTGGACAGTGAGAAAAGGAGGGGACCAAGTACAGATCCCTGTGGGACCCCAGTTTGGAGGGTTCGGGGGGATGATAGCAGACCTTTCCAGGAAACCTGGTAGGTCCGGTCGGTGAGATAGGAAGAGAACCACTTTAGTGCTGTCCCGCCGATGCCTAGATCCGCTAGGGTGTCTAGGAGCAGCTGGTGGTTCACTGTGTCAAATGCCGCCGATAGGTCTAGGAGAATCAGGACAGCAGAGTGGGAAGCAGCCTGGGCAGCATGTAGTGCTTCTGTGACTGCCAGCAGGGCAGTTTCTGTGGAGTGTGCCTTCTTGAATCCTGATTGGTTGGGATCCAGCAGGTTGTTCTGTGAGAGATGGAGAGAGAGCTGGTTGGAGACAACACGGTCAATGCTTTTAGACAGAAATGAAAGGAGTGATACCGGTCTGTAGTTCTTGACATCTGAGGGGTCAAGGGTTGGTTTCTTGAGGAGTGGAGTTACTCTGGCTGACTTGAGGGCAGATGGGACGCAGCCTGAGGTTACTGAGGTGTTGATGATGGAGGTGATGAAGGGGAGCAGATCAGGTGCGATGGTCTGGAAGATTGGAGACGGGACAGGGTCGAGAGGGCAGGTGGTAGGTCTAGTGGATGTCACTAGTTGTAGGACCTCGTCTGGGGAAAGAGAGAAGGAGGACATGCATGGTAAGTTGGGGTTAGTGTTGGTTGAGTCAGATGCCACTTTATGGGGGAGGGGGGGAAGGAGCTGCTGATATCGTCAACCTTCTTCTCAAAGTAGTTGACAAAAACATCAGCAGTGAGGGATGCAGGTTGAGTGGGGGGAGGGGGCTTAAGGAGGGAGGAGAAAGTGGAGAAGAGTTTCCTTGGGTTAGAAGTACAGGATTGGATTTTGGTGTGGTAGAAAGAGGTTTTAGCAGTGGTTAGTGAGAGGGAGAAGGCAGAGAGGAGTGAGTGAAAGTGGGAAAGGTCATCAGGTAGCTTTGTCTTGTGCCACCTTCTTTCGGCTGCCCTTAGAGGTGTTCGTTCAGATCTGAAAGTTTCAGATAACCAGGGAGCCGGTGGACATGAGCGAGCTGGCCTGGATGAGAGCGGGCAGTGTTGGTCGAATGCAGATGAGATAGAGGAGAGGAAGGATGAGGTTGCAGTGTTAGGTGAGAGAGAGAGGAAGGACTCCAGGGAGGGTAGAGAGGAGAGAATAGAGGATGAGAGGGAGGAGGGGTTTAGGGACTTGAGATTGCATCGGGTGGTGATGTTCGGAGGGTTAGTAGGTTTGGGCGGGAGGGTGGAGAGAGAGAGGGAGAAGGTTATGAAGTGGTGGTCAGACCTGATTAAGGGGGTAACAGAGAGTGTAGAGGGAGAGAAGGCTCTGGAGAACACAAGGTCCAAAACATTACCAGCCTTGTGAGTGGGAGGGGAGGGAGATAGGGAGAGGTCAAATGAGGCCAGAAGGGATGTAACGGGAAGATACTTCTCTGCTGTAGGTAGGTTGAAATCACCCAGTAGGATCAGGGGGGTGCCATTCTCCGGAAACGAGCTGATCAGAGAATCTAGTTCTTCCAGGAAGTTCCCAAGGGTTCCTGGGGGGCGATAGATCACAATGAGGGTTAGGGCGGGGGGTGTGGGTGAACTTGTGAGAAACAGAGAGGGCGGCCGGGGTTGCAGTGTTATCTGGGGTAATCCAGGTTTCAGTCACAATGTGGTGACTGGGTGAACGAGCTGGATAGATGAGATTTGAGGGATTTCTGAGACGGGAGAAGTGGTGACTAGGACGGCATGAGGAGGCCAGTATGGGGATGGTGGGAAAACACATTGTACACAGATAAAAATAGGTAATATATACAGTGGTAGTAATAATAATAAAAATAGTCGTAATAGTGATAATAATAACAACAATAATAATAGTAATAACAATAATAGGTAGTGAAAAAAGGATGATACAAAACCCTGGGAGGTGGCCTCCTTCGCTGGATGTGTCTGGATGTCCTGGTCTTTTAGCTTGGGCACTAGGCTATAATAGTTAGCCTGTGTGAGTTTGTTCGATAAGGATCGAGATTTAACCAGCCGTGAGCCAGAGTCTAGTGTGGGGGAACAGGGTAGACAGATGGGAGGAAAGGAAAGGAACTCAGAGAAGTTTTGAAGAGAAAGACAGACAGAAAGAGTGAGTGACCGAGAAAGTGAACGATAAACAGATGTAGATGTTTTTAAAAGCAAGACAGACAGAAAGAGTGAGTGACCGAAAAAAGTGAACGATAAACAGATGTAGATGATATTAAAAAGAAAGACAGTGAGTTAAAGACAACCAGAAGGAGTGAATGAGTGAAATATTAAGAATAAATATTAAGAAGAAAGACAGTACAGACAAATTTTCGGAGTATGCTCCCACCTACTGTAACCAATTGCAGATATAACAGCAGATATCAGGATTCTGCTGTTAGCTCCTGTCACACCTACATGTGACATCATGTCTATGTCACATGTAGGCCCGCTAACCTATATAAGTGCTGACCCACACAGTAGGACTGCATTCCTGCAAGTCATTCATTCAAGGTATTCAGGACTGCATTCTTTTACAGGGAGAAACCTATAAACTACTGTGTGAAATGCTTCGTTGGACGGTGCACCTAAAAGGGCTTCCAGAGACACTGTATGATTCTGCTGTAGCAGTGGACCACAACGTGTACTGCTTTAGAGGAGACTTTATCGAGTCAGTGCATGTCTTCAACACAGAGTCTTTATGCTGGACCAAGTTGCCCCCAGAGACACCTGGAAGAGAACAACGCCCCCTTGAGATTCGCCCCATGCGCGGCAGCCGTACAGCTGTAATGATCGACCCTTTCATCTACATCTGGGGGGGAGTTACTGACAAATGGAACTACAGCAAGGTGCTTTATGCATTTGATGTCGACGATCACAGAATGCACACACCCAAGGTTTCTGGGACTGTTCCAGAGGGGAGGTGTGGCCACTCAGCCTGTGTTTTTGGGAAGGTCATGTTTATCCATGGAGGATGGACCCAGACTGGATACACTAATGACATCTACAAGTTGGACACCACCACGATGATCTGGACTTTAATTAACACCAGAGGAACTCCTCCACCTGTTTCAGCATATCACTCTGCCACCATCATCGGGCCAAAGATTTTTGTATTTGGAGGCTATGGGTCTGCCCACTACAACACCATCAGAGTGTTTGACACAGAGACCAACCACTGGATGAACAGTCCTTCTGCACAGCCTCTTCCAGTAGGACGCTACAGTCATTCAGCCTTTCCCTACAATGAAGAGCTGTACATATTTGGTGGCAGGAACTATAACCAGGACTTAAATGATCTGTGGAAATTCAGTCCAGCGATGTTCACCTGGAAGAAGGTTGAGTCCAAAGGGAATGTTCCATGTTTAAGAACTTATTCACAACATTCTGTTGCATGGTGGGAGATTGTATCATCCTCTTTGGACGAAATAGAACATACGACACAGTCAATGATGACCTGTATGTCCTAGACTTGAGTCCTAGTCTGAAGACATTATGTAAGCTGGCAGTTATTCAGTACGGTCTGGAACAGTCTGAACTCCCACACAACATCAGGTGGGAACTGGCAGCCATGACAACCAACAGCCAATAATCATGGACAAAGATAGCCCTGTGGTTTCTACAGACACATTTTGAAGACAAATTCAAATTCCTCTTTGAGGGGCCGCCCTAGTGTAGCGGTTAGAGCATACGCCTTTCATGCGGAAGGTTGTGGGTTCGAACCCCACCTGGGTTAAAAAATAATAATAATAAGAAAAAAATACATAAACGACTGCTATTGGCTGCAACCGAATTGAGGGCGGGTCTTCACTCAGTAGAACCAATAGCAGCCCTAGAAGGTACAGGTTTTGGACAACAATCATAAATAAATAAATAAAATCACCCTTGTGTGAAGTGAGGGGTGCAGCGAGCGCAGTATTTATAACAGCCAGATGATGTGTTGTGTTGTCATTTACTGCCCTAAACACACAGTAAAGTCCATAGACTTCATTTACTGCCCTAAACACACAGTAAAGTTCATAGACTTAATTTACTGCCCTAAACACACAGTAAAGTCCATAGACTTCATTTACTGCCCTAAACACACAGTAAAGTCCATCGACTTCATTTACTGCCCTAAACACACAGTAAAGTCCATAGACTACATTTACTGCCCTAAACACACGGTAAAGTCAATAGACTTAATTTACTGCCCTAAACACACAGTAAAGTCCATAGACTACATTTACTGCCCTAAACACACAGTAAAGTCAATACACTTCATTTACTGCCCTAAACACAGTCTGCCACTGCTCTCTGTGAGGGTAGAAACCTAAACGGTGGGATTGGACTGGAGTGTCTGCCACTGCTCTCTGTGAGGGTAGAAAAGCACAGACTGTTGAACACATCATGGATGAATGTCCAACCTTCACATCACCACTGGATCAACTCAGGATCACATTAACAATGGAACTGACTGGAGATTAAGCTCCAGGGCCCTCAGCCTGCAGTGTGACGTGCCACACTAAAGTCCATAGACTCAGCTGGCAAAGAAATACATCATAACTACCATAAACGAACACTAAAGTCCATAGCGACCGGTTATTTTTAACCATTGTATCTTATATAAGAAGGTTGGATGGTCCTCCCTGACATAGAGACCAGAACTGCATCGGCACCTGTTCTTGTATAAAGCCATGCTTGGAGATGGTCCTAAATGCATCTCATCATTCCTGAAGTGGGACTCTGAGCCCTACCACATGCACCCGGTCAAGTAGTTTCCCCAAATTCAAGGTACCAAAAGTTAGCTCTGAACTTGGTAGATCAGCTTTTAGCTTCTGTGGCCCTAATACATGGAATGACCTGCAAACGGCATTGAAACTGACCACATTGGTACCCTTGAGTCGTTTTAAAACCTTGGTGAGCATACAGACCCCCACAATATGTAACTCAGGGCTTGACATAAACTTTTTGAGGCACTTGTCCTTTGGACAAGTACATTTCCCATTCACTTGTCCTTCGGACAAGTACATTTCCCATTCACTTGTCCTTTGGACAAGTACATTTCCCATTCACTTGTCCAGGCACAAAAGTCACTTGTCCGGAGCACAAATAGGCCTACATTTTAAATTAACTAACTGTAAGTTGGTTTTACTTGGTGAATACATAGGTGAATATTAGGTGAATATTCTAAGTTTGCAAGTTAATATCCCTAGATTAGAATGTCTATGATCTTACATATATTTCATGTATTCCAAAAGCACAGCCATAGATCGGTCCTATCCGCACACGGTTACCAGACTGACCTCGTCTGCATTTAATCTTATAGCACTGACTGTGCACCCACACAATAATTAATTCATTTAAACGTATAGCACTGGCTGTGCACCCACACAATAATTAATTCATTTAAACGTATAGCACTGGCTGTGCACCCACACAATAATTAATTCATTTCATCTTATAGCACTGGCTGTGAACCCACCCAATAATTAATTCATTTAATCTTATAGCACTGGCTGTGCACCCACACAATAATGAATTCATGTAATCTTATAGCACTGGCTGTGAACCCACCCAATAATGAATTAATTTAATCTTATAGCACTGGCTGTGCACCCACCCAATAATGAATTAATTGAATCTTATAGCACTGGCTGTGCACCCACACAATAATGAATTCATTTAAACTTATAGCACTGGCTGTGCACCCACACAATAATTAATTCCTAAGACTTGGAGTCGTTTTGGGGACTAGTTTCATATTAATTTGAAAGTTCTGGCAGAAAATGTGTATTTAGTCAAATATCTCCACTTTTCCACGAGCTGCACACGGAAGACATTCTCTCCGGCGAGGAGCCCAGAATGAGTGCAGGACTGAACATATCAAAACACTTTTGTGTGCGCCATAATGTTTGTGCTTCCCAAACACCGACTGTTCCCAAAGGAAGTTTTTATATTTTCAGTCTAGCTTTTCCTCATGTAAAAGTGGCGATATTTTACATAACATATGTTTTCTGCCAGAACTTTCACATGGATATGAAACTAGAGGACAATATCTGACTCAAAGTCTTAGGAATTAATTACTGGGTGAGTTCATGCGCAGTGCTACAAGTTTACATGCTGACGTGGTCAGTCTGCTAACTGCTCTGATAGGACTGATATATGGCTGTATTAACTGCTCTGATAGTAGAGTTCTCAACGGGCCTGAAAATTAAAGCCCGGCTCTAACTGGGCCCGACTGGGCCAGCCCGAGGCCCGGCTCGGCCCGAACAGTTCTCATCATTTTAGGCCCGAAAACCCGACAAAACCCGAGAGGAAAAAAAAAAAAAAAAATATTGTTAGTGTGCGCACTGCGCAGGCAGCGCCATGTTGCGACTCGCGAGTGAGAGAGAGAATGGAGTCAACGGACATTATAATAGTTTTCTAAATGGAAACATCACAATCATGTTCAGTTGTTGAAAACATAATGTTAACTTAGTAAGTTCTCTTCTGCGCGAAATAGGTTATAGTAGGCCTACGAAATAGGTATTTAGCACTAGAATGTTAAATCCCCTTTGTAGCTCTCATTCTCTCTCTCTCTCTCTCCCTGACGGCGCTGCCGCTGCTCGTGTAATTTATATTTTATCAGCAGAGCAGAGATCTTTTCTAGTCTACAAAGTTAAACAAAGTTACAAACCCAAAACATGTTCTACTGCAGTCGCAGACCTGCTATGTTCGGTGAGCGACAGACGCCACTGACCATGCATGCACTTGCGCTGTGCAGTAGTAGCAGTAGTACAAAACAAATCATATTCTAGTATGAGAACAAGGCAAGCTCAAGCAGACCTTGTATTTTGAACTGTAGCCTACTGTCTTGCGCTTGTATGTAAACTGCTAATAAAGTATTCAGTCAATCAATCAATGCTTTATCTGTCTGCCTTGAATCCGTGCGTCTGCTCTGCTGCGTGCTGCTGAGCACCGCCGTGCCGCGGCTGTAAGTGTAACACCTTTAGTCATGTAAATTCAGGCTATTATTTTCTTTCTTCTAACAAAGGGAAGGCTATAACACCTATAACAACACTTACCAGTTTACCACCTCATGACCAGGCCAGCCAGACTCCGCAGTAGTCAGTCGTTAATCATATTCATAGTCATACATAGGCTGGCACAGCTACACAATTTCTTTAGTAATAGACTTTTGAATCTTCTTCTTAATTCATTATTATTGACTAATACCTCTCTGCGCACTGTGTGATTTATGGCCCTTTAAAAAAAACGATCTACAAGTTAAAAAAGCGTTAGCTCATGGTGCATTGTGGTCCTGGACTTCAGTGGGTTTGTAGATTGAATGTCTATTTTGTGCGCAACACCAGATTGCAATGAAGTATAAATCAGGCGCCCCTCAGCCTCACTCAGTCTGACAGACTTTATGCTGCGCGAGCAGCGCAACGCGTGCTGTTCTCTCTCTCTCTCCAAAAGTTTTACATCCCAAATTCCCAATCCAGTCACTGTCAGCGGAGCAACACAACACACTGACAGCACTGCTGTTCATTATTAATAAATAAATACACAAAGACAGATTGACAGAACAGAATCATTTTTATTGGGGAAAAAAAAAAAAAAAAAAAATCCCCTTTAGCAGCGCCAACCCGAGAGCCCGACCCGGCCCTACCAATTAGCATATATTTCAGCCCGGCTCGGCCCGAACCCGTCGGGTCGGGTCGGGTACCCTCGGGTTCGGGCAGAATTTGAGAACTCTATCTGATAGGACTGATATATGGCTGTATTAACTGCTCTGATAGGACTGATATATGGCTGTATTAACTGCTCTGATAGGACTGATATATGACTGTATTAACTGCTCTGATAGGACTGATATATGGCTGTATTAACTGCTCTGATAGGACTGATATATGGCTGTATTAACTGCTCTGATAGGACTGATATATGACTGTATTAACTGCTCTGATAGGACTGATATATGGCTGTATTAACTGCTCTGATAGGACTGATATATGACTGTATTAACTGCTCTGATAGGACTGATATATGGCTGTATTAACTGCTCTGATAGGACTGATATATGGCTGTATTAACTGCTCTGATAGGACTGATATATGACTGTATTAACTGCTCTGATAGGACTGATATATGGCTGTATTAACTGCTCGGATAGGACTGATATATGGCTGTATTAACTGCTCTGATAGGACTGATGCTGTATTTGGTATTTAGAATACATGAGATGTATGTAAGATTACAGACATTCTAGGACTATTATTACAATATTGGAAAGGTGATGATTAGGAAAGCCAGACAATAATGTTGGCTGGTATGAGCGTCACAGAAAAAGCGAAACCAAGAGTCACTTGTCCAACGGACAAGTAAAAATGTAATGCACTTGTTCGGGAAGATTTAATACTTGTCCCGGACAAGCGGACAAGCCTTAATGTCAAGCCCTGTAAACAGTTTTTAGATCGTTTTGAAATGTGTCTTATCTTTTTATTTGTAAACCTGTAACTCACATGTTTAGGCTATATTTTGTCTTTCTTTTCCTGATCTTCTGATGTATTGATATGTTTTTTTTCTATATGATGAAAATGAAAATGAGTTTGATTACTCAGTGTAATTTTTGAGAATAAACAAAACTTGAATGAATTAAAAGTCCATAGACTTGGCCACCACATGACGTAATTTCAGAAAGCCACGAGATTAAAAAAATCACACCTGTGTGAAGTGAGGGGCGCCTACGTTAATCACATGTGATGATGACATCACAGAAGGACGTCATGTTTTCTGTACCGATCGAATTAGAAGAAAAGAATCTTGTTTCTGGCTCGACTCGATCTCCCCCCCCCCCCCCCCTCTCGGACTTGGTCTTGACTTGGACTCTCTTTAGGTGGACTCGACTACAACACTAATAGGATAGCTGTAGCAAATGTCAGAGTAGTAGCAGGTCAGTCTATGACGTCAGTCATCTACGACACACCAACTTGGCCTACATGTGAAATAACTTATATAAGTGCTGACCCACACAGTAGAACTGCATTCCTTCAAGTCATTCAAGGAATTCAGGACTGCATTATTTTACAGGGAGAAACCTATAAACTACTGTGTGAAATGCTTTGTTGGACGGTGCACCTAAAAGGGCTTCCAGAGACACCGTATGATGCTGCTGTAGCAGTGGACCACAACGTGTACTGCTTTAGAGGAGACTTTAGCGAGTCCAAGCGTCGGACTGAAGTGCATGTCTTCAACACAGTGTCTTTATGCTGGACCGAGTTGCCTCCAGAGAGACCTAAAAGAGGACAACCCCCCCTTGAGGTTCGCCCTATGAAAACCAGCCGCACAGCTGTGCTGATCGACCCTTTCATCTACATCTGGGGGGGACTTACTGGCACAGGGAACTACAGAAAGGTGATTCATGCATTTGATGTCGACGACCACAGAATGCTCACACCCAAGGTTTCTGGGGCTGTTCCAGAGGGGAGGTACGGCCACTCAGCCTGTGTTGTTAGGAAGGTCATGTTTATCTATGGAGGATGGAAAAATCTGACTGGATACTCTAATGACATCTACAAGTTGGACACCACCACAATGGTCTGGACTTTAATTAACACCAGAGGAACTCCTCCACCTGCTACATCATATCACTCTTCCACCATCATCGGGACAAAGATGTTTGTATTTGGGGGCTGGGGGGGTCAGTACTACAACACCATCAGAGTCTTTGACACAGAGACCAACCAATGGATGAACACGCCTTCTGCACAGCCTCTTCCAAAAGGACACTACTGTCATTCAGCCTTTTCCTACAATGGAGAGCTGTACATATTTGGTGGCAGGTACTATAACCAGGACGTCAATGATCTGTGGAAATTCAGTCCAGCGATGTTCACCTGGAAGAAGCTTGAGTCCAAAGGGAATGTTCCATGTTTAAGAACTTACAACATGCCATGGAGTCACATGGTATGCTGTTGCATGGTGGGAGATCGTATTATCCTTTTTGGAGGACATAGATTCCACACAGTCGATGATGACCTTTATGTCTTAGACTTGAGTCCTAGTCTGAAGACCTTATGCAAGCTTTCAGTTATTCAATACGGTCTGGATCAGTCTGAACTCCCACACAACATCAGGTGGGAACTGGCAGCCATGACAACCAACAGCCAATAGGAAAACACAGGACACTAAAAAAATGGGACTATAAATGGGACTAAAAATGGGAAGCCACTAGGATGGGACTATACAGACACCAGGATGGGACTATAGAGCGTCGCAGTCCCTCCCCCTCTCAGAACGGACGCCTGGACCAGGAAGTATTTTCCCATTCATTTTCCTCATAGACATTTTGAAACTTATTTATTTAAAGACCTTTTAAGGCTCGTACAAAGCCAACTCGAGTCGTGAGAAATCATGACAATAAACAAAAAAAATTGCACCGAATAAATAATCAGAAAGAAGAAAAAAGGGGCAGGGTACAACACTGTGTACATACTTTTTGTCCAAAATGCTGAAACTACACTCCCATGAATCATTGCGACTGACGTTCACTTCCTGGAAAAAGTTGCCCGCGTGAGTTGTGCACTGGAGTCGTCAGTCGTGTAGTGTTTTCTTTTATATCTAGTCTACATTAAAAAGTTTATCAGTCGTGTGTGTGTACCATAATTATGGGGCAGTGCTTTGTTCCCGACTGCAACCACCGGCCTGGGGTCAATACTTGCAGTTTCCACAGTTTCCCGAAGAACAAGTCGGCGTTCACATTATGGACGAGACGTATACGGTAGGTCCACGTTTTAACTTATAATTAAATTTTCATGTAAATTTGTGATCTAGTTACGTTTTTTACGTTGTTAACACTATGTTAATATGTGAACTAACACTATGTTAATATGTAAACTATCACTGAGCTGCATAGGATAAGCAGCTGTGGCGCAACTGTACAATCACATAGATGTTATGATCTCATTTTATTTAGTATTAGTTCGTTCCACCCCCATTATTTCAGTGTTTTCGGTCAAATTTGCCTGTTAAAATAACACAACACATAAAATCATTTCTCAAACCAATGGTCAACATGAGTCTCCCCAGTCCAGTGATTATATACAAAGAACACTGAACATTTGTCATGATAAGGTCTTGAGGCAATCAGATAAACACAAGGTTTTAAGTTTTCATATACATAATCATTCAACATTACAGTATTAATTATTCCTATACCTACACAAATAGGGATACTAATGACTTATATAAACATCTACAGCTCATTCATTCATTCATTCATATTGATTAAAAATAACATGGCTTTTTTCTGAATGAGACTCTGCTGTCTTGATATATTAATGCTTGTTTTATGTAAAACTATTTGAATTGCATTGTTGATTTGTGCTATACAAAATACATTTCCCTTGCCTTACAGCTCAAACATCTCTCAAACTGTTTTTTATCAGTATTTACTGTATTAATTTGGTAGCTAGACCAGTTATTTGCCATATTATGATTGTATATATTACTTTATTATGCCTGCGATAACTAAGATTGTATCCTTTTTCTTTTTTCTTCTTCGAGGGTGTGCAGCTGCCACTTTACGGAGGGACTTCAGAAGGGTCCAAAATGTTTTCCTGGGCGTGGAAGGAAAGGGAGCCTGGCTGTGGAGCAGCACCCACCCATGGAGAGCATTGTATGTTGCACATCTTATTTGTACATTATACAGTATCTCACAAAAGTGAAACACCCCTCACATTTCTGCAAATATTTAATTATATCTCTTCATGAGACAACACTGAATAAATTACACTTTGATACAATGTAAAGTAGTCGGTGTACAGCTTCAGCTTGGATGTTCTTCCCAGCTAAGTCCTGCCCTATGCGGGAGCTAACTATCTCCGTAGACAACGCCCTGGTAAAGTCTGTCCCGACAGCCAGGAACCTTGGTGTTGTCCTGGACAGTCAGCTCTCGTTCAAAACACACATCACAGCTGTCACTCGATCCTGTAGGTTTACACTCTACCACATACGACGAATTAGACCGTTCCTCACCCAGGAGTCAGCCCAGCTCCTAATCCAGACAACAGTCTTGGCAAAACTTGACTATTGTAACTCCCTCCTTACTGGCCTACCGGCATGTGCACTTAAGCCCCTCCAACTGATCCAAAATGCCGCAGCCCGCTTGGTCTTCAACCAGCCAAAATTCTCACACGTCTCCCCCCTTCTCCGCTCCCTCCATTGGCTCCCGGTCGCTGCCCGCACAGACTACAAAACTCTGATGCTGGCATTCAAAGCAACCAAAGGCATGGCTCCCCCTAGCCGCAATTTGCAACTCTATATTTTTTTACAATGGGATGAATATAGAGTTGCAATACCCTCCATTGACTCCCCACTCATCATATTGCGTTTGCGATCTGCTGGTCTTAAACAACGTTAAACTCACCAACATTGCAGCTGTAGTCCAAGCTTGAATTATCCTCTTTCAATCTGCCGAGCTTGTTTTTCATAAAAATCCCCCGTAGACATGTTATGAGCTACTTTCTGTCCAAAATATTCCACAAGTGATATTCCTGCCGTAATATTCAACCTGCCGTAAAACGTGGGAGAGCGCTTGTTTAATAGAATCTTACCTGCGCAGGTAAGACACCCAAAGAAGAGGCCGACGCAGCGAGACGCCTCGTCACGCACGGCCTTCTATTAAACAAGCGCTCTCCCACACGTCAAATCGCAAACACAATATGATGAGTGGGGAGTCAATGGAGGGTATTGCAACTCTATATTCATCCCATTGTAAAAAAATATAGAGTTGCAAACTGCGGCTAGGCTCCCCCATATCTCACAAGTATGATCGTACCCTACAAACCCTCCCACGCACTCAGATCAGCCAACGCAGGGAAGCTGGAGGTACCTTCACTAAAAACGCCAGGACAACGCTCCACACGTCCCAAACTCTTCTCCCTTCTGGCTCCAAAACTATGGAATGCACTTCCCATCACAGTCAGAACTGCAGCCTCACTCCCAATCTTCCGCCGTAGTCTGAAAATCCACCTCTTCAGACTCCACCATGGTTCACCAGAGCTTCACAGGTTGCCACTGGAATCATCTCCCACTCCTCCATGATGACATCATGGAGCTGGCGGATGTTAGAGACCTTACTCTCCTCCACCTTCTGTTTGAGGATGCCCCAGAGATGCTCAATAGGATTTAGAGTAGCATGGAGTGGGAACTCCATGCCCAGGAGGGTGAAGCTAGTGCTGGAAAGTAATGGTGGCCACACAAAATATTGACACTTGGGCCACTTTGGACATTTTCACTTAAGGGTGTACTCATTTTGTTGCCAGCAGTTTGGAATTAATGGCTGTGTTTTTAGTTATTTTGAGGGGAAAATAAAATCTACACTGATATCCAAGCTGTACACTGACATTTCTTCAGTTTTGCCTCATGAAGAGATATGATCAAATAATTGCAGAAATGCGAGGGGTGTACTTTTGTGAGATACTGTATATTCGCCCACCTTACTGATGGTGTTCCCTTGACTGTGATGTCTTTCCATCATGTTATAAGTTTATAACTACTTTTTTTCCCGTTGTACTGTAAACGTTTTATTTTTTTCAGCTGGATCAATAAAGGTCTCATTTTATCTTCTCTCCTAGGGTCAGGCCATGGAGCAGCATCTGCCCGTGGAAGAAAGTGTAGCCATGGATGGCAGTCCATCCGTGGAAGAGGGACTGCTTGTAGCGGAACACCCACCCATGGAGGGTAATCCACCCGTGGAAGAGGGACTGCTTGTAGCGGAACACCCACCCATGGAGGGTAATCCACCCGTGGAAGAGGGACTGCTTGTAGCGGAACACCCACCCATGGAGGGTAATCCACCCGTGGAAGAGGGACTGCTTGTAGCGGAACACCCACCCATGGAGGGTAATCCACCCGTGGAAGAGGGACTGTTTGTAGCGGAACACCCACCCATGGAGGGTAATCCACCCGTGGAAGAGGGACTGCTTGTAGCGGAACACCCACCCATGGAGGGTAATCCACCCGTGGAAGAGGGACTGCTTGTAGCGGAACACCCACCCATGGAGGGTAATCCACCCGTGGAAGAGGGACTGCTTGTAGCGGAACACCCACCCATGGAGGGTAATCCACCCGTGGAAGAGGGACTGCTTGTAGAGGAAGGTTTGCATAGTGACCGACGTGTTCCAAAACGTGAAAGTTTCAGGTACTCTGCATCAACCATTAAGGAAATTGTCCTTAGAATGGAAACTGGCCTCCCAGACAGAAGTATGTTCAACATCTTCGTTGGCTACACAAAGAGGTTTGAAGAGTCCATTGTCTATCATCACGGCTGGAAGGTCACATGCATGTCTTTAGAAGACCAGATACTAATCACTCTCATGAAGCTCCGTCAAAACTACACCATGTTGCATCTTGCTCAGCTCTTCCAGTGTGGCGCCACTACTGTGAGAAATGTAGTACTTACATTCATCCATGTTCTCCACAAGTTGTGGTTCAAGGACATCATGTCCACTGTGCCAAGTCGTGAAAAAAATAAGACAAGTTTACCCGCCTCGTTCCGGAAGTATCCCAACTGCAGAATGGTCATCGATTGCACAGATGTTAAGATAGCTGCGCCATCCTCCATGTACCTCAAGAAGCACACATACTCATCATACAGAGGGATGCATTCATTTAAAATCCTGCTAGGTGTGGCGCCAAATGCTGTCATAACTTACTGCAGCAAATTGTATCCTGGGTCAGTTTCTGACAAGGCATTAGTGGCTAACAGTGGGATCCTGAATGTCTTCAAACCAGGTGATCTTATACTAGCAGACAAAGGTTTTCTAATCCGAGATATTGTGCCAGAAGGAGTCAGTGTGAACATCCCACCATTTCTGACTCACGGCAAGATGACAGAGAGTGAGATCAAACTTACTAAAGACATTGCACGGTCCAGGATCCATGTTGAAAGAGCAAATGCTCGTTTGAAAGATTTTAGAATCTTGCATAACCTTCCTCACACCTTGCGAAGCCATGCCGACGTGGTGGTGCAACTCTGCTGTGCTTTGGTTAATCTCCAAAAGCCCTTGATCAAAGAAGTTGCAGTTCATTTGGAATAGAAAAGATGCAACATGGTGTAGTTTTGACGGAGCTGTCTCAGAGGCATTGGCCTGTCGGCCAAGTACAGGTCATGTTCTACTTGCCCTCAGGTCATAGGCACCTGCCCCAAAAATATCGTTATTACCATTCATTTTAACTTGTATTATTAGTGTTTTTTCTTTTTTTTCTCTTTTTTTAATGTAATTTGGTTACATGTGTATATACTCTCAGTTACAGACCTGTAAGGGTCTTATTTGGTTCCATGTGTTACACTCTCAGGGTTACAGGCCTGTAAGGATGGACCCTTGTAGGTCTGTAACCCTGAGAGTTCCATGTGTTACACTCTCAGAGTTAGACCTAAGGGTCCATTTGGTTACATGTGTATATACTCACGGTTACAGGCCTGTAAGGATGGACCCTTACAGGTCTGTAACCCTGAGTTACATCATGTGTTACACTCTCAGAGGTAACAGACCCGTAAGGGTCCATTTGGTTCCATGTGTTTCAGGGTTACAGGCCTGTAAGGATGGACCCTTACAGGTCTGTAAACCTGAGAGTTCCATGTGTTACACTCTCAGAGTTACAGACCTAAGGGTCCATTTGGTTCCATGTGTATATACTCTCAGGGTTACAGACCTGTAAAGGTCCATTTTGTTAATGTGTATATACTCAAGTTACAGACCTGTAAGGGTCCATTTGGTTCCATGTGTTACACTCTCAGGGTTACAGGCCTGTAAGGATGGACCCTTACAGGTCTGTAAACCTGAGAGTTCCATGTGTTACACTCTCAGAGTTACAGACCTAAGGGTCCATTTGGTTCCATGTGTTACAGACCTGTAATGGTCCATTTGATTAAAAGTTCAAACTCAGAGTTACAGACCTGTAAGGGTCCATTTTGTTAATGTGTATATACTCTCAGGGTTACAGGCCTGTACGGATGGACCATTACAGGTCTGTAAACCTGAGAGTTCCATGTGTTACACTCTCAGAGTTACAGACCTATGGGTCCATTTGGTTCCATGTGTTACACTCTGTTACAGACCTGAAACGGTCCATTTGATTAAAAGTAATGTGTCATTATTCATGTGCTGTGTGGCAAGTAAAATAAAAGGGTCACATTCAAATCACTGTTTATGTCCGTCATGTTCACACTTCCCATGTTTCTAGTTGGACATTTCAGTCAGTTGAGACAGACTTCACCTTTCATTTGAGATATGCCATGGATATGTGGGCCTACCAGAGAAATAATTATCGCACTTTGTTTCACTAAATTGACTGTAACTCCAGTTCTATTTCTGAGAAGGCTGTATTTTGTGAAAACAAGCTGAATTTGATTGATCACAACTACATACCAGAACATCATATCCACTCAAATCTTAAACTATAGGATATGATAAATAGATGGACATGGCCGTGACCCATGACCCCTGGGCACTGAAGGTGTTAAGTACAGTCCAGGTTTCAGTGAACCTTTTTCCTTCCTTGAACACAAACTGAAAAATCTAACACTACCCGGGGGGGGAAATATGAACAGGCATCCATGAGCGACCACATTAAAAGTGATGAAATGTAGAGGAAAGTAGCACGGAAAAAACTACAGAGTCCTCTCAAGTGCGCTTCCTACTGTATTAATTTGACTGTGGGCAACAGTAAAAACAGTGAAGAACAATATAAAAGAACAATATAAAACAATAGAACAATATAAAAGAACAATATAAAATGTCTAGCAGCAACAGGGACAAAAAATAGTGCAACAGAACAAAGTGCAACAGAACAATCAACCTAAGTCCTCTCAAGTGCGCTTCCTACTGTATTCATTTTACTGTGGGCAACAGTAAAAACAGTGAAGATAAGAACAATGAAGAACAATATAAAGAACAATATAAAAGAACAATATAAAACAATAGAACAATATAAAAGAACAATATAAAACAATAGAACAATATAAAAGAACAATATACAATTTCTAGCAGCAACAGGGACAAAAAATAGTGCAACAGAACAAAGTGCAACAGAACAATCAACCTAAATAAAATAATAATAAATTAACTATGTACAAGTTCAGCTAACTACTGCAGATTTGGCAACATATTCTTCTTGTAGAAGGCCTCTAAGATGCCCATCTTAGCCTGCCAGGACTCATCCCGTTCAATGGTCGTAATGACACACTGCTTCAGGGTCCAGGTGGTGAAATAGCAGGTGGTCTTCTGGGCTAAATGCAGCTGACCCTTAACCTGGTGCCAATACTGGTGGTTCTCCTTCAGCCGGTAGGTGCCATCTTCCACCTGGTTCGAAAATGAATTCCAACATAATTGATTACCTGATTTTACATGATTATCCATGACAAGATTATAAATAATAATTAGCCAACATAGTTGTCGTCTACTTTTACAGGGTGTCAAATCCATAGTGAAAACAGGGTATAGACAAAAAAATAAACCAAAAAAAAACTTAATGTAATAATAAATGTATTTACCTGTTTAAGATAGAAGGACTTCTGCTTTGCTGCTTCCTCTACAGTATGGTCCCTCCAGGTATATGGACACTTGACCTCAATGAGGTCTGTGTCACCCACCAGGCCATCAGGGGAGGCACCCAGAATGCCACTGCGACTCAGCCACAAACCGGACCCTCTCACCTTGTTCAATTGAAAGGACACATAATGGAAATAAGCAAGCACTCATGCTTTTGTCAGTATTGTACACATGAATCAGGGGTTGACACTATAAGCTCTCAGAGGTAAGTACTGGTAACAAAAGGTCATGCCCACTTGCCCGAAAAGTAAATTGTCCATTATAAAATGATATGTAAAATTTCAATTACTGTTCAATTTAACAGTAATTTTGTGTACTTTTTGGGGCTTTGCGATAAGAAATGTCATACCAATTTGTTTATGCCAAACACCTACATAGCTATGCATATGATTATGAATATTTATCAAGTACTGGGTTCGAATACTATGTCCACCTCTGGTGTCTACACCTGCATGTGTTCGTGTATATGCAATTTTGGCAATAAAAACTGAAATCAATCAATCACCTTCATGCCTGTCTGTTTTTCGAAAGCATTTATTCCCTCCTGCTCATTGGCAATGCCCCACTGGATGGACAGTACTCCGTCCAGATGTTTGCTCTGGCACACCTGATGAGGGAAGGGGTGACACGCTTTGCTAAAAGCACAGAGCCAAAGTTACTGGCTGTCAGCCTACCCTTTCTCATGGAATGCCAGAGCTCACTGTCTTTCTGTCCTACTGTAGCAGTCTGGATGGCCATGATCTGCTCCACTGTCAGATTCATTGCTGCTAGGATGCCATCACTGCCCAGATGTTGGTTGGTGGCAATGATGGATCCAGCAGTGAGGTCCAGCAGGGGTTCATGCGGGTTCACAGTCTCAGGCTCAGGCTGGAGGATCCAGGATATCCCTTTCCACCGGCCTTGGAGCTGATGCCGCAGCCACTCGTGGTCATCTGTGTTTGGGTCACGGGCTGGAGATGCAACCTTCTCCTTTGGAAAAAGGTCTTCCACTGCCTTGACCTAAACAGTAGAACAGGTTGACAGTTTCACATATCTTGGACTCACTTTTGGACAAAAGACAACATGTAATCAGGACAGGAACCACTTTTGGGGTTCTTGTTGCTATCTACAGTATATAGCAACAATCGGCCTCAGTACTAAATGGGTTAAGATCACTATCTCCCTATTGCCCCTTATCTTCTGTTATTACTGTACAAAAGCATTATTCAACCTCTTCTGTTGTATATTTCTGCATGTTTTTACACTATACTGTCTATGCCTAACAGGAACAAACTTCAACATCACCTGTCTTGCTTCCAAGATTATCGGAATCCCCACACCTACATTTTCTGATATGAACAATAAGTGCACCACACGCTTCAATAACAAATTACACTGATCATACTTTATCTTTCAATAACACATGACACTGATCATGCTCTGTAACATTACTTCAACCTCATGCTATCTGGGCAAAGACACAGAACATTGAAGTGGAAAAAGGTTGGCTTTAGCAGGAGTTTTGTCCCCTCAGCCATTGTGGCATTAAACAATCTGCCTACAGTATTAATGTCTTGTTGATATGTTGTGCTTTATGGTTATGTGTTGTGTCTTGTTGTGAACAAACCTGTGAGGACAAATGTCCCTTCAGGGACAATTATTATTATTATTATTATTATTATTATTATTATTATTATTATTATTATTATTACCTCATCAGGCAATTTAGGTTTTTTCCACTGGCACTCTACATCCGTGGAACTGAGGTTGTGGATTCCCCAGATCATAAGTGCAGCAGCATGGCTGCATTTATGCGCGCCACGGGGACAGTCACAGTCAGTACTGGTAATGACTCCAGAGTCACCAGTGGAAATCTACAGAAGGGAGAGTACAGTAGATTTGATATCACAGCTTCAATGTTTGATACTTGATAACAAAAATAAATCACAGCTTCAATGTAATGGATAGCATATGTTCTTAAAATAATCATTACATTTTATATAAATCCAAAGTTGCCTCATGATTTAAATAACAACTTCACAAATGTATTTTCTGTTACTCCACTACAATTAATTGAAAACTTTACCAGGCAGTTAGTTACTTTGTAGATTTTGGTTATTATTACAAAATATACACTTCAGCCCTATTAGCCAATCTACAAGCTTACAACATGTCTCATTGTTTTGTGATAAATTGTATACATATAATACCTTGTGAAACATGACATTCTGCACAATGAGTACTAGAAATAACTTCTGATTACCTTGACTGTACTTAACAGAGTATTTCTACATTGCAATATTGATACTTTTACTTAAGTAAAACAAATTGAGTACTTTCACCACCACTGACCATTAGAATATTTATGTGTGTGTGTGTGTGTGTGTGTGTGTGTGTGTGTGTGTGTGTGTGTGTGTGTGTGTGTGTGTGTGTGTGTGTGTGTGTGTGTGTGTGTGTGTGTGTGTGTGTGTGTGTGCGTGTGTGTGTGTGTGAGAGAGGGAGATCTCCTGCTGTACACTACTGTATTTTAACATCAGTCATAATGGTGGTACTTCTGGGTGGTACTGTTACTTGTGTTCTCCCCTGCTGTTTATTGATTCATTAATTCATTAATTCGTAATTCCCACTATGACATGAATTGTTTGAGTCAGTTTGATTTATGTAGAGAGATAAACGTTAGTTTACTCTGAACTCACCACAACTTTGAAAGTCATGTTCTTCATACTGGCTCTGACAGAGCCAATAAGCTGGCCTTGCGAAAAAGAACATGCCAGGACATGGCCAGACGCGTAGTGATTTTCACCTCTGCGGACACTCTTTTCTTCGTCTTTAAAATAGCGCAACATATTCGATAAAGAAATCATATTGCTTCACTGTAAATAGAATTAGAATAGTGTTCTAATCTATGGCCGGTCAACAGGGGGCAGTAACGATTTCCACGGGAACCGCAACCTCCACCAATCACAGACGTCGACATCACCGGATGTTTGGACTTTAGCATTCTGGGTAATGTAGTACTTCTCCGTGAGATCGCGCATAAAGATTGTTTTTGCTAAAACTAGAGCGATAGCATGCATGCTTGGGGTTTCTACAGGAGCATATAGAACCAGTTTACAACCACGACCACAATGGTAAGTGTACATTGAATTGTTACGATATTATGGCTGATTCTAGAATTCCCTATGGGCAACATGAATGGGAATTTTACTTCTGGGTCTGGCTCTGACGTCACTGTGAAGCTCTATACAGCCACCAGGATGGGGCCATACAGCCACCAGGATTGGACCATACAGCCACCAGGATGGGACTATATACAGCCACCAGGATGGGACTATACAGACACCAGGAAGGGACCATACAGCCACCAGAATGGGACTATACAGCCACCAGGATGGGACTATACAGCCACCAGGATGGGGCCATACAGCCACCAGGATTGGACCATACAGCCACCAGGATGGGACTATTCAGCCACCAGGATGGGACTATACAGCCACCAGGATGGGACTATACAGCCACCAGGATGGGGCCATACAGCCACCAGGATTGGACCATACTGCCACCAGGATGGGACTATACAGACACCAGGAAGGGACCATACAGCCACCAGGATGGGACTATACAGCCACCAGGATGGGACCATAAAGACACCAGGATGGGACACTGTGTGTGTGTGTGTGTGTGTGTGTGTGTGTGTGTGTGTGTGTGTGTGTGTGTGTGTGTGTGTGTGTGTGTGTGTGTGGGGTGTCCTGCATCGTTGAACGTCCGGTCAAAAAAAAAAGGAAAGAAATGAAAATAAATAAATGACTTTTCCTGCCCGTCCGGGGAAAAGAAACGGCAACCTTTCGGCAACAAGGGCACTCCTCTAACCCTTAGGCCACCGCTGCCCCAAAATGACAACGTATCCGACTGCGACTGGCACGTCCAGGTCTAGTTAGACCAAAATGAGGACAATAGGAATGTGTTTGGAGTGGCTGAATAACGGATAACGTACACAACCGGCAGAGACGGGGTGAAGACATGGCGAATGGAAAAAATGTTAGCGTGTTTTGCGAACCGTGGCTAACGGCGTTCCCTTCCTGATCGACCCTTTCATCTACATCTGGGGTGGAGCTACTGGCACAGGGAACTACAGCAAGGTGCTTTATGCATTTGATGTCGACAACCACAGAATGCTCACACCCAAGGTTTCTGGGACTGTTCCAGAGGGGAGGTGTGGCCACTCAGCCTGTGTCTTTAGGAAGGTCATGTTTATCCATGGAGGACGGACCATGTATAGATACACTAATGTCTACAAATTGGACACCACCACAATGGTCTGGATCCTAATTAACATCAGAGGAACTCCTCCACCTGTTTCAATATGTCACTCTGCGACCATCATCGGGACAAAGATGTTTGTATTTGGGGGCTGGGGGTATCAGTACCACAACACCATCAGAGTGTTTGACACAGAGACCAACCAATGGATGAACACTCCTTCTGCACAGCCTCTTCCAGAAAGACGCTACGGTTATTCAGCCTTTTCCTACAATGGAAAGCTGTACATATAGACAAAGAGACAATCAAGTCCAGAATAAAATAAATTCCCACGTCAGCCAGAACTGTCCAGCGACGCATAGAAGAAATGGCAGAAAATGTTAATTCACAGCAAACTGCTGGGTGGAAAGATGCCACTGTATTTAGTGTTGCACTTGATGAGGGCGTGGATATAAATGACATGCCACGTTTGGCAGTAATGGCAAAATACTGTGATTCGACTGTAAGAGAAGAACTTTGCTGCTTAAAACCAATGTCCGACACAACAAAAGGTGCCGATGTAGCATATACATACATAGGAGCTGTCAAATTGATTGAGGATGAAGTCGGCCATGCCGTCATGAAACTGCACTGCATAATACACCAAGAAAACCTTGTCAAATTCAGATCTTAATAAGGTTATGGATACATTTTGTTAACTTCATAGTTAAGCGATCTGCTCTCACACACCGCCAGTTCCAGTCCCTGCTCAAGGAAATGGATGTAATGCACATACAGAGATATCCCTCTCCATTCAGCAGTTGGCTCAGCTGTGGGAAAGTGTTGGAGAGATTTGTAGGCTGTTTTGATGCTATAAAAGCCTTCCTTGCGGAAAAGGGCCAAAACTACCCAGAACTGGAGGATGAGAAGTGGGTGATGAAACTCATGTTTCTGGCGGATATCACTGGGCATCTGAACGAGCTCAATCTCCAGTTACAAGGTGCGGCAAACGGTTTTGGACATGTATGAAACGTGGGCTACTTTTGTCTGCAAGCTGCCGGTCTTTAAAAAATACATTGTGACCTCCGTTTTCCGCTATTTCAAGCACGTAGGGGAGCTCGTATACTGAAGCTGTCAGCGGAGGCCGAGGCTGAGCACCGCAAGCACCGCATCGACACCACTGAGATCGGCAAATACATCGGTGACCTGGAATCTGAGTTCTTGCGACGATTTGTGGACTTTAGGAAATATGGCGACATGTTCTCTTTTTTGATCAAGCCCGACAGCTTTGATGGACACGAGTTTGATTCATCTCTGATAGACTGGCTGGGCCGATTTATAAAAAAAAAAAAAAACAATGTTTTCTATGTCAGTCGTTATCAAACATTTTCATGTCAAGGACCCCCAAAAATACAGTATATGTAATTGGGCGCCGACCCCCATCTGAAAATATGCTGTTCCATGGACCCCCCCAATATATATTCAAAGATTTGCACCACATTTTTTGCATTAAAAAAAAATAGCAGACCAACAAGCTCGTAGTTCTGCTATTTTTCAATAGCTTTAAAGTATGACATATAATGCTTAAAACACCAAAAGGGGTTCCCTGCCCAGGGTCCATATATGGAGCTGGCCTGTTCTGACATCACAGGTATGTTCTGATATCTGCATAGACTCCATATTTGGGCATGCCTGACACAGAACTCCATACATGGGCATAGAGCTGGCCTGTTCTAACATCACAACACTCCATATCTGGGCATGCCTGACACAGAACTCCATACATGGGCATAGAGCTGGCCTGTTCTAACATCACAACACTCCATATTTGGGCATGCCTGACACAGAACTCCATACATGGGCATAGAGCTGGCCTGTTCTAACATCACAACACAGAACTCCATAATCGTTGCTGTCGGGAGAAAACCTCATAACTCCATTTTTGAGGTTTTAGATTTTTTTTTAGCATAAATCAGTGCTATTGAACACCCTGGTAACAAGACAACTCACCCCTAAACTCACTTTTGGTGAGTTGTCCCCTAAACGTGAAGACATCTCACCCCTGCTTTTCTAGGGGTGAGATGTCTTCACTTTCCGGGGTGAGATGTCTTCACTTTTGGCCACTTTCGGGGTGAGATGTCTTCACGTTTAGGGGTGAGTTGTCAGGACAACTCACCAAAAGTCTGACTGAATATGTAGCCTTTGAGCTATACTTTACTGAATATTTCACAAGAATATAACACAAGAGTCAAATGTACGGTCAAATGTAATGTAGTTTATTTAAATATAGAAACATTGTAAACAAAGTTCAAACAGCAGTTTGTACAAAAAATATAAAAAAAAGGTAAACATCAAAAGTTTAGAAAAACATCAGTTTGTACAAAAAAATATAGAAAAAAGTTAAGTATAGAAAAAATGTAAACTAAAAAATATAGTAAAAAGTTGTCATAAAAAAAAATCAGTTTGTTACAAAAACACTAAAAAGTTGTCATATCTACAAAAAGAAAGAAAAAAGTTGTGCTGTGTGCAGTGTGCTGTCCCATTTACGTCTGTGTGTTGTTTCATAAATCAGTGCTATTGAACACCCTTTACGTCGGTGTGTTGTTTCTTAAATCAGTGCTATTGAACACCCTTTACGTCTGTGTTGTTTCATAAATCAGTGCTATTGAACACCCTTTACGTCTGTGTTGTTTCATAAATCAGTGCTATTGAACACCCTTTACGTCTGTGTGTTGTTTCATAAATCAGTGCTATTGAACACCCTTTACGTCTGTGTGTTCTTTCATAAATCAGTGCTATTGAACAGCCTCTTCAGAACGAAAATACATCGCATGGATGCAACTGGGACGTATCCTCAGTGATGTATCCCAAGGTCATCAGGGTTTCGGGTCTCGCGAACATCATACCCCTCACTCAGGTGACCCAGCCGGGGTGATCAAGTCCCGACTTACGTCCCAGTAGCTACCCTCGATCAGACCCACTACGGAAAGACTAGGGCCACACAATCCGTTGGAACCACTCCGGAACTACTATGCCGGGACTGAGAGGTACAATTCTGGTATGTGGAGGGACTAGGCTCTGTGGGTTGCCTCCTGTCCGGGCCCCTCCTACGTCTCACCAGGTCCACTCCTGCTCTCACCAGGAGTACAGCAAGGACCTGTGCGTTGCACCAGACTCCCAGCACCAGACACTTCATTCAAGAGTGGTGGATTCTTGAGCCGCAATGGTACTGCAGGCTCCACCGCTGGGCAACGGTAGCACTGCAGGCTCCACTTGCGGCTCGAATGGCCCTCCTAAAGGCATCATCGAAGGTTTTTGGGCCTGGTTGTCACCGTCTCTCTGGTGGTCACCAGACTATACCTACACTACTTGACTCTTGAAGTGGGCGGTCGCATTATTTTTCTCTCTCCATCCCTGTCTATACTCACCTCTCTCCCTGCTACTACGTGTCTCTCTACACTGCCTCTCGTCTAAATCTCTGACTAAAAGATAAGTTAATTAGCTGGTCATTAAGTGCTTTCGACAAGATTTTTTCGGACAGACATTCCGGTGCGGGGGAGCCGATATGCCCACAGGGTTCTTTTCCTGCGGGTTATGTCAGCTATTACCAGTCTTGGGGGATGTTATACTTAAGCATTCTTTCGAATGAGGATGCTGAAGACATATGGATAATTGGATTCATGGTGGCAGGCTGGGTGCTATCAGGCCTAGGCGCCAGTCTAATCTACCGGAAGATCTCGAGGAGAGCAGTCGACGACGTCGAAAGTGGGCCCAAGCTGCTCACCGTGGTAACTGAACTGTGCAGAGTGACGGGGAACCTCTCTGTGGCTATAGCTGAGCTCAATCGGAAGCATGATTCCAACTTGGAGAGACTTTCTGAGAGACTTATTGCCCTCGAGAGAAGAATGGAAATCAGCTTGGAGCGTCAAACTGCGATACAGGGGACTTTACTACGGGCGAAATTCGAGAGAGGAGAAGAGGAATAAAAATCCTTTTCTCGCCACAATCTGGAAAAATCGGCTCATGGCGAATGCAGTGGAGAAGATCACGCGCACCCCCCCACCTCCCCCCCACACACAGCATCTGAGAGTGCTCTCGTCTGGGAACCAAGGCCATGCAGTCTGTACAGCTTGCTGTGTTATTCCTCTCACTATCTGGACTTTGAGACAACGCGACCCTGGGATCCAAATCCGTGAGGGCTGCTCAGGACACACAAACATAAACACACTTAACGAACACTTCACACACACTCCTACACCACACGCCGCCCTCCCCCCCACCCACCCCAAGCCCCACCCGCTGCTGTTCCGGCTGTGCTCCCTTTTTTTTTTCCTACGCGCACGCAGCCCTTCCAACCTGAAGAGTGGCGTGAGGGTAGTGCTTTTTGACTGGTGCCCAGACCTACAACCCGCCCTGCCCCCCACCCAAGAACATTTGTGCCCACACGATACAATACAATTGTAATGTGATGTGATGTATGCTCCCTCCCCCCCCTCCCTCTCTGTCAACACCCCCACCCCAATCTCTGCCCCCCCCCTATCCCTATTCTTTCTTCCTTTCTTTCTTCTTCTAAAAGATGGAAGTAGGCCGGGCGCAGCGCACGCTAGCGACCAGCAGCAATAAGTTTGGTTTGATTAATGTATGTAAGTATGTAATGTATGTATGTGTTTCAAGCCTTATGAACTGCTGTAAAACCATTTGCCCTTTTGGGACAAAATAAAATTGAACCTTGAACCTTGTTGTCACCGTCTCTCTGGTGGTCACCAGACTATACCTGGTTGTCACCGTCTCTCTGGTGGTCATACCAGACTATACCTGGTTGTCACCGTCTCTCCGGTGGTCACCAGACTATACCTGGTTGTCACCAGTCTCTCTGGTTGTCACCAGACTATACCTGGTTGTCACCGTCTCTCTGGTGGTCATACCAGACTATACCTGGTTGTCACCGTCTCTCCGTTGGTCACCAGACTATACCTGGTTGTCACCAGTCTCTCCGGTGGTCACCAGACTATACCTGGTTGTCACCGTCTCTCCGGTGGTCACCAGACTATACCTGGTTGTCACCGTCTCTCCGGTGGTCACCAGACTATACCTGGTTGTCACCGTCTCTCTGGTGGTCATACCAGACTATACCTGGTTGTCACCGTCTCTCCGTTGGTCACCAGACTATACCTGGTTGTCACCAGTCTCTCCGGTGGTCACCAGACTATACCTGGTTGTCACCGTCTCTCCGGTGGTCACCAGACTATACCTGGTTGTCACCGTCTCTCCGGTGGTCACCAGACTATACCTGGTTGTCACCGTCTCTCCGGTGGTCACCAGACTATACCTGGTTGTCACCGTCTCTCCGGTGGTCACCAGACTATACCTGGTTGTCACCGTCTCTCTGGTGGTCACCAGACTATACCTGGTTGTCACATAGTCTATTCCTATGAGTCACTATAAATAGAATACTGTATTGCTTTGTTTTAAAAATATATGGTTTTCTTAATTTCCTTAATTTCCTTAAAAGTGAACATTTTAGAGTTATGAGGTTTCCTCCCGACAGCAGAGATATATGGGCATAAAGGGACACAGACAGATGGGTGGAACGGGTACTCTGACACAGGTACAACTGGTACTCTGACACGGGTACAACGGGTACTCTGACACGGGTACAACGGGTACTCTGACACGGGTACAACGGGTACTCTGACACAGGTACAACAGGTACTCTGACACGGGTACAACGGGTACTCTGTCACGGGTACAACGGGTACTCTGACACGGGTACAACGGGTACTCTGACACGGGTAAAACAGGTACTCTGAAACGGGTACAACGGGTACTCTGACACGGGTACAACGGGTACTCTGATACTACTCTGACACGGGTACAACAGGGTATTGCATAGCCGGGTGGGGCATGGATCTCCAACTTCCATCGTTACCGACTCGGTGCTCTACAGCCGGGCACCGGTCTATAGTTTCAAA
Organism: Electrona antarctica; assembly: GCF_951216825.1. Classification (NCBI taxonomy): domain Eukaryota; kingdom Metazoa; phylum Chordata; class Actinopteri; order Myctophiformes; family Myctophidae; genus Electrona; species Electrona antarctica. The sequence goes on from NC_136790.1 coordinate 55,754,176, forward strand.
AAATCACACCCGTGTGAAGTGAGGGGCGCTAATATATTAAAGTCTAACTCATGTTGATTAGGTGATGTAATGGTGATGTAAAACCAACTGTGCAAACACAAACATTAAACGCCAATATGAGACAATATGACGTAAACGACACATTATGACGTACATTTTCCCTTCATTGTCAATGCGTTTACAAAACAAACTTTGAACAAAAGACAAACATTAAACCTATAGGAGGCGCACCTCAAAAATGGAAAATAGCAAGGCCTTCTTATATCGATATAAAACGCCTTAGAACGAGTATACTCGTCCTGAGCACCGAATCTGTTAAGCAACTAATATAGACTGAAGTAATTAAAGCGGGTCATGTTTGCATGTTATGGAATTTTAAATCAATAATATATCAGTATTCTGATATGAATCTGCGGGCCGCATAAAGTGAAGGCTGCCCATGTATGGTCTATGACATCAATCATCTACGACACACCAACTTGGTCTACATGTGACATCATGTCTACGTCATGTCCGCTAACCTATATAAGTGCTGACCCACACAGTAGGACTGCATTCCTTCTTGGTCATTCATTCAAGGTGTTCAGGACTGCATTCTTTTACAGGGAGAAACCTATAAACTACTGTGTGAAATGCTTCATTGGACAGTGCACCTAAAAGGGCTTCCAGAGACACCGTATGATGCTGCTGTAGCAGTGGACCACAAAGTGTACTGCTTTAGAGGATACTTTATCGAGTCTAAGCGTCGGACTGAAGTGCATGTCTTCAACACAGAGTCTTTATGCTGGATTGAGTTGCCCCCAGAGACACCTGACCCCCTTGAGGTTCGCCCCATGCGTACCAGCCGCACAGCTGTGCTGATTGACCCTTTCATCTACATCTGGGGGGGAGTTACTGGCACACAGAACTACAGCAAGGTGCTTCATGCATTTGATGTCGACGACCACAGAATGCTCACACCCAAGGTTTCTGGGGCTGTTCCAGAGGGGAGGTACGGCCACTCAGCCTGTGTCGTTGGGAAGGTCATGTTTATACATGGAGGATGGACCGGGTATAGATACACTAATGACATCTACAAGTTGGACACCACCACCATTGTCTGGACTTTAATTAATACCAGAGGAACTCCTCCACCTGCTTCAGCATGTCACTCTGCCACCATCATCGGGCCAAAGATGTTTGTATTTGGGGGCTATTGGTCTGGGACGTACCACAACACCATCAGAGTGTTTGACACAGAGACCAACCAATGGATGAACACGCCTTCTGCACAGCCTCTTCCAGATGGACGCTACGGTCATTCAGACTTTTCCTACAATGGAGAGCTGTACATATTTGGTGGTAGGAATGATAATCAGGACTTAAATGAAATGTGGAGATTCAGTCCAGCGGCGTTCACCTGGAAGAAGGTTGAGTCCAAAGGGAATGGTCCATGTATAAGCACTTCTCACATGCTATGGAATAACATGGTATTCTGTTGCATGGTGGGAGATCATATCATCCGCTTTGGAGGACATAGATCACGCCACACAGTCGATGATGACCTGTATGTCTTAGACTTGAGTCCTAGTCTGAAGACCTTATGCAAACTGGCAGTTATTCAGTACGATCTGGATCAGTCTGAACTCCCACACAACATCAGGTGGGAACTGGCAGCCATGACAACCAACAGCCAATAATCAAGAGGACACAAAAAAGCTAAAAAAAGAGGCTACTAAAAAGAATAAAAATGGGCAGCAACCAACAAGTTGTGTCCACAGATTGTGAGACACGAAGCGAGCCCTGTGGTTTCTACAGACAGATTTTGAAGTCAATTTTTTTTTGGGCCAAATTCAAATTCCTCTTTGAAGGGCCGCCCTAGTGTAGCGGTTAGAGCATACGCCTTTCATGCGGAAGGTTGTGGGTTCGAACCCCACCTGAGGTCGACGTCAGCAAGGGTTGTTTGCGGTCGGGTGTTGCACTCTGAAAATAGCCGATCTACAAACACACAACGCGTCACAGCATGACTTGTTGTGTGTTTGTAGATCGGCTATTTTCAACATGCAACAAAGTGTAAAATCTGCCATTACAACGCCATCGAGGCCCGCAAAAATGCAATTATGACAAAAACAACTGTAGTCGACTAAAAGTGTATGACATTTATTCTACTAAAACTAAATTAACACAAAAACATTTCAGATGACTAAAAAAATGTGATTAAAAATAAATTACACTTTATTCCAAAGACTATGACTAAACTAAAATAAAAAATTGCTTTCAAAATCAACACTGTGTCCCCTAGGGTAGGTACCCTCACAAAAAACATGCAGTAATCCTGGTCTCTATACTGCCTCCCCCTGACCAGCTGGGGCACATGATGGAGGGGAAAGGAACCGGTTGGAATAAGGCTGTCAGGTTTACAAGAAGCATCCTGCTCACTCCCCCCGAACCCCCCCCCCCCCCCCCTGCTGACTCCTCATGCATTGAAGGAAGCATGAGCTCAGTTCGGGGCTCACCCCAGGTTGGCAGAGGGAGGCGATCGGCACCGGGTGAGAAAATGTGTTCCAAAACGGTGGGATTGGACTGAAGTGTCTGCCACTGCTCTCTGTGAGGGTAGAAAAGCACATCATGGATGAATGTCCCACCTTCACATCAGCACTGGATCAACTTAGGCTCACATCAACAATGGAACTGACTGGAGATTAAGCTCCAGGGCCCTCAGCCTGCAGTGTGACGTGCCACACTAAAGTCCATAGACTCAGCTGGCAAAAAGACATCATAACTACCCTAAAAAAACACTAAAGTCCATAGACTCGGCTGGCGACCGGTTATTTTTAATTAGCCTCTAAACAAGCATGGTTGTAGCATGATGGTACTCACCATTGTATCTTATATAAGAAGGTTGGATGGTCCTCCCTGACAGAGAGACCAGAACTGCATCTTGTTCTTGTATAAAGCCATGCTTGGAGATTGTCCTAAATGCATCTCATCTTTCCTGAAGTGGGACTCTGAGCCCTACCACATGCAACAGGTCAAGTGGTTTATATGAACCTTTATTGAGAAAGGATATCCCCTTGAGATGTCTCATCTCGTTTTCGAGGGGGTCCAGCAACATACAGCAAATACAGAGCAATACATTAGACAGAAACGTTACAACAAATACATCCATGCATACATTACAAAACAAAACAGAAAGCTCTCCCAAGCTGGCCGCTCCCACCCCACCTATAAGGCACTTAATGCATCATGGTACATGGTACCGATTTAATGAGCAGCTACTTTGATGTGTGCTTTATCTACTTTTTCTATTATCTTTCTTAAAATGTTAAACATCTGAGTCTGTCTTTATAGAGGGGTCCTAGAGACGACGGATCCCATATACATAATATTGACACTGTTATTTGTGTGTGATTATTTATTTATTTGTTTACTGTTTCTTGTACCATGCTTATTTTTTTAAAATATGTAACAGCAAAATTATGATGTCCTGTATGAGGTAAACTGAGATAACTTGTGGTGCACCCGGACCGCTATGTGCGTGACACCTAGGTCCTCTTTATAAGTGACACCTACATAGTGTTCTCTAGATTGACGCTGAAGAAGGCCCTCGGGCCGAAACGTCCTTACTGTTGTTTGCTGCTGGGGGGAAACAAAATCAAGCTTTAATCCTTCCAGGATACTACGTGAGTGCTGGTATTAATTTCTATATTTTCTATAAGACTCATATAGTGGACATAGATCAAGAATCAGAAACAAACTGTTACAGGTACTGTATGCACATGCAGTAAAATGCTTTAACGACATGAGATAGATACACAATTACAAACGTGCACATGCATCAGTGTTGTTCAAGTTACTTTTAAAAAGTAAAGAGTTATAGTTATAGTTACTTATCTAAAAAAGTAACTTTTTTTAGATAAGTTACTTTACTTTACTTTACTTTATGAAAGTAACTTTTGAAGTTACTTTACTTTACTTTAAAAAATAATAATATAAAAAACGATTTAAAAGAAGGTTTTTTGTTCTGTCGCACAGTAAGAGAAAAGACTACTCCCTCCTAACATTATGAAATTTAGTGGAACAATAAAACATGTTCAGAAATTATGACAGGCATCTTTATTGTAGCCTCAACTTGCCTTGCAACTTGCCTTGCAATATGAAAAAAATAATAATAATCAAATGAGTCCATATATCTGCAGTGGTAGAGAGATATTCTTCTAATTCATCAAATGTATTTTTGAGCTCATCTTCCATTTTAGAATATTCACTGTTCAGGTATTTGGAAAATGTATTTCTGCACATTGGCCCTGCTTTCACTGGTATTTTGCTGACCAGTGCTCTGAAAGGAACAGACCACCGTTGAGGGGAAGCATTTCCTCAACAAAATACCTGGCAATCATTTTGTCAAGTTGACTCTTGGTGACATGCCTCTGTGGCGATTTAAAATCGATCTTTGTCTGTTTTGGTGATATGAGGCAGCCTAGCTCATGGACTGATTTAAGATGCTTTCTTAGATTTGCATTGCTCTTCTTGGCTGTGGACAATGCTTTCTGTCCGCCACATAATTAGCATTTTCACCTCGATGTTTTTCTGGGGGGGAAGGGGGGGAGAGGGCAGCCCTATCACTGTTTCCATAGATAGTTTATATATCTGTGCCCGGGGAGGTGGCCACGGTCCCGCGGGGATCCGTTAGCATGCAACGGTGTGCAAGGCTAACGCACGGCTAACGTCAGGCACTGTGCTGCGGCGCCCACTAGCTAATGCTGGCTAGCGCAGGAGGATCCCTCCTGGAGGGATGCAGCAACAGCAATAATAATAAAGGAAGTGCGGGGAATCACACACAGCAGGGACACTCCATGGCATGTTAAAACATTTCCTTTACCCGCAAGTACTCAAATAATGCTTGTATTTCCAACCCACAAAGCATCCGATCTCGCTGTCGTAGCGTGTGGTAAATTGTAATAATGTTCGTTCAACCGGCCTTTTCTGTGTATGCGTTACAAGGGTTTGTGTGTCTGTCTGTGTTTACATATGAGTACATACGAGTAAGACCCGCCCTACTCTGTCAGACTGTCTCTGATTGGCTTACCCTGAAATCTGGCCCTACGTTAGCCAATCAATGACCTCTTCTGCGACATGCTTTGTTCAGTTAGGGTGCGTAGCCATGTGGGCTCAGAGGCTAGTATGAGAGCACAAACGAAACTGTCAACACAGTACAACACAGACAGCAGCAGTCAGCTCAGAGCCTGTATGACAGACTCACGCGCTGTATGGGGAAACTTTTCACTTGGATCATACGTTGACATAATAACGCTATAACGCGGGTAACGCTCGGACAATAACTATAAGGCCGTTATGGAATAGGGAAATGTAAAGCCTCCGTTACAAGTTACTGCAAAAAGTAGCGCCGTTAGGTAACGTAACGTGATGTAAGGGCGTTAGTTACAACACTGACATGCATATATGTCAAATTACAGTATATTCGCAGATTAGTATGTTAGAAACAAACTAAGGCATATCAGAAGCAGGAGCAGGGTATTTGAAGATAAGTATGGATAGAGACTTTAAAGATATTGAAGGAGTTAATTGATCTAAGAGAACTGGGGAGATTGTTCCAGTCATCCGGAGCTTTGTATTTGAAAGCACGTCGACCGACTTCTTTCCTAATGTTGGTGGGGACAATGAAGTAGGCATACTCTGTATTCCTCAGATGGTGAGCTAAAGGGATGCAGATACTGTTTTAAATATTCAGGGTAGTTAAAATGAATACATTTGAAGATGAATATGAGCCAATGAAAGTGCCTTCTAGATTTGAGATTTAACCAGTTGAGGGTCTCATACACAACACAGTGATGGGTCATATAAGGACACCTTAGTATGAATCTGTAGAGGTTATTATAAGTTACATTAAGATGATAGAGGTGTGTTTCAGAAGTATTTTGATAAACAATGTCAGCGCAGTCTATTATTGGAAGGATTAGTTGAGAGACAATTATTTTTCTGTCCTGAAGGGTGAAGCAGTTAATGGATCGATATAGTACTTTCAAACTGAAATTTACTTTTTGTACAACAGAGGTAATGTGTGATTTGAATGAGAGTTGAGGGTCGAGCCAGAGTCCTAGATATTTGAATTCATCCACCTTTCCATTTGTGTGCCATCAGCAAATGCAATAGATAACGGTAGAGGGGTTGGTCGTGTAGAAAAAAGCATGCTAAACATGTTATAAGCATGTTATAAACAAATTGTTAATTTAACATATCATGCATTTACTATTTCTATGTAGCCTGTAGGCCTATAACATAATGACCATAAGGTGAACGTATAGGTGATGATGGTGAGAGACGTTAGAAACAAATCTGTAGGCCTATTAAACAGCCGTTTTGGAAATCGGTGTGATGAATGAGATTTCAAGTTAATCTAGTTCCCATGTTCGTTTTGAGTTGTGATGGCTGCTTTTATAAACTATGATTTGATTATGATTACAAAATGTCATGGCTAGAATGGCTCACTGTAGTACGTTCCATGACTGGGAAACTTTATGCCGACAAACGGAGGACAAAGTTCGAACCCCGTCAGAAATAAACGTTCATTTCCTTACGGTATGTATTTATTCTTTCATCGATGCGTTTATATTGACGCATTACATGGGCTGCATAGTTAATGTATGTGACACATATGTTTACGAATTGTTGTACATAGACAGTCACAGGAAGAAGGCGAGTGTCTTCCTGTTTCTCAACAACAAAACACAGGGCTAAAGGGTGTGCAACCACAACGCAATGTGAGTGTCCGTCCGTCTCCCCGACGCTTCTTAATCCAAACGAGAATCAGATCGGTATGTTTTGTTTAAATTGGCATTGACGAGGACAGCTACGTAGTGTGGGGTCCGTGTAGGACCACACTTTTTCCCCTCACTGTATATATTTATTTTCCCTTTTTACCTCCTTTATGATGAATTCCTGTTCTGTCTATAGAAGTGTCTATTTGTACGTCTCTAAATGTTTTGATGATTTGAACATGGTGGACCCTATTGGAAACAAGTGTAATGCTTAATTGGGTCGTCCACTCACAGTTAACAGCCTTTGTATTGAGTTTGTGCTTGAAATGTACTGTAATTCTGCAAACTGTTAATAAATTCTTCAATCAATCAATCAATCAAACATCAGCCGTTACTAGGACGACGGAGACGCAATTTCGTTTTGATCTGATTTCATGTTAAACTTCTTCACCGGCGGCGGGTGTGGTGGCAGGTTTAGGCTTACCGAGGTGGAGTGGAGGCTCTTCCACAGCTAGAGGAGAGGGCAGAATCTTCGCTCTTTGAATCACTTTGTTTTGATTTGTTTTGCGCGCTTTTACTTTACCACAACAAAACACAACAGGAGCCAGGACGAGGTGTAACTAGGGTCAAAACTCAACTCAACTCAACTCACTAAATGTGCTCTTTGGTGTAGAGCACATTACAACCTTCTACAAAAACCTAGGTGTTTGTAAAGACGATTTTAAACTAGTTATGGTAACAACTGATGAGGTAATTAAGAAACTGAGTGCCCTCCAACCCCACAAGGCCACAGGCCATGACAACATTCCCTCCAAATTTCTCAGAGACTCAGCCATCTCTATAGCTCCAATCATCACCCACATAGTAAACCTCTCCATCAAACAGGGACAGGTCCCCCAAGATTTCAAACTGGCCAAAGTAACCCCCTTGCACAAGAAAGGGAGTAAATTAGACCCCGGCAACTACCGCCCTATTTCTATTCTTAGTTCCATCTCGAAAGTGATGGAAAAAATAGTCTATGAACAGGTTGAAAAGTATCTTGCCACTAATAAATTATTGTACGAGTTCCAATCTGGCTTCAGAACATCCCACTCCACTGACACATGCCTCCTCTATTTGAGCGACCACATCAAACAAGAGGTGGACGCTGGCAAATACTGCGGCATGGTCATGCTGGACCTCCAAAAGGCTTTTGACACCGTGAACCACTCCATACTGGTTAACAAGCTAAAAGCAATTGGTTTCGATAGCACATCAGTGAGCTGGATGCAATCCTACCTGGAGGGGAGAGAACAGATGGTGGAAGTGAACGGAACACTGTCCCCCCCCCTCCCAGTGAGCTGTGGCGTTCCACAAGGAAGCATACTAGGGCCTCTACTGTTCCTAATATATGTAAACGACATGACTTCAGCCTGTGACTGCAACTTGTTCCTGTTCGCAGATGACTCAGCACTGCTGGTCTCGGACAGGGACAAACTGCAAGTTGAAAATGCCCTCAGCTCTGAACTCGGTAGAATCTGCACCTGGCTCGCTGATAACAAACTATCTTTACACCTGGGAAAAACTGAATCCATTCTCTTTGGCTCTATTAGTAATCTCAGCAAGGCAAATGGCTTCTTGGTTAGAGTGGGTGACAATGTTATCACACGTAAAGATGAAATTACCTACCTAGGTTCCATCCTGGAGGCTAATCTTTCCGGTGATAAAATGGCCACCAACGTAATCAAAAAAGTCAACCATAGAACAAGATTCCTCTACAGGATCTCCTCACTGGTCAACAAAAACACCTTGAAGACCTTAACAGGAGCCCTTGTACAGGGTTTCTTTGACTATGCATGCACCTCCTGGTACCACAGCACCTCAAAGGCCCTTAAAACCAGGCTCCAGACTTCCCAAAACAAACTGGTCAGGCTCCTACTTGATCTAGCCCCCCGAACCCACCTCACCCCTGCCCACTTCGACAGGCTGGAATGGCTTAGGGTCGACGACAGAGTACAGCATCTTGCAATGGGTCTGGTCCACAAGATTCGATACACCACCAAGATACCCATGTACCTGTCTAGATACTTCCTTAATGTTAACGAAGTCCACACCCACAACACCAGAGGGAGTGCAACGAACCATGTACAACCCAGATTCGGCACAAACAAGGGACTAAATTATTTTCGCTCCTATGCCACCAAAATGTGGAACGCCCTACCAACTGTCATTAAGACATGCGAATCCCTTGACTCCTTCAAAACCGCTCTCAAAGGGCACCTACGGATTGCTGCAATTCGAAACTGGCCCCCGTAAAATCTGAATCCCCCCCCCCGCCCCCCCCTTTTTTCCCCTCACTGTATATATTTCTTTTCCCTTTTTACCTCCTTTTTGATGAATTCTTTTTTGATGAATTCCTGTTCTGTCTATAGAAGTGTCTATTTGTACGTCTCTAAATGTTTTGATGATTTGAACATGGTGGACCCTGTTGGAAACAAGTGTAATGCTTAATTGGGTCGTCCACTCACAGTTAACAGCCTTTGTATTGAGTTTGTGCTTGAAATGTACTGTAATTCTGCAAACTGTTAATAAATTCTTCAATCAATCAAAAAGCTCTGTCACTGCTGACTGCTGAATAACAGCTGCTGCTACTGCCCCCTGCAGGCAGGTGGTTGTAAATTGGGAAATTAGACTAGAGCTGCTGCAACGACGAGCGATAATACTAGGCTGGCTGTGGATATATAATATTTTGATTGATTGATTGTTTATTTATTTTCGTGTCATGCACATCTTGTGCCCAACCCTCATGGGTTTATAAGACACCATTTCACAGTTGCAATTACAGCATGTTTTACATTATATAATTTATGCATTTACAGCATGTTTACATTACATAATTCATTATATTACACCTCAGAAGTATACAGAGTACTCTGCCTTCTTTCCCAAGCTTGACAGATACAATCTGCTACAACGAAAGTCCCTTTGGCAAAACATATCTCCATTTTTACATAGTCATTTAAATCTAGGAAATCCCCACATATAGAAGACATCTTATTAACCAGAATATCCCTTATGTCATCGTATTTAGAGCAGTAAAACAAAAAGTGAACTTCGTTTTCAATTTAATTTAGATCACAGAACAGACAATATCTCTCATCTTCAGGGGTGGCATTAAACCTGCCAGTCTCCAGTGCTAATGGTAATGTTCCTGACCTTATTTGAGCACAGAGAGATCGTTGTCTTTTGTTTAAATTAAACTTCACATAAGGTTCTACAGTGTATATGTCCTTTATAAGGCAGTAGGTTCGTAACTTAGGTTTGTACCATAGGTCCCTACACCAGTTTTCTTTGTATCTGGAGAACATTGTATTTCTAATTTGTTGAACATTACATTGTAATCTATTTTGAAAGATAAAAAACAAATCATTTGAATAAAGTAAACTTCTCAGTTCATTTGTCCAGGGGTGACCACCTCTAAGATCCCAATTAAATATCTTTTTGGTGAGTCTCTCCTCAGACATCTTCACAAGTCTATTCCATAGTCGAATCATTTCACATTTGTGTCTGATGCTTGGAGGTTCCCATCCCATATCCCCGTTAATTGCTAGCAAAGGAGTCAGTTTATGGACTCCCAGAAAGGATCGAATAGCTCTATGGTGCACGTTGTTACAGCTCGCATATTCCCGGAAACCCCAAACACCAGAAGCATAGTCAGACACCGGACATACGCCTGATTCGTAAAGTTGTGTATAAGCATTGAATCCTAAACGTATAATATTACTGGGTAAAACTGTGGCTCTATAATATTACTGGGTACAACTGTGGCTATATAATATTACTGGGTAAAACTGTGGCTATATATTATTACTGGGTACAACTGTGGCTATATAATATTACTGGGTAAAACTGTGGCTCTATAATATTACTGGGTACAACTGTGGCTATATAATATTACTGGGTAAAACTGTAGCTATATAATATTACTGGGTACAACTGTGGCTCTATAATATTACTGGGTAAAACTGTGGCTATATAATATTACTGGGTAAAACTGTGACTATATAATATTACTGGGTAAAACTGCGTGCTTTGATACTGTTATTGTGATCTCTGACAATTATAATATTCCGAATATATTATTTTTGATATTTTCATAACTTTACATAGAAAATAAACTGAGGGTGCACATTTTGCAACTCATGGTGGTATGCAAAATGTGCACCCTCAGGCACCCCCGTGGCGCCGGGCGTGGGCCAATCACAATTCGCATCCTCACATTTGTCATCAATGTTTGTGTTATGTAATGTTTGTGTTTACACTATGACGTGACATTTGACATCATTTACACTACTAGTGAGGTGCCCGTTGGAGCCTCTACAGCAGTGGAGCCTCTACAGCGGTGGAGCCTCTACAGTCGTGGAGCCTCTACAGTGGTGGAGCCTCAGCCTCTACAGCGGTGGAGCCTCTACAGCGGTGGAGCCTCTACAGCGGTGGAGCCTCTACAGTGGTGGAGCCTCTACAGCGGTGCCCGTTGGAGCCTCTACAGCCTACTTGGAACGTTGCAAGTTGTAAATGCATGCCCCACCCAGATATTATGTCTGTGTCCCTTTTATGCCCATATATGGAGTTCTTTGTCAGGCATGCCCAAATATGGAGTCTATGCAGACGTCAGAATGTTGTCAGAACAGGCCAGCTTTTTAGGTTTGTCCCGATTTGAAGGCTTCAAGTCAGGACAACCCGGAAGTTTACTGAATGCATTGGAGTCTATGGGCTCACGCGAGTACATGAACCACGTGACCAGGCTGTTTTCTGACCCCTCAATGTCGTAACTCTGTCTATACTCAATGGCTCTGCTGCAGGCCAAAGAGTACACCTTTGTGATGTCACTGATCACATGACCCCAACTTCTAGACCTCCAGTTCTAGGCTAAACAGAAGGCAGGCACTTTATTTATTATTATTATTTCCACACGACATCTCTAAGGTAGATTAATGACGTAGCTCAATGTTGTAAATGAGTGGTACTCCCCTTCAATGGGAACTTAAGATATTCAGAAAGTGGGCTTCAAATCCAGCTGATATTCCTTGCCACCTGTGTACATACACCATATTTGGGCATAGCTACGGTGGAAACTCCTTATATGAACATGCCAGGGCATAGTGACATCAGAACGATGACATAATCATATTACCAGACGGAAGATATAAGTCGATGCAGAAGCAAGTCTACCGACCAATCAGTTTACAGATACTGGAGTCTACCAACTGAAGCTCAGAACATCCGTCCTCTCCTTGCATCTTATTGGCTGGAACCACAGACCTCTCCTTGCCTCAAGGTCAAGGTTAGCTTTATTGTCCCTTGCGGGAAATTGGTTTGCAGCCAGATCATAGTAAAAAATACACACAACAACAACATTCAATACAAGACTGAGATCTAAGAACAGGGCACTAGAGACAGAGAATTCATGACATTCAAAGTAGCAAAGTCAGCAAAAGTGCATTAGTGGGCAGTATGTGCAAAGAGGCAAGAATAAAGTGCTATCTGCTGTTCAGCAGTTGAATAGCAGCCGGGACAAAGGATAGTTTGAACCGATTAGTCTTTGTAGTGGGCACCCTCAGCCGACGACCTGAGGGCAACAGTTCAAACTCAGACCGAAGTGGGTGATCCGATACCTCCAGGAGGGAGGAGGCTCTTTTAAGCATCTGCCTCTTGTACAGTTCTATGAGTTGGGCTTGGGTTCTCCCAGAAATCTTACTGGCCACTTTGACGAGGCTGCTGAGCCTGTTCTTGTTTGCCAGGGTCAGATTACCGTACCAGGCAACCATACAAAACATGAGAACAGATTCAATAAAACTTCTATAGAAAAGAGTCATCATCACAGACGAGACATTAAAAGAACGCATTTTCCTCAGAAAAAAAAGACGCTGCTGGACTTTTTTTGATGTAGAGGCAACATGAGAGTCAAAGGAGAGTTTGTTGTCAAGAACGACACCCAAATATTTATAGCTCTCTACAATTTCAATTTCTGTGCCCTTAATGAGTGTAGGAGCAGGACTGGGAGGAGTCCTTCTAAAGCTGATGATCATGTCTTTTGTTTTGGTCACATTTAACTGTAAGAATGACTTGTCACACCACGATATGAAGTCATTGACAACTGGCCCATGCTGTACCTCATTGTCTTCAAGAAGGCTAACAATCACAGAGTCATCAGCAAATTTGACAATATACCTGTTAGGGTGATTGCTACAACAGTCGTTGGTATACAGAATATACAGTAGTGAGGAGAGACAACAGCCTTGGGGAGAACCAGTGGAGGAGAGCAACAGAGAAGACAGGACCTCATTTACCCTCACGCACTGAGACCTAACAGTTAAGAAGTCTATGATCCAGCCAACAAGGTTAAGATCCAGTTTAAAATAACTGATTAGCTTCTGGGCTAGAAGATGTGGCTGGATCGTGTTAAAGGCAGAGGAAAAATCGACAAACAACAGTCTGGCCTGTGTTTTTTTCCCCTCAAGGTGGCGGTACAAGAAATGCAGTAGGGTGATAGTGGCATCATCTACACCTCTTCCAGACCTGTATGCAAACTGCAGGGGATCTAGAGATTTCTCCACCTGCTTTAGGATGCTATCTTTGACTAGCTTTTCCAAACATTTCATTACTAATGAAGTCAAGGCAACAGGCCTGAAGTCATTTAATGACTTTGGGGTTCTAATTTTGGCAACTGGGACAATTGTGGACTGTTTCCATAACTTAGGGACCCGCTGTTGTTGAAGAGATAAGTTAAAAATAAAATGAAAAATGCTGCAGAGCTGTTCAGCACACGTTGAGAGAACCTTGCCACATATATTGTCCGGCCCTGGACTTTTTGACTTAGTGTGTCTGAGGTGTTTTTCCACACTTTTTTTGTCAATTACTAGGGCTGGAGGGGCTCTAGTCTCGTTTTTTAATTCATTAATTTTATTAGCAAAGTCCTGATTCTCAAATCTTAGGTAAAACTTATTTAGCTCATTGGCCAGCTGTACATCTGAGTCAAACCCAGGCATGGAGATGAGCTTATGGCCTTTATCATCTGCCCCTGTCATAGATTTCATGCCGTTCCATGCTTCCCTGAGGTTGTTACTGCTCAGCTCAGCTTCGATTTTGTTTTTGTACCTGAGTTTACCTTTTTTTATTTCAGACTTTATCTCTCTATTTAGTTCCCTAACCTTGGGTAGATCACCCTCATTGAAGGCATTTTTCCTGTTGTGGATTAAGCTTTTAAGGGCTGATGATGCCCAGGGTTTGCTATTAGGAAAAACCTTAACAGTCTTAGTGGGAATAACGTTGTCTTCACAGAATGATATATAGCTGCACACAGCGTCTGTGATTTCATCAATATTATCAGATGATTCTGTAAACACAGACCAATCTGTGCAGTCAAAGCACCCCTGCAGGGCAAGAGAGGAATCCTCATTCCAGATCTTCACCTGTCTTTTCCGCACCTTCTCCCTCCTTAGCACAGTCTTGTAAACGGGTAGAAGGTGTACAATGTTATGATCAGAAGATCCGAGAGCAGGGCCCGCCTCCGATTTGTATGCTCCTTTAATTGAGCCATAGCATAGATCCAGAGTCTTGTTGCGCCGTGTGTGACAGTTGACATATTGATAAAAGCTGTTTAGAGTTTTCTTCAAGTTGCAATGATTAAAGTCTCCCAGAATTATGTTGGGCGCGTCAGGGGAGATAGATTGCAATGACTGTGTCACTCTGAAGATGGTGTTCGCTGCGATGTCCGCGTTGGCTTTTGGATGAATATAAACAACGGTGATAAACACTTGGGGAAATTCCCTTGGGAGATAAAAGGGCCGCACCGACACGGACAGGAGCTCTATATCGGGCGTGCATAACCGTTCACGCACGGTGAAGTTATTACACCATCTCCGATTAATGTATAGGCACACCCCTCCTCCCTGTGTTTTGTGTGTTACCTCACTGTCCCGGTCCAGCCGTATAGGCGATCCGAAGCCGCTGATGTCAAATGACGTGTCAGAGTCAGAGTCAGTAAGCCAAGTTTCAGTGAATGCCATCAAGCAGACATCCCTGCTATTCAGAGTTCCTCTGTGAGCGTTGTTGAAGTCACGTCTATCTTCTCAGTGACGAGCAGAAATGGCGTCTGCCAGCGGTCTCCTGTCTGAAGATCACTTCCTGTGTTCCATCTGTATGGAGGTGTTCACTGATCCGGTCAGCACTCCATGTGGACACAACTACTGCAAAGCTTGTATCACACGTTACTGGGACGCTAAGGATGTGTGCAAGTGTCCACTGTGTCAAGAAACCTTCAATAACAGACCAAAAATATCTGTCAATACTTTTATTTCTGAGATGGTTCAACAGTTCAGGAGTCACAAGATGAAAGAAGAATACGAAGCAAAGACTGAGGCTGAAGTTCAGCAGATGGTCCAGGAGAGACAAGAGAAGATTCAGGAGGTCGAACGCTCAGTAGAGCTCAGCAGGAAAGATGCAGATACAGTCATAGCCGTCAGTGTGCAGGTCTTCACTGCTCTGATCAGCTGTATTGAGAGATGCCAGGCTGAGCTCATTGGTGTGATTGAAGAGAAGCAGAAAACAACAGAGAAACAGGCTGAAGGCTTCATTGAAGATCTGCAACAGGAAGTCACTCAGTTAGAGAAGAGAATCTCTGAGCTGAAACAGATCTCACACACTGAAGACCACCTCAACCTCCACCAGAACTTCAAATCCATCAACACAGAGTGGAGACCCACCAAGGACTGGGCAAAGGTCAATGTCCATCAGTCTTCACTTCTGGGGACAGTGAGGACAGCTGTGTCTCAGCTGGAGAAGACACTCAGTCAAGAGATGAAGAAGCAGCTGTGTGATGCTGAGCTGAAGAGGATCCAGCAATATGAGGTGGATGTAACTCTGGACCCTGATACAGCACATCCCAAACTCATCCTGTCTGAGAATGGAAAACAAGTGAGTCATGGAAACGTAAGGAAGAATCTCCCTGACAACACACAGAGATTCTCCATCTATAACAATGTCTTAGGAAAACAAGGATTCTCCTCAGGAAGGTTTTACTACGAGGTTCAGGTTGTAGGGAAGACTGCGTGGGATCTAGGAGTGGCCAGAGAGTCCATCGACAGGAAAGGTGAACACAGACTGAGACCCAACAATGGTTACTGGACTATAGTGTTGAGGAATGGAAATGAGTACCGTGCTGCTGACCCTGCTGTCCTCCTCCCTGTAAGAGAGAAGCTCCAGAAAGTGGGAGTGTTTGTGGATTATGAGGAGGGTCTGGTCTCCTTTTATGATGTGGAGACCAGAGTTCACATCTACTCTTTCACTGGCTGCTCCTTCACTGAGAAACTCTTTCCATTCTTCAGTCCATGTAATAATGACCATGGCAGAAACTCTGCTCCTTTGATCATCTCTCCTGTCACCAATGGCGGATTTTAACAATCTGGTCCGTGCTGCAGGGGGGGGGGGGGGGGGGGGGGGGTAGTGCAATAAACCGCCTGTCCTGTCCTGTCACCACGGAGAAGAACAGCATGGAGTTTGTTGGACAAATAAAAATAAAAACATAGACAAATATCAAATCTACTGCAGAAGCTCTCAACGTGTTATAATGCACCTACTTTATGACAAAGTAAAAAAAGAAAAAAAAAAGAAAAGAAAATCACACCATAATGTGAAGTGAGCGGTGTTGACTTCCAGCTCTGGGTGTAACAAAAAAAAGAAAAAAAAAAGAAAAGGCATGACCAAAACAATTAACATTTGCGTGACTGAAGTAAGGGCGGCGGTGTATCAGGGGTAAAGTGGCCGGATGGAAGGTTCCCGGTTCGATCCCTGTGGGCTCCCTCAGAGTTAGTGTCGAAGTGTCCTTGAGCCCGTTGGAGCCTCTACAGCGGTGCCCGTTGGGCACTGGCCTGCAAGTTGGAAATGCATGCCCCACCCGGATATTATTTATGTCTGTGTCCCTTTTATTCCCATATGTGGAGTTATTTGTCAGGCATTCCCAAATATGGAGTCTATGCAGACGTCAGAATGATGTCAGAACAGGCCAGCTCCATATATGGACCCTGGGCAGGTGCCCTGTCCAGAGCCCGGGATATTTGGGGCGGTTCTGGACTACCGTGGATTACATTCTGGTGGGCCACCAATATGAGACAAAATTACAATATATTTATTTCATCACAACAATGTTATATCCGGTCCATCTGTTCTCCCAAAATAGCCGATTTACAGCTTATAGCAGTGGTTCCCAAAGTGGGTTATGGGGACCCCCAGGGGTCCTTGAGAGAGTTCGAGGGGGTCCCCAGCTAAATGATAGTTTGGAACCGGTCCATTTGGTTCCATTTGTACACTCTCAGAGTTAAATTAACATTGATTTTACAATATAAATTGGGGGGTCCCAGAGACAGAAATTCCATCAAATGAGGGTCCGTAGACTAATGCTAGTCACACTGGCGGTCCTTGAAATTTAACGGGTTGAGAATCACTGCTAGAGCCATAAAACTCTATGGGGTCCCTGGCATCTTCAAATGGGGGTCTGCTGGATAATTAGTGTCAATTTGGGGGTCCTTGACATGAACAAGTTTGGGAACCACTGGCCTATAGTGAGCTTGCAGATCAGCTATTTTCTGAGAACAGGTTTAATGTGAATATCACCTATACAGTGTGTGTGTGTGTGTGTGTGTGTGTGTGTGTGTGTGTGTGTGTGTGTGTGTGTGTGTGTGTGTGTGTGTGTGTGTGTGTGTGTGTGTGTGTGTGGTGAGGGGCGCTAATATATTAAAGTCTAACTCATGTTGATTAGGTGATGTCATGTGATGTAAAACAAACAGTGCAAACACAAACATTAAATGCCATTAACAATAAAGAGACAACAATGTAATAAGGGACAATATGACGTAAAGTTTCCCTTCATTGTCAATGGCGTTTTAAAAACAAACATTACACCTGTAGGGGAGAACGGGGGAAGATGAGCCAGCGGGTAAGTTGAACCACCCCCTTTATCTAGAAAACTAGAAAACTGTGTTGCCATGTGACCTTAAATCTAGTAAGCATCCATCATTTACACCTGGCTGTGAAGTTGGGAAGCACGTGAGGAAAGTAGAAAACATTCGTTTACACGAAAAACAGGTTTTTGTCGGTCAAAGTAAAATTTCGACACATCATGTAAAATGACTGTTATACAAAGCAACATGTACCTAGGTCTAAAATGTAATATCATACACGTTGATGATTTGCCAATGGATAGAACCATGTGAATCATTTAGCAAATAAATGGTCCGAAGTAACTTATTAGTCATTGTTTTAAAAAATGGGTCAATGGGAATCACTATTCATATTTTTTTATTAAGTCTTTGCTACTCAAATGATACTGAATGACCTTTAATTTGCATGTACATACTCATTTAAGAGAAGTTTGCAATATTGTATTAACAATATTGCAAATATAAGGTTCTGAATAACAAACTTTATTTAATTGACTTAATATTGTTTAAATAATAAATAAACAAATAAATAAGACTATTTGCAAAAGGGAAAACTGTTATTATATTATTATCGATAAGTGAATACATTATTTGTTCAAGTTTAAGCTTTTAACATTCAAATATCATGTGGTTCAACTTACCCCTCGACATGGATCAACTTACCCCTTACCTGGGGCAAATTGAGCCACATTACCATTACATTACATTACATTTTTTTAAAAGGTCATATTTTCATGGCCCTTTGTCATAGATGCTTACTCATCATTTGAATTGATAGAAGACATCCTGAAATATGGGTAGATCATTAGATTTTACCGCCATCTCATTTTGCCTTGCTTCCAGGACAACTTAAGCAAAAAGTGGTTCATCTTCCCCCGTTCTCCCCTATATAGGAGGGGCTAGCACCCCTCAAAAATCAGACCCGTCTGAAGAGAGTGGTACTGTACTGTACTGTACTGTACTGTACTGTACTGTACTGTACTGTACTGTACTGTACTGTACTGTACTGTACTGTACTGTACTGTACTAACCCTCCTCCCTGGCCTGTGAGTGTCTGTCTGTGTGTTAGGCTGTGCAGCAGTGACACTTGGTGGTGAACAAACACTATAACACCATTTCCGTGCTCGGACAAACACAGGGACAGACCCAGCCACACAGCTGTCTATATGAGTGGTTGCCAGAGTTGGGCATAACGGCGTTTAAACAAACGGCGTTACCTAACGTCGTTATTTTTTCCAGTAACGGGTAATCTAATGAATTTCCATCGTTACAACGCAGTTACCGTTACTGACAATGAAATGTGCTCCGTTACTATGTCAAGCGTCTTTCTGTTACCACGGGCTGGCTGACAGTGTGTGTGTGTGTGTGTGTGTGTGCGTGTGTGTGTGTGTGTGTGTGTGTGTGTGTGTGTGTGTGTGTGTGTGCGTGCGCTACTACAGGCTGGGGCTGCTGCTCCTCTTGCTGCAAACATGACACGGTTAGAAAAAAAGAGAGCGGTCGTCGGTCCATGCGTGACTAATTATTTGAAATAAAACCTTTTTTCTGTCCACACACAGTCCTATATGACAGTCACATGACATAGCCTACCTTTTCACTTCACTCGAGTGACTCGTCGTTTTGTTTGTGAGCGGATCTGCACGAAACTAGCCTACATGTGTTCAGTTTGTTTTTGTTTGGTTCCATTGTGTGTATAATTCGACTGCGTTGCGCGGTGGTGCGGCCGATCTACAAACTCACAACGCGTCGCACTGCGACGCATTGTGAGCTTGCAGATCTGCTCTAATTCTGCAGCGCAAGCGTGCACGGCAGATGCAGAGTTTGTTTTTGTTTCGTTCCATTGTGTGTATAACTCGACTGCGTTGAGCGGTGGTGCGGCCGATCTACAAACTCACAACGCGTCGCGCTGCGACGCATTGTGAGCTTGTAGATCTGCTCTAATTCTGCACGGCAGATGGGGGAACAGGGGGCCCCACGACGGGACGGTCGGGCGTCGCTTAACGGGAGGATGAAGTGACGCCAGTTTGGAGGAGGAGGCGACGCGTGGCCGTCGGAGGCTCCCCTCGGGGGCTGCCCGGCCCCAAACCGACCGTAGCTTATCAACTTCGACGGAACGACATGTTTTCAGAGAGAACTCTCGGGGCCTCTAGCCGTCGTGCGTAGCGCTAATAACCGCCCCTGCCTATTTTATCTCCGACTCTGAAATGGAAAGTGTTTCTTTTTTTTCTTCCAAAAAAAAAAAAAAAACGCTGCCTAGCGCGGCACCATTCGCACCCTAAATGCGGCCCTGAATACCAGTTGTCTTGTCTGAAGTTGTAACTTAGACAGTTTTTCTTTAATTTACACTAAAAGCACTGTAGTGTAGTCTAGTGTTTTTCTTTATAGTTGACAAATGTATGTGAACATGTTGCTCTGTAAAGTTTTAAACCAAATTAAGGAAGCATTTTGACTAGCACAACTGTCACTGAATGGAAAATAGGTTACTTACTTTTATTTCAACATATTCAGACTTAAAAACTGGACTTGCAATACATATATTGAAGTTGAAGTTTATTTCTCCCTCAAATGGCAAAGGTTATTATGTGTAAGTTGTAAGTAGGCCTACCTGTCTATGCTGTTCTACTCTATGCACCTGGCTTGTGAAACCTGCTCCCAAAAACAATCCAAATTCTTTGACATATTACAACTTTTTTACGCAAATAGTTACTTTTCCTAGTAACTAGTTACTTTTACAATAGAGTAATTCAGTTACTAACTCAGTTACTTTTTTGGAGAAGTAACTAGTAACTATAACTAATTACTTTTTTAAAGTAACGCGCCCAACACTGGTGGTTGCACCACTCAAATGTACACGTTCAGACAGTGGTCAATAGAAAAAACTATGACTCATGTAGAACCATTCACTGCTCATAATTGCTATGCAGCAGTTACAGTTGCAACTCCTATTCATGTACATCTGTGCGGACTATATTTCTCAGCTGAGTCCAGGTTTAACTGTAAGTTGCCTCTCTATATCAGCAGAGTCCAGAATCCAGAGGGATTCTCCTGACAAAGTGACCCCTGTAAAGGTATCATCTAATTCAATTCACTTTCCCACTCAACATCAAGCACAAGCACTATGTAGAGATCTCTTTTAATCTCGTTTGTGTATATTTTATGTAATGGTTGATGTCGGCTGGTATGTTTTGTCTTACACCTAGTTTGTGACACTGTCACCTGATGGCTCGGAGAAAATACAAAGGATGAAAGTGTCTTCATTACGTTTGGAGCAGATCAAACCCTGGGCAGAGGGGAATCGCCGGGGAAACCGCATGAGAACTATTGCGGTGCCTTCGTCCTTTGGTGAGTGTGCACACACACACACACACGCACGCACACACACACACAGAGCTGGCCAGGGCCACACAAAGCATTATCCACTGTATGAACTATCCAGGCACAAAAAGATTGTATTCAACAATGTGTGTTACATGTGTCATTACAGAGTGTGTCATCGAGGCGTACCAAGCGGCCCATGAGGGAATGGACCCAAGCTCAACTGCACACAATAATGCTGGGTCCAAAGTCAGCCGCATAAAGGCATTCATTTTATATATGTCTGTAGGTGTGAGCAAGACCTCGGACTGGAGGTTCCTGTTTAATGTGGAGAGGATCAAAAGGTGAGTTTTGTTGGAGAGACTGATGGTCGATCTGTGATACAGACATGTTTGTACGGTAACCGTCCAGTGTTGGATTTGCCTAAAAGAATCACAGTATATTTTTGCTGGGTCCTCAGTTCGAACAGTCTAATCTTGCCTCTCGGTTCCAAAGCTGTAAATGGGAAAATTAATGCCTCTACATTGATACGTTTGAGGCGACTACTTTTTGGAAAGGAACATGGATCAAGACTGCTCTGGCCCTTATATTAGCTGAGTCCAGGGCCGGTCAGTCAGTCTGATTGCAAACCATTCCCCTTAGTTCGCCAGCCTGTCAGTCCGCCAGCCGACTTGCTTGCTGCTATTGCAATGTTAGCTTTTTTTGTGTTATCTGTTCATATATCACCATCAACATAACATTATCTCCAACATTTTGCAGCTTTTACAAGAGCCTCATGACATCTTCAAACCTGAAGCCTACATCAGTGCTCCACTACCTCCAGAGTATAAAGCAGTTCCTCGTGCACGCAAGTGCGACCCAGGTGCCGGCCTGCAAGCTGAACAAGGCTGAGTGGTTCACCATCATCAGCACATTCAGCATGCTCGTAAAGAGCATCCGCAGGCCGGTCGTGCGGCACTAGCAGGAGACCAAGAGGGCCAAACACGAGGTGCTCCCCATCAAGCAGCATCTGCGGACCTTCCAGGTGCAGGCCAGGAAGAAGATTCCTCTGGTCCTGGGTATGTTTTACCCTCTCATCTCATCAGAGATGAGATTCCCACACATAACCAGAGCTATTAACCTTCAATCACAATATAGCAATATTCCAAGAGTTTTAGCCTATAAAAACACAATACTTATAGTTTGCACTTCTGTCTCTTTTCACCCCCTGTCCCTTTTTACCCAGAGAAACTCAGGAGGAAACCAGCAAACACCAGCCTGAGGTATGAGTTTTACGGCCTCCTGTCTGGCTACTGGTCAACCCTCTATGGACACAGGCCATGTGTTCTAAAGGACATGGTTGACCAGGAGGTGACGGTAGCCAGACTCACCAGGGACAGGACCGTGGAAAAATACTTCCTGATACTGGTGAGTGCTTGTTTAGATTTATTCACTTTCTTCCTGGGACCATGTTAACAACTAATTTGACTTTTCATGTAGGGTGGCATGGTAGCTGAGTGGTTAGCACTGCTGCCTCACTAACTTACGTCTTCATTTCAGCTGAATCCAGGTTTAACTGTAACTTTCCTCTCCATATCAGCTGGCCTGGGTGCGGGGGCGAGCCCCCCTTACATCCGGTGGCCTGCCATGCAGCATGGGGCGCCTCTGCAGGACTGTGTCCCAGGTGTATACAACATGCATACATCACACATACGTCAACTGACATATAGTGTCGCAGTCCCGCCCCCGTCGAGAGACCTGGAAGTGAATTCCCCATTCATTTATATTCCCTGTAGACTTTCAAAAATGATTTATTTAAAGACGTTCACGTCGCAGACAAAGCCAACTCTTGTTGTGACAAATCTATGACAATAAACACTGTTGTGGACCGATCAAATTAGAAAGAAGAAAAAAAATGGCAGGGAACACTTTGTTTTGTTTTTCTTCTTACTAATTATTTGGTCGGCCCAAAACATAGTTTGTTGTCATGATTTGTCACAACAATAGTTCACTTTGTCTGAGGCTTAAACGTATTTAAATAAATACTTCAATGGGAAAACGTCTATGGGAAAAATGAATGGGGAATTCCCTTCTGGGCCTCTCGTCATGAAAGGGGGTAGTATTTTTTTGTCTAATAGATGTCTAATATTCGTCTAAAGGGCCGTCTAAAAATGCGATAAACGGCAAAAGATTTAGTTGTTTTTTTTTACGTCGATACTTAGATTAGACATTGATTAGTGGTTGTTTAAAGTGTGTGTGTGTGTGTGTGTGTGTGTGTGTGTGTGTGCGCACACACATTTAACAACCGCTAATCAACGTCTAAAAAACTTTAATTTTTAGACGCACTACTGGGTAGGTTAATTACCTTACTACCTTATTGTTACTTAAAATTTGTCCAACCCAGCAATTAATAAAAACAAATGTATTTATTAAAGGAGAAGTACACCGGGAGGAAGAACAGCTTCGTGTTCTTCACAGGAGGAAAAAGAGGGTGCGATGGACCCTTCTTCATGCTAATCAGGACTGCCATCTCATTTTATGTAAGCAGCATTGGCCAACATTAGATCATCAATTTGTTTGCTGAATATATTGACTGTGTGCACCAATTTTGATTTATTTTAATTTATTTGGTGTTTTGTATGTGCTAAATGAATTAGGCGCATCAAACACTGTCGGGGGATACGCGGAAGAAGGTAACCGATCTGATGGCACACAACATGGACATAGCAGATCGGTTCTATGCGCTGAACCCCACACCAACAGAGACGGCCGAGATCAGGGAGCTTATCCAGTGCTCTCTGGATGGGCCGCAGCCTGATGCCACAGCAGAGGAGATGGAGAAGCTGGTGGAAACAGCTAGAGTATCGGCCATATCGACCGATATTCACTCTGATCGGTAATCTGCATTTACCCTGTCTGTGATCTGCAATTAACCTTATGTGGAGAAACTGATCTTTTACACTATTTAAGTGGTATAAATGACGTTCAGATAGAGCATAATATAATTTTGCATTTTTGTGACAGGCCTAAACATTCTCCCCCTCCTCCCCCCACACACAGGAACAGTTTTGACACCATACCGGTAATAATTTTGGAAATATTAAAATTTGCAACATTTCACAAGATCAGTATCGGCCAATCATGAGAAAAACAATCGGTGATCGGTCCCAAAAAACCTGATCGGAGCATCCCTAATTGTATGTAATCTTACTCTGCTAGTACGGGCCATTAACCCCTCCTTTAACTAGAGTTGTTCTGATACCGGCTACCATTAAGTACTCGGTACTCTGAACCAGCCCTTATACTCTGACCCGAGTACCAAAACAACAAATTGACATTATGCTGAACGAATGCAACGGGAGCACGTCTGACCCAACACTGCAGCAAATCGCCAAAAACAGCCTACAAGCATAAATGACAACTGAACTGACATGTGTTGATCGGAGATCCATCTGCATCTATGAGGAAAAGGGGGTATATTCAAACGTTTTGAACTGAAAATCTTCTGGGGGGGGGGGGTTCCTGGAACAACATATTTTCAGATGGGGGTCGGCGGCCAATTACATATATTTTTTGGGGTCTTTGACATGAAAAGGTTTGAGCACATGCACCACTGACTTTTCAGAAAACGGTCATGATTTAGAAGACATTTGTAGAATTGAGTTAGGTCTTAATGGGTTAAAATGGGCAGCGGCGGTGGCTCAGGGGTAGAGTGGCTGGATGGAAACTTCAAGGTTGCCAGTTCAAACCCTGTGGGCTCCCCCCATAGAGTATATATATAATAGAGACTGAACTGGCGCGAAGCTCCGCCCCCCCAGCTATTCATGTCAGTGGAAGTTGCTCAGTGGCGTTTTGAAGCACCCGGAAGACTGCCGGAAGTACCGTCTGAGAACGTCTACTTCCGCATTTGACCACCACATTTTGGTGGTCAAATGCGGAAGTGCAACCGAGCGCTCAATGTTAAAGCCCAGCTGCACGGGGTTTCCCGGTCATGAATCCACGGGTTCGCCTGTAGTCCCTCCTCCTACCACTAGGGAGGAGAGCTTCAACGTTGGAAAGCCTGCCTGCCCCCTTGGATCCCCCAGAGTTAGTGTCACTGAACCCCTAATTGCTCCTGATGTGCAGGTTGGTACCTTGCATGGTTTCCTCCAGCATCGGTGTATAAATGTGTGTGTGAATGTAATGCACAATCTATGTAAAGCACCTTGGATAAAGGCGCTATATAAGTACCATTTTAAAAATGAGACAGCCAAAAAGTAAAATGACAGTTACAAACCTTCAAACACCGCTTCATGTCATTGCGCTTGTGTGTAGTGTACACCGTGTTTGTGTGTATGAGTGCGGTGCCATCAGTCACTTACTCACTTATCGTGAGTTTCTTGAGTGCAAGTTGCAGTGCCATATTGTCAGTACACTTTCAGTGCAGAAAGATGTACAGAAAGAGCTTCAGTCCGTTCAGCGCAGGACGTTCCTGAGCCGTGCGCACGTTAGGGGTGCCCCCAGTCAAACAATAACGTGAAAAAAGCAAATAAAATAATCCACTCCAAAAGGAGAAAAAAAGCAAATAAAATAATCCACTGGTCAACCTTGTAGAGTACATACATCCTAGGCAATATGTAGTCTCATATCTCGGTGTCCTCGTCGTCGTCATCGTCGTCCGAGCTTTCTGGTTTCCACTCTCTTTCCTCCTCCATCTCTGCCTCCTTGTTCTTCCCTGCAGTCTGCTGCTTGAGTTTAAGGTCCTCCAATCTTCTCTTGAGCAGACAGATTAGGCCCCTCGAACCCTCCTCGGTCAATACATTTGGAAAAGCTAGAATATATATTATATACACAAGAACATTAATAGAATTAAATTCAAACCACACATGTTAAAATGAACGGTAACCAAATACCAACATGTCTCTCACTTGGACAATTTCATAAAAAGACAGATGGAGTTGTACTTACTTCCCGTCTGTGACAGGACGGTTCCCATCTGTGTTTGCACTACTACCAGTTGAGATGGGACTTAAACTTCCAACAACCCAGTACAAATACCACTCGAAAAAGTATGTGTATCTCTGTCTGTGGGGAGAAGATTTGGAATGGCTTGACAGAGGATGTCAAACACAGCAGTAATATATCACAATTCAAAACATTGCTCAAGCGTATTACCCTGGCTAAATACAGTTTATCATAGGTGTGTGTGTGTGTGTGTGTGTGTGTGTGTGTGTGTGTGTGTGTGTGTGTGTGTGTGTGTGTGTGTTAAACAATACTAATATCTAACTAAAGCAGTCATAATCACTATGGATCCTGGTGGATCTCTACAGTGACACAAGTGTGGGTTGGGTACGGTTGTTATTTGTTTTTCTCTTTTTTGTCTCTGATTAATGTATTGTTAAACTGATAATTATGCTGAGTATTTCTAATGCTGTGCTGAGTAGGATGGGCACTTATAAGCTTTTAAGCTTCAGCCCATGCCTTTTGATCACCTTCACGGGTCTTCATTATTTTTTCCTTCTCTGCTGATGTAAACCGTGCACTTGAATCTGTTCTGTGAAGATGTTCAAATAAACTAAACTAATAGTATATATTCTAAAGATGAGACAAATACACTTCGCTGACAGAGTGATAGTAAGCATGGAGGAGTATGGTCAGCTGACCACTGTGGTCTAGTCAGCAAGCTCTCTCACCAATGTGCCATTTCAGACTGGACTATTGAATGGAAGGCAGAGAAATACACCAATATATTTGGCAATCGATTTAGGATTCGAAAATATCCATTACATACCTCTGGACATCATCCAACAAGCGTTTCTTCTCCTGGCCAATCTTCTGGGTAATTTTCTGACGCCTTTTGTTGCGATCTGCAAAATAGTATTACAAAAAGCTGTGATTTGGGCTCTGTCCAGTGAATGAATGAAATATATTATGTATAGTTATAGTTTTACAGGCAATGTAAGTTTTGCCCTCTTGATTAATTGGTTTGCAATTTAATTGCTGTGTAACGAACAAAACTGACATACTGCAAGAGCCAGCAAAATAATTTCACAATACATACCATTCTGTCTGTAGAGGTAGTGTTTCTTCTGACAGATGCTCACAAAAAGCGATTCTATGGAGAGCTGCAAACAATGCATCTCTGATGCCACAGAACTGGCTGCTGCACTTCCTAATAAAATAAAATAAAAGTGTTCACACAAGTTCTAAAAATGTACTCATTGTCAGCCGTCAGATTGATTCTTCCCCACACACATTGATGCGTGCGATTCTATGGAGAGCTGCAAACAATGCATCTCTGATGCCACAGAACTGGCTGCTGCACTTCCTAATAAAATAAAATAAAAGTGTTCACACAAGTTCTAAAAATGTACTCATTGTCAGCCGTCAGATTGATTCTTCCCCACACACATTGATGCGTGTTGTCCATGTGAGGACATTGTTCTTACCGGTACTGGCCCACTGCTTCACATCAATGACCCACTGTTGCAGCATGTCATCTGTGCACTTAAACTGTTCCTGCAGCTTCCCGAGTCCCTCCGTTACCTCCAAAGTCTTCTCGACAGTCTGCAAAATTGCAATACAGAACACTGTAATTTACAAATGTGTTCATGAAATAGCCTTTGAAGTTGAATCATGATCAGAGTTACACATTACGTTTTTTTAAGAAAATAACATACCTTTTTGTATCTGGAAGACAAAGCGGAGTGTAGGCCAATGGCTTTACGGAGATTCCACCCCATGGCATGGACCGTAAGCATGTCAGTTCTTACTGTAACACAAATCCAAATAAGATTGTTGAAAATGTTTAGTGTACCTTTGCAGGCTAAAAGTAGCAGGGGGTTAAATAAGCTTACAAACCTGACTTCATCATATACTTGGTGGTCAGGGCACATCTGGACAGGAAACTGTTGACCTGCTCAACCTCTTCACCGAGTGGTCCCAACTCCCTCCAGGTTCCTCGCATTCAACTGGATCTATAGGAAGTATGAACAGTGTGGCCAGACGCATGGTCAATATTGATGCGTGAGTGACTGAGGTCACTAGGGTTATAGTTTGGGTCAGTCCAGGCCATTGTTCTGTGGCTAACATTGCCATGCATTGTGACAATCTAATTTACATCATCAAGCAGTATGACGCATCACCTCGCATTTTGTAGTGTGTGCTTTAGCATGCATGACAGACAAGCAAGGTTTCATGCTCAGAAGGGGTTGAAGATGGGCCAGGTTCTCCGACACCTTCGCCAGGTAAGGTACATATCTGCAGGTCACATCCATGGCCAAGAATGTGGCACTCTTGTACTCTTGCTGGAGAAACATCGGGTAGGCAAAGATTTCTCCTCTGTACATATTCAGACCTTGGGAGGGGGGGGGGTGATTAGGAGCATATTATTGTGCTTTAGAATTTAGATAATCATGATATATTTTTGTATGTTCAATTTATCAAGACTACATCAATACTAATACTAACCTCTATGAAGGAATCCGTGCCTACAAACAGCAACTTCAATGCCTTCTTCGTCCAACCTGTCTCCCTAGCAGCTCTCCAGTGCGAATTCCCACACGTCGCTTTTCCCGCAGTCTACCAAAGCACACTAGTTAGAATATACAGTATTAATAGTTTATTAGATAGCAGGGCTCAATACTGAAACATACAGTCAAGACTTTTTTTTGGCTGAGCCATGTTTCACTTGTTTAAAACTTACACTTGGTACAACTCCTCTGACCTCCTCAACAAAAGTTGACACCTCAGAGTCTTTTGCCAAGAACAAGCCATCAAAGAACCCTGGCTCTTCACTCCTACATACACACGTTTTCAAAACCAGGTCACAAAGTCACATTCAACAGCCACCATGTCCGGGGTACAAGCAGGACAGACAAAGCGTTCATCTCCGTGGAGCTGGTTCTCAATAGACTTGCAGTACATATACTGCAGAAAGCTCGTCTGAAAATAACCTGCGTTCACTTTGCCAGTCTGAAAATATATAATAAATAATATAACTGGTACATAAATACAATTAAATACACTGGCTTAACGACATGATCAAACTAATTACTCACTCTTCCAAACTGCTTTGTCCTCTGGTCCAACATGGCTGTGAAGGCTTGTCTAGACAACGCTGGAGCTGATGTCTTCATTGCCTCAAAGGAGTGGAAGACATCCTGGTGGAACAGTGTCTGGGCTTGCATGGTTCCAGGCCAGTAGCCACTTCTGACAAAGTCCCTGACCTCCGGAGACCACTGCTTAGAGCACTGTTTGCACGACAGCACTGGGAGGCGAAGATCATAGCGGCCTGAGAGTAAATGAGACATAGCAAGGAACTTAAGTAATGTCTATTAAACACATACGGTGTGTGCATCTACATAGATGAAGACTTAAATTCCTACCATTTATGGAAACCAGTATGATGGCTCTACCAGCTGAGACTGAAACATCAAACGTGTCACAGGTGCATATCTTTCCAGGATATGCTGTTGGCAGCAAACAATCTGAAAGGGCAAAGGACAATCAGGATGAAATGTTTGGGTTGTGTGAAGGTACTGGGATAACAGGTTATAATGAGCCAATGTTGTCTGTTAATTGAAAAAGGGACCTTGTTCACAGATGATGTATTTCCCATCACTGAGATTCACCGACTCTGTTGGGGGAATGTATTTATAATAACCACACATGGTGGTTTGCCTATTGTGCAGAGTGTGACGTTCATGTACCAAACGATCACACTCTGCACAAAACGACTCTGAAGGCATACATTCCCCACAACGGATGACAGCTTCTCTCAAGTGACAGTGTTGACACGTCCTCTCCACGATGTTCTCCGCTGACAACACGTTGTCCACATTGTGGTCTCTTGCCTGTTGCCAGCCTAGTTGGACATCTTTCTGCCTTTGACTCCAAGTGTGAGACTCTGTTGGCTGCTCTACACAATCATACGCAGTGTCCTGAAGAAGCTCTTCGAGCATCTGCCTATTCAAATCTTCAGGGAGAGAAACACAGGCTTCTGAGTTGTCGCTGTAGCTTGGCTGGTAGCTTGGCCTTTAGCTCTCTATACGGAGATGTCATGAAATGTAGAGAAATGGGCATCAACTAACTGGAGTTAAAATAATTTCACATGCATGTACAACGAGAATGTACTTACCTACGTCTCAACAAACGCATCCCCAACCTCAGCAAGCGCTTCCAGTCTCTCCTTGGCGGACAATGGCTCGCTCTTTCTGCGTGTCGACATTTTACTGAAACAAAAATATTGGGAACAGTCAGCAACCAAACAGATATAAATACACAGACAAAACATGTGAAATTTCTCTTGTTTGTTTTCTCCACTCCCTATGGAGCATTTATGGATATGGGCCTTAACAGGACCTTATTACCTACAAATGTCTGTACAGGGAACTAAATTGATAGCAGTCAGGAGGATGAGGCTAGTCATCGAGACAGAACTCCCTGGAAAAAAGCTTGTGCTGTGGTAACCAACACAACGCTGGCATCAATCAGTAGGACATCCCAGACTTACCTCTGGAATCTGGACAGAATTACCATACTGTACATAACTACTACACCATACTGTATTCCTAACTACTCCAGCACGTAAATGCAGAGCTAACCATGCTCATGAACATTAGCATATGTAGCTGTGTCAACGTGTCTTTCTTGATATCGTCTTGAATTACCCCCTCCCAATATTTTGCACGCTCACTCGCTGCTGCAAAACAGCTTTTACCATGTATTTTTGTACCTCTATTGCCAACTTTATTCTATTGTATTTGTTTTAATACAATGACTGTTTAGATTTACCATAAGCAATGTCAACATAAGGTAATACACCACATGCATAGAAACAGCCGATTCGACTGGTATCACCCCATATAATCGGCGAAATCATCTGTTATCAGCACGTTTGAATGGTGCCAAAATGTTGATACTGGCATCCTCACCACATAGCCTGGTCAAGGTTTCCCCCTGGTGGACGTGTCATTTTGGTGCATGGAACTAGGAGCTACTAATATATACTATTCTCTGTCTATCAGGACGTAACTCGAACGGCGCTGAGTCAGGTCTGGTGGCCTTCACAACGCTCGGCACGGCGACTCGCTCGGCTAGCGCCTCGCTCGGCGGTGCCTCACGTAGCTCATGGCCACCAGACACGGCGCGCCTCCGTCAGGACATCAGTGATAATGACAATCGCTATGACATACTGAACAGTGAGGATGCCAGTATCAACATTTTGGCACCATTCAAACGTGCTGATAACGGATGATTTCGCCGATTATATGGGGTGATACCAGTCGAATGGGGTGCATAGAAACCGTAATCGAGGATCATAGCCTATAGGTAAACCAAGAACGTATCAGTACAAAGGTTGAATGTAAAAGATAATAATAAAAGTAGGCCTACATTGAAACTATAACCCGGGACCTATAAATCCTATGGCACGTACGTTACAAGTCGGCTAAAGAGCCATGGCCTAATACGCAAGCAGCACCGTATAGCCTACACTATTGATTGATTGATTGAAATATGTATTAACAGTTTGCAGAATTACAGTACATTTCAAGCACAAACTCAATACAAAGACTGTTAACTGTGAGTGGACGACCCAATTAAGCATTACACTTGTTTACAAGAGGGTTCATCAAAACATTTAGAGACGTACAAATAGACACTTCTATATAGTCAAAGAACAGAACAGGAATTCATCATAAGGGAGGTAAAAAGGGAATGCTAACAACAACAATAGCATGCTAACGAGCTCTGTAAATAGTAGTTAGTAGCTAGCTTAGCCTAATATTTAGACTCCCGTAGAGGCGTAGACGCATTCATCGATTCTGCTTGAAAATGTCAAAATCGAATATATTTAGAATACGAGTCTAAATCTTAGGCTAGAGCTCGTTAGCATGCTATTGTTGTTGTTAGCATTCCCTTTAGCTATGGACCACTGCTAGCAGCTAACATGCTACTAACACTGAAACAACAATACAGTTGTGATTTATAGCAATAAATCTTACCTTGGCTCGAATATTCACCTGTACAATAAACAGACTGGCTAGTAGTAGTGGGTACTATAGGCTGTGGCTAGGCTAAGTAAGTAAAGTCTGAGGACAACCATTCACGACAACAAAAACAATGCAATGAATGTTATTATGCATAAACATTAGGGTTAGCCCCTAAGGGTTAGCCTGGCAGCAAAAACACTTCCGGTTCAGTGTATTTTTTTTTTTTTAAATAAATACAATCCAGAGTGATTTACAGTAAGCAAGAACAACACCTGGTACATCAAATACATAGAAATAGTCATCAAACATCATCAGTAGCGATTAAAATATTATTTTATTGAGTATTGTTTAAAATATCGCAAACGTACGAGTCCAAATTGGTGATTATGCACGGGACCGGGGAACTTCCGGTCAAAAATAAAATAAAAAAGAATTATTCTTATTAATGAATATAATAATAACAATCCATAGCGATTTGCAGTAAGCAAGAACAACACCTGGTACATCAAATACATATAAATAGTCATCAATAAATCATCAGTAGCGAGATTTGATATTGTTTAATATCGCAAACAAATCGACAGCCGGGCAGCCTCGTGACGTCACGTCAACGTATAGAAGTGAACGGGGAGGAAATAAAGTACATATACACGGATTGTCGGGGAATCTAGTGTCATATGCACCCATTTGCAGTGTGCCAATCCGTGGTATTTCACCGTATTTGCGTGCGACCGGGTTGATGACACAGAACTCCATACATGGGCATAGAGCTGGCCTGTTCTAACATCACAACACTCCATATTTGGGCATGCCTGACACAGAACTCCATACATGGGCATAGATCTGGCCTGTTCTAACATCACAACACTCCATATTTGGGCATGCCTGACACAGAACTCCATACATGGGCATAGAGCTGGCCTGTTCTAACATCACAACACTTCATATCTGGGCATGCCTGACACAGAACTCCATAATCGTTGCTTTCAGGAGAAAACCTCATAACTCCATTTTTGAGGTTTTATATTTTTTTAGCATAAATCAGTTGTATTGAAACCCTTACGTCTGTGTGTTGTTTCGGAAATATTGAACAAATGGAAAGTGGGGTGCAGTACGTAGTCGACAAATGACAACCCACCTCATCTCCTAACCTAACCATAACCGCAAGCACGGGAGCAGACGCTAGTCCGACATGGGGATGAATGTCGGACTAATGCCCTGTCTGAAAAGCATCCACCTCCCGTAAAAAGTGCTTTGGACAAAAACCACTTAACTCCATTGGACCCTCAAAATGTCTGCTAAAGCAACTAACTCCACCACCTCTCTCCCTCTCACGGAAGTAATTGACAATATATAAAGTTACAACACCAACTGTGATGAGGCTGTATTGCTTTGTTTTAAAAATATAAGCTTTTCTTCATTTCCTGAAAAAATTATATTTTTAATTTTCTGAAAAGTGAACATTTTGGAGTCCTCCCGACAGCAGAGATATATAGGAATAAAGGGACACAGAAATCTCCATATATGGGCATAAAGGGACACAGACAGATGGGTGGAACGGGTACTCTGACACGGGTACAACGGGTACTCTGACACGGGTACAACGGGTACTCTGACACGGGTACAACGGGTACTCTGACATGGGTACAACTTCCATCGTTACCGACTCGGTGCTCTACAGCCGGAACCGGTCTATAGTTTCAAAAAAATCACACCCGTGTGAAGTGAGGGACGCTAATATATTAAAGTCTAACTCATGTTGATTAGGTGATGTAATGGTGATGTAAAACAAACGGTGACAACACAATTAACCATTAACAATAAAGAGACAATATGACGTAATGAGGCACATTATGACGTAAGTTTTTCCTTCATTGTCAATGCGTTTACAAAACAAACTTTGAACTAAAGACAAACATTAAACCTGTGTATAGGAGGCGCACCTCAAAAATGGAAAATAGCAAGGCCTTCTTATATCGATATAAAACGCCTTAGAACGAGTACACTCGGCCTGAGCACCGAATCTGTTAATGCTAGTCATTAAGCTACTGATATAGACTGAAGAAATTAAAGCGGGTCATGTTTGCATGTTTGGAATTGTAGCAGCTGAAATCAATAATATATCAGTATTCCGATATGAATCTGCGGGCCGCATTAAGTGAAGGCTGCCCATGTATGGTCTATGACGTCAGTCATCTACGACACACCAACTTGGCCTACATGTGACATCATGTCTATGTCACACGTAGGCACGCTAACCTATATAAGTGCTTACCCACACAGTAGGACTGCATTCCTTCAAGTCATTCATTCAAGGTATTCAGGACTGCATGCTTTTACAGGGAGAAACCTATAAACTACTGTGTGAAATGCTGCGTTGGACGGTGCACCTAAAAGGGCTTCCAAAGACATCGTATGATGCTGCTGTAGCAGTGGACCACAAAGTGTACTGCTTTAGAGGAGACTTTATCGAGTCCGAGCGTCGGACTGAAGTGCATGTCTTCAACACAATGTCTTTATGCTGGACCGAGTTGCCTCCAGAGACACCTAAAAGAGGACAACGCCCCCTTGAGGTTCGCCCCATAAAAACCAGCCGCACAGCTGTGTTGATCGACCCTTTCATCTACATCTGGGGGGGACTTACTGACACATGGAACTACAGAAAGGTGCTTCATGCATTTGATGTCGACGACCACAGACTGCTCACACCCAAGGTTTCTGGGACTGTTCCAGAGGGGAGACAAGGCCACTCAGCCTGTGTTGTTGCGAAGGTCATGTTTATCCATGGAGGATGGACTGGGAATAGATTCACTAATGACATCTACAAGTTGGACACCACCATGATGGTCTGGACTTTAATTAACACCAGAGGAACTCCTCCATCTGCTTCAGCATGCCACTCTCTCACCATCATCGGGACAAAGATGTATGTATTTGGGGGCTGGGGGGATCAGTACTACAACACCATCAGAGTGTTTGACACAGAGACCAACCTTTGGCTGAACACACCTTCTGCACAGCCTCTTCCAGAAGGACGCTACAGTCATTCAGCCTTTTCCTACAATGGAGAGCTGTACATATTTGGTGGCAGGAAGAATAACCAGGACTTAAATGATCTGTGGAAATTCAGTCCAGTGACGTTCACCTGGAAGACGGTTGAGTCCAAAGGGAATGTTCCGTGTTTAAGCACTTATTACACAATATGGAGTCACATGGTATGCTTTTGCATGGTGGGAGATCGTATCATCCTCTTTGGAGGACATAGATCATACAACACAGTCGATGATGACCTGTATGTCTTAGACTTGAGTCCTAGTCTGAAGAGCTTATGCAAGCTGGCAGTTATTCAGTACGGTCTGGATCAGTCTGAACTCCCACACAACATCAGGTGGGAACTGGCAGCCATGACAACCAACAGCCAATAAACAAGAGGACACAAAAAAAAGTTAAAAAAGAGGCTACTAAAAAAAGAATAAAAAGGGGCAGCAATCAACAAGTTGTGTCCACAGATTGTGAGACACATGGATGAAGAGAGCCCTGTGGTTTCTACAGAATTTTGAAGAAAAAGTGTTAAGTATCAAGAATTTGTGGAATGCAGCCTAGGTCTCTCTCCCAATTGCTCTGTCGGGTGAGCTCACTGAAGCGTGAAGTACCATAAGACACACACCTCTCTCTCTCTCAATTCAATTAAATTCTCTCTCTCTCTCTCTCTCTCTCTCACACGTGTACACAACAAGTGAGTGTGTGTCTTCATTGAAAAAAAGGCGTTGTAGGAAAAAGAACACAAACCCCTCTCCCCCCTCCCCCCTCTCCCTGTCAATCACAGCGACTACTGGCCAATCACATCTGGGTTTTCCTAAAACTTCGATGGGATCCATTCCATGATAAAAGGTCCAAGCTTAGAATCTCATTGTATTATAAATCAAAAGAAAGTAATGCAGGTCTAAAACGACCTGCATTACTGCATACAATAAATGGTTGTAGTAGCCATTTACAAATTAAAGTGAAGGCAGTATTTGGCAAATTTGTGCTGTGTGGAACAAGCTTAATGTATCTTTATTTGTATTGTCTTGATCACTCGACCCACTCGAAAAAAATAACATGATGGGAACTATGCACAAAAGAAATAGCACTGTGGAGGAGTTCTATAAAAAACTGGGACCACAATATCCTGCATTTCAAATGTTTGCTTCAAAGATCCTCAGTATGTTTGGCACAACATATCTCTGTGAGCAGGCTTTCTCTGTGATGAATATCAATAAATCCAAACTGCGCTCACAGTTGACAAACAGACATCTAAATGACATTATGAAAGTTTCAACTACTCAGAAGCTGGTCCCTGATGTTGACAAGTTGGTTAAAGCAAAGAGATGCCAGGTGTCAGGCATGAAGTAAAACAGTTTTGAGCTGAACTTTTTCTATTTGGGTTTTTTCCCTTCCTTTTTAATTGATTATGCATGCATGAAGCATTGAGTGTCATTATTTTTTGTTTGACATTTTCTGAGAACTTCTGAACTTCAATAAAAACACAAAACTGAGTTTATTGTCTGAGTTTGATTTGCTGAAAGTAGGCCTGCATATGTAATGCAGATGTAAACGTTTGCTGACAGGTGATCAACAGCTGACACATAACAAAAGCCACACATTACTGAACAGAAACTGCAGATATTGTGCTGACATGGTAATAGCTCTCAGGTGATCAACAGCTGAAACATAACAAAAGCCACACATTACTGAACAGAAACTGCAGATACTTTGCATATTTGCAGATGTAAATGTTTGGCATGGTAATAGCTCCCAGGTGATCTACACCTGAAACATAAGAACAAAAGCCACACATTACTGAACAGAAACTGCAGATATTGTGCTGACATGGTAATAGCTCTCAGGTGATCAACAGCTGAAACATAACAAAAGCCACACATTACTGAACAGAAACTGAAGATACTTTGCATATTTGCAGATGTAAATGTTTGGCATGGTAATAGCTCCCAGGTGATCTACACCTGAAACATAAGAATAAAAGCCACTTATTACTCAACAGAAACTGCAGATATTTTACATTAGCAGATGTAAACAGGTAGACAAGTAATGTCTTTACTTCAAATTGAAATGTTTTACTTTCAAATGTTTTGTTGGGGATCCTTATTGCATTGTTTAATAATTACAGTAGAATGTATATATGTAACGGGTAGAAGAAATACTCTGTTTATTGTAGTGAAATTCCTGCTAATATATGTCTATAGTTTATCCTCCTGCGTGAGTGGTTGTTTGGCGCCCCCTACTGGTAGCCTATAAATGTGACCGGAAACGGAAATTCCCCACAGTCTGACTAGCTATCTGCTGTGGTGAGTGTGAATTGTCCGGTGCTCCTCTGAAAAAGTATTATAAAGTACACAAAAGCTAACGTGAGATTTGCTGTATGATACACAGTCATGTAACAACTTTGAAGATGCTATCCCAGTGTATTTTCGTTTTGTGTTTGTTGCTCACGTTGGTTGTACTATTTATTTTGATACTGAAGACAATGTTATCTTTCCTATAGACGTCACAACCAGTGGAGGAGCTAACCAAAATATGTTTGTGCTTATGAACCACTCATTTGCAGGTAAATGTTGTTGCACTATGTTTTGTATTAAGTCAGAGATGTTTACAAGTTCAAAGTTCATATTGTATTGTGGACCGTGGACGCCATTTTAGAATAATGCGCATCGCGCCTAAACGTGGTGGCTGCTGTATATTCTGTGTACCACCAGAGGGTGCTGGTATGCAGTTTATTAATTCATTTTGGCTACCGTCTTGTATTTCTGTTTCATTTCTATATAAAAAGGATGTTGTAGGTTAAAAGCAAGTTAAAAAGATATTGTATTTGAATTCATTGTAAAGCATTAATGTTAAGACCCAGTTAAAACCACTATACGATCACATGTTAAAAAGAATATTGTAAACCATTGTAAAAAGACATCTGAATGCATTTAATGTAAAATGTAAAGTATTATTTAAGATGTTCTGTACTACACAGTCTGACTAGCTATAACCAGTGGAGGAGCTAACCAAAATATGTTTGTGCTTATGAACCACTCATTTGCAGCTACCTCAGTAAAAGAACCACAACACCCAACCCAGTGCCTCTGTGTGTGTGTTGCATGACGGGACGGGTACACAACCGTTACATATATATATATATACACACACACACACACACATATATGTAGTTATAGCAGTGACTGACTGAGACATCGAGCGCGCGTCCGCAACTGGCTGTGGCCCCCATCAAGTGACCTTTTGACCAATGCGGCCCTCACCCCAAGTTGAGTTTGACAGGCCTGGGTTAGAGCATACGCCTTTCATGCGGAAGGTTGTGGGTTCAAACCCCGCCTAGGGTCGACGTCAGCAAGGGCATGCGGTCGCAACGGGTTCCGAGGCACCCGTTACAGCGGGGGTCGCCAACCTTAGGCACGCCAACGATGGCACGCCGGGTGGTATCGGCTGGCCAGATTCTGGGAGAATCTTTTTTTTTTCTTCTCAGTATTACATTAATTGCAAATCCCCTTGCATGTGCATGTTGTAAAATAAATTATACCTTCTGTAGTATTCATGCTGAGTTTTATACCTAGGTGCTGCTCACCTATATGCAACACATTGTGACTGTGAGCTTGTAGATCGGCTGTTTTCAACGTCATATTCGCAGGACGCCGGTGTGCGACTGCACACATGTTGTTGTGGCTCCGTGTGAGAGAACATTGCAAAAATGGCTAAAGAGGCCAAATTAGATTCCCGAGCATTCCAGCCCACATGGAGAGATGAATATGGATTTGTTCCGCAGCAAGATCATGCTGTCTGCGTTTTATGTCTTGAGAATGTTGTGTGTCTGTTTGAAACGAGACACGAAAAATCTTTCATAGACACGGCAGACAAGACAGAGGCAATACAAAGGGCTTTGTCCGCTTACGACAAGCAAACCAACACACTGAAAGCTTTTACCACTGCTAAACACCATGGCACTGAAGCAAGTTATCAAACATGCCCACTGCATCGCAAAACGTGGTAAGCCATTCACCGACGGCGAATACATCAAAGAGGCATTCCAGTTAAGTGCAGATGCTTTGTTTGATGGCTTGCCAAATAAAGAGACAATCAAGTCCAGAATAAAATAAATTCCCATGCAGAACTGTCCAGCGACGCATAGAAGAAATGGCAGAACATGTTAATTCACAGCAAACTGCTGGGTTGAAAGATGCCACTGTATTTAGTGTTGCACTTGATGAGGGCGTGGATATAAATGAAATGCCACGTTTGGCAGTAATAGCAAAATACTGTGATTCGACTGTAAGAGAAGAACTTTGCTGCTTAAAACCAATGCCCGACACAACAAAAGGTGCCGATGTAGCAAAGGTGTTTCTTGACCATTTTAAGGAACGAGGGGTTGATATCATAATCATGATAAGACATTTGCAGTGACAACAGTAGTCTGAAAACCCACCTTTTCAGACTCCACCATAGCACTTACCCAACCCCCTTAGACAGCACTTTTTAGACTAGATAGCATTTGATACAGACTTATAGCATGTTATGTAGACAGCACAATAATTGCATTGTATGTAGTCATAGCACTTCATAGTATATATATACAGCATAGTATAGTATATATGTATAGTTTATATGTACAGTGTCATTATATAGATATGTTCTAGCTACGTTCTTAGCTTACGCATGTTTCTTGATAAATGCTTTTTATATATGTGATGTATTCCCATGCTTTTTGTTCCTGCTTAATGTAAGTCGCTCTGGATTAAGAGCGTCTGCTAAATGCCTAAATTGTAAATTGTACAACAGACGGCGCTGCTGCCATGACTGGGAAAAACAGGAGCTGTCAAATTGATTGAGGATGAAGTCGGCCATGCCGTCATGAAACTGCACTGCATAATACACCAAGAAAACCTTGTCAAATTCAGATCTTAATAAGGTTATTATTATTACAGTGACCAACATTGTTAACTTCATAGTTAAGCGATCTGCTCTCACACACCGCCAGTTCCAGTCCCTACTCAAGGAAATGGATGTAATGCAAAGATCCACAGATATCCCTCTTCATTCAGCAGTTAGGTGGCTCAGCTGTGGGAAAGTGTTGGAGAGATTTGTAGGCTGTTTTGACGCTATAAAAGCCTTCCTTGCGGAAAAGGGCCAAAACTACCCAGAACTGGAGGATGATGAAACTCAAGTGGGTGATGAAACTCATGTTTCTGGCGGATATCACTGGGCATCTGAACGAGCTCAATCTCCAGTTACAAGGTGCGGCAAACGGTTTTGGACATGTATGAAACGTGGGCTACTTTTGTCGGCAAGCTGCCGGTCTTTAAAAAAGACATTGCGACCTCCGTTTTCCGCTATTTCAAGCACGTAGGGGAGCTCGTACTGAAGCTGTTAGCGGAGGCCGAGGCTGAGCACCGCGAGCACCGCATCGACACCACTGAGATCGGCAAATACATCGGTGACCTGGAATCTGAGTTCTTGAGACGATTTGTGGACTTTAGGAAATATGGCGACATGTTCTCTCTTTTGATCAAGCCCGACAGCTTTGATGGACACGAGTTTGATTCATCTCTGATAGACTGGCTGGGCCGATTTATAAAAAAAACAATGTTTTCTATGTCAAGGACCACCAAAATTACAGTATATGTAATTGGGCGCCGACCCCCATCTGAAAATATGCTGTTCCATGGGTCCCCCAACTGTGATGAGGCTGTATTGCTTTGTTTTAAAAATATAAGCTTTTCTTCATTTCCTGAAAAATGTATATTTTTAATTTCCTGAAAAGTGAACATTTTGGAGCTCGGTGTTCTACAGCCGGGCACCGGTCTATAGTTTCAAATAAATCACACCCGTGTGAAGTGAGGGACGCTAATATATTAAAGTCTAACTCATGTTTATTAGGTGATGTAATGGTGATGTAAAACAAACGGTGACAACACAATTAACCATTAACAATAAAGAGACAATATGACGTAATGAGGCACATTATGACGTACGTTTTCCCTTCATTGTCAATGCGTTTACAAAACAAACTTTGAACTAAAGACAAACATTAAACCTGTGTATAGGAGGCGCACCTCAAAAATGGCCTTCTTATATCGATATAAAACGCCTTAGAACGAGTACACTCGGCCTGAGCACCGAATCTGTTAATGCTAGTCATTAAGCTACTGATATAGACTGAAGAAATTAAAGCGGGTCATGTTTGCATGTTTGGAATTGTAGCAGCTGAAATCAATAATATATCAGTATTCCGATATGAATCTGCGGGCCGCATTAAGTGAAGGCTGCCCATGTATGGTCTATGACGTCAGTCATCTACGACACACCAACTTGACAATTTACAATTTAGGCATTTAGCAGACGCTCTTAATCCAGAGCGATTTACATTAGGCAAGAACAAAAGTATGGGAATACATCACATATATAAAATGCATTTATCAAGAAACATGCGTAAGCTAAGAACGTGACTAGAACATCTAGTATCTATATAATGACACTATACATATTAACTATACATATATACTATACTATGCTATTATACAATGCAATTATTGTGCTGTCTACATGACATGCTATAAGTCTGTTTCAAATGCTATCTAAGTCTAAAAAGTGCTATCTAAGGGGGTAGGATAAGTGCTATGGGCCATGATGGAGTCTGAAAAGGTGGGTCTTCAGACTACGGCGGAAGATTGGGAGTGATGCTGCAGTTCTGATTGCAACGGGAGTGCATTCCACAGTTTGGGGCCAGAAGGGAGAAGAGTTTGGGACGTGTGGAGCGTTGTCCCGGCGTTTTTAGTGAGGGTACTTCCAGCTTTCCTGCGTTGGCTGATCTGAGTGCGTGGGAGGGTTTGTAGGGTTCAATCATGCTTGCAAGATATGGGGGAGCCATACCTTTGGTTGCTTTGAATGCCAGCATCAGAGTTTTGTATTCTGTGCGGGCAGCGACTGGGAGCCAGTGCAGGGAGCGGAGCAGGGGGGAGACATGTGAGAATTTTGTCTGGTTGAAGACCAGACGAGCTGCGGCATTTTGGATCAGTTGGAGAGGCTTAAGTGCACATGCCGGTAGGCCAGTAAGGAGCGAATTACAATAGTCAAGTTTTGACAAGACTGTTGTCTGGATTAGGAGCTGGGCTGATTCCTGGGTGAGGAACGGTCTAATTCGTAGTATGTTATAGTGTGAACCTACAGGATCGAGTGACAGCTGTGATGTGAGTTTTAAACGAGAGCTGACTGTCCAGGACAACACCAAGGTTCCTGGCTGTTGGGACAGACGTTACCAGGGCGTTGTCTACGGAAATAGTTAGCTCCCGCATAGGGCAGGACTTAGCTGGGAAGAAGAGAAGCTCAGTCTTGTCTGGGTTCAGCTTGAGGTGGTTGGAGGACATCCACTGTGAGATGTCAGCCAGGCATGCAGTGATGCGCTCTTCCACCTGAGTGGCAGAGCGCATCACCTGAAAAGGTGAAGGTGAAGGATAGAAACAGTTGTTTGTCATCGGCATAGCAGTGATAGGATATAATGTGAGCAGAGATGATAGTGCCAAGGGATTTGGTGTACAGTGAGAAAAGGAGGGGACCAAGTACAGATCCCTGTGGGACCACAGTTTGGAGGGTTCGGGGGGATGATAGCAGACCTTTCCAGAAAACCTGGTAGGTCCGGTCGGTGAGATAGGAAGAGAACCATTTTAGTGCTGCCCCGCCGATGCCTAGATCCGCTAGGGTGTCTAGGATCAGCTGGTGGTTCACTGTGTCAAATGCTGCCGATAGGTCTAGGAGAATCAGGACAGCAGAGTGGGAAGCAGCCTGGGCAGCATGTAGTGCTTCTGTGACTGCCAGCAGGGCAGTTTCTGTGGAGTGTGCCTTCTTGAATCCTGATTGGTTGGGATCCAGCAGGTTGTTCTGTGAGAGAGCTGGTTGGAGACAACACGTTCAATGCTTTTAGACAGAAATGAAAGGAGTGATACCGGTCTGTAGTTCTTGACATCTGAGGGGTCAAGGGTTGGTTTCTTGAGGAGTGGAGTTACTCTGGCTGACTTAAGGGCAGATGGGACGCAGCCTGAGGTTACTGAGGTGTTGATGATGGAGGTGATGAAGGGGAGCAGATCAGGTGCGATGGTCTAGAAGATTGGAGACGGGACAGGGTCGAGAGGGCAGGTGGTAGGTCTAGTGGATGTCACTAGTTGTAGGACCTCGTCTGGGGAAAGAGGAGAGAAGGAGGACATGCATGATAAGTTGGGGTTAGTGTTGGTTGAGTCAGATGCCACTTCATGGGGGAGGGGGGAAAGGAGCTGCTGATATCGTCAACCTTCTTCTCAAAGTAGTTGACAAAAACATCAGCAGTGAGGGATGCAGGTTGAGTGGGGGGAGGGGGCTTAAGGAGGGAGGAGAAAGTGGAGAAGAGTTTCCTTGGGTTAGAAGTACAGGATTGGATTTTGGTGTGGTAGAAAGAGGTTTTAGCAGTGGTTAGTGAGAGGGAGAAGGCAGAGAGGAGTGAGTGAAAGTGGGAAAGGTCATCAGGTAGCTTTGTCTTGTGCCACCTTCTTTCGGCTGCCCTTAGAGGTGTTCGTTCAGATCTGAGAGTTTCAGATAACCAGGGAGCCGGTGGACATGAGCGAGCTGGCCTGGATGAGAGCGGGCAGTGTTGGTCGAATGCAGATGAGATAGAGGAGAGGAAGGATGAGGTTGCAGTGTTAGGTGAGAGAGAGAGGAAGGACTCCAGGGAGGGTAGAGAGGAGAGAATAGAGGATGAGAGGGAGGAGGGGTTTAGGGACTTGAGATTGCATCGGGTGGTGATGTTCGGAGGGTTAGTAGGTTTGGGCGGGAGGGTGGAGAGAGAGAGGGAGAAGGTTATGAAGCGGTGGTCAGACCTGA
Source organism: Electrona antarctica (assembly GCF_951216825.1). Taxonomy (NCBI): domain Eukaryota; kingdom Metazoa; phylum Chordata; class Actinopteri; order Myctophiformes; family Myctophidae; genus Electrona; species Electrona antarctica. The sequence goes on from NC_136790.1 coordinate 55,798,078, forward strand.
TTAAGGGGGTAACAGAGAGTGTAGAGGGAGAGCAGGCTCTGGAGAACACAAGGTCCAAAACATTACCAGCCTTGTGAGTGGGATGGGAGGGAGATAGGGAGAGGTCAAATGAGGCCAGAAGGGATGTAACGGGAAGATACTTCTCTGCTGTAGGTAGGTTGAAATCACCCAGTAGGATCAGGGGGGTGCCATTCTCCGGAAACGAGCTGATCAGAGAATCTAGTTCTTCCAGGAAGTTCCCAAGGGTTCCTGGGGGGCGATAGAGCACAATGAGGGTTAGGGGGACTGGTTGTGATATTGAGATAGCATGAAATTCACATGTGGACAGAGAAAGGTGAGAGAGATTTAAGACACGGAAATTCCATTTGGGGGACATTAGTAGTCCTGTACCACCCCCTGCACCTGTTGGGCGAGGGGTGTGGGTGAACTTGTGAGAAACAGAGAGGGCGGCCGGGGTTGCAGTGTTATCTGGGGTAATCCAGGTTTCAGTCAGAGCAAGGAAATGCAGAGACTTGAGGGAGGCGTGGCCTGAAATGAATTCAGGCATTTTCTTCTTGGTAGCTGCGTGGCAGTTCCAGAGGCCTCCCTCCACCACCATGTGGTGACTGGGTGAACGAGCTGGATAGATGAGATTTGAGGGATTTCTGAGACGGGAGAAGTGGTGACTAGGACGGCATGAGGAGGCCAGTATAGGGATGGTGGGATTGTACACAGATACAAATAGGTAATATATACAGTGGTAGTAATAATAATAAAAATAGTCGTAATAGTGATAATAATAATAATAATAGTAATAACAATAATAGGTAGTGAAAAAAGGATGATACAAAACCCTGGGAGGTGGCCTCCTTCGCTGGATGTGTCTGGATGTCCTGGTCTTTTAGCTTGGGCACTAGGCTATAATAGTTAGCCTGTGTGAGTTTGTTCGATAAGGATCGAGATTTAACCAGCCGTGAGCCAGAGTCTAGTGTGGGGGAACAGGGTAGACAGATGGGAGGAAAGCAAAGGAACTCAGAAAGCTCAGAGAAGTTTTGAAGAGAAAGACAAACAGAAAGAGTGAGTGACCGAGAAAGTGAACGATAAACAGATGTAGATGTTTTTAAAAGCAAGACAGACAGAAAGAGTGAGGGACCGAAAAAAGTGAACGATAAACAGATGTAGATGATATTAAAAAGAAAGACAGTGAGTTAAAGACAACCAGAAGGAGTGAATGAGTGAAATATTAAGAAGAAATATTAAGAAGAAAGACAGTACAGAAAAATGTTCGGAGTATGCTCCCACCTACTGTAACCAATTGCAGATATAACAGCAGATATCAGGATTCTGCTGTTAGCTCCTGTCACACCTACATGTGACATCATGTCTATGTCACACGTAGGCCCGCTAACCTATATAAGTGCTGACCCACACAGTAGGACTGCATTCCTGCAAGTCATTCATTCAAGGTATTCAGGACTGCATTCTTTTACAGGGAGAAACCTATAAACTACTGTGTGAAATGCTTTGTTGGACGGTGCACCTAAAAGGGCTTCCAGAGACACTGTATGATTCTGCTGTAGCAGTGGACCACAACGTGTACTGCTTTAGAGGAGACTTTATCGAGTCAGAGTGTCGGACTGAAGTGCATGTCTTCAACACTGAGTCTTTATGCTGGACCAAGTTTCCCCCAGAGACACCTGGAAGAGAACAACGCCCCCTTGAGATTCGCCCCATGCACAGCAGCCGTACAGCTGTGCTGATCGACCCTTTCATCTACATCTGGGGGGGAGTTACTGACAAATGGAACTACAGCAAGGTGCTTTATGCATTTGATGTCGACGACCACAGAATGCACACACCCAAGGTTTCTGGGACTGTTCCAGAGGGGAGGTGTGGCCACTCAGCCTGTGTTTTTGGGAAGGTCATGTTTATCCATGGAGGAGGGACCAAGACTGGATACACTAATGACATCTACAAGTTGGACACCACCACGATGATCTGGACTTTAATTAACACCAGAGGAACTCCTCCACCTGTTTCAGCATATCACTCTGCCACCATCATCGGGACAAAGATTTTTGTATTTGGAGGCCATGGGTCTTCCCACTACAACACCATCAGAGTGTTTGACATAGAGACCAACCAATGGATGAACACATCTTCTGCACAGCCTCTTCCAGAACAACGCCGGTGTCATTCAGCCTTTTCCTACAATGGAGAGCTGTACATATTTGGTGGCAGGCACTATAACCAGGACTTAAATGATCTGTGGAAATTCAGTCCAGTGACCTTCACCTGGAAGAAAGTTGAGTCCAAGGGGAATGTTCCATGTATAAGCACTTCTCACATGCTATGGAATAACATGGTATTCTGTTGCATGGTGGGAGATCGTATCATCCTCTTTGGAGGATATAGAACATACAACACAGTTGACCTGTATGTCTTAGACTTGAGTCCTAGTCTGAAGACCCTATGCAAGCTGGCAGTTATTCAGTACGATCTGGTTCAGTCTGAACTCCCACACAACATCAGGTGGGAACTGGCAGCCATGACAACCAACAGCCAATAAACAAGAGGACACAAAAAAAAGTTTAAAAAGAGGCTACTAAAAAAGAAAAAAGGGCAGCAATCAACAAGTTGTGTCCACAGATTGTGAGACACATGGACACAGAGAGCCCTGTGGTTTCTACAGACTTGAAGACACTTTTTTTTGGGCAAATTCAAATTCCTCTTTGAGGGGCCGCCCTAGTGTAGCGGTTAGAGCATACGATTTTCATGTAGAAGGTTGTGGGTTCGAACCCCGCCTGGGGTCGACGTCAGCAAGGGCATGCAGTCGCAACGGGTTCCGAGGCACCCGTTACAGTACATAGCGATAATTAACTTCCTGACTCTCGGTTTCCGAGTGAAGCGGCTTTCAAACTAAGAGTCTGGCCGTATTAAAAGACTGGGCGGTGGTCCTGGAGGACACTCTTTCCGACACCAGATGGGGGTGTCGGCGGTCAATGAGTTAACACGAGCCCTCCACAACCTTGATGGATCCTTGACTGCAGTGTTGATTTCCTCGACTTAAACAGATGAAAAATGTCCATCGACTAACCTTTTTCACTGACGAAAACTGAATAAAAACTAAACAAAAACTAGGCCATGATGACTAAAACTATGACTAATTATATTGGCACTGTTGGCAACATATAAAAACTAGAAAAGTCGTAATTTTGAAAAATTGCAAAGTGTGGTTGCCGCAATCACTTACATAGGCCCTTCCCACTAATTTTGCTAGCCAATTACAATGTCAAGTCACCCCTAAGTAATTCGGAAGAGATTTATCCCACAAAAATCCTGTTTTTGCAACAAACGGTTACATTTGTCGCATTTGCGGCCCCCCCTATGGATGAAAATGGAATTGCTGGGGTGGATTGGACGTTTGGTTCATGATTTGTGGCATTTCACTAACTTCGGATGACGATTAATGGACGAACGATACGGACATTTATTTTTCTAAAATTCTGAAAAAATGTAAACGCAATCAGATCGGTCTAGAGATCATGTGTACCGATTTCTGTGAGATTCGGACAAAATCTGAAGGTTTAGGGGAAAAAAGTGTGCTTTGAAGAACATTCAAAATGGCGGGAAATCTATCCTGACGGAAATGGGCCTATATGGGGAGAAGCGTCATGACCCAAGGAATCCAGGGAAAAGAGAATTTTGATTTCAGGGTTATAAGCCAACACATAAAGTTGGCTGTTATAGCGCCACCATGAGGCCGACCGATAAAAATACAAGTTCATTCAATTAGTAATTATTATAAATTCACCCTCCAAGTTTTGTAACTATAGCGCTTACGGTCTCCGAGGAAAAACTACTTGAATGTGAGTTTTCGCATTTTCCAATTCATGACAATGGGGAAATTGAATGCATGAATAAATTAATATCAATTAAACTATACAACATTTCTCTTAGCAATGAGATAGCACACCATTCCCGATTGTTCTGGTCGACATATGGCTCAAGTGCGTACCGTCAAAACTGTGGGACAAGTAGTGCGTCAAAATAAGTTACTCTAGAAGAATAAATAAAGTGTTACAATAGTCTAACCACACTAACTACACTAAAATGTTAGCAAGGGACTGGTGGACAAGAGATAATTTTATGCTTGGTTGTGCTCGGGTGTTGCACTCTGAAAATCTACAAACACACAACGCGTCACAGCGTGACGCGTTGTGTGTTTGTAGATCGGCTATTTTTTATGAGTAATATTGCCCAACACTGTTCTTGATGGTGTTACGCTTGCTCAAATCCCGCGTGCATGGGGCCTTTTGATTGGGTGTAGCGCCAGAAGGGCCCTCAGAGGGCTTGATTGGGCGCTAGACTAACTGGATGATGATACCACTTCCTGGGTGATGTCTAATCAGCCTGTGTAGCCTTACACGAACGGACAAACCAACTGGCCGCCTGGTTCTAGCCCAAATATAGAATTCCAGGCTGACGTCGTCGTCAACATGACATTGGGCATGTCTTGGGCAACAAGTTCAAATCCTCCAGATTAGATTTCATTGTTTCAAATGTTAACTTTTTTTTCTCGGCTTGTCTGTGACCTCAGTCCTGCACTGCACATTTAGTAAAACTTGTATCAGCCTGTTTCCATATGTTGATTGATTTAACAATGAAAAGCTGAATGCTGAAATAAAATAACATTTACTGCTGTTAAATAGGCAGCATTCATTTAACTTAAGTGTGGTAGCCTATATCTTAACTTAAGTGTGGTCAGCCCAGCTCCTAATCCAGACAACAGTCTTGTCAAAACTTGACTATTGTAACTCCCTCCTTACTGGCCTACCGGCATGTGCACTTAAGCCTCTCCAACTGATCCAAAATGCCGCAGCTCGCTTGGTCTTCAACCAGCCAAAATTCTCACATGTCTCCCCGGTCGCTGCCCGCACAGAATACAAAACTCTGATGCTGGCATTCAAAGCAACCAAAGGTATGGCTCCCCCATATCTTACAAGTATGATCGAACCCTACAAACCCTCCTGCGCACTAAGATCAGCCAATGCGGGGAAGCTTTAAGTACCTTCACTAAAAACGCCGGGACAACACTCCACACTGCACACTCTTCTCCCTTCTGGCTCCAAAACTATGTAATGCACTTCCCATTACAATCAGAACTGCAGCCTCACTCCCAATCTTCCGCCGTAGTCTGAAAACCCACCTTTTCAGACTCCATCATGGCACGTAGCACTTACCCTAGCCCCTTAGATAGCACGATAGCATGTTACGTAGACAGCACTAAAATTGCATTTTATGTATTCATAGCACTTTATGGTATAGTATAGTATAGTATAGTATAGTATAGTATAGTATAGTATAGTATAGTATAGTATAGTTTATATGTATAGTTTCATTATATAGATATTCCACTGTTACATTCTTAGCTTACGCATGTTTCATAACTAAATGTAGATAACTAATTTTTATGTATGTGATGTATTGCCATGCTTTCTGTTCTTGCTTATTGTGAATCGCTCTGGATTAAGAGTGTCTGCTAAATGCCTAAATTGTAAATTGTAATAGCTACAATCTGCAAACTATTTATACAATATTCAAACTATTTATACAACAACCAAGCATGCATTTATTTATTTATCATCATATATATTTCTAACTATACATATTTTTATATCATTAATTGAAAAAGCTCCTTAAACTTTTTAAGTTTTGACAAATCTAAAGGTGGCTTTACACTAGCCGATTTTTTTCAATCTGAAATCTGATAGCACCACACACTACAGGATAATCGGGGCAGAGCAAATATCAAACATTCTTGATGTTGATCGGGCCCGAGCAGATCGATTGAGTCGGGCACCCCCCCGAGCGTTAAAAAATGCCCGATTATCGGCTAGTGTAAGGCCACCTTAAGTTTGGGGCATCACAACACACCCTCTGACTGAACTGACATCCCCATGTCAGTTCATGTGTTCATGCCCCCTCCCCCCCCCCCCCCCTCCACCACCCCAGGGGACACCAAAAATCCTGCCTAGGGCACCAAATTGCTAAGGGCCGGCACTGTAAAGAACGGATTGCCTGAACTGCAGCCCGCCAGCCCAGCCAGTGAGCCAGGACCCAGGACACAACATTTTCTGTTTCAAGTTCAACATTATAAATCTGTCAATGTGGCCATGGTGGAAAAACAACAATAAATAAGATATCTGGAGACTCACGCTCACTCACGCAGCTCAGCAGTGGAGAGAGAGAGAGAGAGCGAGCATCTCAAAAAGCAGCCATTCCTTCATCAAGTTCACCATTCTGTTGCTACAGCTACAATGATACAACAAATAGAATAGTGAAAAAGAATTAAGCCTATAGCATAGCCTAAAATAGCCTGTTTCAGACAGACAGTTACAGATACAACCAGCAGAACAAAATATGCCAGCTAAATCAGTCAGTAGATTGCAGCCTACCAATAAGTGTGAAATGTCCGACATGGAAAGCAAAGGGCAGCACCACCAGCAACCACTGAATATTCCAGCCACTGCCACTCCGTTCATTAAACCAGCTAATGCAAAATTAGCTGTTTTATTGTAAAATATTCGAGTTGGGTGAGATTGTAGCTCCTGGCTTCTCTGTCCCCAAATCAACCGGTGTGACATTTTAACTTGTTTCCATGTTAAGTGGATTCCGGACTGGTTTTGCGCGTTCATGAGCCGTCTTTCACAGATGTTGTTTCAGGAAGGGGCGGAGCTATCTTCTCCTATTCTTTTCAATAAAGATCATTAAATACCCATCCGATTGTTTGTGGAATCTCACTTGTATGAAACAGTGACAACATGCACTTATAAAACACAGTTAGAATGATGAAAATAAAAAAAATAATGAAAATGGCCGCGTTTCCCGTACAGATTTCTTACGCATCTTCTTAACAGCAAAGTTCTACGCACGCGCATAGGGCTCTAGGCTTCTGTTTGCGGACCTCTGGGCCGCAAACAGAAGCCTTTCTGCTGCATAATTGGCTGCATGGGCAGCGAATCAGACACCATGTCCTTTTTAGGGAAACACCATCAAACACGACAAGATAGACATAGAATACCTAGATAGAGCACAGCCTTACGTGTCATAAGGCCTCCTGCATGAATGAATTTAGAAGCAACCCCGTTTTTCCTAAAGCCTTTTTAAATATAAAAATGTCGTAATTAAATTAATATTTTTAGCATCATCTAGAGAATTTCAGCCATCTTGCCATAAGTTTTATATTTCTTTTAGAATTATTGGATTACCCGTGACAGCACATTTAGGAAAATGCAGCTATTATAACTCCATGCGTCGTCTTCATTTTGCTGCGCCATGGCGCAGTATATGAATGGAGTAGGCTAATTATTTTTTTGGAAAGGCTCGCCACCAAACATGCAGTCATCTTTTTTTAGTATGGTAAACAATAAACATTGCAGGCAATGCATTTTGATTTAATTGTAAGAGGGAGTGTATCAACACACATGTGTAACCACTACATGTTCTGATTGAGCAAGGGGAAGCAGTGGACAAATCAATTATTTCATTATAAACTGTAGGCCTACGTACCGGTAGATTGCAATTGAATAAAACATAATTTATAGGCCTACACTACACATAGCCTACTGTAGTACTGTGTGTAGTCAAGTGGCTAAACCCCACATGTTACAGGCGATAGAAAATGTAATGTCAAGCAGAGCATTATATGCCAATGTTAGCATCTCACTCCGATTTAAATATCAACTTGGTGGTTGCGCTGAGGCAGTGAGGACCGGCTGGCACACACCGCGCACCGAAAATGGTTGATCTGCAACACTTCATGCAACACTTGGAGCTTGTAGATACACGGATGACAATAAACATTTCACAGAATACCGTATCTGCCTATACCACTTTGAATTAAAACAATTGGTTGTGCATAGGCTGCATAGGCGAAAGGTGAAACTATAGCCTAGATTTATTTTATGGATGTGGAGCTGGAGGACTGGTGTTGCGCTGCAGGTGAGTGGCGTGCGGAGATCTGCAAACTCAACACGGTGAACATGCATATAATAATATAAATGAGGGCTGAGGCTGATTAAGTTTGCAAATAACGGCCCATGGGCGGTTATATATATATATATATATATATATATATATATATATATATATATACTCTTTTTCTCTCTCAGTCTCTCTCTGTCTGTCTGTGTCTCTCTCTCTGTCTCTCTCTCGCGCTTTGATCATAAAATGGTAATTGGTCAATAGTTATATTATTTCTATATAGTCCACATTTATGTCTGCCTGGCTCAGCTGGTTCGGGTCTCTCGGAATGTCGGAAATAATCGGATTTCGGTCGGACTCGGCGCAGGAATTTGAAAGAAATCTCGGAACGGGTCGGAATCGGACGCAATTGTCACGGATCCGTTCGGTTTAACTATTTGAAAATATTTTCGGAACGGGTCGGAATCGGTAACATGTCACAGATTAATTTAAAGAGTAAAGAGAGCCTACTGTCAGCTGTCCAGCAGTACAAATATTATTAAATTAAATTTCAGAATGGTAGACCTGAGGCCTACCATATATATACCAGGCCTCAAGCCTGAGGCCTATACCAGGCCTGAGGCCTACCATTGCGTGGCACATCTATGCACGGAACGTCTATGTTCACAGGCGTCATGCTTCACTGCGCGTGTGTAGAACTTTGAAGATGAAGAAGATGCGTAAGAAATCTGTACGGGAAACGCGGCCAATATCAGTGTGGGAAGTGGGATTCGAACCGTCTTTGCAATGAACCAAAACAATCGGGGGAGCTGTGCTCTACCCATCGCGCTATGATAAGCTGACAACTGCTGTAGGACAGGATCTATTTGATCTCATGTGTGTCTGTCCAGGTGTGAACTTGGGAACAGTATAGTCACCACATGCCATGTTATGTTGTGACTCTGGTTTTTTTAACAAATATAAGCACTCCGTTGAACTGATCAATGAATAGCTGTAGAAACAAGTCAATGATGTTGGTATAGTCACACCATGAAACACAAACTCTTCTGTGGAGACTGACAAATGCAGAATAGCGTATTAATCTTTTCATTTGTAAATGTCGAGCAAATAACACTGTGCAGAGCATAAAACAGCACCACCTGCTGTTGTCTAGCAGGCAGTGCAACATGTCAACTTGTGACCCGTTGTTTTCAAACAAATAATATACGCATAATTCAACTGATCACTTAATGACAAGTCAACGATGTTGGTATAAACCCAAACTCTTGTGTTAAGTCTGACAAATGCAGAATAGGCTGTCAATAGTTACACCTCTTCAGTTGTGGATTAATGCTGTTTTCTAACCAGTCAATTAGACCTACATGGCATTGGCATGACCATGTTGACCACCTGATCCAGGTGTTGCACTGGATTGGCCATAGGTGTGCCAATGCAGTGTAGGTGCGTTTATAAAAAATGAAATGTACTGAGGGCTCAAGTGTAGAGTAGGAGATTTTGATCTTGAGAAGCAGTTTAAAGCATATTGAAGTTGGTGGTAATAGCAGAGCAGAGCATATAGTCCTATAAGTAATTAAGTAAGTATTAGTAAGTATTTAAGTAAGTATAGCCTATAGTTGTTTGTTTGTTTGTCTGTGGTAGCCTATAGTTAGCTAGAGTTAGAGGTAGATAGAGTCAGATATAGATAGTCAGACAGAAATAGATAGATAAAGTCAGTAGGGATAGATAGAAATAGTTTAGGGATAGGTTTAGTTTAGTTTAGTTTAGGTTCGTTAGACCATGGAGCCCAATTCCATCAAGGAGCTGATGGACTTTATGGTCCATGGAATATTTCCAGAGGGAGCCGATAAACGGAAGAGATTCTGTCTCAAAAGAAGAGCCAACTCTCATAAAATTATAGGTAAGCAATTGTGTACAATTCAATATCATCCCCCATGCCTTATCCCATGTGTTCTCTTCAACTCATGAGCTCCTTTACCCCCCTCCCCCATAAAGAAGCACTCGACTCAACCAATGCTAACCATAACATACCATGCATGTCCTCCTTCTCTCCTCTATCCCCAGATGAGGTCCTGAAACTAGTCACATCCACTAGACCTACCACCTGTCCTCTCGACCGCGCCCCGTCTCCAATCTTCCAGACCATCGCACCTGACCTGCTCCCCTTCATCACTTCCATTATCAACACCTCAGTAACCTCAGGCTGCGTCCCATCTGCCTTCAAGTCAGCCAGGGTATCACCACTCCTCAAAAAAACAACTCTTGACCCCTCAGATGTCAAGAACTACAGACCGGTATCACTCCTTTCCTTTCTTTCCAAAACCCTTGAACGTGTTGTCTCTAACCAGCTTTCTCTCCATCTCTCAGAGAACAACCTGCTGGATCCCAACCAGTCAGGATTCAAGAAGGCACACTCCACGGAAACTGCACTCCTCGCAGTCACAGAAGCACTACATGCTGCCCAGGCTGCTTCCCACTCTGCAGTCCTGATTCTCCTAGACCTATCGGCGGCATTTGACACAGTGAACCACCAGCTGCTCCTAGGCACCCTAGCTGATCTAGGCATAGGCGGGACGGCGCTGAAGTGGTTCTCCTCCTACCTCTCTGACCGGACTTACCAGGTTTCTTGGAAAGGTTTGCTATCACCCCCCCGCACCCTCCAAACTGGGGTCCCACAGGGATCTGTACTTGGTCCCCTCCTCTTCTCACTGTACACTAAATCCCTTGGTACCATCATCTCTGCTCACAATATATCCTATCACTGCTATGCCGATGACACACAACTGTTTCTATCCTTCCCCCCCTCTGCCACCCAGGTAGAAGAGCGCATCACTGCATGCCTGGCTGACATCTCACAGTGGATGTCTTCCAACCACCTCAAGCTGAACCCAGACAAGACTGAGCTTCTGTTCTTCCCAGCTAAGTCCTGCCCTATGCGGGAGCTAACTATCTCCGTAGACAACGCCCTGGTAAAGTCTGTCCCGACAGCCAGGAACCTTGGTGTTGTCCTGGACAGTCAGCTCTCGTTCAAAACACACATCACAGCTGTCACTAGATCCTGTAGGTTTACACTCTACAACATACGACGAATTAGACCGTTCCTCACCCAGGAGTCAGCCCAGCTCCTAATCCAGACAACAGTCTTGTCAAAACTTGACTATTGCAACTCCCTCCTTACTGGCCTACCGGCATGTGCACTTAAGCCCCTCCAACTGATCCAAAATGCCGCAGCACGCTTGGTCTTCAACCAGCCAAAGTTCTCACACGTCTCCCCCCTTCTCCGCTCGCTCCATTGGCTCCCGGTCGCTGCCCGCACAGAATACAAAACTCTGATGCTGGCATTCAAAGCAACCAAAGGCATGGCCCCCCCATATCTCACAAGTATGATCGTACCCTACAAACCCTCCCGCTCACTCAGATCAGCCAACACAGGGAAGCTGGAGGTACCTTCACTAAAAACGCCGGGACAACGCTCCACACGTCCCAAACTCTTCTCCCTTCTGGCTCCAAAACTATGGAATGCACTTCCCATTGCAGTCAGAACTGCAGCCTCACTCCCAATCTTCCGCCGTAGTCTGAAAACCCACCTCTTCAGACTCCACCATGGCCCGTAGCACTTGCCCTAGCCTAGCCCCTTAGATAGCACATTATGTAGACTTAGATAGTATTTTAAACAGACTTATAGCTTGTTATGTAGACAGCTCTAGAATTGCACTTTATGTAGTCATAGCACTTTATAGTACACATGTATAATATATTATATAGTATAGTATGTATAGTTGACATAGATACTCCAATGTTACGTTCTTAGTTTACGCATGATTCATGATAACTACTTTTTATACATGTGATGTATGCCATGCTTTTTGTTATTGCTTAATGTAAGTCGCTCTGGATTAAGAGCGTCTGCTAAATGCCTAAATTGTAAATTGTAAATTTACACTCTCTGACCCAGATGGAGAGTTGTGGTACTTGTGTAGGAGGAGGGCAGAGGGGTTGCTGCAACATTGGGCCAAGGTGGTAACATCTGCAAAGTCGGCAAGTGATATATTTGAAGAATTTCACAGCAGTGATATGGGTGCCCACTGTGGTGCTGAAAAAACCCACCATGCCATCATCACTCGGTACTTCTGGCCTGGAATGCAACAGGACATTAGAAAATGGGTAGGGAACTAAAGTCAACTCATATTTACAGTCAATGATTTCCTTGACTGTAAACTACTATTGTCTTTCTTAAATTCATTTATACAATGATTCTGTGCACACTCTCTTCCTTTAGATACAACAGTGTTCTCAATGTCAAAAGCGTGTCTCCACTTTAAAGGAGAAAAGCCAATACAATCCCATAAAGGTGCTATATTTTGTTAAACTAAGTGCTCATGTATACACCCACAACATATTATCTCATATTCATGAAAACATGTCTTTCAGGTGGAACAACCATTCGAGTTGGTGGGAATGGACCTGCTAAAATTAACAAAAACAGAGGGAGGTAATCTTTATGTCTGTGTCATCATGGACTATTTCACAAAGTGGGCAGAGGCCTACCCTCTTTTCTGCTGTCTCAGATTGGGGCGACAATGGAGGAGCGGTGAGTCTGGAGTGGAGATGGCAGAGATCTCCTGGGTTTAAACTGCTCAGTTAGAGTATATAGTGAGTTCTGCTCTGCACAATAAATTGCTATAGAATTTGTTGCATTACAATAGAGCTATGCCTGCACACAATTACAAAAGCATTTCTATCTGCACCTGTAACATCTATAATATATTATGTAATATCTATTTTTATAGCAGGGCTTAGGGGTCATCCCTGGACCCTGACACTTGATCGATTGTTTATTTGACTTTGTAATAAATAAGTGATTCATTAGTATAGGCTTTCTTACTATGTTTGTTAAAATAATGTATTTCTAACATAACTAAGTATTTTTCTCACTGGACATGACAAGAATACATAGAGGTAGAAAATGCCATAAGTAAAATAACATGTTTTTATGACATGCTGTGTGTGTGTGTGTGTGTGTGTGTGTGTGTGTGTGTGTGTGTGTGTGTGTGTGTGTGTGTGTGTGTGTGTGTGTGTGTATTTTGACAGAATGGAACATGACTACTACAAATACCATCCAATGACAGAGGTAAGTTAAGAGCAAAAAAGCAGAGGAGGTCATTGAGTGAATTAGATTTTGTATATAGATTCGGTGTACCTCGAAGGCTGCTTACAGACAATGGTACTGAATTCAAGAACAAGGTACAGTATATACAGTAGCCTACTGTACAATAAAATATATTTGTTTAATATAACGTTTTTTTTATGACTGCTCCTCACTTTGTTTTCACACCCATTAAAATTACAGATCAACGCAGAGCTCTGCAAATCCCTGGGGATTAAGAGGAGCCATACCACCCCCAGGCCAATGGGCTTGTGGAAAAAATGAACGGCACCATCCAAAGGCAAGTTATATTGGTTAAAATATGCAGCTATATCAATACACAGATGTTAATTAGCAATGTTAAATGTCCTCTACATGACATGACATTTTCAGGTCTCTCAACAAGCTGGCTTCTGAGAACCCTCAGAATTGGGAAAAAAAACTCAAGCCATGCATGTTCGGCTTGCGAACTTAAAAACAACTTACCACACAGTTTAGCCCTTACAAACTAATGTTTGGGAGGGAGGCCAGATACCCTTCAGAGGTGGCCGACACATAAAAGGTTAGAGGCTCTAATTCTTACAGGTGATTAGAGGTGGTGGTCATCATTTGCCTAACTTAATAAATTAGATTTAACACTTGCAATTCTGTACTTGTAGATAACACCTGAGAAGGTAGAGCGATTGGCAGAGAAGGAGGTCATGAGCAAAGGACTGAAGGATCAGGGGGAGGTATACAAAATGGTCATCCACAACGTGCAGAAGTCCCAGGATAAAATCCGTAAGCGGAAACTTCTGCACAGTGTGGATGACCATTTTAGGGTTGGGGACTTTGTCCTGCTAAGAAATATGGTTCAGGAGGGGCGCAAGGGAGGGAAGATGGAGAGTGACATGCTGGGTCCTATGCAAATAGAGTCAATTGAAGAGAAGAGTGTCATTCTGGTCCACAAACTGGGCACCCAAGTTGCCAATTTTGACCAGATAACACGTTACATCGAGCCAGAGGAAAGGATTCCAGCCAAGTTGCAGAAGCTTGGTTGCCCTTCTCCTCTGGCTTTGTGTTCCTCTTCTACCCGTCCACCTCCACCTTTCATTCCTGCAGAGTCCCCTTCCCCTGCCCCCCCTTCTCCCTCACCAGTCTCCTCACCACACCACCTCCTTCCGCCGACCCTCAACCCAACTGAGCCTCCAGCCAGGGCTAGTCCACCCTCTGATGACCCCATCCAGACCAATGGTATTTACTTTCCAGTATGTGATATTCACTATTCTGCTGTTAGATTGTACTATGTACAAATGACTAAAATGTATTTCCAGTCATTGATGACATCTGCAGGGGACATGGGGAAATTCTGTGGTCCAAAATTGGACCATACAAATGACTTACTATGGACATAAAATGCTTAATGCCAAACCAGTGGTTGGAGAGTGAGGTATAACTTTCTTCTTTTTCATTAAAGGGAATCAGCTGTTGCATCGGTGAAATACAGTATAATGAATGATTGAAGTTGCCCCAAGTAATTTTTGTGTGTGCACTGCAGGTCATAAATGCCTACATTTGGACACTGACAGAGAAGGCCCCCACCAACACATTAATGGTGGATTCATTTACAATGACCTCAATATTGGAGGGAAAGTGTAAAACACTGAAAAGGGTAAGAAGGACCATAGTTATGCTTAATGCTTACAAACGAATAATGCTTAGTCCATCTTAACAAATGGAATGATTATATGCATGCAGGTGGACGTGACGGAGTTCCACTCCTTGATTGGAGCTGTCTGTAAAAACAGAGTCATTGGACTCTTGTTGTATGTAGCCTATTTTGTCCAAATACCCAGCATTATATTTACCATCACTTGAGGCTACATGTAGGCTACATGACACAATCTTAATCATATTTGTTCTTCAAGGTGATGTATCCAAAGACCCATGCGGTCATATTCTTTGACCCATTTGGAGCCACACAGCAGCAGCTGAAACAATGTGAAAATTTCACCAGGTATGCCAATCCAACATTACGTATGTGATGCAATGATTTCAAGTGCTATGAATAGTTTTCTTATAGGTATTGTCCATTAAGTATGGATGGATTTAGTTGCACCACAAATCATTGTGAAAAGTAGAGAAAATTAAACATCTCTCGATGGACATGCGTCACTCCCCATCACCCACGCCAGTTGGACTCCTCTTCGTGTGGGGTGTTAGTCTGCAAAGTAAGATGATTCCAACTCCAAATTAGGCATTTAGCAGACGCTCTACCAGAGCAACTTACAGTGTGAGATCAGTGTATTCTCATGAACCTTATATGAACCCTATAATAGTAAACATATATAAAAAAGTAACCTTATTATGAAGGTATGTTCACCTGTAAATTTAAAGTGCACTGAAATAATCAATTATTTGTTCAAGGCTGCTGAGCTGATTCTTCAGTGCCAGACAACTGATCTCCATTTTTCTGTTGACCCGGAGGGGGTCAACAGAATGAGGCAACACATCGCCACTCATCTGGTGAACAGCTCTGGTAGGCTGCAATGTCACTTTGTATCAACATAACCAAACAATTAAATGTACTGTATTAAATAGACATATCTTCAATAGATGACATGTCAGAGCTGTGTCGCAGTTGTGGGGAGAGGCAGTTGACATCTGGGTATGAGGACTTTCATGGAAACGTATGCGTTACATTTATACAACTTTTATGAAAATGTATTTACATTGAAATTGTTCTTCTTTCAGGTTCAATGCCAAGTCTGTGACATGTGGTTCCACAGGGCATGTGGAATAACAGAGGAGGACTATTATTGTCCAAGATGTAGCACCATGTAATGTTTGACAGATGCTACAGGTTTGATGTTTAAATGGTCTAATTTGGAGCACTGTTTTTCTTTGCACTGCACTCTATTTCATAATTTACCCTGATCGACTGTTGTTCAT
This sequence comes from Electrona antarctica, assembly GCF_951216825.1. Taxonomy (NCBI): domain Eukaryota; kingdom Metazoa; phylum Chordata; class Actinopteri; order Myctophiformes; family Myctophidae; genus Electrona; species Electrona antarctica. The sequence goes on from NC_136790.1 coordinate 55,814,117, forward strand.
GCCATTATCATCATCTTTTACTTTCTAGAGTGTCTGCCCTGAGATTGGGAGGTCGCGTCAGGATCCAATCCAGAGTCATGCCAAAGAAGGGAAACTCCCCCCTGTCAGGTGTAAAGGAGCAACTTGGACACTCAGGCATGAAGGAAGCATGAGTTCAAGTCCGTTGCTCTCCCCATGTCCCCCATATATGGGGACTAGGTTGGCGGAGGGTGTGTAGAGCCCAGGATCACATTAGATAATTGACACAGGGGTGAAAATGGGTTACAAAATCGTGGTATAAAAAAAAGGTATATTAAAAAAAAAAAAAAAGACTATAAAAATGGTACCCTTGTGAAACTTCCCCCTGCTCACTCCTCATGCATTGAAGGAACCATAGAGCTCAGTTTGGGGCTCTCCCCAGGTTAGCAGATGGATAGTAGCGCCAAAGATTACATCTTATAGGCAATTGGCATCCTGTGAAAAATGGGTTACAAATTTAATTTAATTAAATAAATAAACAAAAATTGTACCCCAGTGCCTGCCTATAGCTGTTGGTTATCAAGGCTACTCAGCCACTCGGGATAGGATTGCCTGCTAAATGGCCATGTAGTTGGTGCTACAATACTCAAATGTGCAATAATCAGTTATGTGCATCATGCTTCCATGCACTGTCCCATTTAGGCTACAGATTTCAGATTTTTATTGAAGGGATAGCCCCTTTGAGATGCAGTAACTGGTACTTCAAAAGCATAACAGCCTGTGTGGCACTCAGGTATTTTTCATACGAGTGTTGTGTAGTAGCCTACGGCAAGAGAACGTTTGAATATTGTTAGCAGAGCTGGCATTGCAGCGATAGGAAGAATCTAGATTCATGGAGACTGGTCGGATAATGTGGAGGAAATAAACACACACACACACGAGTAGGCAGAGCTTGCATACACTCCTTCAGCGTCAACACTACTGAAGGCAGTCATTTATTGACAGGTTTATATACACACGTTAATAGTCACTTCCTGTTAGTCACTTCCTGTTAAGGATTGGTCACTTCAGAATAAGATCATGTTTACAATATAGATCGCATTTCCAACACCCCCACTTGATCGCACATTTGTAATCATAAAATATAATCTTAAACTTGCATCTCAACATTTCACACAATGATCACTTTGTTCAAAAAATAAAAATCCATTTCAATAAATATGTGCAAAATGTATCATGTAAGCTTTTCTTTTGTATCTGTCATCACATCATCACTGGTTGCAAAAGTACCCATGTCATTTCTCAAGTACATGTTACTTTTCCAATACTTAATAAATAGCAGATTAAATAAATCACTCCGATCACCCAAACACAAATGAACACTTATTTTTCTTTTACTGTGTTGTGACAGTCATGCATCACCACCCTGTTTTTGTTTTTACCCCCCACTGCATTCTTGCCCTCTGGCAGTATAGTCAGAGTAAATTTATCATTTTCTCTCCTAACTCCATTAGAATAATCAAAGGTTACATTTTCCTGGTAATCAGATTTAGCTTGACACTCGTAATCCTTTAAATATTGAGGCGGTCTCCTTTCTCTTTGTGGATAAATTGTATTCTGGCCCCTGTCACCTGCCTGAACACCAGTCAAATCACCCATCTTTCTTGTTCCTGTTTCTCGCTGATTTGGCTATTGTCACCTGCCTCGGATTCTGCATCTTGTTCAACCAGAATACTCATTTCTGACTCTGCATTTTGTTCTTGTTTCTCTTCGGGAGTTACATTGGTTCTCTTAAATTTAGGTGGATGGTTTACAGCCCTCATACTGTAATCATCATCCTCCTCATCTTGCCCTGTTTGAGTCTGACTCTCAATGACACTTTTCTGAATGAATTTTACCAGTCTGTGTTTAGCCACAAGTACTTTCCCTGTGTCAGGATAAAACACCAAATATCCTGGGCTGTTTCTATCATAGCCCACAAGAATACCTTCACATTGTGAATCCAACCCTTTCTTGTCCTGCTTGTATGCATAGCATGGTGACCCAAATGTTCTCATTCTCGAACAGGTTTGGTTTCTTTCCTGTCAGCATATAGTATGGTGTCTGCCCTACACACTTGTTGAAACACCTGTTTCGAATGACAGCAGCAGTCATTAATGCATATGTCCACAATTCCTTTGGTAAATTGCTTTCAATCAGCATACATCTGGCCATTTCAATCAGTGATCTCAAATTTATCTCAGCTGCCCCCTTCTGAGCTGAGGTCTCATGTCTGATGGCATTTTTGCTTAGCAATGCTTGAAATAGGCCAGAAGCATACTCGGTACCATTATCTGATCGAATACACTTAATTTTCCCATAAGGTGAAACATCAGCAATGTATTTCTCTGTAGCTTTGACTATGTCACTCTTACATTTCAAGAAATAAACAAAAGTTGCTCCTGAGAAAACATCAGTAAATGCTAAAATGTATTTGAATCCATCTTTAGCCATTGGATAGATCGGTCCAAATAATTCAGTGTGTACAAATTCTAGTGCAGCTTTAGCCCTTTGTTCTGGCTCTCTGTTTCGGCTCTGAGCAAATGTACCTTCTGTGCACACTTCACATGACAATTTGGAAATATCAACTTCGCCTTTAATTTCCATACCTTTAGTTACATTCTGCAATTTCAACACATCTTCGTAGCTGCAATGGCCTAGAATTTCATGCCACGTTTTGATATCATAGCACCCATGACATTCATCGTTTCCACCTCTCGACCCTTGTTATCTCTCAGGCAAACTACTGCAGCACCTCTCTTCAGCGCTATGCCAGAGGCCCTCACTCCATCAGCCAACTCGAGAACATGCTTTCGTGGCTCGAAACTCTCGTCGAAGTTTCTGAACTTTTTCACGTCGGTCACAATGTGGGACGTAGCCCCGGTGTCGACCATCAGCCCTCTGCTCAGAGCAATGCCCTGACAGAGTCTCTGCTTCGGTCCCCCGGCGCCGTCCACTTGGCAAACCTTGAAAGCAGACGTGTGCTCCTCTTTATCCATGGCATGCTGTTTCACGTTGACGTCTCTCCGTCTTCTCCGCCTGCAGTTGGTCTCGTAGTGCGTGGAACTTTTGCAAAAACTGCACCACCGTCTCTGCTCCCTCCGACCAACAGCAGCCTCAGTACACTCGATAGCTTTATGTCTCCACTGGCTGCCGTTGTAACAACAGGACGACAGTTTCATGTCCTTGCCTTTCATCACGCTGTCTCCGACGACGGAGTTGCACTTGCCACTGAATTTATCAGTGCTCTCGTAACTCCTCAGCTTGGTCTTAAACTCAGCGAAGGTCATCTTGTCATCACTTTGTGTAATGTGGATAGAAAATGGCTTGTATGAATCTGGCAGCCCCTTCAGAATCAAAGTTGTCAACAAGCCGTCACTTATAGTCTCTTCGACATTCCTCAATGCTGTGATAGCGGTTTCTGCTCGTATAATATAGTCGGTAATTGTCTCATTAGCAGCTTTCTGGAGCGACGTAAGCTCTGTGTACAAACTAATCACCCTTGGCTTTCCCTTACAAGCATAGTGATTGTTCAGAATCTTCAACGCCTCCTCCCATTGTCTGCTGCATCACGCACAATCAAAGACAAACTTTTCTCGTCGAGCACCCGAATCAGTTCAGCGTATGCCTCCTCATTTCTCTCGGCGTCCATATTGTCGCCGCTGTCATGCGCATTCAATATGGTGCTCTTCAGTCCTCGTAGCTTCAGGTAGGCGAAAAACCTTGTCTGCCATACCTGGAAATGGCTTCCGTCTCCATTAAACAAACATAACCTGCTCCATGGTTTCCAATATTAATCCTGCTGGGTCCCATAACCTGTTAGAAGAGCTGGCATTGCAGCGATAGGAAGAATCTAGATTCATGGAGACTGGTCGGATAATGTGGAGGAAATAAACACACACGAGTAGGCAGAGCTTGCATACACTCCTTCAGCGTCAACACTACTGAAGGCAGTCATTTATTGACAGGTTTATATACACACGTTAATAGTCACTTCCTGTTAGTCACTTCCTGTTAAGGATTGGTCACTTCAGAATAAGATCATGTTTACAATATAGATCACATTTCCAACAGTCTCCTTGTACATGTTCATGCTTGTTGAATAGCTGACTTTGATTGTGCTATTTAGCATGGCATCTTGAGGATGTAACAACTTTTAATAAAAAAAACACTATCAGAGCCTATTTGTCTATTGTGTATTTCCTATTTCCCTGTGGATATTTTCATTGATTGCAATGGCAAGAGTTTGTTTCATATGGTGTGACTATACCATATATCACAGTCACAAGTTGACATGTTGCACTGCCTGCTAGACAACAGCAGGTGGTGCTGTTTTATGCTCTGCACAGTGTTATTTGCTCGAGATTTACAAATGAAAAGATTAATACGCTATTCTGCATTTGTCAGTCTCCACAGAAGAGTTTGTGTTTCATGGTGTGACTATACCAACATCATTGACTTGTTTCTACAGCTATTCATTGATCAGTTCAACGGAGTGCTTATATTTGTTAAAAAAAAGTTCACACCTGGACAGACACACATAAGATCAAATAGATAGTGTCCTACAGCAGTTGTCAGCTTATCATAGCGCGATGGGTAGAGCACAGCTCCCCCAATTTTTTTGGTTCATTGCAAAGACGGTTCGAATCCCACTTCCCACACTGATATTTTCATTTATTTTTTTATTTTCATCATTCTAACTGTGTTTTATAAGTGCATGTTGTCACTGTTTCATACAAGTGAGATTCCACAAACAATCGTATGGGTATTTAATTATCTTTATTGAAAAGAATAGGAGAAGATAGCTCCGCCCCTTCCTGAAACAACATCTGTGAAAGACGGCTCATGAACGCGCAAAACCAGTCCGGAATCCACTTAACATGGAAACAAGTTAAAATGTCACACCAGCGGCGGGTGTGGTGGTTTAGGCTTACCGAGGTGGAGTGGAGGCTCTTCCACAGCTAGAGGAGAGGGCAGAATCTTCGCTCTTTGAATCACTTTGTTTTGATTTGTTTTGCGCGCTTTTACTTTACCACAACAAAACACAACAGGAGCCAGGACGAGGTGTAACTAGGGTCAAAACTCAACTCACTAAACAGCTCTGTCACTGCTGACTGCTGAATAACAGCTGCTGCTGCTGCTACTGCCCCCTGCAGGCAGGTGGTTGTAAATTGGGAAATTAGCTGCTGCAACGACAAGAGCAATTGAGATAATACTAGGCTGGCTGTGGCTATATAATATTACTGGGTAAAACTGTGACTATATAATATTACTGGGTAAAACTGTGGCTATATAATATTACTGGGTAAAACTGTGGCTATATAATATTACTGGGTAAAACTGTGGCTATATAATATTACTGGGTAAAACTGTGGCTATATAATATTACTGGGTAAAACTGTGACTATATAATATTACTGGGTAAAACTGTGACTATATAATATTACTGGGTAAAACTGTGGCTATATAATATTACTGGGTAAAACTGTGACTATATAATATTACTGGGTAAAACTGTGACTATATAATATTACTGGGTAAAACTGTGACTATATAATATTACTGGGTAAAACTGTGGCTATATAATATTACTGGGTAAAACTGTGACTATATAATATTACTGGGTAAAACTGTGGCTATATAATATTACTGGGTAAAACTGTGGCTATATAATATTACTGGGTAAAACTGTGGCTATATAATATTACTGGGTAAAACTGTGACTATATAATATTACTGGGTAAAACTGTGACTATATAATATTACTGGGTAAAACTGTGACTATATAATATTACTGGGTAAAACTGTGGCTATATAATATTACTGGGTAAAACTGTGACTATATAATATTACTGGGTAAAACTGTGGCTATATAATATTACTGGGTAAAACTGTGGCTATATAATATTACTGGGTAAAACTGTGGCTATATAATATTACTGGGTAAAACTGTGGCTATATAATATTACTGGGTAAAACTGTGGCTATATAATATTACTGGGTAAAACTGTGGCTATATAATATTACTGGGTAAAACTGTGGCTATATAATATTACTGGGTAAAACTGTGGCTATATAATATTACTGGGTAAAACTGTGGCTATATAATATTACTGGGTAAAACTTTGGCTATATAATATTACTGGGTAAAACTGTGGCTATATAATATTACTGGGTAAAACTGTGGCTATATAATATTACTGGGTAAAACTGTGACTATATAATATTACTGGGTAAAACTGTGACTATATAATATTACTGGGTAAAACTGTGACTATATAATATTACTGGGTAAAACTGTGACTATATAATATTACTGGGTAAAACTGTGACTATATAATATTACTGGGTAAAACTGTGGCTCTATAATATTACTGGGTAAAACTGTGGCTATATAATATTACTGGGTAAAACTGTGATTATATAATATTACTGGGTAAAACTGTGGCTATATAATATTACTGGGTAAAACTGTGGCAATATAATATTACTGGGTAAAACTGTGACTATATAATATTACTGGGTAAAACTGTGACTATATAATATTACTGGGTAAAACTGTGGCTCTATAATATTACTGGGTAAAACTGTGGCTATATAATATTACTGGGTAAAACTGTGATTGTAGTGGCATTTGTTTTCCAAAAATAATAATAATATTTCCACTTCTTTCCAAAGCCACGTTCACCAGTTTGAAGCAGGGTTTAGTGACACGTAACTACAGTGGGCACATAGTGTTTGCACATCCCAAGGGCATAAACTGGACCACGGTACTCACAGAACAGACTCCAGGCAGCGCAGATGAATAATGGAGTTTTAGTGAAGAAAAGCGGCAGTACAGAAAATGCATACAAACAAAAGTATAGTCCTTTCCTTAATTCCTTGCACAAAACACGAAATGTCTTCTGTTATCTTTCTTGGGTTCCAGTAACAGGAAAAATCCCCCAATAGTTACGGTCAAAATGTTGTTTTCCAACGTGTCAAACTAGCGTCCGTCTTTCCTCTTTCTCAGTTGCATAAACACACCATAATAAACATTAAATTAAGCTTTAGGGGGCGCTCTTTACCAACTGCAAAACAGCTATAGCTAAACATGGAAAGCAGCAACATCAAACGCAAACGCACTAATAAGGCAATAATTAAATAAAACATAAGAATTACACATAGTAACCACTTTGGCTCTTACATTACCGGCCCCTAATTGAGTAGGCAGGATGCATATCAATTACAAATACAACAAAAACATATCAAGAGCCAATGTCAACAATCAAATACTGTTCAATAATGTCTTTCTCTTATCGTCTTGGCCTTTTCTCTTGGCCTTTTCTTAAGCATCGGCTGAACAAAGCAGGCAAAGCTTGTCAATAGGCCTCTCCAAGGTGTTGGTCTTCGTCTTGATCAGGACTCTGCGGACCAGACCGTTTTTGTCTGGAATAGTCTTTAGAACCCTGCCCATGGTCCATGAGTTACGGGGGGCAGTGTCGTCCACGATCAGTACAACATCGTCAGGTGCCAGGTTCCTCTTGACTTGAGACCACTTTTGGCGTTCTTGTAGAAGGGGCAGATACTCTTTGGCCCACCGCTTCCAGAACAGATCAGCAATATACTGAGTCTGCCTCCAGCGCCGACGAGCATACAGATCTGCCGTTTGGAACAGCCCTACAGGCATCAATGGCTGTTTCTTCATCAACAACAGGTGATTGGGCGTCAGGGGTTCCAGATCCCTGGGATCCTCTGAAGATGTAGTGATGGGCCTGCTGTTAATGATGGCTTCAGCTTCACATAACACTGTCTGAAGGCATTCATCGTCAAGCGTTTGCTGCTTCAGTACAGAGTGCAGGACCTTTCTCACAGTGCGGATTTGCCTCTCCCAAACTCCGCCATGGTGAGAGCCACTGGGTGGATTGAAAATCCATTGGATTCCTTTCTGCATAAGTGAATCTTGGATTTTGGCTTGGTTCCATTGCTGTATGGACTCGCGGAGCTCCCGCTCGGCACCAACAAAATTGGTGCCGTTGTCCGATCGGAAAATCTTCACTTGTCCTCTTCGGCACACAAACCTGCGCAGTGCATTTATGCACGAGTCCGTATCCAGGGAGTGTGCAACCTCAATATGTACGGCTCTAATAGTTAGGCAAGTAAAGAGCACGCCATACCTTTTCACAATGCTGCGTCCTCTTTTGACCTCTATAGGGCCAAAGTAATCGACCCCCACGTTTGTGAAGGGCGGTTGGTCAGGCAGCACTCTGTCGGGAGGCAAGTTGGACATCTTTTGTTCCCCAACCTTTCCATGATGTCTGCTACAGACAACGCACTTCGTAAGGAGTCTTCTAATTGCTGAGTTCGCTTTGGGAATCCAGTAACTTTGTCGTAACTCTGAAAGCATGTAGTTTCGGCCAGAGTGCCCAATCCTCTCGTGGATGTCTTGCAGGATGAGATTAGCAATGTGCATGTCCTTAGACAAAATGACGGGGTGCATAGCCTCTTCCGGCATTGCAGAATTGCAGAGCCTTCCCCCGACTCTGAGCATGCCGTCCTGCAGAATAGGATCCAATTTGTAGGTTGGACTACTTCTTTTGACACTGGCTCCTTGCTTCAGAGCGGACAGCTCGTCGCAAAATCTTTGGTGTTGACTGAAGAGGATAATTTCCTTTTCTGCATCTGTTAAGTCCTTCACTGTCAGATACTTTCTTTCCAGTGTTCTCTTGTAGTCACACATGCTCTGCTCAACTGCATCATTTAGCTTTGTAGCATCGGTGATAGTCTGAGTCATGGTATTTCTGAGCTCCTGTCGTTTTTTGCTGAGCTGCAGAAGAATCTGTTTGAGCTTGAGCAGCCATGCAACGGCTTTCTTCAGTCGATACCACTTGGAGTAGTGATGAATCATTTTGCTCACAGGACTTTCCGCTGTGTGAGTTAGGTTCACATTCACTGTGACTGATTTCCTCAGTTCAATGTCATCAGGCTTGACCTGTTGTAGATCAGGGTGTTCAGGCCACTGTTCTTCTGGTGTCTGAAAGTAGGATGGTCCACAGATCCAACTGTGGTTCTTCAAGAAGGTATCTGCTGTTTGTCCGCGTGACGCACAGTCTGCTGGATTCAGTGAGGTGTTGACGTACCTCCACTGTATCGATCTTGTGTTATCTCTGATGACAGCAACTCTGTTAGCGACAAAGGTCTTGAAACGACTTGTTTCACTTGCAAGATACCTTAGCACTGTGGTGCTGTCGGTCCAGAAGACTGAGTCCAGCAAATCAAGTTGAAGTTCCTTTTTCATCATCTTGTCCACTTTTACAGCTACGACGGCTGCTGTAAGTTCCATGCGTGGGATAGTGGTCTGCTTTAGAGGTGCCACCCTCGACTTTCCCATTAAGAAAGCGCAGTGTGACTGACCGTCTTCGTCAACAAGCCGCAGGTAAGACACCGTCCCATATCCAAGTTCGCTTGCGTCAGAAAAATGGTGTAGTTGGGCTGTGGTGTTGGACCCAAAACCAGTAGGCTTGATAGACCTTCTCACACTGAAGTCAGATAGCTGATGAAGGTCTCTCAACCACTTTAGCCATTTCTGTGCAAGTTCTTTTGTAACGTCTTCGTCCCATCCTAGTTTGTCTTTGCACATTTGTTGCAGGAGCATCTTTGCAGGTAGGGTGAGTGGCGCCAGAAAGCCTAGTGGGTCGAAGATCGAACTTACGACTGAGAGGACTCCACGTCTTGAGATTGGCTTGTCTGCAGTATTGATGGTGAACCTGAATGAGTCATCTTCAGTGCACCATTGTACACCAAGAGCCCTCTCCACGGGCAGTGCATCCTCACTTAAGTCCAGGTTCTTGAAATCTTTTGCCCTCTCCTCTTCTGGGATCGACGACATCAGCAAGCGGCTGTTGCTGGCCCACTTTGTTAAGTGAAACCCTCCTGTAGCACATAGCGCAGTGAGCTCTTGAACCAGAGCAACTGCTTCCTCTTCACTTGGAACAGACTTTAAACAGTCATCTACGTAGAAATTTCTGAGAACAGTGTCCACTGTCTCGGTCGATGAGTTGCTTCTGTTGTCCGTGGCTGTCTTTCTCAGTGCAAACGTTGCACAGCTGGGCGATGACTTTGCACCAAAGATGTGTACCACCATCTTGTATTCCACAAGGTTCTCTGTGAGGCATCCCTGAGGCCACCACAAAAAGCGCATGAGGTCCGTATCTTCGTCAGGTACCCTGACTTGGTAGTACATTGCTTCGACATCAGCCATGACTGCAACTTCATCCTGTCGAAATCTCAACAACACTCCCACAAGTGAATTTGTTAGGTCTGGACCTTGGAGTAGTATGTCGTTCAGTGAAGTACCTTGAAAGGAAGCAGCGCAGTCGAATACAACTCGCAACTTCTTCTTCTTAGGGTGGTATACCCCATGGTGGGGAATATACCAGGTTCTGCCATCTCGACGACTGTGTTCGTCCTCACGTACCCGAACTGCATGACCTTTGCCGAGCATGTTGTTCACGAAGGTTGTGTATTCCTTGTGGAATTCAGGGTTCTTGCTGAGTTTCCTCTTCAAGTTGACTGCACGCTGCACGGCAACGCTTCGATTGTTTGGCAAGGTGAGACTTTGACTCTTCACAGGTAGGTTGAGATAGTAGTGCCCATCAACCTGATGAACAGAGCTTGTCATCTTGTCCATAAACTGATGGTCCTCCAAAGACATCTCCACCTTGTCATCACAGTTCCTCTCAGGAAAGTCGTGGTTGTATTGTTGTATGGTTAACTCTTCAATGCTCTGCAGAGAGATTCGATTAACAGTGAACCATTGCCGTTCATCACTTTCTGAAGTGGCATCTTTGTGTTCTTTGAGTCGCCCGTTTATGACCCAGCCTAGGGCTGTCCTGACAGCGTACGGTCCGTTGCCCTGACTGTTTATTACTCTCCACGGCTCCATTGCCTTGTGGGCGTTGGTCCCAATCATGAGTCCCACCTTGGCATCAATGTATGGCAGTTTCACCTCTCTCAAGTACGGCCATCTGTCTACATCCCTCTGCAAAGGAATGTTCTGTCTGCTCACTGGTATCTCCTTCTGTGTGAACACTTTGGGCAGGTCTATGAAGTTGTTTTCTTCTAGACTGCTCACTTCCATATCAGAGAGCACGTGACTGTCAATGCTCCCTTTTAGATTCATGGTTTGCAGAATAATCTCTGTCTTTCTGCCAGTGAGGTTCAGCTGCCTGGCTAAGTCTTCAGTGCAAAACGTACCTGTGCTGCCCGGGTCCATGAAGGCATAAGTCTCCACTGACTTGGGACTTTTCTTGGATTTGACACGGACAGGCACAATAGCGAGGATTCCGTCCCCATTACCGGCCCCAGTGTATGCACTGGTTTCTTCATGTACAGACACAGCTCTTGAGGTGGTTTGTTCTTTCTCACCGTTGTCAGCATTTTCACTGGAACTTTGTGCTGGCTTAGAAAAATGGAGCAGACTGGGGTGTTTTCCAGAGCACACTTGGCAGCTTGCCTTCTTTTTGCACTCTGAACTTCGGTGTCCCTTAACTAAACATCCAAAACAGAGTCCAGATTTCTTCAAAAATTCAACTTTGTCGTTGTGTGGTTTGTCACGGAAGGAGTGACAGACTTCCAAAGCATGGCTCTTTCCACAGAATAGGCAAGGTTTGACAAGAGCCACATTGAAAGGGGTAGTGTCATTCTTTGTCTTAGAAGGACGCTGTGCTTGTTCTTCGCTTGAGACAACGTTTGTTGCAAAGCTACTCCTTTTAGTTTCACCTTTCTTGAAACCTTTCGCTGGTGCTGTGTTTTTGTCTCTTCTTTCCGCAGCAGGCCCAGCGTCTGCAATATTCCCGAAGAGCGGGTCCATGGTGACTTTAGCCTGTCTTTCAATGAACCTGACTAAGTCCGAGAACTTGGCTCGTCCCCGCCCTCTCTCTTGGAGGTCGAAAGCAGCACCTCTCAATCTCTCACGGAGTTTGTAAGGGAGCTTTGAGATGATGGCTCTCATGTTAGCAGGGTTGTCCATCTCATCCATGTATTCAATGTCCTCCATGGCATTGCGACATGACACAAGGAACAGTGAGAAAGAGTGCAGTGATTTGCCATCTTCTGACTTTATTGAAGGCCACTGGAATGCCTTCTCCATGTAAGCAGTGGCGATCTTTAACTCATTTCCATAATGTTCTGTGAGTAGCTTCATTGCCTCTTTGAAACCACGCGTAGATGTCATATGTTGACAGCTCCTGATGAGATCTCTCGGCTCTCCCAAAGTATATTGTTCTAGGTAGTAGAGTTTGTCTGCATCGTTCTGTGTCTTTGATTCAATTGCGTGTTCAAACGCTCTCATAAAGGATCTGTATTGGAGTGGGTCGCCATGGAACACTGGGATGTTCACTTGAGGAAGATGAGAAATCTGTTGTTGCCTTGCAAGCATCTCCGTAATGTCGTTCTGCCTCTGCATCACTTTGACTAGGTTCCCCATACCATCCTCTTGTTGCTGCTCACCATAGGCGTACTCCTGCCTTGGTGGCTGATCCTGATATCTCACAGACCTGACATCAGCAAAGCCAGGTATATACTGTGGTACTGAGCCCGTCGTCTTGCGTCTGACATCGGCGGCGTGTGGCAATGAGCCCATCTGCCTTTGTGGGTGAGTAGGAGCCGAAGTAGCGCCCTCTTCAGGCTTCACCCGTCGTGGCAACGAGCCTGTGTTTCTTTGCTGCTGCACAGGAGCAAAAATAGCGCCCTCTTCAGGCTTCATCTGTCGTCGCATGTTGTGCTGTGGGGCTTCAAACTCTGAATAAACCTTGATTTTTGCAGTAGACTCTGCAATAGCGGTTTCCACTTCCAACTGTGCCATTTTAGCATTTAATTGTGCTTGTTGTAAATCCAATTCTTGTTGTTTCTGTATGGCAGCTGCCTTTGCGATTAATGCTGCTCTGTTGGCTTCTTCCCTTAAACGAGCTGAGGAAGCTGATGAAGCACCGCTGTGCCGGGAAAGACCACTGACAGACCCATGTCCCGTACTGGATTTGTCTGTTTTGCGTTTTAATGTGGACACCACAGAGACACTGTCCATGGGGGTCACATCTTCATCACATTCCTGTGCCGTCGTAAGCCGTCTTTGTTTCGCTTCCACTATCCATTCATTTGTCTTCTTAATAAAATCATGGAAGTAGTCTAGTTTTGGTTGAAACCATTGTTCTTGGTCTGAATTTTGCTCTTCCTCATTAATTAAAGGCAGCACAACTTTGTTTGCTATGATGAAACCTTCAAGGATTTGTTTTAGGTTTATCAAAAGTACATCTTCAATTTCCTCCACATTGCAATCATGTTCCATAAACATTTCAATTTCCTTCTCCTTTGCAGTAAATACTCTGAGCTTGTATCTCCTTGCATTCATGAGCCTGTGCAGTTTGTCTTCTAAGGCCTTAGGGGTAGGCTTTGGTTCCCTCTTATGGCCAGGGTCGAACACTGCACCCTCTGATTGCATCGTGCTCTCGTCTTCCATAATGACGTCACCAGCTTTACGTGAAACCGAGCTACTTATGACAGCTTTCCACAAAATCGAATATAATCTTCAATTAAACAGTCACAAGTTCCACAAAAAACGGTTTCAGGCTTGCTGCTTGGTGCATATGTTGCTCAGAAGGCACTTTCTAGCGTTTTCCATTCATGTGGAAACATTTTGACTAATGTAGTGGCATTTGTTTTCCAAAAATAATAATAATATTTCCACTTCTTTCCAAAGCCACGTTCACCAGTTTGAAGCAGGGTTTAGTGACACGTAACTACAGTGGGCACATAGTGTTTGCACATCCCAAGGGCATAAACTGGACCACGGTACTCACAGAACAGACTCCAGGCAGCGCAGATGAATAATGGAGTTTTAGTGAAGAAAAGCGGCAGTACAGAAAATGCATACAAACAAAAGTATAGTCCTTTCCTTAATTCCTTGCACAAAACACGAAATGTCTTCTGTTATCTTTCTTGGGTTCCAGTAACAGGAAAAATCCCCCAATAGTTACGGTCAAAATGTTGTGTTCCAACGTGTCAAACTAGCGTCCGTCTTTCCTCTTTCTCAGTTGCATAAACACACCAATTAACCTCCTCAGCTGCGCATAATAAACATTAAATTAAGCTTTAGGGGGCGCTCTTTACCAACTGCAAAACAGCTATAGCTAAACATGGAAAGCAGCAACATCAAACGCAAACGCACTAATAAGGCAATAATTAAATAAAACATAAGAATTACACATAGTAACCACTTTGGCTCTTACAGTGATTATATAATATTACTGGGTAAAACTGTGGCTATATAATATTACTGGGTAAAACTGTGGCTATATAATATTACTGGGTAAAACTGTGGCTATATAATATTACTGGGTAAAACTGTGGCTATATAATATTACTGGGTAAAACTGTGATTATATAATATTACTGGGTAAAACTGTGGCTATATAATATTACTGGGTAAAACTGTGGCTATATAATATTACTGGGTAAAACTGGCTATATAATATTACTGGGTAAAACTGTGGCTATATAATATTACTGGGTAAAACTGTGGCTATATAATATTACTGGGTAAAACTGTGGCTATATAATATTACTGGGTAAAACTGGCTATATAATATTACTGGGTAAAACTGTGGCTATATAATATTACTGGGTAAAACTGTGGCTATATAATATTACTGGGTAAAACTGTGGCTATAAAATATTACTGGGTAAAACTGTGGCTATATAATATTACTGGGTAAAACTGTGGCTATATAATATTACTGGGTAAAACTGTGGCTATATAATATTACTGGGTAAAACTTTAGCTATATAATATTACTGGGTAAAACTTTAGCTATATAATATTACTGGGTAAAACTGCGTGCTTTGATACTGTTATTGTGATCTCTGACAATTCAGAATCTTTATTGTCACATCACATTACAAGTAAGGTGGGTGAAAAACTTGGTTGTGCAGGCTCATATTGGAGTTAAGAGGTAGAGAGAGAACATAAAGTGCATGACATAACAAAGTGAGTGCAAAATAAATAAAAGTTTGTCATGGGTGCATGTATGTACGACTAGGCTATAACAAAAAGAGTCCCTATTTGAGCATGAATCAGTTCAGACTGCGCGACAAAACTTAGCTCTTGTTCAGCAGTCTGATTGCTGACAAGTAAAAGCTGTTCAAGAGTCTGGTAGTACAGCTCCCGATGCTCCTAAATCGCTTGCCTGGCCCTGGGTGCGGCAGCGGCTTGAACAGGCTGTGGCTGGGGTGGTGAATGTCCCTGATGATACTTTCCGCTTTAGCCACGCAGCGTCTCTCATGTATTTCCTGGAGGGGGGAGCTCCCCCCCACGATGCGCTGTTCGCACCACTCTGCAGTGATCTGCGTTCTGCAGCGGTGCAGTTTCCAAACCACACGGTGCTGCCACTTGTCAGGACACTCTCTATGGTGCTGCTGTAGAACGCTCTGAGGATGCGTGGGCTCACTTCTTCAGGCGGCGGAGGCAATTTTTTCACCACTGTTTTGGTGTGTGTGGCCCACTTCAGGTCCTTGGAGATGTGTATCCCCAAGAATTTAAAGTCGCTGACCTGTTCCACTGCAACGCCGTCGATGAAGATGGGTGCGTGCTCTCTCTCCTGTTTCCTAAAATCCACGACCAGCTCTTTGGTCTTACTGACGTTGAGAGCGAGGTTGTTTTCCTGACACCACTGTGTCAGTGTGTCAACCTCAGCTCTGTAGGCCGTCTCGTCATCGTTTTCAATAAGGCCCATCACTGTAGTATCATCCGCGTACTTAATGATGACGTTAGAGCTGTGTGTGGCCGTACAGTCATGTGTGTACAGGGAATAGAGGAGAGGGCTCAGCACACAGCCCTGGGGTGCTCCCGTGTTGAGGGTCAGGGGGTCCGATGTAATGTTTCCCATTCTCACCACCTGACGGCGATCTGATAGAAAGTTCAGTATCCAGCTGCACATGGCCGGGTGCAGTCCTAGATCCCTGAGCTTTGCGTCTAGTCTGGTGGGAATGATGGTGTTAAAAGCAGAGCTATAATCTACGAAGAGCACATCTGTTCTTGCCCCCCCTGTCCAGGTGGGTGAGTGCAGAGTGTAGCGCCAGGGCAACTGCATCGTCGGTGGATCGGTTCTGACGATATGCAAATTTCCATGGGTCTCTCACCAGTCTTTCAAAACATTTGCTCACAATCGGAGTGAGGGCCACCGGTCTCCAGTCGCTCAGACACGCCACCTTGGAGTGTTTGGGAACCGGTACCACAATGGATGACTTGAAGCCAGACGGGACCACAGCTTGGGAGAGGGAGATGTTGAAGATGGTCATGAACACTCCTGCTAGCTGGGCTGCACATACCTTCAGCACCCGGCCTGGGATGCCATCGGGACCAACGGCTTTGCGGGTATTCGCCCGCTGGAAGGCTCTGCGCACGTCAGCTTCCGAGATGGTTAAAGGGCTGGCCTCCGCAGGTAGTGCAGGCGGTGGGAGGTTGTGGCTCCCTGGGTTATGCTCAAAACGAGCATAAAAGGTGTTCAGCTCACCAGGGAGGGAGGCAGAGGGACTCTCTGCACATCTGGCTCTTCCTCTGAAGTCTGTGATGGTCCGAAGCCCCTGTCATGTGGTTCTCACGTCCCCGCTCTCAAATTGGTCCTCCAACTTGGCTGAGTATTCCTTCTTCGCTCTCCTGATGGTTTTCTGGAGCACTGCTCGGGTGTCCCCCAGATCACCGGCATTACGTGCGAGGAGAGTGGCACGGACCTCGCTGTTGATCCAGGGTTTCTCGTTGGGGTAGGTCCTGATTGACTTCACTGGGACCACGTCGTCTATGCATTTACCAATGAAACACATGACCGTGTCTGAGAACTCATTGATGTTTTCAGCAGCGTTCTGAAACATCTCCCAGTCTACATGGTCAAAACAGTCCTGTAG
Source organism: Electrona antarctica (assembly GCF_951216825.1). NCBI lineage: Eukaryota > Metazoa > Chordata > Actinopteri > Myctophiformes > Myctophidae > Electrona > Electrona antarctica. The sequence goes on from NC_136790.1 coordinate 55,831,049, forward strand.
CATAGAGTCTGATTGGTCAGACCATGTCCGAACCTCCCTCTCCTTGATGGGCTCACGCTTCAGCCTCTGCCTATAGGCAGGAAGCAGCTGGATGGCGCTGTGGTCTGATTTCCCAAAAGGAGGGCGGAGGAGGGGCTTATAGACGCCAGGGAAGGTGGTATAACAGTGGTCCAGAATTGTGTCACCCCTAGTGTAACAGGTGATATGTTGGTGGTATTTTGGGAGAACTTTCTTCAGATTTGCTCTGTTGAAATCTCCTGCAACTACCACAACAGACTCTGGATGGGCAGTTTCCCTTTCGCTGATGGCCTTGTGGAGCTCTTTGAGTGCTGTGTCTATATCCGCCTTTGGATGTATATAGACACCTATAAAAAACACTGTGCTGAACTCCCTTGGTAGCCAGAACGGTCTGAGTTGTATCATGACATATTCCACATCTGGACAGCAGAGGGAGCCAATGGTCTGCACATCAGAGCACCAGGTGTCACTGACGTACACACACACACCTCCTCCTCGTACCTTTCCTGTCAACACGGAAGTGAGCATAGCCAGGTAGCTCTATCGCCGAGTCTGGTGTGTCAGCGTCCAGCCAAGTCTCAGAGAGAAGAACAATAGCAGTGTTTCGTGTCTCTCCTTGGAACTTCATCCTCGCCCGAAGTTCCGTCATCTTGTTGTCCAGTGATTGGACGTTAGCGAACACGATCGATGGCAGAGGGAGCCTGCCTGCACGTTTCCTCGCCCGCACCAGGATCCCAGCACGTCTGCCACGGTGCCTCTGCCTTCCTCTCCAGCGTTTCTTCTGATGCTGCTCGGTTGGCACTGCTACCTCACCGCTAAGCCAGGGGGTTTTCCCGTCCGTAAAGCTGTGTGGTGGATCCGTTCTGTGAAACTGCGGTGAGTGTAGAGCAAGCGCCGATCTGATTTCTAAAAGTGTGTGCCTATCATAAGTGTATGTAAAGGAGGCTATGTGTGTGAGTTTAAAACAAACAATAAAAACACTAAAAAGGCTAAATTATAATATTCCGAATATATTTTTGTTATTTTTGATATTTTCATAACTTTACATAGAACATAAACTGAGGGTGCACATTTTGCAACTCATGGTGGTATGCAGCATACCACCATGAGTTGCAAAATGTGCACCCTCAGGCACCCCCGTGGCGCCGAGTGTGGGCCAATCACAATTCGCATCCTCACATTCGTCATCAATGTTTGTGTTACGTAATGTTTGTGTTTACACTATGACGTGACATTTGACATCATTTACACTACTAGTGAGGTGCCCGTTGGAGCCTCTACAGCAGTGGAGCCTCTACAGCGGTGGAGCCTCTACAGCGGTGCCCGTTGGGCACTGGCCTACTTGGAACGATGCAAGTTGGAAATGCATGCCCCACCCAGATATTATGTCTGTGTCCCTTTTATGCCCATATATGGAGTTCTTTGTCAGGCATGCCCAAATATGGAGTCTATGCAGACGTCAGAATGATGTCAGAACAGGCCAGCTCCATATATGGACCCTGGGCAGAGGCCCTGTCCAGAGCCTGGGCTATTTGGGGCGGTTCTGGACAACCGTGGCTCCGACCGACTCAACACCGGGCACTGCACCCCCTGTGGTGGGGAGGAACGCGCGCGTCGAATTTGAAGTCGGTGGGGTGAACGGTTCTCGAGTTACGTGGATTCCAGGCGTACAGACGTGCGTACAGAGACTTGGTGCATTCATAGTTAGATGACGTAACATTCTCTATTCATTGTCAATGGGAATGTAATGTTGGTGTAGGACAAAGATTGTGGACAAACACCTAAAGCTGGCCATCGGAGAACCCTCAATACAAGCCCCTCCCTTCTGTGTAGCCTAGAACTGGAGGTCTAGAACTTGGGGTCATGTGATTGTTACACATATGCAATGAAGAAGGATCCTCACTCCGGTGCAACACATTTATTTTAGTTTTCAGGATAGGGGAATCTGTGAAACAGATTTAGATCACACATCAGTTTACATTCAGTGTCTCATTCAGTCTGTACTGCACTGATCTGATCTGAATACTACAACTTCCTTGAACACAGTATTTTCAATAAACACTGCTGCAATAAACATAATACCGTAAGTGCCAAAACCTTCAGTTTAACATACAGTACATAACACAGCTTCAGCAGCAATCTTAGTAAATAGCACTTCTTATGTTGGTTGACTGAGAAATACAACAAGCACAACATTAGCTCCCAGAACACACTCTTAGAGAATAATGCAAATCTGCCATAAACAGACATTAATATTTTCAACATCTCCAAATAATCATAAAATACTCCAAAACTCTGTTACCAACTGCAAACATTATGTTGATGATTGACAGAAATATCACAGTCCAAACTTAATCAACATGGCTGCTGTGTTGCTGTGTTAGCCTGCTAAGTGCTAATGCTAAACACCAGGATAATCACAACTCATCATAAAACACTCTCATACTGAACTCATCTCTGCCCCATCTGCCCATTCCGATCCCCATTCATGCACACTCATGGAAATGTACTCTTTGGTCATTATAGCAGCTCTTACCTGTGAAACAGATTTAGATCACACATCAGTTTACATTCAGTGTCTCATTCAGTCTGTACTGCACTGATCTGATCTGAATACTACAACTTCCTGTTTAACGTGTGCAAGAAACCACATGTAACAAACTCACAAAGCCTCAAAGCGCCCTCTGCTGTCCTTTTACTGTTACTGTTACAAAACAGTGTTTAGGCATTCTTAAATGCCTAAACTGAATGTCTGTACATTTTTAAATGGGGGGTGGTAGTGTTTCAGTGTTTCAGAGTTGTACCAACTGTTTCAGAGTTGTAATGCTTTAGTCTTTTTGAACCAAATAATCCCTAGGGGCCACACTCTCCCCCGCAAAATTAAATGTCTCCTGACATTTCCCGGAATGTACAATCCAACTCAAACCCTCAACAGTCCATGGTCGCCATACAGGTGTCCATTCACTACTCTGAGTGTCTCTAATGTCACAATGTCTGGTGATTAAAGAAGGCTGACCCAATGTGTCATAACTCAGTACCACTGGCCTATGCCTCTGTCTCTGTGGGTGTTGTCTTACCGGTAGTGACTGATCTGCTTCTAACTCACCACCCACAGGACTGTCCAGGCCTGGTTCAGGTCTCTGCGACTGTAGTGGCACACCCTCTTCGCTTTGCAGTGGCACATCCTCTTCGCTTTGCGGTGGCACATCCTCCTCGCTTTGCAGTGGCACATCCTCTTCGCTTTGTAGTGGCACATCCTCTTCAAGGTGCAGATGCTGGGGACTCTGGTGTGACTGGAACGGCTCCGCCTGAGGATTCAGCAACTGTTGACTTTGCTGGTTTCTGCCGCTGGATCGGAGACGCCACTTGTAGGTCGCACTGTAGTCCTCGTCTGAGTCATCATCGAAGTCACCGCCGGGCTCTGGATGCTGTAGCTCTCTGTGTTGCGGTCTCTTCTTCTTCTTTGTGGCGCTCTGTGGGTCTCGCCGTGACTGAGAAGTCTGGCTTGGTGTCCGCTCTAGAGGTAGGTAGTCGCATGGCAGCAAGATGTTTCTGTGGACCACTCTGTCCCTCCCTTTGCCATTTTCTGGGATGACATGGTAAACTGGGCTGTTGTTGTCACCTTTTCTTTCTTTAACTTTGTATACCTGACTTTCCCAATACGACCGAAGTTTCCCAGGCCCGCCTCTTGGGGTCAGGTTGCGGATGAGGACTCGATCCCCTGGCTCAAGGTCTCTCCCCTGTACCTTTTTGTCGTAGTGAGCTTTTCCTCGAGCTGCCCCCTTGTCTGCTGTACTGGCAGCTATCTGGTATGCTTCTTGCATTCTCTTCTGCCATCGACTCACATAGTCCTCATAAGTGTCATGAGCCTCATCAACTTTGAGATTGAACAGAAGATCGATTGGAAGGCGAGGAGATCTTCCAAAGAGGAGATAGTAGGGTGTATAGCCTGTTGCCTCATTCTTTGTACAATTGTACGCATGAACAACTTTATTCAATGACTCTTTCCAATCTTCTTTCTCTTTTTCCTCTAGGGTCCGCAACATTGACAACAGGGTACGGTTGAATCGCTCAACCTGCCCGTTTCCCTGTGGGTGGTACGGTGTTGTGTGGGAGCCCTGGACACCTGAGAGGTCCTTCAGCCTGGCCATCAGGTTGTTCTCAAACTCTCGTCCGAGGTCATGGTGTAAACGATTGGCAAATCCAAACTTGAGTGCAAAGTCATTGAAGAGTTTCTCTGCCACCGTTTTAGCTGCCTTGTTTCTTGTAGCGTAGGCTTGTGCAAACTTCGTAAAATGGTCCATGACCACCAAGATGTACTCATAGCCATGCTTGCATTTGTCCAAATGAAGGAAGTCTATTGAGACTAGCTCAAATGGATAGGTGGTATGGATAGGTGTCAAAGGTGCACGGGTCTGCTTACTCGGTCTCTTCTTCTTAAGACAATCACACACACTGGTAACAAAATGTTCTACCTCTTTGTGCATTTGTGGCCAGTAGAACCTTTCTCGGATGAGGTCAAGCGTTCTCTCCACCCCTAGGTGGCCCATGTCCTGGTGCAGCTCTTTGAAAACCAGTGGGCAGTAGACTTTGGGAATCACCAGCTGTTCTCGATGAGAGGTTCTGCGGCGCAGGACACCATCTTCATCTACCTGGATCTTTAGCCATTGTTTCAGTAGTGTGACTACAGCCGGGTGTTCTGTTCTCATCTCAGTTCTACTTGGCCTCCTATTCTGTGACTTATACCAAAGGAATCTGGATATGGTTTCATCCTCTTCCTGAGCTTTGCGTATTTGTGCTGAAGTGAGAGGCTGGCCAGTCTCACAGTCTTTCACAAGGCTCAAGGCGTTGATGTGGACCACCCCAATGCCTTGGCACGGTGTTCTCTGTTCCACCATCACGCTTTCCATGGATGCACTTATTGCCTCTTGACTGGACTCAGCTGTACAGCTTCTCATGTAGCCCTCTATGTCCAACGGCATCCGAGACAACCCGTCAGCATCTGAGTTGTTTTTTCCAGGGCGATAGCGTATGATGAAGTTGTAGTCTGCTAACTCTGCCACCCATCTGTGCCCCGTAGCATTGAGCTTTGCCGTAGTGAGCACATATGTCAAGGGATTGTTGTCCGTGTAAACAACAAATGATGAAGCATGGAACAAGTAATCACGGAAGCGTTCACAGATGGCCCACTTCATCGCTAAAAACTCCAGCTTCCCAGAATGCAGATGGTACCTTTTCTCTGACGGACTCAGGGTGCGGGAGCCATACGCTATCACTCTCATCTTCCCTTGCTGACGCTGATACAGTACAGCACCCAAACCAACCTGGGATGCGTCGCAATGTAACACAAAGGGCTGGGTGAAGTCAGGATATCCAAGTACAGGGGGTTTTGTGAGGGTGTCAATCAGCTGGTTCAACACTTCCTGGTGAGAGCTGGTCCACTGTATGGGTGTGCGTGATGATAACTGACCTTTCTTTTTCTTTACTATTTTCTTGTGTCTTCCTGCTGGTGGGTCAGATGTGTGCTCTTCAAGGTTTGGGACAGTTAGTAGGCTGTACAGTGGAAGGGCCACGCGGGAGAAATTGGGGATATAAGGCCTATAATAAGATAGGAACCCTAGCACCTGGCGCAGATCACCGACGGTGGCAATTGTTCTTCCCTTCAGATTCATCACAGGCGCCATCTCTGCGGGGTCCATAGTGTAACCTTCTCCGGTCACCATCCTGCCAAGAAATCGCACACTGGACTTAAACAGCTCACACTTCTTCGGAGTTAACTTAACACCATGCTCCTTGTAGCGCTGGAGGACTAAACTGACATGTTCCAGGTGTTCTTCAAAGCTGCTGCTGTGTACTAGGTTGTCGTCTAGGTATGGCAGAGAGACGGTGTCTCTCAGGCCAGCCAGACAATGTTCCATGCTCCTCTGGAATTCAGCAGGGGCGGAGCTCAGGCCAAATGGTATGCGGACCCATTCATAGAGCCCCCAGGGCGTGATGAAGGCCGTCAGCGGACGACTCGCTTCATCCAGGGAGCCCTGGTGGTAAGCCTTTCCCTGGTCTAACACAGAAAACCATGAGCTTCCCCCGAGTGCATCCAGCATATCCTGGATTCTTGGTATGGGATGCCGGTCTGCCACTGACTTGCGGTTCAGGTCTCTGTAGTCGCAACAGAGGCGCAGGCTGCCATCTTTCTTCCGGACGCAGACCACCGGCGATGAGTATGGTGACCGTGATGGCGTAACCCACCCCTTGTTCAACAGATCCTGCAGATATTCTTTTACTTCCTTGTGGAGTGGCTTTGGGACCGACATGTATGTTTTTTGTACTGGACTGGTGTCATTGAGGGTGATGTGCATCTGAAGAGAAGGTATGTAGCCTACATCATCGCTGTCGAATGCAAAGGCCTGACACTCCTCTCTCAACATTGTCTTTGCTGCTCTTTGCTGACCTTCTGAAAGGTGGTTGAGGTCCACTGGGGGGTCCCATTTCACGGGTCTCTCCTCTTGACTGTTATCGGACTGTGGTGCAGGGTGTGACATGTTGTACTTGGACTCTGTCCTGTCTGTCTGGTCAGGTAACGGCTGCTGATCTTTAGTCTGAATGGCTGCTGAGTACACAGTTTTGACAGATTCTAGGTGTCCAACAACTTGGTGACGGTCCAGGCAAATTATGTGGTTTGTGGTGTTGGTCATGGGTATCGGTACATATGGTACTTTCCTTTCTGGTACCTGCACCAGCACTTCATTGAGGACCACGCCCTCTGTTGTGGGATTAAGTATGTCAGGTGAAAAATACATGTCTTGGCCTCTAGCTTGTGAACTCACATGTGCTCGGATGTAGACAGTAGTAACTTCATTGGCTGGCAAGAACACAACTTTTCCACCCGTGCGCACAACGCCAGTATCTGGATCTGGAACACTGTCTTGCATGAGCTTCACCACATTGTGAGCGGTTTTCACGGAAATGGCAAATGCTTTACTCACTTTGTGTGTCAGCTGCTTTCTTCCATCTTTAGTCTTCCCCTCATTTCTGTTGATGATGGCTTCGATGACATTATAACCTATAATGGGGTCACTGGCAACTGCAGGATCGCTTGACACAAGTATTGGCACTTGTAGATTGCTCGTCATGTGAGTGTTGCTGTCCAACCGGAAGCTGACCTCAATCCAGCCAATATAGGGGATGGGCGTGTCATTGGCAGCGAGGACTGTCAGGGTCTCCTCCTCCAAGAGCTCTGAAATCGGGCGGGTTACTGTGTGGGGTAGGTGTATCTGTCGCCAGGGCTCATTTACTATGCTGGACTGTGCCCCTGTGTCCCACAATACGTTAACTGGATGGTTATCCATAAAGCAGTTCACCATACATCTATTTCCTACAAGATCCACTAATCGTGACCGATGCTTGGGGGGTAGATACTGAACTGCATTTACAGCTGAATATCCCCCTGCTGCTGCTCTGGGTGCTGTCATAGTCACAGTTGTCGGGCTGGCTGGAAACTGCTTGCTTTGAGACATTTCATTCTGGGCTACTGGTAGTCCCGCCTCAGTAGTCCTTGGTCGTTTCCCGACGATGCTCTCTGTACTCTGCAGCCACGGGATAGGTGGCCCGCTTGCCCACATTTGAAGCAGTGTGAACAATTTTCACCCACCCCCTCTTCTCTGCACTTTTGGCAGCCTTTCTCTCGCTGCCTCGGTCCAGGAGGGCGGCGGCTTGTCTCCATTACTGTGAGAAACATCTGCTTCATTTCTGCGCGAAGTTCTTCCATGAGCTGCTGTGCATTAATGCTGTCAGTTTTAGTCTCTTTTCCTTTCACTGTTTTGACCGCCACTGCTATACTGGACTCCTTTGGTGTAGGGGGGTTTTGGGCTGGTGTGGAGTCGGTCTGGATTTCGGACTGTACTTCCTGCACTTTGGGATTCTTAAAAGCATTGACCCGTTTCCGTTTCTCCTGCCTCTCATTTTCAACCTTGGCTGCTTCATTTACTCTCTGAATTAGTTCTTCATCCGTGGTGCTCACATCTCTGAGGTGGGGAAGAATATGGAATTTCACAGAGTCATTCAATAGCCCAGTTTCAATTGAGCGGAGGAACTTGCGCTGAACGGTGATTCTGCTGTACTGCTCATCATTTTCCTCATTTTCTGTTTTCCACAACAGCTTCTCCTTCAGCTCAATTGCCCGGAATACAAAGTTCAGGGGGGTCTCTCTAGGATCCTGGGAGATGTTTATAAGCTGGTGGTAGAGCTCAGTGGAGCTGTCGACCTTGTAGTGACCATTCAGGATGGTGAGTAGTGATGTGAGGGTCAGCCCACGCTTTATCTCCAACATGTCTCTCAAGGGAAGCCCTGGACTGACAGCCCTGATCACGGCTTCCACAATCTCAGTCTCTGTGTGTCCTTTTTCTGTCCCCATCTCAATCTGGCGGACTAAGCTGAGATAGGATAATTTCTCCTTCTGCCCACTTTCTCCAATTTGCCCACATATTTTAAACTCCCTCCTCAATGTCACTTCAGGCAGTGTATATGTTGGCTCTGGTCGGCTCTTAAGTGGGGAGGCTGTGATCTTCTGGAAAGGTTTGTTTGGCAAGAAGTATTTCTCCTCTAATCCTTTCGTTGGAGCGGGCTCCTCTGTGCTTTGCCCTTTTTCTGGATTAAGGCATTCTTCATTTTTTTCCTCAATATGTTTTAGTACTAAAGTGAAATACTGACAAACCTCAGAATCCTCTTCATCTTTCTCAATCTGGTCCATCATGCTCTCTGCCCTCTTGATGAGTGCCCGTCTGGTCCTACTGTGGTGGTCTCCACTGTCCAGGCCATCACATTTCATGTACCTGCAGACATCCATGAGAAACTCCTCCTTCAGCTGCCATAGGGCTGCACTCACTTGATCACGCAGGAGCTGGCTGTTATCCATCTTACAGAAGGTTGATGAAGGCTCGGTTATTTATTGAGACCTCTGGTGTCTCCGTCTTGGGCTGGCTCGCCAAATATGTTACACATATGCAATGAAGAAGGATCCTCACTCCGGTGCAACACATTTATTTTAGTTTTCAGGATAGGGGAATCTGTGAAACAGATTTAGATCACACATCAGTTTACATTCAGTGTCTCATTCAGTCTGTACTGCACTGATCTGATCTGAATACTACAACTTCCTTGAACACAGTATTTTCAATAAACACTGCTGCAATAAACATAATACCGTAAGTGCCAAAACCTTCAGTTTAACATACAGTACATAACACAGCTTCAGCAGCAATCTTAGTAAATAGCACTTCTTATGTTGGTTGACTGAGAAATACAACAAGCACAACATTAGCTCCCAGAACACACTCTTAGAGAATAATGCAAATCTGCCATAAACAGACATTAATATTTTCAACATCTCCAAATAATCATAAAATACTCCAAAACTCTGTTACCAACTGCAAACATTATGTTGATGATTGACAGAAATATCACAGTCCAAACTTAATCAACATGGCTGCTGTGTTGCTGTGTTAGCCTGCTAAGTGCTAATGCTAAACACCAGGATAATCACAACTCATCATAAAACACTCTCATACTGAACTCATCTCTGCCCCATCTGCCCATTCCGATCCCCATTCATGCACACTCATGGAAATGTACTCTTTGGTCATTATAGCAGCTCTTACCTGTGAAACAGATTTAGATCACACATCAGTTTACATTCAGTGTCTCATTCAGTCTGTACTGCACTGATCTGATCTGAATACTACAACTTCCTGTTTAACGTGTGCAAGAAACCACATGTAACAAACTCACAAAGCCTCAAAGCGCCCTCTGCTGTCCTTTTACTGTTACTGTTACAAAACAGTGTTTAGGCATTCTTAAATGCCTAAACTGAATGTCTGTACATTTTTAAATGGGGGGTGGTAGTGTTTCAGTGTTTCAGAGTTGTACCAACTGTTTCAGAGTTGTAATGCTTTAGTCTTTTTGAACCAAATAATCCCTAGGGGCCACATGATCAGTGACATCACGTTGGTGTACTCTGCAGGCCAGAGCCATAGAGTAAGACAGAGTTACGACAACTCTGTTCACTTCATGTGGCTTCAGTCCAATGGAGGCTCTTCTACATAGACTTCTGTTGGTTTGTCCCAGAACAACCCGGACGTTTACTGAATGCGTTGGAGTCTATGGGCGAGAACATGAACCACGTGACCAGGCTGTTTTCTGACCCCTCAATGTCGTAACTCTGTCTATACTCTATGGCTCTGCTGCAGGCCAAAGACACCTTTGTGATGTCACTGATCACATGACCCCAACTTCTAGACCTCCAGTTCTAGGCTGAACAGAAGGCAGGGACTTTATTAAGGGACCAAGAAGTCACAAAGTGACTTTGGTCACTTATTGTTTTTGTGTTTATTTTTCTTCTCCTTCTCCTTCTTCTCCTTCCGCCAAAAATAGCTGTTCTGGCTGAACCGTGCAGTCGGTTTTCGCGAAACGTGGTAATCTGGCCATGCCAAACGGTGACTATGCGAAGCCCATGACGATTGGCCAAATGGTGGCGCTATAGCACTCAATTTAAAATGCAAACTTTGAACGTGCATATCTCATGAACCGTTTGACCGTTGGCAATGACACTTTGATACACATATGTGTCTCCTCATGCCGAACAACTTTTGTGTTCTGACTTTTGACCTCTGACCTTTAGAACACCCGCCATTTTGAATTATATGAAAAACAGTTCAAATGTATCTCCTCCCAGGATCTTTGATCAAAATGCACGAAAACTTCTACACGTGAACTTTGGACCTATACAGACAAATAATCGTAGCACATTTTTGTTAAGTGAAAAAAGTTTTTATGAGCCAATGAAAATTGCTGTTTTGTGAAACTTCTTCTTCTGCACCTAATACCTACATGAAGCGTCATTTGCTTATTACACTTTACAGTATGGTAGAGGGTCATGCCAAATAGCACTGAAAGCGGTCTTACTCCAATTGGCCAAAGGGGGGCGCTATAGCAATTTTTTGAAAATGAAACCTTTGAACAGGCTTAACTCATGCCTCGTTTGGCCAAAAGTCATGGCACTTGTTTCCACATGTTCGATTCCACATGTTCCTTTGACAAGTATGCTCCGCCCTCAGATTTTCCGCCATTTTGAGCAGTTTGAAAAATGCTTATACCTCACTTTCTGCCTGGATTTTTGAGCAATTTGCATGAAACGTCCTACACACAATCTATGGACCATTATCTGAAATCCCAGTTGAAGAGAAGCTTGTACGTGAGAGCATTTACAGCAAAACACACTGTAGTAATGGATAGTGACATGCCAAAAACAAGGACATACATACTTGTTACCAAAACACTGATTGATGTTACTGTTCCCAATGAAACATCTAACTGTGTCTGCATAGCTCAGTTTGTAGAGCTCTTGCCTTCAGACCACAAGGTTGTGTGTTCAAATCCGGGTACCGACAACTCAGCTCGTCAGTCTTATTTGTGCATATTGTTCTTATTGAGTATTGTCTTCTTTCTTGGTCCCGCCTTATCGCTGCTTGCAGCTATATTTTATTATTATTACTTCCACACGGCATCTCTAAGGTAGATTATTGACGTAGCTCAATGTTGTAAATGAGTGGTACTCCCCTTCAATGGGAACTTAAGATATTCAGAAAGTGGGCTTAAAATCCAGCTGATATTCCTTGCAACCTGTGTACATGCACCATATTTGGGCATACGGTGGAAACTCCTTATATGGACATGCGAGGTCATAGTGACATCAGAACGATGACATAATCATCTTACCAGATGGCAGATATAAGACGACGCAGAAGCAGTTTACAGATACTGGAGTCTACCGACCAATTAGTTTACAGTTACTGGAGTCCTCTCCTTGCATCTCATTGGCTGGAACCACAGACCTCTCCTTGCCTCTGATTGGCTATTCAGAGTCCCTCTGTGAGCGCCGTTGAAGTCACGTCTATCTTCTCAGCGACGAGCAGAAATGGCGTCTGCCAGCGGTCTTCTGTCTGAAGATCACTTCCTGTGTTCCATCTGTATGGAGGTGTTCACTGATCCGGTCAGCACTCCATGTGGACACAACTACTGCAAAGCCTGTATCACACGTTACTGGGACGCTAAGGATGTGTGCAAGTGTCCACTGTGTAACAGAACATGCTTCAAGAATCAAGAATTCTTTGTTAATAAAGTCGTCTCTGAGATGGTCAATCAGTTCAGGAACCTCAAGATGAAAGAAGAATACAAAGCAAAGACTGAGGCTGAAGTTCAGCAGATGATCCAGGAGAGACGACTGAAGATTCAGGAGGTCAAACGCTCAGCAGAGATCAGCAGGAAAGATGCAGATGCAGTCATAGCCGTCAGTGTGCAGGTCTTCACTGCTCTGATCAGCTGTATTGAGAGAAGCCAGGCTGAGCTCATTGGTGTGATTGAAGAGAAGCAGAAAACAACAGAGAAACAGGCTGAAGGCTTCATTGAAGATCTGAAAAAGGAAGTCACTCAGTTAGAGAAGAGAATCTCTGAGCTGAAACAGATCTCACACACTGAAGACCACCTCAACCTCCACCAGAATTTCAAATCCATCAACACAGAGTGGAGACCCACCAAGGACTGGGCAAAGGTCAATGTCCATCAGTCTTCACTTCTGGGGACAGTGAGGACAGCTGTGTCTCAGCTGGAGAAGACACTCAGTCAAGAGATGAAGAAGCAGCTGTGTGATGCTGAGCTGAAGAAGATCCAGCAATATGAGGTGGATGTAACTCTGGACCCTGATACAGCACATCCCAAACTCATCCTGTCTGAGAATGGAAAACAGGTGAGTCATAGAAACGTAAGGAAGAATCTCCCTGACAACACAGAGAGATTCTCTAGATATAACAATGTCTTAGGAAAACAAGGATTCTCCTCAGGAAGGTTTTACTATGAGGTTCATGTTGGAGGGAAGACTGGCTGGGATGTAGGAGTGGCCAGAGAGTCCATCGACAGGAAGGGAGTGATCACACAGAGTCCCAACAATGGTTACTGGACTATAGGGTTGAGGAATGGAAATGAGTACCGTGCTGCTGCTGCCCCTTCTGTCCTCCTCCCTGTAAGAGAGAAGCTCCAGAAAGTGGGAGTGTTTGTGGATTATGAGGAGGGTCTGGTCTCCTTTTATGATGTGGAGACCAGAGTTCACATCTACTCTTTCACTGGCTGCTCCTTCACTGAGAAACTCTTTCCATTCTTCAGTCCATGTAATAATGACCGTGGCAGAAACTCTGCTCCTCTGATCATCTCTCCTGTCACCAGTGGCGGATTTTAACAATCTGGTCCGTGCTGCTGGGAGGGGGGGGGAGGGGGGGGGGGGGTAGTGCAATAAACCGCCTGTCCTGTCCTGTCACCACGGAGAAGAACAGCATGGAGTTTGTTGGACAAATAAAAATAAAAACATAGACAAATAGCAGATCTACTGCAGAAGCTCTCAACGTGTTATAATGCACCTACTTTATGACAAAGTAAAAAAAGAGAAAAAAAAAAGAAAAGAAAATCACACCATAATGTGAAGTGAGCGGTGTTGACTTCCAGCTCTGGGTGTAACAAAAAAAAGAAAAAAAGAAAAGGCATGACCAAAACAATTAACATTTGCGTGACTGAAGTAAGGGCGGCGGTGGATCAGGGGTAGAGTGGCCGGATGGAAGGTTCCCGGTTCGATCCCTGTGGGCTCCCTCAGAGTTAGTGTCGAAGTGTCCTTGAGCCCGTTGGAGCCTCTACAGCGGTGCCCGTTGGGCACTGGCCTGCAAGTTGGAAATGCATGCCCCACCCGGATATTATTTATGTCTGTGTCCCTTTTATTCCCATATGTGGAGTTATTTGTCAGGCATTCCCAAATATGGAGTCTATGCAGACGTCAGAATGATGTCAGAACAGGCCAGCTCCATATATGGACCCTGGGCAGGTGCCCTGTCCAGAGCCCGGGATATTTGGGGTGGTTCTGGACTACCGTGGATTACATTCTGGTGGGCCACCAATATGAGACAAAATTACAATATATTTATTTCATCACAACAATGTTATATCCGGTCCATCTGTTCTCCCAAAATAGCCGATTTACAGCTTATAGCAGTGGTTCCCAAAGTGGGTTATGGGGACCCCCAGGGGTCCTTGAGAGAGTTCGAGGGGGTCCCCAGCTAAATGATAGTTTGGAACCGGTCCATTTGGTTCCATTTGTACACTCTCAGAGTTAAATTAACATTGATTTTACAATATAAATTGGGGGGTCCCAGAGACAGAAATTCCATCAAATGAGGGTCCGTAGACTAATGCTAGTCACACTGGCGGTCCTTGAAATGTAACGGGTTGAGAATCACTGCTAGAGCCATAAAACTCTATGGGGTCCCTGGCATCTTCAAATGGGGGTCTGCTGGCTAATTAGTGTTAATTTGGGGGTCCTTGACATGAACAAGTTTGGGAACCACTGGCCTATAGTGAGCTTGCAGATCAGCTATTTTCTGAGAACAGGTTTAATGTGAATATCACCTATACAGTGTGTGTGTGTGTGTGTGTGTGTGTGTGTGTGTGTGTGTGTGTGTGTGTGTGTGTGTGTGTGTGTGTGTGTGTGTGTGTGTGTAAATGCGTGAAGGATGTAATGTAAACATGCTGTAAATGCAATTGTGAAATGGTGTCTTATAAACCCATGAGGGTTGGGCACATTGTGTGCAGGACACGGAAATAAATAAACAATCAATCAATCTGTGGTCCAATTAGAAACACAACCAGGAGATCCATGTTATTTGTGCGCGGCTTGTTTTTGCCACTTGTTTTTGCCACTGCACAAAGTGAGGGGATGCAGTACCATTGTCAATAAAATAAAAAAATAAGACACAGCTTCTACATCAATAGAGCGTCGCAGTCCCGCCCCCTATAGAGCGACGCTCTATAGACAAAGCTGTTTAGGATAACTGACCTGTATTGATTGGTTGACTTCTGTGTGCACACTGGGTTCAAAATGGCTCTGAAAGACACAGCAAAGCAGACAGTAAACAATCAGTGACTTTCCTGATGTTCAGTCAGTGTGATTACTCTGTAGTGTAAAGCAGCTGGTTCTGTACTCACAATGTCCATGTTGGAATGATGAACCTCATCAGAGTGGAGTCTAGACACACACACACACACACACACACACACACACACACACACACACACACACACCGTATGTATCAATATAATATCACATATCAATATCTACAAGGGACGTTCAATATTTAGGGGGGAAGGGGCAAGGGATGAGGGGTGGTGTTAATGAGGGTTTGAGTAAGGACTGTATTGGGTTTGGACTCTGCTCTGCTTCGCCTCAGGGGTACCAATAACAGTACAGGGGTCAAGGTTAGGTCCTCTTTGGTGGGGTACCAATAACAGTACAGGGGTCAAGGTCAGGTCCTTTTTGGTGGGGTACCAATAACAGTACAGGGGTCAAGGTCAGGTCATCTTTGGTGGGGTATCAATAACAGTACAGGGGTCAAGGTCAGGTCCTCTTTGGTGGGGTACCAATAACAGTACAGGGGTCAAGGTTAGGTCCTCTGGTGGGGTACCAATAACAGTACAGGGGTCAAGGTCAGGTCCTCTTTGGTGGGGTACCAATAACAGTACAGGGGTCAAGGTCAGGTCCTCTTTGGTTGGGTACCAATAACAGTACAGGGGTCAAGGTCAGGTCCTCTTTGGTGGGGTACCAATAACAGTACAGGGGTCAAGGTCAGGTCCTCTTTGGTGGGGTACCAATAACAGTACAGGGGTCAAGGTCAGGTCCTCTTTGGTGGGGTACCAATAACAGTGCAGGGGTCAAGGTCAGGTCCTCTTTGGTGGGTTTAATCACAGAAGCAGGTGAAGTTTCATTGTTGTGTAAGTTGTTGTTGGTTTCTAAACGGAACATAAACATCACAACTAATTAGCAAACCATACTGCAGCTTATAACAATAAACATACTATAAACCTTAAATCTATATGTAGATTTATCAGTACACTCTGACATCTGCTGACATCCTGCTAGCATTAAATAGCTGAATAATGTATCTACAGCAGACCACTGGCATAGTTGAAATAACCAAATACCAGGCAATAACATAAACAAACACATGACACATATATAGGTTGGAGCATGACACACAATCAGGCCATATAATATTACTTTCTGCAGTCTTGGATAATTGTACTCACTTTAGTCATAAACTCAAACTTCAGAACAACAATGAACCTGTACTCAGTGTACTGAATGAAAACAAACTCTATAGCTGGCTAAGCTAGGCTCTAAACATCCTTCTTCTTCTTCTTATTGGGTTTATTGGCGGTTGGCAAACATAACTGTGCATAACCGCCACCTACTGTATTCTTGGAGTTGCTATGCTCTTAATCTTACTACTATTATAAATTAAAAAGTCCACCCAAAGTGATCCCCTTCCATATCTTCTGTCCATTCCTATATCCCAGGCCCTGGGGCCTGAGACGTTGGTGCTAATTCATCCCTCAATGTTTCATTCAAATCTACTCCAGTAATATCATCCCTGTGGTGGGGAGGAACGCGTGCGTCGAATTTGAAGTCGGTGGGGCGAACAGTTCTGGAGTTACGTGGATTCCAGGCGTACAGACGTGCGTACAGAGACTTGGTGCATTCATAGTTAGATGATGTAACATTCTCCATTCATTGTCAATGGGAATGTAATGTTGGTGTAGGACAAAGTTTGTGGACAAACACCTAAAGCTGGACATCGGAGGGCCCTCAATACAAGCCCCTCCCTTCTGTGTAGCCTAGAACTGGAGGTCTAGAACTTGGGTTCATGTGATCAGTGACATCACGTTGGTGTACTCTGCAGGCCAGAGCCATAGAGTAAGACATGTTACGACAACTCTGTTCACTTCATGGGACTTCAGTCCAATGGAGGCTCTTCTACATAGACTTCTGTTGGTTTGTCCCAGAACAACCCGGACGTTTACTGAATGCATTGGAGTCTATGGGCTTGCGCGAGAACATGAACCACGTGACCAGGCTGTTTTCTGACCCCTCAATGTCGTAACTCTGTCTATACTCTATGGCTCTGCTGCAGGCCAAAGAGTACACCTTTGTGACGTCACATGACCCCAACTTCTAGACCTCCAGTTCTAGGCTAAACAGAAGGCAGGGACTTTATTTATTATTATTATTTCCACACAACATCTCTAAGGTAGATTGACGATGTAGCTCAATGTTGTAAATTAGTGGTATTCCCTTCAATGGGAACTTAAGATATTCAGAAAGTGGGCTTCAAATCCAGCTGATATTCCTTGCCACTTGTGTAAATACACCATATTTGGGCATAGCTACGGTGGAAACTCCTTATATGGACATGCCAGGGCATAGTGACATCAGAGGGATGACATAATCATCTTACCAGACGGCAGTCACACGTAGGCCAGCTAACCTATATAAGTGCTGACCCACACAGTAGGACTGCATTCCTTCCAAGTCATTCATTCAAGGAATTCAGGACAGGATTATTTTACAGGGAGAAACCAATAAACTACTGTGTGAAATGCTTCATTGGACGGTGCACCTAAAAGGGCTTCCAGAGACACCGTATGATGCTGCTGTAGCAGTGGACCACAAAGTGTACTGCTTTAGAGGAGACTTTATCGAGTCAGAGCGTCGGACTGAAGTGCATGCCTTCAACACAGTGTCTTTATGCTGGACCGAAATGCCCCCCAGAGACACCTCTCTGGGGGGCATAACACCCCCTTGAGGTTCTCCCCATGCACAGCAGCCGTACAGCTGTGCTGATCGACCCTTTCATCTACATCTGGGGGGGACTCACTGACACATGGAACTACAGCAAGGTGCTTTATGCATTTGATGTCGACGACCACAGAATGCTCACACCCAAGGTTTCTGGGACTGTTCCAGAGGGGAGACATGGCCACTCAGCCGGAGTCTTTGGGAAGGCCATGTATGTTCATGGAGGATGGACTGGGAATGGAGACACTAATGACATCTACAAGTTGGACACCACCACAATGGTCTGGACTTTAATTAACACCAGAGGAACTCCTCCACCTGTTTCAGCATATCACTCTACCACCATCATCGGGACAAAGATGTTTGTCAGAGTGACACAGAGACCAACCACTGGATGAACACTCCTTCTGCACAGCCTCTTCCAGAAGCACGCTACGGTCATTCAGCCTTTTCCTACAATGGAGAGCTGTACATATTTGGTGGCAGGAACTATAACCCGGACTTAAATGATATGTGGAAATTCAGTCCAGCGACGTTCACCTGGAAGAAGGTTGAGTCCAAAGGGAATGTTCCATATTTAAGAACTTACAACATGCCATGGAGTCACATGGTATGCTGTTGCATGGTGGGAGATCGTATCATCCTTTTTGGAGGAGAAGGATCATCATACAACACAGTCAATGATGACCTGTATGTCTTAGACTTGAGTCCTAGTCTGAAGACCTTATGCAAGCTGGCAGTTATTCAGTATGGTCTGGATCAGTCAGAACTCCCACACAACATCAGGTGGGAACTGGCAGCCATGACAACCAACAGCCAATAAACAAGAGGACACAGAAAAAGTTAAAAAAGAGGCTACTAAAAAAGATAGAAAAGGGCAG
This sequence comes from Electrona antarctica, assembly GCF_951216825.1. Classification (NCBI taxonomy): domain Eukaryota; kingdom Metazoa; phylum Chordata; class Actinopteri; order Myctophiformes; family Myctophidae; genus Electrona; species Electrona antarctica. The sequence goes on from NC_136790.1 coordinate 55,849,667, forward strand.
CAATCAACAAGTTGTGTCCACAGATTGTGAGACACATGGACGAAGAGAGCCCTGTGGTGTCTACAGACACATTTTGAAGACACTTTTTTTTGGGTCAAATTCAAATTCCTCTTTGAGGGGCCGCCCTAGTGTAGCGGTTAGAGCATATGCCTTTCATGCGGAAGGTTGTGGGTTCGAACCCCGCCTGGGGTCGACGTCAGCAAGGGCATGCGGTCGCAACGGGTTCCGAGGCACCCGTTACAGTACATAGCGATAATTCACTTCCTGACTCACGGTTTCCGAGTGAAGCGGCTTTCAAACTAAGAGTCTGGCCGAATTAAAAGACTGGGCGGTGGTCCTGGAGGACACTCCAGGACCCAGATGGGGGTGTCGGCGGTCAATGAGTTAACACGAGCCCTCCACAACCTGGATGGATCCTTGACTGCAGTGTTGATTACCTCGACTAAAACCGAGACGAGAAATGTCCGTCGACTAACCTTTTTCACTGACGAAAACGGAATAAAAACTAAACAAAAACTAGGCCACGATGACTAAAACTATGACTAAATATATTGACAATTTCGGCAACAAATAAATACTAAAATGTAAGCGAGGGACTGGTGGACAAGAGATCATTTTATGCTTGGTTGCGCTCGGGTGTTGCACTCTGAAAATAGCCGATCTACAAACACACAACGTGTCGGAGCGTGACGCGTTGTGTGTTTGTAGATCGGCTATGAGTAATATTGCCCAACACTGTTCTTGATGGTGTTACGCGTGCCCAAATCCCGCGTGCATGGGGCCTTTTGATTGGGTGTAGCGCCAGCCAGGGCCCTCGGAGGGCTTGATTGGGCGCTAGACTAACTGGATGATGATACCACTTCCTGGCTGATGTCCAATCAGCCTGTGTAGCCTTACACGAACGGACAAACCAACTGGCCGCCTGGTTCTAGCCCAAATATGGACTTCCAGGCTGACGTCGTCGTCAACATGACATCATTGACATGACATCAGAGATCCACAATGAAGCCATGCCCCCCTTATTGTTCTGGTATTGTAGATTCATTGTCTTGGGCAACGAGTTCAAATCCTCCAGATTATATTTCATTGTTTCAAATGATAACTTTTTTTCCTCCATAGGAATCCATTGTATGAGGATGTTCCATCGGTCCCCATGTCACATGATCATAACGTGTGACGTGTCACACTAAAGTCCATAGACTCAGCTGGCAAAAAAATACATCATAACTACCCAAACAAGCATTAAAAAAGTGTATGGCAGGGTTTGCAGGACATCACTGACTATAAAACCAAGCACCATGTTCCAGACAGGGACCCCTCCCTTCCTGGGAGGCTTAATGATTTTTATTGTCGGTTCGATAGTGAAAACCATCAGACCCCCTCTTTTCCAAGAGAGCAGGGTGACTCTCCACCCAACATACGTGAACATGATGTCAGACTGTTGCTCCGTCAGCAAAACCCCAGAAAAGTGGCAGGGCCTGATGGTGTGTCGTCTGCCACATTAAAGCACTGTGCTGACCAACTCGCACCTGTCCTCACTTCCATTTTCAACTGGTCACTTGAACTCTGTACTGTGCCTGCTTGTTTTAAATCTGCAGTTATCATTCCTGTCCCAAAGAAAAATAATATCACCTGTCTTAATGACTATAGGCCTGTTGCCCTAACATCTGTCATTATGAAAGTCTTTGAGCAACTGGTATGTAAGCACCTGTCCAGCATAGCACTAGATCCCCACCAATTTGCCTACAGAGCAAATAGGAGTGTAGATGATGCAGTGTCCCTCTGTCTTCACACTATTACCCAACATCTAGAATCCAGATCCACCTATGCTTGTGTACTCTTTGTTGACTTCAGCTCCGCATTTAATACAATAGTGCCTGGGAAGCTGATTTCAACCCTACAGGAGCTAGGCGTCAGCACACCTCTATGTAAATGGATCTTTAACTTTCTATGTGACAGGAAACAGGTGGTCAAAATAGGTGATCTCGTCTCGCTGTCTAGGCTCCTAAACACTGGGGCCCCCCAGGGTTGTGTCCTTTCTCCACTATTGTACTCATTATATACTCATTTCTGTCAATATCACTTTAGTACAGTTATGATGTATAAGTTTGCTGATGACACATCTTTAGTAGGTCTTATTACCAACGAGGATGAATCCGACTACCGCAGAGCAGTAGAGGAGCTGGTGAGATGGTGTGAGAGTTACAACTTGATTCTAAACATCTCTAAAACCAAAGAGATGTTCATAGACTTTAGGAAGAAGATCTCGAGTCCCCTCCCCCCCTCTTCATCAATGGGGAAGAGGTAGAAAGAGTCTCAGCCAAGCAGCCATGACTCACTTCTATAGGGCCACTATTGAAAGTGTTCTTACCTTCTCCATGCTTGTCTGGTTTGGTCACACAACCTCTCAAGACAAATCAAAGCTGGAAAGAACCATTGGATGTAGCCTCCCTACACTTTCCTCACTCTATTCCACCAGAATAATTAGGAAGGCAAAAAAAATCATTGCAGACAACTCTCATCCTGCACATTACCTCTTCAATCTCCTCCCATCAGGCAGGAGATATAGAAGCATCAAGAGCTCAACATCTCGCTTCAGAGATAGCACTTACCTCGTATCCATTAGACATCTGAACTTGACTCATTAGGCACAGTTGGGCTGATAGATAGATGTATGTATGTAACAATATGCATATAGCACTTTTAAAAACTGAATGTAATTCCCTATGCTGCTGGTTTTTGTATTGTATTGTCCTTCTTGTTTTTGTATCTATGGTTGTCTGTATATGTTGAGTATGAACCAAGACAAATTCCTATCAACTTGTTGACATGGCAAATAAATTATTGAATCTTGAATTGAATCTTGATTAAAAGTCCATAGACTTGGCCGCCACGTGACATAATTTCAGAAATCCAGGAGATAAAAAAAATCACACCGGTGTGAAGTGAGGGGCGCCTTTCATCACGTTGATCACATATGATGTTGACATCACAGAAGGACGTTGTGTTATTTATGGATGTGCGAGATGTATTCTCAGAAATTGGGGTAGAAAATATATTGGATTATGTGGTATAAGTGTATTTCCAAAGAAGAGAGAATTACTGCTCGTTTGTGAGGTAAGGAGAGCCTGGGAGGTAATAAATGCCAGGCCACTATCTTTAATTCCTGTTCAATTGTTTAATGTGTTCTAATAACCTAGTATATATTGAGTTGGTAAAAAGCCTAAATAATAAATATTAATCTAGGCACTGTAGCAGTTGGGGACACATGACAGGAACTGAAATGGGATCTGACTGCACTGGTGGACTGCCCTCTCAGAGAGTAGCAGGAAATGATCTGGGTTCTGATTGGCTGTAAGTGTTAGCATGGAGGTGTGACTTCAGTCAGAGCCTGCTGTAACTATGCTGTGTGGCCCAGAATTAATCAAATTCAATCACCATGTCATCGTCGTAACATCACACAAGAGCAGGCAGGGGCCAGCGGTAATTATGAATGCTATATATAATTGTGCATTATTAATAACTTGTATTGTTTAATCAGAAGGGTAATTGAACGTATATTCTTTGTCCTTTTCTCCCTCTTTTCATCCTCTTAATGAAGATTTAAAACCACTTTGTGGTACCATTGGTACTACCACTGAACTAAGTCTGAAAACCATCAAGGAAGCTAAGTTGTACCAAGATCTGGTCAGCTTAGAGTGTTAAATAATAGCTAAACTCTACCGAGCAAAGTAGGAAACAGCAAATAGCAAAGTGCAAAGTCACATGCAGTGTTGTAATACTTACATATTTTAACGGGGAAGTGTGAACAGAACGTGTGGATGTATGTATGTGTTTGATTAATAATTAATTAATAAAAACCTTATAAAAAGCACGTTTGAGTTCATGAAAGATAAGCTATTATTGGAACGTTTAGTTCACAACTGTGCGTATTAGTCTCTAACAATCTGCTTGTGTCTTGGGATGGTCGGAGCCAGGCCGTCTCGCCAAATAACCGAACAGACGTCGTGTTTTCTGTACCGATCAAATTAGAAGAAAACACATCTGGTCTCTGTCTCGACTCACCTCCCGTCGGTCTCTGTCTGGACTCAGACTTGGTCTTGACTCGGCCTCACCACCCCCCCGACCCCGCTCGGTGGACTCGACTACAACACTAATAGGATAGCTGTAGAAGTTGTCAGAGTAGTAGCAGGTCAGTCTATGACGTCAGTCATCTATGACACACCAACTTGGCCTACATGTGACATCATGTCTACGTCACACATAGATCGTATTATGCTCTTTGGAGGACATAGATCATGCCACACAGTCGATGATGACCTGTATGTCTTAGACTCGAGTCCTAGTCTGAAGATCTTATGCAAGCTGGCAGTTATTCAGTACGGTCTGGAGCAGTCTGAACTCCCACACAACATCAGGTGGGAACTGGCAGCCATGACAACCAACAGCCAATAGGAAAATACAGGCCACTAAAAAAATGTGATGAAGCTAAAAGGGAAAAAAGACAGCATTCAACAAATTCCTGCCATTGAAGAAGTGTGTGTGTGTGTGTGTGTGTGTGTGTGTGTGTGTGTGTGTGTGTGTGTGTGTGTGTGTGTGTGTGTGTGTGTGTGTGTGTGTGTGTGTGTGTGTGTGTGTGTGCGTGCGTGTGTGTCCTCTACGGCCAGCTACACCTCGGTCAACGCAGTGCCGGTGGGCAGAAGAAGCGTTTCAAAGACCAAATGAAGACCACACTGAAGAGAGGCCAGATCAACCCCTCTAACCAAATGGATTTGGTTTCATTTTACGCTCTCAAGAATTACATTTTTGGTTAACATCTGCATGACTTAATTTACAATAAGTCTAGTCTACGCTACACATACACAATAATTATAGAATGTAGTACAATTTAGTACAACAATGTAGTACAACATTTTCATCGTTTGCCTGTTATCTCTCCTAATGGCCCAACATCATACGGATAGTGGACAAAATCTTATCCAATGACAACTAAATATTCTTTAATTTTAGGTCTGAGATATCAAATGGTGGTCCGTGGCTCAAATGGGTCTGAGAGGCTAAATGTCATCAAATGGTGGTCCGTGGCTCAAATGGGTCTGAGAGGCTAAATGTCATCAAATGGTGGTCCGTGGCTCAAATGGGTCTGAGAGGCTAAATGTCATCAAATGGTGGTCCGTGGCTCAAATGGGTCTGAGAGGCTAAATGTCATCAAATGGTGGTCCGTGGCTCAAATGTCAAATACAATATGATGATGATGGGCCTTGATATGAAAAGGGTTGAAAATCAGTGCTGAAGCCCAAAGCAAGGCACAAACGATACTAAGGTCACATTCTCACCTAATACTTCGGTAGACTCGATGCGAATGGGAGGAGAATTGGGACTTCTTGCATATTTAATTTACTGCGGTTTGCCTTCACACTGTCATCCGCAGCATTTGGAAACGCAGCAGGGGGGACCTTTATCAATGTGTTCCATTCATAAACTAGCCTACACAGTGAAATCTATGGTGATACAATTATACTATAACGTGCATGTGTCGTGCCGTCTGGGACTGGACCCCCCCCTCTCTCTCTCTCTCTCTCTCTCCGCACGCAGCCACGCACTGTTAACAGACAGCAGCGCAAAATGTTTACAAGTTTATCGAGATGTAAGTCCCTACTCCCCACACAGTGACAGCACTCCATGTTTACCGTACGCACAGACAGACAGACACAATATTCTCTAGGCTATAATACACTGCAGTGTTTTTATGTGTTTCCTTAAGCAATTGATTAATGTACTCGTCCTCATTTCGATCAGGGCTTCAGTCTGCTCATTCGACCACGTCTATCCAAAACGGGACATCTTTGCGCTGCGTAAAATATGCCTTCTCCGTCTCCAACTGTGTTCAGCTCCTCACCCGCCACATTGTTTGCTTCATTTCCTTTATTTACTGCGGATTGCATTCACACCTGCACAGAATCGTAATCTAGTGCGATTGGAAGCGAAGCGAAACCCCCGTTTTTGCTCGGAGTAGAATGCGGTTCTTTGATACGCATTAGATTTCGAATGAGCTTTCACACCTGCCAAACGAAGTGCACTTTCTGACAATGCGCAGCAGGATTCGTTTTAATCGCAGCAAAGCTTTCTGGTGTGAATGTCACCTAAGTCTCAAATACAGTTGCAATGCACGTGAATGATATGAGCCTTTTCCTAGATTCAACTTTAGCTTGGAAATCTCTAAAATTCAACACTATTGAATGTCTGTTCAACTAGGTAAGATGCACAATTGCACATGCATACACAATTCAGCATCTCAAAACCTATTTTCAATGTATCCCCAAAGTCGAGTCCACCACACAACGGAACTAGTTTCTTCCAACATGTTGCTTGTTGTGGACTAGGCCCAGCACTTAACAGCATGTATTCATCATCATCTCTAATGTAAAAAACAAACAAAGTAAATGCACCAAATATCATCTTACCTCCAAATTCCAAGTTCCAACGTAGGCAAATTGTATTTCTTATTTCTTGTCTCTTGTTCTGGATACTCCACGCGCTGCCAGGCAAAAACCTCTCTGTAGTTAACTTTGTGTTAGTATGAACCGCTTGTGACCGCTTCCCAATTGGCTAATCAGTCAATTGGCAATATTGGCTCTCACTCTCTCTCGCTGTGTGTGTGTGTGTGTGTGTGTGTGTGTGTGTGTGTGTGTGTGTGTGTGTGTGTGTGTGTGTGTGTGTGTGTGTGTGCGTGCATGCGTGTGTGTGAACCTAATAAAATGCATTTGAAACAAAAAAAAAATCTTACACTCAATGGTCCTCATTCACAACGGCATTTACGCTCATAACGTTACGTAACGTGAGCGGAGCGTGAGCGGACAGGCATTTACGTGGATTCCCACATTACGTGGGAATTCATGAACTTGAACGTGAACTTGACGGTGACGTCGGATGGTCGGAATCTCCGCTAAAAGCTGCGCCAGCTCAGAGGGTAGTGTATGGCTTGCGTAGATTTATTCTGAAGGCTTTAGTCTTCATGCTGAATCAATTAAAAGTCCCCAAACCTCAGATACATGCATTCTAGAGGCATATTGGTCAAGTTAACCTATGATCCTATACAGAAACTGCCCCGCAAGCTCGACACCTTTTTATTTATTTATTAGGATATTTCTAGCATGCTCACTCTCAGAAGCCTCTCTCAAAATAAAAAAATAAATCAAAAATGTGCCGCTAATCAGGACCAGCTTGTTCTAAGTGATCAATGGCACTATATAAGGACCCCGGGGAGCAGCATAAAACCTGTGTGAACAATCAACAATATGGCTGATTTATTGCTGCTCGATTATTTGGCCAACCGAGCTATGCGGAGAGAACGCATCTTCAGGGACCGGGCTAATTTTTTTGAGGAGGATGACGAGTGGCTACGGTGCTGTTTTCGGTTGCCAAGGCACTGTTTGGTCGAGCTGTGCGATGCACTGGAGCACGAAAAATGGTTTCAATTGAATTATTTTTGCCCAGATTTAGACCTATGCCATGCAGCAGTTATTTGTTTACAATGCATTATATAAAATAAATGAAGCCTGTTGCCGTTATTAATTATTATGATTATTATTATAGGTCACATCCCATCCCTGCACATGTGCAGGTTTTCTGCACGCTAGGATTCCTGGCCACTGGATCCTTTCAACGACTAGTAGCCGATAGATCCGGGATCTCTCAGCCATCCCTCAGCCGCACGCTCCCCAAGGTGCTGGATGGCATCATCCGCCACATGGTTCCAAAATACATCTCATTCCCCTACAATGCCGAACAACAGCGACCAATAAAACAGGACTTCCATTTCACTGCAGGATTTCCCAACGTCATCGGGGCAATAGACTGTACCCATGTGCGCATCAGGGCACCTGTGGAACCATACCCATTTTTAAATAGAAAAGGCTACCATTCTATCAACGTGCAGTTGATTTGTGCCGCACAAATGATTATTTTAAATGCAGTTGCCCGTTGGGGGGGCGGCAGCCATGACTCCTTCATCCTGCAAAACAGCAGTGTGGGCATGCGTCTCGCACAGGGGGCTGCTGGAGACGCATGGCTCATTGGTGAGTGTTTTTTCAATTGTATATATTTAGTGCCATTCCCCCTCACTTGGCTCATGGACATTAAATTGACAGAATTGTATGGCTAACCATATCTATCTCTATACCAGGTGATAAAGGATATGCCGTGGCAACATGGCTCATGACGCCACTTTTCACGCCCGAGACCCAACAGGAGGGCATATAATGACTGCCATGTCAGAACACGTGCAGTTGTGGAGCGTGCCATCGGGAGGCTGAAGGTCCGTTGGCTATGCCAAAAAACACACACACACACACACACACACACACACACACACACACACACATTAGACCATCATGAGCTGAAAACGGTAGGCATTAAGGCATGCTATAACATAACAGGTTTTGTTCAGTCTATTAATTTGTTCCCATCTATAGGTTTGCAAGATCACGATGGCCTGCTGCGCGCTCCACAACATCGCCGAACGGCATGGTGTGCCCCTTCCAGAGGGACTGGCACTGCCCCCACCTGCAGACATGCCGGTGGACCCACCCATTGGCGCAGAGGCCAACAGGCCAGGACTGGCCCTGCGCCGACAACTGATCGCTCGTTTTTGAAGTAAGGATGAATATAGTTTAATTTAATTTATCATTTTAGTTTACGTTTTTCGACCCTCTAATTCAGTTAGTTTTAAATAGTTTCGCGGATTTGATATAGCCAGTTTGTTTCTTGATCACATGGTAATAGTTACACAATACAGTTTCATATCGGTTGTTTTCGTTGTACATTTTTTTCCCTTCAGTTTGTTACTTCGTTAGTTTTAGTTAACTATATAATAACCTTGAAGAATAGACACATGAAGCAAATTCAACATTTCGTTTAATGAATTTATTCATTTCTCCTGGCAGTGGCTATGGATTCGAGGGCTGTGGCGATCCTGCCCAGAATCCCCACACCCTCCTCCATGACAGACGCAACCCTCTCCACCGCCCTCACACCCTCCTCCACGACAGACGTGACCCTCTCCACCGCCCTCAGCAAATGCCCCTGGTTCTGCAAGACCTCGGCTGATACAACTTCCACCCGGGCGTCCCGGTCAGCCACGGGGGCAGGCTCCGAGGCTCGCCTAACTCTGGTTCTTGCAGAACCAGGAGCAGAAGCCGAGGTAGAGGGCACCTCGTCGTTGTCTGGTGGAGGCCTGCGAGCAGCAGGGGCAGAGCCGGCGGTGGTGGTGGAGCACTGAGCCCGAGGCTGAGCAGATGGCCCTGCAGACGAGGCCTGGGAGGTGGAGGTGGTGGTGGTGGTGGTGGAGCGCTGAGCCCGAGGCTGAGCGGATGGCCCTGCAGACGAGGCCTGGGAGGTGGTGGTGGTGGTGGAGCGCTGAGCCCGAGGCTGAGCGGATGGCCCTGCAGACGAGGCCTGGGAGGTGGTGGTGGTGGTCGAGGACAGAGTGCGGCACCGAGCTGCCTGCGAGGTGGTGGAGGCACTGGAGCGCCGCGAGGACGCGGACGCCACGGAAGCAGCATCATCTGTTAAAAAAAAATTAAGATTATCATTTGATGTGCCTTTTTCCCCCATTAAAAATTATTTACAATTATTTATTGTGCCTTTTTCCTTATTTAACAACATCGTATATTTTATCTACATTTAGTTATGGAGCAATGCTGCTTGAATCGAGTGTGTGTAGCCTGTGTTGTGCTCAATATCAAAGGAGAAGCAGGACAGTTCAAGTCTATAATGTGTTGATTAAATGCAAGCCTATAGGCCTAATAGTTTAAATACCATCAGATGCGTCCAGCTGGAGGTCTAAATCCAGCGCGTCGGTGTCCATCCCCACCGCGCCTTCGATGCCGTACAACGACACCTCTCCTATAAGAATTGTGTATTGTTTAATGGTAGGCATATAGAAAAGAAACAACAATCATGCACAAATGTAATGGTATATGGATATAAAAAAGTAGACTGGTACCAATTATGGCACGGATTCGCTCGTCCATGGGCGAAGGTGGTGGTGCGTCGCCCGCCCCCCCCCCCCCCCCCCCCCCCCCCCCCCCCCCCCCCCCCGGTAGCACTCATGAATTGGCGCTGCCTGGTCAGCCTCCTCTTGCAATCCAGTTTTAAATCACTCCATTTTTTTTAACCTCCTTCGCTGTCCTTTAAATTTAATAGATTGAATAATAAACAGTGTCGGTTTGTAAATAAGCCTAGGCCTACGATAATACAATGGTGCAAATGATATACATAAAAGCCCTATAGGCCTTGTTTGTGGTCCATGCGTGTATCAAATTAATAGAACGGGCTGTATAGTAGGCCTATATTCATATTTCATACCTCTCCACAGCACTGACGGAGTTCACTTGCTGGGTGATTTCTTTCCAACAATCTGATTTGTTAAAATTGGTGAAGCCACTGCTCACACTGCAAAATAATATATTTTTGTGGCGTTCTACGCCGTCTAACATTTCCTCAATTTCGACAAAGCTGTAATTTCGTTTTTTTATTCTCGCCGCCATGGTGATCTCACAAACTGCTGAGTCATGCATGAGGCCTTTTATGGTGTGAAATGGGGCGTGGATCAATGCAAATGAAGTTATCCAGTGATTTTCCGATCATTTGGCACCCGCTCGCATTCACCTGCGTACCTCACAACATACACCTGCGTACCTGTGGTACACACCGATCTTTGAATTGCACGGCAAAACAACGTAGCGTGATCGGACGGAATTTCCCGCATCTGTTTACGCTTCCGTTACGCTTCCGTTACACTCTGGCGTATTTCTCCTTTGTGAATGAGGACCAATAACCAGAGTTGGGTGTAACGAGTAACGGAATATTTCGTTACTGTAATCACACTACTTTGGTCGGTAACGAGTAATATAACGACACTCCTCCTCCAAATTGATAATCACATTACAGTTACTGGTCGCTGTAGCGCTGCAGTTACTCGTTACTTGCGTCATGTGGCTGCTTTCAGCAGTGTTGCTTTGGAGAATAATGCACACAACGGAGATGAGTTGAACATGAACACTAATGGTTGTGCTGGCAACGCACTAGCGGAGTCGCGGACTAGAACATTTCAAACCGGTGTCAGATCAGCAGCAGCACAGCACTTTTTGTTACTGTCATGGACTCGTAGGGTGGCCAGACGTCCGGTTTTAGACCCACCTGTTGTCCTCCCTCCCACCTCAACCTCTGGCTGGACACATCATTGTCCGTTTTTTGTGATATACAGTGCTTGTGTCATAACTATCATTTACGTCGTCTCGGGATTAAAATCTCCGCAGCGCTGCTCAGCTCCACATCGAGCCGGCCACACTCACTCCCACTGTCATAAACAGAGACAGAGCAGACGTTGGGGTGTTGCCATGTTCGCTTATTATATAAGCGACTTTGGGCTTGTTTTATAAAATAGCCCAGTCAGGCTTCTTTTGGGCTTGTTTTCATAGACATGGCTGCTTGTTTCTCTCCCAAAACCTGGCAAGTTTGGCAACACTGCCAGTGGGAGGGTCGGTTTGTTTGTTGTAGAATGTGTGCTCTCACAATCACTCGCTAGTTAGTTAATGCAGAGATGAATAAACCAAATATGCCGAAATGAAAAACTACATTTAATGAGCAATGGAGCAGGGAACTCGACATCATAAAGAAAGGGATCCTAAAGCACTGTGAACATATAGGCTACTGATTTCTCTCAGTCTCATTATTTTATTTGAATATATTTTGGGTTAATATTTGCCTAGAGAACCTGTGGTACAGTGGTTTTCAACCATTTTCATATCATACCATATATCATACCAAATGGATTTTTGTTTCATTTTACACTATCAAGAGTTAAAGATATAAGGGTTAAATATCTAATGAGTGTCCATTTGGTTACCAACTCTCCATCATTTAGCTGGGGACCACCTGGAACACCCTCAAGGCTCACTGGTGTCTGGTGGTCCACGGACCACTGATTGAAAGCCACTGCTGTCACTGTTACATAACATGTACAATGTACTTAAAGAATTAATTAGAAGTTTGCATAGAACACATTTTACAAGGTCAAAAGAACCACTGCACTAGACCGTTTTGGAAAGGCCCATTTTGTTTTATTCCTCCACAACCTGGTAAAGAGCATAAAGAAAGATCTTGTGTATGTCCTCCTTATTAGGATTTTAAAGATTTGTTAAGTGGTGGTAAATTATGTGACAATGCATCTCAGGCGATTTTATGGAGTAACGCAAAAGTAATGTAACGAGTAGTGTAACTAAGTTACTTTCTCCAGGGAGTAATCAAGTAAAGTAAGGCATTACCTTTTTCAAAAGTAATGTGTAATATGTAGTGTATTACTTTTTTGAGTAACGGACCCCAACTCTGCCAATAACTCAATGTTACTGTTAATATATGCATTTATGTGTCAAACATATTATCCTTTCTTTTGGCGCACACACACACACACACACACACACACACACACACACACACACACTATTGTAAAGCTCTCAATTTGTGCAAGATGTGTTTTTAAGCATTTTAAAATAAAATGAGAAATATCCCCTAGCCATACAACCATACCACCCATGACCAAATGTACCATTTTAAAACAAACTTTGTGAGACACCAGAGGGGTATAATAGAAAGATGATATAGTTATAGGCAATATAAGGCCTATAGTCGAATATGACATCAAGGCCCCACTGTCCCGTCCCCCCATCCCACTTGTCCCACACAAGCAAAGTCTGGGAGGCATACTATGGTCCGACGGAGCATTGGTTCTACATGCGTCCGCACCTCGGACTAGCGCCTGCTCCCGTGCTTGCGGTTATGGTTAGGTTAGGGTTTGAGGTGGGTTGTCGTGTTTCGGACCAATGACTAGTCGGACCAAACACATGCACTCGCAAAGTCTGTCCCTCAAATGAACAGTTTGGATCTGCACACCCTAACACACACACACACAGGCAGTCTGTCTTCACATGAGACAGCGTTTGGGTCATTTTGGGGCATAGAGAGTACCCGTTCAAGGACACCCACATTTTTGTATATTGACTATTGTGGCTGTCACAGGGCAGCCTTATATATATATATTGTACAAATTACATTTATTATATTTGTATTGACACTGAGGTTGCATTGTTTGTCACCTGTCTCCCCTCTGCAGTGCTGGCACTCCTCTCTGGATTGGAGGGTGCCAAGTACGGTGGCAGAGGAGGGGTGTTTGTTCCTTTTATGTTACATTTTCATTGTATTATGTTTTCTTACGCTCTGTAAATGAAATGTATATAGAAATGTATATTCCTCTAAAGTATAGTAGTGTGGAAGATTAGGCCTTAGTTGGCCGTGTGGTTGAGTCAATTGGTTGCCACTTGCTGATTAGGGGATGGTTTGCCCCACCTGTATAAAAGCAGGATTGCTGCAGGTGGAGGCAGTTCAGTATTACCTGAGGCTAGGAGAGACAGCAGGGAGAGCTGCAAGCCAGGACCTCATTGGAGGTTAAATAGCCTGTAACAGTCTCTCAAGATCTGTTGTGATTAGCCAGCAGGTGTATTTTGTTTCCTATTTTTGGAATGTTATTTTGGCCAGTATTTATTACTTTTTGTATTGTCACTGCACTTTGGAGGTAAATAAAATGCCTGAAACATACTTGTGGACCTGTCTACTCCCTGGAACCTCCGGCCAACGGCCCGCATTATCACAGTGGCATACATCAATTTGGTGTCCCTTGACATGAAAATGTTTGAGAACCACTGCTGTAAATACTGCGAAGGTGCCCACATTTGAGCATAACCTAGATATATGGTCCAGTTCTCCACCAAGGACCCCTGAGAGTCAAGGGACCAGGGTCCCTGGGCCCCAGCCCCACTGGCTCATTGGGTAATCCATCTGTCTAGTCCTGTGTTTGCATAGTGCTCTTGATATTAACATTGGTAGAATTGCAATAAGCCTTACCACCAACTGTCGGACCTGCAGTTTGCTCCTTTGCGTGAGAATGGTTTAGCCCTGTCATAGCCCTACAAAATGACTTCCAGCATGCTATGCATATTTCTGAAAAGGATTCCATGAAGGTGGCATGAGGGTCTGGACCCATCAGGATCTGTGCTCATAGCCTGCATCATGCAGCTCATTGGCGTTCACCAGAGAACACCACATTTTGCAGACCTAGACCATTGGCACCTTAAGCTTGTTCTTTTCACAGATCAGGTTCACAATGACCAAATGTGACAGGCGTGAAAGAGTCTGGTGTGACTTGTTTGTCAAATTGGCAGTGTTGATTGATGGCCTGCGCAGTGGGCACGGTTGCACAGACCTCCACATGTCATAGCGAGCAGTAGCCTGACTGTTGTTGGGCGCAACACAGGGCCAGGGAATTGCACCAGTGTAAGTTCTCACAATCACTAAGGAGTTTCTGAGTAAATTCCTGGATGACAAAGACATTGATGCCTTTGACTGTCCCTCTTGTTCCCCTGACCTTTGGGTGCAGACAGGCAAATGACATTTGCATCTTACTTTAGTGTATATAGCATGCTCAAATAGAACAGATCAACAAGCTCTCAACACATTGCTAGACAAAAAAGGTTTTTCCTTCAAGTTGTACTGCTTGATTCCAAAGGTGTAAATTGCAGACTTGACAAGAAAAAATGAATCCAAGGCACTCCGTCTTTGGTGAAAAAGGTTCATATAATCTATTGATTGATGAGCAAGGCAAGGCGCTTTGGACTTAACATCATGTCCTGTGTTTTCGAAATCATCAACACATTGCATTGCAAGATGTTGATAGCTTGTAGATCTGTTCTTTATGTGACAACCTTTCACACTGGGCTCATCTACACAGCTGGATGGATGGACAGCTCATAGACAAACCATGCAGAGAACAGAGAACTCTTACCTCGGTCAAAACCGAATTATGTTATTGTAATGCAGTAATACCGCATTACTTGGACAAGTAATATTGTAATAATACAGTTTGGGCAATTGTAATAAGTTACATTACTCGTTACTGGAAAATGTAATGTATATTACATTGATATAATAATATTACTGGCCAACACTGACTGTATGTTGGTTTGTTTAGTGAGAAAACAATGTTGCAAATAATCAGGCAACCTCCCCATAATAATTTGGGTACCCTTGACCTGGGGGGCCTAACTCACAGGTTGATAACCAGTGTTATTGTACTTATGTAAATGTATGTAAGTTTATATCTGGCTAATACAGTCACACACAAAATATAATTCAATAATTGTAATTACATTTGAGTTAGCCTTTTGTTTCACTTCATCGCCAGGACATATATATTTTTAATGGTAGCGATTCAGGGCTGGAGCCAGGCATCAAATTGAGTCTTAGATTTAGGAAAATCTACTGTAATAATAATAATGATCATCTTTAATCCTGATTATATATAATCGCCTTGTTGATACTGTACATATATTCTGTACATATATTCATTCATATAGTTCAGGTTGATACACTGTATAGGCTATGCTTACCCTGATAGTAAGTTGAAGGCCTGCTGCCACTGTACATACATTCTCATATTCACTGATGGTAGTCTGCAGCTGATGGGAGTACTTCATCTTATAGGCACTGTATTCAATGGACCTCCATTGTTCAATGTCAGTTTTTATTGCACCATCAAAGATAGTATCGTGTTTTTAGGAATATTTTAGGAATATACAGTAAAAAAAAATGATGTAGAGCAGTAGAGAGGAAACCATAAATGATGAAGGCCATGTGCATTACCATAGCTCAGGTAAATAAAAATAAAAATACATCGCATGGATTCACCTGGGACGTATCTTCAGTGATGTTTCCTGAAGTCAACAGGGTTTCGGGTCTTCCAACATCATACCCCTCACTCAGGCGACCCAGCCTGATCAAATCCCGACTTACGTCCCAGTAGCTACCCTTGATCCTTGCTCCGGAACTACTCTGCCGGTACTGGGAGAACCAAAATCTGGTGCGTGGAAGGACTAGGCTCTGTGGGTTGACTCCTGACCGGGCCCCTCCTACGTCTCACCAGGTCCACTCCTGCTCTCACCAGGCCCAGGTCCTGTGCGTTGCACCAGACTCCCAGGCACTACATTCAGGAGTGGTGGACTATAATGGCCCTCCTAAAGGCCTCACCAAGGTTTGTTGGGCTTCCTCCTCACGGAGGACACAGGCTGGGGCGCTAGTAATACTCTATTGAAGTTGATAACCAATTATTGCGAATGTGAACCAAACAAATGCATACATGGTATGCTGTGTGCATTGTCCAGAGTTCTTTAAACGGACAGATTATTATTTATTTGTAATAACTTTCAGGTGTAAAATGCGGTGGAATTCTATAGTCTTCATCTGGCAATATATCTAGCCCCAACTTCCCAGGCTTGTACCCCTACAATGTTGAGTGTGTCTGGCTGATTGTAGTGGCTAACGGTTCCTCAATTCTGCTTACTTTCCACCACTTTGAGCTGGAATACCATGTTCTCCTGTTCTTGCACCCATACAGGGCTCCAGACTAACTTTTTCACAGGTAGCACTGGTGCCACCTACCTTTTCATTTGGTAGCGCCACCACAAATTAGGTAGCACCATTTTTTTCTTTGTATAGCGTGGTATTAATACATGATCTTATCATGCCCCCACATTGGATTAATAAAGTGACAATTTGTACAATATCTCCATTACCATTATCCAAATTAATTCCTTATTATAATATTTTTACATTTTGGAAAAAATCTTTTGCAATGTGAAATGCCACCAAATTCTTAATCCTTTTCCTTGTCTTTATGGGCCAACTTGTGAAAGCTGCATGCTTTTATTGTGAAGGCAAAAGTTTCGGAATGCTCTCAGAGCCTGCATATCTCTGCGTGCTGAAAATAGCTGATCTACAAGCTCCTCCGCGACGCGTTGTGAGCTTGTAGATCAGCTATTTTCACGTATGGTATGGACACATAGGCTACCTCCTCGATGCAAACATAACAAGCTTTGGAAGCTATTTTTCGTGGCACATGTTTAATCAAACAACACGTTTACTAAGTTTCACTCAGTGTTTGGGTCGGGAGTCGGCTGTCTGTGTAGATCATGACTGATCATCATGCAGTTAGATATGCGCGCTGCGCGCTCCAGTGAAATTGTACAGCTGAGAAAGATTAGTTAATTTGTGTCGGATAAGCTGCGTTCAGACCTGAATATATATTCGCCTCGGTTCGTCCAGTTTGTACCGCGGCAGGTCGCGCCGCGCCCGTTTGCGCAATTCTCGTCTTTGAATTGACTTTGTATGTAATCGCGCCGCTCTGACCATCCAAGTCTGAAGGGCTTATTTGTGGGTTTTCGTGAACGATCGTTCTTTGAACACTGGGCGTCAGGCGAACGTCCAATGTTTTCAATCAATGGAACGGGCAAGCACTGCGGGATGTTTTTTTTTCCTCCACTCATCCTTCCAGCAAGTCGCACCTGTGCGACCTCATTCAATTTTAAGTATCACCCTTAATAAATTAAGTCGCATATGCAACCTAATAGGTCGCACACTGGAGCCCTGCACCCATAGCTGAGGAGGAGTGGAACCACCTGGGGACATTTTGCATCTCCCCACCCCAGTTCACATCCTCCTGGAATGTGGAATGTCCATCTTCAGATCAGACCATCATGTGTCCCATAGGGGTTTCATCGTAGGCTACTGTTATTTCTTTTTCATTACATCGGGCACTTGGTTGTCCCTCTCCTACGCACCTGTTGCTTAGGAGTGCAAAAGCCTTGCTTTTTATCGTAGGCTACAGGAAAGGTGATGTGTCATCCAACCATTTCTCTCAACTGAGTTAACATAAGCTTTTAGTAAAAGTTTAACATGTATTATGCATTTACATTTTGTGATCTTCATGGTAATTGTTTGGCTTCATATCTTGGCCAGAGTTGGAAACATTAAATTGTAAGACCAAATATAAAGGCAGTCTGTGCAAAAATATCCTTGAATTTAATTTGTTTTACTGTGATATTGCAAAAATATATAAATAATGCATCAGAAATTACAAGCCATTGCACACTTTATTTCTCAGTACTCTCCATTCAAGATTTGTTGTGTACAAGAGAACAAGTACAAGAGATCAAACAAGAAAACAAATACTGTATATTTACAAATACTAGCCCAGTAGCCCTGCCTCGTTTCCTTTAACCCATTCAGGACAGGAACCCCTTTTGGTGTTTTAAGCATCGTTATACTTTAGCTATTGAAAAGTAGCAGATCTACAAGCTCATAGCATTGCTACGAGATTGTAGATCTGCTATTTTTGAAAAATCTTGATAATGTAGCACAAATCTTTGAATATATTCTTTCATAGCAAACGTTTTAACTCAAATCTTTGCTTCTGTGGGGGGTTCCCTGGAACAACATATTTTGTTGGCGGCCAATTACATATAATCTTTGGGGTGCTTGACATGAAATAGTTTGAGAACCACTGACATAGAAAACTGTCAGTCAAAACTGTAGGTCTGGAGTTCCAGACCTACATGAACGCACCCAGGGTGCCCGATTCCGGCAAGACGCATCCGAAACGGTTGAGAAATGACAGTTACCGTGTGGGGGTCCCTCTACTGTACCCTCCACGGTACTGTACTGTACTGTACGGGCACACCCGAAATCACCATATATACAGTTAATGTGTTTGTGTGTGTGTTAGGTTGCGCACAGGTGGTGAAAATGCTTGTTTTCGTGCTCAGACGCACCCAGCCAGCCAGCCACCCACCCACCCACACACAGTCACTTAAGGAAGTGGTTGCACCACTTAAAAAAACACATCTGTGTGTTGCACATGGGATTAGGTGCAAAATGTCAGTGCGCGTCAACCGAGTAATCCACATAACATGTAATCTGTATGTAGCTCCATGAGGAAAGCAAAACAAAATCCACAGAGGTCCAAGGAAGAGCTACAAAAAGGTAATTTGTCCCTCGTATAGTCCCACCGGTAGGTCTGAGACCAGCCCACACAGTTCGTTGTCAGGCTGCGCCTCGCTCAACAGTCTGACAGTAGCTGGGTGTCCTACTCAACATCAGAGTCAGACCAGCCGGACTCTGAACTATAGCCGCACTCAAGTTCTTCCAAAATGTCTACTGGTTCAACAAGACTGTCGTCGGTTGCGTTCATGACGTCCATGTAGAGCTTCCTCGCGCGCCTCTTCAGATGTCTCAGCTGCATCTCCTTTCTACGGATGAGGCACGCGAGACCCCTCCTTGCATCCTCTGGTAGATGTCCTAAACAAAGGAACAATGTGTCACTCACTATATAGGGATGAAACACATCTTTCACACCATAATCATAACCTCTTGAAACATGACATAAAAACCAATTAGTAGTTCACTAGTAAGAAACCACACCACTGTTCAAGATTAGTAGTATTTATTTGCACAAATGAGATGTGGGTGTAATGATGAGGAGCCCGGGGAGGGCGAGACTTAGGATGGGGACGTAGTCTCGAGAGCTTGACGACCGACCTGCTCGCCCGGGATCGGTCGGTCGCCTCTGCTCGGACGCTGCCCCCCCCCGGGGGCTCCTAGGAGAAGGAGAGAGAGAGAAGTGTTAGCAGGGCAATGCTGAGGATGGAGGGGGTTAGTTGGGGAGGAGGGGGGGGAAGTTTGACAGCGCGAGGCGGTATCAAACAGGTCAGTAATGATATGAGGTGTGTATTTATGCTGTGGGTAATGTTACATGATTGGCTGCGCTGCCGTGGAGACGCAGGTGAACTTGACGAGGAGATATGGGATGGGAGTGATTAGGTTGAGCAGTGGGTGGTATCCACTCCTGAATCTACGTTGAACACAACTACATTTCACTAGTAAGAAACCACACCACTGTTCAAGATTAGTAGTATTTATTTGCACAAATGAGATGTGGGTGTAATGATGAGGAGCCCGGGGAGGGCGAGACTTAGGATGGGGACGTAGTCTCGAGAGCTTGACGACCGACCTGCTCGCCCGGGAGCGGTCGGTCGCCTCTGCTCGGACGCTGCCCCCAAAAGTCTGATACGAACCGTGGGGGGGGGCGGAGGATGGAGAAGGTCTCTAGGCGACCGGCGCGTGGAGCCTCCCGTCCTTGGACCCTCGGTCGGGCGAGGAAAAACTCCCTCGAGGGGAGTGAGGGAGAAACCTCGGGAAGGACCACGGAGGAGGGGACCCCCTTCCTGGGCGGACGGGCTAGGCGGAGTGCGGCCGTTACGGTCTGTCTAGTTGGAGATGGGCGTTGCGTACGTCGTGGAGGTTGGACCGGATGTAGGCGTGGTATGCCTGGGAGGACCATCTGCCCAGGACGCGGATGAGGTGGTCGGAGAGGCCTCGACTGGAAGCGGAGGAGGCGGCGCCGATGCGGAAGGAGTGGCCGGAGTAGAGGTGAGGGGGGAGACCGGAGAGGGAGAGAACCTGTCGGAGGTGAAGGTGGAACCAGAACCGGGTGGCGACGGAGCCGGACTCGGTGATGAATAGGGGGTCTTGAGGGTTAGCGTGGCCGGATCGTCTCGTGGTGACGTAGCTGAGGAGGGGTTCGTAAGGACTGAGTGGTGAGTTTGTCTTGAACAGGTGGATGGAGGAAGAACGCCCTAGCTGGTCCGTCTTGCTCCGTTTGAGCGTGAAGGTGAGGGTTTCGGAGGAATGGAAGGTGATGTCGGACAGGCTCGGGTGGAGTGAGGGGTCGTACCAGGACGAAGAGGACGTGAACTCTGAACACCGCAGGAAGGCGAAGAAGGCGAGCAAGAACATGCACTCCAGCGTGGAGGAGATCTGAGGGGTGAGGTAGCCGGCGCGGAGAGTTTGTAGGCAGAGGAGGAGTAGGTCTGACGTCAGAGGATGGCGGCGTGGCGGGACTGGTATCTCCTGGCGCTGTAGGCCGCGGAGCAGCATGGAGAGGTTGGGATGAGAGGTGGCCGGGTTAGGAGATCCGTCCAGTAGACGGAAGAAGAAGTTGATGCCGCTGAGATAGACGTGCAGGGTGGAAGTGCGGAGACGGAGGCTGGAGTGGCCGTGGGTGAGGAAAGCGGCGAGGGTGGTGACGTCAGACGAGGGAAAGGGGATGCCGGTGTGCGAGTGGAACCTCTTGAAGGTGTTCCAGGCGGTGAGGTAGCTAGAAAGCGTCCGGGGGGAGAAGCCGTTGAGGGCGTGATGACGAGATTGCGTGATGAGGTGGTGTAGCTGGGGGTTCAGAGGAAGATGGTCTCGGAAAATGGAGGAATTGGTGCCGGGTGAAGGTCTGCTCCTGCAGCCAGCTGACGAAACCTCTGAAAGGAAAGACGGGAGAGGGAATCAGAAATTAGATTGGCGTGCCCGGGGACGTGGGCAGCGCGGATGAGGAATTGGTGCGTGACGGAGGTCCAGGTGAGGCGGCGAAGGAAGGGCATGATTTCGGGGGAGTCGGAGCGGCCTTTGTGTACGGTGGCCTGGTTGTCGGTGTGAATGAGGATGGACTTCTGTGCCCACTCGTGACCCCAAATGAGCGCAGCCACCACTATGGGAAATAATTCGTGGAGTGCGGAGGAGGGGTGAGTGGTGGTGGGGGGTGAACGCGAGGAACTCGGGTGACCAGGCGGACGCGAACCACCGACCTTGGTAGTAGGCGCCGAATCCGAGTGAGGGGGCCGCGTCGGTGTAGAGTTGGATATCGTCGGGGTTGGAAGTGAGTGTGTCGTAAAAGAACGTGATGCCGTTCCAGTGCGAGAGGAGGTGAAGCCAGAGGCGAAGGTCGGTGTGACAGGAGTGGTCGATGGGGACTGTGTCGTGCAGGTTGGGGACGGAGGTGGCGGTGGAAAGGAGGTGGGAAATGAAGGGACGGCCTTGGGGTATAATGCGCATGGCGAAGTTGATTGGCGAAGCAGGGCTAGGAGTTGCCGTTTGGTGCAGGAAGGGGCCAGGAGGTAGTTGTGAAGGAGGAGGGTAATTCGGTTCAGCTTATCTAAGGGGAGGGAAGCCTTGAAGGCGACTGTGTCCAGTGTGATGCCTAGAAACTCGAGGGTGGTGGACGGGCCGATGGTTTTCTCCTCGGAAAGAGGGACGCCGAGTTCTGTGAACACTTGTCTGAGTGTAGAAATGCCGTGTGCTGGGGGGGTGGAGGGGGGCTCGACGATCAGGAAGTTATCGAGGAGATGAATAAGGTGGGGAATGCGGTGGAGGATCCAACAGAGTGCTCTGGAAAGGGAGTCGAATAGTTTTGGGCTGCTTTTGCACCCGAACGTGAGCCTGACGGCGAAATAGTAGGAACCCTTCCAGAGCACTCCGAAGAAAGCCCAGAAGTCGGGGTGTAGGGGCAGTACCTTGAAGGCGTTTGTGATGTCCACTTTTGACAACTGTGCCCCGTGACCGGCGAGGTGAATGAGGATTATGGCGTTGCTGACGGTGTGATATTTCATAGAGAAGTCGTGGCTGGGGATGGTGCTGTTAATGCTGGGGACGTGAGAGTTGTGAGGGGAGGAGAGGTCCAGGATGAGGCGCTTCTTCCCCGAATACTTCCTAGTGGCCACACCGATGGGGTTGATGCGGTACACGGGGAAGGGAGGCGAGTCCAGGGGCCCCATCATGAACCCCTCCTCCACCTCCTTGGCGATTAGCCTGTAGACGGAGTCGGGGTCGTTGATGGTGGTGGGGGTGACGATTAAACCGGGGTGGAAACCGTGAGTGAAGCCGTTAATTAGAAAGTTGACGAACAGCCGGTCGGGGTGGTTGCGGAGGGCGGTGGCGAGGGCTGGGATGATGATTGGTGTTTTGAGGAGGCTGACTAGTCACGAAGTGGTGGGGTTGTGCGGGCAGGTGGCGCGTGAGTGAGGTCCCCCGCAGAACAGATGTGTAGGTAACGGCAGGAGGCGGTGACGCAGCTAGATCCATTGAAGTTGTTGCATATCTGTCGCCCTGACTGGTATAGGAGAGGCCTCCCTCTGCCGTCTAGGGCATTGGAAGCGCGGGCGGGATCGGAGGAACGTGCAGGCTTGGGAATTGAGGGGGGGGTGGGGCTGTCGAACCGGTGCGGGGGAACAGAGGTGGGGGGTGGGTGGAGATGTTGGCCGACTGAAGGGAGGACGTGTT
The DNA here is from genome assembly GCF_951216825.1 of Electrona antarctica. Taxonomy (NCBI): domain Eukaryota; kingdom Metazoa; phylum Chordata; class Actinopteri; order Myctophiformes; family Myctophidae; genus Electrona; species Electrona antarctica. The sequence continues at coordinate 55,872,719 of NC_136790.1, forward strand.
GGCGGGGGCCTTGTGGAAGGTCTTGTTAGGTGCCTTGTTAGTGGCCCTCTGGGCGGCCGTGGTGCAGGCGGCGGACGGGTGGGAAGGAGCTCCGCACAGGTCACATGACAGAGAGGCCCTGGCTGCGAACACCCTGCAGTATAGCTCGTAATCCAGGACCCCCCAGTATGTGCCGAGGTTAAGTTGCTGCACGCGAGCCGCCGCCTGGGTTGCGAACTGGATGTGGTAGTTGTAATACCCCGTGCCGCCGAACCGAATGGCCAGGTCCAGCACCAGGACCAGGTACTGGTCTAGTTCGGCCCGACGGCCGGGGTAAACTACGCAGATCACGTCCCTGAGTAGGGAGAATGCGTATGCGAACTCTGATGGGGTGAGATCTCAGGAACGGAAGGGGAGGGACTGGCGAAGCTCGGCTAGGAGACCGAAGGGGGTGGTTATTTCCCTATTGCGGAGGGGGTCGGAGATGGAAGGCTGGATCAATTCGGCCAGGTCGACGTACGCACCGTTGAGGATTTGCTGGCGGAGGGAAGCGGTGACTGGGGAAGGGCGGGTCGCTTCTGACAGGGGGGGAACGGCTGGGGTGACGGTGGCCAGGGAGTTGGAGGGGGCTGAGGGAGAAAAATGGCTGAAAGTGCCGGGTCCCTGAAATGTGGGGAAAAGGGTGGGGAGGGGATAATGGGCGGACGCGAGTGCGAGTTGTGGCTGCGGAGCATGGGAATAGAGGGCGGACAGCATGGAGAAGAGCTGAGCCGGTTCGGGGAGGTGTGCGGTGGGAGGAGCGGACTGGTGGGGGGGAAGTGAGGTGGCCTGAGGGGGGTGCTCTGCGGGAGCCTGGGGGAAAAGCTCGGCGGGAGCATGGGACGAAAGCTCTGCAGGAGCGTGGGAAAACTGCTCTGCGGGAGCGGGGGGGGCCTGCGCACGGTGGGTGATGCTGACTGTGCGGTGGGGGGGTGGAGAGGTTAGGGGCCACTCATCATCCGGGGAGGGGGGTGGATGTGCGTGACGACGGGACGTCCTGGAGCGTTGGTTTGGGGGGGGGGGACTGGGGTGGTTCGGGAGCGGGACGGCGCCGGCTGGATGCGCGGCCCCTGGCTCCGCGACCTCTGGGTGGTGCGTAGCCCTGGGTCGAGCGGTGGGCTGCGGTGCGCCGGTCGGGTGGAGGCGGGGGGCGCATGAGGTGCTGAGCCTGGGAGGGGGGGGGCTGCCCGCGAGCCTGGGTTGGGGACGATTGGGGATGCACGTGGTGCCGATTGGGGGGGGGAGGCTGCTCGTGAGCCTGGATTGGGGACGATTGGGGATGCACGTGGTGCCGATTATGGGGGGGGAGGCTTCTCGTGAGCCTGGGTTGGGGACGATTGGGGATGCACGTGGTGCCGATTGGGGGGGAGGCTGCTCGTGAGCCTGGGTTGGGGACGATTGGGGATGCACGTGGTGCCAATTGGGGGGGGGGAGGCTGCTCGTGAGCCTGGGTTGGGGACGATTGGGGATGCACGTGGTGCCAGGGGGAAGGGGCGGATGGCGCGAAGCGCTGCTCCGAGTGTGGATGCGACTCTGAGTGCCGATCCGGGGAGTGCGGGGAAGGGGGCGCTCGGCGCCGGGAGGAGGGGGAAGGGAGAGGAGGGAGGGAGGGGTGGTGGGAAGGAGCCGCCAGGGGACTGGAGGCGGAGCCGGTGTGAGAAGACCGGGTGGGCGTGGCCCCGACGGTGGCTGGGATCGGAGGTGAGCCAGGTATGCCTCGAATAAATCGGCCTTGCGGTCCGTTCGGAGGAACGGGACTCCCTTTGCCGCGAGTGTCTGCTGCAAGCGGAAGACCGTCCACTCGGATATGGACGGTCGGCCTGTTGAAGAAGAAGACGGGCGCCCCTGCGATCCGCCGGTCGCGGAAGCGCCGTGGCGAGAGGTGGACGGTCGGAGTTGTTTGTCGGCCTCGGGAGCGCTAGATGGCGGCTCCCGTGGCTGTGCTGGAGAAAGCGGTTCTGAAGCCTGGACTTGATGTGCGCTCGAACCGGATCGGGCGGAGGCACTTGTTGCCGGGACTGCCGACGCTGTCGCAGAGCGTGGCGAGCCGCACCATTCCTCGTCTCCCGAGGTGTAGAGCTCGAACTCGACGGACATGGTGGCGGCGGACAAAACGAGCGGATTAAACTTGTGCTCTATTGTATCAAGAACTCACTTGCACTGCTGGATTAGCTTTATATAAACCGTATATAACAGCAGTGCTGGGGATGTGACAGTATGGATCGAGGCGAACGAGGGAGAATGTAACGTGAATGAGAGGAGGAGGAGGAAAAAAAAGAACGAAGAAAAAGAACGAAGAGGCTTTACCTGACAGTTTGGTGGCGCGGAGCCGTATCAAACGATTTGGTATAGGTTTCGAGAGATTTGACAGCGCGAGGCGGTATCAAACAGGTCAGTAATGATATGAGGTGTGTATTTATGCTGTGGGGAATGTTACATGATTGGCTGCGCTGCCGTGGAGACGCAGGTGAACTTGACGAGGAGATATGGGATGGGAGTGATTAGGTTGAGCAGTGGGTGGTATCCACTCCTGAATCTACGTTGAACACAACTACATAAGTGCACATTTACTTTGCCACATACCTTCACTCTGATGGAGAGAAAGCTCTGATAAGACACTGGCTCTGGCCTTGAGAACATCCCAGTGCTGCCTCATCTCTCTCACGAGGATAGACTTCTCTTCCTGAAGCCTGCGAACTGCCATGCACTGATTGAACGCCTCTTTCTTGGTGCTGAAATCAACAGTATATTAAAATCAACACTAAACACGGGTGAAATTCACCCGAACACCTGCCTGTAGAAAAAAAACAGGGATGTGGGCATGCAGGGGAACAAACCTACCTTCTATGATGTCACTGAGCATCATGAAGGTACTGAAAGACCCGCCCACCTCAGACATCAGCAACATTATGAAAATTACAATAATATAATTGTCTGGGTGTGTTCTAGGGTTAACAAAGGTGAAAACGTTAACTGCCTTGACAGCAGTAGATCAGTTACTCATTACTTGATTGCCAGATAATTGATAGGATTGACCACCATCTTATAATCACGTATTGTTTTATACTAACCTCACATTTGTAATCATGAGCCTTAGCATGGAGAACAGAAAGGAAGGGCCGCATGTTCTGAAGGGTCTGGAGCTCTGGACAGCAGGCACACACTTTTTGTAGGTACGGCCAGTACTTACAGGCAACGTCCATACAAAGAAATGTGATGCCATACTTGGATGCCATCTGGTGCTGTAAGAACATGGGGTATGCGTACATTTCTCCCCTGAACATGTTCAAGTCAGCCAGCAATACACCATGTCTGCAGACAGCCAGTTCTAGGCCCTCCTCGTCAACACGACTCCTGGACCGGTCAGATGTTTCTCTGGCTGACGACCACTCCCCACCACAAATACCCCTTCCAGGGACCTACATGGTAAAAAAAGATTAATAGATAAAAGATCTTACCATCGGTGAACAATTCTACCAGATATTTTGAGGTAAATGTCACAAAAACATGGCACTACTTAACCACTTAAACACCAGGATCTGTATTCTGGGAAAGGTTTTGCAGAAGACCGTTAAGCTCAGCCATGTTATTGTTCAGTGAAGATATTATACAACTTTACAGTGACAAAAACAGAGAGCTCGTCGATCGGCTATTTTCAGTGAAGATATTGAATGTAGAGTGAAAACTTTAAAGCCACTGGTATAGAGAGCCCTGAGAGCCCTCCACTCAATAAAGAAACAGGATTTAAGTGGTTAAATTCCATGACAATTATTTACTTAATAATCATATAGAAGAGCAAGTCTGCAATTACATGTTTGACTTTGGTGTGGATATCACCAACAAATTTGGACACATCTTCATCATTGGCGATGAATGCCCCCTCAAAGATGGAATGATCTTTGGATCTAAAAAAGAAGATACATTTAAGATGTTATAAAGTCCAAGTTCAAGGCATTGCCAGACTGTAGGATCTCTCAAACATTCATGGAAATATGGTGGGGAACGTTAAGAGTGTTCCCATGGTGTGCATGCAGGACGGCAAAATGGCTCCTCCTTGCAGAGGGAATCAATTTCATGCCGAATATGAGCCCATTCAAAAAAAACGTTTTGAAAGCTGTCGGGTGAAATTTTCCCATCCTAGAAAAACAACAGCAGAAACAGCAAAAACAACAGTTTAACTTTAACCCATTAAGACCTGAGGCATGTATCTGTGTCACCTTAGCTTTGAACCAATTTAACCATCATTTTATACCTTACCTATTGAAAAATAGCAGATGTACAAGCTCATAGCACGGCACCAAGTGCCGCTCTATGTCTGATTTTTTCTATTGTGAAAATGTGTGCAAATCTTTGAATATATATTCTTTCACAGCGAACGTTTTTCCCACAGGTTTTTACACAGGTTTAATGGTTGTCTAGAAAAACATTAAAAACGCCATTGACAATGGACAGAGTTTAATGTTTGTTTTGTCACTAACACAAACATTAAATGCCATTAACAATGAACAGAGTTTAATGTTTTGTCTATCACTGAGCAAATCGGCATATGCATGTTATGTTATGATATCGCAATGATGTAAGATGATAAGGGTTGGTAAAGCGCCCCTCTCTTCATGTGTGATTTTTAACTCAAATATTTGCTTCTTGGGGTCCCTGGAACAACATATTTTCAGATGGGGGTCGGCGGCCGGATAAAGACATTTTTGGGGGTCCTTGACAATAAATAGTTTGAGAACCACTGATATAGAATCATAGGTTTTTCAGAAAACTGGATTTAGAAGACATTTTGTAGAATCTGGAATCAGGTCTTAATGGTTTAACAGAAATGTTCATATCCAAACACTAATCATTTAACAATGCTTGAAGAAATTAGTATACTTACGGCCAAAGCGAAGAGTCCTTTTCTCAAGCCCCCGTAGAAATGCTTGAAGTGACAGCCCTGGTGACGCCATCTTCATCTCCTCAAAGGTGTAAAACAAGTCTGTTTCATAGACGGTTGAGAAGTTGACGGTGGCTGGCCAGTAGCCATTTTGCACAAGGTCATTCACTCCTGCATCCCACGTAGCCTGGCATCCCTCGCAGGTCAGATGTGGCATGCTGAGATGGCTAGGTGGCAAAATTGAAAGTAGATATTGGGTCAAACAAGGTTGGGCACCCCTGGTGTAGGTTATCGGTGAAATTTGCAACGGTCACGTGACGATAACCAGCCAATCAGAATCAAGTATTGGGACTAACCGTTTTAGAATGGTTATTTTATCACGCTCTAAACAAATCTATGCAAAACTCGCAATTTCTGGGGTCTAATGCTTGTACCCTCGTGTGCCAAACCTGCAAAGTCTCAGGTTTCTTTAACACCAGAGCAAGGGTGCCAAAGCTTTTCAGGTTGCAACCCCCAAAATAGTCATATTTTGAACTGAGAGGTGACTCGTTAAGGTCGACTCGACTACAACACTAATAGGATAGCTGTAGCAGTTGTCAGCGTCGGACTGAAGTGCATGTCTTCAACACAGTGTCTTTATGCTGGACCGAGTTGCCCCTAGAGACACCTAGAAGAGGACAACGCCCCCTTGAGGTTCGCCCTATGAACACCAGCCGCACAGCTGTGCTGATCGACCCTTTCATCTACATCTGGGGGGGAAGGACGGACGCACGGAACTACAGCAAGGTGCTTTATGCATTTGATGTCGACGACCACAGAATGCTCACACCCAAGGTTTCTGGGACTGTTCCAGAGGGGATGTGTGGCCACTCAGCCGGTGTTGTTGGGACGGTCATGTTTATCCATGGAGGATACAACAATGGATGCACTAATGGCATCTACAAGTTGGACACCACCACAATGGTCTGGTCAATAATTAATACCAGAGGAACTCCTCTACCCGTTTCAGCATGTCACTCTGGCACCATCATCGGGACAAAGATGTTTGTATCTGGGGGCTGGGGGAACGGGGTCAACTACAACACCATCAGAGTTTTTGACACAGAGACCAACCAATGGATGAACACTCCTTCTGCACAGCCTCTTCCAGGAGGACGCTACGGTCATTCAGCCTTTTCCTACAATGGAGAGCTGTACATATTTGTTGTATTTATACATGGCGTCACATGGTATTCTGTTGCATGGTGGGAGATCGTATCATCCTCTTTGGAGGAGAAGGATCATCATACAACACAGTCAATGATGACCTGTATGTCTTAGACTTGAGTCCTAGTCTGAAGACCTTATGCAAGCTGGCAGTTATTCAGTACGGTCTTGAGCAGTCTGAACTCCCACACAACATCAGGTGGGAACTGGCAGCCATGACAACCAACAGCCAATAAACAAAAGGACACAACAAAGTTAGACTACTAAAAAAGTTTTTAAAAAAAAGCAGCAAGCAGTTGTGTCCACAGATTGTGAGACACATGGACAAAGAGAGCCCTGTGGTTTCTACAGACACATTTTCAAGCCACTAAGCGAGGGACTGGTGGACAAGAGATCATTTTATGCTTGGTTGTGCTCGGGTGTTTCACTCTGAAAATAGCGATCTACAAACACACAACATGTGACAGCGTGGCGAGTTGTGTGTTTGTAGATCGGCTATTTTCAGCATGCAACCATGTGTAAAATCTGCCATTACAAGATGAGAGGTGACTCGTTAAGGTCGACTCGACTACAACACTAATAGGATAGCTGTAGCAGTTGTCAGAGTAGTAGCAGGTCAGTCTATGACGTCAGTCATCTACGACACACCAACTTGGCCTACATGTGACATCATGTCTACGTCACATGTAGGCCCGCTAACCTATATAAGTGCTGACCCACACAGTAGGACTGCATTCCTTCAAGTCATTCATTCAAGGTATTCAGGACTGCATTATTTTACAGGGAGAAACCTATAAACTACTTTGTGAAATGCTTTGTTGGACGGTGCACCTAAAAGGGCTTCCAGAGACACCGTATGATGCTGCTGTAGCACTGGACCACAAAGTGTACTGCTTTAGAGGAGACTTTATCGAGTCCAAGCGTCGGACTGAAGTGCATGTCTTCAACACAGTGTCTTTATGCTGGACCGAGTTGCCCCTAGAGACACCTAGAAGAGGACAACGCCCCCTTGAGGTTCGCCCTATGAACACCAGCTGCACAGCTGTGCTGATCAACCCTTTCATCTACATCTGGGGGGGAAGGACGGACGCACGGAACTACAGCAAGGTGCTTTATGCATTTGATGTCGACGACCACAGAATGCTCACACCCAAGGTTTCTGGGACTGTTCCAGAGGGGATGTGTGGCCACTCAGCCGGTGTTGTTGGGACGGTCATGTTTATCCATGGAGGATACAACAATGGATGCACTAATGGCATCTACAAGTTGGACACCACCACAATGGTCTGGTCATTAATTAATACCAGAGGAACTCCTCCACCCGTTTCAGCATGTCACTCTGGCACCATCATTGGGACAAAGATGTTTGTATTTGGGGGCTATGGGTGGAGTCAGTACTACAACACCATCAGAGTGTTTGACACAGAGACCAACCATTGGATGAACACTCATTCTGCACAACCTCTTCCAGAAGGACTCTACGGTCATTCAGCCTTTTCCTACAATGGAGAGCTGTACATATTTGGTGGCAGGAACTGTAACCAGGGCTTAAATGATCTGTGGAAATTCAGTCCATCCACCTTCACCTGGAAGAAGGTTGAGTCTAAAGGGAATTGTCCATGTTTAAGAACTTACAACATGCTATGGAGTCACATGGTATGCTGTTGCATGGTGGGAGATCGTATCATCCTCTTTGGAGGACATAGATCATACAACACAGTCGATGATGACCTGTATGTCTTAGACTTGAGTCCTAGTCTGAAGACCTTATGCAAGCTGTCAGTTATTCAGTACGGTCTGGAGAAGTCTGAACTCCCACACAACATCAGGTGGGAACTGGCATCCATGACAACCAACAGCCAATAAACAAGAGGACACAAAAAAAGTTAAAAAAGAGGCTACTAAAAAAGTTAAAAAAAAGCAACAAACAACAAGTTGTGTCCACAGATTGTGAGACACATGGATGAAGAGATCCCTGTGGTTTCTACAGGCACATTTTGAAGACACTTTTTTTTTTGCCAAATTCAAATTCCTCTTTGAGGGGCCGCCCTAGTGTAGCGGTTAGAGCATAAGCCTTTCATGCGGAAGGTTGTGGGTTCGAACCCCGCCTGGGGTCGACGTCAGCAAGGGCATGCAGTCGCAACGGGTTCCGAGGCACCCGTTACAGTACATAGCGATAATTCACTTCCTGACGCTCGGTTTCCGAGTGAAGCAGCTTTCAAACTAAGAGTCTGGCCGTATTAAAAGACTGGGTCAATGAGTTAACATGAGCCCTCCACAACCTGGATAGATCCTTGACTGCAGTGTTGATTTCCTCGACTAAAACTGAGACGAGAAATGTCCCTCGACTAACCCTTTTCACTGACGAAAACTGAATAAAAACTAAACAAAAACTAGGCCATGATGACTAAAACTATGACTAAATATATTGACAATGTTGGCAACAAATAAAAACTAGACTAAAATGAAAGCGAGGGACTGGTGGACAAGAGATCATTTTATGCTTGGTTGTGCTCGGGTGTTGCACTCTGAAAATAGCCGATCTACAAACACACAACATGTGACAGCGTGGCACGTTTGTAGATCGGCTATTTTCAGCATGCAACCATGTGTAAAATCTGCCATTACAACGCCATCTTAACCGGCAAAAATGCAATTATGTCGACAAAAAAAACTGTAGTCGACTAAAAGTGTATGACATTTATTCGACTAAAACTAGATTAACACAAAAACATTTCAGATGACTAAAACAAATGTGATTACATATAAATTACGCTTTATTCCAAAGACTATGACTAAACTAAAATCTAAATGTGCTTTCAAAATCAACACTAAAGTTCATAGACTCAGCTGGCAAAAGATATATCATAACTACCCCAAACGAACACTAAAGTCCATAGACTCAGCTGGCAAACAAAATACAACATAACTACCCTAAACGAACACTAAAGTCCATAGACTCAGCTGGCGACCGGTTATTTTTAATTAGGCTCTAAACAAGCATTAAAATTCCATAGACTTGCCCCCCCCCCCCCCCCGCCCCTCAAAAATGGAAAATAACAAGGCCTACTTATATCGATATAAAACGCCAGCACCAGTGCCCCAAATATCGCATTTTGAACAGATTATGAGCCATAATGCACATAAAGACTGCGTGCGTGCGTGCGTGCACGAGCAAGCACGCAAGTATTTTTGCCGTTTTTAGGTAAACGTTACAGTCTGTTAGCATAAAATGCTAAATCATGCTAATTTTTTTCATGTATCCCCTGGATTATGGGGAATAAAACAAATATGGGGATGCCGGGCATGGCATCCATTGCAAAGGTAAATTAATCTCGTTCTCCCCGGGGCGGCGCTGAACCAGTTAAGCTAATAACTAATATAGACTAATAATTAAAGCGGGTCATGTTTGTATGTTTGGAATTTGAAATCAATAATATATCAGTATTCTGAATATGTATATGAATCTGCGGGCTGCATTAAGTGAAAGGCTGCCCATGTATGGTCTATGACGTCAGTCATCTACGACACGCCAACTTGGCCTACATGTAGGATACTTTTTTTTTTTTAAAGAGGCTACTAAAAGTTTAAAAAGAAAGCAGGCACCAACAAGTTGTGTCCACAGATTGTGAGACACATGGACGAAGAGAGCCCTGTGGTTTCTACAGACACATTTTGAAGACACTTTTTTTTTTTGCCAAATTCAAATTCCTCTTTGAGGGGCCGCCCTAGTGTAGCGGTTAGAGCATACGCCTTTTATGCGGAAGGTTGTGGGTTCGAACCCCGCCTGGGGTCGACGTCAGCAAGGGCATGCGGTCGCAACGGGTTCCGAGGCACCCGTTACAGTACATAGCGATAATTCACTTCCTGACTCTCGGTTTCTGAGTGAAGCGGCTTTCAAACTAAGAGTCTGGCCGTAATAAAAGCCTGGGCGGCGGTCCTGGAGGACACTCTTTCTGACACCAGATGGGGGTGTCGGCGGTCAATGAGTTAACACGAGCCCTCCACAACCTGGATGGATCCTTGACTGCAGTGTTGATTTCCTCGACTACGACTGAAGAATGTCCGTCGACTAACCTTTTTCACTGACGAAAACTGAATAAAAACTAAACAAAAACTATGCCATGATGACTAAAACTATGACTAAATATATTGACAATTTCAGCAACAAATAAAAAACTAGACAAAAATGTAAGCGAGGGACTGGTGGACAAGAGATCATTTTATGCTTGGTTGCGTTCGGGTGTTGCACTCTGAAAATAGCCGATCTACAAACACATGACGCGACGCGCTGTGTTTGTAGATCGGCTATGAGTAATATTGCCCAACACTGTTCTTGATGGTGTTACAGGTGCCCAAATCCCGTGTGCATGGGGCCTTTTGATTGGGTGTAGGGCCAGCCAGGGAGCGATTGGGCGCTAGACTAACTGGATACCACTTCCTGGCTGATGTCCAATCAGCCTGTGTAGCCTTACACAAACAGACAAACCAACTGGCCGCCTGGTTCTAGCCCAAATATGGACTTCCAGGCTGACGTCGTCGTCAACATGACATCATTGACATGACATCAGAGATCCACAATGAAGCCACGCCCCCCTTATTGTTCTGGTATTGTAGATTCATTGTCTTGGGCAACGAGTTCAAATCCTCCAGATTATATTTCATTGTTTCAAATCTTAACTTTTTTTTCTCCATAGGAATCCATTGTATGAGGATGTTCCATCGGTCCCCATGTCACATGATCATAACATGTGACATGTCACACTAAAGTCCATAGACTCAGCTGGCCAAAAAATACATCATAACTACCCTAAACAAACACTAAAGTCCATAGACTCAGCTGGCCAAAAAAATACATCATAACTACCCTAAACAAACACTTAAGTACATAGACACAGCTGGCAACCGGTTATTTTAAATTAGGCTCTAAAGAAGCATTAAAAGTCCATAGACTTGGCCATGTGACGTAATTTCAGAAAGCCACGAAACAAAAATCACACCGGTGTGAAGTGAGGGGCGCCTTTCATCAAGTTGATCACATGTGATAATGACATCACAGAAGGACGTCGTGTTTTCTGTACCGATCAAATTAGAAGAAAACTCTGTCTCGACTTGATCTCGCCTCCCTTCGGTCTCGGTCTTGACTCAGACTCTCTTCAGGTGGACTCGACTACAACACTAATAGGATAGCTGTAGCAGTTGTCAGAGTAGTAGCAGGTAACTCTATGATGTCAGTCATCTACGACACACCAACGTCACATGTAGGCCCGCTCACGTATATAACTGCTGACCCACACAGTAGGACTGCATTCCTTCAAGTCATTCATTCAAGGAATTCAGGACTGCATTATTTTACAGCGAGAAACCTATAAACTACTGTGTGGAATGCTACGTTGGACGGTGCACCTAAAAGGGCTTCCAGAGACACCGTATGATGCTGCTGTAGCAGTGGACCACAAAGTGTACTGCTTTAGAGGAGACTTTATCGAGTCCAAGCGTCGGACTGAAGTGCATGTCTTCAACACAGTGTCTTTATGCTGGACCGAGTTGCCCCCAGAGACACCCGGAAGAGGACAACGCCCCCTTGAGGTTCACCCCATGAGCAGCAGCCGCACAGCTGTGCAGATCGACCCTTTCATCTACATCTGGGGGGGAGCTACTGACACACGGAACTACAACACGGTGCTTTATGCATTTGATGTTGACGACCACAGAATGCTCACACCCAAGGTTCCTGGGACTGTTCCAGAGGGGAGAACTGGCCACTCAGCCTGTGGCTTTGGGAAGGCCATGTATATTCATGGAGGATGGACTGGGAATAGACACACTAATGACATCTACAAGTTGGACACCACCACAATGGTCTGGACTTTAATTCATACCAGAGGAACTCCTCCACCTGCTTCAACATGGCACTCTGCGACCATCATCGGGTCAAAGATGTTTGTATTTGGGGGCCGTGGGGACGGGGTCAACTACAACACCATCAGAGTGTTTGACACAGAAACCAACCAATGGATGAACACTCCTTCTGCACAGCCTCTTCCAGGAGGACGCTACGGTTATTCAGCCTTTCCTACAATGGAGAGCTGTACATATTTGGTGGCAGAAACAATAACCAGGACTTCAATGATCTGTGGAAATTCAGTCCAGTGACCTTCACCTGGAAGAAGGTTGAGTCCAAAGGCAATGCTCCATGTTTAAGCACTTGTCAATATATTTGGGGTCACCTGGTATTCTGTTGCATGGTGGGAGATCGTATCATCCTCTTTGGAGGATATAGAACATACGACACAGTCAATGGTGACCTGTATGTCTTAGACTTGAGTCCTAGTCTGAAGACCTTATGCAAGCTGGCAGTTATTCAGTACGGTCTGGTTCAGTCTGAACTCCCACACAACATCAGGTGGGAACTGGCAGCCATGACAACCAACAGCCAATAAACAAGAGGACACAAAAAAAAGTTAAAAAAGAGGCTACTAAAAAAAGAATAAAAAGAGGCAGCAATCAACAAGTTGTGTCCACAGATTGTGAGACACATGGATGAAGAGAGCCCTGTGGTTTCTACAGACACATTTTGAAGACACTTTTTTTTTGCCAAATTCAAATTCCTCTTTGAGGGACCGCCCTAGTAGCGGTTAGAGCATACGCCTTTCATGCGGAAGGTTGTGGGTTGGAACCCCGCCTGGGGTCGACGTCAGCAAGGGCATGCGGTCGCAACGGGTTCCGATGCACCCGTTACAGCAGGGGTCGGCAACCTTAGGCACGCGTGCCGACGATGGCACGCCGGGTGGTATCGGCTGGCCAGATTCTGGGAGAATCATCTTTTTTTTTTTCAGTATTAAATTAATTGCAAGTCCCCTTGCATGTGCATGTTGTAAAATAAATTATACCTTCTGCAGTATTCATGCTGAGTTTTATACCTAGGTGCTGCTCACCTATATGCGACGCATTGTGAGCTTGTAGATCGGCTGTTTTCAACGTCATAGTCGCAGTACGCCGGTGTGCGACTGCACACATGTTGTTGTGGCTCCGTGTGAGAGAACATTGCAAAAATGGCTAAAAAGGCCAAATTAGATTCCCGAGCATTCCAGCCCACATGAGAGAGCAGTCAAGCGTTAAGCGTCACTTTGAAACGAGACACGAAAAATCTTTCAAAGACACGGCAGACAAGACGGAGGCAATAAAAAGGGCTTTGTCCGCTTACGACAAGCAAACCAACACACTGAAAGCTTTTACCACTGCTAAACACCATGGCACTGAAGCAAGTTATCAAATTGCCCATTGCATCGCAAAACGTGGTAAGCCATTCACCGACGGCGAATACATCAAAGAGGCATTCCAGTTAAGTGCAGATGCTTTGTTTGATGGCTTGCCAAATAGACAAAGAGACAATCAAGTCCAGAATAAAATAAATTCCCACGTCAGCCAGAACTGTCCAGCGACGCATAGAAGAAATGGCAGAAAATGTTAATTCACAGCAAACTGCTGGGTTGAAAGATGCCACTGTATTTAGTGTTGCACTTGATGAGGGCGTGGATATAAATGACATGCCACGTTTGGCAGTAATGGCAAAATACTGTGATTCGACTGTAAGAGAAGAACTTTGCTGCTTAAAACCAATGTCCGACACAACAAAAGGTGCCGATGTAGCATATACATACATAGGAGCTGTCAAATTGATTGAGGATGAAGTCGGCCATCCCGTCATGATACTGCACAGCATAATACACCACGAAAACTCAAATTCAGATCTTAATAAGGTTATGGATACAGTGACCAACATTGTTAACTTCATAGTTAAGCGATCTGCTCTCACACACCGCCAGTTCCAGTCCCTGCTCAAGGAAATGGATGTAATGCACATACAGAGATATCCCTCTTCATTCAGCAGTTGGCTCAGCTGTGGGAAAGTGTTGGAGAGATTTGTAGGCTGTTTTGACGCTATAAAAGCCTTCCTTGCGGAAAAGGGCCAAAACTACCCAGAACTGGAGGATGAGAAGTGGGTGATGAAACTCATGTTTCTGGCGGATATCACTGGGCATCTGAACGAGCTCAATCTCCAGTTACAAGGTGCGGAAAACGGTTTTGGACATGTATGAAACGTGGGCTACTTTTGTCGGCAAGCTGCCAGTCTTTAAAAAAAGACATTGCGACCTCCGTTTTCCGCTATTTCAAGCACGTAGGGGAGCTCGTATACTGAAGCTGTCAGCGGAGGCCGAGCACCGCGAGCACCGCATCGACACCACTGAGATCGGCAAATACATCGGTGACCTGGAATCTGAGTTCTTGAGACGATTTGTGGACTTTAGGAAATATGGCGACATGTTCTCTTTTTTGATCAAGCCCGACAGCTTTGATGGACACGAGTTTGATTCATCTCTGATAGACTGGCTGGGCCGATTTATACAAAAATTAAAAAACAATGTTTTCTATGTCAGTCGTTCTCAAACATTTTCATGTCACGGACCCCCAAAAATACAGTATATGTAATTGGGCGCCGACCCCCATCTGAAAATATGCTGTTCCATGGGTCCCCCAACTGTCTAATTCGTAGTATGTTATAGAGTGTGAACCTACAGGATCGAGTGACAGCTGTGAGTTTTAAACGAGAGCTGACTGTCCAGGACAACACCAAGGTTCCTGGCTGTTGGGACAGACGTTACCAGGGCGTTGTCTACGGAAATAGTTAGCTCCCGCATAGGGCAGGACTTAGCTGGGAAGAAGAGAAGCTCAGTCTTGTCTGGGTTCAGCTTGAGGTGGTTGGAGGACATCCACTGTGAGATGTCAGCCAGGCATGCAGTGATGCGCTCTTCCACCTGAGTGGCAGAGGGGGGGAAAGATAGAAACAGTTGTGTGTCATCGGCATAGCAGTGATAGGATATATTGTGAGCAGAGATGATAGTGCCAAGGGATTTGGTGGACAGTGAGAAAAGGAGGGGACCAAGTACAGATCCCTGTGGGACCCCAGTTTGGAGGGTTCGGGGGGATGATAGCAGAACTTTCCAGGAAACCTGGTAGGTCCGGTCGGTGAGATAGGAAGAGATCCACTTTAGTGCTGTCCCGCCGATGCCTAGATCCGCTATGGTGTCTAGGAGCAGCTGGTGGTTCACTGTGTCAAATGCCGCCGATAGGTCTAGGAGAATCAGGACAGCAGAGTGGGAAGCAGCCTGGGCAGCATGTAGTGCTTCTGTGACTGCCAGCAGGGCAGTTTCTGTGGAGTGTGCCTTCTTGAATCCTGATTGGTTGGGATCCAGCAGGTTGTTCTGTGAGAGATGGAGAGAGAGCTGGTTGGAGACAACACGTTCAATGCTTTTAGACAGAAATGAAAGGAGTGATACCGGTCTGTAGTTCTTGACATCTGAGGGGTCAAGGGTTGGTTTCTTGAGGAGTGGAGTTACTCTGGCTAACTTGAGGGCAGATGGGACGCAGCCTGAGGTTACTGAGGTGTTGATGATGGAGGTGATGAAGGGGAGCAGATCAGGTGCGATGGTCTGGAAGATTGGAGACGGGACAGGGTCGAGAGGGCAGGTGGTAGGTCTAGTGGATGTCACTAGTTGTAGGACCTCGTCTGGGGAAAGAGGAGAGAAGGAGGACATGCATGGTAAGTTGGGGTTAGTGTTGGTTGAGTCAGATGCCACTTTATGGGGGAGGGGGGGAAAGGAGCTGCTGATATCGTCAACCTTCTTCTCAAAGTAGTTGACAAAAACATCAGCAGTGAGGGATGCAGGTTGAGTGGGGGGAGGGGGCTTAAGGAGGGAGGAGAAAGTGGAGAAGAGTTTCCTTGGGTTAGAAGTACAGGATTGGATTTTGGTGTGGTAGAAAGAGGTTTTAGCAGTGGTTAGTGAGAGGGAGAAGGCAGAGAGGAGTGAGTGAAAGTGGGAAAGGTCATCAGGTAGCTTTGTCTTGTGCCACCTTCTTTCGGCCCTTAGAGGTGTTCGTTCAGATCTGAAAGTTTCAGATAACCAGGGAGCCGGTGGACATGAGCGAGCTGGCCTGGATGAGAGCGGGCAGTGTTGGTCGAATGCAGATGAGATAGAGGAGAGGAAGGATGAGGTTGCAGTGTTAGGTGAGAGAGAGAGGAAGGACTCCAGGGAGGGTAGAGAGGAGAGAATAGAGGATGAGAGGGAGGAGGGGTTTAGGGACTTGAGATTGCATCGGGTGGTGATGTTCGGAGGGTTAGTAGGTTTGGGCGGGAGGGTGGAGAGAGAGAGGGAGAAGGTTATGAAGTGGTGGTCAGACCTGATTAAGGGGGTAACAGAGAGTGTAGAGGGAGAGAAGGCTCTGGAGAACACAAGGTCCAAAACATTACCAGCCTTGTGAGTGGGAGGGGAGGGAGATAGGGATAGGTCAAATGAGGCCAGAAGGGATGTAACGGGAAGATACTTCTCTGCTGTAGGTAGGTTGAAATCACCCAGTAGGATCAGGGGGGTGCCATTCTCCGGAAACGAGCTGATCAGAGAATCTAGTTCTTCCAGGAAGTTCCCAAGGGTTCCTGGGGGGCGATAGAGCACAATGAGGGTTAGGGGGACTGGTTGTGATATTGAGATAGCATGAAATTCACATGTGGACAGAGAAAGGTGAGAGAGATTTAAGACACAGAAATTCCATTTGGGGGACATTAGTAGTCCTGTACCACCCCCTGCACCTGTTGGGCGAGGGGTGTGGGTGAACTTTTGAGAAACAGAGAGGGCGGCCGGGGTTGCAGTGTTATCTGGGGTAATCCAGGTTTCAGTCAGAGCAAGGAAATGCAGAGACTTGAGGGGGGCGTGGCCTGAAATTAATTCGGGCATTTTCTTCTTGGTAGCTGCGTGGCAGTTCCAGAGGCCTCCCTCCACCACAATGTGGTGACTGGGTGAACGAGCTGGATAGATGAGATTTGAGGGATTTCTGAGACGGGAGAAGTGGTGACTAGGACGGCATGAGGAGGCCAGTATGGGGATGGTGGGAAAACACATTGTACACAGATAAAAATAGGTAATATATACAGTGGTAGTAATAATAATAAAAATAGTCGTAATAGTGATAATAATAACAACAATAATAATAGTAACTAGAAACAAATTTCAGGAAATTTGACTGGGTGCCTACAGCTCGCCAAGTCTGTGCAGCATTTGAGCCACGGACCACCATTTGATGACATTTAGCCTCTCAGACCCTGTAAGGGTCCATTTGGTTGACTTTCAATGGGGTATTTTGTCTAAGTTTATTGCACATTACGTTGCCACCAACATTCTAATGCTAACATGCTAATACTAACATGCTAATGCTAACATGCTAATGCTAACATGCTAACATGCTAAAATGCTAATGCTAACATGCTAATGCTAATATGCTAATGCTAACATGCTAATGCTAACATGCTAACATGCTAACATGCTAATGCTAACATGCTAATGCTAACATGCTAATGCTAACATGCTAATGCTAACATGCTAACATGATAATGCTAACATGCTAATGCTAACATGCTAACATGCTAATGCTAACATGCTAATGCTAACATGCTAATGCTAACATGCTAATATGCTAATGCTAACATGCTAATGCAAACATGCTAACATGCTAATGCTAACATGCTAACATGCTAACATGCTAACATGCTAATGCTAACATGCTAACATGCTAATGCTAACATGCTAACATGCTAATGCTAACATGCTAATGCTAACATGCTAAGGGGTCCATTTGGTTTCGCTCAGGGGGGCGGCCCGGTTCTGGCGAGCCGCCCCGCATCCGAAACGGTTGAGAAATGACAGAGTTACGTGTTTCCCCGAATTTCTCTATTGACTTTCAATGTGTGTGTGCGTGCACATGTGTGCATGTGCGTGCATGTGCATGTGTGCGCGCGTGTGTGAGAGTTGGTCAGGTGACCTTGAATCATTAACAAAGTATCATTTTCACCTGGGCTAGTCTATGCAAATGCAAACAGTATTGCAAGTTAAAAGCCCACTGACTCTCTATGAGAGAACGTATGTCCGAACAAATTGCTCTATCGCAAAAAGTTAAAGTCGAATGCGATTTTTGTTTTCCCCGTGAGTGACCCGAGGCATTGAGGTACGCCGTGTGCGATCGTGGTATTGGTACGATAAAAAACGTGGTTATAAGAGCGAGTTAAGAATTGTGCTTGTGATGAAAAAATTGCTGACTCATTCAGGCATTTAACATGGAGTTTATGACACATTATGATGGTACACCTGTCGCTTTCAGGGCTGTAGTTCACGTACTGTATGTATCTGGGCTATGGTTGTGACATTGGGTGAAAGAGGACGAGTGTGGCTACAAAATTACCGAAACCCATGCGTGTAAAGTGAATATTTTGGCCGTGAGGACGATTTGTTCGGAGAATTTCGGTATAGTCTTCACATTGGCTTCTCACTCTGATCCGCTCTCTCTCTGGGCGTGCGACACTCTGAGTCGAGAATATTGCTCAGACCACACACACTTTGAACCACCACAAAGTCGATGGCCTCGTGTGCTGTTTGACCTTTAAATCGTGTTTCTACGTACCAGTATGCCAGAGCAATGTGGCTCCAAAGTAACGTGTCGTTTTCTGTTTTCACCCGCGTCTCCCCATCGACTTTGAATGGGGCATTTTTCGCGTCGTTTATTGCGAATTACGTCGGCACGGTAACACGAATCAGAAAGAAAAGCACAAGCACACCATTCCCGGCCGAGCCGCACGTTTTGATGTATATATTGCGGGGCTTTGGCAAACCGTGCGGCCGGCCATAGACGTCGAAGTTTCGCGTATTGATTATTATTATTACGATTAAGTATGCGTTTTAGATTTCAACCTGTGTTTCTGCCATTGCATGGCAGGCACCCAGAATAACAATAATAGGTAGTGAAAAAAGGATGATACAAAACCCTGGGAGGTGGCCTCCTTCGCTGGATGTGTCTGGATGTCCTGGTCTTTTAGCTTGGGCACTAGGCTATAATAGTTAGCCTGTGTGAGTTTGTTCGATAAGGATTGAGATTTAACCAGCCGTGAGCCAGAGTCTAGTGTGGGGGAACAGGGTAGACAGATGGGAGGAAAGGAAAGGAACTCAGAGAAGTTTTGAAGAGAAAGACAGACAGAAAGAGTGAGTGACCGAGAAAGTGAACGATAAACAGATGTAGATTTTTTTAAAAGCAAGACAGACAGAAAGAGTGAGTGACCGAAAAAAGTGAACGATAAACAGATGTAGATGATATTAAAAAGAAAGACAATGAGTTAAAGACAACCAGAAGGAGTGAATGAGTGAAATATTAAGAATAAATATTAAGAAGATATACAGAAAAATGTTCGGAGTATTCTCCCACCTACTGTAACCAATTGCAGATATAACAGCAGATATCAGGATTCTGCTGTTAGCTCCTGTCACACCTACATGTGACATCATGTCTATGTCACACGTAGGCCCGCTAACCTATATAAGTGCTGACCCACACAGTAGGACTGCATTCCTGCAAGTCATTCATTCAAGGTATTCAGGAGGACTGCATTCTTTTACAGGGAGAAACCTATAAACTACTGTGTGAAATCCTTCGTTGGACGGTGCACCTAAAAGGGCTTCCAGAGACACTGTATGATTCTGCTGTAGCAGTGGACCACAACGTGTACTGCTTTAGAGGAGACTTTATCGAGTCAGAGCGTCGGACTGAAGTGCATGTCTTCAACACAGAGTCTTTATGCTGGACCAAGTTGCCCCCAGAGACACCTGGAAGAGAACAACGCCCCCTTGAGATTCGCCCCATGCGCGGCAGCCGTACAGCTGTGCTGATCGACCCTTTCATCTACATCTGGGGGGGAGTTACTGACAAATGGAACTACAGCAAGGTGCTTTATGCATTTGATGTCGACGACCACAGAATGCACACACCCAAGGTTTCTGGGACTGTTCCAGAGGGGAGGTGTGGCCACTCAGCCTGTGTTTTTGGGAAGGTCATGTTTATCCATGGAGGATGGACCCAGACTGGATACACCAATGACATCTACAAGTTGGACACCACCACGATGATCTGGACTTTAATTAACACCAGAGGAACTCCTCCACCTGTTTCAGCATATCACTCTGCCACCATCATCGGGACAAAGATTTTTGTATTTGGAGGCTATGGGTCTGCCCACTACAACACCATCAGAGTGTTTGACACAGAGACCAACCACTGGATGAACAGTCCTTCTGCACAGCCTCTTCCAGTAGGACGCTACAGTCATTCAGCCTTTCCCTACAATGAAGAGCTGTACATATTTGGTGGCAGGAACTATAACCAGGACTTAAATGATCTGTGGAAATTCAGTCCAGCGATGTTCACCTGGAAGAAGGTTGAGTCCAAAGGGAATGTTCCATGTTTAAGAACTTATTCACAACATTCTGTTGCATGGTGGGAGATTGTATCATCCTCTTTGGACGAAATAGAACATACGACACAGTCAATGATGACCTGTATGTCCTAGACTTGAGTCCTAGTCTGAAGACATTATGTAAGCTGGCAGTTATTCAGTACGGTCTGGAACAGTCTGAACTCCCACACAACATCAGGTGGGAACTGGCAGCCATGACAACCAACAGCCAATAATCATGGACAAAGATAGCCCTGTGGTTTCTACAGACACATTTTGAAGACACTTCTTTTTTTTGCCAAATTCAAATTCCTCTTTGAGGGGCCGCCCTAGTGTAGCGGTTAGAGCATACGCCTTTCATGCGGAAGGTTGTGGGTTCGAACCCCACCTGGGTTAAAAAATAAGAAGAAGAAGAAAAAAATACATAAACGACTGCTATTGGCTGCAACCAAATTGAGGGCGGGTCTTCACTCAGTAGAACCAATAGCAGCCCTAGAAGGTACAGGTTTTGGACAACAATCATAAATAAATAAGTAAAATCACCCTTGTGTGAAGTGAGGGGTGCAGCGAGGGCAGTATTTATAACAGCCAGATGATGTGTTGTGTTGTCATTTACTGCCCTAAACACACAGTAAAGTCCATAGACTTCATTTACTGCCCTAAACACACAGTAAAGTTCATAGACTTAATGTACTGCCCTAAACACACAGTAAAGTCCATAGACTTCATTTACTGCCCTAAACACACAGTAAAGTCCATCGACTTCATTTACTGCCCTAAACACACAGTAAAGTCCATAGACTACATTTACTGCCCTAAACACACGGTAAAGTCAATAGACTTCATTTACTGCCCTAAACACACAGTAAAGTCCATAGACTACATTTACTGCCCTAAACACACAGTAAAGTCAATACACTTCATTTACTGCCCTAAACACACAGTCTGCCACTGCTCTCTGTGAGGGTAGAAACCTAAACGGTGGGATTGGACTGGAGTGTCTGCCACTGCTCTCTGTGAGGGTAGAAAAGCACAGACTGTTGAACACATCATGGATGAATGTCCAACCTTCACATCACCACTGGATCAACTCAGGATCACATTAACAATGGAACTGACTGGAGATTAAGCTCCAGGGCCCTCAGCCTGCAGTGTGACGTGCCACACTAAAGTCCATAGACTCAGCTGGCAAAGAAATACATCATAACTACCATAAACGAACACTAAAGTCCATAGCGACCGGTTATTTTTAATTAGCCTCTAAACAAGCATGGTTGTAGCATGATGGTACTCACCATTGTATCTTATATAACAAGGTTGGATGGTCCTCCCTGACAGAGAGACCAGAACTGCATCGGCACCTGTTCTTGTATAAAGCCATGCTTGGAGATGGTCCTAAATGCATCTCATCTTTTCTGAAGTGGGACTCTGAGCCCTACCACATGCACCCGGTCAAGTAGTTTCCCCAAATTCAAGGTACCAAAAGTTAGCTCTGAACTTGGTAGATCAGCTTTTAGCTTCTGTGGCCCTAATACATGGAATGACCTGCAAACGACATCGAAACTGACCACATTGGTACCCTTGAGTCGTTTTAAAACCTTGGTGAGCATACAGACCCCCCACAATATGTAACTCAGGGCTTGAAATTAACTTTTTGAGGCACTTGTCCTTCGGACAAGTACATTTCCCATTCACTTGTCCTTCGGACAAGTACATTTCCCATTCACTTGTCCTTCGGACAAGTACATTTCCCATTCACTTGTCCTTCGGACAAGTACATTTCCCATTCACTTGTCCTTCGGACAAGTACATTTCCCATTCACTTGTCCTTTGGACAAGTACATTTCCCATTCACTTGTCCTTTGGACAAGTACATTTCCCATTCACTTGTCCGGGCACAAAAGTCACTTGTCCGGAGCACGAGCACACAAATAGGCCTACATTTTAAATCAACTAACTGTAAGTTGGTTTTACTGTGAATACATGTTTGAATATTAGGAGAATATTCTAAGTTTGCAAGTTAATATCCCTAGATTAGAATGTCTATGATCTTACATATATTTCATGTATTCCAAAAGCACAGCCATAGATCGGTCCTATCCGCACACGGTTACCAGACTGACCTCGTCTGCATTTAATCTTATAGCACTGACTGTAAACCCACACAATAATTAATTAATTTAAACTTATAGCACTGGCTGTGCACCCACACAATAATTAATTAATTTAATCTTATAGCACTGACTGTGAACCCACACAATAATTAATTAATTTAATCTTATAGCACTGGCTGTGCACCCACACAATAATTAATTCATTTAAACGTATAGCACTGGCTGTGCACCCACACAATAATTAATTCATTTAATCTTATAGCACTGGCTGTGAACCCACCCAATAATTAATTAATTTAATGTTATAGCAATGGCTGTGCACCCACACAATAATGAATTCATGTAATCTTATAGCACTGGCTGTGCACCCACACAATAATGAATTCATTTAAACTTATAGCACTGGCTGTGCACCCACCCAATAATTAATTAATTTAAACTTATAGCACTGGCTGTGCACCCACCCAATAATGAATTAATTTAATCTTATAGCACTGGCTGTGCACCCACACAATAATGAATTCATTTAAACTTATAGCACTGGCTGTGCACCCACACAATAATTAATTCCTAAGACTTGGAGTCGTTTTGGGGACTAGTTTCATATTAATTTGAAAGTTCTGGCAGAAAATGTGTATTTAGTCAAATATCTCCACTTTTCCACGAGCTGCACACGGACGACATTCTCTCCGGCGAGGAGCCCAGAATGAGTGCAGGACTGAACATATCAAAACACTTTTGTGTGCGCCATAATATTTGTGCTTCCCAAACACCGACTGTTCCCAAAGGAAGTTTTTATATTTTCAGTCTAGCTTTTCCTCATGTAAAAGTGGCGATATTTTACATAACATATGTTTTCTGCCAGAACTTTCACATGGATATGAAACTAGAGGACAATATCTGACTCAAAGTCTTAGGAATTAATTACTGGGTGAGTTCATACGCAGTGCTACAAGTTTGCATGCTGACGTGGTCAGTCTGCTAACTGCTCTGATAGGACTGATATATGGCTGTATTAACTGCTCTGATAGGACTGATATATGGCTGTATTAACTGCTCTGATAGGACTGATATATGACTGTATTAACTGCTCTGATAGGACTGATATATGGCTGTATTAACTGCTCTGATAGGACTGATATATGACTGTATTAACTGCTCTGATAGGACTGATGCTGTATTTGGTATTTAGAATACATGAGATGTATGTAAGATTACAGACATTCTAGGACTATTATTACAATATTGGAAAGGTGATGATTAGGAAAGCCAGACAATAATGTTGGCTGGTATGAGCGTCACAGAAAAAGCGAAACCAAGAGTCACTTGTCCAACGGACAAGTAAAAATGTAATGCACTTGTCCGGGAAGATTTAATACTTGTCCCGGACAAGCGGACAAGCCTTAATGTCAAGCCCTGTAAACTGTTTTTAGATCGTTTTGAAATGTGTCTTATCTTTTTATTTGTAAACCTGTAACTCACATGTTTAGGCTATATTTTGTCTTTCTTTTCCTGATCTTCTGATGTATTGAGATGTTTTTTTTCTATATGATGAAAATGGAAATTAGTTTGATTACTCAGTGTAATTTTTGAGAATAAACAAAACTTGAATGAATTAAAAGTCCATAGACTTGGCCACCACATGACGTAATTTCAGAAAGCCACGAGATTAAAAAAATCACACCTGTGTGAAGTGAGGGGCGCCTACGTTAATCACATGTGATGATGACATCACAGAAGGACGTCATGTTTTCTGTACCGATCGAATTAGAAGAAAATAATCTTGTTTCTGGCTCGACTCGATCTCGCCTCCCGTCGGTCTCGGTCTTGACTCCCCCCCCCCCCCCGCCCCCCCCCCCCCCCCCCCTCTCGGACTTGGTCTTGACTTGGACTCTCTTTAGGTGGACTCGACTACAACACTAATAGGATAGCTGTAGCAGTTGTCAGAGTAGTAGCAGGTCAGTCTATGACGTCAGTCATCTACGACACACCAACTTGGCCTACATGTGAAATAACTTAGATAAGTGCTGACCCACACAGTAGAACTGCATTCCTTCAAGTCATTCAAGGAATTCAGGACTGCATTATTTTACAGGGAGAAACCTATAAACTACTGTGTGAAATGCTTTGTTGGACGGTGCACCTAAAAGGGCTTCCAGAGACACCGTATGATGCTGCTGTAGCAGTGGACCACAACGTGTACTGCTTTAGAGGAGACTTTAGAGAGTCCAAGCGTCGGACTGAAGTGCATGTCTTCAACACAGTGTCTTTATGCTGGACCGAGTTTCCTCCAGAGAGACCTAAAAGAGGACAACCCCCCCTTGAGGTTCGCCCTATGAAAACCAGCCGCACAGCTGTGCTGATCGACCCTTTCATCTACATCTGGGGGGGACTTACTGGCACAGGGAACTACAGAAAGGTGCTTCATGCATTTGATGTCGACGGCCACAGAATGCTCACACCCAAGGTTTCTGGGGCTGTTCCAGAGGGGAGGTACGGCCACTCAGCCTGTGTTGTTGGGAAGGTCATGTTTATCTATGGAGGATGGAAAAATCTGACTGGATACTCTAATGACATCTACAAGTTGGACACCACCACAATGGTCTGGACTTTAATTAACACCAGAGGAACTCCTCCACCTGCTACATCATATCACTCTTCCACCATCATCGGAACAAAGATGTTTGTATTTGGGGGCTGGGGGGGTCAGTACTACAACACCATCAGAGTCTTTGACACAGAGACCAACCAATGGATGAACACGCCTTCTGCACAGCCTCTTCCAAAAGGACGCTACTGTCATTCAGCCTTTTCCTACAATGGAGAGCTGTACATATTTGGTGGCAGGTACTATAACCAGGACGTCAATGATCTGTGGAAATTCAGTCCAGCGATGTTCACCTGGAAGAAGCTTGAGTCCAAAGGGAATGTTCCATGTTTAAGAACTTACAACATGCCATGGAGTCACATGGTATGCTGTTGCATGGTGGGAGATCGTATTATCCTTTTTGGAGGACATAGATTCCACACAGTCGATGATGACCTGTATGTCTTAGACTTGAGTCCTAGTCTGAAGACCTTATGCAAGCTTTCAGTTATTCAATACGGTCTGGATCAGTCTGAACTCCCACACAACATCAGGTGGGAACTGGCAGCCATGACAACCAACAGCCAATAGGAAAACACAGGACACTAAAAAAATGGGACTATAAATGGGACTAAAAATGGGAAGCCACTAGGATGGGACTATACAGACACCAGGATGGGACTATAGAGCGTCGCAGTCCCTCCCCCTCTCAGAACGGACGCCTGGACCAGGAAGTATTTTCCCATTCCTTTTCCTCATAGACATTTTGAAACGTATTTATTTAAAGACCTTTTAAGGCTCGTACAAAGCCAACTCGAGTCGTGAGAAATCATGACAATAAACAAAAAAAATTGCACCGAATAAATAATCAGAAAGAAGAAAAAAGGGGCAGGGTACAACACTGTGTACATACTTTTTGTCCAAAATGCTGAAACTACACTCCCATGAATCATTGCGACTGACGTTCACTTCCTGGAAAAAGTTGCCCGCGTGAGTCGTGCACTGGAGTCGTCAGTCGTGTAGTGTTTTCTTTTATATCTAGTCTACATTAAAAAGTTTATCAGTCGTGTGTGTGTACCATAATTATGGGGCAGTGCTTTGTTCCCGACTGCAACCACCGGCCTGGGGTCAATACTTGCAGTTTCCACAGTTTCCCGAAGAACAAGTCGGCGTTCACATTATGGACGAGACGTATACGGTAGGTCCACGTTTTAACTTATAATTTCATTTTCATGTAAATTTGTGATCTAGTTACGTTGTTTACACTATGTTAATATGTGAACTAACACTATGTTAATATGTAAACTATCACTGAGCTGCATAGGATAAGCAGCTGTGGCGCAACTGTACAATCACATAGATGTTATGATCTCATTTTATTTAGTATTAGTTCGTTCCACCCCCATTATTTCAGTGTTTTCGGTCAAATTTGCCTGTTAAAATAACACAACACATAAAATCATTTCTCAAACCAATGGTCAACATGAGTCTCCCCAGTCCAGTGATTATATACAAAGAACACTGAACATTTGTCATGATAAGGTCTTGAGGCAATCAGATAAACACAAGGTTTTAAGTTTTCATATACATAATCATTCAACATTACAGTATTAATTATTCCTATACCTACACAAATAGGGATACTAATGACTTATATAAACATCTACAGCTCATTCATTCATTCATTCATATTGATTAAAAATAACATGGCTTTTTTCTGAATGAGACTCTGCTGTCTTGATATATTAATGCTTGTTTTATGTAAAACTATTTGAATTGCATTGTTGATTTGTGCTATACAAAATACATTTCCCTTGCCTTACAGCTCAAACATCTCTCAAACTGTTTTTTATCAGTATTTACTGTATTAATTTGGTAGCTAGACCAGTTATTTGCCATATTATGATTGTATATATTACTTTATTATGCCTGCGATAACTAAGATTGTATCCTTTTTCTTTTTTCTTCTTCGAGGGTGTGCAGCTGCCACTTTACGGAGGGACTTCAGAAGGGTCCAAATTGTTTTCCTGGGCGTGGAAGGAAAGGGAGCCTGGCTGTGGAGCAGCACCCACCCATGGAGAGCATGTTGCACATCGTATTTGTACATTATACAGTATCTCACAAAAGTGAAACACCCCTCACATTTCTGCAAATATTTAATTATATCTCTTCATGAGACAACACTGAATAAATTACACTTTGATACAATGTAAAGTAGTCGGTGTACAGCTTCAGCTTGGATGTTCTTCCCAGCTAAGTCCTGCCCTATGCGGGAGCTAACTATCTCCGTAGACAACGCCCTGGTAAAGTCTGTCCCGACAGCCAGGAACCTTGGTGTTGTCCTGGACAGTCAGCTCTCGTTCAAAACACACATCACAGCTGTCACTCGATCCTGTAGGTTTACACTCTACCACATACGACGAATTAGACCGTTCCTCACCCAGGAGTCAGCCCAGCTCCTAATCCAGACAACAGTCTTGGCAAAACTTGACTATTGTAACTCCCTCCTTACTGGCCTACCGGCATGTGCACTTAAGTCCCTCCAACTGATCCAAAATTCCGCAGCCCGCTTGGTCTTCAACCAGCCAAAATTCTCACACGTCTCCCCCCTTCTCCGCTCCCTCCATTGGCTCCCGGTCGCTGCCTGCACAGAATACAAAACTCTGATGCTGGCATTCAAAGCAACCAAAGGCATGGCTCCACCTAGCCGCAATTTGCAACTCTATATTTTTTTTACAATGGGATGAATATAGAGTTGCAATACCCTCCATTGACTCCCCACTCATCATATTGCGTTTGCGATCTGCTGGTCTTAAACGACGTTAAACTCACCAACATTGCAGCTGTAGTCCAAGCTTGAATTATCCTCTTTCAATCTGCCGAGCTTGTTTTTCATAAAAATCCCCCGTAGACATGTTATGAGCTACTTTCTGTCCAAAATATTCCACAAGTGATATTCCTGCCGTAATATTCAACCTGCCGTAAAACAAGACGTGTGGGAGAGCGCTTGTTTAATAGAATCTTACCTGCGCAGGTAAGACACCCAAAGAAGAGGCCGACGCAGCGAGACGCCTCGTCACGCACGGCCTTCTATTAAACAAGCGCTCTCCCACACGTCAGATCGCAAACGCAATATGATGAGTGGGGAGTCAATGGAGGGTATTGCAACTCTATATTCATCCCATAAAAAATATAGAGTTGCAAATTGCGGCTAGGCTCCCCCATATCTCACAAGTATGATCGTACCCTACAAACCCTCCCACGAACTCAGATCAGCCAACGCAGGGAAGCTGGAGGTACCTTCACTAAAAACGCCAGGACAATGCTCCACACGTCCCAAACTCTTCTCCCTTCTGGCTCCAAAACTATGGAATGCACTTCCCATCACAGTCAGAACTGCAGCCTCACTCCCAATCTTCCGCCGTAGTCTGAAAACCCACCTCTTCAGACTCCACCATGGCCCGTAGCACTTGCCCTAGCCTAGCCCCTTAGATAGCACATTATGTAGACTTAGATAGTATTTTAAAAAGACCTGACCTATAGCTTGTTTTACGTAGACAGCTCTAGAATTGCATTTTATGTAGTCATAGCACTTTATAGTACACATGTATAATATATTATATAGTATAGTATAGTATGTATAGTTTACATAGATACTCCACTGTTACGTTCTTAGTTTACGCATGATTCATGATAACTACTTTTTATATATGTGATGTATGCCATGCTTTTGTTATTGCTTAATGTAAATCGCTCTGGATTAAGAGCGTCTGATAAATGCCTAAATTGTAATTGTAAAATTGTAAATTGGATATCAGTGTAGATTTTATTTCCCCCTCAAAATAACTAAAAACACAGTCACTAATTCCAAACTGCTGGCAACAAACGTGAGTACACCCTTAAGTGAAAATGTCCAAAGTGGCCCAAGTGTCAATATTTTGTGTGGCCACCATTACTTACCAGCACTAGCTTCACCCTCCTGGGCATGGAGTTCACCAGAGCTTCACAGGTTGCCACTGGAATCATCTCCCACTCCTCCATGATGACATCATGGAGCTGGCGGATGTTAGAGACCTTACTCTCCTCCACCTTCTGTTTGAGGATGCCCCAGAGATGCCCCAGAGATGCTCAATAGGATTTAGAGTAGCATGGAGTGGGAACTCCATGCCCAGGAGGGTGAAGCTAGAAAGTAATGGTGGCCACACAAAATATTGACACTTGGGCCACTTTGGACATTTTCACTTAAGGGTGTACTCATTTTGTTGCCAGCAGTTTGGAATTAATGGCTGTGTTTTTAGTTATTTTGAGGGGGAAATAAAATCTACACTGATATCCAAGCTGTACACTGACATTTCTTCAGTTTTGCCTCATGAAGAGATATGATCAAATAATTGCAGAAATGCGAGGGGTGTACTCACTTTTGTGAGATACTGTATATTCGCCCACCTTACTGATGGTGTTCCCTTGACTGTGATGTCTTTCCATCATGTTATAAGTTTATAACTACTTTTTTTCCCGTTGTACTGTAAACGTTTTATTTTTTTTCAGCTGGATCAATAAAGTTCTCATTTTATCTTCTCTCCTAGGGTCAGGCCATGGAGCAGCATCTGCCCGTGGAAGAAAGTGTAGCCATGGATGGCAGTCCATCCGTGGAAGAGGGACTGCTTGTAGCGGAATACCCACCCATGGAGGGTAATCCACCCGTGGAAGAGGGACTGCTTGTAGCGGAACACCCACCCATGGAGGGTAATCCACCCGTGGAAGAGGGACTGCTTGTAGCGGAACACCCACCCATGGAGGGTAATCCACCCGTGGAAGAGGGACTGCTTGTAGTCGAACACCCACCCATGGAGGGTAATCCACCCGTGGAAGAGGGACTGCTTGTAGTCGAACACCCACCCATGGAGGGTAATCCACCCGTGGAAGAGGGACTGCTTGTAGCGGAACACCCACCCATGGAGGGTAATCCACCCGTGGAAGAGGGACTGCTTGTAGTCGAACACCCACCCATGGAGGGTAATCCACCCGTGGAAGAGGGACTGCTTGTAGCGGAACACCCACCCATGGAGGGTAATCCACCCGTGGAAGAGGGACTGCTTGTAGCGGAACACCCACCCATGGAGGGTAATCCACCCGTGGAAGAGGGACTGCTTGTAGCGGAACACCCACCCATGGAGGGTAATCCACCCGTGGAAGAGGGACTGCTTGTAGAGGAAGGTTTGCATAGTGACCGACGTGTTCCAAAACGTGAAAGTTTCAGGTACTCTGCATCAACCATTAAGGAAATTGTCCTTAGAATGGAAACTGGCCTCCCAGACAGAAGTATGTTCAACATCTTTGTTGGCTACACAAAGAGGTTTGAAGAGTCCATTGTCTATCATCACGGCTGGAAGGTCACATGCATGTCTTTAGAAGACCAGATACTAATCACTCTCATGAAGCTCCGTCAAAACTACACCATGTTGCATCTTGCTCAGCTCTTCCAGTGTGGCGCCACTACTGTGAGAAATGTAGTACTTACATTCATCCATGTTCTCCACAAGTTGTGGTTCAAGGACATCATGTCCACTGTGCCAAGTCGTGAAAAGAATAAGACAAGTTTACCCGCCTCGTTCCGGAAGTATCCCAACTGCAGAATGGTCATCGATTGCACAGATGTTAAGATAGCTGCGCCATCCTCCATGTACCTCAAGAAGCACACATACTCATCATACAGAGGGATGCATTCATTTAAAATCCTGCTAGGTGTGGCGCCAAATGCTGTCATAACGTACTGCAGCAAATTGTATCCTGGGTCAGTTTCTGACAAGGCCATAGTGGCTAACAGTGGGATCCTGAATGTCTTCAAACCAGGTGATCTTATACTAGCAGACAAAGGTTTTCTAATCCGAGATATTGTGCCAGAAGGAGTCAGTGTGAACATCCCACCATTTCTGACTCACGGCAAGATGACAGAGAGTGAGATCAAACTTACTAAAGACATTGCACGGTCCAGGATCCATGTTGAAAGAGCAAATGCTCGTTTGAAAGATTTTAGAATCTTGCATAACCTTCCTCACACCTTGCGAAGCCATGCCGACGTGGTGGTGCAACTCTGCTGTGCTTTGGTGAATCTCCAAAAGCCCTTGATCAAAGAAGTTGCAGTTCATTTGGAATAGAAAAGATGCAACATGGTGTAGTTTTGACTGAGCTGTCTCAGAGGCACTTGCCTGTCGGCCAAGTACAGGTCATGTTCTACTTGCCCTCAGGTCATAGGCACCTGCCCCAAAAATATCGTTAATTACCATTCATTTTAACTTGTATTATTAGTGTTTTTTTTTCTCTTTTTTTTTATGTAATTTGGTTACATGTGTATATACTCTCAGTTACAGACCTGTAAGGGTCTTATTTGGTTCCACGTGTTACACTCTCAGGGTTACAGGCCTGTAAGGATGGACCCTTGTAGGTCTGTAACCCTGAGAGTTCCATGTGTTACACTCTCAGAGTTAGACCTAAGGGTCCATGTGTATATACTCACGGTTACAGGCCTGTAAGCAGAGGCGTCTGGGAGAAATGCGAGGCCCTGTGCGATATGTTTTGGGGGAACAATGTGCGCGCGCGTTAGCGCGCGCGCGATTTTTTGAATTAATTAATTAATTAATACATACTTCAGTGTATAATTCGACTGCGTTGCGCGGTCGCGCGGCCGATCTACAAGCTCACAACGCGTCGCGCTGCAACGCATTGTGAGCTTGTAGATCTGCTCTAATTCTGCAGCGCAAGCTAGCACGGCACTGCGCAGCGCAAAGGGGGACAACAGGGGGCCCCACGACCGGACGGCCGGGCGTTGCTTAACGGGAGGATGAATAAGTGACGCCGGTTAGGAGGAGGAGGAGGCGACGCGCGGCCGTCAGAGGCCCCCCTGGGGGCGACGGAACGGGCTGCGATGCTATTATTGTTTCTTTAAAAAAAAAAAAAAAACACACTGTCTAGCGCGAGGCCTCGCATGCGCGAGGCCCTGTGCGACCGCACCACTCGCACTACCCTTAAAGCGGCCCTGCCTGTAAGGATGGACCCTTACAGGTCTGTAACCCTGAGTTACATCATGTGTTACACTCTCAGAGGTAACAGACCCGTAAGGGTCCATTTGGTTCCATGTGTTTCAGGGTTACAGGCCTGTAAGGATGGACCCTTACAGGTCTGTAAACCTGAGAGTTCCATGTGTTACACTCTCAGAGTTACAGACCTAAGGGTCCATTTGGTTCCATGTGTATATACTCTCAGGGTTACAGACCTGTAAGGGTCCATTTTGTTAATGTGTATATACTCAAGTTACAGACCTGTAAGGGTCCATTTGGTTCCATGTGTTACACTCTCAGGGTTACAGGCCTGTAAGGATGGACCCTTACAGGTCTGTAAACCTGAGAGTTCCATGTGTTACACTCTCAGAGTTACAGACCTAAGGGTCCATTTGGTTCCATGTGTTACAGACCTGTAATGGTCCATTTGATTAAAAGTTCAAACTCAGAGTTACAGACCTGTAAGGGTCCATTTTGTTAATGTGTATATACTCTCAGGGTTACAGGCCTGTACGGATGGACCCTTACAGGTCTGTAAACCTGAGAGTTCCATGTGTTACACTCTCAGAGTTACAGACCTAAGGGTCCATTTGGTTCCATGTGTTACAGACCTGTAATGGTCCATTTGATTAAAAGTTCAAACTCAGAGTTACAGACCTGTAAGGGTCCATTTTGTTAATGTGTATATACTCTCAGGGTTACAGGCCTGTACGGATGGACCCTTACAGGTCTGTAAACCTGAGAGTTCCATGTGTTACACTCTCAGAGTTACAGACCTATGGGTCCATTTGGTTCCATGTGTTACACTCTGTTACAGACCTGAAACGGTCCATTTGATTAAAAGTTCCATGTGTCATTATTCATGTGCTGTGTGGCAAGTAAAATAAAAGGGTCACATTCAAATCACTGTTTATGTCCGTCATGTTCACACTTCCCATGTTTCTAGTTGGACATTTCAGTCAGTTGAGACAGACTTCACCTTTCATTTGAGATATGCCATGGATATGTGGGCCTACCAGAGAAAGAATTATCGCACTTTGTTTCACTAAATTGACTGTAACTCCAGTTCTATTTCTGAGAAGGCTGTATTTTGTGAAAACAAGCTGAATTTGATTGATCACAACTACATACCAGAACATCATATCCACTCAAATCTTAAACTATAGGATATGATAAATAGATGGACATGGCCGTGACCCATGACCCCTGGGCACTGAAGGTGTTAAGTACAGTCCAGGTTTCAGTGAAAACCTTTTTCCTTCCTTGAACACAAACTGAAAAATCTAACACTACCCGGGGGGGGAAATATGAACAGGCATCCATGAGCGACCACATTAAAAGTGATGAAATGTAGAGGAAAGTAGCACGGAAAAAACTACAGAGTCCTCTCAAGTGCGCTTCCTACTGTATTAATTTTACTGTGGGCAACAGTAAAAACAGTGAAGAACAATATAAAAGAACAATATAAAACAATAGAACAATATAAAAGAACAATATAAAATGTCTAGCAGCAACAGGGACAAAAAATAGTGCAACAGAACAAAGTGCAACAGAACAATCAACCTAAGTCCTCTCAAGTGCGCTTCCTACTGTATTCATTTTACTGTGGGCAACAGTAAAAACAGTGAAGATAAGAACAATGAAGAACAATATAAAGAACAATATAAAAGAACAATATAAAACAATAGAACAATATAAAAGAACAATATAAAACAATAGAACAATATAAAAGAACAATATAAAATTTCTAGCAGCAACAGGGACAAAAAATAGTGCAACGGAACAAAGTGCAACAGAACAATCAACCTAAATAAAATAATAATAAATTAACTATGTACAAGTTCAGCTAACTACTGCAGATTTGGCAACATATTCTTCTTGTAGAAGGCCTCTAAGATGCCCATCTTAGCCTGCCAGGACTCATCCCGTTCAATGGTCGTAATGACACACTGCTTCAGTACAGGGTCCAGGTGGTGAAATAGCAGGTGGTCTTCTGGGCTAAATGCAGCTGACCCTGAACCTGGTGCCAATACTGGTGGTTCTCCTTCAGCCGGTAGGTGCCATCTTCCACCTGGTTCGAAAATGAATTCCAACATAATTGATTACCTGATTTTACATGATTATCCATGACAAGATTATAAATAATAATTAGCCAACATAGTTGTCGTCTACTTTTACAGGGTGTCAAATCCATAGTGAAAACAGGGTATAGACAAAAAAATAAACCAAAAAAAACCTTAATGTAATAATAAATGTATTTACCTGTTTAAGGTAGAAGGACTTCTGCTTTGCTGCTTCCTCTACAGTATGGTCCCTCCAGGTATATGGACACTTGACCTCAATGAGGTCTGTGTCACCCACCAGGCCATCAGGGGAGGCACCCAGAATGCCACTGCGACTCAGCCACAAACCGGACCCTCTCACCTTGTTCAATTGAAAGGACACATAATGGAAATAAGCAAGCACTCATGCTTTTGTCAGTATTGTACACATGAATCAGGGGTTGACACTATAAGCTCTCAGAGGTAAGTACTGGTAACAAAAGGTCATGCCCACTTGCCCGAAAAGTAAATTGTACATTATAAAATGATATGTCAAATTTCAATTACTGTTCAATTTAACAGTAATTTTGTGTACTTTTTGGGGCTTTGCGATAAGAAATGTCATACCAATTTGTTTATGCCAAACACCTACATAGCTATGCATATGATTATGAATATTTATCAAGTACTGGGTTCGAATACTATGTCCACCTCTGGTGTCTACACCTGCATGTGTTCGTGTATATGCAATTTTGGCAATAAAAACAGAAATCAATCAATCACCTTCATGCCTGTCTGTTTTTCGAAAGCATTTATTCCCTCCTGCTCATTGGCAATGCCCCACTGGATGGACAGTACTCCGTCCAGATGTTTGCTCTGGCACACCTTTGAGATGAGGGAAGGGGTGACACGCTTTGCTAAAAGCACAGAGCCAAAGTTACTGGCTGTCAGCATACCCTTTCTCATGGAATGCCAGAGCTCACTGTCTTTCTGTCCTACTGTAGCAGTCTGGATGGCCATGATCTGCTCCACTGTCAGATTCATTGCTGCTAGGATGCCATCACTGCCCAGATGTTGGTTGGTGGCAATGATGGATCCAGCAGTGAGGTCCAGCAGGGGTTCATGCGGGTTCACAGTCTCAGGCTCAGGCTGGAGGATCCAGGATATCCCTGTCCACCGGCCTTGGAACTGATGCCGCAGCCACTCGTGGTCATCTGTGTTTGGGTCACGGGCTGGAGATGCAACCTTCTCCTTTGGAAAAAGGTCTTCCACTGCCTTGACCTAAACAGTAGAACAGGTTGACAGTTTCACATATCTTGGACTCACTTTTGGACAAAAGACAACATGTAATCAGGACAGGAACCACTTTTGGGGTTCTTGTTGCTATCTACAGTATATAGCAACAATCGGCCTCAGTTCTAAATGGGTTAAGATCACTATCTCCCTATTGCCCCTTATCTTCTGTTATTACTGTACAAAAGCATTATTCAACCTCTTCTGTTGTATATTTCTGCATGTTTTTACACTATACTGTCTATGCCTAACAGGAACAAACTTCAACATCACCTGTCTTGCTTCCAAGATTATCGGAATCCCCACACCTACATTTTCTGATATGAACAATAAGTGCACCACACGCTTCAATAACAAATTACACTGATCATACTTTATCTTTCAATAACACATGACACTGATCATGCTCTGTAACATTACTTCAACCTCATGCTATCTGGGCAAAGACACAGAACATTGAAGTGGAAAAAGGTTGGCTTTAGCAGGAGTTTTGTCCCCTCAGCCATTGTGGCATTAAACAATCTGCCTACAGTATTATTGTCTTGTTGATATGTTGTGCTTTATGGTTATGTGTTGTGTCTTGTTGTGAACAAACCTGTGAGGACAAATGTCCCTTCAGGGACAATTATTATTATTATTATTATTATTATTATTATTATTACCTCATCAGGCAATTTAGGTTTTTTCCACTGGCACTCTACATCCGTGGAACTGAGGTTGTGGATTCCCCAGATCATAAGTGCAGCAGCATGGCTGCATTTATGCGCGCCACGGGGACAGTCACAGTCAGTACTGGTAATGACTCCAGACCCTGCTGGAAAAACCAGCATGTATGACCAGCATAACCAGCATACCAGCAAAACCAGCATATGTTGTGTTTTGGTGCTGGTATGCTGATGACCAGCATGGGATGCTGGGATGCTGGTATGCTGGTGACTAGCATGGGATGCTGGGATGCTGGAACAGCATGGGATGCTGGTATGGGATGCTGGGATGCTGGAACAGCATGGGATAATGGTATGGGATGCTGGGATGCTGGTGACCAGCATGGGATGCTGGTGACCAGCATGGGATGCTGGTGACCAGCATGGGATGCTGGTGAGCCCACCCCTGGGGGGTGTCGACCATCACCCTATGACACCAGCTATACAGTTCGGCAGAAATTCCACTCTCTCTTTCAATCACAGCAGAGACAACACTCATCACTTCAGCAAGGAGCTACCAACAATACACTGAAAAAAAATAGAATTCATCCAATTGATTATTATATAGCAACTTGTTGCAATTCGTTTTTTGAGTTGAGTCAATGTTGTAGCTTAAATCGTTGACAGAACAAAAAACTTTCCGTTGGCTTATTCATTCAGCCAATTGCAAATTTCCAGTTTAAAATGTTGACAGAACGAAGAACTTTTCATTGGCCATTAATTCAGCCAATTGCAATTTTCCAGAATAAAATGTTGACAGAACGAAGAACCTTTCATTGGCTATTAATTCAGCCAATTGCAATTATCCAGTTTAAAATGTTGACATAACGAAAAACTTTTCATTGGCCATTAATTCAGCCAATTGCAATTTCAGTTTAAAATGTTGACTGAACAAAACTCTATGTTGGCTTATTAATTCAGCCAATTGACACAATTTAGTTATCGCCACTTGTGTAATACACTCAGTCAACTAGTACTGGTTATTTAGGCATTAAAACAAATTATTTTACATTACAACATACTTGATTGAATTAAATGTACTATTTATTTAAAAGTACCAATAACATTGGGAACATATTCACTATCTTCACAATACTTGTCACAGTAAACTATAAATTCAGTGCAAAAGTGCCATCATATGGCATCAAAATACTGTCACCATGTTCAGTGCAAATGCCTTCTGTGCAAGTACCAATAACATTGGGAACAACAATGTTCAATATCTCCACAATATTCGTCAGTGCAAATGTGCCATCATATGGCATCAAAATACTGTCACCATGTTCAGTGCAAGTGCAACCATTGGCAACATACATTCTATAACCGCATGTAAAATAAATCATTGTCTGACTTATATGGCTTATGACAAGCTTAACAATTCTTGTAGTGGTTCTCAAACTTTCTTTTTAAGGTCAGGATCCCAAATTGAAACAAATTAACCCCCCCCCCCCATTTGTATTAAAATGTTCACAATATTAGTTCAAATCCCACAATTATTCAACTGTTTTAGAAAATATCCGATCTACATGCTCACAACGCACCACAACGCCTTTTGAGCTTGTAGATCAGCTACCTTCAAACAGCCAAAGTATATGATAAAGGTTGATTTTTATGCCATTGTAAGTAATTGTTGAGAATTCCCTTCAGGACCCCATTTTGAGAACCACTGTCTTAAAGTTCTGAAGTCTGTAACAATATGTAAAAAGTAAAAAAGTTAAATGTGGCCTTTAGTTTAGTAGAGACATAGTTAAGATTCGAAACATTGTGTATTACTGAGACAATATGTTTCTCAGTGTCTCAACGCATGTTGAACATTTCTCGCTTTTGCACAGCCTCAAAGAAGAACTTCCAACGTGGTGGATACTCGAGACAGTTTGGTTCTAAAGTCAATCTTGTGCAACACCTTATGCAGATCCATTTGGCAAAAGAAAGAAAAAAGTCTATATCTGAGACATAGTTAGATGTAGACCCCATCTTGTGCAACGCCCGTACCCCTTATGCAGATCCATTTGGCAAAAAGAAGAAGAAAAAAAGGTCTATGATGAGACATAGTTGGAAGTCTGAGATTCAACTTCAAAACAATCGGATCTAAAACATTGTCTATTACTGAGACAATAAGTTTCTCAGTGTCTCAACGTGTGCTGAACATTTCTCGGCATCCAGAGAGAGGAACAGCTTTTGCACAGCCTCAAAGAAGAACTTCCAACCTGGTGGATACTCGATGTGGAGTGCATAAATAAGGCCAAAGAGAACAGCGAAGGCACTTGTAACATCTGGAAGGCCGTCAACGACCACTTCATCCTCCAATACCACCGCAGCTTGTAGCGCCGAGTCTGGGCCTCCTGGAAGCGCCACGATCTCCAGCATAGCCATACGGACGCCACTGGTGTGCCTGTCCACATCGTCTCTCTAGATTGGAGCACATTAACAAAAAATGAACATTAAGAAATATCCCAAAATGACAATGAGGTGGATTTTCATTGATGGCTGAAATGCTGATTTACCTGACAGGTCTGAACAATTGGATCCTTTTCCTTGAGAAAGAACTGCAGTCCTTTGAGTGCCACCACCCTCCTGTGTCTTATGATATATGTGGTCTACATACCAAGAAAAGAACATGAGTTAGAATTTGATTCAAATAACTGCACAACATTGCATGCTTTATTCATTGATAATCTACTCCAGACAGGACAGTGCTGATGATAACCATGTGGGAATTCCAATCAAGAAATAGATCTGTAATTACTTTTGTTAAAAAAGCAAGGAATATAAAAACCAGCTGTCTGATAATCAAAGATACTTTCTAACCACTGATTCCCATGATCTCTACTATCAGTTATACAAAATATCTTCACAGAAAATAGCCAAATTACAAGCTCACATGTGTGAGATTGTAGATGTGCTATTTTTGTGTGTTCCACCAGAATAGGGACTGTATAGTGGCATGCGGTTAAAGGCATAAAAACCTAGTTCATTGGAGCGACCTGTAAAAAAACAACAGAGCGGAAGTGAGGATGGCACTCTGCCACTCAAAGTGACTACTGGCCAATCAGTGTGTCTTTTCATGAGTTGTCAGAATATAGGGTGCGTTCGAATAAACGAACGACCAGAGGGCACAGCAGTGGCCTTAGTTCTATATCTGAACGCACCCTGGGTTAACGAAAAGACCCGTCCCCAACTGCCTCTGATATTTTAAGACCCTTTTGGGCATTATTTCCCCATCTCACCTGGTCATCAAGGCTCTCCAACAGGACCTTTAACTTCTCTTGACTGGGGTGGTGTGCTCTGGAGCGGTAAACTTGAATCAGGCCTCTGGTGTGCTCATCCAGCGTCGAGAGGAATGTTGAGATCAAGTCAACTCCTGTGATTCTTTTGAATTCGGCATACACCTGCAAAACAAAATCAGAATATAGCTGCAAGCAGCGATAAAGCGGGACCAAGATAGAAGAAGAACAATGCGCAATAAGAACAGCATGCACAAATGAGACTGACGAGCTGAGTTGTCGGTACCGGGATTTGAACTCACAACCTTGTGGACCGAAGGCGGGAGCTCTACTGACTGACCTACACAGAGACAATCAGTGACTATATTGTAAACAGTAAAACCATTCAGTGATTTGGTAACAAGAAGGTGTGTCCTCATTTTAGGCATGTCTTGTGTGTGCGTGCGTGCGTGCGTGCCTGCCTGCCTGCCTGCCTGCCTGCCTGCCTGCCTGCCTGCCTGCCCCTGCCTGCCTGCCTGCCTGCCTGCCTGCGTGCGTGCGTGCGTGCGTGCGTCCGTTGCAATCAGAACTGCAGCATCACTCCCGATCTTCCGCCGTAGTCTGAAAACCCACCTTTTCAGACTCCATCATGGCCCATAGCACTTACCCTACCCCCTTAGACAGCACTTCTTAGACTTATATAGCATTTGAAACAGACTTATAGCATGTCATGTAGACAGCACAATAAGTGCATTGTATGTAGTCATAGCACTTCATAGTATATATGTACAGCATAGTATAGCACATATGTGTAGTTTATATGTATAGTGTCATTATATAGATATGTTCTAGTTATAGTTTATATGTATAGTGTCATTATATAGATATGTTCTAGTCACGGTCTTAGCTTACGCATGTTTCGCGATAAATGCATTTTGTTACATATGTGATGTATTCCCATGCTTTTTGTTCTTGCCTATTGTAAGTCGCTCTGGATTAAGAGCGTCTGCTAAATGCCTAAATTGTAAATTGTAAATTGTGCGTGCGTGCGTACGTACGTGGCTGCGTACGTGGCTGCATGCGTGTGTGTGTTAGGCAGACAATCGTTCATAACCATGGATTTGGATTGAAGATCATCTCTTTAGTTTTTGTGGTGTTTAACATAAGGTGGCTATTATCACACCAGTCTTTAAAGTTATTGATCTCACTGATATAGCCCACAGGGCGTTCAACAATATGTCAAATGTAATCTACTTCAATATTTCTATAGTTGAGTCATCACAAATCTTGCAGCACACAAT
This sequence comes from Electrona antarctica, assembly GCF_951216825.1. NCBI lineage: Eukaryota > Metazoa > Chordata > Actinopteri > Myctophiformes > Myctophidae > Electrona > Electrona antarctica. The sequence goes on from NC_136790.1 coordinate 55,913,453, forward strand.
GCATACACTGAGTTGTCTTTACCCGGATTTGAACACACAACCTTGTGGTCCAACGGCGAGAGCTCTACCAGCTGAGCTATGCAGACACAGTCAGTTGACTCATTCTAAACAGTAACATCATTCAGTATATAGGTATTAGGTGCAGAAGAAGTTTCACAAAACCGCAATTTTTATTGGTTCATAAAAACTTCATTTTTTCACTTAGAAAAAATGTGCTACGATTGTTTGTCTGTATAGGTCCAAAGTTCACGTGTAGAAGTTTTCGTGCATTTTGAGCAAAGATTCTGGGAGGAGTTACATTTGAACTGTTTTTCATATAATTCAAAATGGTGGGTGATCTAAAGGTCAGAGGTCAAAAGTAAGTAAATGACGCCGCCCCCATCTTGTTGACCCAATGTTTGACACATTCTTCAATCCATTGACCCAATTAACATATGTTAGTTGAATCAAAACAGCCATTGTGGGTATTCACCCAATTAGATTGCCGCCCCCATCTTGTTTATTCCTCACAAAGATGCCATTGACTGGCCCTCTATCTCAAATGGTCAAATAAATATCTGATTGAGGAATATAATATGCCTTTTGTATTTATATCAGCAAAATGTATTGTATGTTAGACGTTGGGGGAAATTAAGATTCTCATTAAAATAAACTATAAAAATGCCGCCCTCAACTAACTAGTTAATCGATAAGGTTATTATCAATGAATTGATCATTCCCATCCCTAGTCTCAGTCATATAGCTCACAATTACGTTTAGTAATCAAGCACCAGCTACAAGCTGAAACTGATGAGCTGTGGGTTTTGAACAGTTTACGTTGTCTTTACATTGCTTAAACCTATGTGAGCAGTAGTGGAAAACATTTCTTAAGTTAAAGTATGAATACTGGTAGTAAAAGTCTGGTAATATTTACTTAGGTAAAAGTATTGGTATCAAAATGCACTTAAAAGTATACCAAAAGCAGAAAGTACTCATTATGTAGAATGCTTTCAAATGCTTAAAATGTATAAAACATATTTTGAAACTGGATCTACAAGTTCTCAATTGGGAACTTGTAGATTGGCCATTTTCAAATGGCCTAAATCTAAGGTGGTTTCCCTACTGTACTTGAGTCAACAAACTGTTGACTCAAGTCAACTGTTGACTCAAGGGGGTGCCATTTTCCCTTTGTTTTTTGCAGATGGGTTCCCAGATTGCTGTAGGTTTTGTAATAAAAATACAAATTAACTAGTAACTAAAGTTTTAAAATAATTGTAGTGGAGTTAAAGTACAATATTTGTCTCTGAGAGGTGTAAGAGTAGTAGAAGTTAATAATAATAAATCAAAATGTACTGCAATGTTATTTAACACCCTCCAAAATACATTACATAGTCCTACACAATGACAGTTGGATCACTGTCATTGTGATAATAAAAATGGTTAAATTAAAATACCTTTCTTGTTTTTTGTTTACTGTACATGTGTAAGCAGATATGTTAAAGTATTTAAAATATATAAATTGATGGGGGGGGGGGGGGTCTCAAGGTTTGGGGACCCCTGGGGACCCCCAGGGACCCTCACATGGTAACTGTCATTTCTCAACCGTTTATACAATGACTTCTGTACCGATGGCAGCATGAATATGTACAAAGTAATGCATGAGACCAGCTAAACCATCATAGGCCAGCTTCACCAGCATAGCTCATGCTGGTAGACCAGCATGAGCTATGCTGGTGAAGCTGGTGAAGCTGGCCTATGATGGTCCACCAGCTAGACCAGCAAGGCTCATGCTGGTAGACCAGCATGAGCTATGCTGGTGAAGCTGGCCTATGATGGTCCACCAGCTAGACCAGCAAGGCTCATGCTGGTAGACCAGCATGAGCTATGCTGGTGAAGCTGGTGAAGCTGGCCTATGATGGTCCACCAGCTAGGCCAGCATCACCAGCTAAGCTCATGCTGGTCTACCAGCATGAGCCTTGCTGGTCTAGCTGGTGGACCAGCATGGTCCACCAGCTAGACCAGGGGTTCTCAACGTTTTTGGCCGGGGACCCCCAGAAATGCTTTGGCAATGTTTCGGGACCCCCGCCCCGCCCCCAATATAAATTGACTGCTACAATAACCTTAAACCATTTTGGGCGGGAACCCCTTTTGGTGTTTTAAGCATTGTTATAATTTAGCTATTGAAAAATAGCAGATCTACAAGCTCATAGCGCGCCACCGAGTGGCGCGCTACGAGCTTGTAGGTCTGCTATTTTTGAAAAATCGTGAAAATAAAATAAAAAAAAAATCTTTTTTTTTTTTTTTTATAATTTGGGGACCCCCTAAAATAATTTGGCGACCCCCCGAGGGGTCGCGACCCACGGGTTGAGAACCCCTGAGCTAGACCATCATAGACCATCATAGACCAGCAAAGACCAGCAAAGACCAGCAAAGACCAGCAGGGAAATCATGCTGGTTTTTCTAGCAGGGAAGGCACTTAATGCATCATGGTACATGGTACCGATTTAATGAGCAGCTACTTTGATGTGTGCTTTATCTACTTTTTCTATTATCTTTCTTAAAATGTTAAACATCTGAGTCTGTCTTTATAGAGGGGTCCTAGAGACGACGGATCCCATATACATAATATTGACACTGTTATTTGTGTGTGATTATTTATTTATTTGTTTACTGTTTCTTGTACCATGCTTATTTTTTTTAAATATGTAACAGCAAAATTATGATGTCCTGTATGAGGTAAACTGAGATAACTTGTGTTCTAGATTGACGCTGAAGAAGGCCCTCGGGCCGAAACGTCCTTACTGTTGTTTGCTGCTGGGGGGAAACAAAATCAAGCTTTAATCCTTCCAGGATACTACGTGAGTGCTGGTATTAATTTCTATATTTTCTATAAGACTCATATAGTGGACATAGATCAAGAATCAGAAACAAACTGTTACAGGTACTGTATGCACATGCAGTAAAATGCTTTAACGACATGAGATAGATACACAATTACAAACGTGCACATGCATATATGTCAAATTACAGTATATTTGCAGATTAGTATGTTAGAAACAAACTAAGGCATATCAGAAGCAGGAGCAGGGTATTTGAAGATAAGTATGGATAGAGACTTTAAAGATATTGAAGGAGTTAATTGATCTAAGAGAACTGGGGAGATTGTTCCAGTCATCCGGAGCTTTGTATTTGAAAGCACGTCGACCAACTTCTTTCCTAATGTTGGTGGGGACAATGAAGTAGGCATACTCTGTATTCCTCAGATGGTGAGCTAAAGGGATGCAGATACTGTTTTAAATATTCAGGGTAGTTAAAATGAATACATTTGAAGATGAATATGAGCCAATGAAAGTGCCTTCTAGATTTGAGATTTAACCAGTTGAGGGTCTCATACACAACACTATGGGTCATAAGGACACCTTAGTATGAATCTGCAGAGGTTATTATAAGTTACATTAAGATGATAGAGGTGTGTTTCAGAAGTATTTTGATAAACAATGTCAGCGCAGTCTATTATTGGAAGGATTAGTTGAGAGACAATTATTTTTCTGTCCTGAAGGGTGAAGCAGTTAATGGATCGATATAGTACTTTCAAACTGAAATTTACTTTTTGTACAACAGAGGTAATGTGTGATTTGAATGAGAGTTGAGGGTCGAGCCAGAGTCCTAGATATTTGAATTCATCCACCTTTTCCATTTGTGTGCCATCAGCAAATGCAATAGATAACGGTAGAGGGGTTGGTCGTGTAGAAAAAAGCATGCTAAAGGACTTATTTTTATTCAATATGAGCTTGTTGAGGTAAAACCATCTTTGGACTGCAGCAAAGTCAGCCTGTAGTGAGCACTGCATTTGGGAAATGTCAGGTTTAGAGGAATAGATGACTGTGTCATCAGCATATAATTGAATATGGCAGTCAGAGCAAATTGTGGGCAGGTCTTTGATAAAAATGGAAAATAGCAGAGGCCCCAGGGAAGAACCCTGGGGTACACCTTTCTCCATAATCTTAAAGTCAGAGCGGTTCCCCTGGTATGAGACGCACTGACGTCTGAGGTGGAGATATGAGTTGAACCAAAGGACAGACTATTTTGAGAGCTATGGAGTGAAGTTTGTCGAGAAGTAAGTAATGGTCTACCAAATCAAATGCCTTGGTAAGGTCGATAAATATTGCACCTGTACGCATACTATGTTCGAAAGATGGAAATACATCGTTTGTGAATTTTAGAAGTGTTGTGGTTGTTGAGAAATTGGGTCTGAAACCGGATTGGAATGGAGATAGGATATGGGAGTCGTTGACATACTTAGAGAGTTGGTTAAATATTAACTTTTCAAATATCTTGACTGTGCTGTTGATAATAGAGATAGGTCTGTAATTGTTGAGATCTTGTGGATCCCCAGCTTTATGCAGGGGGGTTACACTGACACATTTCCAGATTGATGGAATATCACATGTAGATAGAGATAGATTAAATAAATCGGACAGTGGAAATTAAAGAATGTGAGGAGCGATTTTCAAGAACTTAATCTCCAAACCATCTGGCCCAGCAGCACCTGGGTTTAACTCACAGATAGCCTGTTGAACATCAGTTGGAGTAATTCTAGCAAAAGAAAAGAAGCTGCCGACCCTAGAGTTATTCAAGGGAGCGTGAGAGTAGGGTGGATCCGATGGTGAGCTACAAACAGAGGAAAAGTGCTGACCAAACGCATTGGCAATTATGGAGGGATCACCAGTTACATTATCATTGATCCTAATGAGATTAGGGCTTTTGTTTGTTTTGTTAAGTATGTTATTGATTCTGTTCCAAAATGTCTTCGGGTTATTGAAATCATTATTTAAGCAGTTTTTGTAATAATTGGCTTCTGCATTTATTTTTTTGGTTTTGCATGTGTTCCTTAAGTGTTTATATATGTGACCAGATTTGACTGAGAGCCTGCCATCGCGCAAATTCCAGCTTTTCACCAGTGGAGAAAACTTTTTATTTTATTTTTATTTTATTTTTTATGGGTTTATAGCACAGGCAGACTCTTCACATACTAGAGCATGTCTGAAATAAGTGGCAGAACTGAAATCGACATGTAAATATGAAATAAATGCCCAAACATCCCAGCTGGCACACAACGTCAGTTGACGTTTTTTTTTGGTTGGATTTAGGTTCTAACGTCAGACAACCAAAATCCAACGTCGGAACAACGTCAAATTCCAACGTCATATGTGACGTATTAATCTGACGTCAACTGACGTTGGTATTTGGTTGGTTTTTAGTTGTGTTGTTAAGTAACCAAAATCCAACGTCTCTTCAACGTATTATCCCAACGTCAGATTGACGTAGAATACTGACATGCTGTTGTCGGGATTTTGACCAAACCTCAATGTCTGCCTAACGTTATAATTCCAACGTCCACACAACGTTAAAGTCTTACATCATTAGACGTTGGTATTTGGTTGGTTTTTAGTTGTGTTGTTAAGTAACCAAAATCCAACGTCTCTTCAACGTATCATCCCAACGTCAGATTGACGTAGAATACTGACATGCTGTTGTCAGGATTTTGACCAAACCTCAATGTCTGCCTAACGTTATAATTCCAACGTCCACACAACGTTAAAGTCTTACATCATTAGACGTTGGTATTTGGTTGGTTTTTAGTTGTGTTGTTAAGTAACCAAATTCCAACGTCTCTTCAACGTATTATCCCAACGTCAGATTGACGTAGAATACTGACATGCTGTTGTCGGGATTTTGACCAAACCTCAATGTCTGCCTAACGTTATAATTCCGACGTCCACACAACGTTAAAGTCTTATATCATTAGACGTTGGTATTTGGTTGGTTTTTAGTTTTGTTGTTAAGTAACCAAAATCCAACGTCCGTTCAACGTATCATCCCAACGTCAGATTGACGTAGAATACTGACATGCTATTGTCGGGATTTTGACCAAACCTCAATGTCTGCCTAACGTTATAATTCCAACGTCCACACAACGTTAAAGTCTTACATCATTGGACGTTGGTATTTGGTTGGTTTTAAGTTGTGTTGTTAAGTAACCAAAATCCAACGTCTCTTCAACGTATCATCCCAACGTCAGATTGACGTAGAATACTGACATGCTGTTGTCAGGATTTTGACCAAACCTCAATGTCTGCCTAACGTTATAATTCCAACGTCCACACAACGTTAAAGTCTTACATCATTGGACGTTGGTATTTGGTTGGTTTTTAGTTGTGTTGTTAAGTAACCAAAATCCAACGTCTCTTCAACGTATTATCCCAACGTCAGATTGACGTAGAATACTGACATGCTGTTGTCAGGATTTTGCCCAAACCTCAATGTCTGCCTAACGTTATAATTCCAACGTCCACACAACGTTAAAGTCTTACATCATTGGACGTTGGTATTTGGTTGGTTTTTAGTTGTGTTGTTAAGTAACCAAAATCCAACGTCTCTTCAACGTATTATCCCAACGTCAGATTGACGTAGAATACTGACATGCTGTTGTCGGGATTTTGACCAAACCTCAATGTCTGCCTAACGTTATAATTCCAACGTCCACACAACGTTAAAGTCTTACATCATTAGACGTTGGTATTTGGTTGGTTTTTAGTTGTGTTGTTAAGTAACCAAAATCCAACGTCTCTTCAACGTATCATCCCAACGTCAGATTGACGTAGAATACTGACATGCTGTTGTCAGGATTTTGACCAAACCTCAATGTCTGCCTAACGTTATAATTCCAACGTCCACACAACGTTAAAGTCTTACATCATTAGACGTTGGTATTTGGTTGGTTTTTAGTTGTGTTGTTAAGTAACCAAATTCCAACGTCTCTTCAACGTATTATCCCAACGTCAGATTGACGTAGAATACTGACATGCTGTTGTCGGGATTTTGACCAAACCTCAATGTCTGCCTAACGTTATAATTCCGACGTCCACACAACGTTAAAGTCTTATATCATTAGACGTTGGTATTTGGTTGGTTTTTAGTTTTGTTGTTAAGTAACCAAAATCCAACGTCCGTTCAACGTATCATCCCAACGTCAGATTGACGTAGAATACTGACATGCTATTGTCGGGATTTTGACCAAACCTCAATGTCTGCCTAACGTTATAATTCCAACGTCCACACAACGTTAAAGTCTTACATCATTGGACGTTGGTATTTGGTTGGTTTTAAGTTGTGTTGGTAAGTAACCAAAATCCAACGTCTCTTCAACGTATTATCCCAACGTCAGATTGACGTAGAATACTGACATGCTGTTGTCAGGATTTTGACCAAACCTCAATGTCTGCCTAACGTTATAATTCCAACGTCCACACAACGTTAAAGTCTTACATCATTGGACGTTGGTATTTGGTTGGTTTTTAGTTGTGTTGTTAAGTAACCAAATTCCAACGTCTCTTCAACGTATTATCCCAACGTCAGATTGACGTATAATACTGACATGCTGTTGTCGGGATTTTGACCAAACCTCAATGTCTGCCTAACGTTATAATTCCGACGTCCACACAATGTTAAAGTCTTATATCATTAGACGTTGGTATTTGGTTGGTTTTTAGTTTTGTTGTTAAGTAACCAAAATCCAACGTCCGTTCAACGTATCATCCCAACGTCAGATTGACGTAGAATACTGACATGCTGTTGTCGGGATTTTGACCAAACCTCAATGTCTGCCTAACGTTATAATTCCAACGTCCACACAACGTTAAAGTCTTACATCATTGGACGTTGGTATTTGGTTGGTTTTAAGTTGTGTTGGTAAGTAACCAAAATCCAACGTCTCTTCAACGTATTATCCCAACGTCAGATTGACGTAGAATACTGACATGCTGTTGTCAGGATTTTGACCAAACCTCAATGTCTGCCTAACGTTATAATTCCAACGTCCACACAACGTTAAAGTCTTACATCATTGGACGTTGGTATTTGGTTGGTTTTTAGTTGTGTTGTTAAGTAACCAAAATCCAACGTCTCTTCAACGTATTATCCCAACGTCAGATTGACGTAGAATACTGACATGCTGTTGTCAGGATTTTGCCCAAACCTCAATGTCTGCCTAACGTTATAATTCCAACGTCCACACAACGTTAAAGTCTTACATCATTGGACGTTGGTATTTGGTTGGTTTTTAGTTGTGTTGTTAAGTAACCAAAATCCAACGTCTCTTCAACGTATTATCCCAACGTCAGATTGACGTAGAATACTGACATGCTGTTGTCGGGATTTTGACCAAACCTCAATGTCTGCCTAACGTTATAATTCCGACGTCCACACAACGTTAAAGTCTTATATCATTAGACGTTGGTATTTGGTTGGTTTTTAGTTTTGTTGTTAAAGGGATAGTTCAGATTTTTTGAACTTAAGTTGTATGAAATACTTGCCATTAATATAGTGGTTGCAACTGTATTAATTGATTGCCCGAGTCCCGTGGTGGGTGTTCTGCTCTGGTTTTGGTCAATATTAAGTAGTTCCGGTCATTTTGTGGGGGGCACTGGGGCCACGCAGTAAAAGTAAATTAATCCACAAAACGAACGTAATTTGTATTGTTGACCTATTTCTAAAATATTAGCGCGACTTTCGTTCAACTTTGACCCCTCTATCACATGGAACTATTTTTTGGGCGTAGTGATATGGACACAAAAAACATAGTTCTGTGTGATAGAGGGGTAAAAAAAGAACGGAAGTTGCACTAATATTTTAGAAATAGGTCAACAATACAAATTACGTTAGTTTTGTGGATTAATTTACTTTTACTGCGTGGCCCCCAGTGCCCCCCACAAAATGACCGGAACTACTTGATATTTCACCAAAACCAGAGCAGAACTCCCACCACAGGACTCGGGCAATCAATTAATACAGTTGCAACCACTATATTAATGGCAAGTATTTCATACAACTTAAGTTCAAAAAATCTGAACTATCCCTTTAAGTAACCAAAATCCAACGTCCGTTCAACGTATCATCCCAACGTCAGATTGACGTAGAATACTGACATGCTGTTGTCGGGATTTTGACCAAACCTCAATGTCTGCCTAACGTTATAATTCCAACGTCCACACAACGTTAAAGTCTTACATCATTGGACGTTGGTATTTGGTTGGTTTTAAGTTGTGTTGGTAAGTAACCAAAATCCAACGTCTCTTCAACGTATTATCCCAACGTCAGATTGACGTAGAATACTGACATGCTGTTGTCAGGATTTTGACCAAACCTCAATGTCTGCCTAACGTTATAATTCCAACGTCCACACAACGTTAAAGTCTTACATCATTGGACGTTGGTATTTGGTTGGTTTTTAGTTGTGTTGTTAAGTAACCAAAATCCAACGTCTCTTCAACGTATTATCCCAACGTCAGATTGACGTAGAATACTGACATGCTGTTGTCAGGATTTTGACCAAACCTCAATGTCTGCCTAACGTTATAATTCCAACGTCCACACAACGTTAAAGTCTTACATCATTGGACGTTGGTATTTGGTTGGTTTTTAGTTGTGTTGTTAAGTAACCAAAATCCAACGTCTCTTCAACGTATTATCCCAACGTCAGATTGACGTAGAATACTGACATGCTGTTGTCGGGATTTTGACCAAACCTCAATGTCTGCCTAACGTTATAATTCCAACGTCCACACAACGTTAAAGTCTTACATCATTAGACGTTGGTATTTGGTTGGTTTTAAGTTGTGTTGGTAAGTAACCAAAATCCAACGTCTGTTCAACATATTATCCCAACGTCAGATTGACGTAGAATACTGACAACATGCTGTTGTCGGGTATTTTGACTACAAGCAAACATCTTATAGACATAATAAAGTTAACATCCACACAACGTTACATTCTAATGTGGGATCTCAGAACAACCATACAGGCCATCTACAGCACCCAACACACACACACACACACACACACACACACACACACACACACACACACACACACACACACACACACACACACACACACACACACACACACACACACACACACACACACAGGCCATACAGTACAGCACATATACACACAGACTCATAGGGTCACATGCACACACATGCACGGCACCCACACACTCCCAGCCACACACTGATAGCATAGTTAAGCACAGACACACAATTTGAAGGGAATCATCCTTCACTGACCATATCCAAGTTACCCCCCTGCATATTTCACACACGTTTCACACGCACGTCACAAGCACGCAAAGACCACTATAGGCTTTCCCTAATATGTACAATTTTGGGCCAACGCAGACTGTTTATTGGAAGGTATCTTGTTTGAACGCACACACCACTGGGGTACATACACACATTAAGGGTAAGTGCACATACATTTACAGCAATGTATTGTCCCAGTATAAAGTGACAGACAAAGGAAAGAACCGCACCCTTTTCCCCCAATCCTTTCTCCTGTAACACCCTGACCCTGTTATCCTCTTACTCTTTCCCTATTCCTCCATTTATTAAATTCTACAATCAATGTTAAGCTTGAACCTTGTGACTCTGTATTGAGTCTCCCAGTTCATTCCAACTGTACATTTCCTGTCATTTCCCTGGACACGACACTAACATGATAGATATTTTGTTGGTTATGTTGCTGTTACCTAATGAAAATCCAACATAATCTGGATGTAGAATATATGGACAGTATTTGGCTGAAGGCTGTGTAGTGTAATAATCATCAGTTTAACCTGCAAGTCCAACCACAGCAACTTGTAGCTGTTTCATGCAGTGGCGTTTCCAGGAATTACATTTTGGGCAGGCAAGAATTACATTTTGGACAGGCAAGATGTGTTAATTGTCGTCTCCCCGCGCACAATCGTAGCACTCAAGGTTTTCAAAGAGATATACCTGCCAGACGAGTAGTATAAAAAGGCCGAAAGGCTTGCATTTACATTCCAATGGGTGATTGAGGGTCGTGATCTACCGCAACGGGCAATCAGCTGTCCACTAATAGTTCTCATTTCTTGTTTTTGTCCTCTTTTTTGAGTGGTGCAAACCACTCCAATATCCAGCTTTGTTTGTATCCGTGTTTGTGTGTACCTGTACGTGGGGCCCAAAAGAAGGAGCATGGTTGCCATGGTCACTGACATTACGTCAGACCACAGCTGATCAGGCTATATAAGACCTTGCACCACTCAGTTCACACAGGTGTGATTTTTTCTTAATGTATGGATTTTGGCCAGGCCAGAAATGGATTTGGACAGGCGGGCGCCTGCCCTCACCTTATTGTAGATACGCCTCTGGTTTCATGATCACCTGTGGTACAACTCTTCCAGGGCTACAGGACCAATATGGTCCAGAATACATGGTTGTATAACCCTCAGCCTTTTCCAGATAAATTAATTTGACTTGAGACTCAATTGCACAGATATTTATTTCAGACAAATGCCAATCAAGTTGCTCAGGCAAATGCCAGCAGCCTAGTGAACCTGGGACTGTATGTGAGAGACGGATACAGGGTTTATTTGCCAGTGTGCATTTAGACAAGGCAACATTATATCTACCACTTGGCAGATGTTGTCAGAGATCAGCCAGCTGCATCTGAAAGGAGTGTGACCGACAGTGAGGTAGCCACCCATTGCAACTGTAATCATCAATAATTTGTTCTTAGTTTGCTTTAGGATAAAGGGAAAGGAGACCTTAGTCCCAAAAGGGAAATTCAGTTCCAGCTACAGCTGATGGCTGCTCAAATACTTACTGGGCGCTTGGGGTGTAAGTGTCTTGCTCAGGACATTATTTAGACATATAGTCCGGGGTTGGTCCTTTTGACTGTTCACCACAGACCACAGTAAGGCCTGATTTAGTACTCAAAGCTGTGCCATTATGTCCTTGCATTGTACAAAGATGATATGTCAGTGTCTCAGTGGTTTTTATTTATTTATTTATTTTTTCCAGCAAGATTTCAGCAAGAGTTCAGATTTACCAACAGGATTTCGGGTTCTATGGGCACTTTTCCATTGCCATGGCACATGCACACTGCCCACTTGTGCCCCATATTCCACTACAGGGTAGAGGCGTGTCAAAGTGGTACTAAAAAGTATCCACTCTAGAGTAGGTCTGAGCTAGGCCAAACTGGGCCAAACACTTCATAATGACTGTTCACTCACTGACTTTTTATTTAGACCAGGATATAGTTGTAATACACAATAATAGATTATATTGTATTATAATCACTGTTATAATAGACTACATTATAATAAACACTTCATAATGACTGTTCACTCACTGACTTTTTATTTAGACCAGGATATAGTTGTAAGACATTATAATACATATAGTGTATTATAATCACATTTAGAATCTATTATAGTGTGTAATACAATTATCATGCTGGTAATACCTATAACTAAAAAACATCGCATGGATGCACCTGGGACATATCCTCAGTGATGTATCCTGCAGGTCAACAGGGTTTCGGGTCAACATCATACCCCTCACTCAGGCGACCCAGCCGGGGTGATCAAGTCCCGACTTACATCCCAGTAGCTACCCTCAATCAGTCCCACTAGGGCAAAACCAGGGCCACACAATCCGTTGGAACTACTCCAGAACTACTCTGTCAGGGCTGGGAGGTACGCTTCTGGCACATGGAGGGACTAGGCTCTGTGGGTTTTCTCCTGTCCGGGCCCCTCCTACGTCTCACCAGGTCCAGGACCTGTGCGTTGCACCAGAGTCCCAGCACCAGACACTTCATTCGGGAGTGGTGGGGAATGGTTCCGCAGACTCCACCCGAGTGAGAAGGTGGTGCTGCGGCTCCGCTTGCTGCTTGCATGGCCCTCCCAAAGGCCTCACCGAGGGTTGTTGGGCTTCCTCCTCACGGAGGACACAGGCTGGGGCGCTAACTCATACTGCTCACCCGGTTGCCGTCTACATTCCGGCTGTCACACGTCTCTCCGGTGGTCACCAGACTATAAGACTACATTATAATCCATTATATTGCATTATACTGGAATACACCCACAGACTGATTTGCATTTGTATACAGGGCAGTTGGCCACAAATATGGTTAGGCAAGAAGCATGACCTCCACATTACAAAAGGAGTGTCAATATGGGTCTGCTACTCATACCTGTGGATTTGAGAGGAGGTACTTGTGCATGTGCAATGGAAAAGGTAGTGCAATGGAAAAGGTGTGGTGGGCTTTGCGGTGTGGAGTGGTGTGGTTCCATGCCAATGGAAAAGGCGCCATGTCACAGCCTTTGTATTGAGTTTGTGCTTGAAATGTACTGTAATTCTGCAAACTGTTAATAACATTTTCAATCAATCAATCAATGGTATGCCACAACCAGGTGGCTGGGACACAGAACCCACTAGGCTTTTCTCTAACCAACACAGCTACATAAGCAGCAAGGTCCAGAAAGGGAATTCTAACAACAAAGCCAGTCCTCGAACAATAGATACTCTATATTGCACCACCATAATATTACAGTCCATGCCTGATTATGGAGGAATGCGAGAACTTGCGTCAGGATGCATAAGATACATTTTTGCCCTAGTGCCTTTATAGTTTCAAGGGCACCCCTCACTTTTAGTCTACACAACATGATCAAGCCCTTTTATAGTGATACAGTATGCGTTTTGTGTAATTTGGCATATGTTTTAACAATTTCCTCAGTGCCCTAGGAGGACTTCAGAGCCCTGTGTATAGGGGTATGGCTGGCCAACAAACCATATGGAAAGGAAATGCATCAATAGAAAATAATGTATTTTTTCATACATCAACGCAAGTGATTGTCAAACATTTTCATGGGCCCCCAAACTGGTAGGTGCATGTGGATCCCATTCGTAAATAATTTGAGACAAGGACGCCCCATTATATGTTGTGTTGTACCTCATATGGTGGAATATATGCATGCACGAAAATAGCCGATCTGCAAGCTCACAATGCATTGCAGTGCAACATGTTGTTAAGCTTGTAGATCAGCTCTTTTCGGACAAAGGTTTGGTGTAAGGGAATAAAGAGCAGACCAAGAGCCAAATGTCAAACTTAGGCTACAAGTAGGCCTATAGTATAAAGCTAGATGGTTTAAGTGGTTATCTGAAAATAGGCTACACATTAACATGAAATTATGACGGTATGAAATCTATGGAGGTATATTCTGCAACACAATTTTATAAAAAATATGTAGGGGTCCCTGCTTCATCTCTCTGAAGGGGTCATTGACCTGACAGACGTTGAAGACCCCTAGCCGGTTAGGCCAGACTCAAATCATTATAGAAGACCCCTGCTGTAGGCTATTGTAATCAAGTCAAATTCCAATAGTGCCTGCAGCTATTCTGTGTGACGTCATTTCCTGTCTTAATTTCTGACCAATTTCTTACTAAAACATTCACAAATCTCAAATGTTATGATGTTTAATTTATTTATTTTTAATTTAAATTAATATTAAACATCGTAATATGTGAGCTTGGGATAGAATGGGTGTGTATTTTATGCACAATTGCACATTCTAACGGCGGAACCATTTGGCGGAACCGAGTACGTTTCCTGACGGACGGTATTTTACACATCCGGTGCCCGAGTCCCATTGGTCAGTCAGTGTTGTCGTGTTTGTATCAGTGCTTCAGGACGACGGAGAACTTAAGACATAAGGTATGGACAAAAGTTTATTTAGGCCACGATAACATGTTTTTTGTATTGTCTTTGTGTTCGTAGTTTGTTATAAAGTATCATTCTTTAGCAATTGATTCTGAGAAGTAGCCGAAGTAACCTAAACTTCGTCTCACCAGGCTTTCCACATGGCCAAGGCGTTCCTACTGTAGCTAACCTAGCGTCAACAAGCTTTCCACATCGGAGAAAAATACTGTAGCCTAGCCTACTGCAACGCCAAACAGACGCCGGCCGTCAGTGTGTGGTGGGTGGGTGATTATTTAGTTACATTCCAGTATTTGATATAACTTACTTGTGTAGTGATGTATATCCTGACGTACGACAGCAGCTGACCACGTCGTGCTGTGAGCTTGTACATTTACATTTGACACATGTTACAGTCTCAACAAAATATATATCACGCTTAAAATGTCGGTCTTCTACACAGATTAAAATTGAGTAGCCTAATAAAACATACCATTATGTGCGAATGGTCGTTATAGTTTACCCAACTAGCACAGAACTACTTCATTAATTGCACAATTATGCACGGCGTGTGCATTTTGCACGCCGGTGGTACCAATGACACGAATGAAGGTTGCTTAATTATAGGGTGCTGCATTGTGCATGTTGGCTCACTGGAAACATTGGATTAGTTGAATACTTAACAGTTTGCAAAAAGAAAAAGTATGGGTGTCTGCATCTGCTTCTGTGGTTGTGTTTAAAATGTATTCCATTGTGGTCCTAAACTTTTTTTCATACTTCTAGGGGAAGGGCTACTGTTCTCAAATTGACTGCAGCAGCAGACACACTCCTGAGAGCAGATAAAGACGGGTATGTACAAAATATATCTACTGTGTTTAAATTATATTTTGTGGTTATATTTACACACTGAGTTAAACCCAATAGGCCTATATGTAGAGCTATATAATATATTTTTATTTGCCTTGCTGGGAAGCATGAGTCCATTGCATCGTAGGGTGGACAATTTCAGAGAACCTTTACTAAATTATTTTTTTTGTTATTAGGATGGCTTGGGTAAGGGCGGTGTGGCAGGAAAAGAACGACCAGGTCCACCAGGAAGGGACGGTGCCAAACACCTGGGTGGACTTTGAACATATGAAACTGTTTTGGCCAGCTGTCCCAAATGCCAAGAAACACATGACGGAACGACGAGAACCAAAAAGTGGCTGGCGTCAGTTTCGCCTCATAAAAGAGAAGATGCGCTCAGGTTGGTAGTTGCATCTATTATGTGCACTTTGTCTTCATTAACGTGCCAACTTGTGCATATGTTATGCATTGACAACCATTGCCTTGCCTCTGTTTGATTGATAGATGACTTCCAAGCATGTGAAGATTACGATCTCACCAGTGCTGCAGAAGCTGGTGGTGAAGAACCTTCTGG
Organism: Electrona antarctica; assembly: GCF_951216825.1. Lineage (NCBI taxonomy): Eukaryota > Metazoa > Chordata > Actinopteri > Myctophiformes > Myctophidae > Electrona > Electrona antarctica. The sequence continues at coordinate 55,929,417 of NC_136790.1, forward strand.
AAAAAGACAGAAGAAAAAAAGGCTTTATCCAGAATATGGTATGTTCTTTAACTTGGCAGTAGTCAATCTTCTCTGAATTGTAATGCTTACATGATTGATTGTCACTCGAATAACTGAATAACAAGGTCATTGTTTTTTGGCATTGAACATTTGGAATCTAAAAGCATAATTTGTTTGGCTTTTAGGTTTTGTAAAAAAAAGCACAGCAGATGACAAAATATTAAATGAAAAACGAAACATTGCTTTAAGTTTTATATACAAAATGGCTGATCTACAAGCTCTTGATGACTGTGGGCTTGTAGAGCTGTTTTGGCAACTCTTCCTCTTTTTATTTTTTGGGAACATTTTGAATATTTTTCTTACGTGGAAGCGAGTAAGGCGTTTCACCCACAACTGCAATCAGGCAATAATTGCGACAGGGCTACTATAACGTCTGTACGCCAACACAATAATAATTCAACAAAGCTATTTGCAACTGAAGTTTTTGCCAACATTTCTGTCTCAATTAGTTGAGGATGAAGAGGAACACCGTGGGCAATCTGAAGAAGAGGAAGATCAAGGTTTGTTACCCCCACCGCTGGACGTTGGCAGTCCCATTTGATTATGATTGAGTGTGTAGGCTACAAATGCCTGTGACGGGAGCAATATTGACGTGGAATATAGTATCTTTTCTGTTTCATATACAATACAGCTGAAGGCAGGTAATGAGTCTATACAGTAAAAAAATCCGGTTTTAATCACAGTTTTCTTTAGGTCGCTTCAGTCCAGAGCTGCCACTTGTGCCACAGAAGGTGGTGCCGCAAAGTGTTCGACCAAAAGGTTAGTATGAAGTCTGCTTTTATTAGCATTTGCCCCATACTCATAGTGGTATGCTAGTCATACACAACAATGTAATAGAGACACACACACTGAATCCCAAAACTATGTCTCATCAAACAGAAAAGTCGCAAGGGACGACCTCCACTCCATCCTCTGACCAAAATGCCCAGAAACACCAAGGAAGTAAGTGACACACACACACACACACCCCAAAACTAGGTTGTGCTTCCTTAAACATTTTTCAACTTTAGATTGTTGGTTTGTTAAAGTCATCATTGTTTGCATTTATTTCATTTTGGAGCTGCCACTCTGTCATATATGGAGGATATATTAAATGCAATGGTAGTTCATATTGAATAAAAGTAAAGTAGATCACCTTCTCATGGATGCCTGTCTCGTCAAACAGAAAAAACCAAGTCGCCTGGACCCAGCTCCACTCAATTGCCTGAGCCAATGCAACCAAGTAAGCGACGCACGCACACTTAAGTTGTTGTGGTATGGTTGTGCACTCTAATTAATTGTAGTCATTTGTTTCTATGCATTAGAATTTCAGAAGGTGTTAATCACTGTTTTCTTTAGGGCACTTCAGTTCAGAGCCAGAACTGCAAGAGCCAGAACTGCAAGATTATCAGACTGATGACAGCATGGGATCTGCACAGAGTTTCCCACCAGTTACCCCTACGAAAAGTTCGTATGAAGTCAGAATTTTTTAATAAACATTTGACCTATACCGGTATATGCTAGTCTTACAATACTTACAATTGATTAATTACTGTGTGGAGAGGGGGGGCTGCTGTTCTTCATTTCGGAAGAACACTAGCTGCCACTACTAGGTTACATTTGTAGGATTTGAACTTGTACTTAATGCAATGGTTTATACTAAAGAAAAGTGGCAAATAAATAACCTTATGGATGCCTGTCTCATCAAACAGGAAAAAAGTCACGCAACCCCACCTCCACCCCAGACTACAACGAGCATCACCGTACCCAATGCAGCAAGCAAGTAAGCGACACACACACACACACACACACACACACACACACACACACACACACACACACACACACACACACACACACACACACACATTGTGCTGTTGGTATGGTTGTGCTCTTTCTATTTGTGGTGATCATTCGTTTCAATGCTTTAGAATTTCAGAGGAAGGTTCTGGAGCTGCTCGTTTCTATCCGGGACGGGTTGCAGGACTTGAAGCTGTCAAGCAGTCAAGATGAGAGTGCTCCCCTTCCGGCCAAGGCGACCACAGTAGAGGGACTAACCGTCCTTGACGAGTCCCTCACCTCGGCTACTGAAAGACAGCATCTGGTAGGTTTCGCAACTGTAGCATAACTGTTTCAAAACTGTAGCAATTTGACACTGTATCAAAGCATGTGTCAAAATGTAATTTAATCATTTCAAAATGGGGAAGTATACAGTTGGAGGGGTACGGCATTGTGTAAACTGTTGTATCACATTGCGTCATTATACATGCTTTACAGTATAGCCTACAGTGTATTAAAGCTTATTGAAACAAATGGCAGCAATCTTTTGCAGTCACTTTTGGACAAATGGCAGCAATTGTCCTTAAAAATATTTAAATGGTATACAATAAAAGCATCCGATTTAAAATACATAAAGGTAGCAGCTGTATGTGCAGTAGGTCGAGAGGTACACTCAATGGTTAGTAGACCTTAGTTTGGTTGTATTCCATTAGCTAACCTTCTTTTATCACAACAGGTCACACATCTTGCTGCTGTGGTATGGTAGTTTTCAAACTCACATAGGGTGTATGTAATCTGTGGGAAGTATGTCTGTCTTTGTATAGTGGGCAGGTGCTTAAAAAGTATTGCTCAGTTTCCACCACATTGTGTGTGTGCAGTGGGTGGGTGCAATGGTGCATAGTCATCCCTTGGGAGCGGGGTCTTTCTGTGGCGGCCTTTCTCTATTGAAGGCTGTGTCCACTGACTCTGTACCTAGTAAAGACTTAAGTTTTGGGTTGTTCACGATGCTCAGGTATTCTGACATATATATTATCTGTTTAGTGCTAGGTAGCATTCCATTTTGCTTTGGTTTAGGGTTGTCTGTTTCCAGTATGTACTACACCCTCTGCGTTAAACCAATCCTGATACCATCCAAATATGAAAGACTTTGCAATGCAGGTTTTAATTCGCAAAAGACTTTCCACACAGTTGTAGCCCCTACATTGAATTTAGATATCCCCAAATGCACTCGTCTGAGACATGACTGGCTACTCAAGACTACTAGTAGTAAATATAGCTGTTTATATTTGTTGATGACATGTATTAAGGTGTAATATGTGATGCTCTGTTGACTTGAATACACAGGATCACAATGGGGAAAAAGTCCTCACGTGTAAATGGGTTGATGCTAAAAGGAAAAAACAAACATCCTGAAAACAGATTCTACAAATGTCTTCTAAATCCTGACAGTTTTCTGAAAACCCCATGTTTCTATGCCAGTGGTTCTCAACCTTTTTCATGTCAAGGACCCCAGACATATCTGTATTTGGGACCCCCCAGAAGCAAAGATTTGAGTTAAACGTTCGCTCTGAAAGAATCTGTATTCAAAGATGTGTGCCACATTTTCACGATATTTCAAAAATAGCAGCTCAAGCTACAAGCTCATAGTGTGACACTTGTGCCACGCTATGAGCTTGAAAATGTGCTATTTTTTAAATAACCTACTGCTTAAAACACCAAGGGGTTCCCACCAAGAATGGTTTAATGTCTTACTGTACCACGGTGCTGTTTACATTTCTGTCAAGTAGCCTATTCAATCAACAAAGTGTTCTTGAATGTGGAGTGTTACACTTCCAACAGTCGTGGTGATATTCTGAGCTGTTGTTTTTTTTTTCTCAACCCCGTTCATTTCAGATTAATTCCTTGGCGCTGATTGGAGGAACAACACTGAGGGATAACGTCAAGAGAGTCATGGAAAAGTATGTTATTTTATAGGTATTAATTGGGCATTAATATTATGGTAGACTTGCATTTAACTTTTTTCGGTGCTTTAGACTAATTGTTTGACAGGGGGTGCATACTTAGTTTAGACTAAGTCATTGATTAGACATGGGTTAAGGTTAGGTTTAGGTGTGCTGCCCTGTGGGGGTGAGGGTTTGAGGGGTTGTAGGACTAATGACTGGTCTAACCAAATGACTAAACTAAGTACTGCACCCGTTTGACGGTACTCTGTTACTGTTAACATTTCTGTCTATTCAATCCGTTTTTAACTTTAGAAATGGAGTGATATCATTTGTGTTGGCAGTCTGAGTGTTAACTTCTACTGCATGTACCCTCAACAGGTACTCTTCTAGGGGTGCCCTCTACTAGTCTACAAGTTAATGGAATTGCATCACTTTTAAATACCTTTTGTATCCACAGGTTGATGTCAAATGACCTCATGGCAAAATTCAATATGAAGGGAAAGCTGGGAACCAAAGAAAGAAAGCTGTCTTTCATCAAGCTCCACCTCTACTCTGTGGTCATAGGTAAACGGCATATATCCAGTACCCATGTTTTGACACAGTGGCCACTTGTGAATAACCAGGCAACTACCCACAATGTTTTCAAGTGTATACATTCTGGATGGTTCTTATGTTCTTTGACACCTTTAAAACGGATATCTCTTTTTGCTTTCATTTTGTAATGATGTAGCCAGTGTCCAAACTTGAAATCCCTTTAACTTTGAGCATTAGATTAAATGTTTGACCCCTTCGAATTTCTGCCGCTTAATGGTTTTACTGCTTACTGTAGCCCATCTTGTCTGTCTTGCAGAGAGTGTCCAGAGGAGCACCAAAGAAACGGAGGCTAACATCTCTGACCAAATTGCTTACTGCTTGAAATATGCTCCAGACAGGCTGGGTGGAGGTGGCAGGACCAAGACGGACTAGGCTGGAGACAACAGTATTTTATTTTGCACAAGGTCTAGACTGGAGACAACAGTACTTTATTTTACTTTGCACAAGGAAGCTGTTTTGCACAAGGAAGCTGTTTTATGCACAAATACAAAGAAAACCTCATTGATGCACGTGTTTCGGGTCTCTGGGGCTTCGTACACACATAAAGAACTGTTCTGTGCTCTGCCTGTGTTTCATGGCCGCCTCAATGCTTTTCCAATGGAAGTCATGTGATTTGACCAAACACTTGTGTTTGATTGCCCCCCTCCCCCGCATCAAACAAGTGTTTGGTCAAACCACGTGACTTCCATTGGAAAAGCATTGAGGCGGCCATGAAACACAGGCAGAGCACACAACAGTTCTTTATGTGTGTATGAAGCCTGGGATGTGTTTCGCGGGTCCCAGGTCTCGCAACAATGTTGCGAAAAACTTATATTGCTATTATTGAATATGAATTTAACCCATTGATGCCTGAAGGTGATTCTACAAAATGTCTTGACAGTTTTTTCAGTGGTGCTCCATCGTTTTCATGTCAAGGACCCAAAAAATATGTAGGCGTATTTGGCCGCCTGAAAATATGTTTTTCAGCTATTTTTCAACAGCTACAGTTTTGTTTTGTTTGGACTGTCTATTTAAAAAAAAGGCTTCTAAATCCTAATAGTTTTCTGAAAAACCCATGTTTCTATGTCTGTTGTGCTCAACCTTTTTCATGTCAAGCACCCCCAGAATTATCTCTATTGGGCCACAGACCCCCATCTCAAAATATGTTGTTCCAGGGACCCCCCAGATGCAAATATTTTAGTTAAAAATGTTCGCTCTGAAATATATGTTCAAAGATTTGCACCTATTTTTCGTACGCTTAAAATGCAAAGGGGTTCCCGCCCAGAATGGGTTAAAAAGATTTGCACCTATTTTTCGTACGCTTAAAACGCAAAGGGGTTCCCGCCCAGAATGTGTTAAAATAATGGTTAGACCCATTTACGTCTGCCATTGACAGACAGGCTGTGATTTTGTTTTTCCCAGGAGGCTGTGAAATTTGTTTTGAAATGGTGCCTGTGAATTGCTATTTTTGAGAACCATTAAGTGGTTTAATAAATCTGTCTTGATTTATATTGTGAATTGTCTTAACTTTATTCTTTTCTCATGGCTGTCTAATGTTGGAAGTTGATGTAAGGCTAACTTTGGGTTTTGACGGCCATCTGTTGTTTTACAACCAACATGCAACATCTGTCCAAATTTGGGCATTTATGTCAACCTAATTGGGTTTTGACAGCAATACAATTCTTACTTATATCCAACGTATAGATAACATCAGATGTTGACGTCAAACCAATGTTGGTTTATGACATCAATCAAATTAATTTTCAACTAAAATACAACTAATATCCAATGTTAAGAGTCGGACCTATAATCAACGTCTACATAACCTCAGAGATTGACGTCAAACCAACGTTAGTTTATGATGTCAGACCAACATTAGGTTTTGATGTCAGACCAACGTTGGGTTATGACGTCAATAAAACTTTAATTTACAACCAAAATACAACTAATATCCAATGTTGGGAGCCCGACCTATAATCAACGTCTACATAACATCAGAGATTGACGTCAAACCAACGTTAGGTTTTGATGTCAGACAAACGTTGGGTTATGACGTCAATCAAACTTTCATATCCAACCAAAATACAACTAATATCCAACGTTGGGAGCCGGACCTATAATCAACGTCTACATAACCTCAGAGATTGACGTCAAACCTACGTTAGTTTATGATGTCAAACCAACGTTAGGTTTTGATGTCAGACCAACGTTGGGTTATGACGTCAATCAAACTTTCATATCCAACCAAAATACAACTAATATCCAACGTTGGGAGCCGGACCTATAATCAACGTCTACATAACCTCAGAGATTTACGTCAAACCAACGTTAGTTTATGATGTCAAACCAACTTTAGTTTATGATGTCAAACCAACGTTAGTTTATGATGTCAGACCAACGTTAGGTTTTTATGTCAGACCAACGTTAGGTTATGACGTCAATCAAACTTTCATATCCAACCAAAAAACAATGGTCATCCAACGTTGGAGTACAACGTTATCCTAACGTCATGTAGACGTCTTGTGCCAGCTGGGATGTAGCTAGGTGTAATGTTAGAGACCACAGAAGTGAATCTTTCAAGCCTGTTTTCTGCAAGACATTACTCTATAAGCCATATCTCCAAAACTGGTGGGTCAAACTGAACAACCAATATGTCAATATGACATGAACAAACGGAAATTCAAAAAAATCCAATGGCCAGTCCCTCAGTCAGATTTTGTCACATCCGTCATTTGGATCATTAGAAGAGCGATATTTTAGCCAGGCCCTGTCTCTCTGTTTAAATAGCTGTATCAATTCACCATTGATCCAGGGTAGGTGTCTGCCCTTGACCTTGATGGATATCCAGGGAGCGTGTTTATCGACCACTTTGTTGAGTTCTGTGTAAAGGAAGTTCCAGGCATCTTCGACAGAAGGTATTAGTTTCCAATTTATATCAAGTAAATCACGAGTGAAAAGTTCATTATTCATATTTCTGAATTGCCTTACTTTAATTTACCTTGGTGGTAAACGAGGTAGCTGGATCTTCCACACGCAGATAATTATTGAATGGCCACTGAAGCAGTCAGATAGCACCCCAGATTTTGTGATTCTGTCAGGATGAGTGACAAGAATCCAATCTAGCAGAGATCTTGACAGATGAACAGGGTCAACTCTAGTAGGCTCATCAATAAGTTGAGTGAAGTTAGCACTATTAATAAGATTTCGGTCCCTGGAAGACTTATCAAGCCAGTTCCGGTTAAAATCCCCCAAGGTAATCATTTTGTTTGCCCGATCTATGGAATTTATAGTAGACACAATGTGTTGTATAGATTCGGAGGGAGCATCTGGGGGCCTGTAAATATTTCCAATTACCAGGTGTTTATTTTCATGAAACATTATTCAGGTGAATAGGCATTCGATTCGCATTCAATGCATGGGCTTCACAGTTGGATTTTTGTTTTACACCTCTGAAACATAGCAGAGATTTTTGTCCAGTGTCCACTTTAGTCCACTGTAGTCTGGAAATGGGAAGTTTTTTGACATTTTGGACCTCTGACCTGGTGCCAATTTTTGTTTTACACCTCTGCTGCTTAGCGGAGGGTGTGGTGTTGTAGAGGAGGTCTCCCCGGACGCGTGCATATGTCACACTAGTCGAAACATAGCAGGGATTTTTGTCCAGCGTCCACTTTAGTCCACTGTAGTCTGGAAATGGGAAGTTTTTTGAAGTTTTTTGACATCTGACCTGGTGCCAATTTTTGTTTTACACCTCTGCTGCTTAGCGGACAGTGTGGTGTTGTAGAGGAGGTCTCCCCGGACGCGTGCATATGTCACACTAGTCGAAACATAGCAGAGATTTTTGTCCAGTGTCCACTTTAGTCCACTCTAGTCTGGAAATGGGAAGTTTTTTTACATCTGACCTGGTGCCAATTTTTGTTTTACACCTCTGCTGCTTAGCGGACAGTGTGGTGTTGTAGAGAAGGTCTCCCCGGACGCGTGCGTATGTCACACTAGTCAAAACATAGCAGGGATTTTTGTCCAGCGTCCACTTTATAAAGTCCATGCTCTCCAGTGAATAGCATTTATCCATCTACTTTTTAATTACTTATCTTTACACAGAAACATTACTTATTACTTATTTTTACACAGAAACATAATGTGTGTCCTATAGCATCGTTTAAATGCTTAATTAATCGTTTTAATGTGCAAATTAATCTTTTTTTCAATACTCTAGAGGGTACTCTTATTTTGAAGAGATCGTCCACCGGAAGTCTTATATTTGCTAGCTTAGATTTGCCAAAAAAACAGTGCCAAGGGTGTGCAACCACAACGCAATGTGAGTGTCCGTCCGTCTCCCCGACGCTTCTTAATCCAAACGAGAATCAGATCGGTATGTTTTGTTTAAATTGGCATTGACGAGGACAGTGTGGGGTCCGTGTAGGACCACAATGGAACATCAGCCGTTACTAGGACGACGGAGACGCAATTTCGTTGATCTGATTTCATGTTAAACTTCTTCACCGGCGGCGGGTGTGGTGGCAGGTTTAGGCTTACCGAGGTGGAGTGGAGGCTCTTCCACAGCTAGAGGAGAGGGCAGAATCTTCGCTCTTTGAATCACTTTGTTTTGATTTGTTTTGCGCGCTTTTACTTTACCACAACAAAACACAACAGGAGCCAGGACGAGGTGTAGTGTTATATGCCAGGCCTGCATGGCCCTTTAAGGGGGTGGGTCTTGGGAGTCAACGTGATGACGTGTGCTGAACGTAAATGTGCCGGTGCGGATGTTATACAAGGAGAATAAATGCGCGCGGTTGTAACGAGAGGATAATAAATAAATACAAATACAGCAAAGCAGATTGTATGAAGTGTTGTACCACCTGACCTTCAATGATATAATAAAACGACCGTTCTCTACCAAGAAGTTGTTGGACTGTTAAGTTACCATAACGAGCCACTTTCCATGCAGAGCTGTCAACCACGGGTTGAAGCTGCGGAGGGAAAACGGTAACACTGGGGGCCCGTCCGGGATCAACTCATACAAGGTAGAGGCACGGAAGTTGTTTTTATTATTCAACGTGGAAAATGGAGGAGCACAGAAATTATGGGATTGTTAAAAATGAAATGCATTGTTGCACAAATCCGTTCCTGACAACAAATCAAGGCAACACCACCAACCCCTTTATGGTTAGCATGGACCTAACTTTAGCCTCGCCAGAGTCAACAATGTCAGGTTGTACATCACCGACGCATGCAAATATGGAATATCTTCCCATGACACCACAAGTTCCACAACCTACTAATCCTTTCACAACACAGCCAGCCCAGCAAATGTCTACACACGATGAGTCAATGACTTTTAATCAGATGGGTTATCAATACCATTCCACTCCCTACTCGGTGCCAACGCATGGCCACATTACAAAAAGCCACATTACAGCCCCTGCCTTTGTGGTTGATGGACATTCCATTAACCCTTTCAACGCCATTACAAATAGCCAGATTACAGCCCCTGCCCCTGTGACTGCTCTACATCCCACTAACCCTTTCAACGCCATGAACTATAATTACTGTGTTACCAGCACCCCAGGCCCAGCCGCCCTGTTCCAAGCCCCCTTCCTACCATCTACATCGCCCCTCATCACATATATGCCACAACATATGGGGCAAAGTTATGGAGCCCATTTCCTACCAGCTGCAGCGCCCCCCACTACATGTATGCCACAACATATGGGGCAAAGTTATGGAGTTCAAGCCATGGGCTACAACCACATCCCAACAATGAACACACAGCTGCCAATAGGAGTTGAACAGGAACAGTGTGATTATGACTTTCTTGATGCAACGTTGGCTAAGCCCGCTACACGCAGCTACCCCCAAGCCCAACCAACATTGTGCCGTGATGACATCACGGTCAGCAGTGACGATGAACCGCCTGCAAGAGAGAAAATTCCCACACTTCGACCAGCTCAGTTTGATGGGTCAGGTGCATGGAAGGACTTCATTTATCATTTTGAGAGCTGTGCACGAGCAAACCGCTGGTCAGAGAAGACCATGGTGGAGCAACTGAGGTTCAGTTTGTGCGGAGCAGCTGGCGCTATTGTTCATAAGAATCCAAGATCGAGTAAGTGGAGTTACCAGCGGATCGTGAATGAGATAGAGGCTGCTTATGGGCCATGCTCGGCGCATGCAGCGGCCACTGGCATCGAACTGAGACAAAGAATCCGACAATCAAGTGAAGCCCTGCACACTCTGAGAGATGATATCTACGAGAAGGTTTCTATTGCATATGCTGACCGCACCGAACGTGAACAGGATGTCATTGGCGTGGAGATCTTCACAAACGCCCTGGCTGATGCTGAAGTGGTGCAGAAGCTTTTGGAGCAGCAGCCACGCACCCTGGCTAAAGCATACGACATAGCCCATAGGTATGAGGCAACCAGAAGGGCCGCCAGAGCAGTTACGCAGTTGATGCGGACAGGCGTGCCTAGTTCCGAAGAACGAAGAACCAGAGCAGCTACAGTACGTGAGAATTCTGAAGTGACGTGGCAGAAGACACAAGAGGAACCAGCTGAGCAGTCTATCAACCCACCAAGGTGGGCGCCAAAATCTTCTCAAGGGTGGCGCTCCCAAAAAGGTGACAGGCAAGGGAAGAAGGATTTTGGGGAGCTCATCTGTCACAACTGCTCTGGTGTCGGCCATATCCGGAGAAACTGCCCCTCCCCTCGTTACCCCAAGCAGCAAGCAAGGAACGTTGAACCGGCGAGGGCATCTGATTCCAGCACTGTGGTCATCACCGCTAAAAATCAGGAAGAAGACATGTGTGTCCAAGTAGCGATGCACGGATTGGAGGTTTGTGCCCTGCTAGACTCTGGTGCTCGAGAAAGTGTTCTTCCCCTACATCATTTTGAGTCCCTACCACCCAACGTCCGGCCTGTCATGCAACCATCGACTGCCCGGACCCTGCAAGGCCTTGGGCCGGAAAGCCTGCCAGTCCTAGGAGAAGTTGTCATCCCAATATGTGTCGGGAGCCACACCCCCAACGTGGGCTTCATCGTGGCTAGCACAGCTGAGGGCACAGAGGTTATTTTGGGACATCCCTTCCTGAGACAGGCACAGGCCTGTTTGGACTATGGCCGCAGAGAAATCACCCTCTTTGGGGAGAAGGTACCTCACTGTAATACCAACTTTGAATCAGAGACACACTTTGTCAGGGTGGCTCGCCGCACAGTGTTGGAGCCGGGCCGTGAATATGTAGTCCCTGGCACCACCGACCACTCTCCTGCTGCCAAGGGGGAGCTGTTGATGAGCCCCACAAAGTCCTTTGTCCAACGACACCATGTCCTAGTGGCTCGGGCCATTTTGAAGGTGCAGCGGCCGACAGACATCCCCATTCGAGTATACAACCCAGGCACCACACATGTCGTATTAAAGAAAGGAGCCATCGCTGGAGTCCTTCAACCGGCAGAGGTGATTGGGGAGGTGGGGCTCCAGTCACACAAAGACCCCACAGTGTTTGAACAAATTGATCATGACTCTGTTGCTGTACCCCCCCACCTGCAGACCATGTACAACGAGAGTTGTGCAAACCTCCGAGAGGATGATCACAGTAGGCTGGCTACCTTACTTAAGTCCTACCACGATGTCTACGGGACCCACCGACCTCGGCCGCACCAGCCTTGTGAAACACGACATCCTGACCATCCCTGGGCCACCTGTGAAACAACATCCCCGCAGAATGGCCAGTGACAAACAAGCTGCAGCAGACCAGCAGGTGCAGCAGGGCTTAGAGACAGGCGTAGCTCAGCCCAGTAACAGCAGCTGGGCTGCGCCAATCGTGATGGTGAAAAAGAAGGACCAGAGCTCCCGCCTGTGTGTCGATTACAGGCTCCTGAATGAGCGCACTATTAAGGACGCTTATCCCCTGCCCCGAATCCAGGACACACTGGACACCTTGTCCGCTGCCAAGTATTTCAGCACACTGGACTTGACCATCAGGATACTGGCAGGTGGAGATGACCCCCAGAGCCCGCAAAGCTGCTGCTTTCTGCACACGAAAAGGCCTGTTTGAATGGAACGTGATGCCTTTCGGGCTATGTAATGCACCAGCCACTTTCCAGCGGTTGATGGATCGTGTCCTGGCCGGGCTGCAGTGGGAGACATGCCTTGTTTATTTGGACGACGTCGTTGTGATGGGCCGAGATATCACTCAAATGCTGGAGCGGCTCAGTCAAGTGTTCACCAGACTGCGAGAGGCCAATCTAAAACTGAAACCATCTAAGTGCTGTTTGTTTCGTGAGCAAGTCTCCTACCTGGGGCACATTGTCTCCGCCCAGGGTGTCGCCACAGATCCCCAGAAGGTAAAGAAAGTGGCGGAGTGGCCCAGGCCTCGGAACATTTCAGATGTCAGACAATTTGTCGGGCTAGCATCCTACTACAGAAGATTTGTGCAGGATTTCGCAACGGTCGCCAGACCACTGCATGAGCTCACTAAGAAGTATGCACGCTTCAACTGGACGGACGAGTGCCAGGCGGCATTCGAGTCGCTGAAGGTCCGGCTGACGACAACGCCGGTACTCGCCTACCCCTTGGACAGTGGTGAATTCTTCCTGGACACTGACGCCAGTGACTGGGGTGTCGGGGCTGTCCTCTCCCAAATTCAAGAGGGGGAGGAGAGAGTTCTGGCTTATGGAAGTAGGAGGCTGTCTCCTACCGAACAAAACTACTGCACCACCAGACGGGAGCTCCTGGCCGTAGTGGAGTACACCTCTCACTTCAGACAGTATCTGCTGGGGAGGTCCTTCATTGTGCGGACTGATCACAGCAGTCTGCGTTGGTTGACCAGGATGAAGGAACCAGAAGGTCAACTTGCTCGCTGGATGGAGAAATTGGCGGAGTACGACTTCCAGGTGGTCCACCGGCCAGGGAGACACCACCAAAATGCTGATGCACTGTCCAGGAGACCGTGTAGAGATCTCTGCCCCTGTAACTTGGCTGAGCCTGGCCCCAACAACATACAATACCAACACAAGGGGGTGCAATGTGACTTGGCAGACAGTTCAACTGGGGTGGTCCCTCTCACAACACCACCGGAGCAACGTCTAGTGGGGGTAGCTGATGTTTCCAGCCACGACGCTCGCGACTACCTCCCGGCACATCCAGGCATCTACAGGGTTAGAGAGTCCCACCAGGCAAGCCTGTTTGGTGGTTGGACTCACGAGGAGTTGAAACTAGCCCAGAAGACTGATCCAGACATAGCGCCTGTGTACAAGTGGATAGAAGATGGAGAGGGCCGGCCACCATGGGTCGACGTAGCACCTTCCAGCCCTGCCACCAAAGCATACTGGGCACAGTGGAAACGACTCTATCAGAAAGATGGGGTCATATTGAGGAAGTTTTACGGCACTGAGGGAAAAGTGTTCTATCCACAAATCCTGCTGCCACGTACATACCGCACCTGTGTGGAGCAGATGCATGATGGTCCGGTGGGAGGCCACTTCGGAGTAGAGAGGACCCTTACTCGTCTGCAGACCAGGTACTTCTGGTACAACATGAAAGATGATGTCACCCTGTGGTGCCGCACCTGCACCAACTGTGCTGCCAAGGCTCGCCCTAAGAAAACCCCACAGGCTGCTATGGGCACAGTGAAGGTCGGTGCCCCCATGGAACGGATTGCAATCGACATAATGGGCCCATTAAACGAGACCGAGAGACACAACCGTTACATATTGGTGGTCCAAGACTACTTCAGCAAGTGGGTCGAAGCGTATCCACTCCCCAACCAGGAAGCAGTTACAGTAGCCGACAAGATTGCCTCCGAGTGGGTGTGCAGGTATGGAGCCCCTTATTCTCTGCACAGCGACATGGGTTCCAACTTTGAATCTGCTGTGTTCCAAGGCATGTGCAAGCTGTTGGGGATTGAAAAGACTCGAACGACCCCATTTCATCCGAAGTCTGATGGCCAAGTGGAGCGTTTTAACGCTACCCTGCAGAACGTCCTGGCTACCACAGCTGACCGATGTCATTGGGACTGGGATATCATGATTCCGTATGCCCTCATGGCCTATCGAGCCACTAAACACAGCTCCACAGGGCTGTCGCCGAACATGATGCTGTATGGGCGGGAAATCACAGAGCCAGTCGACCTAGTAACCGGAGTGTCACTTCACGACGATGCTGCCAGTTCACCCCCACACTACGTCCTGCAGCTGAGAGAACGACTGGAAATATCTCACCAGCTGGCCCGAGAGACTCTGGGAAGGTCGGCCGAGCGTGCCAAGCGTCAATACGACAAAAACATTTGCCAAGTCCAATACCAAGTTGGCGATGCTGTATGGTACCTGATTAAAGGCACCAAGAGAGTGAAAAACAAAGTGCGAAAGTTTCTGCCTTCCTACGAGGGTCCCTTCTTCATTGTGGGCCAACTGGATGACTTGGTCTACCGAATACAAAAGAACCAGAGGGCCAAAGCCAAGGTGGTCCATCACGACAAGCTTAAGCCATATCATTCCAGAACCCCACTGGACAACAGTTGGGTCTTCCAAAGCGCAGACACATGGGCGCCTGTGGAGGTGCCACCCCCAGCTTCAGATGAGAGCCGCGACGATCTGGACGCCGTTGACCCGGACGCCGTTGACCTGGACGCCGCCGAGCCGGACGCCGCCGACTCATACAGCGTTGACCCGGACTCCGCCGAGCCGGACGCCGTCGACTCATACAGCGTTGACCCGGACGCTGCCGAGCCGGACACCGCCGAGCCGGACGCCGCCGAGCCGGACGCCGCAGACTCATACAGCGTTGACCCGGACTTCGCTGACCCGGACGCCACGGATCCTGACATTGGTCCCTTCCACCTGTGGGACGCCCCGTCGGACGACGAGAACACTGCTGCAGGAGCCCTCCAGGGCCTCTATACAAGCTTCACAGAGCCTCAGCCAGCCATCTGACGTCACTGCTTGGTCTCAGCTGGACGAGGCCGACGATCCAGATCCAGACCAGGGGTGCATCCAATACTTGCCCATGGTTTCGACCCCTTTCCGGAGGCCTCAGAGGGTACGTAGGGCACCGGACATGTATGGTGATTGGGTGAGTTACTGAACACTAAGAACTAAAGAGACTGTCTTGAGTCACTGAACACTGTTAAAAACTAAAGACATTCTTTCTGATTTAGTTAGTAGTGAGATTGTTAGTTTAGAGGGCAAGAATGCGCCCTGGTCTCACTGGGAGCAACGGTAGTCTACCCGGAGCTCCCCAGTTAAAGAAAAAGAAAGGTATTTGTGTATTTTTGCATTGATGCTATGTTCAAGTCATGGTTAAGCACTATATGTTTATTAAGACTACGTTGATCTCTAACTAAGAATTCCCTAAACTGGGGAAAGCGTTCCTTTCATTCAAAGACTGCACTGTGGACTATGTTGAGAATTGCTACAATGTTATTGTTCTCTTCATTGTGTGTGTATGTGACAGTGTTGGAGTGATGTTAGGGACTAATCATCATCCAGAGTGGGGGTAGTGTTATATGCCAGGCCTGCATGGCCCTTTAAGGGGGTGGGTCTTGGGAGTCAACGTGATGACGTGTGCTGAACGTAAATGTGCCGGTGCGGATGTTATACAAGGAGAATAAATGCGCGCGGTTGTAACGAGAGGATAATAAATAAATACAAAGAAAGAGAGAAATACAGCAAAGCAGATTGTATGAAGTGTTGTACCACCTGACCTTCAATGATATAATAAAACGACCGTTCTCTACCAAGAAGTTGTTGGACTGTTAAGTTACCATAACGAGCCACTTTCCATGCAGAGCTGTCAACCACGGGTTGAAGCTGCGGAGGGAAAACGGTAACACTAGGGTCAAAACAAAACTCACTAAACAGCTCTGTCACTGCTGACTGCTGAATAACAGCTGCTGCTGCTGCTACTGCCCCCTGCAGGCAGGTGGTTGTAAATTGGGAAATTAGACTAGAGCTGCTGCAACGACGAGCGATAATACTAGGCTGGCTGTGGCTATATAATATTTTGATTGATTGATTGTTTATTTATTTTCGTGTCATGCACATCTTGTGCCCAACCCTCATGGGTTTATAAGACACCATTTCACAGTTGCAATTACAGCATGTTTTACATTATATAATTTATGCATTTACAGCATGTTTACATTACATAATTCATTATATTACACCTCAGAAGTATACAGAGTACTCTGCCTTCTTTCCCAAGCTTGACAGATACAATCTGCTACAACGAAAGTCCCTTTGGCAAAACATATCTCCATTTTTACATAGTCATTTAAATC
Source organism: Electrona antarctica (assembly GCF_951216825.1). Taxonomy (NCBI): domain Eukaryota; kingdom Metazoa; phylum Chordata; class Actinopteri; order Myctophiformes; family Myctophidae; genus Electrona; species Electrona antarctica. The sequence goes on from NC_136790.1 coordinate 55,946,019, forward strand.
TAGGAAATCCCCACATATAGAAGACATCTTATTAACCAGAATATCCCTTATGTCATTGTATTTAGAGCAGTAAAACAAAAAGTGAACTTCGTTTTCAATTTCATCTAGATCACAGAACAGACAATATCTCTCATCTTCAGGGGTGGCATTAAACCTGCCAGTCTCCAGTGCTAATGGTAATGTTCCTGACCTTATTTGAGCACAGAGAGATCGTTGTCTTTTGTTTAAATTAAACTTCACATAAGGTTCTAAAGTGTATATGTCCTTTATAAGGCAGTAGGTTCGTAACTTAGGTTTGTACCATAGGTCCCTACACCAGTTTTCTTTGTATCTGGAGAACATTGTATTTCTAATTTGTTGAACATTACATTGTAATCTATTTTGAAAGATAAAAAAACAAATCATTTGAATAAAGTAAACTTCTCAGTTCATTTGTCCAGGGGTGACCACCTCTAAGATCCCAATTAAAGATCTTTTTGGTGAGTCTCTCCTCAGACATCTTCACAAGTCTATTCCATAGTCGAATCATTTCACATTTGTGTCTGATGCTTGGAGGTTCCCATCCCATATCCCTGTTAATTGCTAGCAAAGGAGTCAGTTTATGGACTCCCAGAAAGGATCGAATAGCTCTATGGTGCATGTGACGGCCCTGCCCCCTCTGCTTCACTGTAAGCTAGAGGGAAGCCTCTGTGATGGCAGAGTGCAGCAGGCCGTCAGCCCAATTGTGCTCACCTGAGGGGGGTGTGGCTTAGGGGACTATATAGGGAGCTCTCCTGGCTGCAGCTCACGCTTCTCTCTGTCCTCCCTGCAAGCAGGACTGCTACCTGGCTCAAGGGCCTAACCTCCCTTTTGTTAAGTTATGTTTTGCACCAGTTAATACAACACGCACCCACCACTCTCCATACATCCATACACTGCACACATTACTGATAACTGATATCCACACATCCCACACTTCATTATTTTGCTATGCTTTATTTACTTTAATATAATAAATAAACTACCAAACGTTACACTCCTGTGTGGACTCCCTGTTTTGCCATGCATCCCCTAGTGCATGACAGTGCACGTTGTTACAGCTCGCATATTCCCGGAAACCCCAAACACCAGAAGCATAGTCAGACACCGGACATACGCCTAAACGTATAATATTACTGGGTAAAACTGTGGCTCTATAATATTACTGGGTACAACTGGGGCTATATAATATTAATGGGTACAACTGTGGCTCTATAATATTACTGGGTAAAACTGTGGCTATATAATATTACTGGGTAAAACTGTAGCTATATAATATTACTGGTAAAACTGTGACTATATTATATTACTGGGTAAAACTGTGGCTATATAATATTACAGGGTAAAACTGTGGCTATATAATATTACTGGGTAAAACCGTGGCTATATAATATTACTGGGTAAAACTGTGGCTCTATAATATTACTGGGTAAAACTGTGGCTATATAATATTACTGGGTAAAACTGTGGCTATATAATATTACTGGGTAAAACTGTGACTATATAATATTACTGGGTAAAACTGCGTGCTTTGATACTGTTATTGTGATCTCTGACAATTATAATATTCCGAATATATTTTTGTTCATAGAACATAAACTGAGGGTGCACATTTTGCAACTCATGGTGGTATGCAAAATGTGCACCCTCAGGCACCCCCGTGGCGCCGGGCGTGGGCCAATCACAATTTGCATTCTCACATTTGTCATCAATGTTTGTGTTACGTAATGTTTGTGTTTACACTATGACGTGACATTTGACATAATTTTGCTGTGTTTTAATATGACTGTCTCTGATCTAGAGAAAAACATCACAAAATATACTATAAAAAAGCGTTTTTTTAGCTCATCTGCAGCCAACGAGTTCTCTCGTCATCTGGGCCCCCCCTGTCCGATACTCCCCCAGTGAATGATATGGTCCAAATGTTTAATCTTCAACTAGAGTCAGCTCTTGACATAGTGGCTCCTATGAAAACTAAAAAGAAACAGAACACCAGAGTAACACCCTGGATAAATGAGCATACACGTTCACTGAAGCAAGATTGTCGTAGAGCTGAGCGAGCTTGGAGAAAAAACAAACTCACCATCCACCTAGAGATTCTTAAAAAGTCAACAGTCGCCTATAACAAAGCCCTGCGTCTGGCAAGGCAGGCTTATTTCTCTGGCATTATTAATGAGAACAAGAAAAATGCCAGAGTCTTATTCTCTACCATTGAACGACTTTTAAACCCCCCCCAGTCCTACAAGCAATCGTTCCCGGCTTCTAAAGCTAAGTGTAATGAGTTTGCATGCTTTTTTGATAACAAAATTTGTAACATTAGAGCTGATATTATGAATGGTGCTGCTGCTAGCTCAAGCCCTCAAACAGCAGCTAATGGTGCCAGGGTTGATCTCTCCAGGGGGAGCCTATTGTCTTTCTGCACAATTGATGAAGACGAACTCCGAAAAACCATATCTCAGATGACATCATCCTCCTGTTCATTGGACACAATTCCCACCACCTTTCTCAAAGAGGTTTTAGACAGTGTGATTGGAGATATCCTAAAAATTGTAAACAGCTCTCTACAATCAGGCGTCTTTCCAGACTCTGTAGTTAGGCCCTTACTCAAGAAACACAATCTTGATCAATCTGTGCTGGGTAACTACCGACCCATTTCTAATCTGCCCTTTCTGGTCAAGGTTTTAGAAAAATGCATCTTTCATCAATTGGATGTGTTTCTACAGAACAACAATGTGCATAACAAATTCCAATCTGGCTTTAGGAAATGCCACAGCACAGAAACAGCACTTGTAAAAGTAATTAATGATCTTAGGGTGTCTGCTGACAAGAAACATGTTTCCGTTCTTTTACTTCTAGATCTAACGGCTGCATTTGACACGATTGACCATTCAATTTTAATACAGCGTCTGGAGCACTGGATAGGCCTGTCTGGCACGGCCCTGTCCTGGTTTTCCTCCTACCTAACAAACAGAAGCTATTTTGTCAATCTAGCTGAGTTTGACTCAGACAAACACAACATCGGTTCTGGTATTCCACAGGGCTCGATTCTTGGTCCTCTGTTATTCTCCCTGTACATACTGCCATTGGGGGAACTCATTACCAATCACGGAGTCAATTTTAATTTCTATGCTGATGATACCCAACTATATCTTTCTGTAGCTCCAGATGATCTCTGTGCCTTAGACCCGCTGTTGACCTGTCTGTCTAGCATCAAATGCTGGATGAGTGAGAACTTTCTCAAGCTAAATGAGGATAAGACAGAAGTTCTCATAATCGGTTCTAGTGAGCAGAAAGAATCGATACAAAGTACAGTAAAGAACTTGGGGATCATTATTGATTCTGAACTGAATTTTAATTCACACATTAATCATGTTACCAAGATTGCCTTTTTTCATCTTAGAAATATTGCACGAATCAGAGCCTATTTGTCACTGGACGATGCAAAAACGCTAAACCACGCCTTTGTTTTTTCTCGGCTTGATTACTGCAATGCACTTTTTTCTGGATTGCCTAAGAAATCAACTGACAGATTACAACTTGTCCAAAATGCAGCAGCCAGAGTCTTAACTAGAACTAAGATGAGAGAACATATTACTCCAGTCTTGGCCTCATTGCACTGGCTTCCGCTTGTTTTTAGGATTGATTTTAAAATTATTTTACTTGTTTATAAAGCTCTCAATGGTCTCGCACCTTCCTACCTACATGAAATATGTCCCAAACCGCCCCCTAAGGTCTTCCACTGCTGGCCTGCTCGCTTTGCCTAAAAAAATGGCAACTAAAAAATACGGGGAAGCAGCCTTTTGCTTCTACGGGCCGACGGCGTGGAACAAACTCCCACTGTACCTTCGACAGGCAGCCTCTGTAGACATTTTTAAAGCTCAGCTCAAGACCCACTTCGATTTATTTGTCTTTTTAAAAAATGTTATTCATGTCCTCACTGTATTGTTTATGCCCTGCCTTTCTTTTCTTTTTTTGTGTAAAGCACTTTGAGCTGCATTTCATGTCATGAAAGGTGCTATACAAATAAAGTTTTATTATTATTATTATTTACACTACTAGTGAGGTGCCCGTTGGAGCCTCTACAGCGGTGGAGCCTCTAGTGGTGGAGCCTCTACAGCGGTGCCCGTTGGAGCCTCTACAGCCTACTTGGAACGTTGCAAGTTGTAAATGCATGCCCCACCCAGATATTATGTCTGTGTCCCTTGTATGCCCATATATGGAGTTCTTTGTCAGGCATGCCCAAATATGGAGTCTATGCAGACGTCAGAATGTTGTCAGAACAGGCCAGCTTTTTAGGTTTGTCCCGATTTGAAGGCTTCAAATCAGGACAACTCGGAAGTTTACTGAATGCATTGGAGTCTATGGGCCCGCACGAGTACATGAACCACGTGACCAGGCTGTTTTCTGACCCCTCAATGTCGTAACTCTGTCTATACTCTATGGCTCTGCTGCAGGCCTAGAGCCAAATTCCAATATCCAAAATCTCGGCCACTCGCTCACTCCCACTCGATCACTCGGGGTCATTCCAGCTTGACCCGGAAATGGTTAACGTTCCGATTGTTAAAGTGCTCCATCGAGGAGGAGAGTGGAGTCGAGTGGAGGAGCCGAGTGGGCTCTCCGAGACTGCATAGAGCGAGTGTACATCAGGTGCAGGCTCGGTGGGGTATGTTGTCTCCTCGCTGCGGATTTCCGCATCACGTGTACATGTTTTTTTCCTTCTCCAGTGACATAAGTCCGCCTCCTCCACATGTGGCACAGAAAACACTGCTTGAAACCCGATACTATGCACCCCCCCACCCCCCATCCACTAGCTGCCGGCCGCTGCGGCTGATGAGACGCTGTCGCTGACCCAACACACACACGCACACACACGCACACACATTAAACTAAAAAGCTTTGCTGTTTGTTGAAGAGACACATTTTCGCTGAATTAATAGAGCTTCAGAATGATACAGTAGCCTATAGCCTATGTGAAAGTGAAAGGACCACAACAAGCCACTGGCTTTATTGCGTTGTGTGATATAAGCATAATAAAAGTAGGCTATATTGTGCGCACCTCAAAAGCTATAGTTATTTTCATTATCATTATTATGTAAGTCAGAGAGACTACCTATAATTCCTGTTATAGTGTCCGTTATTTGCAAAGACCGTCGGAGGAGGGACTGTCCGAGGAGGGTGGTTATTTATACGAGCAAAAAGGAACGCGGGCTGCGGGCAGGTCAGGAATTCCCTTCACATTCACAATTATATAATATAAAAGTGTGCGCATCCTGGCGCTTATTCACTATTTCAGGAATAAATAGCCTTGTTGCACATGTAACCAATACATACACATTGGCCTCGGTTACATGCACAAACATGAATTTCGGCTCTGGGTTCAGAGTTCCAGTGATCCAGCTGTGTGACACTGTATTGTTCCACCACTTTTGCTTTGGCAATGTAAACGTATGTTTTCCCATGCCAATAAAGCCCTTTGAATTGAATTGAATTGATTCACGTCATAAGTGATCGCGGAATGTGCCGTCGCTTTGAAATGACAGCGGAGTACATTCCGATTCTAGAGGCAAATCCACTCCACCACTCTGTCCTCGCATCGACTCCTCTCCTCCTCCACTCCTCCTCGCTGGGGGCGGAGCCGAGGAGCGAGTGGAGGACGCGAGGGGAGTGAGCGAGTGTGAAAGTTGCGGTGTTGGAATTTGGCTAAAGAGTACAGCTTTGTGATGTCACTGATCACATGACCAGAGCGGACGTAGAACACGCACATCAACAGATTGGGTGCTGGGCTAAAGAAACTTCAGTAGGATATGGATGGAGCCCGCACCCCATAGGTATAAGAAAAGACGTTCTTTATTGAAAAGTCTGACAACGTTTCGATCTATCCGATCTTCATCAGGTCATGTGAACATACACAAAAGTTTGTACTTTTATATTCAGGGAGTGCCCCCATCAACCAATCACAACACATTTTGGTGCCCCTCCCATCACTACAGGTGTGACTCGTCACCCCTGAGTGGGTGGGTGGGGACCCAGACAATGATGTGAAAATAAACTGTTGTGCAACAATTAAAAACAATTTAAAACCAATTTAAAAAAACATATATATATATATATATATATATATATATATATATTTATACTCATTTCACCAGTACATCAAAATAAAGATCTCACAAATCCTACTAGGTCTGTGGGCTTTTACATTTACAATGTTTTTCCTTTTGTGTGAAACAAGAAAAAAATGAAGAACAATCATGAAAAACAACAAAGGTAAACTACGGCTACGAAAAGCATGCAACAACAACATATGTACCAGGTTGGATTTGTTCAACGCAGGAGGCCACCTTTTGAAGCTTAGAAAAATATATTTTAGAAAAATATATTTTAGAACCATATTTTTACTTTTTAAATATTTTAAATAAAGTCAGTTGGAGAAGTAGAGCTTCACTCCAAGCAAACCCAAAAATAGTTTTCTACAGAAAATGTCTAATTTCATCTTCCTGGTTTAAGCCCCTCGGCATCATGGTTTGAAGAGTATGAATGTGGTAACTTTCTCTTCTTAGTAAGAGGTTATCAATGTTACCTCCCCTTCTTGGAGTTTTTACATGTTCTATGCCAATGTATCTCAGGGAGGAGACACTATGTTGAGCTTCAGCAAAATGTAAGGCCACTGGACTGCGTTGATCCCTGGTACATATGTTGCTCCGGTGTTCAGCAATCCTCGTTTTGAGAGCTCTGGTGGTTTTTCCTACATAGGCGAGACCACAAGGACATGATATTAGATACACAACATTGTTTTGATTGCAGGTAATGAGCCCTCTAATTTTTATTTTCTTCCCTGTGTGAGGATGGTTATAGGTGGTGCACTTAGTGGTGAAATTACACTGTGTGCAGGCTCCACATCTATAATTCCCATCTGGGACATCTAGAAAAGTACCCTTTCTTAGGGGAGGTAGATCTGATTTCACCAATAAATTTCTCAAATTTGGAGGACGTTTGTATACCACCCTAGGGGAATCTTTGAACACCTTCCCTACTTGTGGGTCTGTGCTTACTATATGCCAATGTTTTTGATCACATGACCCCAACTTCTAGACCTCCAGTTCTAGGCTAAACAGAAGGCAGGCACTTTATGTATTATTATTATTTCCACACGACATCTCTAAGGTAGATTAATGACGTAGCTCAATGTTGTAAATGAGTGGTACTCCCCTTCAATGGGAACTTAAGATATTCAGAAAGTGGGCTTCAAATCCAGCTGATTTTCCTTGCCACCTGTGTACATACACCATATTTGGGCATAGCTACGGTGGAAACTCCTTATATGGACATGCCAGGGCATAGTGACATCAGAACGATGACATAATCATATTACCAGACGGGATATATAAGACAATGCAGAAGCAAGTCTACCGACCAATCAGTTTACAGATACTGGAGTCTACCAACTGAAGCTCAGAACATCCGTCCTCTCCTTGCATCTTATTGGCTGGAACCACAGACCTCTCCTTGCCTCTGATTGGCTATTCAGAGTTGCTCTGTGAGCGTTGTTGAAGTCACGTCTATCTTCTCAGCAGTGCAGAAATGGCGTCTGCCAGCGGTCTCCTGTCTGAAGATCACTTCCTGTGTTCCATCTGTATGGAGGTGTTCACTGATCCGGTCAGCACTCCATGTGGACACAACTACTGCAAAGCTTGTATCACACGTTACTGGGACGCTAAGGATGTGTGCAAGTGTCCACTGTGTCAAGAAACCTTCAATAACAGACCAAAAATATCTGTCAATACTTTTATTTCTGAGATGGTTCAACAGTTCAGGAGTCACAAGATGAAAGAAGAATACGAAGCAAAGACTGAGGCTGAAGTTCAGCAGATGGTCCAGGAGAGACAAGAGAAGATTCAGGAGGTAAAACGCTCAGTAGAGCTCAGCAGGAAAGATGTAGATACAGTCATAGCCGTCAGTGTGCAGGTCTTCACTGCTCTGATCAGCTGTATTGAGAGATGCCAGGCTGAGCTCATTGGTGTGATTGAAGAGAAGCAGAAAACAACAGAGAAACAGGCTGAAGGCTTCATTGAAGATCTGAAAAAGGAAGTCACTCAGTTAGAGAAGAGAATCTCTGAGCTGAAACAGATCTCACACACTGAAGACCACCTCAACCTCCACCAGAACTTAAAATCCATCAACACAGAGTGGAGACCCACCAAGGACTGGGCAAAGGTCAATGTCCATCAGTTTTCACTTCTGGGGACAGTGAGGACAGCTGTGTCTCAGCTGGAGAAGACACTCAGTCAAGAGATGAAGAAGCAGCTGTGTGATGCTGAGCTGAAGAGGATCCAGCAATATGAGGTGGATGTAACTCTGGACCCTGATACAGCATATCCCAAACTCATCCTGTCTGAGAATGGAAAACAAGTGAGTCATGGAAACGTAAGGAAGAATCTCCCTGACAACACACAGAGATTCTCCATCTATAACAATGTCTTAGGAAAGCAAGGATTCTCCTCAGGAAGGTTTTACTACGAGGTTCAGGTTGTAGGGAAGACTGCGTGGGGTCTAGGAGTGGTTAGAGAGTCCATCGACAGGAAAGGTGAACACAGACTGAGTCCCAACAATGGTTACTGGACTATATGGCTGTGGAATGGAAAGTATGCTGCTGCTGACCCTGCTGTCCTCCTCCCTGTAAGAGAAGAGCTCCAGAAAGTGGGAGTGTTTGTGGATTACGAGGAGGGTCTGGTCTCCTTTTATGATGTGGAGACCAGAGTTCACCTCTACTCTTTCACTGGCTGCTCCTTCACTGAGAAACTCTTTCCATTCTTCAATCCTCATCTTAATGCTGGTGGTAGAAACTCTGCTCCTCTGATTATCTCTCCTGTTACCAGTGGTGGATTTTAACAATCTGGTCCTGGTCCACGAAGAAGAACAGCATGGAGTTTGTTGGACAAATAAAGATGAAAACATAGACAAATAGCAGATCTACTGCAGAAGCTCTCAACGTGTTATAATGCACCTGCTTTATGACAAAGTAAAAAAAAAAAGAAAAAAAAGACACACCATAATGTGAAGTGAGCGGTGTTGACTTCGAGCTCTGGGTGTAACCAAAAAAAAAAAAAGAAAAGAAAAGACATGACCAAAGCATTTAACAGGTTAAGTCCTATAGCACCGGGAATCCACAAGATGGGGTCGTTGCCCGTGCCAGACGTTCTTTAAAAAAGTCCCCTAAAATCCTCCAGATGTTTTGGTTGGTTTGAACCAGTAGTGAAAGTCGGCCATATCATACTACTGACCTGGGATCAGCTTGGCTCCGCGATCACTTATTTTATCATAACTAAGTCAATCTAAGCTTAAATCAAGCGCCGAATATCCCTTTTTTTGCATATTATGATCCATAATGCAGAATTTCGGCCGTTTTTGCGTGGTCTCGGCCCGGAGCAAGCTAAAACATACTGTATAGGAATGTATAGGAATCATACATATGGAGGCCTATCATTCTATATAAACAGGTGTATAATCCATTAACCTTTTGTCCTATGTATACTTCAATTTGTTCTCTGTCTGAGTATATTCATGTGGTCCCAGCACTGAGGCCTTTGTGTGACGTGATGTTTTCCATCTGAACCAGTACAGTGTTGAGAAGACATTAACAGATACTCTAAGTACTCCCTCAGGATCAGAGGGGGTTGTGTGGGGAATATGGTATGACGCTCTGTGCTGTACGATAAGCTGGTTGTCAGGTCGAGTCGACCTTCGGCGGATTCCAACTGTTCTGTTATTCTCCAAATGTTCTGGCAATATCCAAATGTTCTGGAATAAGGAATGTTCTGAGGAGAGGATGACTAATGTAATGTGTTTCGGTAGAATCCTGGGAAGGGCTACGGAATATTCGTGTGCCGGCTCGGTATCGGGGATATTGTGAAATCATCTGTGTTGTGAAATCATCCTCTATATAACCTGAGGGCGGACAAAGTGACGGGAGCTAATATGCCAGACTAACAACCGAGGAACAAGTGCGACTCTACTTCTGTACGGTTCATCGGCTGCTTGCACAGCTATTCTTTTTGGATTCATCGTTGACTTACTCTCATTTTTGTATTATCTTCAAATACATCTTTTCAATTAAGACCTAATTGCTTTGCCTCATTATCTACTGGAATATTGACAAGCGTCAATAATACTACAACGTTACAATGTTAAAATGTTAGCGTGATGCTAATCAAACGGGGATTAATGCGGATTAAACAAAAATCGCCTTTACGGCTCTGGCACGCGGGACAAAGTAAGGTCATTCTGTCTTAACGTCTTTGGCACTTATATGTTAACACTCGCATGACTGAAGTCAGGGCGGCTGTGGATCAGGGGTAGAGTGGCCGGTTCCCGGTTCGATCCCTGTGGGCTCCCCCAGAGTTTTTTTTCCAACAATGTATTTATTTTCCTTTTTCCACACAAATGACAATACAAATATACAAAAAAACAACAATGAACATTACAAGACAATTACTGATATAAAGAAAACAAAACAACAATAACCAAAAAAAGAAAAACAACAACAGCACTACTCCTCTTCAGCTTCATCCAAATTACTCATACAAAGAAAACAAAACAACAAAAAAAGAAAAACGGCAGCACTACTCCATCCATTAAACGTGACAAACAGCACTACTCCATCCATTAAATGTGACAAATTATTGTTCTTAATGTACCTTATAAAACGGCCCCACACCTCCTGAAACATTTCTTGTTTGTCCTTAAGAATGTATGTAATCTTTTCCAAAGGTAAACATAAAGACAATTCCCTGAACCACTGTGTAATACTTGGTTTGTCTGGCCTCTTCCAGGTCAATGCTATCACTCTCTTAGCTTGTAAAAGACATATCTATAAACATTTGTTCATTACGCTTTATCTTGTGTCCCTCTGGATATAGGCCGAACAGGAAGAACTTTGGTTCTGGTACAATATTTATTGACAAAATCTTCTGTATTTCCTGCCCAACCTTCCCCCAAAACTCCATCAATTTTGGACAGGACCATAGACAGTGGAACAATGTGCCTCTATCTTCACCGCATCTGGTGCATACATCCGGAATATTACAATTATACTTATTAAGTTGAACTGGTGTGGCTCCCCCAGAGTTAGTGTGGAAGTGTCCTTGAGCAAGACTCAACCCCTAATTGCTTCCGATGTGCAGGTTGGTGCCTTGCATGGTTTCCTCTGTCATTCATGGTGTGTGAATGTAGGCTAATGCACAATCCATGTAAAGCACCTTGGATAAAAGGCGCTATATTAATGCACCATTTACCATTTAAAGGTATATTCAGTGATTTAATGTAATTCAAATATCACTTATTTTTTTGTTTTGTTGTGATAATCCTCCCTACTATAGTCTGTGCTGACTCCCTGTCCCCAGTTAAAACACCCCCAGCGCCCAAGACGAAGTTATTTGTCCTTTCTATTAGTAACGCCCGATGCCCAGGACAAAGTATTGTCCAAAAGACGAAGTTTATTGATATGAGAATGGATCGCATGGCTCCACAGCCTGGGAGCGCCTGTTGGGCAATCCTCAATGTTGCGCAAGAATGAGACGTCATCGAAAAACCCTGTTTAGTCGACGAAAACGAAAATCTTAAAACATTAATAACTATGATCTAAATCATCCCGTCTAATTATGAAAAAAGATCCTGTGCTTGACGGCCCTCCGCAGTCCAGTCGCTAGTCGCGATAGATTTATTCTTACCTCCCGTTGTTGTCGATCACCTTTAGAGTGGTGTGGCTATTGTTAGCTGCTACACACACATTCACAACAACATCCGGTCCGTCCGGAAAAGGGGTCCGTGTTTATAAATCGAATGGGCGCTATAATGTAATGGATTAAATAACCCCGGGCAATTAAAGTATTTTAACCCCTGGGGTCAAAAAGCCTTATAGGTTTTGTTTTTGGCTATAGGTGGCCCAGCCTTCATCCAATCAGGATAGAGAGGGGCCTTCCGAGAGGGGCCTTCCGCCAATCATGGTCGAGCAGGGGTGCGCAATCAGAGCGCACAAAGGTGGTCATGCCGGCTTTTTGATGCGTATGCCGTGGTACATAGCCTATACTGATTTTGAGAGTGACGTAATGACGATATGTATCAATGCCGGGGTATAGAGCGTCGCAGTCCCGCCCCCTACCATGGCCCAGGAAATGATTCTCCGTTCATTTTGCTCATAGACATTTCAGAAAGTATTTATTTAAAGACGTTTACGCCGCACAAAGCCAACTCGAGTCGTGACAAATCATGACAACAAACACAATTTTTTGGGCCGAACAAATAATTAGAAAGAAGAAAAAAACGGCAGGTTACAACACTTTTTTTGTTGTTTTTCTTCTTTGTAATTATTTGTTTGGTCCAAAATATTGTTTGTGTTGTCATGAGTTGTCACGACTCGAGTTGGCTTTGTCCGCGGCGTAACCGTCTTTAAATAAATACTTTTTGAAATGTCTATGGGAAAAATGCATTGGGATTCATTTCCTGGGCCATGGTAGGGGGCATAACTGGCTCTCAATGGTGACGTAATAAAGATATGTATCAATGCCGGGGTATAACTGGGCCTCAATGGTGACGCAATAAAGATATGTTTCAGTGTCGGGTGGATTAAAGGTAATGTCTCTATGTATACATGTATGTAATCTGAAACATACCTTTATTACGTCACCATCGAAAGCCAGTTATATCCCGGCATTGATACATATCTTCATTACGTCACACTCAAAATCAGTATATATACCACGGCATACGCATAAAAAAACCCAAGAGACCACAATATGATACTTTTCAACTTACAACTTACATAGTGTGGCAGGAAGTGGAAACCCCAGGAAGCAGTGAAGGAAGCAGAAGCACACTGGAGGCACCAGGAGATCGTCGGGGTGGTCTGTCAAGGGCGACTGGGACTTGGACACTACAACACCAAGAGGTGGAGCAAATCTGACGCCAAAGGAAGGAGAGGACTTGTGGTGCAGAGAGTCCGAGAGACAGCAGAAGAAGACCGCTGTGTAAAGGCGACGGGGCTTGCAGTCCAAGGACAATGGATGCAGTGGGACAAAGCACAGGATCGTCCACTGTCCTGGAAGGAACTCTGGGGTACCGACCAGGGAAAGTTGTCCTTCCTCTTGCGGGCAGTGGCTGACCTCTTACCAACCCCAAACAACCTAAAGATCTGGGGGAAAGAAGAGGATCCGTCCTGTAAGCAGTGTGGAGCATCCCTCTGTACACTGAATCACATCTTAACGGGATGTCCCAAAGCACTGGGAGAAGGCCGATACAGGTGGAGACACGATAAGGTCCCTTGCAGAAGTGGCCAAATGGACGGAACTGCAGAGGGCCATGGCCAACAAACATCAGGCACCACCACCAGAAGTCGTCCAATTCCAGAGGCAAGGAGAGCTGCCAAGAAACCACCTTCCATTTTACACAGAGCTTCTGACTGGGAGATGCAAGTGGACCTGAAAAAGAAGCTTGTTTTTCCAGAAGAGGTGGCTGTGACTTCTCTCAGACCAGACATGATCCTACTATCCAGGACCACAAAAACCATCTTGGTAGCAGAACTAACAGTGCCCTGGGAGGACAGACTAGGCATCTCTCACCAATTGAAGAAAGCCAAGTACCAGGATTTGATTGATGAGGCTCTTATCAAAGGATGGCACGCATCCCTATTCCCCATCGAAGTTGGCTGCCGTGGTGTCCCAGAAACATCAGTGTGCTACTTCTTGCAGAAGATCGGGTTGGATCCCAAGCAACTGAAGAAAGCCACTAGGGAGATAGCCACTGTAGCCGAGACAACATCAAGATGGATATGGCTGAAGAGAGCCCACAGTTGGAACCCTGCAGGATCCTAGCCCCACTGACAGCCAGTCAAGAAGCAGAAAGTATGCGGCCAGGTTCAGACCTGGCTCAGGGAGTAGGACGCCCCTGCCATGCATAGTCCCGAGTCCAGCTGCAGGGAGCGGCAGGGAGACGTCCCTGACTGTGGGCCCCACCATCCGGAGATGTTCTGGGATGAAAGGGGCGAAACATCAAGGAAGGATGGCTCCCAGCTGATGACCCTGACAGCTGGTACTCGTAACGCTCAGATCATCCATCCACCGAGGATTACCAAAGAGGAGGATCTTGCAACTCCTGTAAGTAGCTCTAGCAGATTCTGCTTGTAGCAAAGCATCTTCAATGTTTACTTCACCTATACAGCCACCAGGATGGGACTATACAGCCACCAGGATGGGACTATACAGCCACCAGGATGGGACTATACAGCCACCAGGATGAGACTATACAGACACCAGGATGAGAGTATACAGCCACCAGAAGACTCACAAATAGGAGAAGATGGTCATCATCGGACACCATGGACAACCACAACCAAGCAAGAAAGTGTGTGTGTGTGTGGGGGGGGGGGGGGGTGGGGGGGGGGTGGGGGGGGAAGACAATTTGGAGCCACTTTTTCAGCGAATTCAAATCCTCCATCGTTGAACTTGAAAAAACGGGGAAAAAAAGAAAAAACAACTGCCATTATAATAATAATAGCTCAAATTTATATAGCGCTTTTCTAAATACCCAAAGCTCTTTACATAGGAACAATAGGAACAGACTTTATTAAGAAAAAACAAAGCAAAACATAACAGTTACAACAGTACAGGGTTAAAAAGATAAAAAGATAAACGAGGGAAGGGGGAGACATCCTATCCAGACCTCAGCTGGGGAAAGCTATCCTGAAGAGGTGGGTTTTGAGTGAGGTTTTGAATGAGAGGAGAGGGAGCAGCTCTGAAATGGTTGGGGAGTTCATTCCAGAGGTTGGGGGCCGAAACATAGAAGGCCCTGTCCCCCCAGGTGCCTTGCGGACCTTCTGGAGGTTGGCTTCACTGGACCTGAGGGAGTGGAGGGGGACATATGGTTCAAGAAGATCGGAAAGGTAGGGGGGAGCCAGGTTATTGAGAGCTTTGTAGGTGGTGAGCAGGATTTTGTAGTGCATTTTTTGTTTGACGGGAAGCCAGTGTAGGTCGTGGAGGACGGGTGTAATGTGGTCTCTGGAGCGTGTACTGGTGAGCAGGCGGGCAGCGGAGTTTTGCACGTGTTGTAGTTTGTTGAGGACTTGAATGCGTGGATGAGGGTTTCGGCAGCAGGGAAAGACAGAGAGGGCCGGAGGCGGGCGATATTCCTGAGGTGGAAGAAGGCGGTTTTGGTGATCTGGTTTATGTGGGGGAGGAATGAGAGGGTGGAGTCATATGTGACACCAAGGTTACAGATGTGGGGGGAGGTTGTAACAGTGGAGCCATCGATGTTGAGGGTGAAGTTCTGGGTGGAGCTGGTGCGAGAGTTAGGGACGATGACAATAATAGTAATAATAATAATCTTTATTGTCCCGAAGGATATTCATCTTCACAGGTCTGTTCAACACCAACAACAAAAACAACACATAGCACAGAAAAACATAACACCAAGACAAACAAAAACATGAGTTCCCCACTGTATACAGAACCATCCTATCGGCGGGGCAGTTTGTTAAATGCCGCGATGGCTGAGGGGCTGGGTCTACAATATTGTAGCCCCCAGCCAAGACCCAGCCCGCAACAGCCCTGCCAATCGGGCTCAGCCCTATTGGCACGACAGGTTGTGCGTTGGTCTGGCGAGTGGGAGGCCCGGGTTCAATCCCCGCTTTCTGCGCAATGCTACATTAGCATTGAAAAATAGCAGATCTACAAGCTCATAGCACGCCGCCGAGTGGCGCGCTACGAGCTTGTAGGTCTGCTATTTTTGAAAAATCGAAGAACGACTGACATAGAAACATAGCTTTTTCAGAAAACTGGCAGGATGTAGAAGACATTTTTAGAATCTGATCTCAGGTCAAAATGGGTGGAGTCCACTCCCGTGGGGGGAGGAAGGGTGGCAGGGGTCATTATGACCCAAAACCAACAGGCAGAGATGATATATAAATTCATATTTAGAAAATGTTTCTGATGAAAAAAAAATAAAGTTGATTCAAATATTTAGGAAAGGTCATGCAATGGGAACCTTCTGAGAGCTTCACGGGCAAATATAATTAACTTAAATCTCAGAATGGGTCAAAAAGACCTGACAGACACTCTCTAGTACTCTAGTGTTCTACTCTAGTGTTAACCCCTCACTCGACGTACGTCCCAGTAGCTACCCACGATTACTGTCACAATATAAAACACTGTTACTGAACACACACTATAGCAATGATTACTGTCACAATATAGAGCTATTTAACACCGTTACTGAACACACACTATAATGATTACTGTCACAATATAGAGCTATTTAACACTGTTACTGAACAGTCAATAGCAGAGGTGACCACACTTTTTGAGTGGTGTAAACCACTCCTACAACTGGCTTTGTTAGTTTACGTGTCTGTTCGTACCAAATTAGTTTACGTGTCTGTTCGTACCAAAAAATGAGCATCGTTGCTATGGTCACCCAGTTCACACAGGTGTGATTTCATTACGTCAGACCACAGTTGATCAGTCTATATAAGACCTTACATCACCAGTTCACACGGGTGTGATTTTTTGACTTGAGAGCTACTTTCAAAATGACCAGCTCAACGAGATCTACCCACCAAAAAATGATGATTCCATTGCTGAAACTAGTTTAACAATGTACCTGAGGGGGCTTTGGAATAGCAGTGCTGGCATTACAGGTACATAGAAGACAAACGCACTTGGAAAGGGAAATAGAGGAAACATGGGAAAATGGAATTGATCGTTTTTTTTTGTATATAACTTTGAAATACTACAGTAGTGACATTTGTGCACAACATTCTTAAAACAAAATATTGCATTGCTGGTTTGAGCTGACAGACATTTTTTATGTTAATCAAGTCACCAATTGTTTTTTTTCATATATTTTAATTATATATTTTTGTAGGGCATGTGGTCTACCTGCACAGCCTTTGTGATCTACTGGTAGATCACGATCTACCTTTTGGGCATCCCTGCTCTATAGCAATGATTACTGTCACAATATAGAGCTATGTAACACTGTTACTGAACACACTCTATAGCAATGATTACTGTCACAATATAGAGCTATTTAACACTGTTACTGAACACGCTCTATAGCAACGATTACTGTCACAATAGAGCTATTTAACACTGTTACTGAACACACTCTATAGCAATGATTACTGTCACAATATAGAGCTATTTAACACTGTTACTGAACACACTCTATAGCAATGATTACTGTCACAATATAGAGCTATTTAACACTGTTACTGAACACACTCTATAGCAATGATTACTGTCACAATATAGAGCTATTTAACACTGTTACTGAACACGCTCTATAGCAATGATTACTGTCACAATATAGAGCTATTTAACACTGTTACTGAACACACTCTATAGCAATGATTACTGTCACAATATAGAGCTATTTAACACTGTTACTGATCTATAGCAATGATTACTGTCACAATATAGCTATTTAACACTTATTTTAATGAACAAAAAAATGTAATAAAGTCAAGGAGACCTTAATTTAGAAAAAAACTGCCATTCATTAAACTCATAGAACAATGCAATATGCAACCACCAGGTGGCACTGTGGCTCTGGGGGTAGAGAGGGGGTCAGAGTGTCCTTGAGCAAGACAGACAGCAAGGAGCATGGTGTTTGTGTGTGTGCTTGTGCACGTGTGTGCGCGCCCGTGCGTGCGCGCGTGTGCGTGTTTTCCCATCGGAGAAGTAGTAGAACCTGTTTGGTTCACAATGTATCCTGAGGGAAAGAGAGAGAGAGACAGAGACAGAGACAGAGACAGAGCGTGCGTGCGTGCGTGCGTGCGTGCGTTCGATATTAAAATGACATGCAGTTAAACCCACGACACACATGATAGAATAAAAGACGACACACAAACACACGGTTTGTCATTAAAATGAACAGATTTTAAAACCACTGATGCTTCATTGACATAGTTACTCCTCAGCAGCAGACTGCACACAATAATCATTATTATTATTATTATTGATTTCCCCCTGTGTGATAATAAAGGTATCTATCTATCTATCTATCTATCTATCTATCTATCTATCTATCTACCTACCTACCTACCTATCTATAATGTGACAAACATCTCAGTTGGGAATGAAACTCTTCACGTCATTAATGTCAACATTTTCACACATGGTTTATCAAAACATCGATAGGCCTCTACGTATACGTTACGTATGGCTGGAAAACACAGGATATTCTTTAAAATCTCCAAAGTAACTACTAACCAAAGTAAAAGTACAAGTTTTGGCTCCGAGATGTAGTGGAGTAGAAGTGAAAGTACTGGACATTGGAAATACTCAATTAAAGACAGAACAGAACTAGAGTCAGTTACAGTGCAGTCTGTCCGTCTCACAGGGCAGAGCCGTCAGCAAATAGACAATAACAATTATTTATCATAAAAACAAACAAACCTATCGGGAGGATTTGAGCAGATTCTCTGAGACAGATCTACAAGACCACAATAGGCCTATCTCACAGCCACCTTTTCCACGCCCCCTTCCGGTAGCTAGTGGTGTCATTTAACATTAGCATTTACACGTTTTTTTTCTCTGGAGAATCTAAGTACATTTCCTAATGTAAAAAACTAGCTCCGAAAGGGGGCGTGGAAATTCTGTGAGATAGGCCTATAATGAGGGGCGTGGCTTCACCCTGGATCTACAAGACCACAATAATGAGGGGTGTGGCTTCACCCTGGATCTACAAGACCACAATAATGAGGGGCGTGGCTTCACCGTGGATCTCTGAGGTAATTTTGATGATGTCATTGAGGAACCAATGAAATGGCACAATGATTCAATTGGGGAGGGAAAAAAGGGGGTAAAAAGTAATTGGCTGAATGTATAGAAATAAAGTAGACCTATCTGACACACCTTTAGATCTCATGGAAGCCACACCTCCTCCGTTAGTATCTCGTTTCATTTCATCTCTTCATCCTTCTGCTCATTCCATCATGCTCGTTTAAGCACGTCTAGATGATCGTTTCAACCAATCAGATTGATTAGGAAATGTACGTCATCTTGTCCCTAACACAAACATTAAACCCCATTAACACATTCATTGCCCGGGGTTATTTAATCCAAAAGGTATGATTAAATCTACCACTACTAGCGACTGGACAGCAGGGGGACGTCTAACACAGGATGATTCATTTTCGATGACGTCCCACTGTTGAGCAACATCGAATGTTGTGCAACAAATGTTGTGTTCACGGTGCTCCCCGAGTGGAATAGTAAGAGAGTGGCGACACGCTTTGATCTCGCCGCAAAGCGGGGGGTGCCTATGGGCTATAGTTCCAAACATTGGAACTATCCCATTGAGACAAAGCGGGTGCCTATGGGCTATAGTTCCAAACATTGGAACTATCCCATTGAGACAAAGCGGGGTGCCTATGGGCTATAGTTCCAAACATTGGAACTATCCCATTGAGACAAAGCGGAGTGCTATGGGCTATAGTTCCAAACATTGGAACTATCCCATTGAGACAAAGCAGGGTGCTATGGGCTATAGTTGCAAACATTGGAACTATCCAATTGAGGCAAAGCGGGGTGCTATGGGCTATAGTTGCAAACATTGGAACTATCCCATTGAGACAAAGCGGGGTGCTATGGGCTATAGTTCCAAACATTGGAACTATCCCATTGAGACAAAGCAGGGTGCTATGGGCTATAGTTCCAAACATTGGAACTATCCCATTGAGACAAAGCAGGGTGCTATGGGCTATAGTTCCAAACATTGGAACTATCCCATTGAGATAGAATGAGCACTGCTGCATTACAATGGGAGTCAACGCTATAGTGTGGCCACTCTCTTACTATTCCACTGGGGGGCGCTCCGCTCCGTCTTTCACTAAATCTACTTAGTATTGAGTCTTCTGCTAGCTGATGATGAAGACTCTGGGTCCGTCCTCCCTCATGGGAGGAAGACTCTCCATCACGATGTTGTCAATCAGTCCGTCTTTATCTTCTCTTTTACTCCCTCTTCCTCCTCCTCCTCTTCCTCCATCTTCTCCAACACCTCCTTGTTAAACATAGAACAGTCCATTACACAGAACTCATCACTCATTCATTGTATTTAATCTCTGAAAGTAACTATGAGCTATGAGCTATGAACCCATTTCGACCTGAGGCCGATTTAAAAAAAAAGTCTTCTAAGTTCTCAGTTTTCTGAAAAACCTGTCAGTGGTTGGTGCTCAACCTTTTTCATGTCAAGGACCCCCAGAATTATCTGTATTTGGCCGCCGACACCCATCTGAAAATATGTTGTTCCAGAGACCCCCCCAGGAGCAAAGATGACTGAGGGAGTTCCAGGGGGTCCCCAGTTAAATGATAGTTTGGAACCAAATGGACCCTTATGGGTCTGGTTCCATTTGTACACTCTCAGAGTTAAATTAACATTGATTTTACAATATAAATTGGGGGTTCCCAGAGATATAAATGCCATTAAATGGGGGTCCGTAGACTAATGCATGTCAAACTGGGGGTCCTTGAAATTAAACGGGTTGAGAATCACTGCTAGAGCCGTAAACATTCTAATGGGGGTCCACGGGGTGATAAGTGTCGATTTGGAGGTCCTTGATGTGGTTGAAAAATAAATCTATCAAATCAAACCTTCAGCAACTCCGCCTCCTCCTCCTATAGCCCCGGTCCCGCCTCCTTCCTCTGTTGGCCCCTCCCTCTTCACCGGCTGACTCAGCTGATTGGTCAGCTGGTACATGGTCACCTGCGAGCCAATCAATCAATCAATCAATCAATCAAACACTTGGTCTAAAAGGAATGGCACCAAAAAAAAGTCCTTGTTGTCTTGTTTCCATTCGGGCCCTATTATATGTATTCAATTCATAAAACATGAAATAAACAAAATTCAATATCATCCCAACATATAAAACACTAGCTGTTTGTAGGCTACAGAGTTCAGTGGGTTTTCTGTGGTCTGGGCCAGAGCCATCTAATAGAAGAGTTGCAACATTGAGGGGTCAGAAAACAGCCTGTGGTCACATGGTTCATGTACTCACGCGGTGAGCCCATAGACTGCAATGCATTCAGTAAACTTCCGCTTGTCCCCATTCAATACTTCCGGTTATCCCCTTTCAATAGAAGTCTATGTAGGAGAGCCTCCATTGGACTGAAGCCCCATGAAGTGACCAATAGAAGTCTATGTAGGAGAGCCTCCATTGGACTGAAGCCCCATGAAGTGACCAATAGAAGTCTATGTAGGAGAGCCTCCATTGGACTGAAGCCCCATGAAGTGACCAATAGAAGTCTATGTAGGAGAGCCTCCATTGGACTGAAGCCCCATGAAGTGAACCAATAGAAGTCTATGTAGGAGAGTGTAGTCTTGGGGGGACCAAGAAATTGAATTTAACATTATGCCAATGTGTACCAATGCAACACCCCCCCCCCCCCCCCCCCCCCCAAGCCGGTTCCTCTTGAGTGAGTAAAATTGAGAGAAACAAAGCAACAGGGGGAGGGTGACATCCCTCTTGGCACTAACTCACTGGTTCACCACACACACCAGTTTGATGTTTACACTGACTAAGCAATCAGGACGACGTCAACCTCCCAGCGACCCCTTTTGCCTTTTTAAGTGCTTAAGCAGGAGATAGGCTGGCACGCAACAAACCGTTCAACCAAGAAACAGACTCTGTGTCGCCACGCCAATCAACACGCAAACAGACCTGCGTGGAAAATTACAACACGCAGACACACTGACATGCGCCTGCCTTAAACGATTCTGGGCTGCAAACACCCACGCTATAAATGAATGTGTAGGACACCTGTCCATTACTGTTTCTCCTCTTTGTTTTATCCATGTTCTAACCACTGCGTTGAGACCAGAGTGAACATGTCCGTCAAATGAGAGGAAATGTGTGTGCGTTGGTGCGCACGTGTGTGTGTGTGTGTGTGCGCGCACATCTGTGTACTAACACTTGAAAGAGGAGAGGGCTTAGAGATTGGGCCAGCGATAAGGAAAGAGTGATAGGTGCACAGGACAGCGTTTTCCCCTCTTCCTGTGTGCCATAAAAACTGTTAAAGCAATTCTGCTAAATCCCCAACAAAAACTAGTTCAAACTAGATTTGGGTAAGACAAAGGACAACGCCTAATTTAGTTTGAGACCTTTCCAATATAACGAAGTGTCACCCAAGACACTGTGCTCATTTGGTGCTTCTTTCTACCCGGGACGCCGGCTGCCTCACATCAGCCGGTGGGCTCTTACAACTGCACTGCCGTGGAAACCACATCAGGACTTGGAGCGAGTCCCGTTTTGCTAACCACTTGTGGGTTTCCATATGAAACAAATTGATCGACTTTTATACTTTATACTTTAACTAAAGAAGGACGAGTAAAGATACACTCGCGTGCAGCGCTGGAAACTAATTTGTCAACTTTACCCTGGTATCCAGTTTCCGAGCGCCGTTGAGGTTTTATCATCAAAGAGGTGGGTCAAAGATGTATTGAGACATTCGAGCTCCCAGAACGACATTCGTTTGATACAAATAGTGTTCAGAACTAATTATAGGGTGAGCTACCTTTTGATTTAGTTTTGTCATTTCAATCTTAAAGTGACGCCAACCATAGAGCCTCTCCTCGCGAGAAGATCATTATTTTTCCCTCTTATGTCTTCTTTCTAAAACTACTTTCTATGTTTGCATTGTGCTTGTAAATTGAACGGAGCTATAGTTGAAATTGTTGCTTGAGTAAGACTGGACTTTATAACGTTTGCCCTTGGCTATTTCGCACAACTCATGTGCGAACTAGCCAGGAGTAACTACCACAGTCTATCAAATAATAACTTTTCAACGTGCATGGTTAAATCCTTATGGCTCATGTCCAAATTGAATTAACCGTGACGCGCCCGCTCTGCTATGTTATTATTTTGAATGAATGATTGCACACGACCAGGTGCAAGTACTTTGTAAACAGTATTTCGATATAATAAATATCTCATTTTGCTGGTACAATCTAAACAAATCTCCGGATTATTCTTTGATTCCGTCTGTGTGTATTTGATTTGTTTTTACATTGAGGGGAACTGTAACCAGTATTTATTCATACCGGTTTCAAGAACTCACGTCTTCAGATAGACGTTTTTATGATAAGATACACAGTATGTGCATAGTTTCAAATCGCTTCATTCCGAGTGGAAACTATATATATATTGACAGGCTAATTGACTCACGTCTTCAGTGGACGTTAATGA
The DNA here is from genome assembly GCF_951216825.1 of Electrona antarctica. Taxonomy (NCBI): domain Eukaryota; kingdom Metazoa; phylum Chordata; class Actinopteri; order Myctophiformes; family Myctophidae; genus Electrona; species Electrona antarctica. The sequence goes on from NC_136790.1 coordinate 55,969,270, forward strand.
GATGCAAGTAGATAGGAATTGAATGTGTGTTTGATTCGCTGGCGAGTCAGGGTTACATTTAATTTCTGGCTAATTGACATCATAATCAGCCTAATAATTACTACAAGAGCCTCCATTGGACTGAAGCCCCATGAAGTGAACCAATAGAAGTCTATGTAGGAGAGCCTCCATTGGACTGAAGCCCCATGAAGTTAGCCTGGCTAATAAGCCAGACTAATATCACACAACACTGTCACGGTATATTAGTCTGGGCTGGCTCCACTTGGATTTCATTTCCCGGGGGGCGGGTTCAAACATTTTCTCTTTGACGCAATTGGTCAGAGCTACTGTCATTCAAAAGTCTCAAGCATTGAACGTCACTGTACCAAAGCCCGCCCATATTGCATACCGTGTCCCGATTGGTCCGACCTGTTCTCGGTTGTAGGAAAGAGGCGTGCTACTGAGCCTCGCCAGACCGTAATCCGCTGGTAGGCAATTTCTTTTTGCCAACGGCTGATTCGGTCTGGTTTATTAACCAGGCTACCATGAAGTGACCAATAGAAGTCTATGTAGAGGAGCCTCTATTGGACTGAAGCCCCATGAAGTGAACCAATAGAAGTCTATGTAGAGGAGCCTCCATTGGACTGAAGCCCCATGAAGTGAACCAATAGAAGTCTATGTAGGAGAGCCTCCATTGGACTGAAGCCCCATGAAGTGAACCAATAGAAGTCTATGTAGAAGAGCCTCCATTGGACTGAAGCCCCATGAAGTGAACCAGAAGTCTATGTAGGAGAGCCTCCATTGGACTGAAGCCCCATGAGGTGAACAGAGTTTGCGTAACTCTGTCTTACTCTATGGCTCTGGTCTGGGGTTTTCTCTGGTCTGGGGTTTTCTGGCTCAAACCAGTGCTCTGATTTTCCTGTGGACTGAGGTAAGACAAATCCCATATTATGACACAGGAATCTGCCAGCAGATGTCACTGTTTTCACTTGTTTTGCCCGTTTTCATTGCAGCTCAAAGGGCTTCAGAATACACAAAGAAAGACCACAGAAAATCCACTGAATGTTAAACTTTTTTTTTTGTGAAATTGAGCTTAGACAACCTAAAAGACAAAAAAATGCATTTTTAATGTCCCGATCCATTTAAGAGTCACTGAGTTCCATTGTTAAATGAATTGGGGCCTGTACGGAGGCCACGCCCACCCTCATGACATCATCATCATCATTAATTACCTGCAGCTCTTTGAAGAGGTGCAGCATGGCCACGCCCACAATGATGACCAGGAAGCTGGCGAGCGCTCCGACCACGTCCCGACCCGCCATGGAGCGCCACTCCTGGAAACAATTATAATAATTAACTAAAACTAAACTAAAACAATTATAATAATTAACCTAAACTAACAACCCGCCATGGAGCGCCACTCCTGGAGACAATTATAATAATTAACTAAAACTAAACTAAAACAATTATAATAATTAACCTAAACTAACGACCCGCCATGGAGCGCCACTCCTGGAGACAATTATAATAATTAACTAAAACTAAACTAAAACAATTATAATAATTAACCTAAACTAACGACCCGCCATGGAGCGCCACTCCTGGAGACAATTATAATAATTAACTAAAACTAAACTAAAACAATTATAATAATTAACCTAAACTAACGACCCGCCATGGAGCGCCACTCCTGGAAACAATTATAATAATTAACTAAAACTAAACTAAAACAATTATAATAATTAACCTAAACTAACGACCCGCCATGGAGCGCCACTCCTGGAGACAATTATAATAATTAACTAAAACTAAACTAAAACAATTATAATAATTAACCTAAACTAACGACCCGCCATGGAGCGCCACTCCTGGAAACAATTACTAAAACTAAACTGAACAATTATAATAATTAACTAAAACGTTTCTTCCAAAGGGGGAGTTTTTCGTTACCACTGCTTGCTCTGTTTGCAAACACCGACAGAGCTTTGTCGCTCTACATGTAAAGTGTCTCGAGACAACTTGTTGTGATTTGACACTTTAATGAAATTGAATTTGAATTGAATAAAACTAACCTGCAAAAAAACATGTTCATTAAAGTATCACTTTGCCACTTTTCAACTTCATATAATAGGTCCTCACAAAAACTAAAACTAAGCGTCACAAAAATAAAAATTAACTAGCTCTCTGAACACGACCCACTCTGAACACGAACTAAAACTAACTAAATTCGAAAAAAATAAGTCAAAACTACCTAAAACTAAACTATAATGAAAAATCCAATTTAAAGTATAACATAATGCAATCTAACCTGGAACAGCACAACAGACATTCATTCATTCATTCATTCTCACCTGGAACAGCACCACAGACATCCATTCATTCATTCATTCTCACCTGGAACAGCACCACAGACGTGAGCAGCACGACCGACGTGAAACACACGTAGTACACCGGATACACCAGCAGGGTGTTGAAGGTGTCAAGAGCCTTGTTCAGGTAGTGGACCTATATGTGTAGGAATGAGAGAGAGACATAGAGAGAGAGAGAGAGACCATCACAATGTGAGACCAAGCGAGACAGACAGACACATATGATTATTTCTTCCTGTTGATTCTTGTTAAATGGTAAATGGTAAATGGTGCATTTATATAGCGCCTTTATCCAAGGAGCTTTACATAGATTGTGCATCAATTCACCCATTCACACACACATTCATACACCGATGGCGGCAGAAACCATGCAAGGCACTAGCCAGCACATCGGGAGCAATTTGGGGTTCAGTGTCTTGCTCAAGGACACTTCGACACTAACTCTGGGGGAGCCCAGGTTCGAACAGGCAACCTTGCGGTTACCATCCAGCCACTCTACCCCTGAGCCACCGCCGTTAACATGTGCACTCTTACTAGTCATCTTGCTGCCCAGAGTGTTAGCATGCTGGTATTGCTATAGCATTGCCGCCCGTCCAGGCCCACTATGCGGAGCTTGTTGTCCTTCCGGGTTAAACAGGAAGGTGGGGGCCTCCGGAAAGGGAACACCACCACTGGCATTAGCCCACAGCCTTTAGCTAGCAGTACAACCAGCTACATTAGCCCACAGCCTTTAGCTAGCAGTACAACCAGCTACATTAGCCCACAGCCTTTAGCTAGCAGTACAACCAGCTACATTAGCCCACAGTCTTTAGCTAGCAGTACAACCAGCTACATTAGCCCACAGCCTTTAGCTAGCAGTACAACCAGGTACATTAACCCACAGCCTTTAGCTAGCAGAACAACCAGCTACATTAACCCACAGCCTTTAGCTAGCAGTACAACCAGGTACATTAACCCACAGCCTTTAGCTAGCAGTACAACCAGCTACATTAGCCCACAGCCTTTAGCTAGCAGTACAACCAGCTACATTAACCCACAGCCTTTAGCTAGCAGAACAACCAGCTACATTAGCCCACAGCCTTTAGCTAGCAGTACAACCAGCTACATTAGCCCACAGCCTTTAGCTAGCAGTACAACCAGCTACATTAGCCCACAGCCTTTAGCTAGCAGAACAACCAGCTACATTAGCCCACAGCCTTTAGCTAGGAGTACAACCAGCTACATTAGCCCACAGCCTTTAGCTAGCAGTACAACCAGCTACCATGGACAGCTCTCTAACCTTTGGAGATGCGGCGCTTTGAAAATCGAGTTATAATGGAGGCTCAACGGAGCTTTAGAAATCGCATCGCTGCTGGTGAAGGAGGAGGTCTAAACTACCCGGAGCAATGCTAAAAGGTAAACAAACGGTCGGCACGTTCGTATATGGATTAAACGGTTCACATCACACACCTGTGTCACTATGGAGGCGATGAGCGTGAGCAGCAGGATCCATGTGAGAGGACGACCAATCACTGAGCTGTCTGACACCACTGGGAGAGAGACATAGAGAGACACAGAGAGAGAGAGAGAGAGAGAGAGAGACCACACAAAACCAAGTTATTAATGATTTTTCTGCTTATTCTTTAAGTCACTTGGGAGGATAAGAGTGTCTGATAAATGCTTAAACACTATAGAGATATAGATTATATCTCCACTGGGAGGAGACCCCGGGGCAGACCAAGGACCAGATGGATTATATCTCCACTGGGAGGAGACCCCCGGGGCAGACCAAGGACCAGATTGATTATATCTCCACTGGGAGGAGACCCCGGGGCAGACCAAGGACCAGATGGAGGAAACACGTGGACTCACTGGCCTTGGAACGTCTCGGGATCCCCCAGGAGGAAGTCACTAGGTAAGGTAAGGTACATTGTATTCACAGTATAAAGCGCCTTTCAAAACAAATGTCACAAGGTGCTGTACGATAAATACAAAGTTTTTAGCAGCTTTTTGAAGGTATGGACAGATTCTGACCCTCCTCAGGGAAAGGGGTAGTTAATTCCATAAGGTAGGGGCTACGAACGCAAACGCTCTATCGCCTTTAGTTCTTCATTTCGTTGTAGGAACTTTAAGAAGGTCTTTACCTTGTTTTGGGGGATAATAATTCAGTTATATACACTAATGTTGCTCTGGAGGAGAGGGAAGTCTGGAGCTCTCTGGTGGAGCTGTTGCCCCCGCGACCCGACCACGGATAAGCGGTTGAAGGTGCAGTGGACTTTACCTGTGTGAATGGCCAGGCCCTGTACTGTACTGTACCTGTGTGTATGGCGATGCCCAGGCCCTGTACTGTACTGTACCTGTGTGTATGGCGATGCCCAGGCCCTGGTACTGTACTCTACTGTACTGTACCTGTGTGTATGGCGATGCCCAGGCCCTTGGCGGACGACACGGTGAAGGCTCCCAGCAGAGAGCAGATCCCGACGTAGACCAGGATGTTGGATCCTCCGAACCGAGGAGACACGAAGAGAACGAGGACCGCACAGGAGAGGAGGAGGAGACTGGCGTACACCAGGAACCCTACACGCACACGCGCACACACACACACACACACACACACACACACACACACACACACACACACACACACACACACACACACACACACACACACACACACACACACACACACACACACACACACACACACACACACACACACACACACAGTATGAGCACCGCACAGCAGAGGAGGAGGAGGCTGGCGTACACCAGGAACCCTGCAGACGGATGGACAAACCTATCTTTATAATAATAGGTCCTCACTAGTGCAAATGCATATATTTTCCGTCCGTCCGTCCGTCTGCTCTATGGGGGCCGTGCACAAAAGATCCTGGTGCTGGGGGTGACAAAGGCATTGCCTAGCAACCGGCCCAATGTTAAAAGTAGATTTTTGGGAAACCGTTTTAATATTTGGTGTGAAGCTTTATGTAAGTAGATATCTCGTACTTGGCAGACAACAAGTGTAGAGGGAAAGTGCGAAATATCTTGCACTTAGCAGAGAAAGAATTAACCCATTTAGACCTGAGGCCGATGAAAAAACAATGTTTTCTGTGTCAGTCTTTCTCAATGTCAAGGATTTGAGTTAAAAACGTTCACTCTGAAAGAATATATATTCAAAGATTTGAGCCACATCTTGTAGATCTGCTATTTTTCAATAGCTTTAAAGTATGACATATTGCTTAAAACACCAAAAGGGGTTCCCTGCCCAGGGTCCATATATGGAGCTGGCCTGTTCTGACATCACAGGTATGTTCTGATATCTGCATAGACTCCATATTTGGGCATGCCTGACACAGAACTCCATACATGGGCATAGGGCTGGCCTGTTCTGACATCACAACACTCCATATCTGGGCATACCTGACACAGAACTCCATACATGGGCATAGAGCTGGCCTGTTCTAATATCACAACACTCCATATTTGGGCATGCCTGACACAGAACTCCATAATCGTCGGGAACTCAATTTTTGAGGTTTTTGATTTTTTTTCTTGCATAAATCACCCTTTACGTCCGTGTGTTGTTTCATAAATCAGTGCTATTGAACACCGTTTACGTCTGTGTGTTGTTTCATAAATCAGTGCTATTGAACACCCTTTACGTCTGTGTGTTGTTTCATAAATCAGTGCTATTGAACACCCTTTACGTCTGTGTGTCGTTTCATAAATCAGTGCTATTGAACACCCTTTACGTCTGTGTGTTGTTTCATAAATCAGTGCTATTGAACACCCTTTACGTCTGTGTGTTGTTTCATAAATCAGTGCTATTGAACACCCTTTACGTCTGTGTGTTGTTTCATAAATCAGTGCTATTGAACACCCTTTATGTCTGTGTGTTGTTTCATAAATCAGTGCTATTGAACACCCTTTACGTCTGTGTGTGGTTTCATAAATCAGTGCTATTGAACACCCTTTACGTCTGTGTGTCGTTTCATAAATCAGTGCTATTGAACACCCTTTACGTCTGTGTGTTGTTTCATAAATCAGTGCTATTGAACACCCTTTACGTCTGTGTGTTGTTTCATAAATCAGTGCTATTGAACACCCTTTACGTCTGTGTGTTGTTTCATAAATCAGTGCTATTGAACACCCTTTACGTCTGTGTTCTTTCATAAATCAGTGCTATTGAACACCCTTTACGTCTCTGTGTTCTTTCATAAATCAGTGCTATTGAACACCCTTTACGTCTGTGTGTTGTTTCATAAATCAGTGCTATTGAACACCCTTTACGTCTGTGTGTTGTTTCATAAATCAGTGCTATTGAACACCCTGTACGTCTGTGTGTTGTTTCATAAATCAGTGCTATTGAACACCCTTTACGTCTGTGTGTTGTTTCATAAATCAGTGCTATTGAACACCCTTTACGTCTGTGAGTTGTTTCATAAATCAGTGCTATTGAACACCCTTTATGTCTGTGTGTTGTTTCATAAATCAGTGCTATTGAACACCCTTTACGACTGTGTTGTTTCAGAAATCAGTGCTATTGAACACCCTTTACGTCTGTGTGTTGTTTCATAAATCAATGCTATTGAACACCCTTTACGTCTGTGTGTTGTTTCATAAATCAGTGCTATTGAACGCCCTTTACATCTGTGTGTTGTTTCATAAATCAGTGCTATTGAACATCCTTTACGTCTATGTATTGTTTCATAAATCAGTGCTATTGAACACCTTTTACGTCTGTGTGTTGTTTCATAAATCAGTGCTATTGAACACCCTTTACGTCTGTGTGTTGTTTCATAAATCAGTGCTATTGAACACCCTTTACGTCTGTGTGTTGTTTCATAGATCAGTGCTATTGAACACCCTTTACGTCTGTGTGTTGTTTCATGAAGCAGTGCTATTGAACACCCTTTACGTCTGTGTGTTGTTTCATAAATCAGTGCTATTGAACACCCTTTACGTCTGTGTGTTGTTTCATAAATCAGTGCTATTGAACACCCTTTATGTCTGTGTTGTTTCGAAAATATTGAACCAATGGAAAGTAGTAAAAAGTGCTTTGGACAACTCCATTGGACCCTCAAAATGTCTGCTAAAGCAACTAACTCCACCACCTCTCCCCCTCTCACGGAAGTAATTGACAATATATAAAGTTACAACACCAACTTTGATGAGGCTGTATTGCTTTGTTTTAAAAATATAAGCTTTTCTTAATTTCCTGAAAAAATTATATTTTTCATTTCCTGAAATGGTGATGTAAAACAAACGGTGACAACACAAACATTAAATGCCATTAACAATAAAGAGACAATATGACGTAAACGACACATTACGACATACATTTTCCCTTCATTGTCAATGCGTTTACTAAACAAACTTTGAACTAAAGACAAACATTAAACCTGTGTATAGGAGGCGCACCTCAAAAATGGAAAATAGCAAGGCCTTCTTATATCGATATAAAAGGCCTTAGAACGACTATACTCGTTCTGAGCACCGAATCTGTTAAGCTACTAATATAGACTGAAGTAATTAAAGCGGGTCATGTTTGCATGTTATGGAATTTGAAATCAATAATATATCAGTATTCCGATATGAACCTGCGGGCCGCATTAAGTGAAGGCTGCCCATGTATGGTCTATGACTTCAGTCATCTACGACACACCAACTTGGCCTACATGTGACATCATGTAGGCCAAGTTGGTGTGTCACACGTAGGCCCGCTAACCTATATAAGTGCTGACCCACACAGTAGGACTGCATTCCTTCAAGTCATTCATTCAAGGTGTTCAGGACTGCATTCTTTTACAGGGAGAAACCTATAAACTACTGTGTGAAATGCTTCGTTGGTCGGTGCACCTAATAGGGCTTCCAGAGACACCGTATGATGCTGCTGTAGCAGTGGACCACAAAGTGTACTGCTTTAGAGGATACTTTATCAAGTCTAAGCGTCAGACTGAAGTGCATGTCTTCAACACAGAGTCTTTATGCTGGATCGATTTGCCCCCAGAGACACCTGGAAGAGGACAACGCCCCCTTGAGGTTCGCCCCATGCGTACCAGCCGTACAGCTGTGCTGATTGACCCTTTCATCTACATCTGGGGGGAGTTACTGGCACACGGAACTACAGCAAGGTGCTTTATGCATTTGATGTTGACGACCACAGAATGCTCACACCCAAGGTTTCTGGGGCTGTTGGCCACTCAGAGGTATGGCCACTCAGCCTGTGTCGTTGGGAAGGTCATGTTTATTCATGGAGGATGGACTGGGTATAGATACACTAATGACATCTACAAGTTGGACACCACCACAATTGTCTGGACTTTAATTAATACCAGAGGAACTCCTCCACCTGCTTCAGCATGTCACTCTGCTACCATCATCGGGGAAAAGATGTTTGTATTTGGGGGCTATTGGTCTGGGACGTACCACAACATGATGATGGTCCTCCCTGACAGAGAGACCAGAACTGCATCGGCACCTGTTCTTGTATGAAGCCATGCTTGGAGATTGTCCTGAATGCATCTCATCTTTTCTGAAGTGGGACTCTGAGCCCTGAACTCTGAGCTGCACACGGACGACATTCTCTCCGGCGAGGAGCCCAGAATGAGTGCAGGACTGAACATATCAAAACTTTAGGAAGCACAAATGTATGAGGCACACAGAATAGGTTGTGTGATCAATTACCCAACACCAATCACAACACACCTGTCAATTGTGTGCGCCATAATGTTTGTGCTTCCCAAACCTCGACTGTTGGAGGAAGTTTTTATATTTTCAGTCTAGCTTTTCCTCATGTACAAGTGGCGATATTTTACATAACATATGTTTTCTGCCAGACTCGGATAGGACTGATATGTGGCTGTATTAACTGCTCTGATAGGACTGATATGTGGCTGTATTAACTGCTCTGATAGGACTGATATATGACTGTATTAACTGCTCTGATAGGACTGATATATGGCTGTATTAACTGCTCTGATAGGACTGATGCTGTATTTGGTATTTAGAATACATGAAATGTATGTAAGATTACAGACATTCTAGGACTATTAACAATATTGGAAAGGTGATGATTAGGAAAGCCAGACAATATTGTTGGTTGAGCGTCACAGAAAAAGCGAAACCAAGAGTCACTTGTCCAACGGACAAGTAAACATGTAATGCAGCCTTAATGTCAAGCCCTGTAAACTGTTTTTAGATCGTTTTGAAATGTGTCTTATCTTTTTGTAAACCTGTAACTCACATGTTTAGGCTATATCTTCTGATGTATTGTGATGTTTTTTTCTATATGATATTGTATTACTCGACGACACTGAAAATGAGTTTGATTACTCTGTAATTTTGAGAATAAACACAACTTTAATTAATTAAAAGTCCATAGACTTGGCCGCCACGTGACGTAATTTCAGAAAGCCACGAGATAAAAAAATCACACCGGTGTGAAGTGAGGGGCGCCTTTCATCAAGTTGATCACATGTGATGATGACATCACAGAAGGACGTCGTGTTTTCTGTACCGATCAAATTAGAAGAAAACACATCTGGTCTCTGTCTCGACTCGACTCTGCGCTGAGTTGTTTGTATTTGGGAGCTGGGGGGGTCAGTACTACAACACAGAGACCAGCCAATGGATGAACACTCCTTCTGCACAGCCTCTTCCAGAAAGACGCTACAGTCATTCAGCCTTTTCCTACAATGGAGAGCTGTACATATTTGGTGGCAGGAACAATAACCAGGACTTCAATGATCTGTGGAAATTCAGTCCATCCACCTTCACCTGGAAGAAGGTTGAGTCCAAAGGGAATGTTCCATGTTTAAGAACTCCTTACACAATATGGGGTCACATGGTATTCTGTTGCATGGTGGGAGATCGTATCATCCTCTTTGGAGGACATAGAACATACGACACAGTCGATGATGATCTGTATGTCTTAAGACTTGAGTCCTAGTCTGAAGACCTTATGCAAGCTGGCAGTTATTCAGTACGGTCTGGATCAGTTTGAACTCCCACACAACATCAGGTGGGAACTGGGAGCCATGACAACCAACAGCCAATAAACAAGAGGACACAGAAAAGTTAAAAAAGAGGCTACTAAAAAAGAAAGAAAAGGGGCAGCAATCAACAAGTTGTGTCCACAGATTGTAAGACACGTGGACGAAGAGAGCCCTGTGGTTTCTACTGACACATTTTGAAGACACTTTTTTTTTTTTTGCCAAATTCAAATTCCTCTTTGAGGGGCCGCCCTAGTGTAGCGGTTAGAGCATACGCCTTTCATGTGGAAGGTTGTGGGTTCGAACCCCACCTGGGTTAAAACAATAATAATGAGAAGAAAATACATAAACGACTGCTATTGGCTGCAACCAAATCGAGGGCGGGTCTTTACTCAGTAGAACCAATAGAGGCCCTAGAAGAATACCTTACTTTATACTTAACATAAAACTATTTAAAACAAAAGGTACAGGTTTTGGACAACAACAATAATAAATAAATAAATAAATGTTAAACAATCCTTATAGTTGTCTTTTTTGCATTGTTAATATTGTATCTGTGTTGTCTCAGCCTTGCAGCTATTGTTTTACTCGTTTCTCCGACATATTGTAAGCCACATTTTTCACATGTGATTAAATAAATACAGTTGCTGGTGCTGGCTGTTATCTGTTGTTTAATCTCCAGCACACGTTTTGTTGTTCTATTTTTAACTATTTGTTTGGGTTTTGAAGTATTCTGGTCTCTGGCGTGCTGGTGTGTTGATTCCTTTTAGCTTGCTGTGTACCAGATAGTCTTTATTTTTTGTTTTTTCTGTAGGCCGATATAATTTTATATTCCTTTAGAAGATCATCTGTTCGGTTCTCAAAATTCCTTTTTAATCTGTTGTTGGTTAGTCTGCTCTGTGTTGAATAACTGGTTACCAGGGCCAATTTTGGGCCTTGATCCCGCATTCCATCTAAGATGGTATTGTGAGCTTTCCAAAGGAATGTCCTGGTGTAACCTCGTAGTCTGAGAGCATTAAATAGCGTTTTACAGGCTATTTTGAAATCACTTCCTTGCGTGCAAATCCTATGGAATCTGAGCAGTTGTGATTTGACTATCCCTGTGTGTCCTGTGTCCTGTCCGAGCAAATATTGTTGTTGTTTGGCATTTAGTGCTTCTTTTCCCTCAGTCTGTTTATGATGGCTTTGGCCTTTACAGCCGTGTGTTTGTCTGGGGAGGCACTGGGGAGACACTGGGGAGGCACTGGGCAGGCAATGTATACACGTTCTGAATGACCCTGCTGACAGATTCAGTAGCGCAGCTCAGAATCTGTTCTCGAGAGACTATCGGACACATAAATGACGTAAAATTCTCCATTCATTGTCAATGGGAATTTAACTCTACACCAATAGCTGAATATAGGAGGGGCTAGCGCCCCTCAAAAAAAAAAAAAAAGCAAAGTGGCTACCGGGCCAATCACAGCTCGCCCTGACACAAGTGCACTGGCCAATCGCGTCCAAAGCGTGTGCGTTGTGAATGATGTCACTTCCTCTTACCCGGTTCAAGCAGCATGTGGGTCATCTGCTCCAGTGATGTCACTTCCTCTTCCTCGGGCGCGTGGATGACCATCAGCGTGCTACCCAGAATGCACAGCAGGCAGCCCAGCTTCCCCAGGAGGTTCAGTGTCTCCCCCAACAGGTAGGAGGACAGAACTGCACTGTGTGGTGTTGAGGGGGGGGGGGGGGGGGGGGGGGGCACACAGTACATTATGCTGTTTAGACCAGTGGTTCCCCATCTTTTTCATGTCAAGGACCCCCAAATTAACACTAATTAGCCCTGCGGACCCCAATTTGAAAAGATATGCCAGGACCACCCATAAGAGAAGATTTTTATGGCTCTAGCAATTTCAAGGACCACCAGTTTTTTACATGCATAGTAGTCTACGGAGCCCCATTTAATGGCATTTCTATTTCTGGGACCCCCAATTTATATTGTAAAATCAATAACGGTCCATTGGGTTCCATGTGTACACTCTCAGAGTTACACTCTCTGAGTTACAAACCCATAAGAGTACATTTTGTTCCAAACTATCATTTAGCTGGGGACCCCCCCTGGAACTCCATCGAGGACCCCTGGGGGTCCCCGGACCCCACTTTGGGAGCCACTGGCTTAGACAGTGGGTTTTCAACCCTTGCCCAAACTTGCACTTGCCCAAATGTGCCCAAGATGTGATGACCTCAGCACATTTGCGATGACGGCGTTGGCCGTTTTTAGCCCAAAGTGTGTTTTTTGTGCAAAACTAATGCTTGGAATGTATTCAGAATCATGAAAACCCCCTATTTTGACACATCACACGATACTTGAAGCATAATGACATTTAGACATTTTTGCCTTATACACAGTAGGATGGGTCATGACCGAAAGAATAAGGTCGCGAATACAAGCGGCCGAAATTAGTTTTCTTCGACGGGTGGGTGGCATCTCCCTTAGAGATAGGGTGAGAAGTTCAGTCACACGAGAGAGACTCGGAGTAGAACCGCTGCTCCTTCGCCTGGAAAGGAGTCAGCTGAGGTGGTTCGGGCATCTGGTTAGGATGCCTCTCGGGCGTCTCCCTAGGGAGGTCCTCGATGCACGTCCCACTGGGAGGAGACCCCGGGGCAGACCAAGGCGCAGTTGGAGGAAACACATCGACTCACTGGCCTTGGAACGTCTCGGGATCCCCCAGGAGGAAGTCACTAATGTTGCTATGCAGAGGGAAGTCTGGAGCACTCTGGTGGAGCTCTTGCCCCCGCGACCCGACTACGGATAAGCGGTTGAAGATGGATGGATGGATCGATGGATGGACATCTAAACCCCTATAAAACAAATTCCTCAATGCTGACAGTGGATTCATGAATGTAATTACAGTATATAATATATATTTAATATTTAATGTAATTACAGTATATACTATATATTTAATATTTAATATAATTACAGTATATACTATATATTGTAGTACAGTATTAAATGTACTTAGTTACTTTCCACCACTCCTAATAACCTGCATATGGTTTTGAATGTGGTCAGAGAGAGAGAGAGAGAGAGAGAGAGAGACCGAGAGAGACACCGGCACACAGGTGTGGCGGACAAACAAATCAGTGAATTTGTTTATGATGTCATAGTCACAGTCGACACAATGTCTTGTTTATTGGCACGCAACAATATAAATCCAAGGATTCGAGATTTGTGTAAAAAAACAAAAAACAAAACGTTCCTGTGCTTGCTAGTTGCTAGTTGCTACACAGCGTTGAAAGGAGGATCGGCCCCGATTTACGATCATTTGAAAATGACGCGATCGATCGGCCAGATGTCCGACCACGTAATATCCAGTCAGATTAGGAGCGTTAACCCATTCAGGACGGGAGCCCCTTTTGGTGTTTTAAGCATCATGTTATACTTTAGCTATTGAAAAATAGCAGATCTACAAGCTCGTAGCGCGGCACTCGGTGCCGCGCTACGAGCTTGTAGATTTGCTATTTTTTTTTAATTGTGAAAAGGTGGAGCAAATCTTTGAACATATATTCTTTCACAGTGAACGTTTTCAACTCAAACCTCTGCTTCCGGGGGGATCCCTCCCTGGAACAACACATTTTCCGAAGGGGGCCCGCGGCCAAAAACAGATCATTCTGAGGGTCCTTGACATGGAATAGTTTGAGCACCAACTGACACAGAAACATGAGGTTTTACAGAAAACTGTCAGAATTTAGAAGACTTTTTTTTTTTGTTTCAAAGTGTCGTACCTGATCAGGACACTCAGAGCTCCCAGGGGGGTCACCACCGTGGCTGCAGCAAACATGTAGGCTGCAAAGTTAGACCCCTCCCCCAGACCCACTGGAGGGGGGGGGGGGGGGAGAGAGAGAGAGAGAGAGAGAGAGAGAGAATATACAGCTATTTAACACTGTTACTGAACACACACTCTATAGCAATGATTACCGTCACAATATAGAGCTATTTAACACTGTTACTGAACACACACTATAGCAATGATTACTGAGCTAACAATATAGAGCTATTTAACACAAATTTTAACCAAAAACTGTCGAACAGAAAATAAAGTCCACAATATGCGGTCCTTACTGGTTAGGAGGCCGGCCCACCACAGCCAGTCTTTGAGGTAGCCATGACCACCATCACCTGGAGAACACACACACACACACCACACACACACACACACACACGCACACACACACACACACGCACGCACGCACGCACGCACACACATGCACACACACAAGAGCATACAAGGACACAAATGTTATCATTTAGACCCGTTGTCGATTCTACAAATATCTTCTAAAATCATGACAGTTTTCTTTAAAAAAAAGAAAACTGTTTCTATATCGATGGTTCTCAAACTATTTCGGGCCATGTCGTCGTCGTAATAGCGGATTTTACACTACAAATAGCGTTGTGAGCTTGTAGATCTGCTATTTCCAGCATGCAACCAAGTGTAAAATGACTTATACTGGATCTCTTGTCCACTAGTCCCTTCCTAACATTTTAGTCTACTTTATTTTAGTTATTTTAATTTAGTTTAGTTTTTATTTGTTGATCGTTTTCATCAGTGAAAAAAGGTAGTCGACGAAAAAATTTTGTCATAGTTTTAGTCGACGGATTCAACACTGCATCGGATAAAATTTAAATATAGGCCTACTCTGCTTTTAGTGACAGGAGTTGGGTTTAGTGGTCTGGGGTTAATTAAAAGGCTCCTAAAAGTTAAATCTACACAGAGGCTCTTATTGTGGGCAGACTACAGTAGTTATAAGAGCTATTGTTCAGCTCCAGTTAAAACTGGTGTGAATATGAAACCGGAGCTCTGTCTGTGTGTGTGTGTGTGTGTGTGTGTGTGTGTGTGTGTGTGTGTGTGTGTGTGTGTGTGTGTGTGTGTGTGTGTGTGTGTGTGTGTGTGTGTGTGTGTGCAACACAATGAGTGTAATCAGGGCGGAGGTGCATTGTTCAGACAACCCTTGGTAAATACAACCTAAAAACCTAGAACTAGGCTCTCGGGATCGGGTGGCACTGCGCACACACGCACGCACGCACGCACGCACACACACACACACACACACACACACACACACACACTCACTCTCTCTAATGGACTAAAGTGGGGAGTCGACCGTTACCAGAGAGGTGCAGAGAGAATGTTTCAATAAAGTTCACAACTACAAACATGTAGTGTAAATCTTTTATCTTTGAATATATTCTTTCACCGTGAGTGTAGTCCCTGGAACTACATATTTTCAGATGGGGGTCCAAATACAGATAATTTTGGGGGTCCTTGACATGAAAAGGGTTGAGCACCGCTGACACAGAAAACTGTTAGGATTTAGAAGCCTTTTTAAAAAAAAATCAGCCTCAGGTCTAAATGGGTTAAAATAAGGACCTGTCTGTAAAGACAGAGTACGAGTAGAGATGGAGCTCCAAACCCGGTAGGCCTACCTGAAAGAAATCAGATAACAAGCTTATTGAG
The DNA here is from genome assembly GCF_951216825.1 of Electrona antarctica. Lineage (NCBI taxonomy): Eukaryota > Metazoa > Chordata > Actinopteri > Myctophiformes > Myctophidae > Electrona > Electrona antarctica. Next base: position 55,985,086 of record NC_136790.1, read on the forward strand.
TACCCGTTATCAATAAGCTTTGGGCTTATCGAGTACCCGGTATCAATAAGCTTTGGGATTATCGAGTACCCGGTATCAATAAACTTTGGGTTTATCGAGTACCCGGTATCAATAAGCTTTGGGCTTATCGAGTACCCGGTATCAATAAGCTTTGGGATTATCGAGTACCCGGTATCAATAAGCTTTGGGCTTATCGAGTACCCGGTATCAATAAACTTTGGGCTTATCGAGTACCCGGTATCAATAAGCTTTGGGCTTATCGAGTACCCGTTATCAATAAGCTTTGGGCTTATCGAGTACCCGTTATCAATAAGCTTTGGGCTTATCGAGTACCCGGTATCAATAAGCTTTGGGCTTATCGAGTACCCGGTATCAATAAGCTTTGGGCTTATTGAGTACGCGGTATCAATAAGCTTTGGGCTTATTGAGCCTGTTATGGAGCATAGCGGTCCATGACATGGCTCACACTAAAGGTTCCGCATGTAAACACAGAACTGGGGAAAACATCCTTTTGTTTTAGTGCTCCAAACACCACGTGGAATGACCTACAGCTTAAATTAAAGATCTGTTCTCCCATAACATACGGTCAATTTAAATTTGAACTTTGATTGCAGACTTACCCCGCAGGTGTCTGCAACTGTTTTTAAACATGTATTAGATCAAAATCAGGAAATGTTGCTGTTCTGTTTTGTTGTTTTTGTTTATTGCTTCGAAAATGTTGTATTATGTTGTACTGTATCTCGATGACACTGCAAATGAGGGAAACCTCGATGTCTCTCGAGAATAAATAAAGGTTTGAATGAATGAATGAATGAATGAATGTATCGATACCTGCCAACCAACGCTGTCCGGGTAAACAAAATGACGCTTTTGAAGTGACGGCGCACATATTAACCAGTTAACAGTTTCTTCAATATTATTTTCCAAAAGTAAAAAAGGTCAATTGCCTTCATGTCTGTTAGAAACGTGCTGTATTTGAAGGCTCTAGTAAAAGATACTGGTTCTGTTCAGAATGTTATTGTCTCCCGTCTTTCCACAAAATAATAGAAAATGCTCGATAAGAACCCACCTCGATAAGAACCCACCTCGATAAGAACCCGGCTCGATAAGCCTGATCGATACGGTGCTCGTTATCAATAAAACTTAACGAGCTCCATCCCTAAATGTAACGCTTACAAAAAAGGTCAGTAATTAAGACTCCACCCACTTGCTCTGGTCTGTCCGTTGGAGGCGGCCAATCGGAGGAGGGCTTTCTTCTTGAGAATGACGCTCCCTCCAATCAGGAAGGCCGACAGTATGGCCAGGCTAAGCCCCACCCAGAAGTTGTAGTTGGACCACTCCTTGTCGCCGGGCAGGTTCAGGCCGTGGACGTCCGTGGTGTTGACCAATGTGGCTGCAGGACAGGGGAGGGGAAACGATGCGGCACATTTTGATTGGCTAGTAGTTAGCGACGGAGGCTATGGCCATGACCTCAATCGTACCAGGAAGTAAATAGTAATTATTACACAATCGTCTAATCGCAATAATTTAACCCATTTATGGACTGAGACCAGATTCTACTAAATGTATTCTAAAATCATGACAGTTTTCTGAAAAAAACCCTGTTTCTATATCAGTGGTTCTCAAACTATTTTATGTCAAGGACCCCCAGAATGTAATTGGCCCGCCTACCCCCATCTGAAAATATGTTGTTCCAGCCCCCCCCCCCCCCCCCCCCCCGAATTAAAGATTTGAGTTAAAAACGTTCGCTCTGAAAGAATATATATTCAAAGATTTGCGCCACATTTTCAATATTTTTCTAAAACAGCAGATCAATAGCTAAAGTGTAACATAATGCTTAAAACACCAACAGGGGTTTATTATAGCCTGGATCAGCGATAAACCGGTTTCATGAAAACTGGTTAATCTTGCCAGATTAATTTGGCCAGTTAACCTGGATATGTTGAGGCTTAATTCAGTTTCATGAAAGCAATGCCACACTAGTTCCCATGGAAACTAATGCTGTGGACTTAGCCTGCTCCGGACCAGGCCCAGGACCGGACCCCCCCCCCCCCCCCCCCGTGAGTGCGTGCGTGCGTGCGTGTGTACCTGGCGTGTGTGTGGTGTTGTAGGGCGGACCCCCACTGATCACACACACCACAGTTTGAGAACCACATCTCAACGGAATCACAGAACCTAGAGAGAGAGAGAGAGAGAGAGACAGAGAGAGAGAGAGAGAGAGAGAGGAGGGGGGGGGTGCTTTAGTGTGACCCAGTCAGACCAGATTTTGATTAGACAGACAGACAGACAGACAGACAGACAGACAGTTGTTCAGGACAGACAGACAGACAGACAGACAGACAGGTGTTCAGGACAGACAGACAGACAAACAGACAGGTGTTCAGGACAGACAGACAGGTGTTCAGGTGTCATGTTGACAGTGTCAACAAGCCACAGGGAAGTCATGACTGTACACATGACTCCACTGTACTCTGGAGTACAGTGACTGCTGTCTTAACTTGTTTTAACTGTAACACTTCAAGCATTATTTTAAACTTTAGCTGTTGAAAAATAGCTCTACAAGCTCGTAGCTGCTATTTTTTTTTAAACAATTGGAGCAAATGTGGAGCAAATCCTTCAATACATTATATTCTTTCATAGATAACGCTATTAACTAAATCTTTGCTAACTGGTGGTCCCTGGAATAACATATTTCCAGATGGGAGGGGGGGGGGGGGGTGGTCTGTGGCAAAATACATATAATTCTGTGGGTCCTTATAATGAAAAACTTTAAGACCACTAATATAGAAACATTCTGTAGAATCTGGTCTCAGATCTTAAATGTTAATTTTGTTAATATAGCCTGACTGTCAAGAACCTTTTCACCTGAACGACCCCCAAATATGATATGACACACACACACACACACACACACACACACACACACACGTGTGTACAGTACAGCAGTGGTCCTTGAGGGAGTTCCAGGGGGTTCCAATGCAGCTAAATGATAGTTTGGAACCAAATGAACCCTTATGGTTCTCTGTACCCGTTAGGGTCCATTTGGTTCCATGTGTATACTCTCGGGAGTTAAATTAACATTGATTTTACACTATAAATTGGACTACTAATGCATGTCAAACTGGGGGTCCTTGAAATTAAACTGGTTGAGAATCACTGCTTGAGCCGTACAAATCTTCTCTTATGGGGGTCCCTGGCATTATCTCTTCAAATGGGGGTCCGTGGGGCTAATGAGTGTCAATCTGGGGGTCCTTGACATGAAAACGTTTGGAAGTTGGAACCACAGCAATAAGCAGCTACATTGATTGATTGATTGAAATATTTATTAACAGTTTGCAGAATTACAGTACATTTCAAGCACAAACTCAATACAAAGGCAAACTGTGTGGACGACCAATTAAGCATTACACTTGTTTACAAGAGGGCCCACCATGTTCAATTCATCAAAACATTTAGAGACGTACAAATAGACACTTTATAGACAAAGAACAGAACAGGAATTCATCATACATGTCATCACATGTCTGTCACAGTCAGAGATTTGTTTTATGATGAATTCCTGTTCTGTTCTTTGGCTAAATAGAAGTGTGTATTTGTACGTCTCTAAACGTTTTGATGAATTGAACAAGGTGGACCCTCTTGTAAACAAGTGTAATGTTTTATTGGGTCGTCCACTCACAGTTAACAGTCTTTGTATCGAGTTTTGTGTTTGAAATGTACTGTAATTCTGCAAACTATTGATACACACTTCAATCAATCAATGTTTATATATTTGTGAAATGAGAGAAGTATTGAATTAAACCGTGAATGTGTTTAATAGTCTCACCGTCACTGCATTCTGTGTCCTCTGTCTTCAGCATGTTGGTCTGTTGGTTATCAAAACAACCTCCTCACCTCAGAACGCAACGCGCGCACACACACACACACACACACACACACACACGCACACACAATTCCGTGCTCATCACTCACTCTCAGCCCTTTGATATGAATCCATATAAAGTATATATTAAATGAAGCAGATTAATCCGGCGTTATTGTTACGGATCTCTCTCTCTCTCTCTCTCTCTCTCAGCTGCACCTGGCCGCATCATCATCACAGCCCCTCCCCCCCGCGAGGCCCCGCCCCTTTGCCCTGAAGGGACCAGTGTGTGCGTGTGCGTGTGCGTGTGTGTGTGTGTGTGTGCGTGCGTGTGCGTGTGCGTGTGCGTGTGCGTGTGTGTGTGCGTGTGTGTGTGTGTGTGTGTGTGTGTGTGTGTGTTGTTATATATACAATAGCTACCTGGCAGGCAGACAGGCAGGCAGGCACACACACACACACACACACGCACACACGCGTCTCTAAATGTTATGATGGATTGAACAAGGTGACACCCTCTTGTAAACCAGTGTAATGCTTTATGGTGTCGTCCACTCACAGTTAACAGTCTTTGTATTGAGTTGTGAAATGTAGGCCTACTGTAATTCTGCAAACTGTTGATAAATATTTCAATCAATCAATCAATCAAAAGTAATCTTCAAGTGTATAGTAGCCTAATTATACAATTATAATAGCGTAACATTTAATTTCACATCAAGACTTAAATTATCGTAGCCTACAAAACATGTGCCTGTTATCTCTCCTGATGGTACCAACATCAATGACATGAAATTAAATGATTACTATATTTACCCAGGGTATCTGGGCTAAGCTCAAGAGCTTGTTTCCAGCCAGGCCCTGCTCATAGAACACATTTCATCGTAGTGGTTCAATGCCTTGTTCAAGGGCACTTCAGCGGTGGTAATTTGAACGTGTCGGACGGCTGATTCGAACTAGGAACCTTCCGGTATCAAGACCGCGCCGCTATCCGTTCGGCCACCGCTGCCACAATGGCAGAATAGAGCACACATCCACATCACTCACTGAATGAAACTAATGTATTGCAGAACATGATGATAGCACACTGAAATAACGTAATGGTGTATTTAGTTGTTTCTTCTCTGTTCAGAACGCAGTGTTTGTATGTCATAATATAAGACCGTTCATTCTTATGGAGGAACCGCCACCATCACTACCTCTAACATCCACTAGGGGGAAACCTCACACCTCTAAATGCTATAGTCAAAGAAATGCTCAACAGGCATGAGATACAATTTACAATTTAGGCATTTAGCAGACGCTCTTAATCCAGAGCGATTTACATTAAGCAATAACAAAAGAGATGAAAATATGTTTGTTTTATTTTAATTTCTAACATTTTTGAATGGAATTATTTTTAAAATAAGAATATATGCTTTCTATGGCAACTACACGCAGCTGCATGACATGAATTAGTCTCATGATGAGACTAATTAGAGCGACAGAGAGAGAGAGGAGTGTGTGTGTGTGTGTGTGTGTGTGTGTGTGTGTGTGTGTGTGTGTGTGTGTGTGTGTGTGTGTGTGTGTGTGTGTGTGTGTGTGTGTGTATGGGTTGATGTTGATGATTCTGAATCCATTCCAAGCATTTTGCACAAAATACACTCCTTGGGCGAAAAACGGCCATAGACGTTATGACAAAATGAGGTCAGCACATTTTGGGCACATTTGGGCAAGTGGCTCTGGCTGCTTTTAGCCCAAGGAGTGTTTTTTTTGTGCAAAACGAATGCTTGGAATGGATTCAGAATCATGTAGTTGAGTTGATTCTAGACACATCATCAAGTCAAAGGAGGAAAAAAAAACCTGACAGTTTATATCAATTCATAGAACTTTATTTTCTAGGAAAATAATTCATTCGTTCGTTCGTTCATTCATTCGTTTCGGGGGGAATTCTTCTTTTTTTCAGCACTTTGTTGTAGCCTACAACGACAGCAGAGTCAGTGAAGACTGAACGCACGTCTGCTCTGGGGTTGGCTAAAGGAGGGAGATGGAGATGGAGATGGAGAGGGTGGATGGAGAGGGTGGATGGAGAGGGTGGATGCGGGGCGATGGATGAAGGGCGATGGGTGGACAGGGGCGATAGGATGGGCGTGGCGGGGGTCCAAGCGCTGAAGAAGATGACACTCCTCTTGGCTGAAGAAGCAAAGCTGTGGCGGGAGAAATGGAGACGGTCAGCGTTAAATCACACCCACGTGAAGTGACCAATAAGGGCCGATACCGATACTTTTCCGATACCGATACAGTATCGGGACATCTCTAGTACTAACCTTGTCAGATAGGGTGGAGGTCTGTGGACGGGTGGAGGAGGGCATACTAACCTTGTCAGATAGGGTGGAGGTCTGTATGGACGGGTTTAGGAGGGCATACTAACCTTGTCAGATAAGGTGGAGGTCTGTATGGACGGGTTTAGGAGGGCATACTAACCTTGTCAGATAGAGTGGAGGTCTGTATGGTCGGGTGGAGGAGGTTTACTAACCTTGTCAGATACGGTGGAGGTCTGTGGTCGGGTGGAGGAGGTTTTACTAACCTTGTCAGATAGGGTGGAGGCCTGTGGTCGGGTTTAGGAGGTTTACTAACCTTGTCAGATAGGGTGGAGGCCTGTGGTCGGGTTTAGGAGGGTATACTAACCTTGTCAGATTGGGTGGAGGCCTGTGGTCGGGTTTAGGAGGGTATACTAACCTTGTCAGATTGGGTGGAGGCCTGTGGTCGGGTTTAGGAGGGTATACTAACCTTATCAGATTGGGTGGAGGCCTGTGGTCGGGTGCAGCATGGTTCCTAGTTGCAGTAGTTCTGCAGGTCGAAGATGTTGCAGGGCTTGTGGCAGCACTGCTCCACGATGCCTCTCTTCACCATCATCTCCATCTGGTCCTTGAAGGCGAACTCCGCCACCTCATTGTTGTTGTTGTTGATGTCTCCGCCCACTGCCACGCCCGCTGCCCCGCCCGCCTTGTTGGGAGAGCCCAGGAACCCTGAGAGAGAGAGAGAGAGAGAGGGAGAGGGAGAGAGAGAGAGGGGGAGAGAGAGAGAGAGAGGGGGGGGGGAGAGGGAGAGAGGGAGACAATTCAATTAAATTCAAAGGAGCTTTATTGGCATGAGAAAAGATATGTTTACGTTGCCGAAGCAAGTGTCAAAATATAATAAAATCACACCTGTGTGAAGTGAGCGGCGCTAATATATTAAAGTCTAACTCATGTTGATTAGGTGATGTAATGGTGATGTAAAACAAACGGTGCAAACACAAACATTAAACGCCATTAACAATACAGAGACAATATGACGTAATGAGGGACATTATGACGTAAATGTTCCCATCATTGTCAATGGCGTTTACAAAACAAACATTGAAGTAAAACAAACATTAAACCTGTATATAGGCCGCAAAAACAGTTGCAAATGGGTATAACACCGGGGCTCCACCGGGCGCGTCAGCGTCGCGTCTCCGTCACCGTCAGGGAATGTTCCCTTTTTGAGTGGTGCAAACCACTCCAACAACTGGCTTTGTACCCGTGTACCTGTGTTTGTTCGTACCAAAACAATCACACCCGTGTGAACTGAGTGGTGTAAGGTCTGTAAGCCTGTCTGACTGTAATGAAATCATGTCTGACGTAATGAAATCACACCCGGGTGAACAGGGTGAGCATAGCAACCATGCTCATTTTTTCTGCACTAACAAAGCCAGTTGTATGAAATCACACCCGGGTGAACAGGGTGAGCATAGCAACCATGCTCATTTTTTCTGCACTAACAAAGCCAGTTGTAGGAGTGATTTACACCACTCAGTATGTGACGTCACTGACATCACAGATATCACGTCAGAGTGAATCAATCTCTATATAATCAATCTTTATAGTTAATCCTCAACAGATGTTAGGCATAGTGTAACTATAACAATAAATGTGTAGTTGCACCACTCAGTTCACACGGGTGTGATTTTTAATCAATGAAGGGTGGCTCCACTGCCTGCTTTGCGTTGCGTTGCGTGATTGCATTAAAATTGCCCCGGTTCGTTTTTTGACGCACGCGACGGAGACGCAACGCGTCTGGTGGAGCCCCGGCGTAAGTATACAGTTGGAGGTACAGCGGTTTGTAAACAGAGCTATGTCACCTTGCATCAGATTATAAAGGAGACAGAGGTGTCACCACAGCTCCCCCTGGTGGCTGTCCTCTGTCACTACAGTATAATGTCACACCACTGCAATGTACAATGTAGGCATTTTTCAGACACTCTTAATCCAGAGCGATTTACAGTAGGCAAGAACAACACATGGTAATACATCTACTGTATGTTGTCTTGTTAAGTATATTACTTTCATTACAATGTGCCCAAAAGAACAGTGTGTACGCACGCTCACACGTTAGGGCATTAAGCAACTAGTCGACTAGTAAATCCACTAGTCGACCTTGTTGGTACTAGTTGACTAGTTGATAAGAAAAAACAAAATTCCCCGTTTTTGTAGGCCTCAAGATCAGGTAGATTATAGTTATAGCACCATGTAGCCTACAGTTTTAAATGTACAAATATTTATTTCCAATTATTTTTTACATAATAGGTAGTTAAACAACTAGTCAACTAGTAAACATGACTAGAAGCACACGTACCTCCCAGTAGAGAGTCTCCCAGGTCTCGTCGAGGGTTGTAGAAGAAGCCTCTCTCTCCACAGACCAGGTAGAGGGCGTCGACCAGGTGAGACCCACACAGGTGTTGAGGGGGCGTGGCCGCCTGGCACGCCGGGGGGCGGAGCCACGACACCACCAGCAGAGAGACCAGGAGAGAGAGAGTCTGGAGCCACAGGGCCATGCTGGGGTCGCACGCCCACAGACACACACACACACACACACACACACACACACACACACACGCACGCACGCACACACACGCACACGCACACACACACAGTGTTAGAGAGAGTCTGGAGCCATACAGGGCCATGCTGGACAGAGGAGAAGAAGGGGTAAAAAAAATAAAAAACATAAAATACAATAAAATACAATAACTAATGGAATGGAAGGGAAGAGGAGAGGAGAGGAGAGGAGAGGAGAGGAAAGGAGAGGAGGGGTTGAGGAGCAGGAGGTGAATTCTCTTCATAGTAAGAATAAGACGAAGAGGAGGAGCTTACTTGTCAGGAGGTGTTGGTATAGAGGAGGAAGAGGAGGAAGAGAAGGTGATTCTCTGGAGGAGGAGGAGGTGGAAGAGGAGGAAGAGGAGGTGATTCTCTGGAGGAGGTGGAAGGTCAGACGGCTGTGAGACAGAGCAGAGAGTCTTGCGCTCCTTTTATACTGTCCTGACCCAGGGACACGCCCCCCCCCCCCCCCCCCAGGCTCCAAGACACGCCCCCCCTGACGTGTGCGTGCACGTGTGTGTGTGTGTGTGTGTGTGTGTGTGTGTGTGTGTGTCACTTACGCCTACTACCCCTCCTGGGGCATAGACAGGCCGTCAACATGCCATCTCCAGGCATCTCTGTCGCGAGCCGTTCTCTCCTGTTAGTTCCAGGTCGTCGTCATGGTCTTGGTGTCTGCCTCCATCCAGGCACCATGCAGGTGTTTCTTGGGCTGGGTTTTTTTTTCCTGCTTGTCCTGCAGTATCGCGTAGCCAGACAACTATTCCATAATCTCCGAATGCTATGTACGAATGTCTGGAACGCTCAATGGAAATATCCTATAAAACGTCTGGCCGTCCGTATTAGAATCGGGGACTAGAGACTATTTGACATTCTATGTTCTTTTTTCCACAAATGAAGAATGGGTGTTGCCTTATAATCAGAGTCATCGTTATATTCGGGATAATACGCAGAAACTCACACGCACTTAACGCCGCATTCACACTGCAGGGTCCGACATATCGCATCCGGGTCACGCACCACCGCATTCACACTGCAGGGTCCGACATATCGCATCCGGGTCACGCATCTAACCCAAAAAACTGTACGGCAAAGTGGGAATAATTCGCGTCTGAATAATGGCGCTGAACCTTGACCCTTGACCCTTGACCCTCGGCTCTGGGGTGTGTTGGTCTGGTGCGCCGGTGTGATTATTTCACACACAAAATAAAAATAAAAATACATCAGACCATTAATTTCAAAAGAAGAAATGATAATTATAATGTTGGGTAAATGAAGCTCAAATGAGCTTATAGATCAGCTTGTAGAGCTTGTAGATCAGCTATTTTTGCCATAATTTGAATTGAAATCCTGAATTAATATTTGCTATTTTTTAATTAGAATCCTGAAAAGTGACCTATTTTTATCTCATTTCAAATGCATTTAGTTATACTTTATAAATTATGAACTAAATACAAACACATTGGACATACAAAAAAAAGACAATAACATTTTAATACTAGTTACTAAGCTACTCATGTTTGCATGTTTGGAATTGTAAAAAGCTGAAATCAATAATATATCAGTATTGTGATATTAACTGCAGGAGCACTTGCCCTAGCCCCGAGGAACTTACAGGCATAATGCAAAGGCTCAACTTATCTAACTTAGATAGCATTTTATGTAGACATAGTCACATACTATTATAGTATACATATAGTTGTATTATATAGATATAGCACTGTAGATGTAATACCATGTTCTTGCTTACTGTAAATAGCTCTGGATTAAGAGCGTCTGATAAATGCCTAAATTGTAAATTGTGAAGGTGGGGAGCGCATGTATGGACATCAGTGGTTCCCAAACCTTTTCATGTCAAGGACCCCCAAATTGGAAAAAGAGAAGGGAACACTCATATGCTCCAAAAGTTTATTATTGACGACGTTTCGAGCCAAGGCTCTTCATCTGGTGTGCGTATTTTACTATAGTTTCTGAAGGACCCCCAAATTGACACTAATCAGCCCGCGGACCCCCTATTCGAAAATATATGCCAAGGACCTCCAATGAAGAGAAGATTTTCATGGCTCTAGCAGTGATTCTCAACCCGTTTAATTTCAAGGACCCCCCAGTTTGACAGGCATTAGTCTACGGACCCCCATTTAATGGCATTTCTATCTCTGTGACCCCCAATTTATATTGTAAAATCTATGTTAATTTAACTCTGAGAGGGAAACGGAACCAAATGGACACGTTTGATAGTTTTGATAGTTTGGTTCCAAACTATCATTTAGCTGGGGGACCCCCTGGAACTCTCTCAAGGACCCCTGGGGGTCCCCGGAGCAGGTCCAGGTAGTTGCGTAACAGCAGAACAATGAAGTGAAATGCAGAATTGCAGCTCAGCGGAAAAAGAAAGACACCCTGTCAGATGAATCCACGGTGCTGTTCGTGGCTAATTGAGGTAATCAGATTATTTACGGTTAGTTAGCTCGGCGTGTTTAAGGAAAGTGATCCGTACGGTCAGCGAATCAGAAGATAACCAAGTGTCCTTGATGACCGCTGAGTGACCATGCAGCACACACGCACATAAGCACACACACGCACATACGCGCACACACGCACGCACGCACGCACGCACGCACGCACACCTCATCTGCTGTCTAAAGGAGCGTCCTTAATGACCGCTGAGTGACCAGTACACACACACACTCTCTCTCTCACACACACACACACACACACACACACACACACACACACACACACACACACACACACACACACACCCTCCTCGTCCGTTGTCTGATGAGGCGAGTGTGTTTGTCCAGCGTGGTCTTAATGCATGCTGGAGCCTCGTGGTGGGAAAAATACTCACATGTTTTACTTTAAAGTAAAAGTGACCAATATCCTACCGTAAAGTATAGAAGTACTCCTTTACAACAGGTAAAAGTTACCAATATCCTACCGTAATGTATAGAAGTACTCCTTTACAACAGGTAAAAGTTACCAATATCCTACCATAATGTATAGAAGTACTCCTTTACAACAAGTAAAAGTTACCAATATCTTACCGTAAAGTATAGAAGTACTCCTTTACAACAAATAAAAGTTACCAATATCTTACCGTAATGTATAGAAGTACTCCGTTACAACAAGTAAAACACTGTGTGAAAAGAGGAGTTAACGGGCAATTATGGGCACTAGATTTGCCCGTAAACCTCAAGTTTAGCAGCATATACAGTTAATATACGGTAATATACAGGTGTGATGGTACAATTCGGGAGTTTACGGGAGTTTGTTGGAAAGTTTAACGGTAGTTTCCTGTAATATACACATCGGTATTCCATGCTTTTTGCGCAGTGAAAGTTACCAATATCCTACCATAATGTATAGAAGTATTCCGTAAAAGTTACTGTAGAAGTACTCCTTTACAACAAGTAAAAGTTACTGTATTAGTACTCCTTTACAACAAGTAAAAGTCGGGAATTCAAATGTTTTACTTAAGGAAACCCATTTACCGCTAGCATTAATTCATCCCTCGATCGTGTACTGCCAGGGTTTTATCACGCGTAACACTTACTTTGAAGAGCCAATTATCCGTAATTCCATGTTCCTGTGACAAACTGCTGTGTGTGGTGTCTTCACCGGTTGTTGTTCTCTCGGTCGATGGTGGATAAAGCCGACCGCGAGTATCACAGCGCCTACTACAGGCCGTTGAAAACGCTTGTCTGGCCCAGAAACTGCCCCCTCAATGTCGTTTCTGAGATACAGGGCTTTTAATGCAGGGCTTAGAATGGAAGTGGATGCGAACGTGGATGGATGGATGGATTTTATTTTAGAGTGTGCGGAAGAGAAGTCCCCATCAGTTTTTCCCCCCCAATAGATGTTTTTCGAAAAGTATTTATTTAAAGACCTTTTAAGACTTGGACAAAGCCGACAAATCATGACAATAAACATGATGTTTTGGGACGATCAAATAATTAGAAAGAAGAAGAAATAAAAAAAGGGTTGTATACCCTGAATGTTTTTCTTCTTTCTAATTATTTGATCGGCCCAAAACATTGTGTTTGTGTTTTGTTTTGTTTTTTCACACACCTTACCTCTTTTACAAAAAAAATCTACAAGCTCACAAGGCCTCACAACGTTTGAAACATTTTTTAAGTATTAGGACCAAACCAGGTACTTGCAGAGAGTGTCGTGCTGAAATCCCGTAAGCGGGCACTTTTGGACAAAAATAGCAGATCTACAAGCTCGCAGCGCGACGCGTTGTGAGCTTGTAGATCTGCTATTTTCGAGATCTGCTATTTTTGAGAGCTTGTAGATCAGCTATTTTCGGGGCGCAACCCAGCACTCTTTAGCTAGTGGAGATGCAGGTGTAACGACATGGATTTCTAAACAAATTTGTTCGACGCAAAATGCTGCGTTCAAGTTCAGGAGACTTTGGAAATAAACGCAATGCTCCTTCCAGCATGGCATGGAAAGGAAAGGAGTGGCATTTACATTCCTTTTACCACAGTAAATGCTACATTCGTGGTCTGGAGAGGGCAGTTGTTTTACAGACGGGTTAAAAGGGCAGGGACTGAAGCCCCCTTTTGATGTCTATGTGTGCACGTCCCTGCCACTATAGTTCCACCCTGACTCCAGATGGGCCATATACTGTTAAAAAATAGCCGATCTACAAGCTGAAAACGTGTCGACTTTTTTTTAGCTTGTTTTCTATAGAGCGATCAACTGATTCCAAGCACTCTCCTGTCACCAGTAAAGCAGAATCATCTGCATACAAAAATAAAGGACATGAACAGGCTGCATCCATGTCGTTAATATACAACAAAAATAATAAAGGCCCTGTTATACTTCCGTGAGGAACTCCACATGAGTCTCTTTTAGGCTCCGAGAGCAAACCACCTGTTTCGACCATTTGAAATCTATCTGAAAGGTAAGACTCTATCAGAGACAGAGCCTTACTTTTGAAACCTATAGCCTTTAATTAATAATTTAATAATATGTTGTGGTTGATTGTGTCGAAGGCCTAATTTGACATAATTTGAAATCTGATCGTGAATAACTCTTTCAAATATTTGACTGAGAATGCTTTAAAATAGATACTGGCCGGTAATTACTTACTTCATCCCTCTCAGCTATAAGGGGGTCCCTGCTTCATTTCTGCCTCAGCTAAGGGGTCCCTGCTTCATCTCTGTCTCAGCTAAGGGGGTCCCTGCTTCATCTCTGTCTCAGCTAAGGGGGTCCCTGCTTCATCTCTGTCTCAGCTAAGGGGGTCCCTGCTTCATCTCTCTCTCAGCTAAGGGGGTCCCTGCTTCATCTCTGTCTCAGCTGAGGGGGTCCCTGCTTCATCTCTGTCTCAGCTGAGGGGGTCCCTGCTTCATCTCTGTCTCAGCTGAGGGGGTCCCTGCTTCATCTCTGTCTCAGCTAAGGGGGTCCCTGCTTCATCTCTCTCTCAGCTAAGGGGGTCCCAGCTTCATCTCTCTCTAAGGCTAAGGGGGTCCCTGCTTGATCTCTGTCTCAGCTAAGGGGGTCCCTGCCCCCGGGCTAAGTGCTACGGCAGGACTTTCCACCCCTAACTGAAGACGTGGCATTCTGTGTCTCTGGAGTGTTGCTGACAGAGCAATTTGTGACATTTGGGTAAGTGTTTGTTCAGAGTGGGGGGTGGGGGGGTGGTGTCTCAGGGGTAGAGTGGCTGGATGGAAACCGCAAGGTTGCCAGTTCGAACCCTGTGGGCTCCCCCAGAGTTAAGTGTCGAAGTGTCCTTGACCAAGATGCTGAGCCCATAATTGCTCCTGATGTGCTGGTTGGTGCCTTGCATGGTTTCCGCCGCCATCGGTGTGTGAATGTGTGTGTGAATGTAATGCACAATCTGTGTAAAACGCCTTGGATAAAGGCGTATATAATATATATATATATAAATGCACCATTTACCATTTGAGTGCCGTGGTGTGGAAAGTAACCAAGTACATCTACTCAAGTAAAAGGGGCAGAGTTTAAGGTACGTTGTTTTTGTTTGTTTTTCCGTCACAGCCGATGGAGCGTAAACAACTCACGTGGGTTTCCATGACGGCAAAAAGGCAGTGGTGTTTTATTTATTAATTTATTTTATTTTTTTACAGTAAAAGTACAGGAAAAAAAACACAGGATAGAAATACTGTTGCCAGTAAAAGTCCTATATTCCACATTTTACTACAATATTTTGTATTATTATTTTTTATTTTATTTATATAAAACATTACATTTCATGACTATGGGAACCTAGAATTGGAAAAATGCCTGGAAAACAGTTTTTATAAAACATGTAATGGGAACCATGAAACTGATTCACTGATTAAAAAATGAATGAAAGACCCTAAAGAGAAACGTGACTGATGTCTCCCCGGGAATAGCAGATCTACAAGCTCACAACAGCTTGTATATTTGCTATTTCCACTAGTACTTCTCAGTATCCCCCCCCCCCCCCCCCCTCTAATGTTTTTAAGGAATTAGATTTTTTTTGTTTTAACTTCTGAAAAAAAAAGTATATTAAAAAAAAAATCTTTTGACATAATAAGACTCGGAGTCGAGTCGTTGCTTCTTCGTCTGTTATGGAGCCAAAGCTTAGGTGGTTCAGGCATCTGGTTAGGATGCCTCTCGGGCGTCTCCCTGGGGAGGTCCTCGATGCATCTGGTTAGGATGCCTCTCGGGCGTCTCCCTGGGGAGGCCCTCGATGCATCTGGTTAGGATGCCTCTCGGGCGTCTCCCTGGGGAGGTCCTCGATGCATCTGGTTAGGAGGCCTCTCGGGCGTCTCCCTAGGGAGGTCCTCGATGCATCTGGTTAGGATGCCTCTCGGGCGTCTCCCTGGGGAGGTCCTCGATGCATCTGGTTAGGATGCCTCTCGGGCGTCTCCCTGGGGAGGTCCTCGATGCATCTGGTTAGGATGCCTCTCGGGCGTCTCCCTGGGGAGGTCCTCGATGCATCTGGTTAGGATGCCTCTCGGGCGTCTCCCTGGGGAGGACCTCGATGCAATTGGTTAGGATGCCTCTCGGGCGTCTCCCTGGGAAGCTCCTCGATGCATCTGGTTAGGATGCCTCTCGGGCGTCTCCCTGGGGAGGACCTCGATGCAATTGGTTAGGATGCCTCTCGGGCGTCTCCCTGGGAAGCTCCTCGATGCATCTGGTTAGGATGCCTCTCGGGCGTCTCCCTGGGGAGGTCCTCGATGCATCTGGTTAGGATGCCTCTCGGGCGTCTCCCTGAGGAGGTCCTCGATGCATCTGGTTAGGATGCCTCTCGGGCGTCTCCCTGGGGAGGTCCTCGATGCATCTGGTTAGGATGCCTCTCGGGCGTCTCCCTGGGGAGGTCCTCGATGCATCTGGTTAGGATGCCTCTCGGGCGTCTCCCTGGGGAGGTCCTCGATGCATCTGGTTAGGATGCCTCTCGGGCGTCTCCCTGGGGAGGTCCTCGATGCATCTGGTTAGGATGCCTCTCGGGCGTCTCCCTGGGGAGGTCCTCGATGCATCTGGTTAGGATGCCTCTCGGGCGTCTCCCTAGGGAGGTCCTCGATGCATCTGGTTAGGATGCCTCTCGGGCGTCTCCCTAGGGAGGTCCTCGATGCACGTCCCACTGGAAGAACTGGAGCTCTCTGGTGGAGCTGTTGCCCCCGCAACCCGATTACGGATAAGCGGTTGAAGATGGATGGATGGATGGATGGATGGATGGATGGATGGATGGATGGATGGATGGATGGATGAGAAAAACAAAAGTGGCATGATGGCATGTAAATGATGTCAGCCTGGAACTCCATATTTGGAAATGTTGTCCTTCTCTTTTTGGTGGGCTGTTTATTTTTTTTCCTATTGGCTGTTGCTTGTCATGGCTGCCAGTTCCCACCTGATGTTGTGTGGGAGTTCAGACTGTTCCAGGCCGTACTGAATATCTGCCAGCTTGCATAAGGTCTTCAGACTAGGACTCAAGTCTAAGACATACAGGTCATCATTGACTGATGAACTGTATGATAATTGATGTCCTCCAAAGAGGATGATACGATCTCCCACCATGCAACCGCATACCATGTGACCCCAAAATGTGTTAGGAGTTATTAAACATGGAACATTCCCTTTGGACTCAACCTTCTTCCAGGTGAACGTCGCTGGACTGAATTTCCACAGTTAATTTAAGTCTATAGTAAAGTCTATCTGGATATAGTACCTGCCACCAAATATGTACAGCTCTCCATTGTAGGAAAAGGCTGAATGACCGTAGCGTCCTCCTGGAAGAGGCTGTGCAGAAGGAGTGTTCAGCCAAAGGTTGGTCTCTGTGTCAAACACTCTGATGGTGTTGTGGTAGGCCCTGTTACCATAGCCCCCAAATACAAACATCTTTGCCCTGATGATGGTGGTAGAGTGATCTGCTGAAGCAGGTGGAGGAGTTCCTCTGGTGTTAATTAAAGACCAGACCATTGTGGTGGTGTCCATCTTGTAGATGTCATTAATGTGTCCAGTCTGGTACCATCCTCCATGGATAAACATGACCTTCTCAGAAACACAGGCTGAGTGGCTACACCTCCCCTCTGGAACAGTCCCAGAAACCTTGGGTGTGAGCATTCTGTGGTCGTCGACATCAAATGCATAAAGCACCTTGCTGTAGTTCCGTGTGTCAGTCCTTCCCCCCCAGATGTAGATGAAAGGGTCGATCAGCACAGCTGTGGGGCTGGATTTCATGGGGTGAACCTCAAGGGGGCGTTGTCCTCTTCCAGGCGTCTCTGGGGGCAACTTGATCCAGCATAAAGACACCGTGTTGAATACATGCACTTCAGTCCGACGCTTGGACTCGATAAAGTCTCCTCTAAAGCAGTACACTTTGTGGTCCACTGCTACAGCAGCATCATACGGTGTATCTGGAAGCCCTTTTAGGTGCACTGTCCAACGAAGCATTTCACACAGTAGGTTATAGGTTTCTCCCTGTAAAAGAATGCAGTCCTGAATACCTTGAATGAATGACTTGAAGGAATGCAGTCCTACTGTGTGGGTCAGCACTTATATAGGTTAGCGGGCCTACGTGTGACGTAGACATGATGTCACATGTAGGCCAAGTTGGTGTGTCGTAGATGACTGACGTCAAAGACTGACCTGCTACTACTCTGACAACTGCTACAGTAGTTATTTTTGAGGGGCGCTAGCCCCTCCTATGTCCAGCTTTGAGGGTGTTTATAACAAACATTGTCGCAACATTTAATGCCATTGACAATGATTGGACAGTTTTGAGTGTTTGTGTAAACACAAACATTGCGTAACACGAACATTGATGACGAAGTTGAGAACGCAACTTCTGATTGGCCGGAATGAGATGATGTATGATGATGTACGATGATAAGAGCGGCCCTCACTTCACACGGGTGTGATTTTTATAAAACATATCGAGTAATTGCAGGACTAATGAGAACCATGAAACTGATAATTCACTGATACAACAAAAAAAATTGAAATACAAAATATTTCTAATCAGCCAATCAGGGGCCTTGTAGACAAGGTTGTCAAACGTTGTAGCTGGTTCTCATTAGTCCTGCAATTACTCGATATGTTTTATAAAAATCACACCCGTGTGAAGTGAGGGCCGCTCTTATCATCGGCCCTCATTATATTAAGGAATTCCTTTATCTTTTGATATCATTAAAAACAAAATGTAGAAAGCAAAAATAAAAAAGGTAATTTACTGACCCATAAACATTGGTCTGTGACCCACATGTGGGTCCCGACCCACTGTTTGGGCAACAAACAGCGAGCTAGTTCTTTAGTTCTGGAGCTGAGTGGATCCACTGACCAGCTGGTGAGAGCAGCGGGCATCCAGAGGGATCAAGGAAAAAATTGTTTTTAGATATTTTAGTATTTCAAAGTGTCCATGATGTCATGGACAAAAACAAAGTCATGAGGGGAAAAAAAGCAAGTGTCATTGAAAATTAACTATAGGCGCGTTAAATCGCTGCCCGTTTGTAAGGACCTAATGACTGGACCATGAGGGTCCAGTTCCACAGGGAGATTGTGGAAACATCGCTCCGGCCAGACCTAGTCATGTGGTCAGAGGCTTGAAGACAGTCCTTCTGGTGGAACTCACCGTGCCATTGTTTTCTTTTCATTTGTTATTTTCTGTTAATTACCTTGTACTGTAATTACATGTAATTACTTGTAATTACCTTGTACTGACTGTATACTGTGCGACTGTATACTTGTGGACCCTCTCGAAAACGAGATATTGTATCTCAAGGGGTATTCCAAATAAAGAATTTCAATATATGGGAGGGAGGTTTGGACGCTGCTAATGAGCGCAAGCGAGCCAAGTATTCAGACCTGGCGGCGGAGTGCAGGGAGGCTGGCTGGAGAGCTGTTACCTGCCCTGTGGAAGTGGGGTGTAGGGGCTTCAAGCGGTTACCTGCCCCGTGGAAGTGGGGCGTAGGGGCTTCAAGCTGTTACCTGCCCTGTGGAAGTGGGGAGTAGGGGCTTCAAGCTGTTACCTGCCCCATGGAAGTGGGGCGTAGGGGCTTCAAGCTGTTCTCTATCGTATCGAGACTATCTCTCCACCCAACATGTATGGGGAATGACCCCACCTCACTCGTGACGTGGATATCTCTTTAAGACACACCAGTTGTACTGGCACGCACAGGTATATAAGGCCCAGGTGTGCGTGATTACACTGATTTTTTTGATCTCCACCGAGCAGTCCAAGACGTGGTCTCCTCGACAGAAGTGCAGAACAAGTTATCAACAATAATTTTTTAGACATTTTGAAAAGCAACTACTCACGATTTCTGGCAGCCGGATTAATCTACTGCAGGATGCAGGTTAGAGAGCTGGCGTGGTTCGCCCCTCTCTGGATTGCTGTCACACAGCTCGTTTGTAGGTATGTAGAACAAACAAATGAAGGAATCCGACGGCCATATAACACACATACAGGGGTATTGCTGGCGGGGCGCTCCTGTGGTGTAGCCTGTCTGTCGACCTGAGTGCAGGGACACAGACAGGACCAGTGGCCCGGTAACCCTTAAAGGCAGCAGAATAACAGCACCATACGGTTGTATCACTGGCGTGGCGTCAGTTAACGCATCCGTGCTGCATATTCCGTGGGCTGGAGTGGACCTGCGATTGGCGCAGCAAAACAACAGCCCTGCCAGGAATGGCGTTTAACACAGCACACTATACAGTATACACTGTATAGTATACAGGCGTATTGTCGCTGGGGCGACTTCCGCGTCTGTAGGGCTGTGTCTTTTGCTTGGCCTCGTGAGAGAGAGCTCCCTGGGGTGTATTGCGGCAAAAAACGTTCACGTACTCCGGTGTAGACTGCGTGGTAGAACCCGTGCGGACGGGGGAAGCCACGGAGCAAGTTTATCCTCCGAATTGAGAAAAATAAAAAAGTTCACACTATATGACATGCAGGGAATCCCGTGTGACGTCACGGAGCAACCGTACTGTCGTATTGCTGACGTCAGCTCACGCGATGGTGGTGGTTCGGTCATAGACAGGACGAGCTGAATGCCAACTCACGCATGCAGCGCAGTCTCGCTGACACAGCGGGGCATACATTAATTCCACAACAAACAAAGTCTGGTCTCCAGTGCTGTGCAGGGAATCCTGTGGGTGACATCCCCGTGACATCACGGTGATATATCGTAGGGTAATTGTTGCCTGGAAAGTGGACTCATAAATCCCCGTTCTAAGCATGGGCCAAACAGTGGAAATCTGCATACGTATATACACTATATAATGCAAAAAGTTTGGAGCAGAGTGTTGTCTCCAACTCAAACACTCTGTGCCTCAACGCAGCTGGGGAGTTCAGGTGCAACCTCCTCCAGAGAAAGAGATAGAGAGAGACTATAGAAGCTCTGCTGACTGTTGTTTATTTATTTGGTTATTCGGAAAGATCCCCATTAGCTGATGCCATGGCAGTCAGCTAGTCTTTTGGGATCCACACGAAACATGTTACAAATTGCAACAAAACAAAACAAAAACAAAACAACAACACATGAATATCAACTTGTGACTGAGAGACAGCAGTGTAAATTGTGACCCTCACTTCTCAAGCACATTACTATACTCCCTGTTTTTGAGCATGTCCAAACAGTTGAATGTGTATTTATTTAATATAATATATTAAAATAATAGTGTATATAGGTATTAAATGAAATGGAAACGGCAGGGGTTTCTCTTGGGCTGCGTGGGGCACATATGCCCACAGAGGTTGGCCATGACCAGTGGGTGACCTGTGGGCCCCCGGTCATGCCATAGCAGCTCACAA
The DNA here is from genome assembly GCF_951216825.1 of Electrona antarctica. NCBI lineage: Eukaryota > Metazoa > Chordata > Actinopteri > Myctophiformes > Myctophidae > Electrona > Electrona antarctica. The sequence continues at coordinate 56,006,063 of NC_136790.1, forward strand.
AGATCCCGCCTCCTGTATGAATTCTTCATCTTGCCAGTTGAGGCTAGGAGGCAATGGGTGCCTGTTTGAGGCAAAAAGTTAGCTGTTTACACTTCAGCCCAACAGACTAAACGTCCCAGGGGGGCAGAGCTGGATGAGCCAAGCTCAGGCTATGGCTCCACCTCTTTTCCTGCCCGGCCTGGTGTAGACAGGTCTGTACAGATGGATTTTTGGAAGTTTACTATGAGGACTACTTACGAGTATTGGACCGTATTCATCCACTGCACTTTGCAGTTCAGAGAGGTGGCGCTGAGTCGTCCCTCTCGGGGTTCGATCGTGGCTCGTTCGTAGTTAAAACTACCAAATCCCTTGGGATCAGAGCAGACAGTCTATTCAAACACCACACGAGTGTATGGCTGCCGTGGCAGCCAGCTTCCGCGTTCAGGTTTAGTAGCGCACTATACGGCGTCTGGCTGACTGTGTCAGTTGACGCGACCGTGGTGTAGTTCCGTCTGTGGAACTTGGTTCAGTGACACAGACAGGACGTGCTGAGTCTGCCAGGAGCAAGCCCTGAAATCACAGCCCTCTGCACACTACTGTATATACGGCGTATCGCTGACTGTGTCAGCTCACACGTCCGTGATGTAGTTTCGCCAATTTCGGTAACTCAGCGGAGTGTGCCGCGGCTGTCGGGTGGAGTACACTGCACGGTGTATCACGGCAAGGCCGTTCACGCACCTATAGGTGTAAACTTGCATGGTATAATCCGGTTACCGGTTCGAAACCACAAAGTAAGCTCCTTCTCATCCCGAGAATGCACTATGGCTATCTAGGCGCAGCCAGTCAACACAGGCCTATCTTGTCACTGCTTCAGCACCGGCTTATATGCGGCGCTTATGTGACCATAAGGGCCCGGACCTTTAGGAGCTGCAGCTACTGGCTTCCAGGCTCCCCAGGCAGCAGCAGCGGGCAATGCTATTGATGCCCTTTGATGAGGCGCCATCTGTGGCGGCCCCAATCCAAGCTGCGATAGGAGGACCAAGCTCCCCCAATGACGCTGCCTATTGAGCCGTCGGCCATGTTTGGCCAAAAGGCCAGTGCTTTGCTACAGCATCCTAAGGAGGCTGTGGAGGTGCACAGGATGTGCACCTCCACAAGCAGCCGTGAGCAGCTTGCCTCGGTTGCCCTCAGGCTGTGCAACCCCAGTCAGGTTTGGCAGTTCCAGGGACCTACGTGTCCGGTTACAGGCCAACCGGCGGGGTATGGCTAAAATGTGCTCGGCGGGCTAAGCCCATCCCTCAGTCCTGACAGTTAAGGCCCCAAACCCCACCCGCTGTCTCTCGGGACAGCGGCTGTCCTGGAAGACAATTCAGGTGGACCCCTGGGTGGGTTCCACTATGTTTTCGGGGGGTTGTGTGCTGCTTACAGCACTCTCCTGGCAAGGAAGGGCTGAGGGTCTGGCAGGCCATCCTCCAAGGCGACTGGCTTGCCATGCTCGACCGGGGATGTTTATTCTCAAATCCCGGGTCTGACACACTGACGCACTGACCGGCTTGTCTTAGACGACGGAACCTTTGAGTCCCGTATCCTCCCATTCGGCATATGTCTAGCCCCCCGATTGTACGCAGTCCTTGGCGGGAGGGCCTTTGCATCCTAAATTGGATAACTGAATGGTGTGTGCTCGGCACTGCTCGCTCAGAGGTGCAGTGCCACAACAACGTGGCCAGGCACCTGCAGCACTTTGGGCACCTAGGCCGGCACCTCGACAAGACGCCTTGCAGGCGTCAACTCTCACAGTCCGCAGCGCTCCTCGGCATGTGTTAGAGGTCCCTTGCTCTAGTGAGTCGGGCCACCCTCAGGTTGTGCCTCCGCCCCTTAGGGCTGAGGGCAGTCATGGTGCACTTTGTGCCTCCGGCTCTTCTGAACATGCGGCCAGTGCATTATCTGTCATTCACAGTCATGCACTACGCGGGCGTATCGTTGACAACGTCAGTTTACACGTTCCACGTTGTTCCAGCGAATAATTCCATCTGTTCACACAGCAGAATGTGACTGTCAGGGGTGAGCAGAACCACCATAAGGTTGTATTACGGCATGGTCGTTTAAACACCTGGATGTAATTCTGTGTGTTGGAGACCGGTTACCGAAGCCACGGAGTGAGCTCCCTCATCCAGAGGTAATCGTGTGGCTAGGCCAGGGATCTGGAAACAGGGCGGGCCACCGTCCCACACAAGGGCGACACAATAGTCACCCAGTTGGTCCTCATACCGTTCATTCCTCACACAATAGGCCAGCAGTCCCTCCTCGGGGGGTGGTACTGTCTGCCTTACGGCATGAGCCAATTAAGCCCGTGGAGACTTGGGCTGCAATGGCTTCTCACAGGACAGCATTCTTGCTGTTAGCAGTGTCAGCCACAAGAATGTCCCTGTCAGTGAGGGGTGCTGCCACTTCCTACATGGCAATGTTTAGGTGTTGTCGGCACCAATCCCTGCATTTTGCCCTACGGCCTGATCGGAGTGTGAGCCATTCAGTCTTGATTTTCACCCTTCCCACCCTCCTAAGCAGGGTGGTGAAGCAGGGGGGCCTTCCTCAGTGTTCTTCTCAGGGCCTTAAATGGGCCTAACTGTCTTAGGCAGATAGTCTCCAAGACTGGACTTCACTCATTGGCTTGTGAAACAATCCAGCAGGCATATAGTTCCCCAACAGGAACATATGCACATTCCACACAGGGCCTGGCCGCCACATGGGCTTCGAGGTGCCCTCCAATCTGAGATCTGTGGGACAGCCTCTTGATCGACGCTGTCAGCATTTATCAGGTTCTACCATAGGTGGTATCAGTGTGGCCGCCAGCACCCTTCTCACTGTGTGTGTGCTTAGCTCCGCAGCATAAACGCGATGGGAACTATGCACAAAAACGAAGGCCATCCACTTTTTACTTGTAAAACTGTGATGCGATTTTCTACTAGATACAACAATGCTGCATTTGTTTTGATACGATCGAGACATACTACTATGCAAGACCTTTCTTTCATAGCTGTCATCAGGGTTGAGGTAACCTGACTAGTCAGGTTAGGGTTGAGGGCCCTCTAGCACAGGCAGGGAATAGAGGTTATCCCTTAGTTAGGAGGTTGGGCAGTGGAATGGTTCCACTGCTGGAACTCAGGTTTACATGTTTTTTTGACCATTTACGGTATTATTATTGTGTGTGTTTTTTCTGCCCACTCTTTCTTCCTTTTCTCCTGAAATGGACACTCTGTAGTGATATTGCCCTGTTGCCCCTGTTAAGTGTTGACTTGATGCCATATGTAGTCCATCTGAAGAAAGCGAGGACTATACAGAGACATTGGAGATGGAGTCACTTGGAGGGGGCATGAGGGGGGAGGGAGGGAAGAGGGGTGTGTCCTATGTATAAATATAAATGCTGTCTTTACTGTACTGCTTTTTCCAAATAAAATAAATATTATAAAAAATAAAATAAAAACTGTGATGCGACAATAAGGATCATTCTGGTTCTGAGAACAGGGCTTCAACAGTCAGCTGACCGAGTGTTCGGCAGGCTGACTTGAGCGGGAGCGCAGGCCCTGCAGACCGCAGTAACCTCGTTACAAAGAAAAGAAGAGCATTTCCTGGAGGGTACCCTGAGGCTCAGAGGGGCTCAGGTTAGGGACCCAATCAGGCCCATCTGGGGTTAGCCCTGGAGGCCCTACGACCTTTAGTCAGTGAGCCTGACATGCTCAAGACAGCAGCCTTGTCGGCGTCACATCTGCAAGGAGAAATGGGGGAGTTGCGAGCTCTGTCAATCCATATTGAGCTCTGCAGGCCTATGCCGGATGATGGTATAGTCTTATGCCCCAAACCGGCCTTTCTCCCCAATGTTTTCAAAAGGGCACGTCTCAATCAGGTGGTTGAGCTCTGCCCTACCGTCGTCATACAGACAGTCGACGTGCAGAGACGGAGTCGGTCCCCACTCTGCCCTATTGGAGCATTAGAGTCGGATGTCAGGGCCACACAAGGCCCACAGAATAACGGACCAACTCTTTGAGTGCTTCAAGTGAGAGTGCATGGATCACAGAGGTTATCCAGCACACAAACAGGCAGGAGTACCAGTGCCGCCTGGAGGGCAGGCACACTCCACCTGGGGACGCTGCGGAAAGGTGCGTCTCTGACAGAGATCTGCACAGCGGCGACTTAGTCTACTCCGTCTACATTCACCCGGTTATACCGGCTGAACATGCAGCATTCGCTCCCTTCGGGGAGTTGGTCTCGCATGCTACTCAGCGATGGGTGTCATTGTCACCTTCACCAGTCAAGCCAGCCTTGCGTCTGGTGGGCTGGCTTGGGCGGCCCTTCACCCCTGTGGTCTCTGGCCTTAGTGCCTTGCGGGGCCGGGCTCTGGGTGGCGTCTAGCGCCTGAGCATTTGGTGGCGGATGGCATCTGGCTGTCCGGCCGTTCCAGGGGTTGTAAATACATTACATTGAACATACATGATAAATAATTCAAAATGTAGTATGTGCTGGGTCAGAGCCCACTGGTGTTGTCTTCGGGGTTCTGGGACTGCTTCGCTTCCTCACGAGGTGTCTTACAGAGTTCCCCATACATATGAAATATGTTGGGTGGAGAGATAGTCTTGATACGATAGAGAACGTTTGGTTACGTTGTAACCTTTGTTCTCTGAGTGAAGAGACTATCTCTCCACCTTGATGTCGCTCAGAAGCGGTGTCGATCAAGTAAACCAGTGTAATCACGCACACCTGGGCCATATATACCCGTGTGTGCCAGTACAACTGGTGTGTCTTAAAGAGATATCCACGTCACGAGTGAGGTGGGGTCATTCCCCATACATATGAAATATGTTGGGTGGAGAGATAGTCTCTTCACTCAGAGAACAAAGGTTACAACTTAACCAAACGTTACCTGCCCCAAGGAAGTGGGGCGTAGGGGCTTCAAGCTGTTACCTTCCCCGTGGCTGTGGGGTGTAGGGGCTTCAAGCTGTTACCTGCCCTGTGGAAGTGGGGTGTAGGGGCTTCAAGCTGTTACCTGCCCTGTGGAAGTGGGGTGTAGGGGCTTCAAGCTGTTACCTGCCCTGTGGAAGTGGGGCGTAGGGGCTTCGTAGGTTCCCCAGCTGCTCGTCTACTCCGCGACATGGGATGCACAGGAGCGGGGCATCAGATAGCCGTGAAAGAGCTGGCTGAGGAGGTGGAGAAAGGCAGCTTCTGGCTGTGGCTAAGGAGGAAGCATAAGAGTTGAGGGAACTAACATCACCTATAGGGCATCAGCAGGGGGAGGCAGGGGGGCATGAGTCCCCCTTTTAACCCCTTAGATCTCTACATACGTGATCGTAGGCTCTACTAGGCGGAATAGAGATTATAACAGCCGATGTTGTGTGGGAGTTCAGACTGCTCCAGACCGTACTGAATAGAGGGTATGCGCGTGAAATCATCATCAAACCAGGAAGTTATGCAGGAACGCCTACTGAGTGGCAAAAAACTACTTTCTGGCCTTGACAGCCCAGGCATCCACACAGAAAAGTCCTATCTGATTGCATTAAACAACATTAAACTATGTTAAACTCACTTTGCATGTTGCTTTGCCACTCGATTTGCCACTCGATGTGCCATTCACTTTAAGCATGCGCATACTCTCTATAACTGCCAGCTTGCATAAGGTCTTCAGACTAGGACTCAAGTCTAAGACATACAGGTCATCATATAATGTGTTGTATGATCTTTTTCCTCTAAAGAGGATGATACGATCTCCCACCATGCAACAGCATACCATGTGACTCCCTATTGTGTTAAACGTTCTTAAACATGGAGCATTCCCTTTGGACTCAACCTTCTTCCAGGTGAAGGTCGCTGGACTGAATTTCCACAGATCATTGAAGTCCTAGTTATAGTTCCTGCCACCAAATATGTACAGCTCTCCATTGTAGGAAAAGGCTGAATGACAGTAGCGTCCTTCTGGAAGAGGCTGTGCAGAAAGAGTGTTCATTCAATGGTCGGTCTCTGTCTCAAACACTCTGATGGTGTTGTTGGACCACCAGCCCCCAAATACAAACATCTTTGTCCCGATGATGGTGGCAGAGTGGCATACTGAAACTGACACGGGTGGAGGAGTTCCTCTGGTGTTGATTGAAGTCCAGACCATCGTGGTGGTGTCCAACTTGTAGATGTCATTAGTGTCTCCAGTTTTCTCGATGTATCCTCCATGGATAAACATGACCTTCCCAAAGACACTGAGTGGCCACACCTCCCCTCTGGAACAGTCCCAGAAACCTTGGGTGTGATCATTCTGTGGTCGTCAAAATCAAATGCATAAAGCACCTTTCTGTAGTTCCTTGTGTCAGTCCTTCCTCCCCAGATGTAGATCAAAGGGTCGATCATCACAGCTGTGCGGCTGGTGGTCATGGGGTAAACCTCAAGGGGGCGTTGTCCTCTTCTAGGTGTCTCTGGGGGCAACTCGGTCCAGCATATAGACACTGTGTTGAAGACATGCACTTCAGTCCGACGCTCAGACTTGATAAAGTCTTCTCTAAAGCAGTACACTTTGTGGTCCACTGCTACAGCAGCATCATACGGTGTCTCTAGAAGCCCTTTTAGGTGCACCGTCCAATGAAGCATTTCACACAGTAGTTTATAGGTTTCTCCCTGTAAAAGAATGCAGTCCTGAATACCTTGAATGAATGACTTGAAGGAATGCAGTCCTACTGTGTTGGTCAGCACTTATATAGGTTAGCGGGCCTACGTGTGACGTAGACATGATGTCACATGTAGGTCAAGTTGGTGTGTCGTAGATGACTAACGTCATAAACTGACCTGCTACTACTCTGACAACAGCTACAGTGGTTATTTTTAGCCCCTCCTATTCCCAGCTTTGAGGGTTTGTGTAAACACAAACATTGGAGACAAAAGTGATTGCGCAAATTGTGATTGGCCAGAATGAGATGATGTGATGATGTACGATGATAAGATCGCCGCTCACTTCACACGGGTGTGATTTTTCCTATATACAGCTTTAATGTTTGTCTTTCAACGATGATTGTTTAAGAAAACGCCTCATAGACAATAAAGATAAATGTAATGTTTGTTTTTAGACTAAAACAAACATTAGCACCCGTTGCTTAAACAAACATTATGTTGTAATTGATGTTGCAAGATGATAAGAGCGCCCCTCACTTCACACAGGTGTGATTTTTATAAAACATTTCCAGTAATTGCAGGACTATATGGGAACCATGAAACTGATAATTCACTTATAGAAAAAAGATTTCTAATCAGCCAATCAGGGGCCTTGTAGACAAGGTTGTGAAACGTTGTAGCTGGAGACCCTAAAGAGAAATGTGACGTCTCCCCCGGAACCCAAGCTAGTGAAAATAGACCATCTACAAGCTCACAACACGTGCTGTGAGCTTGTAGATCTGATATTTGCACTACTTCTTAAAGTATCTGCCCCCCTCTAAAACATGTTTATTTTAGGCTATGTTTTTAAGAAATTAGACTTTTTTTAACTTCGGAAAAAGGGAATTTAATTTGTTTTAGTGTGTCAAACACACTGATGGTGTTGTTTTTGACCCCAGACCCATAGCCCCCAAATACAAACATCTTTGTCCCGATGATGGTAGAAGAGTGGCATGCTGAACCAGGTGGAGGAGTTCTGCTGGTGTTAATTAAAGTCCAGATCATCGTGGTGGTGTCCAACTTGTAGATGTCATTAGTGTATCTATTCACAGTCCATCCTCCATAGATAAACATGACCTTCCCCAAAACACAGGCTGAGTGGCCTTGTCTCCCCTCTGGAACAGTCCCAGAAACCTTGGGTGTGAGCATTCTGTGGTAGTCGACATCAAATGCATGAAGCACCTTGCTGTAGTTCTGCATGTCAGTCCTTCCCCCCCAGATGTAGATGAAAGGGTCGATCAGCACAGCTGTGCGGCTGGTACGCATGGGGCGAACCTCAAGGGGGCGTTGTCCTCTTCCAGGCGTCTCTGGGGGCAACTTGATCCAGCATAAAGACTCTGTGTTGAAGACATGCACTTCAGTCCGACGCTCAGACTCGATAAAGTCTCCTCTAAAGCAGTACACTTTGTGGTCCACTGCTACAGCAGCATCATACGGTGTCTCTGGAAGCCCTTTTAGGTGCACCGTCCAACAAAGCATTTCACACAGTACTTTATAGGTTTCACCCTCTAAAATAATGCAGTCCTGAATTCCTTGAATGAATGACTTGAAGGAATGCAGTCCTACTGTGTGGGTCAGCACTTATATAGGTTAGCCGGCCTACGTGTGACGTAGACTTGATGTCACATGTAGGCCAAGTTGGTGTGTCGTAGATGACTGACGTCATAGACTGACCTGCTACTACTCTGACAACTGCTACAGTAGTTACTTTTGAGGTGCACTAGCCCCTCCTATGTCCAGCTTTGAGGGTTTGTAAACACAAACATTAAATGCCATTGACAATGAATGGACAATGTTGAGTGTAAACACAAACATTGATGATGAAGATGGCCAGAATGAGATGATGTATGATGATGACATACGATGATAAGAGCGCCCCTCACTTCACACGGGTGTGATTTTTATAAAACATTTCCAGTAATTGCAGGACTAATGGGAACCATGACACTGAAAATTCACTGATACAAAAACAAACAAAAAGATCTAATCAGCCAATCAGGGGCCTTGTAGACAAGGTTGTCAAACGTTGTAGCTGGAGACCCTAAAGAGAAATGTGACGTCTCCCCCGGGACCCAAGCTAGTGAAAATAGACCATCTACAAGCTCACAACATGTGCTGTGAGCTTGTAGATCTGATATTTACTTTGTTATTAAGGAATTCCTTAATCTTTTGATATCATTAAAAACAAACTGTAGAAAGAAAAAAAAGGAAAAAAAGTGATTTACTTGAGACCCATAAACATTGGTCTGCAAGCCACATGTGGGTCCCGACCCACTGTTTGGGCAACAAACAACGAGCTAGTTCTTTAGTTCTGGAGCTGAGAGCAGCGGGCATCCAGAGGGAATCCACTGACCAGCTGGTGAGAGCAGCGGGCATCCAGATAGGAAGGGGAAGACAGTGGAAAGCCCAAGAAGAGGTGGACATGGCAATGGGCAGGCTGAAGAACCACGAGGTGCAGGTGGCAGAGTCCAGGAGGGTGGAGCAGGCCTTGGGAGGGGCGATACTCCCTTGTTCTGGTCAAAGGCTTCCAAAGAAGACCCAAGAGTGTGGAAGAAGTGGCGAGAACTGAGCAGGAACGCCTTCAAGGGAAACTTCACCCCTTTTGCAACCAGATCTTATTTTAATGACGTTTGGGAGACAAGAAACACTTTACTGGGGTTTTTATGTGGGTAATATGTGTTTTTTAGATATTTTAGTATTTCATAGTGTGCCATGCCATGTTGATGACATCCCCCTTATTTGGGCGAGGGAAAAAAGGGAAGCTCTTCAGAACAAAGCTTCATGTCCGCCTGGCGGTCACGCTGTACCACTCATGGCCACACGGTGGCAGCAACGTTTTTAAAACCCCTTAGATCTCTACATAAGTCTTTGTACGCTGAATAGAGATTATAACAGCCGATCTACAAACTCACAACACGTCACATGGCGACGCTGGGTTCGGTCTGGGGGGCGTGACTGTTTAGGAGGTTGTCCTCGGCTGGCCACACCCCCAGCAGCTGACTTAGAACTGGTGTGGATAAGAACAATCTGACTGTTTAATTCATCTCTGATGGCATGTTGATGACGTCAGCCTGGAACTCCATATTTGGAGATTCTGCCCTTCTCTTTTTTGGGGGTCTGTTTGTTTTTTTCCTATTGTCTGATGGTTGTCATGGCTGCCAGTTCCCACCTGATGTTGTGTGGGAGTTCAGACTGTTCCAGACTGTACTGAATAACTGCCAGCTTGCATAAGGTCTTCAGACTGGGACTCAAGTCTAAGACATACAGGTCATCATTGACTGTGTTGTATGATCTATGTCCTCCAAAGAGGATGATACGATCTCCCACCATGCAACAGCATACCATGTGACCCCATATATCTTAGGAGTTCTTAAACATGGAACATTCCCTTTGGACTCAACCTTCTTCCAGGTGAACGTCGCTGGACTGAATTTCCACAGATCATTGAAGTCCTGGTTATTTTTCCTGCCACCAAATATGTACAGCTCTCCATTGTAGGAAAAGGCTGAATGACCGTAGCGTCCTTCTGGAAGAGGCTGTGCAGAAGGAGTGTTCATCCATAGGATGGTCTCTGTGTCAAACACACTGATAGTGTAGTTGTTGACCCCAGACCCATAGCCCCCAAATACAAACATCTTTGTCCCGATGATGGTAGCAGAGTGACATTCTGTAGCAGGTGGAGGAGTTCCTCTGGTGTTAATTAAAGACCAGACCATCATGGTGGTGTCCAACTTGTAGATGTCATTAAAGTATCTATACATGGTCCGTGACCGTCCTCCATAGATAAACATGACCTTCCCCAAAATACAGGCCGAATGTTCGCACCTCCCCTCTGGAACTGTCCCAGAAATCTTAGGTTTTAGCATTCTGAGGTCGTCGACATCAAATGCATAAAGCACCTTGCTGTAGTTTTCTGTGTCAGTAACTCCCCCCCATATGTAGATATAAGGGTCAATCAGCACAGCTGTGCGGATGGTTTTCATGGGGTGAACCAAAAGGGGGCGTTGTCCTCTTCTAGGTGTCTCTGATGGCAACTTGGTCCAACATAAAGACACTGTGTTGAAGACATGCACTTCAGTCCGATGATCTGACTCGATAAAGTCTCCTCTAAAGCAGTACACTTTGTGGTCCACTGCTACAGCAGCATCATACGGTGTCTCTGGAAGCCCTTTTAGGTGCACCGTCCAACGAAGCATTTCACACAGTAGTTTATAAGTTTCTTCCTGTAAAAGAATGCAGTCCTGAATACCTTGAATGAATGACTTGAAGGAATGCAGTCCTACTGTGTAGGTCAGCACTTATATAGGTTAGCGGCCTACATGTGACGTAGACATGATGCCACATGTAGGTCAAGTTGGTGTGTCGTAGATGACTGACGTCATAGACTGACCTGCTACTACTCTGACAACTGCTACAGTCGTTATTTTTGAGGGGCGCCAGCCTCTCCTATGTCCAGCTTTGAGGGTGTTTGTAAACACAAACAATGTCGCAAAACAAACATTAAATGCCATTGATAATGAATAGACAGTTTTGAGTGTTTGTGTAAACACAAACATTGCGTAACACGAACATTGATGCCGAAGCTGCGGACGCAACTTCTGATTGGCCGGAATGAGATGATGTATGATGATGTACGATGATAAGAGCGCCCCTCACTTCACACGGGTGTGATTCTTTTTAAACATTTCCAGTAATTGCAGGACTAATGGGAACCATGAAACTGATAATTCACAGATACAAAAAAGGAAAAGAAATACAAAAGATTTCTAATCAGCCAATCAGGGGCCTTGTAGACAAGGTCATCAAACGTTGTAGCTGGAGACCCTAAAGAGAAATGTAACGTCTCCCCCGGGACCCAAGCTAGTGAAAATAGACCATCTACAAGCTCACAACACGTGCTGTGAGCTTGTAGATCTGATATTTTCACCCCCCTCAAATTCATGTTTATTTTATTTTATTAAGGAATTAAACATTTTTGTAACTTCTGAAAAAGGGGCCCACACTGCTAAACAGTATTTAAGTCCGACGTCATTTTGTAGTGCTATGTAACGTCCGGGTCCAAGTGGCACCAGCTCCCGTCCGCATCTCATTGTAAATAGAATATCTAAACGCGTGAATCTTTTTACAATGACGTTATTTTTCAGAAAGGAAGCCATTGAGGGTTAAAATTGGTCTTAATGCTTCCACTCGAGTAGAATTATTAATGTTTTGTACAAGTGTCTATGACAAAAAAAACTAATGATGTGGAGACAATAAAGACTATTATTATCATTATTATTGAAGGTGGTAACAGTCCATTTGCTCAGTAAAATATTTCGGGCGCATATTTAGAATGTTTGCAGGCTTGAGTATGTTGAATCTAGTTTGCATTAATTAGGATTTAGTTGACACATAATAAAATGGCGATAGTATTCCGTGTGGGGCAGACGGCCTGTCACCGCCAGATTTGGGAGAGCAGCGCAGCTTTGTTGTTGCGAGGAAAGCAGTAAAATGAGACTTTCGTGGTTGTTTTCGTCTCAGATTTAGTCCGACGGAGCGTCACAGTATAACTCTATGGGGACACAAAAGCGACACAAAGTAGGACCCGGATGTATCTCAGGAGGGGGCGCTCACGTCACGGCTAAAATACTGAATTGTTTCTCAATAGCCGTTAGATTCTGTTTTAGTCGCGGCCGATGCACGCTTTTTTCTCGGAAACTAATGTCGCAGTCCGTGGTGTTGAACAGATCGGAGATGTTTGGAGGTATTTTCTGATTATCTGGTGAGTGCGATGGGAACATTGGTGTTTTCTATAGCAAGGAAGGACCTCATTTTTGCTCGCTAGCATAGATGCTATGCTTTAGCATTCAAGATGGAAGCCAGAAGAGGACACACGGCATAGTCTAAAATCCCAGGCACCCAAGCGCCACCACTTTTGTCCACCAGGCGTTAAAAGGAGTCAGCTCATATTGAATATATGCTAAATGTATTTCTAAATTAATTTAATGGACAGGACGATGTCATGTTTTTCTTCTTTTCCCTCCGTCGTCACCAAGATCAGCGTCCATGTTGACAGGAGAGATGATGAGAGGAGCAGCGTTTCTACCACCAGCATTAAGATCAGGACAGAAGTAAGGATAGAGTCTCTCAGTGAAGGAGCAGCCAATGTAAGCATAGAGGTGAACTCTGGTCTCCACATCATAAAAGGAGACCAGACCCTCCTCATAATCCACAAACACTCCCACTTTCTGGAGCTCCTCTCTTACAGGGAGGACGACAACAGGGTCAGCAGCAGCCAGGTACTCATTTCCATTCCTCAAAACTATAGTCCAGTATCCATTGTTGGGACTCAGTGTGTCTTCTCCCTTCCTGTTGATGGACTCTCTGACCACTCCTATTGTCCAGTCAGTCTTCCCTCCAACTTGAACTTCATAGTAAAACCTTCCTGAGGAGAAGCTTTGCTTTCCTAAGACACAGATACATGGAGTGAATCTCTCTATGTTGTCAGGTAGATTCTTAATTATGTTTCCACAACTCACTTGTTTTCCATCCTCAGACAGGATGAGGCAGGGATGTGTTGTATCAGGGTCAAGAGTTACATCCACCTCATATCGTTGGATCCTCCTCAGCTCAACATCACACAGCTGTTTCTTCATCTCTTGACTGAGTGTCTTTTCCAGCTGAGACACAGGTGTCCTCACTGTCCCCACAAGTGAAGACTGATGGACATTGACCTTTGTCCAGTCCTTGGTGGGTGGAGGGGTGTTGATGGAGGTGAAGTTCTGGAGGAGGTGGTCTTCAGAGTGTGAGATCTGTTTCAGCTCAGAGATTCTCTTCTCTAACTGAGTGACTTCCTTTTGCAGATCTTCAATGAAGCCTTCAGCCTGTTTCTCTGTTGTTTTCTGCTTCTCTTCAATCACATAAATGAGCTCAGCCTGGCTTCTCTCAATACAGCTGATCAGAGCAGTGAAGACCTGCACACTGTCTGCTATGACTGAATCTGCATCTTTCCTGCTGAGCTCTACTGAGCGTTTGACCTCCTGAATCTTCTCTCGTCTCTCCTGGATCATCGTCTGGATTTCAGCCTCTGTCTTTCTGTCGTATTCTTCTTTCCACTCGAGATACCTGAATGGACGAACCATTTCAGAAACAAAACTATTGACAGATACGTTTGGTCTCTCTCACGGGGTGTCTTCAACCACTGATGTCTGTCTTTATACAATCCAGGAATGTTTATGCTGTGATTACAGCAGAATATTAAGGTGTTATTAAGGGTTTATCTCTCTATGTGTGATCTAACGGTCCATCTCTCTCTCTGACTGTCGTCGTCTACTGCTCCTCACACTCTGTGTAATCAGCTATTAAGTCAAGCTGACTGAAACCTGACCTCATCAACTATGACGTCAGTCTTAGTCAAATATGGAGTTCTCTCATGTCTGGATGACTGAGACCCCCCGGAAAGGGGGCCAACAAAATGGCCAATAAACTGGACAGATGGGGGTGCATACTTAGTTTAGACTAGTCATTGGTTAGACATGGGTTAAGGTTAGGTTTAGGTGTTCTGCCCCGTGGGAGGTTAGGGTTAGGGACATTTCGGGGGTTATTGGGCGATTTAACATAGGAGTTGATGAGGGGTCGGTTTCAGACGATTTCCCTATAACTTTATCCCGGATCCCATCAACTTGATAAGAAAACGGATCAATGGGATTGATATGTCTTTGAATGTGTTGGTTGATAGGTCATTGGGTACGCACCCAATTTCCCGAAACGGCCACCGGGGGGTGCTGTTTTTCCACCCCGTTTCACCCCGGTCCAGTAGGGGGCGCTATAATTCACCCAATATCCACCCAATAACCAATATACTATCAATAACAGTCAACTCTTCCCTAACCCCCTAGCCCTATGACCCCACCCCAAAAACCATAAAGACCCTAACCAATGATATATCAAATCCACATCAATTATCCCTAACCCCCTAAGCCATGACCCCCACCCCTGACCCCCACCCCAAAACCCATCAAGAGCCTAACCAATGATATATCAATTCCACATCAATTATCCCTAACCCCCTAACCAATGACCCCCCACTCCATTAACACCAAAGAAGGGGCACTATGTACACTACTCACTATATGCCTTATCCTCTGCTGCCATCTGCTGGTACACTCTAACCCTGCTCCCCCGGACGGGTGCAGTACTTAGTTTAGACAGTTTTTGGTTTAGACTAGTCATTGGTTAGACCAGTCATTAGTCCTACAACTACAACCTATCTCAAACCCTCACCCTAAACCTAACCTCCCACGGGGCAGCACACCTAAACCTAACCTTAACCCATGTCTAACCAATGACTAGTCTAAACTAAGTATGCACCCCCCCGGGTGCATACTTACATACCAAGACCATTTTCGGACTCAGCGTGACGAGCCGAACGTGACCGTATCCATGCACACAGACTTACGGGAAAGTGGTTAATTAGTATGCACAATTTTATAGATGGGTTGGTGTTAGGGGGTGTTTTGGGCGTTATTATCACGGAGATTGATCACTAATTGGAACACAGATATATCATAAATGGGGGAGTCCTTTTCGCACAGACAGGACGTTTTCTGAATCGTGAAGCCGAGCCCAATGCGTCGGTACCGGCCTCGAGCCCGTGCTGTGCATGGTTGTCGCGTGGTCTCCAAAGAGCGATCCCCTAATCTAGCAAGGCTAGATAGCATATGAGGACCCGTCCAGCTAACTATCAACTTCCCTTTACTGTTCACCCAATTTCTAGTTACCGCCCTAACCTTTTTATGACCCTAACCCTAAAGGTTAAACCCTGCCCCCGGACACGTCTCGGCAAAACCAAGACCATTTTCCGACTCAGCGCGACGAGCCGAGCGCGCCCATATGGGTTTCTGCGCACACGGACTTACGGTTCTCTTAATTGGCTAGGGCTAGGGTTACTCTTCGACGCACGATAGCTCGCCAACGAAAAGTCCGTTTGCGATGTCATTTACATGGGCGCGTTCAGCTTTCCTTGATCTATGCTCCAATAGGTCCACCATACTCGTGCGACACCCGTAGCAAGAGTTCGCCAACTCTGACCCGTCATCAACAAGCCTCATAGACATGGTAACCCTTACACTGTATTGAATGGTGAAATGCTAAACCTAAATTTGAGAACCATAAGTCCGTATGCAGGGAAACAAATATGAGCGCGTTCGTCTAATCGCGAGCTATGCGTGGATATTTGGCACGCCCCTTTTCGACCTTTGTGGGCGGAGTTATCGTGCGTCAAAGTGTAATCCTCATTTTCTGAACCACATGACCGTGTGTGGAGAAACACACAGCAACGTGTTCGTCTCGTCAAGCCCTACGCGTGGATGTGCGCCATGCCCCTGTGCGGCCTTTGTGGGCGGAGTTAAACACTCTTAATTAGGTGCGCTATAGACTTTCTTCTTATTCCAAAAAAGGACAACTTAGTCTGACTTACTTTTGCACGCTGAATCGAATGGTGTTGGTCCCGTGGCTGTACCTCGTCGGGAAGGTGGTTAATTAGTGTGCACAATTTTATACACGGGTTAGTGTGGGCAGGGGTATTTTGGGCGTTATTAACATGGAGATTGATTACTAATCGGAACACAGATATATCATAAATGGGGGGTCCTTTTTGCGCAGACTGGACGTTTTCTGAATCGTGAAGCCGAGCCCAATCCGTCGGTACCGGCCTCGAGCCGGTGCTGTGCACGGCTGCCGCGTGGTTGCGAAAGAGCGAGCTCCTCTCCTAACAAAGGCTTTGATTATGGCCTTCTGCTGTCTAAGAGCTCAGAACTCAGGGGGCGAGGGTCCGAGTTGCCCGTCGTTCGAAGGGCACATCCCCTGGGCTCCAGCAAACAAGTGTACAAAGGTTGTTGAGCAGAGATTGAATCTATCTCCAATGGTTATAAAAAAAGACATTGACCCATTCACCCATTAACATATAACGCTAACCCAGCTCCTATGTTTGGAGTGCTCAGGCCGGTTTCGCAGGGGCCCAGGGCCTGGTGCTCAGAACACAGCAGAGTTCACAGCCCTGGGTACGTTTGGTCCGAAAAACAGGCCTCACACGCCATCCAGGTGGTCTTTAGAGCCCCCCAAGTTTCACAAAGACACCACCCATTTTAGTGTCAAAACCCTAGCCCTCACCTTTGACCTGCCATAAGTCATGTCATGGGGTCCCGCAGGTGTTCAATGTCCATCCCTTCTTTTCAGAACTGTCTGCCGAACGCGTAGATATCTGCATTATGACCCTAGCATGTACGGTTCACGAGAGGTCAATCAAAATACGTAAGACCCCCAAACACCAGTGAGGCTTCATTCGAGGCCTCCGCCCAGCTAACTATCAACCTCCCTTTACTGTTCACCCAATGCCTAGTTACCGCCCTAACCTTTTTATGATCCTAACCCTAATGCTATGGGGGGGGGTCCTTTTCACACAGACAGGACGTTTTCTGAATCGTGAAGCCGAGCCCAATCCGTCAGTACCGGCCTCGAGCCGGTGCTGTGCGCGGCTGTGGCGTGGTTTCCAAAGAGCAAGCTTCTCTCCCTACAAAGGCTTTGATTACGGCCTTCTGCTATCTAAGAGCTCAGAACTCAGGGGGCGAGGGTCCGAGTGGCCCGTCGTTCGAAGGGCACATCCCCTGGGCTCCAGCAAACAAGTGTATAAAGGTTGTTCCGCAGAGATTGATTCTATTTGGAATGGTTATAAAAAAGAGATTGACCCAATCAGCCATTAACATATAACGCTAACCCAGCTCCTATGTTTGGAGTGCTGAGACCGGTTTCGCTGGGCTCAGGGCCTAGTGCTCAGAACACAGCAGAGATCACAGCCCTTGGTACGTTTGGTCCGAAAAACAGACCTCAGACGCCATCCAGGTGGTCTTTAGAGCCCCCCAAGTTTCATGAAGACACCACCCATTTTAATCTCAAAACCCTAACCCTCACCTTTGACCTCGCATAAGTCATGTCATGGGGTCCCGTAGGTGTTCAATCACCATCCATTCTTTTCAGAATTCTCTGCCTAACGCGTAGACATCTGCATTATGATCCTAGCATGTACGGTATACGAGAGGTCAATCAACATTCTTAAGATCCCCTAATCTAATCATATGAGGCCCCTGCCCAGCTAACTATCAACTTCCCTTTACTGTTCACCCAATTTCTAGTTACCGCCCTAACCTTTGTATGACCCTAACACTAGAGGTTAAACCCTGCCCCCGGACACGTCTCGGCAAAACCAAGACCATTTTCCGACTCAGCGCGACGAGCCGAACGCACCCATATGGGTTTCTGCGCACACAGACTTACGGTTCTCTTAATTGGCTAGGGCTAGGGTTACTCTTCGACGCACGATAGATCGCCAACGAAAAGTCTGTTTGCGATGTCATTTACATGGGCGCGTTCAGCTTTCCAAGATCTACGCTCCAATAGGTCCGCCACACTCGTGCGACACCCGTAGCAAGAGTTCGCCAACTCTGACCCGTCATCAACAAGCCTTATAGACTTGGTAACCCTTACACTGTATTGAATGGTGAAATGCTAAACCTAAATTTGAGAACCATAAGTCCGTATGCAGGGAAACAAATATGAGCGCGTTCGTCTAATCGCGAGCTATGCGTGGATATTTGGCACGCCCCTTTTCGACCTTTGTGGGCGGAGTTATCGTGCGTCAAAGTGTAATCCTCATTTTCTGAACCACATGACCGTGTGTGGAGAAACACACAGCAACGTGTTCGTCTCGTCAAGCCCTACGCGTGGATGTGCGCCATGCCCCTGTGCGGCCTTTGTGGGCGGAGTTAAACACTCTTAATTAGGTGCGCTATAGACTTTCTTCTTATTCCAAAAAAGGACAACTTAGTCTGACTTACCGGTGCTGTGCACGGCTGCCGCGTGGTTGTGAAAGAGCGAGCTCCTCTCCTAACAAAGGCTTTGATTATGGCCTTCTGCTGTCTAAGAGCTCAGAACTCAGGGGGCGAGGGTCCGAGTTGCCCGTCGTTCGAAGGGCACATCCCCTGGGCTCCAGCAAACAAGTGTACAAAGGTTGTTGAGCAGAGATTGAATCTATCTCCAATGGTTATAAAAAAGACTTTGACCCATTCACCCATTAACATATAACGCTAACCCAGCTCCTATGTTTGGAGTGCTCAGGCCGGTTTCGCAGGGGCCCAGGGCCTGGTGCTCAGAACACAGCAGAGTTCACAGCCCTGGGTACGTTTGGTCCGAAAAACAGGCCTCACACGCCATCCAGGTGGTCTTTAGAGCCCCCCAAGTTTCACAAAGACACCACCCATTTTAGTATCAAAACCCTAGCCCTCACCTTTGACCTGCCATAAGTCATGTCATGGGGTCCCGCAGGTGTTCAATGTCCATCCCTTCTTTTCAGAACTGTCTGCCGAACGCGTAGATATCTGCATTATGACCCTAGCATGTACGGTTCACGAGAGGTCAATCAAAATACGTAAGACCCCCAAACACCAGTGAGGCTTCATTCGAGGCCTCCGCCCAGCTAACTATCAACCTCCCTTTACTGTTCACCCAATGCCTAGTTACCGCCCTAACCTTTTTATGATCCTAACCCTAATGCTATGGGGGGGGGTCCTTTTCACACAGACAGGACGTTTTCTGAATCGTGAAGCCGAGCCCAATCCGTCAGTACCGGCCTCGAGCCGGTGCTGTGCGCGGCTGTGGCGTGGTTTCCAAAGAGCAAGCTTCACTCCCTACAAAGGCTTTGATTACGGCCTTCTGCTATCTAAGAGCTCAGAACTCAGGGGGCGAGGGTCCGAGTGGCCCGTCGTTCGAAGGGCACATCCCCTGGGCTCCAGCAAACAAGTGTATAAAGGTTGTTCCGCAGAGATTGATTCTATTTGGAATGGTTATAAAAAAGAGATTGACCCAATCAGCCATTAACATATAACGCTAACCCAGCTCCTATGTTTGGAGTGCTGAGACCGGTTTCGCTGGGCTCAGGGCCTAGTGCTCAGAACACAGCAGAGATCACAGCCCTTGGTACGTTTGGTCCGAAAAACAGACCTCAGACGCCATCCAGGTGGTCTTTAGAGCCCCCCAAGTTTCATGAAGACACCACCCATTTTAGTCTCAAAACCCTAACCCTCACCTTTGACCTCCCATAAGTCATGTCATGGGGTCCCGTAGGTGTTCAATCACCATCCATTCTTTTCAGAATTCTCTGCCTAACGCGTAGACATCTGCATTATGATCCTAGCATGTACGGTATACGAGAGGTCAATCAAAATTCTTAAGATCCCCTAATCTAATCATATGAGGCCCCTGCCCAGCTAACTATCAACTTCCCTTTACTGTTCACCCAATTTCTAGTTACCGCCCTAACCTTTTTATGACCCTAACCCTAAAGGTTAAACCCTGCCCCCGGACACGTCTCGGCAAAACCAAGACCATTTTCGGACTCAGCGCGACGAGCCGAACGCACCAATATGGGTTACTGCGCACACAGACTTACGGTTCTCTTAATTGGCTAGGGCTAGGGTTACTCTTCGACGCACAATAGATCGCCAACGAAAAGTCTGTTTGCGATGTCATTTACATGGGCGCGTTCAGCTTTCCAAGATCTACGCTCCAATAGGTCCGCCACACTCGTGCGACACCCGTAGCAAGAGTTCGCCAACTCTGACCCGTCATCAACAAGCCTTATAGACTTGGTAACCCTGACAGTGTATTGAAGGGTGAAATGCTAAACCTAATTTTGAGAACCATAAGTCCGTATGCAGGGAAACACATATGAGCGTGTTCGTCTAATCGCGAGCTATGCGTGGATATGCGGCACGCCCCTTTTCGACCTTTGTGGGCAGAGTTATCGTGCGTCAAAGTGTAATCCTCATTTTCTGAACCACATGACCGTGTGTGGAGAAACACACAGCAACGTGTTCGTCTCGTCAAGCACTACGCGTGAATGTGCGCCATGCCCCTGTGCGGCCTTTGTGGGCGGAGTTAAACACTCTTAATTAGGTGCGCTATAGACTTTCTTCTTATTCCAAAAAAGGACAACTTAGTCTGACTTACTTTTGCACGCCGAATCGAATGGTGTTGGTCCCGTGGCTGTACCTCGTCGGGAAGGTGGTTAATTAGTGTGCACAATTGTATACACGGGTTAGTGTGGGCAGGGGTATTTTGGGCGTTATTAACATGGAGATTGATTACTAATCGGAACACAGATATATCATAAATGGGGGGTCCTTTTTGCGCAGACTGGACGTTTTCTGAATCGTGAAGCCGAGCCCAATCCGTCAGTACCGGCCTCGAGCCGGTGCTGTGCACGGCTGCCGCGCACGGCTGCCGCGTGGTTGCGAAAGAGCAAGCTATACCCCTAACCAAGGCCTCTATTGTACGGCCTTCTGCTGTCCGAAAGGTCAGAACTCAGGGTGTGAGGGTCCAAGCCGTCCTTCGAAGGGCACGTCCCCTGGGGTTCAGCAAACAAGTGTATAAAGGTTGTTGAGCAGAGATTGATTATATCTTTAATGGTTATAAAAAAGAGATTGACCCAATCACCCATGAACGTATGCCGCTAACCCAGCTCCTATTTTTTGAGGGTTCAGGCCGGTTGTGCGGGTCTCAGGGCGTAGGGCTAAGAACACAGCAGAGACCACAGCCCTGGGTACGTTTGGTCCGAAAAACAGACCTCAGACACAATCCAGGTGGTCTTTAGAGCCCCCCAATTTTCATGAAGACACCACCCATTTTAGTGTCAAAACCCTAACCCTCACCTTTGACCTGCCATAAGTCATGTCATGGGGTCCCGCAGGTGTTCAATCACCATCCATTCTTTTCAGAATTCTCTGCCTAACGCGTAGACATCTGCATTATGATCCTAGCATGTACGGTACACGAGAGGTCAATCAAAATTCTTAAGATCCCCTAATTTAATAAGGATTCATATCAACCTCCCTTTTCTTTTCACCCAATTAAATATTACCACCCTACGCCTAAGGTATTCCATGCGTTGACATGCATATAATTGATCCAGCTGGAGTTAATCAAGTCGGACCAGGTGTTGGTTATTGAAGCTAATGGCACACTATATATGTTTTGAGTCAGAGTGACTGTCAGACAGCATCAGACTTGCATGGAAGAAGGACTGACAAAGGACTAACAAGCAACCAAGAGGTTGGTATTTTTGTTAAATATTGTTCTACAAATTCTACATCAACTATCTTCTTTCGAAAAGACTATCAACATTGCATGGTTTGCAATCTGAAATCTTTATAATATTATACAGAATGGAACAACCAAGCCAGGAGGGAGACCCCCCGACACCGCCTGACACCACCACCAACCCTTCTCCTGAAGATGTAAGTACATCCTAAAAAGATGTGTGGCTGCAAACCTTTTTAGAGCGACCTAATCATTCAAATTCATTGTACCTTTCAACACAGGGATATACATTAATCCAATTATGTTTGTCTACAGACACATGATGACCAGGTCCTGGAGGAGCCACAATATTTGGTTCCAACAAATTCAGAGGAGGATTCGGAGGAAGAGGAATTTGTTATCGAGGTCAGAGGCAGGAGGAGGTACGAGATACTCCTCATTTACGCCCAATTTCTGGAGGCCAGACAGCGCATTCTGAGGAGACGCCTTCGACCTCCAGCCCGAGGATCTGGGGCCTCCGGAGGATCTGGGGCATCCTAAAAATGATTTGTTATTGTTTGTTTTGTTATTCCTTTTGTTTTTTCTTGCTTTTGATTTTTCCTAAATAAATGTTGTTCCTCTTACACGTAAATCTGAGTCATCCATTTATGAATAGTCTCTCCAAAAAATGGTAATATCATGTAGTGATATCATGTAGTTGGTGATTAGTGATAATTAGTGACAGGGGTTGGAGATAATTAAAATGTAATTGATATTCCAGTGGGCAGGGTTTGAGTGGTTTTGGGGTGGGGGGCTAGCAAAGGGTTTAGGGGCAATTAATATGTAGAGGGAGGGTTCTTAATGGGTCTGGGGTATGTGGTCTTTATTGTGTAAATGTTGGGGCACAGAGGATAACTCTGTCTTGAATGGTTTTTCTATTCCATTCATTTAGATTTTATGGTTAGGCTAGGGTTGCCCAATTTCACATCATATCCATTATGAATGGATTTGATTGGTTAGATAATTTCATCCCAAATTGGTTGAAAAAAATATTAAATTTGATAGGAGTTTGGGTACCCAATTCCTTATCAAATCCATGCATTCTTTCCATGTCGACCACACTCATCCAAACACTTGCCTTTGCCCAACATCCTATCAATTCCATGTTTTATATAGCCCAATTACTGACAACAACCCTACCCATGTCAAATTAATGACTAATTGACAGAATTTGTTTCACCTGCTGGAAGGGTTTATAAGGGAGGGGAAGTGCCATGTGCTTCATTCATTGTCTGTATTGAGAGAGGGAGAGAGTGCTGCAAGCTGCTAGATAACTCACATTACAATCAACTGAATCCTGCATTCCAACAACGCATCAACATGCCTGTGAGTAAATATTCTATATTTTTGGGGCTTATGATTTGGTGGTTAGATTTTGCTAGATTTTGGGTTAGGTTTTGGTGAAGTATAATTGATTTTCATTTTCAACATGTGTGTACATTTTGGGGAGCAGAGAATAATTCTATCAAAATGGTTTTAAAAAGGGATGGATTTCTGGATGGAGAAATCAACAATGGAAAACCTTTCCATTAACTGTACTAATCCCAATTTTTAACTTTTTTTTTAGGCTACCGTGGACAAAGTCCAATGTCCAATATGCTCAAAGGTGGTCTTCCTTACCTCCCACCTGAAAAAAGGCCACAAGGTCACAAATAATGTGGAGAGGCTTCTCATCCAGGACTATGCATATGGAAGGTAAAGTTGACTCCTGCAGTGTTATTTTTTAATGAGAACATGATTATTGTGTAATGGTGCGCTTTCTACACTGGTTTGGCTTACCTTGTATACATTTGTTTTGTAACTGTAGAGTCAAAAAAATGGACTATCCCACCTGTGACATTTGTGGCAAGAAGAACAATGCACGCATTGATAAGCATCTTGCTGACGTCCACCTGATAGAAGTAAGTTAATTATGTGTGCTTGCTACTTAACCACTTAAACCTTAGCATTGGTATTGCGAAGAAAGCTGAAAAAAGCCTGCTATGTTAGGGTATTTTGCACTGTTATTGGGCCAATACCCTAAAACTCTGCAACCCAGCTAAGTATTAACCTCTCTTACTTTTTCACCCAATAACAGTCATCACCCTAACCGGTTCAAGTGGTTAACAACTAGAACCACCCAAACAAATAATTATAGTAAATTGTGTCCCAGATTGTTGAGACCTGATATTGGGTTAAAACAGATATGTGTCAGCTTGCATGTCTTATTCTCTAAAAAAAATCCCAATTAGGGGGCAACATGGCCTAACCCTTTGGAAAGACTTTCCCCCAGTTGGCTTCTGAGGGCCCCCGTGACATGGTGACCCCTAGAAGTCAAATCCTGTCAGGGAACACGCATTGGGTCAAAGTAGAATGCCAATGAATAGGAACCTCACTACCCCAACATCCTGTGATTGACCCGGTTGTACATTATTTTAACCTGTTGCTTTTCAACAGGGGGATGAAAAAAAGAGACTTGTAACAGCAGCGAAGCGCTCCTTGACCATCAGCAAATTGGCTGCCCTACGGGCCACGGGTGTCGGAATGGTCAGCCGGCTTGACCTGTTCGAAAGAGGCAGGTCCAATTACCATTGCAATTGTAAGTATACTTGTGTTGTTTTAAGGTCAACTACATTAATGTTTTTTTTAACAGCTACAGTGCCCAGTGCCCAGTGCCCAGCACCCAGGCCCAGCGCCCAGGACCAGTGCCCAGGGCCCAGCGCCCAGTGCCCAGCCCTCCAGATAATCAGGCCAACCCCACCCAGCTGAGTAAGAACGATCACATTTCCAATTGTAAGAATACTTGTGTTGTTTAAGGGCAACTACATTAATAATGTTTATTTCAACAGCGACTGACGAAGTGGATGAGGTGTGCAGGGCCCTTGACCTGCTTGGGCCTACCTCCGACTCTATTGAGCGTAAGTGCAATTACTCATCCAATTGTGAGAATATACAATTGTGTTTTGTGTCCTTACATCTAGATTCATGATGTTTGTTTCAACAGCTCCAGGTGACGACATGTCCTCACCAGGTCCGGTGACACCTGTCACCTATGGGATGTCACCTCCGTCAACGTCAGGCGTTAAATGTGAGGGCAATAATTGTTCCAAATTGTAAGGATACTTGTGTTTGACAGCAAGGATATCCATATTAATGATGTTTGTTTTAACAGATCTGCCTACCAACCGCCCTTCAGGTCAAAAAGGTGAGAAAAATACTCTTCAAGTTAGGGTCTTTTGCATTTATGGGGTCATTTAACATAGGGATTGATATGAAGTTGTGCCTGACCAAATCAATATTGAATAATAAGGATGTTTGACAGCTTATCTATATTAATTATGTTTCTTCAAATTCAACCCCAGTCTGCTCGCAGTCGGCCTGCGTGGACCTGCGGGCAGAGTTTGAGAGGATTTTGGGTGAGAACCTGGAGCTGAGGAGGAGGCTGATGGAGCTCGAAACATTTAAAAAGGTCCACCTCACCCCGGTCAAGGGCACCGGCAGAAAGGCCACCCCGGTCAAGGGCACCGGCAGAAAGGCCACCGAGAAGACAAAGCTCTCGGAGGGGGAGCAGGGCCTCTTTTGTAAGTATTCTTTTCATTTTTACATTTTCTTAAATGGAATTTGTTAGTGACTTTGAGGATTTACGACATGTTGACGTGTGTCCTTTTGAAATGGGAAAAAAACATTTAAATCCTGTATTCACTCACAAATGTGTTTCTGTCAACAGCCATCATCATTGATGATTGGGTGGAACATCTTGTCTCTTTGAGACAAGACGACCCAAAATACCTGGACAACCAGCAGCAAAGAGGCAGACGTGCAGCTAAGGTCTGCAAGAGCCTGGGCTGTGTGGGGAAAGCCCACCTCCGTCCCCTCCTGGACCTGGACAAGACCAGAGAGTAGGTAGAGTCCACAGAGTTTCCACCAAAGACTAACTCCTTAGTTTTTAACTCATATATTGTCTTTCACAGCTTCTTTAGAGCACTGTCCAAAACGGCCAAACCCGGCACGTTAAAGACCTATGTTCTCGACTTTGGGGGCTTCCTGAGACACGTCAAAGGTGTACCCAGGTTCAGGAAGCAGTCCACCCTCACCCAGGTAGAGCTTGATAGTGTCCAGTACAGCATGTCGGCGATGCAGAAGAGCCTCACCGTCCCCTTGCTCGCCCAGAAATATGCAGTCCTCGTTAAGAAATCGAGTGAGTGTATTTACAGACCGTAATGTCATAGTTTTTTGGTTTGTCCAAGACACTGTATTCTCTATCAAACACAATGCCACAGCACACAGTAAGACCTTTATCTTAAACTAATTGTATGCATTTCTATACAGACGAGGAGCTGGACATAAATATGGAGATGAGGTTCCTGAAGGTCGCCGAGGATCGGCTGCCGGGGCTGCTCGGTAAGTAAACTTGTAAAGAAATATTCCTTTGAAGAAAGAAATAATGATACTTACCAGTGGACCTGCAACAAAAGGAATATTCAACACAAGTTGATATGTGTACCGGTTGTTAAACAAATGCCAAGTTTAAACTATCTTTTCTTTTTAGAACAACTCCAGGCCTGCTTCACACTCAATGCTGTGCAGGAGATACATGGGTTCCTGGCCGGATTCCTTGCGATCACGCACGGCCATCGGGCCGGTGTGTTCAAGAACCTGACAGTGTCTGAAGTGAACGATGCCAAACCCTCCAAGAGCGGATTTGTGATTTATGTGAGTCAAGACTTCTAACGATTCCATTATCAATGTGTATTTTTGTGGTACCATTATATTGGTAGAATTATTGGGGTCCCTGTTCCACATTTCATTAAACTAAAGAGGTTTATGTGATCAGGGTTAGTATGGTGACACTTTTTTGGGTGGAAACCTGAATGGACTTGATGGAAATTGTTTGCCCAACTTCTTATCATATACATTTATATTTACAACCAAAAAGTAATACATTCTATTTTCACCAACTTCCAGTGGTCTTATCATGTCTAAATGTCTTTGTGTGGTACCGTTATGTTGGTAGAATTATTGGGGTCCCTATAAACACCACTTTTCAGTGAACGTGCTCCATAAGAGGTTTCTGTGATCAGGGTTAGTATGGCGACACTTTTTTGGGTGGAAAACTTAATTGATTTGATAGGAAATGGTTTTCCCAACTTATTTTTCAACCCTAACATCAAACAATGATATCCACCTGTGGTAGGTTCGAAATCACAAATCATTCAACAGCCACGGTCCTGCCCCCCTGGCCTTGAAGAGGGAAGAGCTGCAGTGGCTGCTCGAACTCATAAACACCACCAAGTGTCAGGGGACCAGCACTGAACTTGTGTTTTGCACCAGCGGGGGGAAGGAGGTGCGAAACCTCGGAAAAAGAATTGAGAAGGTGTGGGGAAGACTTGGGCTTGAAGGGAAGCCAACCTTCAACCTCATCAGGTCCTCAGCATCCAGCAAGGTAAATCTTTCAGACCAAGCACGTTTAACAGACAACTATTAAAGTTAAGTAGTATGATTTAGATCCTTTCTCTTCCATTCAAAGGCACGGAAAAGCCTTGATGTGACCAGCCGGGCAAAGGTCAGCAAGGCGATGAAGCATTCGGAGGAGACAGCCAGCCGCTTCTATATGAGCATCGCCGATGAGGAGGAGGTCATGACGGCCCGCGTCCTCCTCATGGAGGGGTACAAGCAGTGCAAGGCGGCGAAGGACAGCAGAGAGGCACGGGAGAAGGAACGGGAGGAGGCAGACGAGGACAAAAGGGAGGAGGTGAGTGCCAATGCTGTACACGTATGCAAGATTCTCTTGAACCAAGATATTCAGCAATTACGTTGACCAGTTGACAACACACTATCAGACTAATTATGTTTTGTTCGATATTATTACAGAGTCCTCGACTTCATCTGAGGAGGAACAGGAGGAAAGAGGAGGAAAGAAGGAGGAAAGAAGGCTAGCACGAAAGCGGCAACGCTCTCCATCCTCCTCCCCTGTAGTGGTTCTTGTTGATAAAATAAAGTTCACCCCAAGAACAGAGAAGGCACTCAGCAGGATTAAGCCGCAAGACTTGAATCCTAGGATTCGACTGTTCAAAGGCTTAGGTAAGACATTTACAATTACTCTTCAAATTGTAAGAATACTTGTGTGTGACTGGATCAATAGGACTGGAATTGGTCCTGACCACCTATATGTTCTATTTGTTCCAACACCTCCAGAAGGACTAATGCAAAGAAAGGATGCTAACGCAGCTGCAGAGCACAAAAGTGAGAAAAAATACATGTAGAGGGTCCTTGGCCCTTATTGGGATATTTAACATAGGACTTGATATGACATTGGTCCTGACAACCTTCACACATGCAAAACAAAGGACATCGAATAATAATGGTGTCTAACATCCATAATGTTTGTTTCAACAGGAGAGGAGAGGTCAACAGGTGGCCC
Organism: Electrona antarctica; assembly: GCF_951216825.1. Lineage (NCBI taxonomy): Eukaryota > Metazoa > Chordata > Actinopteri > Myctophiformes > Myctophidae > Electrona > Electrona antarctica. The sequence continues at coordinate 56,034,288 of NC_136790.1, forward strand.
CCGTCGTGGACGAGTTCCTCACCGGCGTATCCTTCCGCCAATGTTTTCCCTGGGACTCCGTCCCTCCAGCCCAGCAGAGCCACAAGGTGAGAACAATTACTCAAGAGGAATTGGTGTGTGTGTGTGTGTGTGTGTGTGTGTGTGTGTGTGTGTGTGTGTGTGTGTGTGTGTGTGTGTGTGTGTGTGTGTGTGTGTGTGTGTGTGTGTGTGTGTGTGTGTGTGTGTGTGTGTGTGTGTCAGTAAAACTAAATAAATCATCTTTATTTCAACAGATAAAGCTCCCCGAGTAGTGGAAGGATCCACTGGAGGACTTCCACAACCTCCTTTCCCTGCCTCCCCCCCTCCTCCCACTACCTCCCTCATCCTCTTCCGAGACTCTGAGGCTGAGGAAGCCTCCCCCCTCCTCCCACTACCCCCCCCATCCGCTTCCAAGACTGAGGCTACCCCACTACCCCACCCCATCCAATTTGAAGACTCTGAGAACGAGGAAGCCTTCTAGCCCTGGCTAGATGTGAGCCGAACAGCACGGCTGTTTCTTTTTGTTTGTTTTAATTTTTTTCTCATTTAAGTCACCTGAGGCAGGTCGTTTTATTTTGTTTTTATCCCCAACCCCATTGTTTTATTTGTGTTGTGTGCCTTTGATAAGGCTATTGTGTTTCAGGCACAGTTGCCTCGTGTGTGTGTGTGTGTGTGTGTGTGTGTGTGTGTGTGTGTGTGTGTGTGTGTGTGTGTGTGTGTGTGTGTGTGTGTGTGTGTGTGTGTGTGTGTGTGTGTGTGTGTGTGTGTGTGTGTGTGTGTGTGTGTGTGTGTGTGCGTGAAAAAATAATAAATGTTTGAACTTTGAGCTATGGTTGTTTCTTTCAAGACTTTGGTTGGCCAGGGATACGTGTGAGGCTTTGGTTAAGATTTAGAGATAATTCATGTAATTGATATGCTATTGGGCTGGGTTGATGGGTTCTGGGGCTAACATAGGGTTTAGGGACAATTTTGGGTGAAAAATGAATGGACTTGATAAGATATTGGGGTGCCCAATTCCGTATCAATTCCATTCATTCCTCACCCAATATCTGAAACTGGCTTAGGGATTGGGGGGGCACTTTGGGGGGACACTGTGGGGCACTGTCTGGGGAGGCACTTGGGGGACACTTGGGGGGGCACTGTCTTGGGAGGCATTGGGGGGGGGCACTGGGGGGACACTGGGGGCACTGTCTGGGGATGGACTGGGGGGGCACTTGGGGGAACTGTCTGGGGAGGCACTTGGGGGACACTGGGGGGGCACTGTCTGGGGGGGCACTTGGGGAGGCACTGGGGGGGGGGCACTGAGGGGGCACTGTCTGGGGAGGCACTGGGGGGACAGTGGGGACTTTTTGGTTGAAAAAAATATTGATTTGATATATTTGGTATACCCAATTCCATATCAATTCCAATGTATGCTTACCCAATATCTGAAACCGGAAGTGAGTCCTTTTTTGGGTGGAAAAAGGAATTGATTTGATAAGATATTGTTTACCCAATTCCATATCCATTCCATTCAATTAGGGTTACCCAATTCCATTCTGAAATGCAGGTGGGCGGGGCTTAGGGCTAACTCTAACCATAACCTGGGGCTTAGGCACTTGGGGGGGGGGGGGGGGGGGGGGGGACACACTGTCTGGGAAGGCACTGGGGGACCCTGGGGGGGGCACTTGGGGGGGGCACTGTCTGGGGAGGCATTGGGGGGGCACTTGGGGGGGGGGCACTGTCTTGGGAGGCATTGGGGGGCACTTGGGGCGGGGGGCACTTGGTGGACACTGGGAGGGGCACTTGGGGGGGCACTGTCTGGGGAGGCACTTGGGGGACACTGGGGGGAACTGTCTTGGGAGGCATTGGGGGGGCACTTGGGGGGGGCACTGGGGGGACACTGTCTGGGGATGGACAGGGACTTGGGGGAACTGTCTGGGGAGGCACTTGGGGGACACTGGGGGGCACTGTCTGGGGAGGCACTTGGGGGACACTGTCTTGGGAGGCATTGGGGGGCACTTGGGGGGGGGGCACTGGGGGGACACTGGGGGGCACTGTCTGGGGATGGACTGGGATTTGGGGGAACTGTCTGGGGAGGCACTTGGGGGACACTGGGGGGGCACTGTCTGGGGAGGCACTTGGGGGACACTTGGGGGGGCACTGAAAAAAAATTCAGGCACTGGGGGTGGGGGGCACTTGGGGAGGCACTGGGGGGGCACTTGGGGAAGCACTGGGGGGGGGCACTGAGGGGGCACTGTCTGGGGAGGCACTAGGGGGACACTGGGGGGGAGAAACCGGAAGTGAGACTTTTTGGGTGAAAAAAATGAATTGATTTGATAAGATATTGGGGTGCCCAATTCCATATAAATTCCATTCATTTTTCACCCAATATCTGAAAACCGAAAGTGATACCTGTTTGGGTGAAGAAATGAATTGATTTGATAAGATATTGGGGTGCCCGATTCCGTATCAATTCCATTAATTTCTCACCCAATATCTGAAACTGGAAGTGATACCTTCTTGGGTGAAGAAATGAATTGATTTGATAAGATATTGGGGTGCCCAATTCCATATCAATTCCATTCCATTAGGGTTACCCAATTCCATATCAATTCCATTCTGAAATGCAGGTGGGCGGGGCTTAGGGCTAACCCTAACCCTAACCCAGGGGCTTAGGCACTTGGGGGGTGGGGCACTGTCTGGGGAGGTATTGGGGGGGCACTTGGGGGGGGGGGGGGAGTGGGGTGACACTGGGGGCCACTGTCTGGGGATGGACTGGGGGGGCACTTGGGGGAACTGTCTGGGGAGGCACTTGGGGGACACTTGGGGGGGGGGCAATGTCTGTGGAGGCACTTGGGGAACACTTGGGGGGCACTTGAGGAGGCACTGGGTGGGGGCACTGAGGGGGCACTGTCTGGGGAGGCACTGGGGTGGCACTTGGGGGCACTGTCTGGGGAGGCACTTGGGGGACACTGGGGGGGCACTTAGGGTTACACTTAGTCATTTTTTCGATTTTGTTTACCCAATTCCATATCAATTCCATTCAATTAGGGTTACCCAATTCCATATCAATTCCATTCTGAAATGCAGGTGGGCGGGGCTTAGGGCTAAGCCCTAACCCTAACCCAGGGGCTTAGGCACTTGGGGGGGCACTGTCTGGGGAGGCATTGGGGGGCTCTTGGGGGGGCACTGGTGGGACACTGGGGGGCACTGTCTGGGGATGGACTGGGGGGGCACTTGGGGGAACTGTCTGGGGAGGCACTTGGGGGACACTTGGGGGGGCAATGTCTGGGGAGGCACTTTGGGGACACTTGGGGGGGCACTGTCTGGGGAGGCACTTGGGGGACACTGGGGGGCACTGTCTTGGGAGGCATTGGGGGGGCACTTGGGGGGGGCACTGGGGGACACTGTCTGGGGATGGACAGGGACTTGGGGGAACTGTCTGGGGAGGCACTTGGGGGACACTGGGGGGCACTGTCTGGGGAGGCACTTGGGGGACACTGTCTTGGGAGGCATTGGGGGGCAATTGGGGGGGGGGGCACTGGGGGGACACTGGGGGGCACTGTCTGGGGATGGACTGGGATTTGGGGGAACTGTCTGGGGAGGCACTTGGGGGACACTGGGGGGGCACTGTCTGGGGAGGCACTTGGGGGACACTTGGGGGAGCACTGAAAAAGAAATTCAGGCACTGGGGGGTGGGGGGCACTTGGGGAGGCACTGGGGGGGCACTTGGGGAAGCACTGGGGGGGGGCACTGAGGGGGCACTGTATGGGGAGGCACTAGGGGGACACTGGGGGATACTGGGGGGGAGAAACCGGAAGTGAGACTTTTTGGGTGAAAAAAATGAATTGATTTGATAAGATATTGGGGTGCCCAATTCCATATAAATTCCATTCATTTTTCACCCAATATCTGAAAACCGAAAGTGATACCTGTTTGGGTGAAGAAATGAATTGATTTGATAAGATATTGGGGTGCCCGATTCCGTATCAATTCCATTCATTTCTCATTTCTCATTTCTCACCCAATATCTGTGCCCCCCCCCCCCCCCAAGTGCCCCCCAATGCCTCCCAAGACAGTGTCCCCCAAGTGCCTCCCCAGACAGTGCCCCCCAGTGTCCCCCAAGTGCCTCCCCAGACAGTTCCCCCATGTCCCTGTCCATCCCCAGACAGTGTCCCCCCAGTGCCCCCCCCCAAGTGCCCCCCCAATGCCTCCCAAGACAGTGCCCCCCAGTGTCCCCCAAGTGCCTCCCCAGACAGTGCCCCCCCAAGTGCCCCCCAAAGTGTCCCCAAAGTGCCTCCCCAGACATTGCCCCCCCAAGTGTCCCCCAAGTGCCTCCCCAGACAGTTCCCCCAAGTGCCCCCCCAGTCCATCCCCAGACAGTGCCCCCCAGTGTCCCACCAGTGCCCCCCCCCAAGAGCCCCCCAATGCCTCCCCAGACAGTGCCCCCCCAAGTGCCTAAGCCCCTGGGTTAGGGTTAGGGTTAGCCCTAAGCCCCGCCCACCTGCATTTCAGAATGGAATTGATATGGAATTGGGTAACCCTAATTGAATGGAATTGATATGGAATTGGGCACCCCAATATCTTATCAAATCAATTAATTTCTTCACCCAAGAAGGTATCACTTCCAGTTTCAGATATTGGGTGAGAAATGAATGGAATTGATACGGAATCGGGCACACCAATATCTTAACAAATCAATTCATTTCTTCACCCAAACAGGTATCACTTTCGGTTTTCAGATATTGGGTGAAAAATGAATGGAATTTATATGGAATTGGGCACCCCAATATCTTATCAAATCAATTCATTTCTTTCACCCAAAAAGTCTCACTTCCGGTTTCTCCCCCCCAGTGTCCCCCAGTGTCCCCCTAGTGCCTCCCCAGACAGTGCCCCCTCAGTGCCCCCCCCAGTGCTTCCCCAAGTGCCCCCCCAGTGCCTCCCCAAGTGCCCCCCACCCCCAGTGCCTGAATTTTTTTTTCAGTGCCCCCCCAAGTGTCCCCCAAGTGCCTCCCCAGACAGTGCCCCCCCAGTGTCCCCCAAGTGCCTCCCCAGACAGTTCCCCCAAATCCCAGTCCATCCCCAGACAGTGCCCCCCAGTGTCCCCCCAGTGCCCCCCCCCAATTGCCCCCCAATGCCTCCCAACTGGAAGTGATACCTTCTTGGGTGAAGAAATTAATTGATTTGATAAGATATTGGGGTGCCCAATTCCATATCAATTCCATTCCATTAGGGTTACCCAATTCCATATCAATTCCATTCTGAAATGCAGGTGGGCGGGGCTTAGGGCTAACCCTAACCCTAACCCAGGGGCTTAGGCACTTGGGGGGTGGGGCACTGTCTGGGGAGGTATTGGGGGGGCACTTGGGGGGGGGGGGGCGGGCAGTGGGGTGACACTGGGGGCCACTGTCTGGGGATGGACTGGGGGGGCACTTGGGGGAACTGTCTGGGGAGGCACTTGGGGGACACTTGGGGGGGGCAATGTCTGTGGAGGCACTTGGGGAACACTTGGGGGGCACTTGAGGAGGCACTGGGTGGGGGCACTGAGGGGGCACTGTCTGGGGAGGCACTGGGGTGGCACTTGGGGGCACTGTCTGGGGAGGCACTTGGGGGACACTGGGGGGGCACTTAGGGTTACACTTAGTCATTTTTTCGATTTTGTTTACCCAATTCCATATCAATTCCATTCAATTAGGGTTACCCAATTCCATATCAATTCCATTCTGAAATGCAGGTGGGCAGGGCTTAGGGCTAACCCTAACCCTAACCCAGGGGCTTAGGCACTTGGGGGGCACTGTCTGGGGAGGCATTGGGGGGCTCTTGGGGGGGGGGGGGGCACTGGTGGGACACTGGGGGGCACTGTCTGGGGATGGACTGGGGGGGCACTTGGGGGACACTTGGGGGGGCAATGTCTGGGGAGGCACTTTGGGGACACTTGGGGGGGCACTGTCTGGGGAGGCACTTGGGGGACACTGGGGGGCACTGTCTTGGGAGGCATTGGGGGGGCACTTTGGGGGGGCACTGGGGGGACACTGTCTGGGGATGGACAGGGACTTGGGGGAACTGTCTGGGGAGGCACTTGGGGGACACTGGGGGGCACTGTCTGGGGAGGCACTTGGGGGACACTGTCTTGGGAGGCATTGGGGGGCAATTGGGGGGGGGGGGGCACTGGGGGGACACTGGGGGGCACTGCCTGGGGATGGACTGGGATTTGGGGGAACTGTCTGGGGAGGCACTTGGGGGACACTGGGGGGGCACTGTCTGGGGAGGCACTTGGGGGACACTTGGGGGGGCACTGAAAAAAAAATTCAGGCACTGGGGGTGGGGGGCACTTGGGGAGGCACTGGGGGGGCACTTGGGGAAGCACTGGGGGGGGGGGCACTGAGGGGGCACTGTCTGGGGAGGCACTAGGGGGACACTGGGGGACACTGGGGGGGAGAAACCGGAAGTGAGACTTTTTGGGTGAAAAAAATGAATTGATTTGATAAGATATTGGGGTGCCCAATTCCATATAAATTCCATTCATTTTTCACCCAATATCTGAAAACCGAAAGTGATACCTGTTTGGGTGAAGAAATGAATTGATTTGTTAAGATATTGGTGTGCCCGATTCCGTATCAATTCCATTCATTTCTCACCCAATATCTGAAACTGGAAGTGATACCTTCTTGGGTGAAGAAATGAATTGATTTGATAAGATATTGGGGTGCCCAATTCCATATCAATTCCATTCCATTAGGGTTACCCAATTCCATATCAATTCCATTCTGAAATGCAGGTGGGCGGGGCTTAGGGCTAACCCTAACCCTAACCCAGGGGCTTAGGCACTTGGGGGGTGGGGCACTGTCTGGGGAGGTATTGGGGGGGCACTTGGGGGGGGGGGGGGCAGTGGGGTGACACTGGGGGCCACTGTCTGGGGATGGACTGGGGGGGCACTTGGGGGAACTGTCTGGGGAGGCACTTGGGGGACACTTGGGGGGCACTTGAGGAGGCACTGGGTGGGGGCACTGAGGGGGCACTGTCTGGGGAGGCACTGGGGTGGCACTTGGGGGCACTGTCTGGGGAGGCACTTGGGGGACACTGGGGGGGCACTTAGGGTTACACTTAGTCATTTTTTCGATTTTGTTTACCCAATTCCATATCAATTCCATTCAATTAGGGTTACCCAATTCCATATCAATTCCATTCTGAAATGCAGGTGGGCGGGGCTTAGGGCTAACCCTAACCCTAACCCAGGGGCTTAGGCACTTGGGGGGGCACTGTCTGGGGAGGCATTGGGGGGCTCTTGGGGGGGCACTGGTGGGACACTGGGGGGCACTGTCTGGGGATGGACTGGGGGGGCACTTGGGGGAACTGTCTGGGGAGGCACTTGGGGGACACTTGGGGGGGCAATGTCTGGGGAGGCATTGGGGGGCACTGGGGGGCACTGCTTGGGGATGCACTGGGGGGGGGCACTTGGGGGAACTGTCTGGGGAGGCACTGGGGGGCACTTAGGGTTACACCTAGTTATTTTTTCCTCTTTTTTTCAGAAGTTTGTGGGGAAATGAGCTAGGAGCATGTTTCAGACGATTTGGAGTCAATTGGTAAGGGTTTTTAGTGACACATTGGTGGGTCCCTAAGCTCGCAAAAAAAGTGGTTTAGGGTCTAGGGACAATTAATAAGCATTGTGGGAGGGGCCTTGATGGGTTTTGGGGTGGGGGTCTAGGTTAGGGGTCAGGGACAATTAATGTGCATTGGGGGAGGGGCCTTGATGGGTTTTGGGGTGGGGGTCTAGGTTAGGGGTCAGGGACAATTAATAAGCATTGGGGGAGGGGCCTTGATGGGTTTTGGGGTGGGGGTCTAGGTTAGGGGTCAGGGACAATTAATGTGCATTGGGGGAGGGGCCTTGATGGGTTTTGGGGTGGGGGGCTAGGTTAGGGGTCAGGGACAATTAATGTGCATTGGGGGAGGGGCCTTGATGGGTTTTGGGGTGGGGGGCTAGGTTAGGGGTCAGGGACAATTAATGTGCATTGGGGGTGGTCCTTGATGGGTTTTGGGGTGGGGGTCTAGCTTAGGGTTTAGGGACAATTAATAAGCATTGGGAGGGGTCAATTATGGTTAATTGGGGGCTCAAATCCAGCCCTTACGCCCCCCTCAATCGTGTGTTGTAAGTTGTGTAGTGCACCCCTAAAAAACCCTAACCAATTTTTTTTCAAAAAATCATATCTCTGTCTAGAAATGAGATAAAGACCCCTCGGTATTTTTAAGGGAAAGACAGGGGTGGGAACTTAATTTATCACCTGTCAATAATTTTTTATAACATGATTAAACATGTGAAAAAAGATTAATAGGGCGATACCCAACTTCGTATCAAACTAACCCAATAACCCATCAACCCCTAGACCCAATAACCCATCAACACAACGCCCAATTAGCCCTCAATACCCGATAAATAGCAATAATATCCCTAATTAGGGTTAGGGTGAGGGTTTGAGATAGATTGTAGTTGTTCGACCAATGACTGGTCTAAACTAAGTACTGTCTAAACTAAGTACTGCACCCGGGCAGATGTATGGAGAACCCGGATGACTGGAATAACTGGCAAGATGTATGGGAAGGTCCATTATTATTATTCAAGTATTTTTATTGAAGTTTGCACTTAAGACAGGACAGACAACAGATACAGGACAAAACAACAACACCAGTACTCAACATTCATGTATACAATATAAAAGTCTGAAATACAATGTAAAAACCACAAATTGTACATTAATGATGTCAACTATAACTGAAATAAAATACAAAAACAATACAAAAAAATAGGTAAATACAAATGAAGGGGGGGGGGGGGGGGGGAGATGGCCAATGACTACTGTGGGAGGTCTGGTGGGAATCAGGAGTCAGATGCAGTATCAGGGGTTTGACACACGGTGGTGCCCCTCGTTTTATTTCACACAAAAGCAAATAAATGTCACTTTATATCAGAGAATGTTCATGCGTTAACTTTCTTTCACGTAGTCTGGTCTTCAGGTAGGTTCCCCACTGCAGAGGATGAGAGGTGGGATTAGCATGAGGTCAAAGTACAGAGACAGTAGCTAGGTGGGGCCTCAGGCTCCCGTCTGGGCTGTCTACCAACCGTAGTACTGTCTAACTTTCTTCTTCTTCTTTTCCAGGGTCCAGGGGGCGCCAGGAGGCAATTTAAAGCTAATGTTAAAAGATTTAGGCCTAGGCCACACGTATATGGGTCTTTTGCAAAACGCACATTTCTCTGTGCGTTTGGGCCTTTCAGCCACACGCAAACGGCGTTTTCGGCCACTCAAACGGAGGTTTTTTGAAACGGATAAATAAGTGAAGATTTTCGAAAATATCCGGATCAGTGGAGCGGTGTAGTCATGCGAAACGGAGTTTTTGAGAAACGATGATGTCACCGCCACCGCCCACATGCAGCTTGTCAAGCAGAGGTCCTCACAAGTATAGGTAAAAAAAACACTGCCAGCCCAGTCCTCAGCGCAATGGCCCGTTGCGCAAAGAGGTTGAGATTTTACTCGTGCTATATTCAGATAATATTCAACCGATTGTTATAATTCGAAGTGGTATATATTCCGTGAAGTTTATATTTTCATTGGGTGTACAAGTCATGTTTTTAATATGCCTTCATCAAATGATATAGAGAGATGGTAGGGTAGTGTCCAAGCCCGTATAGCCATGCAGCCTATATGAGCTGTGGTGCGCTTGCTAGGTCTACACTCTCAATTAGGGATTTTCCCAGAGGTTAATTTCACTGATGTGTACAACCTTTATTCAAATAGTTTCATTTGTATTGGTGCCGAGTGCGAAGCCAATAGGTTCATTGCGACCGCTACAGATAAACTGTGGATATTAACCTACCAATAAGGACCCAGGCCAAATGCCATTGCGCAGTAGCCTACACCAACAAGTCTATGCGTGGTGTGTGCATAGCCGCATGTGAAACTATATCGTGCTGTATGTTGCATCATGGTCATGCGAGGAGAGAGAGAGAGAGAGAGAGGGTGCAGAGAGAGAGAGAGAGAGAGAGAGAGAGAGACGTGTGAATGGGATCGCATCGTGCGTGCGCATTATGGCACATCTCTCTCATGTTTAGGGCGCACCATTGACTGCATGTCACTGTGCCTACATGCTGACAATGTGCGCGTGAACTTGTATTAGCCTAAAATATAGCCACTCTGCAAGCTCACAACTGGTTGTGGACACTTCTATAGGTCTGACTCTGCTATTAATTTCTGTGCAGGACTTGCCAGGTCGCCAGAGCAATGGTAAAGTGTCTATCATTTTTAAATTATATGGAGAGAAAAGTCGAGAGTCGGGATCTGGAGATTTACGCACATAGTGTGACATGCTGACAGACAATGAAAGAAACATATACTTCCACTCACAATTTAGGTGGTTTTTAAAATGCTGTACTTATTCCTTCATTAAAAATATGATTGGCACCTCATAAGTGTAAATATAAAATCAAATATAATATAGCCTACAATTGAAATCTGCTACTGCAGTGATTTTATCCAGTGTTCAATGCGTTTCTGCGTTTGGGTGTGGACATAGATATCTCTGTCGTATGGCCAGGGATTTTTTCTAAAACGGAGGACGAAAATCTCCGTTTTGCAAAAGATCCAGAGTGGTGTGGCCTGGGCCTAAACTTGAACAGATAATGTATTCACTTATCAATAATAATATAATAACAGTTTTCCCTTTTGCAAATAGTCTTATTTATTTGTTTATTTATTATTTAAACAATATTAAGACAATTAAATAAAGTTTGTTATTAAGAACCTTATATTTGCAATATTATTAATACAATATTGCAAACTTCTCTTAAATGAGTATGTACATGCAAATTAAAGGTCATTCAGTATAATTTGAGTAGACTTAATACGAAAAATATGAATAGTGATTCCCATTGACTCAATTTACCCCCGGACATTGGCTCATCTTACCCATAGCCACCATTTTAGAAAACAATGACTAGAATAAGCTACTTCAGACAATTTAATTGCTAAATGATTCACATGGTATGGTTCTATCCATTGGCAAATCATCAACGTGTATGATATTACATTTTAGACCTAGGTACATTTTGCTTTTTATAATAGTCATTTTACACGATGTGTCGAAATATTACTTTGACCGACAAAAAACTGTTTTTTGTGTAAAATAATGTTTTCTACTTTCCCCATGTGCTTCCCAACTTCACAGCCAGGTGTAAATGATGGATGCTTACTAGATTTAAGGTCACATGGCAACACAGTTTTCTAGTTTTCTAGATAACGGGGGTGGTTCAACTTACCCGCTGGCTCATCTTACCCCGTTCTCCCCTACATTTCAAGCACAACTCAATACAAAGACTGTTAACTGTGAGTGGACGACCCAATATAAAGCATTACACTTGTTTACAAGAGGGTCCACCTTGTTCAATTCATCAAAGCATTTAGAGACGTACCAAATAGACCGGAAAAAATATATAGTAAGGGGAAAAGGGGTAACAAGCCACGGAGACATGGAGACATGATCACATCCATAGAGAGAATAATTACCTTCATCTGCTGCTATTCCAAAAGCACGGTGCACTGACCCGCATGGAGTTGTTGTTGTTGTGCATGCACGGACCCGGTTCAACACGCACGGAGCCTCGCTGCTGCTCTGTAGACCTGTGCAGGCTGCACACAAACTTTAGTCACTCTCTCTCTCTGTGTGCGTGTGCGTGTGTGTGTGTGTGTGTGTGTGCATGTGCGTGTGCGCGTGCGTTCATACAGAGGAGGGACACGCACACACACACACACACACACACACACACACACACTGCGCGATGACGTCATCATCGCGTAGGTGAAGGCCCGCAAATCTAACTTCCCGCCACATAAACTTAAGTGACAATTTAAGACACATCGATGATTGTTGGAATTTGTTGACAAACTTTGTCTTTGTTTTAAAACAACATTTTTACCTATTTAGGCAAAATACTTTGAAGATAGAACGAGTGACGGTAGGTGGAGAAACAATAAATCTATCATTTCACAACAAATACTTCTCTATCTAGAGCTTAATATGGTGACTCTATGATGACTGTTTAAATCACTTTAATTGTTAGCTACTTTAGCTACAGCTAACCTGAAGCTAAAACATCAGCAACAATCAGTCTATGTCAGTGGTTTGACTTGGTAACCAAATGGACCCATGATGGATATTTAACCCTTAAATATCTTTAACTCTTGAGAGGATGAAATTAAACCAAACCATGGTTCACTTAATCACTTAATTCACTTAATTTACTAGAAGTCGACACAATTAGATAATGTAGAAGAATTGTTATTTTGATCAACATTTCTGAGAGGCAAAATGTCACCAAATGCTGAATAAATAAATACATAAATAAATGATGGGCCTTGATATGAAAGTGGTTGAAAACCTTGTTGATGTAATAATAATAATAAAAATAATAATGTCATGTAGTTGGTGCTAATTAACCAAACTTTGGTTTGTCTCCAGAGGTTGAAGAGACGAGCAGAGCCGAGCAGAGAAGAGAGTAGAAAACATGGCCAGTTTGGAAGAGGTTGGTAGCCTACTGTTGATTTTGTCGACTAAAACTAAGACGAAAAATGTCCATCGATTACCCTTTTTCCGACTGACGAAAACTACATGGAATCTACATGAAAAATAAGTCCAGAGATTTTTAATTTGTGTGAATTTCAGCCTCTGTGGGGTTATTTATATGCAAATATCATAACCAATGGCATTGCAATGAACATCAATGATGACTTTTAGGTGAAAAAAGAACATAAAAATGAATAATTAATTAATTAATTAAAATATGTTGTATTATTGCAACGCTGGGTGTTACAGGGTTAAGAGTGTCTGATAAATGCCTACATTGTGAATTGTAATTGAATTGTGACTGTTCTTTCCATCCATTACAGAACAAGGTGATTGCGGAGGAGGCCATCGGGGAGCAGCAGCAGGACTACCCATGTGGATCGTGCAAAAAACATTTTCCACACAACATGCCCGGCACCAGGTAGTGCACCGCCAGGCCTGGGCAAAGCCCGTGAAGTGCCAGGAGTGCGAGAAGAGCTTCCGAAACAACCGGGAGCTGAAGGGCCACATGATGTCTCACAGCACGGAGAGGCCTTATAAGTGCGACATGTGTCCTAAGGACTGAAACAGCCTTCGTCCCTCAGCGTTCACAAGAGACAGGCTCACCCTGCAGTTTAAAGAGATATGTCTGGGACCCCATGCATGCATGATATGTTTACGGCCCAGTTTGAAGAGATATGTCAGGGACCCCATGCATGCAATATGTTTTCGGCCAAGTTTATAGTGATATGTCAGGGACCCCATGCATGCATATGTTTACGGCCCAGTTTGAAGAGATATGTCAGGGACCCCATGCATGCAATATGTTTACGGCCCAGTGATTCTCAACACGTTTAATTTCAAGGATCCCCATGCAGTTTGACAGGCATTAGTCTATGGATCACCTGTCTGTCCGTCCGTCCGTCCGTCCTTCCGTCCGTCCGTCCGTTCATTCATTCATTTATGTATCAATCTATTTATTTATTTATGCATTTATTCTTCTATCTATCAATATATCTATCTATGTATCCGCCCCCCATGCGGTCTCGGGGGCGGTTGGGCGATCCGCTCCCGGGAACGGTACGCATCATTCACACTACCACAAGATCTGCCAAGTGGTCCCGAGTGCGCACCCGGGACCATAGTGTGAATTGCCCCTTAGAGACGTACCAAATAGACCGGAAGAAATATATAGTAAGGGGAAAAGGGGTAACAAGCCACGGAGACATGGAGATCACATCCATAGAGAGAATAATTACCTTCATCTGCTGCTATTCCAAAAGCACGGTGCACTGACCCGCATGGTGTTGTTGTTGTTGTGCATGCACGGACCCGGTTCAACACGCACGGAGCCTCGCTGCTGCTCTGTAGACCTGTGCAGGCTGCACACAAACTTTAGTCACTCTCTCTCTCTGTGTGCGTGTGCGTGCGTGTGTGCGTGTACGTGAGCGCGTGCGTTCATACAGAGGAGGGACACGCACACGCACATGCATGCACACACACACACACACACACACACACACAGACACACACACACTGCGCGATGACGTCATCATCACGTAGGTGAAGGCCCGCAAATCTAACTTCCCGCCACATAAACTTAAGTGACAATTTAAGACACATCGATGATTGTTGGAATTGGTTGACAAACTTTGTCTTTGTTTTAAAACAACATTTTGACCTATTTAGGCAAAATACTTTGAAGATAGAACGAGTGACGGTAGGTGGAGAAACAATAAATCTATCATTTCACAACAAATACTTCTCTATCTAGAGCTTAATATGGTGACTCTATGATGACTGTTTAAATCACTTTAATTAAAACATCACCAACAATCAGTCTATGTCAGTGGTTTGACTTGGTAACCAAATGGACCCATGATGGATATTTAACCCTTAAATATTGAAGAATATAATCTACAAAGGAGAGAGTGCTTTTCCTCTCCCCATAGAGCATAAACAGACGTTAAATACTTAGACTAGAAAATACTCAGGCAAAAATACGGAGAAGTTCTAATCTGCAGACAGATAGATGGATGAAGGAGCACAGGCAGGCAAGCAGATGGATGAAGGTTCCGGAGTTCAGTTTATTTGCAGACACAAAGTACAGATCATCTCTCCTGCATGGGCCTAGGCCACCCGCCTCACGGCGTGTGAGCCACTGACTAACTGTTACAAACATTTTCAGTAGACCTTAAAGACAGAGACATCAAAGGAAGAATGCAAAGGTGGTCCCAACCCCCCTTAAGTCTAAAGTGGTCAAACATGCCTAAATTGTCTCCATATATGGTCACCAGGAAGCAAGCACAGAACAGTAGGTGTCCTGCAGGCCTGGCCGTTTACTATCAGCAAGCCAGATCTTTAGGGTCCCTCCTGCAGTGCCCATGCAGGCATCCTGTCTAAACATGTCATGTCACTCTCTCAATGAGAGACAAAGATCCAGGTTTACACTTTAGCTAAAACAGACTATATTAATGTGAATTATGGTTTTCCATATACATCATAACCTCCCTTTGAGACAATCATGTCTCATAAAAACGAATATGGAAACACAATTATTGACCCTCGTCCTCCCTTTGGCACTGACTGGAACATCAAGATGACACAAAGAAATCAAACAATTACAGTAGAATTAAAAATGGCGTACAAACTTCTAGGCATTCAAATCACATAACTTGTTACCAGTGTTCTCATTCCATTACAGTATTATCATCGGTGTGCTTATAGAACTCCCTTCTGTGTTCTCTCTTACACACTAACTTCTCTGTACTGTAATCAACTTCACTTTTTAACCTTTACATAACTCAAAACATGATCATTGACATAAATGATAACCCGTAAACATATATCTGACATTTAAACACAATACACCGTCGCTAAATCCAACCCCTTTTGCTTCACTCCAAAGCACCCAATTATTGAATACAAAGTGTGTTACGGTTCTTCAAACTTTACATCTGATGCTCTTAGCATCAGTTAATGTTAAGGATAAATTTTACCATAGTCATCCATAAAATGATTCATTTTTGTTTAGTTAACTCATCTTTAGGACATGCAGAAATCATCCAAATTATTTCAACACTCTAGATTTCCCAAGGCTCGTACAAATAACAGCACTGCGGCACTTACAACATTCACTTCATGACCCCTTAGGTCATGGACGGACCAATGCGAGACCTGACCACCTCTTTGTGATTCACACCCACGAAACAACATATAAAAAACGTGCATGCTACTATTACCCACTTATGTTAAAATCCTAGAGTAATTTATATAACTTTAGAGTTTTCCCCACATGTCATAGCAGAAATACCTTCGTTGACTTTTCCCATTCACAAATTTATTCGAACAAAAATAAGAACTTTATGCACAATTAGGACGATTAACACTTATGCGTACGACAGGAGCGCTGTCTTTCGCCTGACAAAGAAACATCTAACTAATTTTACTCCGGTAAATATTTCTATTCAGCTCCAAATCTCCCGTAGGCATATTCATCCCATTAAGCCAACTTCACTAATTAAATACTGACACATAAAATCAACATACATGCCCATTACTATGTTGAACTAGACAAACGTAGACATACATTTGGAATCAAATGGAACGATATCCATCTGATATAATAGAATCTTCTGTAACGTTTCTTCTCCTTTTGTCTCACCTTCGTCATCAGTCAGCGCACACGGGCCAAACGAGGTTTGTGATGCAGTACACTTATGCACCGCATGGCGTAGGCCGCTCTGTTGTCGAGTTGCCCTTTGTCCCGTCCGGAAACTTTCATTCTGAATTCTGATCTGAATTCACTTTATCACCTCCTCCCTTTCAGTCATGATAATACAACATGACTAAAAAACGAGAAAGTGAACCAGTGTCATCACAGGAGCCGTAGGCCTCTGCGAGGCAGAAACTTGCGATTCGCCGCGTTGCGAGCTTGTAGATCAGCTCTGTCGAGCCGCTGAATGGAACGAAGCCACGACGCCTCGCCGCCTGTCGAGTCGAGACGCGCCGAGAAGAGTCAATGAAGTGGCCATCGCCTCCCTTGGACCGCAGACCGCCGATGAACGCCCTCGGGCCGGGGCACGCTGTGCTCCGTAGCACCCCTCTCCCCGCCGTCCAGCCGCCGAGCATCGCCTCCGGCCACGATCGCCGAGAGCATCACGCCGTTGCCCATCGCCGCTCCTCGGTGCAGGCCGCCTCCGTCGTGGTGGTGATGAATGAAACCCCCCCCACCGCGCCGGGCAGGCCGTCGCCATTGTCTCGCCGGTCGACTGCAGCGCCGTCGTCGTTCTCCTCCGTCCAAAAAAATTGCCGACCGAAATATCTATTAGACTGAATTGTCAATTGTCCACTGGTCCTCTCGCCCGACGCAAAAATGCATCAACACGACCGAGCTCGGCACCACTTTGAAGAATATAATCTACAAAGGAGAGAGTGCTTTTCCTCTCCCCATAGAGCATAAACAGACGTTAAATACTTAGACTAGAAAATACTCAGGCAAAAATACGGAGAAGTTCTAATCTGCAGACAGATAGATGGATGAAGGAGCACAGGCAGGCAAGCAGATGGATGAAGGTTCCGGAGTTCAGTTTATTTGCAGACACAAAGTACAGATCATCTCTCCTGCATGGGCCTAGGCCACCCGCCTCACGGCGTGTGAGCCACTGACTAACTGTTACAAACATTTTCAGTAGACCTTAAAGACAGAGACATCAAAGGAAGAATGCAAAGGTGGTCCCAACCCCCCTTAAGTCTAAAGTGGTCAAACATGCCTAAATTGTCTCCATATATGGTCACCAGGAAGCAAGCACAGAACAGTAGGTGTCCTGCAGGCCTGGCCGTTTACTATCAGCAAGCCAGATCTTTAGGGTCCCTCCTGCAGTGCCCATGCAGGCATCCTGTCTAAACATGTCATGTCACTCTCTCAATGAGAGACAAAGATCCAGGTTTACACTAGCTAAAACAGACTATATTAATGTGAATTATGGTTTTCCATATACATCAATATCTTTAACTCTTGAGAGGATGAAATTAAACCAAACCATGGTTGGACATCACTTAATTTACTAGAAGTCGACACAATTAGTTAATGTAGAAGAATTGTTATTTTGATCAACATTTCTGAGAGGCAAAATGTCACCAAATGCTGAATAAATAAATACATAAATAAATGATGGGCCTTGATATGAAAGTGGTTGAAAACCTTGTTGATGTAATAATAATAATAATAATAATGTTATGTAGTTGGTGCTAATTAACCAAACTTTGGTTTGTCTCCAGACGTTGAAGAGACGAGCAGAGCCGAGCAGAGAAGAGAGTAGAAAACATGGCCAGTTTGGAAGAGGTTGGTAGCCTACTGTTGATTTTGTCGACTAAAACTAAGAAGAAAAATGTCCATCGATTACCCTTTTTCCGACTGACGAAAACGACATGGAATCTACATGAAAAATAAGTCCAGAGATTTTTAATTTGTGTGAATTTCAGCCTCTGTGGGGTTATTTATATGCAAATATCATGACCAATGGCATTGCAATAAACATCAATGATGACTTTTAGGTGAAAAAAGAACATAAAAATGAATAATTAATTAATTAATTAAAATATGTTGTATTATTGCAACGCTGGGTGTTACAGTGTTTTAAGAGTGTCTGATAAATGCCTACATTGTGAATTGTAATTGAATTGTGACTGTTCTTTCCATCCATTACAGAACGAGGTGATTGCGGAGGAGGCCATCGGGGAGCAGCAGCAGGACTACCCATGTGGATCGTGCAAAAAAAACATTTTCCACACAAGGAGCTCATGCCCGGCACCAGTTCGTGCACCGCCAGGCCTGGGCAAAGCCCGTGAAGTGCCAGGAGTGCGAGAAGAGCTTCCGAAACAACCGGGAGCTGAAGGGCCACATGATGTCTCACAGCACGGAGAGGCCTTATAAGTGTGACATGTGTCCTAAGGACTGAAACAGCCTTCGTCCCTCAGCGTTCACAAGAGACAGGCTCACCCTGCAGTTTAAAGAGATATGTCAGGGACCCCATGCATGCATGATATGTTTACGGCCCAGTTTGAAGAGATATGTCAGGGACCCCATGCATGCAATATGTTTACGGCCCAGTTTATAGTGATATGTCAGGGACCCCATGCATGCATATGTTTACGGCCCAGTTTGAAGAGATATGTCAGGGACCCCATGCATGCATATGTTTACGGCCCAGTGATTCTCAACACGTTTAATTTCAAGGGCCCCCATGCAGTTTGACATGCATTAGTCTATGGATCACCTGTCTGTCTGTCTGTCCGTCCGTCCGTCCGTTCATTCATTCATTTATGTATCAATCTATTTATTTATGCATTTATTCTTATTATTTATTCTTCTATCTATCAATATATCTATCTATGTATCCGCCCCCCATGCGGTCTCGGGGACGGTTGGGCGATCCGCTCCCGGGAACGGTACGCATCATTCACACTACCACATGATCTGCCAAGTGGTCCCGAGTGCGCACCCGGGACCATAGTGTGAATTGCCCCTTAGAGACGTACCAAATAGACCGGAAAAAATATATAGTAAGGGGAAAAGGGGTAACAAGCCACGGAGACATGGAGATCACATCCATAGAGAGAATAATTACCTTCATCTGCTGCTATTCCAAAAGCACGGTGCACTGACCCGCATGGTGTTGTTGTTGTTGTGCATGCACGGACCCGGTTCAACACGCACGGAGCCTCGCTGCTGCTCTGTAGACCTGTGCAGGCTGCACACAAACTTTAGTCACTCTCTCTCTCTGTGTGTGTGTGCGTGTGTGTGTGTGTGTGCGTGTGCATGTACGTGTGCGCGTGCGTTCATACAGAGGAGGGACACGCACACGCACATGCATGCACACACACACACACACAGACACACACACACTGCGCGATGACGTCATCATCACGTAGGTGAAGGCCCGCGAATCTAACTTCCCGCCACATAAACTTAAGTGACAATTTAAGACACATCGATGATTGTTGGAATTGGTTGACAAACTTTGTCTTTGTTTTAAAACAACATTTTGACCTATTTAGGCAAAATACTTTGAAGATAGAACGAGTGACGGTAGGTGGAGAAACAATAAATCTATCATTTCACAACAAATACTTCTCTATCTAGAGCTTAATATGGTGACTCTATGATGACTGTTTAAATCACTTTAATTAAAACATCACCAACAATCAGTCTATGTCAGTGGTTTGACTTGGTAACCAAATGGACCCATGATGGATATTTAACCCTTAAATATCTTTAACTCTTGAGAGGATGAAATTAAACCAAACCATGGTTGGACATCACTTAATTTACTAGAAGTCGACACAATTAGTTAATGTAGAAGAATTGTTATTTTGATCAACATTTCTGAGAGGCAAAATGTCACCAAATGCTGAATAAATAAATACATAAATAAATGATGGGCCTTGATATGAAAGTGGTTGAAAACCTTGTTGATGTAATAATAATAATAATAATGTTATGTAGTTGGTGCTAATTAACCAAACTTTGGTTTGTCTCCAGACGTTGAAGAGACGAGCAGAGCCGAGCAGAGAAGAGAGTAGAAAACATGGCCAGTTTGGAAGAGGTTGGTAGCCTACTGTTGATTTTGTCGACTAAAACTAAGACGAAAAATGTCCATCGATTACCCTTTTTCCGACTGACGAAAACTACATGGAATCTACATGAAAAATAAGTCCAGAGATTTTTAATTTGTGTGAATTTCAGCCTCTGTGGGGTTATTTATATGCAAATATCATAACCAATGGCATTGCAATGAACATCAATGATGACTTTTAGGTGAAAAAAGAACATAAAAATGAATAATTAATTAATTAATTAAAAGATGTTGTATTATTGCAACGCTGGGTGTTACAGGGTTAAGAGTGTCTGATAAATGCCTACATTGTGAATTGTAATTGAATTGTGACTGTTCTTTCCATCCATTACAGAACGAGGTGATTGCGGAGGAGGCCATCGGGGAGCAGCAGCAGGACTACCCATGTGGATCGTGCAAAAAAATCATTTTCCACACAAGGAGCTCATGCCCGGCACCAGGTCGTGCACCGCCAGGCCTGGGCAAAGCCCGTGAAGTGCCAGGAGTGCGAGAAGAGCTTCCGAAACACCCGGGAGCTGAAGGGCCACATGATGTCTCACAGCACGGAGAGGCCTTATAAGTGCGACATGTGTCCTAAGGACTGAAACAGCCTTCGTCCCTCAGCGTTCACAAGAGACAGGCTCACCCTGCAGTTTAAAGAGATATGTCTGGGACCCCATGCATGCATGATATGTTTACGGCCCAGTTTGAAGAGATATGTCAGGGACCCCATGCATGCAATATGTTTTCGGCCCAGTTTATAGTGATATGTCAGGGACCCCATGCATGCATATGTTTACGGCCCAGTTTATAGTGATATGTCAGGGACCCCATGCATGCATGTTTACGGCCCATTGATTCTCAACACGTTTAATTTCAAGGGCCCCCATGCAGTTTGACATGCATTAGTCTATGGATCACCTGTCCGTCCGCTCGTCCGTCTGTCCGTTCATTCATTCATTTATGTATCAATCTATTTATTTATTTATGCATTTATTTTTCTATCTATCAATATATCTATCTATGTATCTATTTATTTATGTATCTATTTATCCATTTATATTTGAATATTTGAATAAATATGAGTTTTGAAAAGTTATGTATTGTGTTTCTCAATATGCTTTTAGTTCATTCTGGCTCCAAAACTATGGAATGCACTTCCCAGTACAATCAGAACTGCAGCCTCACTCCCAATCTTCCACCGTAGTCTGAAAGCCCACCTTTTCAGACTCCATCATGGCCCGTAGCACTTACCCTACCCCCTTAGATAGCACTTTATGTATAGACTTAGATAGTATTTTAAACAGACTTATAGCATGTGTCAGGGGTGGTTTTCAAGCAGGACCCAAATGCAAGGAAGTCGGGATCTTTATTCAAACAAAGACCTGCAGTAGCGCAACACTAGCAAACATAAAACAGACTTGGAACTCAGGTGACAATACAATAATCCAACAGAGAACACAACCAAACACAGGGCTTAAATAGGCACAAGATTAACAGGACACAGGTGAACTCAAATCAAATCAACACAAGGATTGGCTGAGGGAAAACAAGACACAGGTGAAACAAAGAACCAAAAATCAGGGAAGGTGTGGCAGGAGAACTACTACAAGGGAGGACAGGAAACACAAAAGCATCACTTCAAAATAAGATTCAGGAACACCAAACACAACACACAGAAGGCAGATCCTGACAGCATGTTACGTAGACAGCACTATAATTGCATTTTAAGTAGTCATAGCACTTTATAGTATATATCCATAGTATAGTATAGTATAGTATAGTATGTAGTTTATATGTATAGTTTCATTATATAGATATTCCACTGTTACGTTCTTATAGCTTACGCATGTTTCATGATAACTACTTTTTATGTATGTGATTTATTGCCATGCTTTTTGTTCTTGCTTAATGTAAATCGCTCTGGATTAAGAGCGTCTGCTAAATGCCTAAATTGTAAGTTTGATTCTGAATCTTTGAAGCCCTATTTGGTAAAAATAGAAGTGTGAATTTAGAAGCATATTAAGTCATCTATGATATCTGCCATGACTAACGTGTAAACAATTTAGTACTTTTTGGCAAATAGCGACTTTTGGTTCCATTTAGCACCCTTTGACAGACAGTGGTTCCCAAACCTTTTCATGTCAAGGACCCCCATAATAGAGTATTAGCCTGTGGACCCCCATTTGAAAAGATAGGACCCCTCTTATTGTGAAGTGACAAGACCTAGACAGGAAGTGCTTGTTAAGTCCTATGTGTATATAAGTCTGACATAATAAACCTGCTGAGTTGACGTGTGTCGTACTGAGATCCAGCAACACAACGCTGATGCCTCCTCATGTGTTATTATTGTCTCCACCAGGCCGAAGGCATGGGGAGAGAGTATGTTTTGCACTCCGTCCGTGTGTGTGTGTGTGTGTGTGTGTGTGTGTGTGTGTCCTTCCTGCCGTCCTTCCGTCCGTCCGTTATCAGCTAATCTCCGGCATCGTTGGCCCGATCAATGCCAAACTTTGCACACACACTCCCTAGAGGCCAAGGACAAACCTTTGACCTGCATTTTCCGCATCTGCCTTTTATAGCGCCACCAGGAGGCCGACTTTCGTAAAACACATTTTTTGATATTACTCCTCCAGATTCTGTCCAAAAATCTCACACATCGTTACACAGTATCTCTATGGTCATGTGCTCAAGTCGGATCTGTCCGATATTTCATATTCCATCCTAATTGGCTATAATTGGCTTTCACAGTTTGCAAGATTGCCCCGTTTTGAACAAAAGCCTCAAATCATGAACGCAGCATGCCATTTACGTGAAATCTTTCACACATTTTCTTACTAGGCTGAGGAATATATCCCACCCTTTTCACATTGGCCTGTTATAGCGCCACCAACAGGTTGATTTTTGCAAAACACATTTTTGGAACAAAATGCTTCAAAAACATGTTTATATTAATCCTAAACATTTTGCCAAACATCTCACACAGTCCTATCCTCCTGGTGGAGACCTGTGCCCAGAAGGGCACTTTTTCTAGTTTACTGAGTGTTATTCCTCCGTATATTATTCTTCACCTTATTTATTCCTGGTACACACGCTAAGGATCTGTGAAACTCAACAGGTGGAATTTCACAAAAGGGTGCAGGAAGAGTGGGCATCAGTCGCTGTGGCCAGACATGTGGCCAGAGGCTTGACCTAGCCATGTGGTCAGAGGCTTGACCTAGTCATGTGGTCAGAGGCTTGACCTAGTCATGTGGTCAGAGGCTTGAAGACAGTCCTTCTGGTGGAACTCACCGTGCCATGGGAGGGAGGTTTGGATGCTGCTAAGGAGCGCAAGCGAGCCAAGTATTCAGACCTGGTGGTGGAGTGCAGGGAGGCTGGCTGGAGAGCTGTTATCTGCCCTGTGGAAGTTGGGCGTATGGGCTTCAAGCTGTTACCTGCCCCATGGAAGTGGGGCGTAGGGGCTGCAAGCTGTTACCTGCCCCATGGAAGTGGGGCGTAGGGCCTGCAAGCTGTTACCTGCCCCATGGAAGTGGGGCGTAGGGGCTGCAAGCTGTTACCTGCCCCGTGGAAGTGGGGTGTAGGGGCTTCAAGCTGTTACCTGCCCTGTGGAAGTGGGGCGTAGGGGCTTCAAGCTGTTATCTGCCCTGTGGAAGTGGGGCATAGGGGTTTCAAGCTGTTATCTGCCCCATGGAAGTGGGGCGTAGGGACTTCAAGCTGTTACCTGCCCCGTGGAAGTGGGGTGTAGGGGCTTCAAGCTGTTATCTGCCCCGTGGAAGTGGGGCGTAGGGGCTTCAAGCTGTTACCTGCCCCGTGGAAGTGGGGCGTAGGGGCTTCAAGCTGTTACCTGCCCCGTGGAAGTGGGGCATAGGGGCTTCACGCTGTTATCTGCCCTGTGGGAGTGGAAGATTTGTTTTAATTGTTTTACTTTATAATTAATTAAAAACAAAATGTAGGAAGCAAAAGACAAACAAATAAAGGGTAATTTA
Source organism: Electrona antarctica (assembly GCF_951216825.1). NCBI lineage: Eukaryota > Metazoa > Chordata > Actinopteri > Myctophiformes > Myctophidae > Electrona > Electrona antarctica. The sequence goes on from NC_136790.1 coordinate 56,058,475, forward strand.
CTCTAGACTCATAAACATTGGTCCGCGACCCTCATGGGGGTCCCGACCCACTGTTTGGGAAACAAACAGTGCACTAGTTATTTGGCCCAATAGTTCCATTTAGGGGTTAAAGGTCACCTCTGTGTCAGGTGGGTTTGGCCATATGATGAATCAGCTGTAGAATATATTACTTTAATGAGTCTAGGGGTCAAAGGTCACCTCTATGATGAATCAGCTACAGAGCGCCGAAGTCGGATCAGAACAATCTGACTGTTTCATTCATCTCTGATGGCATGTTGATGACGTCAGCCTGGAACTCCATATTTGGAGATGCCGGCCTTCTCTTTTTTTTTTGAGCGGTGATTTATTTTTTGTGTGATGATTTGATTGGTTGAGCAATGTGTGTACCCCATAGCAATGATTTGATAGGCTGAGCACGGATTGTGATGTATGATGATGTATGATGATAAGAGCGCCCCTCACTTCACACAAGTCTGATTTTTCTTTCTATTGGCTGATGGTTGTCATGGCTGCCAGTTCCCACCTGATGTTGTGTGGGAGTTCAGACTGATCCAGACCGTACTGAATAACTGCCAGCTTGCATAAGGTCTTCAGACTAGGACTCAAGTCTAAGACATACAGGTCATCATTGACTGATGAACTGTATGGTGATTGATGTCCTCCAAAGAGGATGATACGATCTCCCACCATGCAACAGCATACCATGTGACCCCGTAATGTGTTAGGAGTTATTAAACATGGAACATTCCCTTTGGACTCAACCTTCTTCCAGGTGAACGTCGCTGGACTGAATTTCCACAGATCATTTAAGTGCTGGTTATAGTTCCTGCCACCAAATATGTACAGCTCTCCATTGTAGGAAAAGGCTGAATGACCGTAGCGTCCTTCTGGAAGAGGCTGTGCAGAAGGAGTGTTCATCCAATGGTTGTTCTCTGTGTCAAACACTCTGATGGTGTTGTTGGACCAGCAGCCCCCAAATAAAAACATCTTTGGCCCGATGATGGTGGCAGAGTGGCCATCTGTAGCAGGAGGTGGAGTTCCTCTGGTGTTGATTGAAGTCCAGACCATCGTGGTGGTGTCCAACTTGTAGATGTCATTAGTGTCTTCAGTATTCTCGATGTATCCTCCATGGATAAACATGACCTTCTCAACGACACAGGCTGAGTGGCCATGTCTCCCTTCTGGAACAGTCCCAGAAACCTTGGGTGTGAGCATTCTGTGGTCGTCGATATCAAATGCATAAAGCGCCTTGCTGTAGTTCCATTTGTCAGTAACTCCCCCCCAGATGTAGATGAAAGGGTCGATCAGCACAGCTGTGCGGCTGGTTTTCATGGGGTGAACCTCAAGGGGGTGTTGTCCTCTTCCGGGTGTCTCTGGGGGCAACTCGGTCCAGCATAAAGACAATGTGTTGAAGACATGCACTGCAGTCCGACGCTCAGACTCGAGAACGTCTCCTCTAAAGCAGTACACTTTGTGGTCCACTGCTACAGCAGCATCATACGGTGTCTCTGGAAGCCCTTTTAGGTGCACCGTCCAACGAAACATTTCACACAGTAGTTTATAGGTTTCTCCCTGTAAAAGAATGCAGTCCTGAATACCTTGAATGAATGACTTGAAGGAATGCAGTCCTACTGTGTGGGTCAGCACTTATATAGGTTAGCGGGCCTACGTGTGACGTAGACATGATGTCACATGTAGGCCAAATTGGTGTGTCGTAGATGACTGACGTCATAGACTGACCTGCTACTACTCTGACATGTGCTACAGTGGTTATTTTAACTAGGAATCCAGGTGTGTGTGTGTGTGTGTGTGTGTGTGTGTGTGTGTGTGTATGTGTGTGTATGTGTGTGTGTGTGTGTGTGTGTGTGTGACTTATACCTGTCCATTCAAAATTTAAACTCTAGACGTGCCTGCCCCAAAGTTATTAGTGCAGCCGCACCCGGGGCAGCCGGCGAAAACTGAAGTTCTCAAACAGGCCGGAAAATTAAGGCCCGGCCATACCTGGGCCCTCATCAAACCCTGTACACTCAAGAGAATGTCCCCGCTACCACCCTTAGATCTCCATATACTGAAGCTCACCTGTTCTGACATTACATATTGTAACATACTGCATGTATTTACCACCACACGATGGCACTGTAGCACAGACTACCTGTTACCTGTTGCACACTGGTATAGTCCCGCGAGACTTTGGGACGGGAGTTCATGCTAGGGGAGATCCAAGATGGCGGAATAAACAAACCTATGCTGTTACACACGTCTTGTGTTTATTGATATAAAAGGTTTACGAACCAACCAAATGGTAAACTAATACATGGTGTCAGAGTAGCGGACAATCTGCTAACCCATCGCTGAAAAAATGGATTCCTACGGTGTTCCTGCTCCACGGATGGACTGGGATTCCACAAACCTGCCTGAAGCATGGAGACGCTTCCAGCAACATGCCCAGCTGATGGTCACCGGCCCGCTCAGAGAGAAGGAAGAGGCGGACAAATGCAGCTATCTCCTTCTATGGATCGGGGAAAAAGGTTGTGATGTTTTCAACACTTGGACACTCACAGCAGACGACGCCAAGAAGTTACAAACTTATTATGATAAGTATATGGCCTACATCACTCCCAAAGCCAACCCCATCTATGCTAGATACAAGTTTCAAGAAAGGATGCAGGGTGAGCATGAATCAATTGAAAAGTTTTTGACTGAGCTAAAACTGCTTGTAAAAGACTGTGGCTACCGAGATAGTGATGAAATGGTCAGAGACCGCATTGTTTTTGCAACAAATTCACCACATGTACGTGAGAAACTACTCAGCCAGGGAGCAGAGCTCACATTGGAGAAAGCCATTGACATTACAAGGTCCCATGAGCTAGCAAAGCAGCAGCTGAAGACAATGTAATGCCAGAGATCACGATACTGTGCATGCTGTAAGCAGAAAGCCATACAGGCAGGAGAGACCGCAGAAAGCTGCAAGACCAAGAGAACATGATTCAACTCAGAGAACCTGTGGCTACTGTGCAGGGCAACACAGCAGCAAGGATGTTTGTCCAGCAAAAGGAAAACAATGCATGAAATGCAAAATGTTTAATCATTTCGCCAGAGCATGTAAATCAAAGGCCCCAGCACAGTCAGGTTTTCACCGCAAGACAGTGCATACTGTCAGCGAGAACACAGATGCATACTGTGGTGGATTATTAATACTCATAACAGAGACTTTAAGAAATAATCGAGGTAGAGAGTGAACTGAACCAATGTCACGTTTATTACAAGGAACATGATCTGTACCAGTCCAGGGAGGTGCACGGATGCCAGCCTCCCTAGCTGTAGACATGAGTCTCTCTTATACACAGTGAAGGAACACAAATACATTTGAGGTGTGGTCAGTGGACATGGTCAAACATGGGTCTTGGGTAAGAATAGGTCATCTTGACAGACAATCAACAGGTGGAAGCCTTGCTCCAGGCAGTGTAGTATTTTCTGCCACTACAGTCCGCCATTTCAAATATGTAAATTAAATTCCTAATATTAATTTATACCAAGGAACATGAGATACTATACTGTCTGCAAATTTACTACAAAAAGATGACTTATATATGGACTATCTCCTAGAGTAAGAAAGGTTTACATTTAAGTGTATTCAATGTTCACCCACATGATAATTTTATTTTTATTACACACAACTTCTGATGGCTGGTAGGGGCGAAAACCCATTTCCTTCTTATTGGGAAATTCCAACCTACGACCCTCGATTTGTCTTGAGCGATCACTCATAAGCCAGCATCAGGTGTAGTCTTTTTCCGTGGTTCTTTCCTCCATGCAAATGTTCTCCTCTCCTTATGTTTCTGTCACACGTTGTGGCATGGCATTTTAGTCTTTTTTCCCCATGGTGGGCCCAGTATTTCGTCTTTATCCGGCTCCCATCGCTGTCACTGGGGGGTGACTGCGGGGATTGAATGCGTGTGGGCCTTGTAGGGACGTCTGGAGTCTCTGGACGGACATGATGATGTGGCTTGGCTCTCATTGGTGTCACTGGCCCATGTGACATATTTATATGTCTGTCAGGTTTTCTTAGAGGGAGAACAACTTGCAGGTAATTTTGTTCACTTGAATTATTTCCACCGTGGTTAAAAAGGTGGTTATACAAAATTAATTTCAATATTATTATTATTATTATTATTATTTTACATTAATTGTCTTCAGCTTCAGCTTGTTATGTAGACAGCTCTAGAATTGCACTTTATGTAGTCATAGCACTTTATAGTACACATGTATAATATATTATATAGTATAGTATGTATAGTTTACATAGATACTCCAATGTTACGTTCTTAGTTTACGCATGATTCATGATAACTACTTTTTATACATGTGATGTATGCCATGCTTTTTGTTATTGCTTAATGTAAGTCGCTCTGGATTAAGAGCGTCTGCTAAATGCCTAAATTGTAATTCATATAACACTAGACTGACGTCAATGTATGTGTGTCTATTTACCCATCATACAAACCCAAATCCTTTCAGTGCTTTCTCTGGTTGTCTTCATTTGTTTGTTTGTTTTTTCCTTGTTTAAACACATCTCCTGATATGTTTCTCTTAATTTATTGGATTTCAGAGCTGGAAAAAAACAAAACAACACACTACCCCTATTCTAAAACATTTGTTCTATACTTTTCCCCAGATGATAATACATAATTAGGAATTTATTAAGATCTATCTTGATCACAGTTGATCACAATCTTTCACAGTCTGATTTATGGTTAACTCCCTCTCTTATGGTTATTAGCTATATTGACAGGTTACACATTATTGCATCTTTACACTGTATTTCATCACTACTAGTATCCTCCTGTCAATACAAATATTTCAATAATGTATGAGATCGTGTGGGAGTGAGTGGGTTCTTACCTTGTCGATGTAATGTCTATAGATACTCATTTTTCCCTTTGTCCTTCCTCCTGTAATTGCATTGTATCACAACACTCTTCCTAGACGAGTTATTCTAAGTTTTTAGTGAGTTAGTCAATATCGCCATTTTAACCATGCCATGCACACTGGGAAAGGAAGCTATTCATTAAATTGTCAACACATTTAGACCATCTCATTGATTCACCATCCAGTCCTGGAAAGTAGGAAAGAACAATTTTCATTAGAATGACTTCACCTAAAAATAACACTGTTGTACACAGTGATACCTTAAAACATTTTACTTACTTATAGGCCTACTCGATAAACATCACATTCCACACATACCCGGGCCATTCATTCTCCACACTTGCCACTGCGTAGGTCTTCATTCTACTTCGCTCCATATCACACCAAATCTGTGTAGTGGCCTAACCCATAGGTCGCCACTTGACCCCCGGCTGGGCCCCACCTGTCTGCTTAACTTGGTTGGTAGGGTGCTTCCTTTTACATGTGTCACAGACACTCTTGTTGTCACAATTTCTTTTAGACTGGTGACCTGATTTCATGCCCCCCATGAAGACAAGTTAATGTTACCTTGTTAGGTTGACATGACAACCCTAGGACCCGTAATTGCTAGGACCCTTAATTGGCTCAAACCTCCCCTGTCAGCCCATATGAGACCTTCTTGCACCAAGATGCTCCCTCTAAATGGAACTAATAATGCACACAGCTATATACTAAGAAAAAACTGCCTCACACTCATGTGCAAAGCTATACCATCCTATGCCTAAACTCTTTATAGATCATACATGATGAATTATTTTTCAATAACCTTAGTTACTTAAATACAGTATATGCTATCCTTTTCTCGCTAATCACTCAACTAACACTTACAAATACTTAAAATACTTACAAATACTTAAAATACTTACAAATACTTAAAATACTTACAAATCCCTAAAATGAATTAAATTAAAATGTTCCAATTCTTAAAATGAATTAAATTATGTTCCAATGCTTAAAATGAATTTGAATTAAATTATGTAATGAATTAAATTATGTTCCAATGCTTAAAATGAATTTGAATTAAATTATGTTCAACTTAAACTATACTTCTTTAAACTATACACTTCTTAAACTATACATGTCCCCCCTCTGAGCACTTCTTTCGGATAGAATTTATCCATAGAATTGCTCATAATTGCTAGAACCATTGCTTTACTTTAAACATTTTTAATATTACCTAAGCTATTTAACAGCATCAACATCCTATTAACACTAAGCTATTTTACCCTATTTGTCACTTCCTCCTGCCAGTCTATCTATAATTGAAACAACGTGCTAGGTATGTTTTGTGCACGCAGATCTGCTATTTTTTTTTAAATCATTTTCTATCTTTCGGTATTTTTTTTTTCTTCCCTAACTTCAAATAAAATGATCTCACATCTATAAAGAAATAAACTAAGGATAACCTAGAAATACTTAAATTTGGAAAGAAACACATCTAGGAATACATTTTGAAAAAACACACACTAACAATAAACTTTCTCCGGTAAGTAGGAAGGCCGACTTGGTTAAATGGTTTTTAACTGTTAAATCTTGTTCATTGAAAATAGCTGATCCACGGGTTCACTCAACTGATTTCTTAAAATAAAATGCTAGTCTTTGCATGACTCGTAACTTAAAATAGTATTTACATAATGTTCTCTTTGTTAAAATAGTATTTACATGACTCTGCTGTAGGTTCTCATTGTTAAAATAGTATGTACATGACTCTGCTGTAAGTTCTCATTGCTGTAGATGGTTTACACTATTATTGATATATTTATTGATATATAAATAAACACCATGATCAACTAGACATTCAAATTGAACCTCATAGCTTATCATACAAATGTGTATGCGTCTTAATTAATTGACCAGTATGCTTGCTGCTTGATTGTTTGATGGAAAATCCAGACAATAAAAATCCTTCCTTCTAAAGTCCTCCTCCGGCACATAATTGCATGGACAAGTCCCTGTCTGAAACAAGGATGCCGGCTGGAAGCGACAACTGTTTACGCCCCTTTTTGGGATATTACAAGCCATATTCTATGTACAAAGATGAAGCTCGCACTTTCAACACTGGTAGTGTTGCTAACAGTAATGAAAACACAATCGGATTCAGAAATCCGGTTGCACAGGTATCTGACCATTGTTCATACAGGAAAAAGACTGACTACAATGCAACAGCAGCTGTAACCATGCACCGTCAGTGACAGTGCATGTGTGTATTACGCTATGTTACTGAACTGTGGAGTATGCTGCACTTTGTAAAAATGGCAAAATATAACTCCTAACGTTGTTGAAGTGGGACTATATCCCCCTGACTTATTTACAAAATCATTCCTGCATCCCAGGACTCATTACATTGATAATCTATTTACATCACTGCTTGGAATCAAGAATATAGTTAAGTGAAATGCCTGACCACGATCTCTAGCTGAATAAAGTGAGGTAGGAGAGGTATTAGGTAAATGTTGACTACAAAAATGAGCCAACAGGGCATTTGCCATGAGTGTGAATTATCCAACTATTAGGGGACCTTCTCTTGCCCCCCCCCCCAAACACTGATGCCTGTCAATCACACTGCTACTCTGAAATGAGGGGTGCAAATGGACACCTGGTTGGCGTAAGTGACATGTCATGCTGTGAAACTCTCCTTAAATTAGAAAAACTCAACTGAACTGAAACTGACCAATATGAGCCCCCACTGTTATTTTAACAGCTGTGATCGGGCTATTTCTGCGGACAAGTTTACTTATGTAACTGAAAATGCCTATGCTATCTTGCCTTAGGCGTTGGGGGGGCTGGTGAACTAGTCAAGCCCACTGATTTAGGTACCCCTTGATATGCGAGTCTTACTTACAATATGAGATACTCAGTAGTATACGGTATCTATCTGCCTGTGTTATATATATTCTTCAGTGCTCCTGGGCACGCATGGGAGGGAGACATGACGTCATGCCATCCACTGTTGGTGACAACAACTTATTTCTTACTTTACTGTTCCATATCTATGTCGTAAATTACCTATTTTGTTTAAGGGTGCTACAGTAGTATTTACGCATTTTAAATCTACATAATTAGTCAATGTATAAAGTCGAACCTTGTGTGCTCATGCCAATTCTTTATCCCTATTTGCATGATGTCTCTGAGTGGCAATTGACCACTCTGCATTAAACATTACATAGGGAATCATCCCCTATTTGGCTGTGGGGTTGTCTGATTTGACCTATTTGTTCATTAATATTACGTTTGAATCAAGACCAATTTACTACAAAATGAGTGAGTCCTTAACCTCCCCTCATTCAATTGTCTGATATATTATTGACTATAGGACAGTTGTATGATCATATCGACATGCCATTCCTTATCCAAATCAAATCACCAGTATCTCATCTAAAACAAATATGACATGTCAGCTAGCAATAGGCATAGTGCTGGTTCACGTAAATACTATACTGCATGTCATCTCAACTCACAAGCCAAAGGACAGTATCCTGTTACCCACGTCGCAAAACTGCTTCTTTTAGGCACCAACAATGTCAACGCCGTCACCATGCACCAACGGAGGTGACGAAATCAACACCATGAATGACGCCAAGAGACCGTGGCCCAGGAGCACTGGGTTGCTGCTCACCACAATAAAGTTGAATTGAAGCTATCCATAATGCTGACGTTCAAACATCAAAGTGCGGAAGCAGTCTACTGACTGTACATGTGACTTATTGACCTCTCTTTTAGCAATCGTGCGATGTGATAAGTGGTGCACTCAATGGTCCAGCAGTACCCAGGTTACGCAAAACACAGTACTACTCATTTATATGTCTGGTGAATCAACTTGGCCAATAATACCCTTTACATATCTAATTGCACGTCACTCACACTAACGTATGAGTTCTGTGTCTCACTTCAAGTTTTCTCATGAGGGAATTGCGCTTGTCCATATGATCAACTCAACACAACTTCAAACCATGTCTTCCCTAATGGATGACCTGTCCGTATATGGGACCGTAATACGCATGTAGTTGAATACTGTAATTACTGGTTACTGTGTAGATTATGGTTATTACAAATCATACATTAACCACTCCAGCCCTATATACATTTTTTCCATGTTGCAAATAACTAATTTACAAGAACAACACATTGTGAGCTCGTAGATCTGCTTATTTTACAGTTATTTTATAATTAAAAATGAGACATTCTGCTAAATTGTTTTAGTTTTATAGTTTCTTAAATACAGCCACAGCCAACACTAATTTACTATTAAGCCTACATTTGAATTCTGGACATTTACTTGCTACAGAGTATTCCTATATCGTGTATGTATAAGTAACACATTTCAGAACCTTTCTCCACCACTCATATTACTGTAATAATAGACTTATTTACACTCACCAGACTTCCCAGCTCGACCCGTCCCAAGTGTGTCCACTCAGAGCAGCTGCTGTCAATGGTAGGGGAGAAGAACGGGGCTACTTTCTGAACTGCCTGTCCTGAAAAATGTCCCTTACTTGAATCTGATCTTAAGTTCCCTGAGGACCTCTCTAATCTTTCCACAAAAAATGCCATACCGATATATTCTGTATAGCGACAAAAACGAAAGGTTCCTAGGAAAAACACAAACAGGGGTTCCTGTCTTGACTGGGTAAAAATGTGATGACAGTTACAAATATTACCTATTGTAAGGAGTTACTTACTACCTATACATTTCATGCTTTGAGTATAATTTTGCCTATCTATTTAGTCCAAATATAGAGAGTGACAAAGCCCAATTACACTCAACTTGCCGTGACTCTGGGAAATTGTTATATTGTCATTATTTTATAATAAGACGTAATAAGATAATATATATATGACCATGATGATCAGCTAACCACGTTACTGTTTGTTAATTACTTTGAATACTCGGACCTTAAAACAACCCTACTATTAACCATTACTACTATCTAGCCTGCTATACTGCCAACAAGACAGCACTTACTGGGATGTGCGTCCCGGTAGACCTGCTATTTTGAGTCTGCCGCTGACAACTGCTAACTGCTGTCCTACTAACCATGGGTGGTGACACTTAACTAAAATACCAGGACTACATTCTTCATACTTACTTGTTCACAACGCCACATTTATACTAGGAAATCACCATTTGACTTTTTACAAAAATAGTATTTTCCGTTCATCCACACGTACGTGTCCACCCACTTCCATACTTCATACTCAACATTCCACATTCCACATTCATACCTGCTGCTCGAGTCTTACGCGTTACCAGAACCTATGAATCAATCTCATATACAATTTGCTGTTTCACCATTCTCTTTTAATCTTCCCTGTGGGCTGTTTGGTCCCAACAGGAGAGAAAAGAAAGAAAATAACGGTGGACGCTGTCTGTATGATTTCCTATGCTATTCCCTATCCTACTGATATAGGCTATAGTTTCTCTATATAAATGTCTATGAAAGACTGTTACCACTCGGCAACGATGAAATACGATGAGGAGGGACTGTCACCAGCTCCTTCAAATACGATGAATACGATGAGGGACTGTCACCAGCTCTTTTAAATACGATGAATACGATGAGGGACTGTCACCAGCTCTTTTAAATACGATGAATACGATGAACTAGTACTTTGTACGGCTGTATCTCTAACAACACAGCCTCAAAATACAAAATGTTGTACATTGAGTCAAAACACTCTTACCCCAAAGTTCGTTTAGGTGTTGTCCCTGTCGGACCAGCATCTCAGATCCATATGCACAGCGCTCTCATCTGAAAAAGAGAATGCTGACGGACAGTAGAAACACGCCGCTCACATGCGCCATAATTGTGGTGGATTATTAATACTCATAACAGAGACTTTAAGAAATAATCGAGGTAGAGAGTGAACTGAACCAATGTCACGTTTATTACAAGGAACATGATCTGTACCAGTCCAGGGAGGTGCACGGATGCCAGCCTCCCTAGCTGTAGACATGAGTCTCTCTTATACACAGTGAAGGAACACAAATACATTTGAGGTGTGGTCAGTGGACATGGTCAAACATGGGTCTTGGGTAAGAATAGGTCATCTTGACAGACAATCAACAGGTGGAAGCCTTGCTCCAGGCAGTGTAGTATTTTCTGCCACTACAATACGAAGAGGACATTGATGAAGAGGAGTCAGGGCTCTACATCGACAGCATCACTATTGAGAATGAAGGGAAAAGCAGTGAGCAAGCTTACGCATATGTTGAGCTTGGCTCTCCCCCACAAAAGGTCAGATTCAAGGTGGACACCGGTGCACAGGCCAACACCATTCCAGTCAACATCTTCCAGACACTCTTCCAGGACGTTCCACTGAAACCAGTGACGCGCAAGCTCACAGACTATGGAGGACATGCACTGACTGTGGATGGAAAATGCAAGTTGAAGTGCAGACACAAAAACAGTACACTGCTGCTAGACTTCCACATTGTAGACACTAGCGCCCCACCTGTTCTTGCTATGAAAGCATGCCGTGACCTAAACCTAGTCAAGATAGTGATGGCCGTGTCTGAAGACAAAGGAAAAATGGACACTGACTGTCAGAGCATATTGGAGGAGTACGCCGATGTATTCCAGGGCATAGGTGAATTGCCAGGTGAATGCAACTTTCGTGTTGACCCTGACATCACACCAGTAGTCTGCCCACCACGCAGGATCCCTATAGCTCTACGAAACCGCCTTAAAGATGAGCTCGACAGTATGGAAAACAACATTATCTGTAAGGTCACAGAACTCACAGACTGGGTGAACGCACTCGTCGTCGTGGAGAAGCCAAAGACAGGAAAGTTGAGGGTGTGCCTAGAACCCAGGCCCCTCAACAAGGCCATACTGAGGCCTCACTACCCCCTACCTACTTTGGAGGACGTCATCACAAAGCTCGCCGGAGCAAAATACTTCAGCGTTCTAGATGCTAGGTCAGGCTATTGGGCCATAAAGCTGAGCAATGAGTCTTCAATGTTATCCACGTTTAACACAGTGTTTGGCAGGTATCGCTTCCTCAGACTGCCATTCGGGATCATCTCAGCACAGGACAAGTTCCAGCGGCGTGTAGACAAGACATACGAGGGCCTCAGCGGTGTGGCAGCCATCGTCAATGACGTATTGGTGTTCGGTAAAACCAAGCTGGAACACGACCGACACCTCAGAGCCATGCTGCAGCGCACCAGAGAGAGAGGTGTGAGACTGAACCCTGACAAATGCCACATCTGCGTGTCAGAGGTCAGTTATTTTGGCCACACACTGTCACACGAAGGCATAAAGCCTGATCCACAGAAGGTGAACGCTGTGAAGGAGATGCAGCCACCACGGAACAAGGCAGAATTGGAGACAGTCCTAGGGATGATAAACTATCTGGCCAGATTCGCTCCACATCTGTCAGAGATCAACTTACCACTGCGACAACTACTAAAACACGACAGTGAGTTTGTGTGGGATGCCAACCACGACAAAGCATTCAAACAGATGAAAGAACTGATAACTCAGCAGCCAGGCCCAGTACTGTCGTACTTTGACCCTGAGAAAGAGCTACGGCTCCAAGTGGACGCTTCTAAAAGTGGCCTTGGTGCAGTCATGCTTCAAGACAGCAAGCCAGTTGCCTATGCATAAAAATCTCTCAACAGCACCGAAGAGAATTATGCACAGATCTGGAACTGTATGCTGTGCTGTTCGGCTGCAAACGTTTCCACGAGTACATGTATGGCCGCAAGGTAGTTGTGGAGTCGGACCACAAGCCTTTGGAGGCTATACTCAAGAAGCCACTGGCAGCAGCGCCACCATGACTGCAGAGGATGATACTGCAACTCCAGAGGTACGACATCACAATCACTCACAGGCCTGGAAAAGACATACCTGTGGCTGACACGCTGTCACGGAAGTCCATAGAGTACCATGACAGAACCCTGCATGAAGGAATGGAGGCCCAGGTGCACACAGTTATCAGCAGCGTTCCTGTGAGTGACAAGAGACTGTCAGAAATAAGAGAGGCTACGAGCCAAGACTCACAGCTCGCTACACTGAGAAAAGCTACACTGGATGGCTGGCCTGACACAAGGTCACACTGCCCGCTTAGCATTCAAGAGTTTTGGAACCACAGAGATGAAATCTCAGAAATCAACGGTATCATGTTCAAGAGTGAAAAGATCATCATTCCCCGTAAGCTCAGGGAGACCATGATAGAGCGCATACACTCCAGCCACATGGGTGTGGAAAAGAGCAAAAACAGAGCTAGATACCTTCTATTCTGGCCCGGCATGGGAAAAGAGATCGAGGCAGCAGTGGAAGCCAGCAGCATATGTCAAGAGCGACGCAGCGCAAACCCCAGAGAGCCCCTGCTGTCACATGCCATCCCAGAAAGGCTGTGGCAGGTGATAGGCACCGACCTATTCACCTGGAACTCAAGAGACTATCTCATCGTTGTAGATTACTACAGCAGATTCTTTGAGCTGGAAAGACTATACAGCTGTACTTCAGCAGCTGTTATCTCCAAACTCAAGTCCATCATGTCCAGGCAAGGCATCGCAGAGGTCTGGATCAGCGATAATGGACCTTGTTACAGCTCGAGTGAGTTTCAACACTTTGCAGAGTCATGGGGTTTCACACACACCACCACTAGCCCCCACTACCCACAGAGCAATGGCCTCGCAGAGAAGTATGTCCAGATAGCCAAGCGCATACTGGACAAGGCCAAAGCTGAAAACAAAGACCCCTACCTCAGTCTACTAGAGTATCGCAACACGCCTGTAGACAACCTGAAATCACCAGCACAGCTTCTCATGAGTCGGAGACTACGCTCGATTCTTCCTGCAACAGCCAAACACCTGCAACCTCAAGTCGTCTGTCAGCAGTCAGTACGTGAGAGGAGAGAGATCTGTCAGCAGCGGCAGCAGTCGTATTTCAACAGATCTGCCAGACCTCTACCCCAGCTAGCTGCTGGTACGCCTGTCCGTTTTCGCCAGCAGGACGGTTCCTGGAAACCTGCAACAGTGACACGACCTGCACACACAGACAGGAGGTACCACATCACCACCAGCGGAGGTCAGACCTATCGACGCAACCGCCGACACCTCCGAGAGAGCCGAGAGAGACACGACAACGGAGGCGGTGCGACAGCAGAGGTCATCCAACAGCTGGAGCCCAACACCAGCAACACACAGGTCCGTCACCGTGATCCTGTGGTACCTCCAGACCTGAACTGTCAGCCGGATAACCCTCGGCAAGAATACATCACACGATCAGGCCGTGCTGTCAAGCCGAGACAAGTTCTTGATTGTACATTGTATTTTCTCTGATTTTGCCTGTGCCTTCCTAAAAAAAAAAGGGGGGGGGGGAAGGGTAGGCCTATTGCATTTTGAAGAAATTTACACTGATTATTTTGATGCATTATATAACTTACCTGTGGTTATTATACATGTGAATTTGCATTTATGGAAGTTGCACTAAGGTATTAAATAATAGTAAGTATTGAACTTACTCTAACCAGCTATCCTCATGCCTACACCTGTTTACATATACAACATTTTGCACAGGACATTTTGCCCAGGTTTAAGTACGTATAATGCACTGTTCAAGTGATTTATGCCACGTGCCTATTTTGCTATTTCACTTTGCTATTTTGAGCACATATATTTTTCAGCCAATGATTGTGCCTTTTGGACTTTGCCTTACAAGCCATGCTACCTCAAATATATGGAACAACTGTCTTTTATTTAAGAAGGGAGATGTAACATACTGCATGTATTTACCACCACACGATGGCACTGTAGCACAGACTACCTGTTACCTGTTGCACACTGGTATAGTCCCGCGAGACTTCGGGACGGGAGTTCATGCTAGGGGAGATCCAAGATGGCGGAATAAACAAACCTATGCTGTTACACACGTCTTGTGTTTATTGATATAAAAGGTTTACGAACCAACCAAAGGTTGTCTGACCATTGTTTCCACATGTCGTGACTGCTGGTGTGTCTAATCTTAGTGCGCACCCTGTACACTCAAGACACGCTGCGTATATGGCCAGTACAGAATTAATTCCATATGTTGATCTGACCCCCCGTGACAAAGCGCCAGCGCTCGCCCAGCAGTCTGACGTCAACGAGGCGGATGTGTGCACTCGACCTCGCCCTTTACGGCATGCTCGCTTCTCGCCCTCAGGCGTCTTACTGGTTTATGAATGTATTTTTATTTGTTCCAGTAATAGTACAATGAAAAAACCACAGAGTAGAAATACTGTTACCAGTAAAGGTCACAGTACTATTCCACATTTTACTATTGGGTCAACTTGGACAAAGGCCTGGAAAACAGTTTTTGAGGCGCCAGCTTTGAGGGTTTGTGTAAACACGGAGCATGGAAAGCTGCAACACGGTAACTATAGAAAACCCCACCACTCTAGCTGAGAGTGGGGGCGGAGCAGTAGCAGGTTGCCTTGTTGGTGGTGGGTGGGGCCACCAAATTGGCACACCTGGGGACTATATAGACAAATTAGAAGCCACAGACAAACATTTGTACCTTACTGGAGAGGTGCTGGTAGCACCTCTGTGTCTGTGCCTATATTGATGCATTACTCGTAAGTTTCCTTTCTATTGCCAAATGCCCCTTTGCTTAATGTGTTTATGCCTACATTCTATTTGCCAAATGCCCCCTTGAGTAGTCTATCTGGTTAATGTGTTTATGCTTATACGTTTGCTGTAGTTTCATTTGTTTACTGTTTGCACTACTGATTGCTACTCTCTCTCTTCTTGTTTAGTTAAAATCATCATCATCATCCGTCATTCACCATTGCCATCATGCCATATCTGCAAAGCCTGAATAAAACTCTGTGACATGCCAATACTGTCTGGTTCATGATCCATGCTCTAACAGGCATGCTGGTGTAGAGGTGCACAGGTACATAGCCAGCAACCTCCTCTTATACTAGCTAGAGAGAATTCTTCATGGTCCTTCGAGCAGGAGCACCCCGCCACCAGATACGGACCACAGTAGGCAGATGGAAAATGACGAGGCACTTGGGAAAGGAGCGAGGCAGAAGACGGCACCAACACATCTGAGGGACTACAACCACTATCAAGCCACTGCCCGCCCTTATCCCCCAACACAGGATCAGTCCACCTCAATTATGAGCGACAATGGTGCAAATGGGAGCGATGTGTTCGAACTAGAGTCGGTCTCCGTCCATCAGTCTCCAGAGCCCCTCCTGGACCCCCGAGCTAGGTTTCACTCATCGCCTGCCCGGAGCCAGCCACCACCCGGGCGCCCCTCCCAGCAGCAGTCCCCTCCTCAGCAGCAGTCCCCCCTTCAGCAGCAGACCCCTCCTCAGCAGCAGCCCCCTCCTCAGCAGCCCCCTCCTCAGCAGCAGCCCCCTCTTCAGCAGCCCCCTCCTCAACAGCAGCTATGGGCCCCAGCCCCCCCGCAGCAGCAGCCCCCTCCTGAGCAGCAGCCCCCTCAACAGCAGCCCCCTCAACAGCAGCCCCCTCCTCAACAGCAGCTATGGGCCCCAGCCCCCCCGCAGCAGCCCCCTCCTCAGCAGCAGCCCCCTCCTCAACAGCAGCTATGGGCCCCAGCCCCCCCGCAGCAGCAGCCCCTTCCTGAGCAGCAGCCCCCTCCTCAGCAGCAGCCCCCTCTTCAACAGCAGCCCCCTCCTCAACAGCAGCTATGGGCCCCAGCCCCCCCGCAGCAGCCCCCTCCTCAGCAGCAGCCCCCTCCTCAACAGCAGCTATGGGCCCCAGCCCCCCTGCAGCAGCCCCCTCTTCAACAGCAGCCCCCTCCTCAACAGCAGCTATGGGCCCCAGGCCCCCCGCAGCAGCCCCCTCCTCAACAGCAGCTATGGGCCCCAGCCCCCCCGCAGCAGCCCCCTCCTCAGCAGCAGCCCCCTCCTCAACAGCAGCTATGGGCCCCAGCCCCCCCGCAGCAGCAGCCCCTTCCTGAGCAGCAGCCCCCTCCTCAGCAGCAGCCCCCTCTTCAACAGCAGCCCCCTCCTCAACAGCAGCTATGGGCCCCAGCTCCCCCGCAGCAGCCCCCTCCTCAGCACCAGCCCCCTCCTCAGCAGCAGCCCCCTCCTCAACAGCAGCTATGGGCCCCAGGCCCCCCGCAGCAGCCCCCTCCTCAACAGCAGCTATGGGCCCCAGCCCCCCCGCAGCAGCAACTATGGGCCCCAGCCCCCCTGCAGCAGCCCCCTCCTCAGCAGCAGCTACGGGCCCCAGCCCCCCCTCCTCAGCAACCATGGGCCCCAGCCCCCCCCGCAGCACCCCCCTCCTCAGCAGCAGCCCCCTCCTCAGCAGCAGCCCCCTCCTCAGCAGCAGCCCCCCCCTCAGCAACAGCTATGGGCCCCAGCCCACCCGCAGCAGCAACTATGGGTCCCAGCCCCCCCGCAGCCCCCTCCTCAGCAACAGCTATGGGCCCCAGCCCCCCCGCAGCCCCCTCCTCAGCAACAGCTATGGGCCCCAGCCCCCCCGCAGCAGCCCCCTCCTCAGCAGCAGCCCCCTCCTCAGCAACAGCTATGGGCCCCAGCCCCCCCGCAGCAGCCCCCTCCTCAGCAGCAGCCCCCTCCTCAGCAACAGCTACGGGCCCCAGCCTTCCCGCAGCAGCCCCCTCCTCAGCAGCAGCCCCCTCCTCAGCAACAGCTATGGGCCCCAGCCCCCCCGCAGCAGCCCCCTCAGCAGCAGCCCCCCCCCTCAGCAGCAACGATGGGCCACAGCACCACCTCCAGCACTCTCTGCATGGCCTCACTCAACTGTTTTTCAGCCGCAGCCATGGCCCTCCACCCCACCCCAACTCTCCCCAGTGACTATCCCTTACCAGGTACCTCCCACCTACTTCCTGCCACAACAGTGGACTCACCCAGTACCTTCCCACACGCAATGGCCCTCAGCCCCAACGCATAACCCACACACAGACTCATCATTTGGCTACAAGACCTCCAGAGTTGAGGGACCCACATTCCCAAACCTTAATAAAGAAGACCCCCACGAATACATAATGCTTAAGATGGCCCTGTCCAACCTATTGTCCCCCTGGGAAACCGAAACACATAAGTATCACATCCTGTTAGACCACCTCAAACTACCTTCAGCACGCCATATAGCACTGGCCTATGCCCACGACCCCCAGCCCTATACTAAGGCCTTAGCCGCACTAGACCAACAGTATGGGCAGCCCCACCACCTTGCCATGACAGAAATTACAACTATAACAAACCTCCCAAAGGTCCAACCTGGCGACTCCAAAGCCTTCCATGCCTTTGCAGTTAGGGTCCAGTCCCTGGTGGGAATGTTACAGGCCATGGGCCAGAGCGAGGGCGCTGCCGAGCTGGCCTGTTCTTCCCACGTACAGCACCTCCTGAGTAAGCTGCCAGCTGACCTAGTAGCTAACTTTATTCGCCACATGCGTTCAACCCGACCAGGAACCTACTACACCCTAATTGACTTTGCTCGGTGGCTTCAATGCTAATGTCAGTAGCTGCCCAAGTTCAGAATCCAACCGACACCATAATCCCAGCCGGGAGATCGATGCCGAGGCCCCCCACTTTCCCAGCCACCATATTGCACGGTACCAGCTCCGAGCCCCCCCCAGTACCCTCTACAAGTAATCAGAGTAAACCCAGAGCATGCCAGTACTGCAATTCCTCCGACCATTCAATAATCAACTGTAAAGACTTTAAGGAGCTGACGACAGAGGAGGCAAAGGTATGGATAAAGCAAGAAAGGAGGTGCTGGAGATGTGCAGGACCTCACGTAGCCAGGAACTGCAACCTGAGAACACCATGCCCCCTGTGTAAGGGGAAACACCTGAGTATCCTGCATCATGTTAATAATAGGGAGACGGAATCCAAGGTTCTATACGTAAATCCCCAGCCCAGCTCCCCCAAAGTCCTCCTTAAAGTAGTTAAGGTGATCTTACGTAATCAACATCACACCTTGGATACTTATGCTATTCTGGATGATGGTTCTCAGCGTACAATGCTCCTACCAGCAGCATATAAGCAACTCAAGCTCGAAGGAGACTTTGAACGCCTGGTTGTACGCACCATCAGACAACAAACCGAGGCATTGGATGGGGCTTCAGTGAGCTTTGAGATCTCACCCTCCTCTAACCCCCAGAAAACATTCCCAATTACGAATGCATTTACCTCAGCCAAGTTGTCACTGGCAGAACAGACCTACCCAGTAGATAAACTTAAAACACGCTATCGCCATCTACAGAGCCTCCCCCTCCAGCCCTTTTCCATTGCACAGCCCCTCCTCCTAATAGGAGCAGATAATTCCCACCTTTTAACCCCAACCAAGAAGGTCTGCTTAGGGCCATCAGGGACACCTGTAGCCCTCCATACCCAGCTAGGCTGGACACTCCAAGGGCGAACCTCTTTTCAGGAGCAGTCAGACACCGCTCAAGCCCTTTTTACCTCAACCGGCACCCCGTACGCAGAACTTAGTCGCCACATCGAAAAACTATGGCAGCTGGATGTTCTCCCCTTTAAGAACGAGAAACTCATCACAAGATCCAAACAGGACAAAGAGGTCATGGACCTGCTAGAAGCCAAGACGATAAGAGTGGAAGTTGACAGACTTAAACGCTATGCAACACCCCTTACCCGTATTCCCAATGCCCCAAAGCTGCAATCCTCCCAAGATTCTGTCATGCCCCTCCTGCGCCAGACCGAACGCCGCCTTACCCAAAACTCAGAATTGGCCCAAATCTACTGCCAAGAAATAGATAAACTGCTACAGGCGGGCTACGTAAAGAAACTGACCACTGAGCAGACCTCTAAACCCGAAGAGTCCTGGTATATTCCCCATCATATCGTAGAGGCCAAAGAGTTGGTCATGAGATTGCGAGAAGGGTTACTCACCAGAGGATTTGACCTCAGACAGTGGGCCAGCAATACCCAATCCGTTGTAGACCACCTACCTCCTGAGGCCCGGGCCGACAGTACTGAGTGCTGGCTGAGCCAAGACCCAACCGACCCGACAGAGGGCACTCTAGGCCTAAGCTGGCATTTTACTGTGGACACACTGGGCTACAAGCATAGACCTGTATTGTATGACACTTTGACCATGAGGAACGTATACAAAGTACTTGCCACACAGTATGACCCCCTTGGATTTATATCACCTTTCACCACCCGAGCCAAAGTTATCCTCCAACAGCTTTGGCTGGAGAAAAGAGAATGGGATGACCCTATCCCTCCTGGAGAGCTTCAGAAAGCATGGTATGAGTGGGAGAACGAGCTTAACCAACTGGCCAACCTGCATTACCAGAGATGGTACGAAGCTAACGCCCCTTACCCTGTTAAGCTAAGACAACTGCATATTTTCTGTGATGCCTCAGAAAGAGCGTATGGTTCTGTAGCCTACCTGAGGATGGACGATGAGAAAGGGGGGGCTCATGTTTCATTCATCATGGCCAGATCACGAGTAGCCCCCAAACAACAGATTACCATTCCTCGCCTGGAACTGTCCGCGGCACTGACCGGAGCCCAGATGGCTCAGCTCCTCCAGAGAGAGCTTACAATCCCAATCGACAAAACAGTGCTCTGGTCAGATTCCACGGTAGTTCTGACCTGGCTACAGTCAGTGTCATGCAGGTACAAAGTCTTTTTTTTCGCCAATCGCATCACTGAAATACTAGAGCTCACCTCCCCTGACCAGTGGCGATATGTCGATTCGGGTAACAATCCCGCTGACGATATTACTCGGGGCAAGCGCCTCGATGAGCTGACCGGACCCAACAGATGGAACAGAGGCCCAGCTTTCCTGGCTTTATCCCCTGACCAATGGCCCGCCTTACCACTTCATACCCCCGACCCAATACCTGACATACGCAAACCCCTGTTCTGTGGTCTCACCCAGAGTAGCATATCATCTGATATCCCTGATCCAGCCAATTTACCACTTGGGCAGAGCTCGTAGAGGCCACTTACCAACGCTCTCAGGATCCCACTGGACAAACCCCCCCCCGGCCCCCCAGTACGCAATCGAGCGGATGCTGAAGCTCGCATCCTTGCACAAGCCCAAGCAGAAAGCTTTCCCGACGACCTCAAGGCTCTCAAGTCAGGAAGGGAACTCCCAACCCATAGTCGCCTCCTTCCCCTCTCCCCACAGCTAGAGTCCAAACTTAACCTTATCAGAGTCGGAGGCAGACTTCGGTTAGCTGCAGAGATGGAACCAGGAGCAATGCATCCCATTGTGCTTGACCCCAAACACACAGTAACCCTCCTGATAATAAAGGACTATGACACTCGCCTCTTACACCCTGGCCCTGAGAGGGTGTTTGCTGAGCTCAGACGCACATACTGGATCCCTCGCGGACGTCAGGCCATTAAGCAGCATCAGTGGAACTGTGTGGAATGCAGGAAGTGGAGGGCTAAACCAACAGTACCCAAGATGGCCGATCTACCTCCTTCTAGAGTCCGTTTAACACAGCCCCCGTTCTGGTCCACAGGGATGGACTGCTTTGGCCCACTAGTCATAAAGGCCGGCCGCAAAACCGAAAAAAGATGGGGGATCCTATTTAAATGCCTTACCACGCACTGCCTTCACATTGAAATCTTAACCAGTCTCGATACGGACAGTTTCCTGATGTCCCTGCGCCGTTTTACATCACGCAGAGGCCAACCCTTCGAAATTTTGTCTGACTGTGGGACAAACTTCAGAGGCGGAGCGAAGGAACTCAGCAACGCCTTTGCCTCAATGAGCCCAGCATTGAAGGAGCAACTGGGTAAAAGGAAAATCCTGTTCAAGTTCAACCCCCCAAACGCCCCCCACTTTGGAGGTGTGTGGGAAAGAGAAGTGAGGTCTATTAAGACAGCACTGCGAGTGACCTTGGGGGCCCAAACAGTTACGGAGGAGGTGCTGAACACAGTTCTAATAGAAATAGAAGGAATCCTCAACTCAAAACCCCTCGGATACACTTCATCAGACCTGGCCGACCCCGACCCTGTGACCCCAAACCTCCTCCTCATGGGGCGGCGGGACGCCTCTCTCCCTCAGGCAATGTACGACGATTCAGACCTCATTGGCCGACGTAAGTGGAAGCATAGCCAGATTTTAGCTGACCACTTCTGGTCACGCTTTATTAAGGACTACCTACCCAGCCTTCAAATCCGCCAAAAATGGCAGAGAGAGAAAGCCAACTTGGAGGAATCCACCGTTGTCATGGTGATGGACCCACAGCTGCCCAGAGGTCTGTGGCCAATCGGCAGGGTGACTCAACTCAGGCCTAGCAAAGATGGGCGCGTTCGCACGGCAGAAGTGGAGATCAAGGGCAAAGTGTACACCAGACCCGTGGCCAGACTAGTGGCTCTCCCAGCAATGGCCGACCCCGAATCCTCAAAGGCAAACGCCTGAACATTTCTCTGTTTGTTTTGGTTTGTTTTTCGTAACTGTGCTTCTGTTAATCAAATAGATATTTGATGGGGCGGCTATAGAAAACCCCACCACTCTAGCTGAGAGTGGGGGTGGAGCAGTAGCAGGTTGCCTTGTTGGTGGTGGGTGGGGCCACCAAATTGGCACACATGGGGACTATATAGACAAATTAGAAGCCACAGACAAACATTTGTACCTTACTGGAGAGGTGCTGGTAGCACCTCTGTGTCTGTGCCTATATTGATGCATTACTCGTAAGTTTCCTTTCTATTGCCAAATGCCCCTTTGCTTAATGTGTTTATGCCTACATTCTATTTGCCAAATGCCCCCTTGAGTAGTCTATCTGGTTAATGTGTTTATGCTTATACGTTTGCTGTAGTTTCATTTGTTTACTGTTTGCACTACTGATTGCTACTCTCTCTCTTCTTGTTTAGTTAAAATCATCATCATCATCCGTCATTCACCATTGCCATCATGCCATATCTGCAAAGCCTGAATAAAACTCTGTGACATGCCAATACTGTCTGGTTCATGATCCATGCTCTAACAGGCATGCTGGTGTAGAGGTGCACAGGTACATAGCCAGCAACCTCCTCTTATACTAGCTAGAGAGAATTCTTCAGTAACTCTGTAATTTCTCCACCGTTTCGGACGCGGGAAGGCTCGCTGGAACAGGGCCGGCCCCCTGGGCGTGTTCCTGGGGGACCTCCTGTTTCAGGGACCTCCTGGGGACCCCCACACGGTAACTCTTGTCATTTCCTCAAAGACTTTTTCCAAAAATTATCAAAGTGCAGTACAGAGCACAGTAGTGTAACTATAACAATACATGTATAGTTGCACCGCTCACGTCACACAGGTGTGATTTTAACATTTCCAGTACTTTCATGACTATATGGGAACCATGAAACTGATAATTAATTGATAATGTTTTGTTTTTTATATTGAAAAAAAAAAGATTTCTAATCAGCCAATCAGGGGCCTTGTAGACAAGGTCATCAAACGTTGTAGCTGGAGACCCTAAAGAGAAATGTGACGTCTCCCCCGGGACCCAAGCTAGTGAAAATAGACCATCTACAAGCTCAAAACACATGCTGTGAGCTTGTAGATCTGACATTTTCACCCCCCTCTAATTCATGTTTATTTTATGTTATTAAGGAATTGGACATTGTTGTAACTTCTATAATTTTACTTTATAATAATGAATTCAAAACAAAATGTAGGAAGCAAAATACAAACAAAAAGGGTCATTTACTCTAGACTCAAACATTGGTCTGCGACCCTCATGGGGGTCCCGACCCACTGTTTGGGAAACAAACAGTGCACTAGTTATTTGGCCCAATAGTTCCATTTAGGGGTTAAAGTGTCAGGTGGGTTTGGCCCTATGATGAATCAGCTGTAGAATATATAACTTTAATGAGTCTAGGGGTCAAAGGTCACCTCTATGATGAATCAGCTACAGAGCGCCGAAGTCGGATCAGAACAATCTGACTGTTTCATTCATCTCTGATGGCATGTTGATGACGTCAGCCTGGAACTCCATATTTGGAGATGCCGTCCTTCTCTTTTTTTTGCGGGCTGTCTTTTTTTGAGCGGCGCTAGCCCCTCCTACGCCCATCTTTGTGTGTTTGTGTGTACCACATAGCGATGATTTGATTGGCTGAGCACAGACTTTTTTTTCCTATTTGCTGTTGGTTGTCATGGCTGCCAGTTCCCACCTGATGTTGTGTGGGAGTTCAGACTGATCCAGGCCGTTCTGAATAACTGCCATCTTGCATAAGGTCTTCAGACTAGGACTCAAGTCTAAGACATACAGATCATCATTGACAAATGAACTGTATGATGATTGATGTCCTCCAAAGAGGATGATACGATCTCCCACCATGCAACAGCATACCATGTGACCCCATAATGTGTTAGGAGTTATTAAACATGGAACATTCCCTTTGGACTCAACCTTCTTCCAGGTGAACGTCGCTGGACTGAATTTCCACAGATTATTTAAGTCCTGGTTATAGTTCCTGCCACCAAATATGTACAGCTCTCCATTGTAGGAAAAGCATGAATGACCGTAGCCTTCTTCTGGAAGAGGCTGTGCAGAAGGAGTCTTCATCCATTGGTTGGTCTCTGTGTCAAACACTCTGATGGTGTTGTAGTACTGATCCCCCCAGCCCCCAAATACAAACATCTTTGTCCCGATGATGGTGGAAGAGTGGCATGTTGAAACGGGTGGAGAAGTTCCGCTAGTGTTAAATGAAGTCCAGACCATTGTAGTGGTGTCCAACTTGTAGATGTCATTAGTCAGTCCAGTCAGATTGTTGTTCCATCCTCCATGGATAAACATGACCTTCCCAAAGCCACAGGCTGAGTGGCCGTATCTCCCCTCTGGAACAGTCCCAGAAATCTTGGGTGTGAGCATTCTGTGGTCGTCGACATCAAATGCATGAAGCACCTTGCTGTGGTTCCCTGTGTCAGTCCTTCCCCCCCAGATGTAGATGAAAGGGTCGATCAGCACAGCTGTGCGGCTGGATTTCATGGGGTGAACCTCAGGGGGGCGTTGTCCTCTTCCAGGCGTCTCTGGGGGCAACTTTATCCAACATAAAGACACTGTGTTGAAGACATGCACTTCAGTCCGACGCTTGGACTCGATAAAGTCTCCTCTAAAGCAGTACACTTTGTGGTCCACTGCTACAGCAGCATCATACGGTGTCTCTGGAAGCCCTTTTAGGTGGACCGTCCAACGAAGCATTTCACACAGTAGTTTATAGGTTTCTCCCCGTAAAATAATGCAGTCCTGAATTCCTTGATTGAATGTCTTGAAGGGATGCAGTCCTACTGTGTGGGTCAGAACTTATATAGGTTAGCGGGCCTACGTGTGACATAGACATGATGTCACATGTAGGCCAAGTTGGTGTGTCGTAGATGACTGCTACTACTCTGATAACTGCTACAGTGGTTATTTTTGAGGGGCGCTAGCTCCTCCTATTCCCAGCTTTGAGGGTTTCTGTATACACAAACATTGAAGGCAAAAGTGATGGCGCAAATTGGGATTGGCCAGAATGAGATGATGTATGATGATGTACGATGATAAGAGCACCCCTCACTTCACACAGTTGTGATTTTTACTATGAAATCCAGGTGTGTGTGTGTGTACGTATCTGCACGTCTGTCTGTCTGTCTGTCTGTCTGTCTGTCTGTCTGTCTGTTTGTCTGTCTGTCTGTCTGTGTTTACTTGGTTTAAAGGACCACTTCACCACTTTTCAGGTCCTCACTAATAAAAAATAAAATGGCACGTCTTCCAGTGACATCATTAGGCAGATTATTTTTTAAACAAGATTTTTTTACAAAAATGTTTAGATTTTCATTATCGTGAGAACGATGGCTTCCATTTTCGCATTGCAACTTTTCAGGACTAGAAAGGCTGCAGTTATTATTAGCTTGTATTCCCCATCGATGATGTCACTGGAAGACAGTTTCTGAACTGCCCACAGCCCTCCTATGAGACACAGACAGAGTAGAAAAAAATTGCGCCATTTTTTCAAGATTATTAGTGAGGACCTATTATATGAAGATAGGTTGAAAAGTGGTGACGTGGCCCTTTAAATTGGAAAAAGCCCTGGAAAATTCCGACCTGTTTAAGGCAAACATTGAAGACAAAAGTGAGGACGCAAATTGTGATTGGCCAGAATGAGATGATGTATGATGATGTACGATGATAAGAGCGCACCTCACTTCACACAGGTGTGATTTTCACTATGAATCCAGGTGTGTGTATGTACGTATCTACACGTCTGTCTGTCTGTCTGTCTGTCTGTCTGTCTGTCTGTCTGTCTGTGTTTACTTGGTTTAAATTAGAAAAAGCACTGGAAAATTCTGACCTGTTTAAGATCCCCCAAGCTAGGCTCAGCTTTCCTTATCGGAGCAACATATGACACCTCGCCTTGTCCCCGAAACCTCCACCAATGGTTCGGAGCCTCCAGCACATCCTGTCGGGCTGCTCCATGTTGTCGCCTGGATCAACGATGGGTCTGCTCATGAGGGGCGCCACAACGCAAGCGTAAAAAAAAAGCTAAACAGAATCCAGGTCTGTTCAGTCGCGGGCGTGTGCACGAAACGAGCATGCGCACGACAATTTCAAAGGTCAGCGTATGCATGAACACGCTTGCGTTGTCGCCCCTCGAGTTCTCGTACAGAAAAAAAAATGCAGGTCTCATTGAAGCGTAGGGGCTTCAAGCCGTTACCTGCCTTGTGGAAGTGGGGCGTAGGGGCTTCAAGCTGGTACCTGCCTTGTGGAAGTGGGGCATAGGGGCTTCAAGCTGGTACCTGCCCTGTTGAAGTGGGGTGTTGTGGCTGATAATAATTCCCAATGAATTACTCATGCCGGCAGGCTAAGCCTGGGAGCTAAAAACAAACTGTAATGACGCGCCACAAACAATGATAAAATGATTCATGTACAAGAGCTCATAAGTTTAAAATGTTTATATAGTTCAGTGCACCAAATATTACAATACAATTTCCAATAATAAATACGTATGCAATAAATATGTGCAAAGAATACAAATTTAAACAGTGAGCAAACAAAACGTGTATGAACCAAAATATCAAATAAAGTGCGAATGCGGTCAACAAAATGTATCGCTCCCAGCTCACCCTGCCTCCAAGTGTCCTTAGAGTGAGCTGGTAGATACCTGTATTTGTCACCTATCTGGTGGCCACCCACAGAGACGCTCCCACCAATAGTGAAGCGCCAATGCGGTGCCCACACCCATCACCAACCAAGTGCATCATACAGGCTAACAGTACGTTTTCAAGGTTCAAGGATATTTTTATTAGTGTCCCCGAAGGGCAAAAGGTTTTACAGCAGTTCATAAGGCTTGAAACACATACATACATCAATCAAACCAAACGTATTGCTGCTGGTCGCTAGCGTGCGCTGCGCCCGGCCTACTTGCATCTTCAGCGACCGCCCACTTCAAGAGTCAAGTAGTTTAAGGCTCCTACATGGGGCGTAGGGGCTTCAAGCTGTTACCTGCCCTGTGGAAGTGGGGCGTAGGGGCTTCATAGGTTCCCCAGCTGCTCGTCTACTCCGCGACATGGGATGTACAGGAGCGGGGCATCAGATAGCCGTGAAAGAGCTGGCTGAGGAGGTGGAGAAAGGCAGCTTCTGGCTGTGGCTAAGGAGGAAGCATAAGAGTTGAGGGAACTAACATCACATATAGGGCATCAGCAGGGGGTGGCAGGGGGGGGGGGGGGGCATGAGTCCCCCTTTTAACCCCTTAGATCTCTACATACGTCATCGTAGGCTCTACTAGGCTGAATAGAGATTAGCCGATCTACAAACTCACGCCACGTCACATGGGACGCATGGCTACCAGTTCCCACCTGATGTTGTGTGGGAGTTCAGACTGATCCAGACCGTACTGAATAACTGCCAGCTTGCGTAAGGTCTTCAGACTAGGACTCAAGTGTAAGACATACAGGTCATCATTGACTGTGGTGTATGCTCTACGTCCTCCAAAGAGGATGATACGATCTCCCACCATGCAACAGCATACCATGTGACCCCATATTGTGGTAGGAGTTTTTAAACATGGAACATTCCCTTTGGACTCAACCTTCTTCCAGGTGAAGGTCGCTGGACTGAATTTCCACATATCATTTAAGTCCTGGTTATTTTTCCTGCCACCAAATATGTACAGCTCTCCATTGTAGGAAAAGGCTGAATGACCGTAGCATCCTTCTGGAAAAGGCTGTGCAGAAGGAGTGTCCACCCAGTGGTTGGTCTCTGTGTCAAACACTCTGATGGTGTTGTAGTACTGATACCTCCAGCCCCCAAATGCAAAGATCTTTGTCTCGATGATGGTGACAGTGTCCCGACAGTGGGTCGGGACATGCGGGTCCCGACCCCCATGTGGGTCCCGACCCCGACCCCCATGTGGGTCCCGACCCCCCGACCCCCATGTGGGTCCCGACCCCCCGACCCCCATGTGGGTCCCGACCCCCATGTGGGGCATTTGACCACCAAATTTTGGTGGTCAAATGCGGAAGTGCAACCGAGCGCTCAATGTTAAAGCCCAGCTGCACGGGGTTTCCCGGTCATGAATCCACGGGTCCGCCTGTAGTCCCTCCTCCTACCACTAGGGAGGAGAGCTTCAACGTTGGAAAGCCTGCCTGCCCCCTTGGTCCCGACCCCCATGTGGGTTCCAACCCCCATGTGGGTCCCGACCCCCATGTGGGTCCCGACCCCCCGACCCCCATGTGGGTCCCGACCCCCATGTGGGTCCCGACCCCCCGACCCCCATGTGGGTCCTGACCCCCCGACCCCCATGTGGGTCCCGACCCCCATGTGGGTCCCGACCCCCGACCCACATGGGGGTCGGGACCCACATCCGCCCCCCATGTGGTTCCCGACCCAGTGTTCTGGATGAGCTCATAGGACTAGATCAGTGCTGCCCAGAAGGTAGATGGAGATCTACCTGTAGATCACAAAAGCTGTGCAGGTAGAGCACATGACATGACCCTAAAATATAGTATTTAAATGGCAAATAAATAATAAATAATAAAGGCAGATCTGCCACTTGAATTAAGGTGACTTGATTCATTGTCATTGACATAAAAAAGGGCCTCTGCTCAAAACCACAATGCAATACTTTGTTTTCAAGTATTGTATCAGTAGCATTACAAAGTGGCATGCAAGCCACTTATATGCAAGCCACGCAAATGGCATGCAAGCCTGTAACATAACATCAATCTAAACACAATACGGTAGTGGCTCTATTTAGATAAAACAAACAAAGAGGAAAGAATAAAGATCATACCACAATGCAATGAGATATTCCATTTCAATGAAACAAAAATAAAATCACATTAATTGTGAGTTAAAAGTAAAACTCACCACAAACAGTGCATGAGGAATGGTAACTCACACACTGAGCAAACACTGGTCTCCTAAGCTTCACCCCTTTCCACTGAGAAACATATTACAGTCAAATTACCAGCAAAACCTGAGAACAAACTGGCAATTTTACTTATACAATGTAGAAATAGAAACACAAAGAAGCAGTACAAAGACACAGAAACTCAACCAAGTTGATATAACTACTAGTTCAGCTTCCACCTCTTGTTTACAATCTGCAACCATCAACAACATGTATTCTTAATCATCTGGAAATGCACCCATGAAAGACTGTGTTTACATGTGTATCTGACAATATACAATGAAAGTATAGCATCTTTACCATCAAGATCTTCTCAAAGAATCCCCACAAACACAGGTTGCTTTTTGACCCCCAGAACATGGCACTCTTAAAGTAACAGTGCCACCTGGTGGATTTACATAGAACTGCAGGAATATTTGCCACTGGGCTACACTAGTACCAGCATTCAAATCCGAGAGGGGTATAAAACAATGTATTGCTGTTAATGTTGTACTTGTTGTATTTTCTCTCTGACTTAATTAAAGAGTATCACTTTGGAGATGTTTTGTATTATATTTATGAGGTATTGTGGATGTATTATGGGCTGTTCTGTAAATGCCATGTACGATGTACAGTAGCTTTGAAGTAGCTTTATTTCTGCCTCTTGGCCTGCAGTTCCCTCTTGGAAAATACACTCTGTTTTTACTGGTTAAATAACATTCTGTGTGTCTGGAGTGTTGCTGACAGCGATTTGTGACATTTGGGTAAGTGTTTGTTCAGAGTGGCGTGGTGTGGAAAGTAACTGAGTACATCTACTCATTTGGGTAAGTGTTTGTTCAGAGTGGGGCGGTGTGGAAAGTAACCGCAAGTACATCTACTCAAGTAAACGTGGCGGAGTTTAAGGTACTTTTTGTTTTCATTTTGTTTGTCCGTCACAGCCGATGGAGCGTAAACAACTTGAGGGTGTTTCCATGACGGCAAAAAAGGCAGTGGTGTAGAAAAGTACTGATTTATTTATTAATTGCCTGTATTCCACATTATACTACGTTGTGTATTTATGTATTTATTTGTTTGTTTGTTTAATTGGGAACCTAGAATTGGAAAAATGCCTGTTTTTACATTTCCATTTCCAGTCATTGCATGACTATATGGGAACAATGAAACTGATAATTCACTGATTAAATAAGAAAAAAAGTAAAAATGAAAAAAAGACCTAGCTAGTGAAAAATAGCAGATGTACATGTACAAGCTCACAACACATGTTTATTTTATGTTTTTAAGGAATTCGATTTTTTGTTTTAACTTCTGAAAGAAAAAATATTAAAAAATAATCTTTTGACATAAGACTCGGAGTCGAGTCGTTGCTTCTTCACTTGGAAAGGAGCCAAAGCTTAGGTGGTTCAGGCATCTGGTTAGGATGCCTCTCGGGCGTCTCCCTAGGGAGGTCCTCGATGCATCTGGTTAGGATGCCTCTCGGAGGTCTCCCTAGGGAGGTCCTCGATGCATCTGGTTAGGATGCCTCTCGGGCGTCTCCCTAGGGAGGTCCTCGATGCATCTGGTTAGGATGCCTCTCGGGCGTCTCCCACTGGAAGAACTGGAGGTCGCTGGTGGAGCTGTTGCCCCCGCGACCCGATTACGGATAATCGGTTGAAAATGGATGGATGGATGGATGGATGGATGGATGGATGGATGAGAAAAACAAAAGTGGCAAGATGGCATGTAAATTACGTCAGCCTGGAACTCCATATTTGGAGATGTGGTCCTTCTCTTTTTGGTGGGCTGTTTATTTTTTTTCCTATTGGCTGTTGGTTGTCATGGCTCATTTGTGAGCGGCGCTAGCCCCTCCTACGCCCAGCTTTGTGTGTTTGTGTGTACCACATAGCGATGATTTGATTGTTTGAGTAATGTATGTACCCCATAGCAATGATTTGATTGGCTGAGCACAGATTTATTTTTCCTATTGGCTGTTGGTTGTCATGGCTGCCAGTTCCCACCTGATGTTGTGTGGGAGTTCAGACTGATCCAGGCCGTACTGAATAACTGCCAGCTTGCATAAGGTCTTCAGACTAGGACTCAAGTCTAAGACATACAGGTCATCATTGACTGTGTAGTATGATCTATGTCCTCCAAAGAGGATGATACGATCTCCCACCATGCAACAGCATACCATGTGACCCCATATTGTCTTAGGAGTTCTTAAACATGGAACATTCCCTTTGGACTCAACCTTCTTCCAGGTGAACGTCGCTGGACTGAATTTCCACAGATCATTGAAGTCCTGGTTATTTTTCCTACCACCAAATATGTACAGCTCTCCATTGTAGGAAAAGGCTGAATGACCGTAGAGTCCTTCTGGAAGAGGCTGTGCAAAAGGAGTGTTCATCCATTGGTTGGTCTCTGTGTCAAACACTCTGATGGTGTTGTTGTCGGAAGACCCATAGCCCCCAAATACAAACATCTTTGTCCCGATGATGGTGGCAGAGTGACATATTGAAACAGGTGGAGGAGTTCCTCTGGTGTTCATTAAAGTCCAGACCATTGTGGTGATGTCCAACTTGTAGATGTCATTAGTGTCTCCAGTATTCTCGATGTATCCTCCATGGATAAACATGACCTTCTCAACGACACAGGCTGAGTGGCCGCGTCTCCACTCTGGAACAGTCCCAGAAATCTTGGGTGTGAGCATTCTGTGGTCGTCGACATCAAATGCATAAAGCACCTTGCTGTAGTTCCGTGTGTCAGTAACTCCCCCCCAGATGTAGATGAAAGGGTCGATCAGCACAGCTGTTCGGCTGGTGTTCATGGGGTGAACCTCAAGGGAGCGTTGTCCTCTTCCGTGTGTCTCTGGGGGCAACTTGATCCAGCATAAAGACTCTGTGTTGAAGACATGCACTTCAGTCCGACGCTTAGACTCAATAAAGTCTCCTCTAAAGCAGTACACTTTGTGGTCCACTGCTACAGCAGCATCATACGGTGTCTCTGGAAGCCCATTTAGGTGCACCGTCAAACGAAGCATTTCACACAGTAGTTTATAGGTTTCTCCCTGTAAACTAATGCAGTCCTGAATTCCTTGAATTAATGACTTGAAGGAATGCAGTCCTACTGTGTGGGTCAGCACTTATATAGGTTAGCGGGCCTACGTGTGACGTAGACATGATGTCACATGTAGGTCAAGTTGGCGTGTCGTAGATGACTGACGTCATAGACTGACCTGCTAGTACTCTGACAACTGCTACAGTAGTTATTTTTGAGGCGCACTAGCCCCTCCTATGTCCAGCTTTGAGGGTGTTTGTAAACACAAACATTAAATGCCATTGACAATGAATGGACAATTTTGAGTGTAAACACAAACATTGATGACGAAGACGGCCAGAATGAGATGATGTATGATGATGATGATGACATACGATGATAAGAGCGCCCCTCACTTCACACGGGTGTGATATGGCAATGGGCAGGCTGAAGCACCACGAGGTGCAGGTGGCAGATAGGGGGGTGCTGAAATATCGATATGGCGATATATATCGATACGTCCTCCCGCGATAAATAATCGATATTGATTATTAAAATATCGATATCGGAAAAAGGAGGAAATGACAGCTAAAATAAAGCAAATCCCACTCAGATTCCACAGCAACCAGAAGCACTGAATTACTGGATGGTGATTTGTCCAAAGTCTCCAAACAGCTTTGTGGGAATACAAAATGCTGCATTTTTTCAGTTCCAAGTATTTTGTAGTTGCAGATATCGTGATATATCGTTGATGAAATTTCATACAATATATCGATATATCGCAAATATCGCAAATATCGCAATATATTGAATATCGTGATATTATCGTTATCGAGGGCCTAATATCGCGATATATATCGTATCGTGAGGAACCCATATCGTCCCACCCCTAGTGGCAGAGTCCAGGAGGGTGGAGCAGGCCTTGGGAGGGGCGATACTCCCTTGTTCTTGTCAAAGGCTTCCAAAAGAAGACCCAAGAGTGTGGAAGAAGTGGCGAGAACTGAGCAGGAACGCCTTCAAGGGCAACTTCACCCCTTTTGGAACCAGATCTTATTTTAATGATGTTTGGGAGACAAGAAATACTTTCCTGGGGTTTTTATGTGGGTAATATGTGTTTTTTAGATATTTTAGTATTTCATAGTGTGCCATGCCATGTTTATGACATCCCCCTTAGTTGGGTGAGGGAAAAAAAGGGAAGCTCTTCAGAACAAAGCTTCCTGTCCGCCTGGCGGTCACACAGTACCACTCATGGCCACACGGTGGCAGCAACGTTTTTAAAACCCCTTAGATCTCTACATAAGTCTTTGTACGCTGAATAGAGATTATAACAGCCGATCTACAAACTCACAACACGTCACATGGCGACGCTGGGTTCGGTCTGGGGGGCGTGACTGTTTAGGAGGTTGTCCTCGGCTGGCCACACCCCCAGCAGTTGACTTAGAACTGGTAACAATCTGACTGTTTAATTCATCTCTGATGGCATGTTGATGACGTCAGCCTGGAACTCCATATTTGGAGATTCTGCCCTTCTCTTTTTTGGGGGTCTGTTTTTTTTTTCCTATTGGCTGATGGTTGTCATGGCTGCCAGTTCCCACCTGATGTTGTGTGGGAGTTCAGACTGATCCAGACCGTACTGAATAACTGCCAGCTTGCATAAGGTCTTCAGACTAGGACTCAAGTCTAAGACATACAGGTCATCATTGACTGTGTTGTATGATCTATGTCCTCCAAAGAGGATGATACGATCTCCCACCATGCAACAGCATACCATGTGACCCCATATTGTCTTAGGAGTTCTTAAACATGGAACATTCCCTTTGGACTCAACCTTCTTCCAGGTGAACGTCGCTGGACTGAATTTCCACAGATCATTGAAGTCCTGGTTATTTTTCCTGCCACCAAATATGTACAGCTCTCCATTGTAGGAAAAGGCTGAATGACCGTAGCGTCCTTCTGGAAGAGGCTGTGCAAAAGGAGTGTTCATCCATTGGTTGGTCTCTGTGTCAAACACTCTGATGGTGTTGTGGTGGACAAACCCATAGCCCCCAAATACAAACATCTTTGTCCCGATGATGGTGGCAGAGTGACATATTGAAACAGGTGGAGGAGTTCCTCTGGTGTTCATTAAAGTCCAGACCATTGTGGTGGTGTCCAACTTGTAGATGTCATTAGTGTCTCCAGTATTCTCGATGTATCCTCCATGGATAAACATGACCTTCTCAACGACACAGGCTGAGTGGCCGCGTCTCCACTCTGGAACAGTCCCAGAAACCTTGGGTGTGAGCATTCTGTGGTCGTCGACATCAAATGCATAAAGCACCTTCCTGTAGTCCCCTGTGTCAGTAGCTCCCCCCCAGATGTAGATGAAAGGGTCGATCAGCACAGCTGTGCGGCTGGTTTTCATGGGGTGAACCTCAAGGAGGCGTTGTCCTCTTCTAGGTGTCTCTGGGGGCAACTCGGTCCAGCATAAAGACACTGTGTTGAAGACATGTACTTCTGTCCGACGCTCAGACTTGATAAAGTCTCCTCTAAAGCAGTACACTTTGTGGTCCACTGCTACAGCAGCATCATACGGTGTCTCTGGAAGCCCTTTTAGGTGCACCGTCCAACGAAGCATTTCACACAGTAGTTTATAGGTTTCTCCCTGTAAACTAATGCAGTCCTGAATTAAGGAATGCAGTCCTACTGTGTGGGTCAGCACTTATATAGGTTAGCGGGCCTACGTGTGACATAGACATGATGTCACATGTAGGCCAAGTTGGTGTGTCGTAGATGACTGACGTCATAGACTGACCTGCTACTACTCTGACAACTGCTACAGCTTTGAGGGTTTGTGTAAACACAAACATTGAAGACAAAAGTGATGGCGCAAATTGTGATTGGCCAGAATGAGATGTGATTATGTACGATGATAAGAGCGCCCCTCACTTCACACAGGTGTGATTGTTGAGGGGCGCTAGCCCCTCCTATATACAGCTTTAATGTTTGTCTTTCAACGATGCTTGTTTAAGAAAATGCCTCATTGACAATAAAGATAAATGTAATGTTTGTTTTGAGACTATAACAAATATTAGCACCCGTTGCTTAAAAAAACATTATGTTGTAATTGATGTTGTAAGATGATAAGAGCGCCCCTCACTTCACACAGGTGTGATTTTTATTTTTATTTAACATTTCCAGTAATTGACCCTAAAGAGAAATGTGACGTCTCCCCCGGGACCCAAGCTAGTGAAAATAGACCATCTACAAGCTCACAACACGTGCTGTGAGCTTGTAGATCTGATATTTTATTTTGATATTTGATATTTATTTTATGTTATTAAAGGACCACTTCACCACTTTTCAACCTATCTTCATGAAGATAGGTTGAAAAGTGGTGAAGTGGTCCTTTAAGGAATTGGAATTTTTGTGTAACTTCTGGAAAAAAGGGGATTTATTTTTTCTAAATCGTTTTACTTTATAATTAATGAAAAACAAAATGTAGGAGCAAAATAAAAACAAATAAAGGGTAATTTACTCTAGACTCGTAAAAATTGGTCCGCGACCCTCATGGGGGTCCCGACCCACTGTTTGGGAAACAAACATTGCACTAGTTATTTGGCCCAATAGTTCCATTTAGGGGTTAAAGGTCACCTCTGTGTCAGGTGGGTTTGGCCCTATGATAAATCAGCTGTAGAATATATCACTTTAATGAGTCTAGGGGTCAAAGGTCACCTCTATGATGAATCAGCTACAGAGCGCCGAAGTCGGATCAGAACAATCTGACTGTTTCATTCATCTCTGATGGCATGTTGATGACGTCAGCCTGGAACTCCATATTTGGAGATGCCGTCCTTCTCTTTTTTTTGCGGGCTGTTATTTTTGAGCGGCGCTAGCCCCTCCTACGCCCACCATTGTGTGTTTGTGTACACGTACCACATATATCACTATATATCACCACATAGTGATGATTTGATTGGCTGACCACGGATTGTGATGTATGATAAGAGCGCCCCTCACTTCACACAAGTCTGATTTTTCTTTCTATTGGCTGTTGGTTGTCATGGCTGCCAGTTCCCACCTGATGTTGTGTGGGAGTTCAGACTGATCTAGACCGTACTGAATAACTGCCAGCTTGCATAAGGTCTTCAGACTAGGACTCAAGTCTAAGACATACAGGTCATCATTGACTGATGAACTCCAAAGAGGATGATACGATCTCCCACCATGAAACAGCATACCATGTGACCCCATGTTGTGTAACGAGTTCTTAAACATGGAACATTCCCTTTGGACTCAACCTTCTTCCAGGTAAAGGTCGCTG
The DNA here is from genome assembly GCF_951216825.1 of Electrona antarctica. Lineage (NCBI taxonomy): Eukaryota > Metazoa > Chordata > Actinopteri > Myctophiformes > Myctophidae > Electrona > Electrona antarctica. The sequence goes on from NC_136790.1 coordinate 56,095,031, forward strand.
GACTGAATTTCCACAGATCATTTAAGTCCTGGTTATAGTTCCTGCCACCAAATATGTACAGCTCTCCATTGTAGGAAAAGGCTGAATGACCGTAGCGTCCTCCTGGAAGAGGCTGTGTAGAAGGAGTGTTCATCAATTGGATGGTCTCTGTGTCAAATACTCTGATGGTGTTGTAGTGGACAAACCCAAAGCCCCCAAATACAAACATCAGTATGACACGGGTGGAGGAGTTCCTCTGGTGTTAATTAAAGTCCAGACGATCGTGGTGGTGTCCAACTTGTAGATGTCATTAGTGTCTCTATTCGCAGTCCATCCTCCATGGATAAACATGACCTTCCCAAAAACACAGGCTGAGTGACCATGCTTCCCCTCTGGAACAGTCCGAGAAACCTTGGGTGGAGCATTCTGTGGTCGTCGACATCAAATGCATAAAGCACCTTGCTGTAGTTCCGTGTGTCAGTAACTCCCCCCCAGATGTAGATGAAAGGGTCGATCAGCACAGCTGTGCGGCTGGTGTTCATGGGGTGAACCTCAAGGGAGCGTTGTCCTCTTCCGTGTGTCTCTGGGGGCAACTTGATCCAGCATAAAGACTCTGTGTTGAAGACATGCACTTCAGTCCGACGCTTAGACTCGATAAAGTCTCCTCTAAAGCAGTACACTTTGTGGTCCACTGCTACAGCAGCATCATACGGTGTCTCTGGAAGCCCTTTTAGGTGCACCGTCCAATGAAGCATTTCACACAGTAGTTTATAGGTTTCTCCCTGTAAACTAATGCAGTCCTGAATTCCTTGAATTAATGACTTGAAGGAATGCAGTCCTACTGTGTGGGTCAGCACTTATATAGGTTAGCGGGCCTACGTGTGACGTAGACATGATGTCACATGTAGGTTAAGTTGGCGTGTCGTAGATGACTGACGTCATAGACTGACCTGCTAGTACTCTGACAACTGCTACAGTAGTTATTTTTGAGGCGCACTAGCTACTCCTATGTCCAGCTTTGAGGGTGTTTGTAAACACAAACATTAAATGCCATTGACAATGAATGGACAATTTTGAGTGTAAACACAAACATTGATGACGAAGACGGCCAGAATGAGATGATGTATGATGATGATGATGACATACGATGATAAGAGCGCCCCTCACTTCACACGGGTGTGATTTTTATAAAACATTTCCAGTAATTGCAGGACTAATGGGAACCATGAATAATTGAATAATTCACTGATACAAAAACAAACAAAAATAATCTAATCAGCCAATCAGGGGCCTTGTAGACAAGGTTGTCAAACGTTGTAGCTGGAGACCCTAAAGAGAAATGTGACGTCTCCCCCGGGACCCAAGCTAGTTGAAATAGACCATCTACAAGCTCACAACACGTGGTGTGAGCTTGTAGATCTGATATTTTCACCCCCCTCTAATTCATGTTTATTTTATGTTATTAAGGACTTTTTTTTACTTTTGACATAATTAAAAACAAACTGTAGAAAGCAAATGAAACAAATATAAAGGGTCATTTACTTGAGACCCATAAACATTGGTCTGCGACCCACATGTGGGTCCCGACCCACTGTTTGGGAAACAAACAACAGTTCTGGAGCTGAGTGGATCCACTTACCAGCTGGTGAGAGCAGCGGGCATCCAGATAGGAAGGGGAAGACAGTGGAAAGCCCAAGAAGAGGTGGACATGGCAATGGGCAGGCTGAAGCAACACGAGGTGCAGGTGGCAGAGTCCAGGAGTGTGGAGCAGGCCTTGGGAGGGGTGATACTCCCTTGTTCTGGTCAAAGGCTTCCAAAGAAGACCCAAGAGTGTGGAAGAAGTGGCGGTCACGCAGCACCACTCGTGGCCACACGGTGGCAGCAACGTTTTTAAAACCGCTTAGATCTCTACATATGTCTTTGTATGCTGAATAGAGATTATAACAGCTGATCTACAAACTCACAACACGTCACATGGCGATGCTGGGTTCGGTCTGGGGGCGTGGCTGTTTAGGAGGTTGTCCTCGGCTGGCCACACCCCCAGCAGCTGACTTAGAACTGGTGTGGAACAGAACAATCCGACTCTTTAATTCATCTCTGATGGCATGTTGAGGACGTCAGCCTGGAACTCCATATTTGTAGATTCTGCCCTTCTCTTTTTGGGGGGGCTGTTTATTTTTTTCCTATTGACTGTTGGTTGTCATGGCTACCAGTTCCCACCTGATGTTGTGTGGGAGTTCAGACTGATCCAGTCCGTACTGAATAACTGCCAGCTTGCATAAGGTCTTCAGACTAGGACTCAAGTCTAAGACATACAGGTCATCATTGACTGTGTTGTATGATCTATGGCCTCCAAAGAGGATGATAGATCATGATTAAAAAAGGGGATTTTTTTATAATCGTTTTACTTTATAATTAATTAATTAAAAACAAAATGTAGGAAGCAAAATAAAAACAAATAAAGGGTAATTTACTCTAGACTCATAAACATTGGTCTGCGACCCTCATGGGGGTCCCGACCCACTGTTTGGGAAACAAACTTATTATTATTATTATTATTATTGTTATTTGGCCCAATAGTTCCATTTAGGGGTTAAAGGTCACCTTTGTGTCAGGTGGGTGTGGCCCTATGATGAATCAGCTGTAGAATATATCACTTGAATGAGTCTAGGGGTCAAAGGTCACCTCTATGATGAATCAGCTACAGAGCGCCGAAGTCGGATCAGAACAATCTGACTGTTTCATTCATCTCTGATGGCATGTTGATGACGTCAGCCTGGAACTCCATATTTGGAGATGCCGTCCTTCTCTTTTTTTTGCGGTCTGTTTTTTTTGAGCGGTGCTAGCCCCTCCTACGCCCATCTTTGTGTGTTTGTGTGTACCACACAGCGATGAATTGATTGGTTGAGAAATGTGTGTACCCCATAGCAATGATTTGATTGGCTGACCACGGATTGTGATGTATGATGATAAGAGCGCCCATCACTTCACACAAGTCTGATTTGGTTTCTATTCGCTGTTGGTTTGATGGCAGCCAGTTCCCACCTGATGTTGTGTGGGAGTTCAGACTGATCCAGACCATACTGAATAACTGCCAGCTTGCATAAGGTCTTCAGACTAGGACTCAAGTCTAAGACATACAGGTCATCATTGACTGTGTGGCATGATCTATGTCCTCCAAAGAGGATGATACGATCTCCCACCATGCAACAGCATACCATATGATACCATGGTGTGTAATAAGTTCCTAAACACGGAGCATTCCCTTTGGACTCAACCTTCTTCCAGGTGAAGGTCGCTGGACTGAATTTCCACAGATCATTTAAGTCCTGGTTAATGTTCCTGCCACCAAATATGTACAGCTCTCCATTTTAGGAAAAGGCGGAGTCGCCCCCCCTTACAATTCTGTCTGCCCACCTGAGTGGGGCTGGCTAAATCCGGCCCTGATGACCGTAGCGTCCTTCTGGAAGAGGCTGTGCAGAAGGAGTGTCCAGCCAATGGTTGGTCTCTGTGTCAAACACTCTGATGGTGTTACCATAGACATCCTGGCCCCCATAACCCCCAAATACAAACATCTTTGTCCCGATGATGGTGGCAGAGTGACATGTTGAAACGGGTGGAGGAGTTCCTCTGGTGTTAATTAAAGTCCAGACCATTGTGGTGGTGTCCAACTTGTAGATGTCATTAGAGAATCTATACCCAGTCCATCCTCCATAGATAAACATGACCTTCTCAACGACACAGGCTGAGTGGCCGCGTCTCCCCTCTGGAACAGTCCCAGAAATCTTGGGTGTGAGCATTCTGTGGTCGTCGACATCAAATGCATAAAGCACCTTGCTGTAGTTCCGTGTGTCAGTAACTCCCCCCCAGATGTAGATGAAAGGGTCGATCAGCACAGCTGTGCAGCTGGAGCGCATGGGGTGAACCTCAAGGGGGCGTTGTCCTCTCCCGGGTGTCTCTGGGGGCAACTTGGTCCAGCATAAAGACAATGTGTTGAAGACAAACCCTCTCCCGAGGGTTGGAGAGGGTGTCAAACCCTCCCGAGGGTTGTAGAGGGTGTCAAACCCTCCCGAGGGCTGTAGAGGGTGTCAAACCCTCCCGCCAGAGAGATACAGCAAGACTCCTCTCACCGGGAAATAGGTCCTTTCAGTGGATCGACGACAGGTCTGCTCATGAGGGGCGCCACAACGCAAGCGTAAAAAAGAAAAGCTAAATAGAATCCAGGTCTGTTCAGTCGCGGGCGAGTGCATGAAACGAGCACGACACGACAATTTCACAGGTCCACGTATGCGTAAACACGCTTGCGTTGTCGCCCCTTGAGTTCTCGTACAGAAAAAAAAAATGCAGGTCTCATTGAAAATGAACTATAGGCGCGTTAAATCGCTGCCCGTTTGTAAGGACCTAATGACTGGACCATGAGGGTCCAGTTCCACAGGGAGATTGTGGAAACATCGCTCCGGCCAGACCTAGTCATGTGGTCAGAGGCTTGAAGACAGTCCTTCTGGTGGAACTCACCGTGCCATGGGAGGGAGGTTTGGACGCTGCTAATGAGCGCAAGCGAGCCAAGTATGTAGCCATGTAGGGGCTTCAAGCTGTTATCTGCCCCATGGAAGTGGGGCGTAGGGGCTTCAAGCTGTTACCTGCCCTATGGAAGTGGGGCATAGGGGCTTCAAGCTGTTACCTGCCCTGTGGAAGTGGGGTGTAGGGGCTTCAAGCTGTTACCTTCCCTGTGGCTGTGGGGCGTAGGGGCTTCAAGCTGTTACCTGCCCCATGAAAGTGGGGTGTGGGGGCTTCAAGCTGTTACCTTCCCCGTGGGAGTGGGGCGTAGGGGCTTCAAGCTGTTACCTGCCCTGTGGAAGTGGGCGTAGGGGCTTCAAGCTGTTACCTGCCCTGTGGAAGTGGGGCGTATAGGGGCTTCGTAGGTTCCCCAGCTGCTCGTCTACTCCGCGACATGGGATGCACAGGAGCGGGGCATCAGATAGCCGTGAAAGAGCTGGCTGAGGAGGTGGAGAAAGGCAGCTTCTGGCTGTGGCTAAGGAGGAAGCATAAGAGTTGAGGGAGGGGGGGGCATGAGTCCCCCTTTTAACCCCTTAGATCTCTACATACGTCATCGTAGGCTCTACTAGGCTGAATAGAGATTATAACAGCCGATTTTAACAGCCAATCTACAAACTCACGCCACGTCAAATGGGACGCATGGCTGCCAGTTCCCACCTGATGTTGTGTGGGAGTTCAGACTGATCCAGTCCGTACTGAATAACTGCCAGCTTGCATACGGTCTTCAGACTAGGACTCAAGTCTAAGACATACAGGTCATCATTGACTGATAAACTGTTAAAATCTCCAAAGTAACTAGTTTTCAAGTTTTCAAATAATTGTAGTGGAGTAAAAGTACAAATTTTGGCTCTGAGATGTAGTGGAGTAGAAGTAAAAGCACTGGAAATTGGAAATACTCAAGTAAAGTACAAATACCTCAAAATTGTACTTAAGTACAGTACTTAAGTAAAAGTACTTAGTTACTTTCCACCACCCTGCAATATGCAATTCAGTTCAATGTTCAATGGGGGGGAGGGGGGGTCTTTCAGAGCAGTAATGCATCAGTTCAATGTGCAATAAAACCAACGGGTTACGTTCGTAGCGGTCCAGGTTTAAAACACTGCATAGGATGCAGAATGTAGAGGTCCAGGTTTAAAACACTGCATAGGATGCAGAATGTAGAGGTCCAGGTTTAAAACACTGCATAGGATGCAGAATGTAGAGGTCCAGGTTTAAAGCACTGCATAGGATGCAGAATGTAGAGGTCCAGGTTTAAAACACTGCATAGGATGCAGAATGTAGAGGTCCAGGTTTAAAGCACTGCATAGGATGCAGAATGTAGAGGTCCAGGTTTAAAACACTGCATAGGATGCAGAATGTAGAGGTCCAGGTGTAAAACACTGCATAGGATGCAGAATGTAGAGGTCCAGGTTTAAAGCACTGCATAGGATGCAGAATGTAGAGGTCCAGGTTTAAAACACTGCATAGGATGCAGAATGTAGAGGTCCAGGTTTAAAGCACTGCATATGATGCAGAATGTAGAGGTTTAGGTTTAAAGCACTGCATAGGATGCAGAATGTAGAGGTCCAGGTTTAAAACACTGCATAGGATGCAGAATGTAGAGGTCCAGGTTTAAAACACTGCATAGGATGCAGAATGTAGAGGTCCAGGTTTAAAACACTGCATAGGATGCAGAATGTAGAGGTCCAGGTTTAAAGCACTGCATAGGATGCAGAATGTAGAGGTCCAGGTTTAAAACACTGTATTGACGCCTTAACAGACGACCTCACACTGATAAGAAACAGCATACGCGCGCATACCGGCAGCAGAAGAACCCTGCCTCTCATAAGATGCAATGGAAAAGTTCTAACTGCACTCACGTGTAGAAAATGCACCATCAAACTTTTAGATGCTGTTTTTCTCCCAGTGTGGAGCAAGAATGATTAGGATTTTTATTGTATTCTCTCACTCTTTAAATATATTTAACCCATTGGTTTCTGTTGTGTTTGAACAATAATAGCAATTCAAAACAGTTGTCCTCAAAACCACACCTCCAGTCGCTGTCATAAGAACGTCCCGCTTCGTCCTGCGATAGTGTCGCGCACGCAGACCTCTACGCTCACAGTAGTCGCATCCGCGATGCGATGTGAGCTTGTATATCAGCTGTTCTCTGTGCGCAACACTGTTGGGCTTTGAAGCATAAATGTCTCCTAGGGTGCATCTCACTAGCCAACACACAAGACGAGGTTGAATGGACTGAAACCAGCGCTCCCCAAAACAACAGGTTTGGAGATCTGTTGGGATTTGATTACATGAAACAGTCACCCGTGCGCCCAGTCCCAATGTTTGTAAACAAATAATTGGTCTATGCAGAATGCAGAATCATTAAAGGCCACACTTTCCAATGATTCAAATCTGAGCGCAGATTGAAGTGGTTTGTGCATTTACTTCCCTTTCCAGTGGGGGTCCATTTGGTTCCTTCTCAAACCCAGGTCCTCTCCTCTGTCCTTGCTGGAGTCCTCTTGTGTGTCACTCACAGAGGGCATGGGCACACTTGAGCCGACAGCCGCGGACAGAAGAAGCTGTGTTTTACGTCATTTCCGAGTTTTTAGACAGCTGGTGGATGGAAAAGAAGCTCCACCCCCGCGGCTGACTGCCGCGACGGACAGATTCCCGGAAGCACTCTCCTCTTGGGAACAAGCACAGTTGTTCCCAAGGCCTGTTCTTCACTTTTACTGTATTCAAGTCCCACCCGGGGTGAGCAGGTAGAAATACAATGCCTTTTGTTTTATACTGCCTTTTTGTCCTGAGCTCTTTCCTGAGTCACACCCAAAGCATATCATAGAGATAACAGGAAAAGAGTGCATCATGTAACTATACATGTAACTCTGAATGTAAGGATTTGGTTCAGTTGGGCTGAGCGCCACCACGGTGACCTCCACCACGGTGGTCAGCCATGCAGCCTCTGACCTCCACCACGGTGGTCAGCGATGCAGCCTCTGACCTCCACCACGGTGGTCAGCGATGCAGCCTCTGACCTTCACCACGGTGCCAGGTAGTCCAATAATTCACCACACTGTAAAAAAAAACTGCTACAGTGGTTATTTTTGAGGGGCGCTAGCCCCTCCTATTCCCAGCTTCGAGGGTTTGTGTAAACACAAACATTGAAGACAAAGTTGAGGGCGCAAATTGTGATTGGCCAGAATGAGATGATGTGATGATATACGATGATTCACTTCACACGGGTGTGATTTTTGAGGGCTGCCAGCCCCTCCTATATACAGCTTTAATGTTTGTCTTTCAATGACGCGTGTTTAAGAAAACGCCTCATAGACGATAAAGTTTTGAGACTAAAACACACATTAGCACCCGTTGCTTAAACAAACATTATGTTGTAATTGATGTTGTAAGATGATAAGAGCGCCCCTCACTTCACACAGGTGTGATTTTTAATTTTTTAATTTTTTAACATTTCCAGTAATGGAAGGACTATATGCGCACCATGAAACTGATACAAAAAATATTTCTAATCAGCCAATCAGGGGCTTTGTAGACAGGGGCGTCACTACCGTGACGCAGACAACGCGATTTCGTGGGGGCCCATGACGCCTGAGGGCACACCCAGGTCGGGAGAAAAAAAGAAAAAGAGGCGGCAAAAAAAAAGATGCGGCCGGGCCCCTTAACAATATATTAAAAAAATAAAAAGAGGCCCCGCCTGGTACCGGTCCAGAAGACGGAAGAGACAGGTCACAGGTTATAGGTGTAAATGGCGACAGACACAAACAAACAATGGAGAGCAAGAAACAGAAAAGCGATATTGAGAAGTGAAAACTAAAAGAAGAGAAAGACAAAAAGATAAAGAAACAGAAATGCGGTAGTGAGAAGCGAAATCTAAAAAAAGAGAAAGACAAAAAAATAGCGCAACTTCCAAAAATAATTGGTTTCTTTCAAAAGAAAGACGATAATAAGGTTGATGCGGCCGCGGGGGGAAAAGAAGAAGAGGCACCCCCACCACCGGTTGGGGCTTGAAGCTCAGGCCAGGTGCAGTTGGTAGAAGCTGGGGAGGCAGGAGAGCCGAACGCGGAGACAGGAGGTAGAGAACTTGGAGTTCTTAATGAGAACATCATCATGGACATGGTCATGGAGACTGAGCCGGCGGAGGGGATGGAGGAGGAACAAGCTGCGATGGAGAAAGAGAAAGAGCATGCTGCTGGAGATGAGGAGGGGCAGGGCAACTTGGACAAGGACATGCCGCCGGAACGAGTTACAAATAAATACCCCACTGACTTCGGATATTTTCCTGATAATGTTGGCTCAAATGTCAAACGTTATATCGTGTCCTCGGGGCAATGTAAGCCTACTGGCCCCTTCCCACGGGATCCCAAGCATAGGTGTTTTTCAACAAAATATTACACCCGCAAAACAAAGTCTGGTTTGGAGTTACTCACCCAAGCTAGATGTAGCCTACTGTGAAGAATTACTAACTGGGAAGAAGACATGGCGAACAAATAATTGGCAGAATCTAACATTCAGCTACATGAATCAACTAATATGCATACCGCTGCTTGCATGATTTATGACCGGTGGCGTTTGAATGGAACGATCGACGAGGACATGGAGAGAGAAATAAGAATGGAGACCAACTTTTGGAGACAGGTACTGGACCGTGTGTTGAACGTGACACTTTCTTTAGCAACAGCTAGCCAATGACATCACCGCGTCTATTGAAAGCAACGGATTACAGCTGTCAAAGTGCAGAGGACAGGGGTACGACGGTGCGGCTAACATGAGCGGCATCTACTCTGGGGTCCAAGCAAGGATAGCTGCAAAGGAGCCAACAGCCGTGTATGTACACTGTGCTTCTCACAACTTAAATCTGGCCCTTAATGATTCAGTTAAGATTCAAGAGATATCAAAGTTTTATGACATTGTTGAGCGTGTGTATGTGTTCTTTGGGCACAGTATAAAGAGATGGGCAATGCTCTCAAATACAACACAAACGGATAATGATCTTAACAATACCATCACACTGAAAAGAATATGCCCCACTAGATCAGGGGTTCTCAACCCGTGGGTCGCGACCCCTTGGGGGGTCGCCAAATTATTTTAGGGGGTCCCCAAATTATTTTAAAAAAAAAAAGAAAAAAAGATTTTTTTTGGGGGTTTTTTTCACGATTTTTCAAAAATAGCAGACCTACAACCTATGAGCTTGTAGATCTGCTATTTTTCAATAGCTAAATTGTAACAATGCTTAAAACACAAAGGGGTTCCCGCCCAAAATGGTTTAAGGTTATTGTAGCAGTCAATTTATATTGGGGGTCGGGAGGGGGCGGGGCGGGGGTCCCGAGACATTGCCAAAGCATTTCCGGGGGTCCCCGGCCAAAAACGTTGAGAACCCCTGCACTAGATGGTCATCACGTCATGATGCAGTGACCTCGCTGAGATATCGCTACAGTGATATTATCAAAGCTTTGACTAAACTGTCACTGACAAGCAAAACGAGAGATGAGCGAGACGAGGCTAGTTCACTGAAAGGTTTAATTGAGAAATTCAACTTCATCTGCACTACTGTTCTCCAAAGCAAGATTTTGGAGCGAACAAATGTTGTCTCAAAACTTCTACAATCCCAAGACGCAGACCTGGCCACAGCAGTTAAGCTGCTAGACAGCAACATCAAAGATTTGACCGCATTTCGAGCGAGTTTTGATGATGCCAAGCTGACAGCTGAGAGGCTTGCTGAAAAATGGGGTGCCAGCAAAACCTTTGAAAACGTTAGGCAGAGGAAGGTGAAGAAACACTTCGATGAGCTTTCGTTTGCTGCTTTTCCTAACCATTCCAGTCACAGTGGCATCAGCCGAACGTTCATTCTCGAAATTAAAGCTGATCAAAAGTTATCTGAGGAGTACAATGGGACAGGGTCGGCTCAGTGGACTTGCCACTCTGTCCATCGAGAATACCTGTGCACGCCAGCTGGATGTGAAGGACCTGATAGATGATTTTGCAGAGAGAAAATCCCAGAAGGTTCACCTATAAGGTAAGCAGAGCGCAGAGGCAAAGCCTCTTTATTTAATTACATAATTGCTGTCTAATTTTCGTGGTGCGCCGTCACCAGATTTTTAGCCCAACTTCACCTCTCTTTTTTGTCTCCACCAGGCCGAAGGCATGGGGAGAGAGTATGTTTTGCTGCTGCGCAACTGAACTGGCCATTCTGCCCATCAGCCCATTTCTTGTGGTCAAAACAGCTTTGAGAAGCACAGTGTTTATTATCGTTTGCTATGAGGAGGCAAATTAATACTTGCCAGTGTTTTACAGTACTTGATTATTTTTACTTTATTAAGCATTTCTAGCTTGCCGCTTTTTAGTTTTCCGTGCGCAACACATGGCCTTATAGATTGATAGCCCATTTAATTGTTTTGGCTGTTTTCTTAGTTTCTTTTCATAATTGGCTAAACAGAAAAGAGACCAAATTTGATATATAATGCCACTTGCCACAGCTTGAATCTGATTCATTTTAGAGTAGTGTTTGGTCTGATACAAAACCGTTGTTTTAAACATAGTTAATTTGTTTCTATAGCGGCTTGGTGGGGGTGGGGGGGGGGCACTCTAAACCAGGGGTTCTCAACGTTTTTGGCCGGGGACCCCCGGAAATGCTTTGGCAATGTCTCGGGACCCCCGCCCCGCCCCCTCCCGACCCCCAATATAAATTGACTGCTACAATAACCTTAAACCATTTTGGGGCGGGAACCCCTTTTGGTGTTTTAAGCTATATAAGTTATAATTTAGCTATTCAAAAAAAGCAGATCTACAAGCTCATAGCGCGCCACCGAGTGGCGCGCTACGAGCTTGTAGGTCTGCTATTTTTGAAAAATCGTGAAAATAAAATAAAAAATAAAAAATGTTTTTTTTTTTTTTTTTTTTTGAAAATAATTTGGGGACCCCCTAAAATAATTTGGCGACCCCCCGAGGGGTTGCGACCCACGGGTTGAGAACCCCTGCTCTAAACCATCCTGCGTCAGGGCCTGGTGCTGCGTAGTTACGCCACTGCTTGTAGACAAGGTCATCAAACGTTGGAGACCCTAAAGAGAAATGTGACGTCTCCCCCGGGACCCAAGCTAGTGAAAATAGACCATCTACAAGCTCACAACACGTGCTGTGATCTTGTAGATCTGATATTCTCACCCCCCTCTAATTCATGTTTATTTTATGTTATTAAGGAATTAGAATTTTTTTGTAATTTCTGGAAACCAAGAGATTTTTTTTTTTAATCGTTTTACTTTATAATGAATTAATTAAAAACAAAATGTAGGAAGCAAAATAAAAACAAATAAAGGGTAATTTACTCTAGACTCATAAACATTGGTCACCCTCATGGGGGTCCCGACCCACTGTTGGGAAACAAACAATAGTTCCATTTAGGGGTTAAAGGTCACCTCTGTGTCAGGTGGGTTTGGCCCTATGATGAATCAGCTGTAGAATATATCACTTGAATGAGTCTAGGGGTCAAAGGTCACCTCTATGATGAATCAGCTACAGAGCGCCAAAGTCGGATCAGAACAATCTGACTGTTTCATTCATCTCTGATGGCATGTTGATGACGTCAGCCTGGAACTCCATATTTGGAGATGCCGTCCTTCTCTTTTTTTTGCGGGCTGTTATTTCTGAGCGGCGCTAGCCCCTCCTACGCCCAGCTTTGTGTGTTTGTGTGTACCACATAGTGATGATTTGATTGGTTGAGCAATGTGTGTACCTCATAGCGATGATTTGATTGGCTGATCACGGATTGTGATGTATGATGATAAGAGCGCCCCTCACTTCACACAAGTCTGCATTTTCTTTCTATTGTCTGTTGGTTGTCATGGCTGCCAGTTCCCACCTGATGTTGTGTGGGAGTTCAGACTGATCCAGACCGTACTGAATAACTGACAGCTTGTATAAGGTCTTCAGACTAGGACTCACGTCTAAGACATACAGGTCATCATCGACTGTGTAGTATGATCCATGTCCTCCAAAGAGGATGATACGTTCTCCCACCATGCAACAGCATACCATGTGACCCCATAATGTGTTAGGAGTTCTTAAACATGGAACATTCCCTTTGGACTCAACCTTCTTCCAGGTGAAGGTCGCTGGAAGGAAATTCCACAGATCATTTAAGTCCTGGTTATTTTTCCTGCCACCAAATATGTACAGCTCTCCATTGTAGGAAAAGGCTGAATGAACGTAGCGTCCTTCTGGAAGAGGCTGTGTAGAAGGAGTGTTCATCAATTGGTTGGTCTCTGTTGAAAACACTCTGATGGTGTTGTAGTAGCCCCCGTTGCTACAGCCCCCCAGCGTGACTGTTTAGGAGGTTGTCCTCGGCTGGCCACACTCCCAGCAGCTGACATAGAACTGGTGCGGATAAGAACAATCTGACTGTTTAATTCATCTCTGATGGCATGTTGATGACATCAGCCTGGAACTCCATATTTGGAGATTCTGCCCTTCTCTTTTTTGGGGGGCTGTTTTTTTTTCTTCCTATTGGCTGTTGGTTGTCATGGTTGCCAGTTCCCACCTGATGTTGTGTGGGAGTTCAGACTGATCCAGACCGTACTGAATAACTACCAGCTTGCATAAGGTCTTCAGACTAGGACTCAAGTCTAAGACATACAGGTCATCATTAACTGACGAACTGTATGATGATTGATGTCCTCCAAAGGGGATGATACGATCTCCCACCGTGCAACAGCATGCCATGTGACCCCATGTTGTGTAATAAGTTCTTAAACATGGAACATTCCCTTTGGACTCAATCTTCTTCCAGGTGAATGTCGCTGGACTGAATTTCCACAGATCATTTAAGTCCTGGTTATAGTTCCTGCCACCAAATATGTACAAATCTCCATTGTAGGAAAAGGCTGAATGACCGTAGCGTCCTTCTGGAAGAGGCTGTGCAGAAGGAGTGTCCAGCCAATTGTTGGTCTCTGTGTCAAACACTCTGATGGTGTTGTGGTAGGTCCCAGACCAATAGCCCCCAAATACAAACATCTTTGACCTGATGATGGTGGCAGAGTGACATGCTGAAGCAGGTGGAGGAGTTCCTCTGGTGTTAATTAAAGACCAGACCATTGTGGTGGTGTCCATCTTTAGATGTCATTAATGCGTCCAGTCTGGGTCCATCCTCCATGGATAAACATGACCTTCTCAGAAACACAGGCTGAGTGGCCACACCTCCCCTCTGGAACAGTCCCAGAAGCCTTGGGTGTGAGCATTCTGTGGTAGTCGACATCAAATGCATAAAGCACCTTGCTGTATTTCCATGTGTCAGTAACTCCCCCCCAGATGTAGATGAAAGGGTGATCAGCACAGCTGTGCGGCTGGAGCGCATGGGGCGAACCTCAAGGGGGCGTTGTCCTCTTCCAGGCGTCTCTGGGGGCAACTTGATCCAACATAAAGACAATGTGTTGAAGACATGCACTTCAGTCCGGCGTTCGGACTCGATAAAGTCTCCTCTAAAGCAGTACACTTTGTGGTCCACTGCTACAGCAGCATCATACGGTGTCTCTAGAAGCCCTTTTAGGTGCACCGTCCAGCTTAGCATTTCACACAGTAGTTTATAGGTTTCTCCCTGTAGCTGGGTCTGAATTCGTCCAAAATCAACAAGATCGTGCACTTGGTGACAAGTTTTTGATTTTTGGTATGATGGTAGGTATGGTTAAAAAGTTTTCAAAAACCATCGCAAACAAGTCGGGGCCACCCCCTAGTGGTCTGTTTGCAATGAATCTAATATCAAATGGGCCAGTATATGGTTAAAAACCATAATAATTGATAAAATAGATTTTTCAATGGATTCTATTAGTATTGGGTGTGCTAAATAACATACTAAAGAATTAGGAAAAAATAACGTCTGGAAAGGCATCATTTTCAAGATTGCGTCCACAATAGCTGCAAAATGCCTATAAAGCTGGGATTTAATATGTAAAAAAAACCCAAAATAATTGATAAAATATATTTTCCAATGGATTCTATTACTATTGGGTATGCTAAATAACATATTACAATTTTGGGTGAAAATAACTTCTGGAAAGGCATCATTTTCAAGATGGCGTCCACGGTGGCCTCAGTAAGCTTAAAATGCCTATAAACTGGGATTTAATACATAAAAAATCATAACAATTATGCACTTGGTGACAAGTTTTAGATATTTGGCATGATGTTAGGTATGGGCATAATGTTTTCAAAAACCATCGCAAACGAGTTGGGCTTGCCCCCTAGTGGTCTGTTTGCAATGAATCCAATGTTAAATAGGCCAGCATTGGATTCATTGCAAACAGACCACTAGGGGGCGAGCCCAACTTCGCTGGGTTTTTTTGCGATGGTTTTTGAAAACATTATGCCCATACCTAACATCATGCCAAAAATCTAAAACTTGTCACCAAGTGCATGATGATGATCTTTTATGTATTAAATCCCAGTTTATAGGCATTTTAAGCTCCCGGCAGCCACCGTGGACGCCATCTTGAAAATGATGCCTTTCCAGAAGTTATTTTCACCCAAAATGTGTATATGTTATTTAGCATACCCAATACTAATAGAATCCATTGGAAAATCTATTTTATCAATTATTATTATTATTTTTTACATATTAAATCCAAGCTTTATAGGCATTTTGCAGCTATTGTGGACGCAATCTTGAAAATGATGCCTTTCCAGAAGTTATTTTTTCCTACATTTTTAGTATGTTATTAAGCACACCCAATACTAATAGAATCCATTGAATTTTTTCTTTTATCCATTATTATGGTTTTTAACCATATACTGGCCCATTTAATATTAGATTAATTGCAAACGGACCACTAGGGGGCGAGCCCAACTCGTTTGCGATGGTTTTTGAAAACCTTATCCCATCCCAAACACCATACCAAAAATCAAGAACTTTTTACCAAGTGCATAATTGTTGTGATTTTTTATGTATTAAATCCCAGTTTATAGGCATTTTAAGCTCCCGGCAGCCATCGTGGACGCCATCTTGAAAATGATGCCTTTCCAGAAGTTATTTTCACCCAAAATGTTTATATGTTATTTAGCATACCCAATACTAATAGAATCCATTGGAAAATCTATTTTATCAATTATTATTATTATTTTTTACATATTAAATCCAAGCTTTATAGGCATTTTGCAGCTATTGTGGACGCAATCTTGAAAATGATGCCTTTCCAGAAGTAATTTTTTCCTACATTTTTAGTATGTTATTAAGCACACCCAATACTAATAGAATCCATAGAATTTTTTATTTTATCCATTATTATGGTTTTTAACCATATACTGGCCCATTTAATATTAGATTAATTGCAAACGGACCACTAGGGGGCGAGCCCAACTCGTTTGCGATGGTTTTTGAAAACCTTATCCCATCCCAAACACCATACCAAAAATCAAGAACTTTTTACCAAGTGCATAATTGTTGTGATTTTTTATGTATTAAATCCCAGTTTATAGGCATTTTAAGCTCCCGGCAGCCATCGTGGACGCCATCTTGAAAATGATGCCTTTCCAGAAGTTATTTTTTCCTAATTTTTTAGTATGTTATTTAGCACACCCAATACTAATATAATCCATTGGAAAATCTCTTTTATCAATTATTTTGATTTATAACCATATACTGACCCATTTAATATTAGATTCATTGCAAATGGACCACTAGGGGGCGCTCCCAACTCGTTTGCGATGGTTTTTGAAAACCTTATAACCATACCTACCACCATACCAAAAATCAAAAACTTGTCACCAAGTGCACGATTTTAACGAATTCAGACCCAGCTACTGTAAAATAATGCAGTCCTGTAAACCTTCAATGAACGACTTGAAGGAATGCAGTCCTACTGTGTGGGTCAGCACTTATATAGGTTAGCGGGCCTACGTGTGACATAGACATGTCACATGTAGGCCATGTTGGTGTGTCGTAGATGACTGACGTCATAGACTGACCTGCTACTACTCTGACAACTGCTACAGCTATCCTATTAGTGTTGTAGTCGAGTCCACCTTAAGCCAGTCCAAGTCAAGACCATGTCCGATAGGGGGCTCGAGTCAAATAAATGTTTTTCCCAGTTCAAAATATGACTATTTTGGGGGGTCGCGACCTGAAAAGGTTGGGAACCCCTAGACTAGAATTGTGTGTGTGTGTGTGTGTGTGTGTAAGTAAGTCATACGAGTATTTTACACTTGGTTGCATGCTGAAAATAGCCGATCTACAAACACACAACGTGTCATGCTGTGACACGTTGTTTGTTTGTAGATCGGCTATTTTCAGAGTGCAACACCCGAGCGCAACCAAGCATAAAATGATCTCTTGTCCATCACTTACATTTTAGTCTAGTTTTTATTTGTTGCCAACATTGTCATTGTATTTAGTCAGAGTTTTAGTCATCATGGCCTAGTTTTTGTTTAGTTTTTATTCAGTTTCCGTCAGTAAAAAAGGTTAGTCGACGGACATTTTTCATCTCAGTTTTAGTCGAGGAAATCAACACTGCAGTCAAGGATCCATCCAGGTTGTGGAGGGCTCGTGTTAACTCATTGACCGCCGACACCCCCATCTGGTGTCGGAAAGAGTGTCCTCCAGGACCGCCGCCCAGTCTTTTAATACGGCCAGACTCTTAAGGCTCATACATAGTCTGGATTTACAGTGGTTAGGTGACCACCAAACTACAACATGACGTCACGAGCCGCGGTGAAGAGAAAACCACCGCCACCGCTCCAGCCCTTCTCTCTGTTTTTACTCACCACCGCTCAATGTTATTTCAGCTCCGGTGGTCAACTCACCACCGGAGCGGTGGTCACCTCATCACCGAAAATCCAGACTATGAATAGGCCTTTAGTTTGAAAGCTGCTTCAGTCGGAAACCGAGAGTCAGGAAGTGAATTGTCGCTATGAACTGTAACGGGTGCCTCGGAACCCGTTGCGACCGCATGCCCTTGCTGACGTCGACCCCAGGCGGGGTTCGAACCCACAACCTTCCGCATGAAAGGCGTATGCTCTAACCGCTACACTAGGGCGGCCCCTCAAAGAGGAATTTGAATTTGCCCAAAAAAAAATTGTCTGTAGAAACCACAGGGCTCTCTTCGTCCATGTGTCTCACAATCTGTGGACACAACTTGTTGGTTGTCTCCACCAGGCCGAAGGCATGGGGAGAGATGCGTCCGTCCGTCCGTCCGTCCGTCCGTCCGTCCGGCCGTCCTTCCGGCCGTCCTTCCGTCTGTGAACAGCTAATCTCCGGCACCGTTAATCCAGCCGATGCCAAATTTTGCACACACACTCCCTGGATGCCAATGATGAACCTTTGCCCAGGAAATTTCCAGAACGGCCTGTTATAGCGCCACCAGGAGGCCGCTTTGTGCAAAACAAGTTTTTGGACAGTACACCTACAGATTTTGTCCAAACATCACGGAAATTGGTACACAGTCTCTGTAGAGCCATTCAACGAAACGGGTCTTTCAGATTTCTCAGACTCCATCCTGATTGGCTAAGATTGGCTTCCAAAGTTCGCAGGAGTGCTCAGTTTCAAACAAAATGCTGCAAATCATGAACACATCGTGTTATTTCCGTGAAATTCTGCACGCACATTCCCACTAGGCCGAGGAAGAAATGCCACATGAACATTTTCAACTCAGCCTCATGGTGGCGCTATAACTGGCCAAAAAGTGTTTTTACCTCTAACTGCATGGATCTGTGGATAACTTTGTATGCTAACTCCCTAGAGGCCAAGGAAAAACCTTTGCCTGGAATTTTTCACATCTGCTCTTTATAGCGCCACCAGGAGGCCGACATATGTAAAACACATTTTCTAATATTACTCCTTCAGATTGTATCCAAATTTCACGCAAATCGGTACACATGCTCAAGGTTCAAGGTTCAAGGTTGTGCTTTATTGTTACATCTTGTGTACAGGTACATAAGAGTAAAACTTATTTTTGTTTGGCTTCCTTCAGACAATGCAGCAGCAACGTCATGTGATCAAGACGGGTTTGTTTGATTTCTCATAATCCACATCATCATTGGCTACAATTGGCTTCTAAACTTTTCAGGAGTAGCCCGCTTTGTACCCGTTTTGTACAAATCGCCACAATTACTCAACGCAGCGTCCGATTGTGGTGAAACTGTGCATGCATATTCCCACTAGGATTTGGAAGAAATGCCACTTGACAGTTTTCAAATCAGCCTCATGGTGGCGCTACAACAGGCCAAGCCGCGTCTCACACACACACACACACACACACACACACACACACACACACACACACACACACACACACACACACACACACACACGTTTGTATTGCTCCTAAACATTTTGCCAAACATCACACACACACACTCCTATCCTCTTGGTGGAGACCTGTGCCCAGAAGGTCACTTTTTCTAGTTTCTGCTCTTTTTTCCTTTTTTAGTAGCCTCTTTTTATTTTATTTTTTTTAACCTTTTATTTGTATCTTCTTGTTTATTGGCTGTTGGTTGTCATGGCTGCCAGTTCCCACCTGATGTTGTGTGGGAGTTCAGACTGATCCAGACCGTACTGAATAACTGCCAGCTTGCATAAGGTCTTCAGACTAGGACTCAAGTCTAAGACATACAGGTCTGTGTTGTATGGTCTTGGTCCTCCAAAGAGGAGGATACGATCTCCCACCATGCAACAGAATACCATGTGACCCCCTAGTGTGTAATAAGTTCTTAAACATGGAACATTCCCTTTGGACTCAACCTTCTTCCAGGTGAAGGTCGCTGGACTGAATTTCCACAGATCATTGAAGTCCTGGTTATTTTTCCTGCCACCAAATATGTACAGCTCTCCATTGTAGGTAAAGGCTGAATGACCGTAGTGTCCTTCTGGAAGAGGCTGTGCATAAGGTGTGTCCAGCCAGGTGTCGGTCTCTGTCTCAAACACTCTGATGGTGTTGTGGTTCTGATTCCTCCAGCCCCCAAATACAAACATCTTTGTCCCAATTATGGTGGCAGAGTGACATATTGAAGCAGGTGGAGGAGTTCCTCTGGTATTAATTAAAGTCCAGTCCATCGTGGTGGTGTCCAACTTGTAGATGCCATTAGTGAATCTATTCCCAGTCATTCCTCCATGGATAAACATGACCTTCCCAAAGCCACAGGCTGAGTGGTCCTGTCTCCCCTCTGGAACAGTCCCAGAAACCTTGGGTGTGAGCATTCTGTGGTCGTCGACATCAAATGCATAAAGCACCGTGATGTAGATCCGCATGTCAGACCTTCCCCCCCAGATGTAGATGAAATGGTCGATCAGCACAGCTGTGCGGCTGGTGAACATGGGGCGAACCTCAAGGGGGCGTTGTCCTCTTCTAGGTGTCTCTTGGGGCAACTCGGTCCAGCATAAAGACACTGTGTTGAAGACATGCACTTCAGTCCGACGCTTGGACTCGATAAAGTCTCCTCTAAAGCAGTACACTTTGTGGTCCACTGCTACAGCAGCATCATACGGTGTCTCTGGAAGCCCTTTTAGGTGCACCGTCCAACGAAGCATTTCACACAGTAGTTTATAGGTTTCACCCTATAAAAGAATGCAGTCCTGAATTCCTTAAATTAATGACCTGAAGGAATGCAGTCCTACTGCGTGGGTCAGCACTTATATAGCTTAGCGGGCCTACGTGTGACGTAGACATGATGTCACATGTAGGCCAAGTTGGTGTGTCGTAGATGACTGACGTCATAGACTGACCTGCTGCTACTCTGACAACTGTTACAGTGTGTAATGGGATTTTGAAGATGACAATACTAACTGTCTAACTGCATTAACATGAGTCATCACAGACCACCTGTTTGCGTCTGTCAGATGACCTTGTTTGACCATGTCCACTTGACCACACCTACAATGTATTCGTGCTCCTTCATTGTGTATAAGAGAGACGCATGTGAACAGCTCTGGAGGCTTGCATCCGTGCAAGTTTCCCTGGGCTGGTACAGACCACTCCTTGTAATAAAAGTGACATTGTTTCAGTCCACTCTCGACCTCGATTATTCCTTAATGTGAGTTATTATTAATCCACCACAAGTGGTTATTTTTGAGGGGCGCTAGCCTCTCCTATGTCCAGCTTTGAGGGT
This sequence comes from Electrona antarctica, assembly GCF_951216825.1. Lineage (NCBI taxonomy): Eukaryota > Metazoa > Chordata > Actinopteri > Myctophiformes > Myctophidae > Electrona > Electrona antarctica. The sequence goes on from NC_136790.1 coordinate 56,115,647, forward strand.
GTTTGTAAACACAATCATTGTCCCAAAACAAACAATAAATGTCATTGATAATGAATGAGATGATGTATGATGATGTACGATGATAAGAGCGCCCCTCACTTCACACAGGTGTGATTTTTATAAAACATTTCCAGTAATTGCAGGACTAATGGGAACCATGAAACTGATAATTCACTGATACAAAAAAAGAAAAGAAATACAAAAGATTTCCAATCAGCCAATCAGGGGCCTTGTAGACAAGGTCGTCTAACGTTGTAGCTGGAGACCCTAAAGAGAAATGTGACGTCTCCCCCGGGACCCAAGCTAGTGGAAATAGACCATCTACAAGCTCACAACACGTGCTGTGAGCTTGTAGATCTGATATTTTCACCCCCCTCTAATTCATGTTTATTTTATGTTATTAAAGATGGAGTGCCATGATTTCTTTCCACCCTAAAACATGATCACCAGGCATTGTTATAATATAAGGAGGAAGAACTTTTTTCCAAAAAGTGTACAGTATTTGTTAAATCATGCTTTTATGTGGACACGCCCACCAGTTCATTAAGTATGCCTGGTTTGCCTGGTGGGTGGTGATGGGTGGTGATCCACCTGAACTGAAGCCGCACCCACAGCTGTAGTTGTATGATAAAGGGGGAGGGGCTGATAGTGTGATGTCACTATATTGCTGTTTATTTCATTGGCCCGTTTGACTGTCAAGGGTTCAGCCTCCAGGAAGAAACCCTAAATACAAAGTTGATACCCCATTGCACATAAAAAACGACTCCAGGGTGTCTAATGAAGTACTGTCACCTCATAGACACATGAAAAACTGGAAAAATTGTGGCACTCCATCTTTAAGGAATTAGACATTTTTGTAACTTCTGAAAAAGGGGATTTATAATTAATTAATTAAAAACAAAATGTAGGTTAGACATGGGTTAAGGTTAGGTTTAGGTGTGCTGCCCCGTGGGAGGTTAGGGTTAGGGTGAGGGTTTGAGATAGATTGTAGTTGTTCGACCAATGACTGGTCTAACCAATGACTAGTTGCGAACGCAGTGAGCATTTACTATGAGACCCAGCAGATCATGTCTGTCTGTGTGTGTGTGTGTCTGTCACGCTGTAACACCACCCGCCCACCACCAGAGGGCGCAGCTGTATCACACACAAAAACACACACACACATGCACGCACACACACACACACGCACACACGCACGCACACACACACACACACACACACACACACACACACACACACACACACACACACACACACACACACACACACACACACACAAAACTTAACTTAAAAAAACTTAACTTAAAAAAAAACTTAACTTAAAAAAAAAACTTAAAAAGGAAAACGCACGCGCACACACACAAAACTTAACTTAAAAAAAACTTAACTTAAAAAGGAAAAACTTTAAAAGGAAAAACTTAAAAAAAACTTAACTTAAAAACAAAATTAACTTAAAAAAAAACTTAACTTAAAAAAAAACTTAAAAAGGAAAAACTTTAAAAGGAAAAACTTAAAAAAAAATTAACTTAAAAAAAAACGTAACTTAAAAAAAATCTTAAAAAACAAAAAAAAGAGAACTTAAAAAAACCCGTAAATTACGTAATTTATTCTAATTGTTGTTTTTGCAATTTACGAGCTGCGTTCGCTTCCCGCGTTCGCGCGTCTTACTTGTCTAAACTGTCTAAACTAAGTACTGCACCCGGCCAGATGTATGGAGAACCCGGATGACTGGAAGAACTGGCCAGATGTATGGTATGGTCCCACAGACAGGTCCATTATTATTATTCAAGTATTTTTATTGAAGTTTGCACATAAGACAGGACAGACAACAGATACATGACAACAATTACAGAACAGATACAGGACAAAACAACAACACCAGTACTCAACATTCATGTATAAAATATAAAAGTCTGAAATACAATGTAAAAACCACAAATTGTATATTAATGAAATCAACCATAACTGAAAAACAAAACCAAATAAAATACAAAAAAATAGGTAAATAAAAATGAAGGGGGGGAGATGGACAATGACTACGTATAAAATACTACCGTTTGTGAGATGGCGGCGCTGCCTTTTTCCAATTAAATAGTATCAGGCGTCTGGCAAGTAAAGAGGAAAACGCTATAGCTTCAGCCTGATGAGTTGGTATTTGTATTCCCTCTGGAGGGGCACCAAACACCGCCGTTATTGGATTGGGATCTATAGTTGAGTTACAAATATACGAGAAGGTATTAAATATCTCTGTCCAAAATGCAGTCAGTCTGGGACACGACCAAAACATGTGGCTAAGCATAGCAGACTCCTGACCACACCTGGCACAGGCTGGATCTGAGTCTGGATGAAATGTGGCTAGTCTGCCAGGGGATAAATGTAGTCTATGTAAAACCTTAAATTGTAACAAACCTCAACCTAATCCAAGCCTAACTCTGACATGGTCGAAAGCGAATCGCACCGCCGTCAGGTCTTTCCTTCTCTCCCCCCGGCTCGTAAAGCCTGTGTGCCTTAGGTGCGTGTGTGTATATACGTGGACATAGAAACGCCAATGTACCGGTGCTCTTTTTGCATGCTTGTATATTGAAAAAGTGCACTTGCATGTCAATGTGTGTGCATGCATACGGTCCTCCTCTAAGTGCACAATTTTTCCCTTCCCCAATCTAAGATAATGTCATTCCATAAGGTGAGAGCCCTTACTCAGGACAGTACTATGTGCTGATTCCACATTGCTGATGAATAAATGCCTATCCCTGTGACTGCACCGGCGGTCTTTGACCCATAGATGTCACCCCAACACAGCCATGGAAACTGCCTTCACTCCACTCTGTACTTTAACCAGCAGGGCCTCAGACTGACATGTACTGTAACCTGCTAGGTATTTATTTTTGTTTTCTCTCTGTGATGTTGTTTATTGTAACACGATGCTCCTCAGCACCTCACTGGCCCTCAGTCTGAATGTCCCCCATATTGCATGATGTTTGAGTGGCCCGTGCCACGCGTCTGACCGCCGGTTCGATCCCTCTGGTCAAATATAAAAAAGGTCCCTCCCTCTCTCCCCCATGGCGCCTAGGCTGACGGCCACACCATGGACCGTGGGACGCCGGAAGACCGACCCACTGCCTCGGAGCCAAAACCAGGCAGCCCGAAGAGTCCCCATGCCCCGAAACCACTACGCATCACCAGAGTGGGCCCAGTCGTGTCACTGCACAGATGTGACGAGACTGCGAAGCCACGGGAGAGCGACCCGTTCAAAGGGGCCCCGACAAAAAGAGCAGTCGATGCACCGCCGCGTCCCCCCAGAAACACCAAATCCCCCCAATGCCACCGTCACACGCGAGAGACATGAACCTCGCTTACACACGCACCCACGAAACGCACGCACAAACACACATACACACGAGTGTTCATCTTGCCCTTTCCAAGCCTAGAGTCAATCTTTAGCATAGTCTCCCCGGGTTTCCCCAGATCGACCTTTTGACCCCGCGACAGGAGGCCTTGATTGCCAGCCAATGTGACTGTCCAGCCTATTTGATTTATTTTATTTCATTATATTTACCTTGTAGGGTGTTGATGGCTTTGCCACCCCTGTGTTGTTGTTAGTATTCCCCCTAACATAGATGTGCCTTATATGCCGCTTGCACCTTTATTTGCAGCTCCCGAGATATATATATATATATACACACACACACACACACACACACACACACACACACACACACACACACACACACACACACGGTGACTTATTTTTACTTTTATATATTTCATAACGTATTTTGTGTGTGTACCTTTGTTACTGTTTCCTTCTTTTTTCTTCATTAGTATCCCCTTGTTTCTTCTCCAACATACAAGTTTATACATGTTTTATTATCTTTCATTATATTATATATCATTCCTATTCTTGTTTACAATTGACCCTGTTTCCTAAAATATATATAAAAAGGAGCAGTGAGGCATACCAAATCATTCTCCGTGTCCAATCCTTTCCATAATGCATACTCTCTGTAATCGTGATCAATGTCATATTCATATTGAGGATGAGTGTACCAGCGAGACTGCCATCTGCCAGGTAAAATCTGGTAAGTCCATACCCAACTCCTCCTCCCATGCCCTTTTAAAACGTTCAAGTGATGGGGAAGCCACCCTCTGAATGTCATATAGCCTAGAAATTATGCCCCTGTCAACCGGATCCCAACTCAAACACTCGTCTACCCAAGTACTTGGTGGAGTTGTCAAAGAGAAATATTTTCTAACAAAGTTACGTACTTGTAAATAACTAAAGAAGTTTGACTGTGAAACATTAAAAACCTGTTTCATTTGCTCAAAAGAAAGGAAGTGCCCATCTTTGAATAGATCTTTCACACATGTAATTCCCTTTCCATGCCACTGCTGAAATGAAGGGTCTGTAAGAGATGGAACAAAATTGCAGTTCACCCGAATGGGGGAGGTGACAAGTGCTTTCTTAAGTTTGAAGTGGGTTCTGAACTGAGACCAAATCTTCAGGGAACCTTGAACAACTGGGTTATTTGTCACAGACAGGTCCATGTCATGGTCTGACCTGTGGAAGATCCCCCAAGCTAGGCTCAGCTTCCCTGATCGGAGCAACATATGACACCTCGCCTTGTCCCCGAAACCTCCACCAATGGTTCGGTGCCGAAGACACCTGTCCCCGTTTGCAACACCATCAACGCGAGCCTCCAGCACATCCTGTCGGGCTGCAGGACAGCGCAGTCACAAGGCCGCTACAGATGGCGACACGACCAAAGGCTGAAAAAGCTGTCAGGGTTGGCAGAGTCATGCAGAAAGGAGGCAAACAGCAGACCTTCCGCTCCAGGCAGACATCCCATCCATTTGGCGAGGGTTGGAGAGGGTGTCAAACCCTCCCGAGGGTTGGAGAGGGTGTCGGTGTCAAACCCTCCCGAGGGTTGGAGAGGGTGTCAAACCCTCCTGAGGGTTGGATAGGGTGTCGGTGTCAAACCCTCCCGAGGGTTGGAGAGGGTGTCAAACCCTCCCGCCAGAGAGATACAGCAAGACTCCTCTCACCGGGAAATAGGTCCTTTCAGACGGGCATCGATTAACGCAGATGTTGTCGCCTGGATCGACGACGGTCTGCTCATGAGGGGCGCAAGCGTAAAAAGAAAAAAAAAACAATAACGATGTAAACCTAACCTTGTACTTCTCCAAATGTAGGAAGCAAAATAAAAACAAATAAAGGGTAATTTACTCTAGACTCATAAACATTGGTCCCGACCCACTGTTTGGGAAACAAACAGTGCACTATTTATTTGGCCCAATAGTTCAATTTAGGGGTTAAAGGTCACCTCTGTGTCAGGTGGGTGTGGCCCTATGATGAATCAGCTGTAGAATGTATCACTTTAATGAGTCTAGGGGTCAAAGGTCACCACTATGATGAATCAGCTACAGAGTGCCGAAGTCGGATCAGAACAATCAGAATTCATCTCTGATGGCATGTTGATGACGTCAGCCTGGAACTCCATATTTGGAGATGCCGTCCTTATCTTTTTTTGTGGGCTGTTATTTCTGAGCGGCGCTAGCCCCTCCTACGCCCAGCTTTGTGTGTTTGTGTGTACCACATAGCGATGATTTGATTGGTTGAGCAATGTGTGTACCCAATAGCAATAATTTGATTGGCTGAGCACGGATTGTGATGTATGATGATGTATGATGATAAGAGCGCCCCTCACTTCACACAAGTCTGATTTTTCTTTCTATTGGCTGTTGGTTGTCATGGCTGCCAGTTCCCACCTGATGTTGTGTGGGAGTTCAGCAACATACCATGTTGTTGCAAACTTGCTTGCTTGCTCTCGTACAGTGAGGACGCTTCGCTCCGCTGCTCTCGCCTATGCTTGCATTCTTCAACTGATAACTGACATTTACTTTTTCTTTGAGAAACTACAAGTGGATCCTCGATACTTGTAAACCGATGGGATTGTATTTCTTCTATAGAAAATACTCTTTTTTACTTCCAGTGACTGGGTACGTGGCACATAGCTATAGCTAACTAGCACTGGATACTTGGCAAATAGCCAGCACCGGGATGCCTCCTACCATTTCTTCAGGACTATCAAAAACTGCTTCAAAAGATTGCAGTGCTGGAAACAGAATTACACCATCTAAGAGTGAATTTGGAAGAAAAACAACAACATGGGAAGCAGGAGTACCACGCGCAGAATAAGACATTCGTCTGGAGTTCTCTCGGCGCAAGGCCAAAGGACATGAAAGGACGAAAAACTGGGGGTGTTTGCCCCCCCCCCGTTATTTCCACTGTGATTACAAACAGAGAGAACGGCGTACAGGACATGAAAGGACGACTAACTGGAAGAACTCGGAGCCCCGATAAGACCAGCTGGCCTACGCTCCCAACCCGACTCAGAGCCTCCTCCACCCCCCTTCAAAAGTGGAAAACTGTGAAAGGCAGATCAAAAATCATACCTCCCCAAATGGAGAATGTGCAGGTGGCTAACAGATTCAGCCCACTGCTCCAGATGGACTCTAGATGTCCATCAGATGACAGAGATAACACCACACCGAGCAGGGTAAGAACCAAGAGCAACACAGAAAATGAAAGACGAGCTAATGGAGAGCAAATTAATTAATTTCTGATTGTTGGTGATCAGGCTGTAAAATATGTTAAAAGCAACAAAAAGAGAAAAGCAAAAGTACTATGCTTTCCCAAAGACACAGTCTCTGATTTAAATGACAGAATCTCTGATGTTGTTGCTGCAAACCCTATGATGAAAACACTGATACTGCACATCGGTACACGTGACACGGAAAAACAAGAGTCAGAAATCCTGAAAAAGGATTTCAGAGCCCTATTCCACACCCTCGGCTCCCTAGATTTAGACGTGTGGATCAGCGGGCCATTACCTCCGATGAGAGGAAGTGAGCGTTTTAGCAGATTGTATGCACTTAGCAAATGGCTCTCAAATGCATGCACAGAAGAATCATTCAATTTCATTGACAACTTCAATTTTTTTAGTAGTGTCTATCTGACCACTATTTGCTGTGTTTTAATATGACTGTCTCTGATCTAGAGAAAAACAACACTGAATATACTATAAAAAAGCGTTTTTTAGCTCATCTGCAGCCAACAAGTTCTCTCGTCATCTGGGGCCCCCCCTGTCCGATACTCCCTCAGTGAATGATATGGTTCAAATTTGTAATCTTAAACTAGAGTCAGCTCTTGACATAGTGGCTCCTTTAAAAACAAAAAAGAAACAGAACACCAGAGTAACACCCTGGATAAATGAGCATACACGTCCACTGAAGCAAGAATGTCGTAGAGCTGAGCAAGCTTGGAGAAAAACCAAACTCACCATCCACCTAGAGATTCTTAAAAAGTCAACAGACGCCTATAACAAAGCCTTGCGTCTGGCAAGGCAGGCATATTTCTCTGGCATTATTAATGAGAACAAGAAAAATGCCAGAGTCTTATTCTCTACCATTGAACGACTTTTAAACCTCCCCCAGTCCTTCAACCAGTCGTTCCCGGCTTCTAAAGCTAAGTGTAATGAGTTTGCATGCTTTTTTGATAACAAAATTTGTAACATTAGAGCTGATATTAAGAATGGTGCTGCTGCTAGCACAAACCCTCAAACAGCAGCTAATGGTGCCAGGGTAGATCTCTCCAGGGGGAGCCTATTGTCATTCTGCGCAATTGATGAAGACGAACTCCGCAAAACCATATCACAGATGACTTCATCCTCCTGTTCATTGGATACAATTCCCACCACCTTTCTCAAAGAGGTTTTAGGCGCCGTTCACACCTATCAGACAGCCGCTTTATCAAAGTCTTGTCGTCTCATCTGTCTTATCGTTTGCCGCATCAATGTCCCACAATGCTTTGCGGGTGTGGGCGGTGCGAGGGCGGTGCGAGGACATGCGGAAACAGATCCACGTGAGACTGCGGAACAACAACAACACCCCCCACGCTTCTCTCCCCCACAAAGTTACAGTAAAATTTTTCTGCTCGGCGACGGTGAATTGTGACACAAAAAGATGCCTAGTACACAAAAGGGGGCTTTGGTGCTACTTGGCCTTGTTACTGGCGATTGAATACTTTACAGTTTGCAGAAAAGTGCCCAGGAATGTACTTCAGACGGAAGCAACACACATCAGCTACGCTACGGTAACATTTCTATCCTGCTAGAGTTTAGTAGGCCTAGTAGCCTACTGCTAGCAAACTTCCTAACTCAAGCTGTGCACTGCATGTTGATTAAATTTTGTACGCTGTATAATAATACTAGCGAAATTAATGTCGCAATAATACTAATCAGTAGCAGTGCTTCTCAAAGTGTAGCCTATGCCCTGGTCCAGTAATTATAGCGAGGGGATTTTTTTCACTGCTGTGCGAGGGGTCCAACTTTGCCGATAATAAACAAAACTACTCCGCAAACAAAGGCTGTTTTGTGCTGGTGAAAGTCTATTCTCCAGACTGGGAAGCGTCTCTGTTCCCCATCTTCTCTCTAAAATGCACTATTTTTGTCATGAAATAAACGTGCATTTATAGAGAGTACTGGGTACTGGGTACCTGAGACGCTTCCCAGCCTGGAGAATATACTTTTTCCTAGGTCTAGTAGGCTTGGTTTCGGTGAGTAGCAACGTGGTTTTGTTTATTTTCTGTAAAGTATAATCACTCGCACGGCCGTGCTAAAGCACTGGATCATGGCTAAGTGGACCCCAGGGACGCTTGCGGGAGATCCCTCGGTAAATACGTCCGAAATACAGAAAACTAGGGTCCCGAAAGGACTAAAGGGGGTCCCCAGGTGAATGATAGGCTATTAGTAATAGTTAGGAACCAAATGGACCCGTATTGGTCTGTTACTCAGAGAGTGTATAAATGGAACGAAATGATATTTATTGTAGCATAATGCATGGCAAACTGTACCCGGGTCCTTGAAATGAAAATAGTTAAATCACTCACTGCTAGATCAGTTAAAAAAAACAACTCATGGGGTTACTAGCTTATCTTTTCAAATGGGGGTCCGTGGGTGGGTGTCAAGAGGTACTAGCTGCAGCCTCCTCCTTAATTGTCACACATCTGTAAATGTAATGCATGTACCACATGCATACTGTAAAGCAGCGGTTCTCAAACCTTTTCATGTCAAGGAAACCCAACTACTATGAATTTCGTTTTATAGTAGGCTTGTTGATTATTTTTACAATATACAATTTAGGCATTTAGCAGATGCTCTTAATCCAGAGCGATTTACAGTAAGCAATAATCAAACATGGTAATATATCAAATGCATGATAAAAGTAATCAAGAATCAGACATACGCTATGCTAAGAACAGTGGAATATCTATATAATGAAACGTGTACAATAGGGTGCTATATCTACATAAAATGCTATCTAAGTTACATAAGTTGAGCCTTTGCATACGCCTGTAAGGTCGCCGAGGCTACGGGCATAATGCAGTAATGCTCTTTTTTTTCTTTTTGCAGGTATTACAAAGGTCTTAAAAGTCCTTAAATCATCACTTTACTGTTACCGTGACCTGGGGAGTGGGGACCCTCCCAAACATGTGTGGACCCACAGTTTGAGAACCACTGACTTGGATCACCAGAGACCTCCTGGCTGGAGACAGGCAAATCCGGCTGACGACGGCAACCTTTTTTTACATTAAAGAGCCATGTTTTAATTTTCTTGATAGTGTGCCAGATCAACATTATGTTTAATTGTCAAATTTGTCACCACATCGAAATCAAATATGTCCAACTGAGGCTAGGGGCCAAAGTTCCATTTGTACACTCAGTTACAGACCCATAAGGGTCCATTTGGTTCCAATCTATCATTTAGCGGCGGACCCCCTGGCACTCCCTCAAGGAAGGAAATTTAGATTTTAGTTTTAGTCATAGTCTCTTGAATAGTTTTCATTTAGTTTGTCACATTTTAGTCACCTACATCTACAGTTGATTTAGTCGAACAAAATGTATTTTGGCGGGCCTTGATGCCGTCGTAATGACTGTTTTACACTTGCTGAAAATAGCTGATCTACAAGCCCACAACGCACCGCAGCGACGCGTTGTGGGCTTGTAGATCGGCTATTTTCAGCATGCACCTCATTGTAAAATGACTTATACTGGATCTCTTGTCCACTAGTCCCTTCCTAACATTTTAGTCTAGTTTTTATTTGTTGATGAAATTGTCAGTGTATTTAGTCTTAGTTTTAGTCATCATAGCTTAGGTTTTATTTAATTTCCATTTAGTTTGTCAGTGGTAAAAGGTAGTCGACGAACATTGTTCGTCTTAGTTTTAGTCGACGGAATCAACACTGGGAACCACTGATGTATAAATGTGAGGGCGGGGACTTCATGTAACTTTTTTGAATGCTTAATTTTAAATGAAAAAACCTCTCCCAGCAGGAGCTGATGCAGGAGAGATGGGAGATGGACGACAATTGGGGCCATCGCATGTGACGGCTACGCATCAGGAAGAAAGCCAGCTAACACCATGCACCAAATGCCTTATTCTTTATAATTACATACAGTATTAACCCATTTAGACCTGAGGACGATTCTACAAATGTTTTCTAAATCCTGACAGTTTTCAGAAATGTTTCTATGTCAGCGGTTCTCAACGTTTTTCATGTCAAGGTCCCCAACAACTATATGTAATTGGCAGCCGACCCCATCTGAAAATATGTTCCAGGGACCCCACAGAAGCAAAGATTTGAGTTAAAAGCGTTCGCTCTGAAAGACTATATATTTAAAAAATTTAGACACTATCTTTAAAAAATAGCAGATCTACAAGCTTGTAGATCTGCTATTTTTCAATAGCTAAAGTATAACATAATGCTTAAAACACCAAATGGGGTTCCCGTCCAGAATGCGTTAAAACATTTATATTGATGGCCTTTGTAAAATGTTGTATTTATTAATTCAATTATTCTGAATAAGGTTATATTTTAGATTTTTGGATTGATTTGTATTTTATATTTGTATTATCTTATTATAGGATAATATTGGAGGAAACAGACCCTAAAGGCTCATACATAGTCTGGATTTTCGGTGGTGGGGTGACCACCGAACTACAACATGACGTCACGAGCCGCGGTGAAGAGCAAACCACCGCCACCGCTCTTTGCTCTGTTTTTACTCACCACCGTTCAACGTTATTTCAGCTCCGGTGGTCACCTCACCACCGGAGCGGTGGTCACCTCACCACCGAAAATCCAGACTATGAATGAGCCTTTAATGGGTCCAGACCCACTGTTAGAGAAGATTGAAAACTCAACTGTTTTTCGATGTGACAAATATTTGGAAAATTGGATTGAGTACGTTAGCCCATCAAGGGTCAGGGGATCTTAGTATAATCTGATCGACATGAGGAATTTACTTTAAAGAAACATGTTTTTGTCTTCTGTCAATGTGTAATGATGCATGCATATAGAAATGTGGACTGCTTTCAGTCCAGTATCTGTTCTGCCAAATCTGCCAAATCACAACTAAAAAAAAAAGGTAGGTTCAACATGAATTGCATTATTGATTCGGTGTTGTAGTAGGCTAATATTAGTTATATTACATATACTGTATATGTATACATATAAGAAGTCATGGCTGGAATAGCTGCTGCTTTCATCTAGTGAGAGGTTCTGAATCCAAAATATTCTGTACCATGTGTTAGCTTTTAATAGTTTGGTTTAAACAGTCCTTTTAACAGATGGGCCTACTGTCTGTATATGTACACATCAAAACGTCAATGAATGAATCACTCAAACAACATGGTTTGTATTTTATTGCATGGAGTTGCCTGATCACTACATCCCTGGTTCATATTCTGATATGATAAAGTCAAGTGTTGATTCCAAGCAGTGTATTCAAAGTAGACCTACTCTATTGACATCCATCCAGAAGAGTGGGCACTAATGAGTGCATGCCATGGGCATCTCAATTTGAATGTTCTGTTATATATATATATGGAAAATTATCTGAAGTAATAACCTACAGTACAAATTGACACTCATTGGCATGTGGACCCCCATTAGAAATGATATGCAAGGGACCCCCATAAAAGATTTTTCTATAGCAGTGATTCAACCATTTTCATTTCAAGGACCCCAGGTTTGACCTCAATTAGGCCCATTGAATGGCATTTCTATCTGGGACCCCAATGTTTAGGCCTATTGTAAATTCAAAGTTAACTTAACTTACAGTACAAATGGGTCCATTTGGTTCCATTTGTACACTGAGTTACAGACCCAAAAGGTCCATTTGGTTCCTAATTATTATATAGCTGGGGACCCCCTGGAACACTCAAGGACCCCTGGGGGTCCCCAGACCCCACTGTGGGAACCACTGGGCTAATGTGCATTACCACTGTCACATGACTGACAGTTGGAATCATAGCTGCTGGCTGTCATTATTGAGAGGTTCCAAAATGTACTGTATATGTGCTCTATTCAAAGTACCTCTATTGACCGGGCTACTGGCGGCCTGAGGGCCACATGTGGCCCCCACCTTCACTTAATGCAGCCCGCAGGTTAATATCAACTGGCGGCCTGGGGGCCACATGTGGTTTATACCATCCCTCTACACTGGGGGCGCTGTTTATACCATCCCTCTACACTGGGGGTGCTGTTTATTCCATCCCTCCCCACTGGGGATGCTGTTTATACCAGTCTCTCTGTCATAGCATCCCTCCCCACTGGGGGCGCTGTTTATACCAGTCAGTCTGTCATACCATCCCTCCCCACTCGGGGCACTGTTTATACCAGTCTGTCATACCATCCCTCCCCACTGGGGGCGATGTTTATACCAGTCTGTCATACCATCCCTCTACGCCGGTGGCGCTGTTTATACCAGTCAGTCTGTCATACCATCCCTCCCCACTGGGGGCGCTGTTTATACCAGTCAGTCTGTCATACCATCCCTCCACACTGGGCCCCCACATGTGGCCCCCACCTTCACCTAATGCGGCCCGCAGGTTAATATCAACTGGCGGCCTGAGGGCCACATGTGGCCCCCACCTTCACCTAATGTGGCCCGCAGGTTAATATCAACTGGCGGCCTGAGGGCCACATGTGGCCCCCACCTTCACCTAATGCGGCCCGCAGGTTAATATCAACTGGCGGCCTGATTTTTTTTTGGCGGCCCCCTATGGTCGCGGCCCACCGGGAAAATGCCCGGTATGACCTGTGGCCAGTCCAGCCCTGCAGTACACCTTGACACTCAGCCTGTGGACCCCCATTACAAATTATATGCCAGGGACCCCCATAAAGTTTGACCTGAATTAGGCTACGGGCGGCCATTTAATGGCATTTCTATCTCTGGGACCCCAATGTATATTGTAAATTCAAAGTTAACTTAACTCGGTGTACAAATGGGTCCATTTGGTTCCATTTGTACACTGAATCCATTTGGTTCCTAATTATTATTTAGCTGGGGACACCCTGGAACACTCAAGGGCCCCTTGGGGGTCCCCGAACCCCACTGTGGGAACCACTAAGCTAATGTGCATATTACCACTGTCACTGACAGTTGGAATCATAGCCGCTGGCTTTCATTAGTGAGAGGTTCCAAATAGGTTCCAAATGGGCCTATATGTACACATATCAAAACGTCAATGAATGAATCACTCCAACAGGGTTTGTATTTTGAGAGAACTGATCTCTGCTTCATATTGTGACATATGCAGAAACATGGCAGATTTTATTTGTCAAGCTTGGGAAAGAGTACTGTATAAATCTGAGTTGTAATGTAATGTAAACATGCTGTAAATGCAATTGTGAAAAAGTGTCTTATAAATCCATGAGGGTTGGGCAGATTGTGTGCAGGACACGGAAATAAATAAACAATAATACAAAAGTCAAGTCTAGTAGTACAGTAGGCCTATACATGACTTGGGCATAGAGCCAACATGGTACAATTGCATCATTAACAGACCTACATTTATCCCTCAACGTATTGTTTATATGCCCAAAATGATTAGCTCTAGGTTTTGGAAAATATAATAGTCATGCATAGCCGACTTTACATTTAAATTACTAGGCTACGATCATAATCTCCAGTCATCTCCATGAACATGGCATTCATATTAACTTTGTTATATAACTACCAAAGCATATGGGGTGGTTTAAAGTATGCTTACTTCATTTATAGCCTAATCTCGCATCCTCTGTGTAAAGCACTGATGTCCTTTTATATCTTTGGTCTGTGGTCAGGCGGATTATTTATTATGGTTCGGGTGGATTAACAAATTAATGCGAGGGGGAACGAGAGATCCCAAACTTCACGGAGTCGACGTGACACCTGAAGTATTTGATGGCTTGCATGCAATCTCTTTTGATATGCTACTGTACTGTTTCTGGGTTAGGAGTAGCTCTGGTCCATAGCCTAAAATGCTTCTATGATTCTGCCAATGCAGGGCAGAATCATAGAAGCATTAGGCTATGGACCAGAGCTAGGTTAGGAGTGAATGACAAAATGCATGCACCTTGAATTATAATGTTTGTTTTAATTTTCTGTTCGGCCACGACGGGCAGGGATTCTATTTTCCTGTTGAATTGCTTACTGTACCAGACCAAACTACTTTACTTTACAATAAAATCCGTTTCGTTCCGAAAGTGCCTCTTTCCTCTTCCGTGACTGTGCAGCAAAAAAAGAATACAAGTGTGAAAAGACCGCCCAGTGTAGCGTCACAAACGGACCTTCTCTCCTATTGGTTGGCGGGTAAACCCAACCCCTTTTGTCTGTTTCGCCTACAGCTCGCTTCATGCCTTGTGTCTTGCCCCCCACACCCCATGTAACAAGTTTGTCTCATCAAACCACGTGACTCCCATTGGAAATGAATTGGAGCTGTTTCACCGCTCCGTTTTTGATGAGACTTTGGTAAGACGGCTGTCTGATAGGTGTGAACGGCGCCTCAGACAGTGTGATTGGAGATATCCTAAAAATTGTAAACAGCTCTCTACAATCAGGCGTCTTTCCAGACTTACTGAAGACGGCTGTAGTTAGGCCCTTACTCAAGAAACACAATCTTGATCCCTCTGTGTTGGGTAACTATCGACCCATTTCTAATCTGCCCTTTCTGGGCAAGGTTTTAGAAAAATGCATCTTTCATCAATTGGATGTGTTTCTACAGAACAATAATGTGCATAACAAATTTCAATCTGGCTTTAGGAAAGGTCACAGCACAGAAACAGCACTTGTAAAAGTAATTAATGATATTAGGGTGTCTGCTGACAAGAAAAATGTATCCGTTCTCTTACTTCTAGATCTAACGGCTGCATTCGACACGATTGATCATTCAATTTTAATACAGCGTCTGGAGCACTGGATAGGCTTGTCTGGTACGGCCCTGTCCTGGTTTTCCTCCTACCTATCAAACAGAAGTTATTTTGTCAATCTAGCTGAGTTTCACTCAGACAAACACGACATCGGTTCTGGTATTCCTCAGGGCTCGATTATTGGTCCTCTGTTATTCTCCCTGTACATACTGCCGTTGGGAGAACTTATTACCAATCACGGAGTAAATTTTAATTTCTATGCTGATGATACCCAACTATATCTTTCTGTAGCTCCAGATGATCCCTGTGCCTTAGACCCGTTGTTGACCTGTCTGTCTAGCATCAAATGCTGGATGAGTGAGAACTTTCTCAAGCTAAATGAGGATAAGACAGAAGTTCTCATAATCGGTTCTAGTGAGCAGAAATAATCAATAATAAGCAGACTTGGCAACCTGACTGTAGAAAGTAACAGTATAGTAAAGAATCAATTGATTCTGAATTGAATTTTAATTCACACATTAATCATGTTACCAAGATTGCTTTTTTTCACCTTAGAAATATTGCACGAATCGTCATTGGACGCTGCAAAAACGCTAATCCACGCCTTTGTTTTTTCTCGGCTTGATTACTGCAATGCACTTTTTTCTGGACTGCCTAAGAAAACAACTGACAGATTACAACTTGTCCAAAATGCAGCAGCCAGAGTTTTAACTAGAACTAAGATGAGAGAACATATTACTCCAGTTTTGGCTTCACTGCACTGGCTTCCGGTTGTTTTTAGGATTGATTTTAAAATTATTTTACTTGTTTATAAAGCTCTCAATGGTCTCGCACCTTCCTACCTACATGACTGCCTGCCTAAATATGTCCCAAACCGCCCCCTAAGGTATTCCACTGCTGGCCTGCTCGCTTTGCCTAAAAAAATGGCAACTAAAAAATATGGGGAAGCAGCGTTTTGCTTCTATGGGCCAACGGCGTGGAACAAACTCCCAATGTACCTTCGACAGGCAGCCTCTGTAGACATTTTTAAAGCGCAGCTCAAGACCCACTTCTACACTCTTGCTTTTAATTGATCTTTTAATTTTTTTTGTTATTCATGTCCTCACTGTATTATCTTATTTTATTATCTTTGTTTTCTCCATTGCTCTGTAAAGCACTTTGAGCTGCATTTCATGTCATGCAAGGTGCAAATAAAGAATAATAATAATAATACAAATAAAGTTTTATTATTATTATTATTATTATGTGACTCCATGTTGTGCAATAAGTGCTTAAACATGGAACCTTCCCTTTGGACTCAACCTTCTTCCAGGTGAACGTCGCTGGACTGAATTTCCACAGATCATTTAAGTCCTGGTTATAGTTCCTGCCACCAAATATGTACAGCTCTCCATTGTAGTAAAAGGCTGAATGACCGTAGCGTCCTCCTGGAAGAGGCTGTGCAGAAGGAGTGTCCATCCAAAGGTTGGTTTCTGTGTCAAACACAACTGGTGTTGTAGTTGACCCTGTTCCCCCAGCCCCCAAAAGATAAAAATCTTTGGCCCGATGATGGTGACAGAGTGCCATACTGAAGCAGGTGGAGGAGTTCCTCTGGTGTTAATTAAAGTCCAGTTGTATTCAGACAGCCAGCAATGAGTAGAAAACTGCCAAAAAATGTAGTCTCTGTGACACATCTAGGGGCCGCAATCTGCATTCAAAGATGTTCCTAGAAGCTTTGTCATTGGTCGAAATGACTAATCCATCAGGAAGTAGAAAGGCAAATTGACTAATGAAAAAGCTTCTAGGAAAATCTTTGAATGCAGATTGCGGCCCCTAGATGTGTCACAGAGACTATTTTTGGGGGGGAGCATTTTACCCTTTGCTGGCTGTCTTAATACAAAAAAGACAAAAAAAGGTCCTTAAAATGTATATTATTGCGTATAGCAGCTTTAATAGACGAGTGGTCCTCAGACGAGTCCTCAATTGTCGCTACTAGTCATCCCAGATGGTTCTCCATGCATCTGGCCAGTTCTTCCAGTCATCCCAGATGGTTCTCCATACATCTGACCAGTTCTTCCAGTCATCCCAGATGGTTCTCCATACATCTGGCCAGTTCTTCCAGTCATCCCAGATGGTTCTCCATACATCTGGCCAGTTCTTCCAGTCATCCCAGATGGTTCTCCATACATCTGGCCAGTTCTTCCAGTCATCCCAGATGGTTCTCCATACATCTGGCCAGTTCTTCCAGTCATCCTGGTTCTCCATACATCTGCCCAGCTCGTTGGTGCTTTGCGCTCCTGCATCGTTCTTGAGTACATCCACGTATGTTAGAGTGGGACGTCTTTGTGACCGGTGCCCGCGTGTTGGTTCCCACAGCACTAATTTGCCGGGTGGCAGTTCTTGGTGTCTTTGGCAGTGTCCTGCTAGTCTCATTCTCCTGTTTTCTGCATGGCTCACCCTGGGCATTCCGTCATACAGGATCTTGTTGGTAACACGTGCTCTCTTGTTGATGTTAACCGAATGTATGCCAAGAACGTAGGATCTTGTTCTTCTCTCCACGACCCGCCTGTGCCAAAACGAAGGACCTTGTCTTTCTTTCATTCTAAAATGTTATTTTTTTTCTCCGCAGGCCGCAGATGTTAAACTAGCGAAATAAATCAACACGTACAAATGTACTTTTTAAACGTTTGTTTTCGCTTCCCTTTTCTTCCCTGGTGGATCACGAAGCTATAGATCTTCGAGGCAAATGATCTATGCATTTATTTGCAATTGTTTTATTTATTTTATTTTATTTATAATAAAACAAGTGTATTCATTTGCAATAGTATTACGAATCTGAAAATAAAGATGAGGATCCAAGGCACTGAAGTGAAGTGAAACAGCCTTTATTGTAAGTTTTAAGACATTGCAAAGATCATTACACAAAAGGGAGGACCAACACGTTTCAGCTATCAGCCAGTCTTGCGAAAACTAAAAGTGCCCATACCCGAGGTGGGGTTGGCGAAAGGGCCTTTCTGTGTGGAGTTTGCATGTTCTTCCCGTGTCCCCTAGGGTAGGTATCCTCACAAAAACATAATCCTGGTCTCTAAACTACCTCCCCTGGCCAGCCGGGGTGCCTGATGGAGGGGAAAGGAACTGGTCGGAATAAGGTGTTCCTTCCATGCGCTACGTCCGGCCAGGGAAATCCCCCCCTGTCAGGTGAAAAGAAGCAGCTTGGACTCCTCATGCATAGAAGGAGGCATGAGGTCAGTCCGCTGCCCCCCCCAGGTTGGCAGAGGAAGTGTAGCGCCCAGGATTACATTAGATAATTGGCACTGGGTGGAAAAACTGGGTTGCAAAATCGTGGGATAAACATTAAAGAGATAGAACTAAACTAAAATATCTCATTGTATCACATGCATGGCGGTGGGAGAGGAATCAGTTGCATTATTGCAGTAAGAAAATATTTATTCATTTATTGATAATCATTAGGCCCGTTATGTGTTCTTTTAGGAGAATAACCTATTTTAACATAGGCCTAAATGCCTACACGTACATGCATTTAAAAATAAACAAACTGTCCTGGCTATATTGTCAGCGAGGTGGCTCTGTATTGTTAACGACAGCCAGTCACTATATTTCATACAGTCTGTTTCTATCGAACATTTTACTATATTCAGCAGCAGTAAAATTAGCGTTTTGACTGTTTTCTTGTCAGTTGATTCTTCATATCCATATGAGTGAAACAGCCTGGATGAACAGTTCTTATATGAGGTGATCTAAAAAAAACAACTATGGGAATTACAATGCAAATAAAAAGTACATGAACCCGTGGACTTACAGCGCCCTCTACCGATATTGACGTCAGACTTCGGTGCCCCCGATATAGGTAGTACTGTCCGAAATCATCACAATTATAGTCCACTAAGTCTGGATCCCCATATGAGGAGTAGGGAGCAGGGAACAACCCTAGGAATTTGGACGCAGCCTAGATTACGCTGGTGTCTCTTCAGGGAACTCGAGTCACTAAAACTCTTGTCACAGTGCTTACAGTGGAAAGGTTTTTCTCCAGTGTGGATACGCTGGTGTGTTTCCAGATGAGATGAACGTGTAAAACTCTTGTCACAATGCTTACAGTGGAAAGGTTTTTCTCCAGTGTGGATACGCAGGTGCATCTTCAAGTTACCTGACTCACCAAAACTCTTGTCACAATGTTTACAGTGGAAAGGTTTTTCTCCAGTGTGGATGAGCTGATGTCGCTTCAGGTTTCCTGACCTAGTGAAACTCTTGTCACAATGCGTACAGTGGAAAGGTTTTTCTCCAGTGTGTGCATGCTGGTGTTCCGTTAGGTGACTTGACGCCACAAAAGTCTTGTTACACAGTTTACAGTGGAAAGGTTTTCCCCCAGTGTGAACACGCTGGTGTCTTTTCAGGCCAGATGACGTAATAAAACTCATGTCACAATGTTTACAGTGGAAAGGTTTTTCCCCATTGTGGATACACTGGTGTGTTGTCAGACTAAATGAACGTGTAAAACTCTTGTCACAATGTTTACAGTGGAAAGGTTTTTCCCCAGTGTGGATACGCTGGTGTGTCTGCAGGGAACCTGACTGCTTGTAACTCTTGTCACAATGTTCACAGTGGAAAGGTTTTTCTCCAGTGTGAACACGCTGGTGTATTTTCAGAGAAGATGACTGACTAAAACTCTTGTCACAATGTTTACAGTGGAAAGGTTTCTCTCTAGTGTCGATACGCTGGTGTGTCCTCAAGGGACCTGACTCACTGAAACTCTTGTCATGTCGTTGGTCATCACCGTCCTCCCTGGTCTCCTCCCAATCATCACTGTCTTCAGTGACGTCAGTGTCAGATTCAAGTTCAACTTCAACTTCAGAGCAGTGGGAAGAGATGTCTTCTTCTTTATCAACATTTCCTTCTGTCAACATTGACCCATCAGGCTGCTCTGGTCTTTGAAGTAGATCCTCATGTTCCTCTTTAAGCTCCTCCTGTTCTTCTTTAAGCTCCTCCTGTTCATCTTTAAGCTCCTCCTGTTCCTCTTTAAGCTCCTCCTGTTCCTCGTTAATGTGTGGAGTCTCTGGTTCCTCCTGGAGCAGACTGGGGCTCCTCTCCTGTTTAATAGAATCCTCCTCTTTACACACAACCATGTGCAGGATGTCTAGGAGCAGAAACATTACATAATAGTTAATCTAGCTAGATTCCTAATGTAAACAAAACATCAACTTAATAAAAGAGCACATTTTTGGAAAAGTAACACTTGGGTTGCGCTATATACACTTTAACCCATTTTGGACGGGAAGCCCTTTTGGTTCCCGTCCAACCCGCAACACACTGTCAGGCTGGACCGCTGGACCGCTGAGCCAGCCCAGGACCCAAGTGCTTAATATGTTGTTTCAATTGCAGCTCATTTAAGCCTTCTTTCCCTGTGAGGAAAAACCCTTTTCGTCTTCACCACTGCCTGCCTGCTCACTCACTTATATTATTACAGGTCTGTTTTATCAAATATAGAGTGTTTAAGTGAGATGAATTTGCAGCTCATCAAAACTAATGCATCCTAGTGTACAATAAGAGATTTGATGAGTCATAGGAAAGTGTTGTGTTGAAAATAAGGCCACAGTTGACCTGTAACATGCTGTTTTTTGGAAAAATGCTGAGGTTTCATTGTTGCAACACTTAAATAATAAATGTGAACCCATTCTGTATAAATATTGAGGTATGAAATGTTGTCTAGAAATAAGTCTGTGAATCTGTCTGTCTGTGTGTCCGGGGCTAACCTCACAACTTGCTGTACCGATCAGCACCATTACCAGTACTACCAGTAGGCCATGGAAGTATGTTTCATATCTGATAGAATGTGCAGTTTTTTCCCCCCGATTATCAAAATGCAGATTGTATTCTGTCAAATGCTGTGTCATGCACTACAATTTGAAATAGTTATGAGGGCCATTCAAGCCTCAAGCGGAGCCTGCGGCACCACCAAGGGCAAGGTGGAGCCTGCAGAACCGTTGCGGCTTGAGAATCCAACATTCCTGAATAAAGTGCCTGGTGTTTGGGAGTCTGGTGCAACGCACAGGGCCTGACCTGGTGAGAGCAGGAGTGGACAGAATAGTTCAGGAGGAATGGATTGTGTGGCCCTGGTTTTTCCCTAATGGGACTGATCGAGGGTAGCTACTGGGACGTAAGTCGGGACTTGATCGCCCCGGCTGGGTCACCTGAGTGACGGGTATGATGTTGGGAGACCCGAAACCCCGATGACCTTGGGATACATCACTGAGGATACGTCCCAGGTGCATCCATGTATGTATGTATTTTGTTTTAGTTATTCTATTTATAGTGACTCATAGGAATAGACTACGTGACAACCAGGAATAGTCTGGTGACCACCGGAGAGACGGGTGGCAGCCGGAAAGTAGACGGCACCCGGGAGCAGTATGGGTTGGCACCCCAGTCTCTGTCTTCCGTGAGGAAGAAGCCCAACAAACCCACGGTGAGGCCTTTAGGAGGGCCATTCAAGCCTCAAGCGGAGACTGCGGCACCACCAAGGGCAAGGTGGAGCCTGCAGAACCGTTGCGGCTTGAGAATCCACCATTCCTGAATAAAGTGCCTGGTGCTGGGAGTCTGGTGCAACGCACAGGGCCTGACCTGGTGAGAGCAGGAGTGGACCTGGTGAGACGTAGGAGGGGCCCGGACAGGATTCAACCCACAGAGCCTAGTCCTTCCACGCGCCAGAATGGTACCTCCCAGTCCCGGCAGAGTAGTTCAGGAGGAACGGATTGTGTGGCCCTGGTTTTTCCCTAATGGGACTGATCGAGGGTAGCTACTGGGACGTAAGTCGGGACTTGATCACCCCGGCTGGGTCACCTGAGTGAGGGGTATGATGTTGGGAGACCCGAAACCCCGATGACCTTGGGATACATCACTGAGGATATGTCCCAGGTGCATCCATGTATGTATTTTGTTTTATGATTGTTGGAATGTTTTAACCACTAAAACCCTCTAAGTATAGTGCACTGACCATCTATACTTGCTCTGTACTTAGTCCGCTCCTTTTTCCCCTCTACGTCAAATCTCTTTACCATAAATAGCATATCTACCAGCTAGAGATCTAGAATAAGGATGCTAGGGTTAAACCTCAAACCTGAAGGAAAAGTCCATAGAAGATCTGTGTTATTATTGTAACAGCTCTACAACTGAACAGAGAATAACATGAAATAAAGTCCATAGAAGATCTGTGTTATTATTGTAACAGCTACAACTGAACAGAGAATAACATAAAGAAAGGGAGAGCACATGAAACGTACCGAGGTGTGGCTGGTCTTCAGGTTCCTGTTTAATAGAGACAGCCCTGGCTGAGTCTGGAGAGTTCAACTTCACCTGGGAGTGATGCATCATGGGTATTGTAGTTCTTATGAGTCTGGAGAGTTCATCTTCACCTGCAGTCTGGACTCCACACACTGCTCTGAAATGAAGGAATGGAATGAGGGCTTTAAGCCTGGCTAATATATGTCTTAGTGCAGGGGTGTCCAAACGTTTTTCAAAGGGGGCCATATTAGAAAACATGAAAACATATATGGAGATCTAAGGGTGGCAGCAGGGGCAGTGTGTTGAATGTACAGGGTTTGATGAGGGCCCAGGCCGGGCCGGGCCGGGCCGGGCCTTCATTTTCAGGCCTGTTGAGTACTCTAGTTTTCGCCGGCTGCCAGGAGCAGCTGCACACATAACTCCGGGCAGGCCCGTCTAGAGTTTGAATGGACAGCTATCAGTCAAAAGGGAGACATCGAAGAGGAAGGAGTGATGTCATGAGACCTGGGCACATAATATATGGGGGCTTTCCCCATGTATGGGGATTTTACTATCATCACTGATGATGTCATAGTGATGTCACGAGAGATTGTGAGTGTGAGAGGACAAAGTTAACTTAGTTAACTGCGACCTTTGGTCGCAATTATTACTGCTGCTGCTGCTGTTGCTGTGCTGCTGCTGCTGGTAACTACTGGTTGTTTATGATCACATTTAGAACAAGCCAGCAGATATAAGAGGAATAGGATTCATGTTCCATCTCAGCTCCGTTTGGAACCTCTATATCTACGCTGCTACGCTTTAGCTCCGAGATGAGGTTCAGAGGAAAGCTATCCCTGCACTGGTAGAAATGGAGTCTAGCTGGGCCGAGCCCGTCGACAAGTAGTGGATTAAACCCCTTTCACAGTATTTATTTCAAAACGTAAGGTATCAGAACCAAGATAAGATAAACTTAACATAGGCACGTAACATTTTAACATAGGCATCAAATAACCGCTTAAAATCAGGCTTAAATGAAACAATTGTCCAGTCAACCCCAGCGGTAAGGCTGTCCCCAAACATTCAAGGTTCGAATGTTCGCTCGTTAGGGTTGGCACTCAAATCTGAATTAATGGGCTTGTGTTGGGAAAGACGAGAGAGATTGATAAAGAGCGCGGGAGAAGCGCTGCGCTCTGATCGAGACGGATATCTCAAAGGTTATTTTTAAAATTAATTAGAAACAAATGGTCCGGATGTTCGCTCGAAAATTCCTGCCGAAGTTCGAGTCCTAAAAAAAGGGCTAGGGTACAGCCTTAATGCGCGGTACCGCTTCCGTAAGATTGCATCGGGAAAACCGGGGACGAAATCTTACTGGCTGAGAAACAACCGCTTTGCAAGTAAAATGTTAGGTGCCTATGTTAACTTATCAACTGTATTTTGATTCTGATACCTTTACTTTTTGAAATAAATACTGTGAAAGGGGTTTAATCCACTACTTGTCGACGGGCTCGACCCAGCTAGACTCCATTTCGATCATATCGGAGCTAAAGCGTAGCAGTAGATATTAGCTCTGGTCCATAGCTCTAATGCCTTCATTAGGGGTCCATAGCTCTAATGCCTTCATTAGGCATTAGAGCTATGGACCAGAGCTAGTATAGAGGTTCCAAACGGAGCTATAGTTCCATCTTAAAGATGAGTCAATAAAGACAAAAGGGATGAAACACAACGTGAATCAGTTCATCTTACCTGCTGTGTTTCAGTGGTTGAGCTGCTAACAAAAGTCCTCCTGCTGCTTAACGACCACACTGTTTTGAAACCACGCGTTTTACTTTTATTTGTTGGTTAAAGTGTCAACAGTCAGTCAACACACCGCCATGTTGTTTTCACAACTGCATTGTGGGTAACTGTGTTCGCCTCCTGACCAGTTTGTGTCTAGACGCCAGTTGGCGTATTGCTGCCCCCTACTGCTGGTCTCGGGTACTGTCCGTCCAGTAATATGTAGAATGGGTATTTTTCCATATCCGATCTTTATATTTTTATACAACACTTCTGCCATGTGAGAAATGTATGTCACTCTAGTCTAGTCTGTTGCCTTTCATATATATAGTCAAAAATATGTGACTACTTTAATTAGAACTAGAAGGATTTATTTTAATTTTTTCATGTCATATGAAAGCAGAGAATTATCAAAAAACGATGTATTGGTTAATTAGATTGAGTTAATCTTGCAACTACAGTTTATGGAACTGAAGTCAAAGTTAAAACTCTTGTAGAGAAAACTGGGGGTTACAAATGTAACCAAAGTTCTATAACAGCGAGCAAGGCTGCTCACTTATGGGAGTTTGCGCCTCCTGGCGTGAACACAGAAGCTTTTATTTATAAGCTCACAGACAATAGATGGCTGGGACTTTAAGACGCAATGACGTTGACCCCGCCCGCCGGTGCACTGGTATAACAGTGCGTCAACGCCCTGCGGCTTCATTCGATAACAATTGTTCTCTTCTCAAGCAAACAAGAAGGGAATCTTAGTGAGCAGCCTTGCTCGCTGTTATAGAACTTTGGTTACATTTGTAACCCCCAGTTCTAATAATCAGCTTAGCAAGGCTGCTCACTTATGGGAGACTTCATTAACTCCCTTATTGTCATCGCGAAGTCTGGACCCCTAGGGCCCGTACCCTCATCTGTGAGCAAAGGACCACAGCACGTCCCTCAACAGGACCACTGCACCTTATTGGGAAGGCCGACAGACCTAAGTCTGCCAAATGTGCCTAAGAGGGGCCGACAGAACAAACTGTCGTAACGCCCTGGAGAAAACCAACGTCCCCCATGGGGAACTAAGCCTCTTTACATGGAGGCTAATCTTTGAGATAGGCAGTCCCACCGTCTTGGGATCCCAGGAGACAAACAGTTGTGTAGTCTTTCTCGTCGCCTTAGTCCTGTCCAAATACAACCTCAATGCCCTCACCGGACAGAGGTTTTGCCTCTTCCTATCCTCCTCAGAGGCAAAGGGAGGCGGACAGAACGCCGCCAAGTCCATCGGAATCGGGGTAGCTAGGCGGTTCTTAGGTAGAAATGCTGTGTAGCGAACCCAAGCCAGAGAATGGTGAAGCGTACTGATGTTTCCAGAGGGTTTTATTTATGCTCAGCCTTAGACCTTGTTTTGAACATAAAGTCCTTTCCTTTGTGTGAAACACCTCTTTTCTGGACAGACACCGTAAGAACTATAGGACAGATAAACAAGATAAAATGAGCTCTTACAACATACAAACATTACAAACCAGGTCATAAAACAATAACATACAGAATGGGCCTTTAAAACACACACAAAACATAATCATGAATAATCACAATGTTTACATGAAAGCAACACCTTCTCTGTGTTAATATAAACATATCCAAGTAAATGCACAGAATCATTAGCCTGGTATCCAGCCTGCTTCGCTACGTTCGGCGGATTTTTTTTTCTCTCTTCGCTTATCAGTCTGGAAAGCCTCCCATTGGGAGGTTTTGCAGAACTACACTAGAACTACATATGTTACGTAGTCAACGTCGTTGCTGATTGGATGTTGTTCCAACGAATGAGAGTAGCGTTAGGCAACCTACGTCATCAGCCAGCGCCACCCTCCATGCTTTTCACTGCAGTAGCTGCGCTTTGCTATGACGTCTCACTGGTGCTTTGTCCCGCCCCGCACCACAGACCAATCAGAAGCCACGTTAGGTTTCGAAGCTTTTGGCATGTCCCGCCTCCCTTGGAGATAGGAGGCTTTCCAGACTGATAAGCGAAGAGAGAAAAAAAAATCCGCCGAACGTAGCGAAGCAGGCTGGATACCAGGCTACAGAATCATAACACACAAACACATTACCTTGTTCCCGTTCTAGCTGGGTGCTAAGATAAAACTGTTGCTGCTGCTTGCCTCAAACATTTCCTTCTGATTCTGAGCAGCCAGGTGAGTGCAATAACCAATCAAGGAAACCCCCAGTGGAAAATTACCAGGCTCTCAGCCACACACTGAACTCAAAACCAAAAAACCCCTTCAAAATAAAAGTATGACACATGTTGCATGCAAATAATTACAAAGACAAAATACAGTGCCTTGGGTCATTTACACTCCCACCATAATTATGAGGGTTTTACAAATAAGGCACACAAAAACACAAATAATTTTCACATATGAAATGGCTCATATCAAAAACAAATAAACATCACATGACCATTTCACCTGTACTGTTAGGATATACTAAACAGTTTCTAATAACAGAATCAGTTTTTGTACTGGGCGTTCTACCACAGTCAATTTGTTAACACGTTCACCCTTCTGATTGAGCTTTCGATCTCCTATAGTTATTTTGACTCTTCTGACCAGTCCATCTGAGCCGATAAGTGTCTCCGAGACTCGTCCTAGCTTCCACTCACTCCGTGGCAACATTTCTTCCTTGTCCATCACCACGTCACCTACTTGAAGGTTCCTTTTAGGGGTATGCCAGCACTGCCTGAAGGTAATGTTGTGGACATATTCCTTCCTCTAGCGACTCTATGTGGAGAGCCCGTGAGCAGAAGCAGTTAAAGAGTAGGCCGTAACGCTTGTGCCGTTTTCTTCCTTCTGTAGTGACAAAGGGACCGAAACAGTCCATACCACAATACATGACTGGTGGAGAGGGCTCTACACGTTCTGCAGGTAGGTCACTCATTCTTTGACCCTCTGGCGGTCTCCAGAGTCTATGGCAAGTCACACACTGGCGTATGCCTGATGCAACTGCTCTGTTTATCCCGGGGATCCAATAGCCATTGGACCGGATCTCATTGATAGTGAAGCCTTTTCCTTGGTGCTTGACCTTTTCGTGAAAGTGAGCAATTATCAGTTTTGTCACATGATGATCTTTAGGAATAACTATTGGGTGCTTGAATGAATCAGGGAGGGATGCATAGTGGAGTCTTCCTCCCACCTTGAGGATACCGTCTCCGTCAAGAAAGACATCAAGGTGGTGCAGTGTGTTGCACCGTGGTAGCCGCATTCCTTTGTTTAACAGCTTGATTTCCTTTTCATATGTTTGGCTTTGCAGATCTTTTATTATGACACGTTCAGCGTCTTCCCATTCACTTACTGTAGTACGAGTGCTTGACTTGATTTTCTTAGTCCGCCGTAGAAGGAGTGCCACAGCTTTGGTGGCTCTGGACCATGATGAGAACTTAGATACGCGGTCTGAGAGACCCACTGGTTCGGTGGTCTCCGTTTTCAGTATCAAGGCCTTTTTCACTTCAGGAACTCCATCCCCATGCACTTCCTCTACATCACCCCTTTCAATGATGTCATTCATGTACTTAATGTACTCTTCCTTGTACTTCTCAACCTTGGAGAATTTCCTTTTGAGGTGGCTGAGTCTGATCTCGGCGAGCGGCTTGCTGTCTGGTAAGTATGGTCTGTCCTTAAAAGGTAAGGGCATTTCATAATGTCCTTGGTCATTTTGTGTTATGTCTTTCTGTATTTTATCTAGGAACATTAGATCTTCTTGAGACACGGTTTTGTCATGTCCAGTGACATCCTTGAAATCATACTCGAGAGCACGAATTGTATCCATCGATGTTATAGGGGGCAACTCCTTTACAGCAACCCGGTGACAAAATCTGGTTGACCTCAATGCATCGAGGCAAGGCCTTGAACATCCAACAATACTCCACCCTAAGTCGGTTTTGACAGCATAGGGCTCGTTTTCTTTGCCTAGTATCACCTTTCTAGGTGCCAATGCCCTGGAACAGTTGTAGCCTATGAGAAGGCCAACTTCACAACTCAGGAGTGTCGGTATTTCATCTGAGATATCAGAAAGATGACTCCAGTGTTTGGCTGTTTCATAGGTTGGTATGTGCTCCCGGTTGACAGGTATGCAGTCTTTCGTGTATGCTGAAGGGAGGTCGATGTGTACTGAGGAGCTATAGCCCCTCACACGGACACCTGATACCCTTTCACTATTCATGATTGTATTTACTCCCAACATAGTGGTTAGTTTTAGCTTAACTGGGTAACGATCCATTTGCAGTTCACTGCTCACCTCTTGATCAATAAAAGCAGTGTCACTTTGTGTGTCTAATAAGGCATAGACAAGTTTTTCCTTGTTTGGATTCTTGACAGATGACACCCATACCGGCACAATCATTGAAGTGCTTGTAGACTGTCCTTCTCTGGTAATCTTGTGAGACAGAGCTGATGCTATGTCATCTGCATCCTGCTGTGTTGCACTATTCTCCTTCTCTGGTAATCTTGTGAGACAGAGCTGATGCTATGTCATCTGCATCCTGCTGTGTTGCACTATTCTTCTGCACAGGTTTTACCTTTTCCTTATGCACAGGTACATAGTAATTGTCATGAAGACAAGTGGGATGTCTTCCCTTGCATGTGTCACAACTGTGACGGCGGCGACATTCTTTCGCGCCGTGTCCCGCTTTTGTGCATCCGTAACATAGTCTATTGTCCTTAATATATGTTCTTCGGTCCTCAAGGGAGTTTTTCATGAAGTCAGGGCACTTATAGAGCTGATGCTTAGTGCCCTTGCACCACATGCATGGGGCACTTTTTGTTGGCATTTCTTCGTCACTGTCTACAGTTGCCTGGGTACTGTAAACATTCACCTTGTTCCTTTTAATATCCTTTGGATCTCCTTTATCCTTGAATGAGTCAGATGAGCGAAGAGCGTGGATAGAGGTAACTGGGTTACATGCAATCTCTGCTTCGACTGACATGAATGCAGCAAAGGCATGAAATCTGGGAAATTCGTTACTTTCAATGAGGGCCTTAGTAACTTGCCGATTCCATTGTGACGCTAACCAATCTGGCAACTTCTGTGCTAATTTTTGGTTCTCTTCAGAGTCACTCAGTATATCCAAACCCTTAACGTATGGCATAGCCTGTAGGCAAGCATTCAGAAAATCTGAAAAGTTCCTTAAACCTTCTGCATCCTTAGCATGTATTTTTGGCCAATTTGTCAGCTTCTCCCTAAATGCCTTTTGGATGACAAAGGCCTGGCCGTATCGCTGGTTAAGTTTGGTCCAAGCATCTTGATAAGCCTCTTCATCGCTTCGGTAGAATGTGCCTTCAAGACATTTATGAGCTGGGCCACTAACATACTTCTTAAGGTAGTACAGTTTGTCGGCAGACGAAATGCTCTTTCTGTCTATAAGTGACATAAAGGAAGCCTTCCAATCAATGAATCGAATGGGTTCACCATTGAAGACTGTGGGCTCAGGCATAGGAAGTCGATTAATTGCTATGCTGTCCTGTACAGCTTGTGCCAGAATTGACACATCAGTGGGAGGAGGTGTTGTGGCCTCATTGCTGGGGAACTGCATGGCAATAGCTGGTGTGGAACGCTGAGTATCAGGGTCGCGTTTAATAGATTGGACTTGGGGCTGCATAGAGGAAGGAATGACGGAGCGCTGGTTATCAGGGGCACCCTTAACAGACTGTATGTGGGGCTGTACAGAAGTAGAGAATATGGGGTGCTGGCTCTCGGGGTCATGTTTTATAGATTGGTTGTCCGTTTCCCTTTGTACCTCTCTGTTATAGACCTCCAACCTGGCTCGTGCTGCCTCAATGTCCCTTTCTTTCTGTATTTTTTCCAATTCAGACTCCTGAACCTGTAATTGCTCCTTTAAATTCCTTATCCTTTCCTTTTGTTTTCTTTCGTCCACTAGTGCTCTGTATTCAGCTTCCCTTGTTGCTAGCTCAGCGGCTGCATCTGCACGTTTGTTTGCCATACACACGGACGCAGAGTGTTGACTAACAATAGAAGATGGTGCAGAGGCATGCTTAACACTTTGTTGTGCTGCTGAGGGTGATTTAACAATTGCCAATTGTGCCACAGAGGCACTGGAAGGTGCAGGAGAGTGATGGCTATTATTTGACGGTGGTGCAGAGTGTTGGCTTTCATTTGAAGGTGACACCAAATTTGAAGGTGCCACAGAATGTTCACTTTTATTTGAAGGTGCCACAGAATGTTCACTTCTATGTGAAGACACCACAGAGTGATGGCCTTGTACTTGAGATGCAGTAGAACCATAAATAGAGCGGGCATAATCATACTCTAGTAGCTCACGAAGCCGGCCCTTTGCAAACTCTGCATCATAATCTCCATCAACCTCAGTAATCCTATCATATATAATTTTGGTGATATCCTTAGTCACGGCTTCACACGCATCAATTTTACATCTTAGTTCAGTTGATGGTGGGATCTGATCTCTTATTTCCATGTAGGTCCTTGTGACTACATGTTGTGCCTTTTCAAGAGTGTCTACGAGTGATGTCAGGTGGCTTTCTGTTATGTTAGTTTTGAGATCTTGTCTCGTCTTACGGGCCAAAATCTTCCACTGTTCATACAGGGTAATTAGTCCCTTTTCTTTCTTACTCATCTCCTCTTGTTGGTAAGCATGCATTTTTTCTGTTGGAATTCGTACACGCTCAGAGCGGCGAGGTTCCTCTGTGACCTCACTTTTCTGTTCCCTGAGCTCCTTACTTTTATCTGACTTAGACATTGTCAACAGAAATATGAATTTCAACCTTTAAGTTATGAGAGAACCTCTTGGCAGTTATGATCAAATATATTGGCAGTTATAATTGACCCTTTGCAATGAAAAATAAACATGAAATATCAGAACCTCAGTAGTTATTATAAAGACAATTCAACCAATGTACTTACTTACTTACTTACGCCTGACACCCCTACTGGGGTATAGGCCGTCGACAAGGGTCCTCCAGAGTTCTCGGTCACTGGCATTCTTTTCTATCTGCGACCAGGTGCATCCCAGCCTCTTGGTGTCTGCCTGGAGATCCCGCCGCCAGCTGTTTTTGGGCCGGCCTCTTTTTCTCTTTCCCTGAGGGTTCCAAGTCAGAGCCTGTCTGGTGGTGTTTGATACTGGCTTGCGCAGTGTGTGCCCGATCCATCTCCATCTTCTTTGTCCAATTTCCTCTGTTGCAGGGAGTTGTTTCGTTTTCATCCAGAGATCGTTGTTACTAATCTTTTCCGGCCAGTGAATTTTCAGGATTCTCCTCAGACATCTGTTTATGAATGTTTGCACTTTGTTTATTGTGGTCTTTGTAATTCTCCATGTCTCTGCCCCATAGAGCAGGACGGATTTAACATTGGAGTTGAATATTTTGATTTTAGTTTTTTGCTGTATCTCCCTAGAGCGCCAGATGTTCTTGAGAAGTATAAACGCTGTTCTTGCCTTGCCTATTCTTGCCTGTACATCTGCATCCGTACCACCCTGGAGGCTGATAATACTTCCCAGGTAGGTGAAGGACTCTACCTCTCCTATCGTGGTGTCGCCTAGTGTGATTGGTTCTGCACTGGTCGTATTTATCCTCATGTTTTTGGTTTTTCCTTGATGGATGTTAAGTCCTACTTGTGCGGAAGTCTCTGCAAGTGTTTTGGTCTTTTCTTGCATCTGATGGTGGGTATGTGACAGTAGTGCCAGGTCGTCTGCAAAATCTAAGTCATCCAGCTGTGACCATAATGTCCACCCGATTCCATTTTTCCTGTTTTCTGTTGTTGTTCTCATAATCCAGTCAATGACTAGTAAAAACAGGAATGGGGATAAGAGACAACCCTGTCTGACCCCGGTCTTGATTTCAAACTGGTTTGTGAGCTGTCCGTCGTGTATTACTCTACAGGTCATTCCCGAATAACTGTTTTTAATGATATTCACTAGCTTAGTGGGCACTCCGTGGTGTCTCAATAACTTCCAGGTGGTCTCTCTATCTACACTGTCAAATGCCTTTTCGTAATCGACAAAGTTGACATAGAGTGGGGAGTTCCATTCTAATGACTGCTCTATGATAATGCGAAGAGTCGCAATCTGGTCGACACATGACCGATTCTTTCTGAAACCTGCTTGCTGGTCTCTTAGTTGCTGGTCGACTGCCTCCTTTATTCTCTCCAGGATAACTCTATATAGCACTTTCCCTGGCACAGAAAGTAGGGTGATCCCTCTATAGTTGTTGCAGTTTCCCAGGTCTCCTTTCTTTGGGAGCTTGGTAATAAGGCCCTCTTTCCAGTCCGATGGTATTTTTTCTTCTTCCCAGATTCTTTTGAAGAGTGGGTGCAGCAGGCTCACGGTGGTATCAACATCCGCCTTTAGGGCTTCTGCCGGGATGTTATCTGGCCCTGCTGCCTTTCCACTCTTAAGATGTTGTACAGCTTTCCTGATCTCCTCTCTGCTGGGTATGTCGCAACTGATGGGGAGGTCGGTCTGTGCTGGTTGGATATCTGGGGGGTTTGCTGGTGGGGGTCTATTTAGCAGTTCCTCAAAGTGTTCTGCCCATCTCTGTAGTTGGCCGTCCTTTGTTTTAATGCTGTTTCCGTCTTTATCCTTAACCGGTCTTTGTGGCCTGCTGTATTTGCCTGACAATTTTCTGGTGGTGTCATATAGCTGTTTCATGTTTCCATTTCTTGCTGCTTCCTCTGCTCTTCGGCTAAGTTGTCAATGAATTTCCGCTTGTCTGCCTTTATGCTCTTCTTTACCATTTTGTTGACGTCGGAATACTCTGCTTGTGCCTTTGCTTTTGATGCTCTTGTACGGCTCTTTGACACTGCTGCTTTCTTCTCTTTCCTTGTTTGAATCTTGTGTTGGGTTTCTGTAGATAACCACTCCTTTTGTTGGAATTTCCTGTAGCCGACCACTTCTTGGCATGTGGATGTTAGTGTCTCTTTGATATGTTGCCACTGACTGTCAATGCTGATCTCATCTTCGAGTATGTCCTGGAGAACTTCAAATTTGTTTGAGAGTTTCAGTCTGTACTCTTCTTGTTTTTCTTCGTCCCTCAATAGGCTCGTGTTGAATTTCTGTCGGCTTGTCGTCTCCGTCTTGTTCTTCTTTAGTTTCAGCTTCAGTCTAGCAGTTAACAAATGGTGGTCTGATGCTACATCCGCTCCCCTATTAACTCTCACGTCCTGTAGAGTTCTTCTGAACTTTTTGCTTATGCAGATGTGATCTATTTGGTTCTCTGTTGTGTGGTCTGGTGATACCCATGTTGCTTTGTGGATCCTTTTATGGGGGAAGATGCTGCCTCCGATAACGAGCTTGTTCAGTGCGCAGAGATCCATGAACTTCTCTCCATTTTCACTCATTTCTCCAAGTCCATGTGTCCCCATCACTTCTTCGTAGCCGATGTTTACTTCTCCTACTTTTGCATTAAAGTCTCCCATGAGGATGGTGGTATCTTTCTCTGAAAAAGTGTCCACGATGCTCTGGAGTCTATCGTAGAACTCCTCTTTTTCTTCTTCTTCACTGTTGTTCGTTGGTGCATAACATTGGATGACATTCATCTTTATCTTATCATTTGTTGTTCTGAACGATGCTGTGATGATCCTTGGTCCATGGGCCTCCCAGTCTATTTATGCTCTCTGTGCGGGTCTTGATAGCATGAAAGCTACCCCTTCTGTGTGTGGGGCACCGTCCTCCTCATGGCCTGAGTAAAGTAGCATCTCTCCGCTCATCAATCTTTTCTGTCCTGATTGCGTCCATCTTGCCTCGCTGATTCCCAGTAGTGCAAGGTTGTAGTTTTTCATCTCTTGCGCTATCTGAAAGGTCTTCCCTGCTTGGTACATTGTTCTTACATTCCATGTTCCCATGGTGATGCTTTTCCTGGTTGAGAGAAGGGTGGTCGGTCCTGCGGCTTCCAGGGGCTCCTGGCTTTCACCACCTAACGTCATACGTCCTCGAGCTGAAGAACTTCTCTCTCCCAGTGCCGAATTCTCTTTTTGTATCCTTGTCGTCGTTTCTGTAACGGAAAGTGTTTTAAGGGGTGGGGTTGTTGGCCCCACGCCCAACCCCCAACCTGGAGGACCGGGTGCTGCTTTTTGTCCGACCTCTACTCTAAAACCTGCCCGGCATGGTTGAACCTGCTGAGGGTATGAGCCCCCTCCGGTATAGCCTTCAGAGTCACGGAGGTACGCAAGCCTCCCCACCACGGCAAGGTAGCAGCACAGGGGGAGGCCATTCAACCAATGTAGATCAACCATAAATGTCCATGTAAATACAACAATGAACCCAACACTGAAAGTCCTTGAAATGTAAATCCAAAAATAAATGTATTCTTCTGTGTCTGTGTGTGCGTGTTGTGCACGTGGTGTACTGTATACGTTTCAAACACAAGTCCAAAAATGTAAATGTATCCTTAAGACCATGTATGTCTGTATCTGCGTTCGTTTTTAGAAATGCAGTATTTTTTTGTTCGTTTTTGAATTTTCTGTAGGTGAGCAGATGAGTATTGTTCACAGTTCAGTTCAGGCTACATCCGTTGCTCACCTTGTCAATACCGTTGACTGTATAACAATAATACTGACTTGCATCAATGTTGGTGGATATGTACCTGACCATTGCACTGAATCCATGTGACCGCTGCCCGAGTTGCCGATGCAGGTCAGGCTCCAACATGAGAGAACATGTGGCGTTTGATGAATGGAGCTGGCATGTAGCGACGTAGCAGGATCAGCAGCAGGCACTCAATGAAGTCCCTGGGTATGTTGTACCAGTAGCTGCAGCAAGCACATCACACCGTGTGTAGAGACCCTCCGTCGAAGCAGCAGCAGGCACACCGTGAAGACCTTCTGCCGTAGCATGTCCTTTGGCAACAACCATGTAGATCGTTGCGGGGAAGTTCTTACTGTAGCGAACCCAAGCCAGAGAATGGTGAAGCGTACTGATGTTTCCAGAGGGTTTTATTTATGCTCAGCCTTAGACCTTGTTTTGAACATAAAGTCCTTTCCTTTGTGTGAAACACCTCTTTTCTGGACAGACACCGTAAGAACTATAGGACAGATAAACAAGAGCTCTTACAACATACAAACATTACAAACCAGGTCATAAAACAATAACATACAGAATGGGCCTTTAAAACACACACAAAACATAATCATGAATAATCACAATGTTTACATGAAAGCAAGACCTTCTCTGTGTTAATATAAACATATCCAAGTAAATGCACAGAATCATAAAACACAAACACATTACCTTGTTCCCGTTCTAGCTGGGTGCTAAGATAAAACTGTTGCTGCTGCTTGCCTCAAACATTTCCTTCTGATTCTGAGCAGCCAGGTGAGTGCAATAACCAATCAAGGAAACCCCCAGTGGAAAATTACCAGGCTCTCAGCCACACACTGAACTCAAAACCAAAAAACCCCTTCAAAATAAAAGTATGACACATGTTGCATGCAAATAATTACAAAGACAAAATACAGTGCCT
The DNA here is from genome assembly GCF_951216825.1 of Electrona antarctica. NCBI lineage: Eukaryota > Metazoa > Chordata > Actinopteri > Myctophiformes > Myctophidae > Electrona > Electrona antarctica. Next base: position 56,151,386 of record NC_136790.1, read on the forward strand.
TGGGTCATTTACATGCTGGATTGGTCTTCATGACCACCCTTGCATCTCCATTGAATCTCATGCATTCCGCACTTGTCGACAAAGCATGGATATCACTGACCCTTTTAGCGGTCACCAAAGCTAGCAATAACGTCTTCAGCGATAATAGCTTCATACTCAACTCCTCCAAGGGCTCAAATGGCAACTGGGACAGAGAGTCCAAAACCAAAGCAAGGTCCCACGAGGGGACCAGAGACTTGGTCACCGGATGAAGGTGGCTAGCCCCCTTCATGAACTGGCGCACCAGTGGGAGCTGGCCTACCGTCTTGTCCTCAAACCCCATGTGGCAGGCTGAGATAGCAGCCAGATACACCTTGACTGTACTAAAGGCTCTGCCGATTGCGTCGGCACCAACACGCTCTTGGCGTAATTTATGCTGAAACCCAGAGATGTCAAGTGATCTACCACCAAGCCTGTGTGTAGTCGCAGTGTTCGTCCGCATAAATTAGCCAGTCATCCACATACATTGCTATCCGAACGCCCCGCTGGCGCAGCGGGCGACGGCTGCCTGTGTACACTTCACGAAAGTCCTTGGACTTAGTGACAGCCCGAACGGAAGGACCAGATATTCGTATATCTGTCCCCTGAAGCCGAACCGCAGGAATTTTCTGTGTGGTGGGTAGATGGGAATGTGGAAATACGCGTCTCCCAGATCGAGAGTTGTATACCTGTCCCCTCGGCGCATCATGCGCAGTAGAGCCTTGCTCGTGAGCATTTTGAAGTGAAACACTTTCAAATAGCCGTTCAGAGCACATAGTGGGCCGCATGCCCCCCCTTTCTTTTTCACGAGAAAGTAGCGGGAGTAAAACCCTGTGTTGCTCTGCTCCATGGACACCACACGTATAGCCTTCTTCTCCAACAGAGACGTTATCTCGTCCTGGAGAACCTCGGCTGCCTGACCACTCGCTTGCGAAAACAGAACGTTCCCACAAGCGGGAGGTATTCTGGCAAACTGTAGTTTGTACCCCTTCGAGATGGTGTTCAACACCCAAGGATGAACACCACACCGATTCCATTCCTGTAGACACAGCGCCAGAGGAGTTGAAGCCAGCTCCGAACCCTTTTGTGGCAGAGCGGCGCCCCTTACGGTCAGAACCTGGGCCTGGGGCCTCTGTCCTACAATATGGACCTGGGGCCCTGGTGCTGTGTCCATGGCAGCTACGCTTGCATCTCGGCCGACTGCCACGGGCCTCCTTGAAGGCCCGGGCTGTGGGCCCATCCCCCTCAGTTTCAAATGACGATTCATGAGACCGGTTTTCAGTAGAGAACACTGCTTTATTACAAACCGTGGTGGCACAGAAAATACTGGAGAAACATTTATTTCTGAAAAACAAGTCCTCTTTCTGTCCACACTGAGAGCGTCTGGCATGAGGCCCGTGGCCACTATGCTGCGCTTCAAAGAAACTCGGGGAAGGGTGGGGGAGACTGTGTCCGACGTCTCCCCGTGGGGCGTGTCTGGTTATTTCGCCTTCCCGCCGGGTGGCCCTCCTTTCTTAGCCCCATTGCGGGGGCCGCCGGCCGGAGAGGCAGAGCGGCGCCTGTGCCTATCGACCTTCTTGCGGTTGCGAGGTGGGCGGGAAGATGAGGCAGACGCTGACGGAGCCCTCTGGGCGTCGGGGACTTTGAAGGTGCTCCTCCTGGACCTTGAACGATCGTCCCTGTCCTTGGTGCACTCGTAGGTCGGCCTGTAGGGCTGAGCCTGTTTGGGCCGTGCCCCCATCTCCGGGAGACAAGCGCCGATGACCTCCGTGTCAGTCTTCGTTTGTCCGTCGCGGGAGCGCATCTCCTCCAGCATGGACGCGAAGAGTGTCAAAGTGGAGTGCGTCCCACCTTAGGGGACAACTCCAACCACCTGGCCCTCTCAAGGACCAGTAGTTTTGCCATGGTTCTGCCCACCATCTCCACCTGGGCCTGAGTGAGACGGAGGAGCTCAAGGTGCAGGCGCCTCAACTCAGCCATGTGTTCGGGGGTAGGCTTGTCACCCACCTCCAGCAGGACGTGAGACACTGACCCTTGCAGAAGGGTCGTGGCGTTCAACGCTCTGGCCGCGGTCGAGGCGCACTTGTAGGCAGCCTTGTTGACTTTGGAGTCGTCCTTGTCCGTAGGCAAGGAGAAGTCCGGGTCCTTATGGAAGACATTGGGGTTAATACCCATGAGCCAGCCGGCGAAGGACTTGTCCATTGGAGGCATGGCCTCGAGGCCCGCCTCCCGTTGTCCTGCGCAGTCAAGCAGTTTCATGCCTCCGCTCAGGGAGGTGGAAGCTGCGTAGGGCTGACCCCAGGACACCATGAGGGATTTCAGGAACCTGTCATCGAGGGGGATCTCAGCCTTGGTCTGGGGCTTCGCTAGGTCGCCCTGAATCCTCCTGCGAAACTCGTCATACAGGGTGTCTTTAGCCACCGGAGGCTCAAGACTGGCCGGCCAGACCAGACTACAGCGAGCTGTAGCCTTCTTGAACAACTCGACGATGTCAGTGTTGTCATAGTGGAGCTGCGGTTCAGCTGGGGCCGCCGTTGCTGGAGCCGTCGGAGCTGCAGCGGGGGCGGCTGGGGCTGCGGCAGTAGCCGGCGCAACTTCCGCAGTAGCTGGTGGTGCCGGAGCGGCAACGGGGGCGGCGACGTCGGCCGCCTGAGCGGCCTCGGCGACTGGAGGCAGGGCTGCCTCTTCAGCGTCGCTCTTGCTGCTGCCGCGGCTCTCTCCATCATCCTCCTCCTCGTCAGAGGTGTAGGAGGATGCTGACTCCTGAGATGAGGACTCCCCGGAGCTCATCTCAGCGTCGTCCCCTCCAGGAGCCTGCTCCACGCTTGCGTCGTCGTCCGCAAGAACGACAACGTCAGGAGCGTCGGGGAGTGTAGCGTCCATGTCAGCGGACCACTGCTTGACTCCCCGCTTCACAGCGGCGTCGTAGGCCCTCTTTGCCGCTGCGACGGCGTGGGCCGCCTCCTCAGGAGAGGCTCCCTGCTTTCTCGCCGCATCGTAGGCGTCCTGTGCTGCAGCAGACGTGAGGGCCCGGGCTGCCTCTCCGGGGGTCGGGGCTCCAATGAAGAGGCTTGGAGAGTAGCGGTTAGGGTCAGCTGCCTCCCTGGAGGCTTTCTGACGCTGGGCTTCGTCCTCTCTCCCCCGTGCGTGGGCGACCCGCTGTGTCCGATATGCCCTGTGGGAGCGCTTTCGTCTGCTGCGCTTAAGGATGTCGGAGAAGGCAGAGCAATATGGGCATCGCTCTGGGTTCTCCACCGCCTCCACAGCATGGCCATAGCCCAGGCAGTAAAGACATTCGACATTCGTCGTCATGGGCGAGCATGCCCCTGCATGACTTGCATGCAGGGGCATGCAAGTCATGCCCCTGCATGCAAGTCATGCAGGGGCATGCAGTCATGCAGCAGTGGACTGGCTATCAGCGTCCACTAGGGCGCGACGGCGTCGACGACGGGCCTTGGTCGGGGACTCAGGCATCTTACAATGCTAAGATGCACGTGGAAGCTACAAACAAGGCAAATGGGGCCGAGTTAGTAGGCAGTCACGTTCAAAGTGGAAGCTAGAACAGAGCTATTGCTAGCTGCTGTGAAAGACCGTCACTTGATGTGGAAACTAAAACAGGGCTATCACTAGCCACTGTAAAAGACGTCACGTGCGTGTGGAAGCTAAAATAGGGCTATTGCTGGCCGCTATTAAAGACCGTCACAAACGTGGAAGCTAAACAGTATTATCACTAATTACTGCTCAGGCCACCACTCTGTCGAGGGCTTGGAAAAAACACAGGACGTGTGTGTGTTGGCTAGAGAGGGCTATTACTAGCACTGCTAAACGCCGCCACACGTGTGGAAGCTAACAACGGGTTGTAGCACCAGGCCAACGAAGGTTCGTGTGGAAGCAAAAACTGGCTGTTTCTAGCCGCGTTACAGACCGTCACACAGGTAATTTATAGTAGACGCGGCTACAAAGCTAGCTAGGGCCACGCCGGGCCGCTATGCAAAGCTAAATTACCCACCAAGTTAGTATTAACCCGGTAAAAGAAAGCGGACTTACCGTCTTTCTTCGTCTTGAAGCCTCGGGGAAAGGTAGTTTCCGCGGCACTGAGAAAACTTCTCGTCCTTATGGAAATATATCAGATACCAATCGGGAGACTTCGCTGCGTTGTGTTAACACATGAGAAGAACAAATAGAATGAAGCCACAGGGCGTTGACGCACTGTTATACCAGTGCACCGGCGGGTGGGATCAACGTCATTGCGTCTTAAAGTCCCAGCCATCTATTGTCTGTGAGCTTATAAATAAATGCTTCTGTGTTCACGCCAGGAGGCGCAAACTCCCATAACAATTTACAATTTACAATTTAGGCATTTAGCAGACGCTCTTAATCCAGAGCGACTTACATTAAGCAAGAACAAAAAGCATGGGAATACATCACATATGTAAAATGCATTTATCGCGAAACATGCGTACGCTAAGAACGTGACTAGAACATATCTATATAATGACACTATACATATAAACTATAACTAGAACATATCTATATAATGACACTATACATATAAACTATACATATATGCTATACTATGCTGTACATATATACTATGAAGTGCTATGACTACATACAATGCACTTATTGTGCTGTCTACATGACATGCTATAAGTCTGTTTCAAATGCTATATAAGTCTAAGAAGTGCTGTCTAAGGGGGGTAGGGTAAGTGCTATGGGCCATGATGGAGTCTGAAAAGGTGGGTTTTCAGACTACGGCGGAAGATCGGGAGTGATGCTGCAGTTCTGATTGCAACGGGAAGTGCATTCCACAGTTTTGGGGCCAGAAGGGAGAAGAGTTTGGGACGTGTGGAGCGTTGTCCCGGCGTTTTTAGTGAGGATACTTCCAGCTTCCCTGCGTTGGCTGATCTGAGTGCGCGGGAGGGTTTGTAGGGTTCAATCATGCTGGCAAGATATGGGGGAGCCATACCTTTGGTTGCTTTAAATGCCAACATCAGAGTTTTGTATTCTGTGCGGGCAGCGACCGGGAGCCAGTGCAGGGAGCGGAGCAGGGGGGAGACATGTGAGAATTTTGGCTGGTTGAAGACCAAGCGAGCTGCGGCATTTTGGATCAGTTGGAGAGGCTTCAGTGCACATGCCGGTAGGCCAGTAAGGAGAGAGTTACAATAGTCAAGTTTTGACAGGACTGTTGTCTGGATTAGGAGCTGGGATGATTCCTGGGTGAGGAACGGTCTAATTCGTCGTATGTTATAGAGTGTGAACCTACAGGATTGAGTGACAGCTGTGATGTGAGTTTTGAACGAGAGCTGACTGTCCAGGACAACACCAAGGTTCCTGGCTGTTGGGACAGACGTTACCGTAGACGTTGTCTACGGAAATAGTTAGCTCCCGCATCGGGCAGGACTTAGCTGGGAAGAAGAGAAGCTCAGTCTTGTCTGGGTTCAGCTTGAGGTGGTTGGAGGACATCCACTGTGAGATGTCAGCCAGGCAAGCAGTGATGCGCTCTTCCACCTGGGTGGCAGAGGGGGGGAAGGATAGAAACAGTTGTGTGTCATCGGCATAACAGTGATAGGATATATTGTGAGCAGAGATGATAGTGCCAAGGGATTTAGTGTACAGTGAGAAAAGGAGGGGACCAAGTACAGATCCCTGTGGGACCCCAGTTTGGAGGGTTCGGGGGGATGATAACAGACCTTTCCAGGAGACCTGGTAGGTCCGGTCAGACCTGGTAGGTCCATAAGTGAGCAGCCTTGCTAAGCTGATTATTAGAACTCCATTTGCATCATGGCTTTGGCTATCATTCAGAGATAGATAGTAGGCCTACTACAGGACATTATCATATCAGGCATAGTGGGGGGTTTTCATCATGGGTCTATTTCACACCTCTGTGCATGTCTTTGTTGCTGATCTTTGAGATCAAGTGTTTGCCACTGCTGGAACTATAGCGCCCCCAGGAGGACAAACATCAAGCATAAACACGAGTTTTCACAAAATATCATTGTTCATACACCTTTCTTTGAGATTCACATTAGACACAAGCCTATTTGGAACACACTATTTCTTATTGAAATAAAAAAAGAAAATCTCAGATTTATTTCTCCCGATCCCGATCAGTTGAAAATGACATGATCGGATCCGATTTCCGATCACCCGACCCGATCTGGGCATCCCTAAAGGATAAGTAAAGGATAAACTGCACTGGGTCAGGCTGGCCTAAAATGGTTCAAGTAATCATGAGATTTAATTGTATTGTGTGCCGAGATGTAGGACCACAAAAGGGTATAAAAACACACCCACACAATCCTATTCCATCAGTCCTGTCTGCAGATATGACTCTGTTGGAATCTTAACACCTCATACAAAATACAGACACATAGTTGCATACGATTGATCCTTCCTGTTTAGTCTTTTTTGCTCCCGTGCTTGCGGTTATGGTTAGGTTAGGGTTTGAGGTGGGTTGTCGTGTTTCGGACCAATGACTAGTCGGACCAAACACATGCACTCGGGGGTTGTTGGGTTAGTTATCTGGATGCTGGGGGCTGTTGGGTTAGCTCTCTGGATGCTGGGGGTTGTTGGGTTAGTTCTCTGGATGCTGGGGGCTGTTGGGTTAGCTCTCTGGATGCTGGGGGTTGTTGGGTTAGCTCCCTTATAGTTTTATTTTTAACGTACTGACTCCACGTGATGCCTTATGAGGAGTAGGGAACGACCCTGTGAATTCAAACACAGCCTATATTTTTTCCCCCAGTGTGGACACGCGTCTTCAGGTAACGTGACTGACTGAAACAATTATCACAATGTTCACACTGGAAAGGTTTTTTCCCCAGTGTGGACTAGGGCATTAAGCATCTAGTCGACTAGTTACTAGTCGACTAGTAAATCCACTAGTCGACCTTGTTGGTAGGCCTACTAGTTGACTAGTTGATAAGAAAGAAAAATGTTTTTTTTCCCTCGATTTTGTAGGCCTCAAGATCAGGTAGATTATAGTTATAGTCACTGTGAAGCCTGTACGTCTAGGCTTAACAGCAGGGCAACTGGGTTGAACTGTAGTTTGACGCGTGCAGTGATTGATTCAATATTCAGTCGTTGCATTTCTTTTAGATATGTCAATCCATTTATTGAGAAAATCCATATGCACAGCAGTAGTATTCAAACTTAAATAAACTGTGTAAACGTACAAACAAACAAACTGAACCATCGACCATGCACGGTCGAAAACTGTGTCGTCTTCCCTTGTCGCACCGGAGTGCCATCACAGTGACAGGTAATAAGGGTTTCCATGACAACCACCCATCATTCTGACTGACTGATTGCCATGACGTCATGATATAAGGAGGACACATCATACTCATCATTAATTTGTTCAAATAAATAAAACAAAATAAACAAAAAGCATTTTGGCTCCAACAGTCACCATGTACACAGTTTTTAAATGTACAAATATGTATTTAAAAACAAAAACAAAAAAAAACTAGGCAACTAGTCAACTAGTAAAAATGACTAGAAGTGAATGCCCTACAAGATTCTTCAGGTAACGTGACGCACTGAAACAATTATCACAATGTTCACACTGGAAAGGTTTTTCCCCAGTGTGAACACGCTGGTGATTCTTCAGGTAACAGTGTGGATACGCTGGTGTGTCTTCAGATTAGATGAATGTGTAAAATTATTGTCACAATGTTTACATTTGAAAGGTTTTTCCCCAGTGTGGACACGCTGGTGATTCTTCAGGTAACGTGACTGACTGAAACAATTATCACAATGTTTACACTGGAAAGGTTTTTCTCCAGAGTGAACATTAAGGTGCCTCTTCAGGTAACGTGACTGACTGAAACAATTATCACAATGTTCACACTGGAAAGGTTTTTCTCCAGAGTGAACATTCTGGTGTTTTTTCAGGCCAGATGACCTAGTGAAACTCATCTTACAATGTTTACACTGGAAAGGTTTTTCCCCAGTGTGGACATGCAGGTGTATCTTCAGGTTAGATGAATGTGTAAAACTATTGTCACAATGTTTACATTTGAAAGGTTTTTCCCCAGTGTGGACACGCAGGTGTATCTTCAGGTAACGTGACTGACTGAAACAATTATCACAATGTTCACACTGGAAAGGTTTTTCTCCAGTGTGAATACGCTGGTGTATTTTCAGAGAAGCTGACCTAGTGAAACTCTTCTTACAATGTTTACAGTGGAAAGGTTTCTCTCTAGTGTCGATACGCTGGCGTGTCCTCAGGGGACCTGACTCACTGAAACTCTTGTCACGTTCGTTGGTCATCACCGTCCTCACTGGTCTCCTCCCAATCATCACTGTCTTCAGTGACGTCAGTGTCAGATTCAAGTTCAACTTCAACTTCAGAGCAGTGGGAAGAGATGTCTTCTTCTTTATCAACATTTCCTTCGTCACCTTTCACTGCATGTAATGTCAACATTGACCCATCAGGCTGCTCTGGTCTTTGAAGTAGCTCCTCCTGTTCATTTTAAGCTCCTCCTGTTCCTCTTTAATGTGTGGAGTCTCTGGTTCCTCCTGGAGCAGACTGGGGCTCCTCTCCTGTTTAATATAATCCACCTCTTTACACACAACCATGTGCATGATGTCTAGGAGCAGAAACATTACATAATAGTTAATCTAGCTAGATTCCTAATGTAAACAAAACATCAACTTAATAAAAGAGCACATTTTTGGAAAAGTAACACTTGTGTCACACTATATACATTTTAAGCAATGCATCTGGTCCGTCCAATGTGATGTCTGTGTCAAATTAATAAACAGAACATAACAGTAATTCCCACACACTTCCAAGTGCTTACTATCTTTAAGATATTTGTGGGGCTTTTTCTTCCTTTATTGATAGATACAAAGTAAATTGACAGGAAACGGGGAGAGAGATGGTCAGCAAGACCCACAGCAAAGTTCGTAGGGATCGGGATCTTGGATTACCAGCCAAGGTGCCTGGACCGCTAAGCTAATATGTTGTTTCAATTGCAGCTCATTTAAGCCTTCTTTCCCTGTGAAAGAAAAAAAACCTTTTGTATTCACAGCTCCCTGCCTGCTCACTCACTCACTCATTATTTGCAAATTATTTACAGGTCTTTTTAATCAAATATAGAGGGTTTAAGTGAGACTGAATTTGCAGCTCAACAAAACTAATTCATCCTAGTGTACGATTTCACGAAACATTTAAATCTCTTCCACACAATTATTGTTTATCACGATAATAATGATTATCGTTCCCATCCCTAAAATAAGAGATTTGACGAGTCATAGGAAAGTGTTTGACTTCTAGTTGGTGGAATTTAAAATAAGGCCACAGTTGACCTGTAACATGCTGTTTTTTGGAATGTTGTCTATAAATAAGTCTGTGAATCTGTCTGTCTGTGTGTCCGGGGCTAACCTCACAATTTGCTGTACCGATCAGCACCATAATTCCTAGTGCACGCTGCCAGTAGGCCATGGAAGTATGTTTCATATCTGATAGAATGTGTAATTCCTAGTGCAAGCTGCCAGTAGGCCATGGAAGTATGTTTCATATCTGATAGTGTAATTCCTAGTGCACGCTGCCAGTAGGCCATTGAGGGGCGGCGGTGGCTCAGGGGTAGAGTGGCTGCATGGTAACCGCAAGGTTGCCAGCTCGAACCCGGGCTCCCCCAGAGTTAGTGTCGAAGTGTCAGTGAGCAAGACACTAAACCCCTAATTGCTCCTGATGTGTTGGTTGGTGCCCTGCATGGTTTCTGCCGCCATCGGTGTATGAATGTGTGTGAATGGGTGAATGTAATGCACAATCTATGTAAAGCACCTTGGATAAAGGCGCTATATAAATGCACCATTTACCATTTACCATTTATGGAAGTATGTTTCATATCTGATAGAATGTGTAATTCCTAGTGCACGTTGCCAGTAGGCCATGGAAGTATGTTTCATATCTGATAGAATGTGCAGTTTTTTCCCCCCGATTATCAAAGTGCAGACTGTATTCTGTCAAATGCTGTGTCATGCACTACAATCTAAATAAAGGTAGTGGGTCGCACACACCAAGACTACAGTTCAAATAGTTTATTTCATATTTGAACAAATACGGACAAACGTTTCGGCTATCCAGCCTTCATCAGTGGGTAGCGCACCTATAGTCAGAGCGTGGTGGTCATATGAAGATTGATGCACTACAATCTGAAATAGTTTGAGATATGATTGTTGGAATGTCTTAACCACTAAAACCTAAAACCAGTATAGTATACTAACCATCTATACTTGCTCTGTACTTAGTCCCCCCTTTTTCCCCTCTACGTCAAATATCTTTACCATAAATAGCTGATCTACTATATATATGCCTGTAATATATATATATCTCTTGTGATCATTAGAATGTCTTGTACATTTATTATTGTGAAAGATATCCCCCAAATGTAAATCATTAATTTATTATTATTATTTTAATAATTATTATAAATGTGCATACAATTTGCAACTTTCTTTTTTTAACATAATTTCCTCTGCAAAGTACTAGTAGTACAAAGTAGTAGTAAGGTTGAAATCTCTTTTTTGCAAGTACAAATATATCCAGGCCTTGAAGGGTTAGCTAAGTACAGTACGCTAACCATCTATACTTGCTCTGTACTTAGTCCGCTCCTTTTTTTCAAATCTAAGTCAAATCTCTTTACAAGCTAGAGATCTTGTAGATCAGTTAATTTCAACAAATGCTCCCCCCAGAATAAGGATGCTAGGGTTCATGTGGTTAAACCTCAAACCTGAAGGAAAAGTCCATAGAAGATCTGTGTTATTATTGTAACAGCTCCAACTGAACAGAGAATAACATGAAATAAAGTCCATAGAAGATCTGTGTTATTATTGTAACAGCTCTACAACTGAACAGAGAATATGAAATAAAGTCCATAGAAGATCTGTGTTATTATTGTAACAGCTACAACTGAACAGAGAATATGAAATAAAGTCCATAGAAGAGCTGTGTTATTATTGTAACAGCTACAACTGAACAGAGAATATGAAATAAAGTCCATAGAAGATCTGTGTTATTATTGTAACAGCTGTACAACTGAACAGAGAATAACAAAGAAAGGGAGAGCACATGAAACATACCGAGGTGTGGCTGGTCTTCAGGTTCCTGTTTAATAGAGACAGCCCTGGCTGAGTCTGGAGAGTTCATCTTCACCTGGGAGTGATGCATCATGGGTATTGTAGTTCTTATGAGTCTGGAGAGTTCATCTTCACCTGCAGTCTGGACTCCACACACTGCTCTGAAATGAAGGAATGGAATGAGGGCTTTAAGCCTGGCTAATATATGTCTTAGTGCAGGGGTGTCCAAACGTTTTCAAAGGGGGCCATATTAGAAAACATGAAAACATATATGGAGATCTAAGGGTGGCAGCAGGGGGCAGTGTGTTGAATGTACAGGGTTTGATGAGGGCCCAGGCCGGGCCGGGCCGGGCCTTCATTTTCAGGCCTGTTGAGAACTCTAGTTTTCGCCGGCTGCCAGGCGCGGCTGCACACATAACTTCGGGGCAGGCCTGTCTAGAGTTTGAATGGACAGGTATCAGTCAAAAGGGAGACATAGAAGAGGAAGGAGTGATGTCATAAGACCTGGGCACAATATATGGGGGCTTTCCCCATGTATGGGGATTTTGAGTGACAAATAACGCAAGATTTCATAGTTAACATATAGGCGTAATATCAGGTATCTCCATATATGGGCTTAATTGCAACAGAGGGTCACATTCACTATGATATGATCCCTGATTTACTATCATCCCTGATGATGTCATAGTGATGTCACGAGACCTGAGCACAATATATGGGGGCTTTCCCCATGTATGGGGATTTTACTATCATCCCTGATGATGTCATAGTGATGTCACGAGAGATTGTGAGTGACAGATTGTGAGTGACGTGTCAGGACAAAAAAACACGAGGTTTCATTAGTTAGGTCGCAATTACTGCTGCTGCTGATAGTAACTACTGGTTGTTTATGATCACATTTAGAACAAGCGGATATAAGAGAACCACGATTCATGTTCCATCTCAGCTCCGTTTGGAACCTCTATATCTACGCTGCTACGCTTTAGCTCCGAGATGAGGTTCCGAGGAAAGCTATCCCTGCACTGGTAGAAATGGAGTCTAGCTGGGTCGAGCCCGTCAACAAGTAGTGGATTAAACCCCTTTCACAGTATTTATTTCAAAAAGTAAAGGTATCAGAACCAAGAAACAGTTGATAAACTTAACATAACATTTTAACATAGGCATCAAACAACCGCTTAAAATCAGGCTTAAATGAAACAATTGTCCAGTCAACCCCATTTTGCATGCGCAGTACCGCTTCTGTAAGATTGCATCGGGAAAACCGTGGACGAAATCGTACTGGCTGACAAACAACCGCTTTGTAAGCCTTTGTGATGCCTATGTTAAAATGTTAGGTGCCTATGTTAACTTATCAACTGTATTTTGATTACGATACCTTTGCTTTTTGAAATAAATACTGTGAAAGGGGTTTAATCCACTACTTGTCGACGGTCTCGACCCAGCTAGACTCCATTTCTACCATCTCGGAGCTAAAGCGTAGCAGTAGATATTAGCTCTGCCTCTGGCCCATAGCTCTAATGCCTTCATTAGGCATTAGAGCTATGGACCAGAGCTACGTAGATATAGAGGTTCCAAACGGAGCTATAGTTCCATCTTAATGTGACCCCGCTAAATAAATTGATTGGACAGGATATGTTACAGGGTGCTCTAGCTAGGCTACGGCCCCACCCTGTGGTCCCCGGATGTTACTGCCTCTGTAGTGATATCCGGCTGAGTCACATTAAGCTGTTGTTGTTTGCAGCAATGCTGTTATGTCCACTACCGGCTATAAGAGAATAAAAGGCACTGAGCACAGCATATCTCTCCTGACTATCTGTCCTACACATACTTGCAACATGGTGACAGAAGTGGAAGTAGGACCCTGAGAAGTTTACGTCGCTCGGTCCGTCGCCAAAGCAGCGTGTGTTTGTTTGTTTTGGTGAGGATTAGCAGCTTCGGTTAGCCTGCTAGCATTTGCGTCGCGCTGAAACAATGGCATCCAGCATACCGCCTCCGGAGCCCGTGAAGATGGCGGGAGATGTTCACAGCAACTGGGTGAGCTTTCGAGCAGAGTTTGAGGACTACGTGCTTGCGACCGGCCTCAGTGAGAAGGACAAGCCGGTGCAGGCAGCAGCACTCAGGAGGCTGATGGGGAACGACTGCCGCCATGTCTACACGCACAACCTGGGACTCACGGCGGATCAGCAGAAAGATGTCGATGCTATACTGGACGCACTGGAGACATACTTCAAGCCCGCCAGCAACGTGATTTTCGAGAGGTATGTGTTTGGCCAACTTAAACAAGAGGATGGAGAGCTTTTCGACTCTTTTGTTACCAGGCTGAGAGAAAAGGCTGCCTCTTGTGAATATGGAGCTATTAGGGATGAACTCATAAGGGACAAACTTGTTCTCGGCATAGCTGACGAGGGTGCAAGACGTCGCTTACTGAGAGAGAAAGACCTTAAATTGGACGATACCATCAGGATCTGCCGTGCATCCGAGGTCATGGATAGCAAGCTAAAAGCCATGTCGCTGGGCAGCTCCGGGCTGGGGGACAGCATTAATGCCACGCAAGGACAGCGGTACGACCGGAGGACAGCCAGCAGGCCGTCTGAGCCCACCAACACATCTGCACAGCATCAGAGCATGAGAGGCGCAGGTGACTGCAAGTACTGTGGCACACGGCACAAACGGGGGCGAGACCAGTGCCCTGCATTTGGCAAATCATGCCGCTCATGTGGCACTGCCAACCATTTTGCGAAGGTATGCATGAAAAAGGGCCAGCAGGCACGCCAGTTGAACACTGTGGATGGCCCATGGCCTGAGGAACGGGACGGCAGCGACCAGGATGAGAGAGATGTGTACGCGGCGGAGAGCGTGGGCGCTGTAAACACTCAAGGGAAAAAGTGGTTTGTCAACCTGCCACTGCAAAGAGGGGCCCAGAGGTGCCAGCTCGACTCTGGAGCCACTTGCAATGTGATGAGCATCAAGGATAAGATGAGGCTGGCGCCTCGTACGCCTCTTCAGAAGAGTCTCACCCGATTGAAACTCTACAACAGTGAGTGGATGAGCTCGTTGGGTGTGTACAGCACGCAATGCGCTATTAGGGGCAAGACACACAGGCTGGACTTTGAGATTGTGCATACCGGCCAGAGGCCCTTACTTTCGGGAGAGACATGTGAGAGACTTGGTCTGATACGCTTCACCATTCCCGAGGAGTTGAACAAGGTGGAGCACTGCAGGAAGGTGGACCTGACCAAGGAGCGTCTTGTCAACACCTACCACGACGTGTTCAACAGCCCTGTTGAGTCTCTGCCCGGTGTCATTCACTTTGAGCTGGACAGCACTGTGGCGCCGGTGCAGTGTGCTCCTAGGAACGTTCCAGTGGCTCTCAAGGCGGCTGTTAAAGCACAGCTCGATCGTTATGAAGAGGATGGGCACTTAACGACAGTTACTCAACCCACAGACTGGATCAGCAACCTAGTCATAATAAAGAAGCCAGACAAATTGAGACTCTGCATCGACCCGAAGCCTCTCAACCGAGCTCTGAGACGGTCCCATTACATTATGCCCACCTTGGATGACGTGCTGTATAAGCTACCGAAGGCGCGTATATTCACCCTGGTGGACGCGCGTGATGCGTTTCTGCAGTGCCGCTTGGATGAGGAGAGCAGCCTGACATTCTGGACACCGTGGGGCAGAAAACGTTGGCTGAAACTCCCTTTCGGTGTGTCAGTTGCTCCGGAGCTGTACCAAAGGAAGCAACATGAACTGCTGGCTGGCCTGAAGGGTATTGAGCCCATCGCCGATGATATCCTCATAGTCGGCTGTGGGGACACAGACGATGAGGCCAATGATGACCATGACACAAACCTCATCGCTCTGATGGACCGATGCAGAGAAGTGAAGCTGAGGCTGGGCCTGAAAAAGCTGCAGTTTCGAGTGAAGGAGGTCCGCTTCCACGGCCACATACTGTCGGCTGAGGGCCTCAAGGCTGACCCTGACAAGGTCAGAGCAGTTCTGGACATGCCGAATCCCACAGATGCGAAAGGGGTCCAGCGGTGTGTCGGGTTTGTGAATTATCTGTCCAGATTCATGCCTCGCTTGTCGGAGGTATGTGAACCACTGAGGAGACTGCTGGACAAAGACGTGCCGTGGCACTGGCTGCCGAAGCATGACACCGCCATGAAGGAGATCAAGGCACTGGTCACGGCGGTACCAGTCCTCAGATACTATGATGTCAACAAGCCGGTCACTATTCAGAGTGACTCCAGTCAAGCAGGTTTGGGATGTTGCCTGTTTCAGGAGGGGCAGCCTGTCGCGTTCGCCTCCCGGGCGTTGACACAAACAGAGCAAAACTATGCGCAGATTGAAAAAGAATGCCTGAGCATCGTGTTCGCCTGCCAA
This sequence comes from Electrona antarctica, assembly GCF_951216825.1. Lineage (NCBI taxonomy): Eukaryota > Metazoa > Chordata > Actinopteri > Myctophiformes > Myctophidae > Electrona > Electrona antarctica. The sequence continues at coordinate 56,166,878 of NC_136790.1, forward strand.
CGCTTCCACTACTACCTGTATGGGAGGGGCGATGTGACTGCAGAGACCGACCACCGCCCGCTGGTCTCAATCTTCACTAAGCCTCTCCTCAGTGCGCCGAAGCGCCTTCAGAGCATGCTCCTCACGCTTCAGAACTACTGCCTTGTGGTGGTATACAAGCCGGGCCCTGAGATGTACATAAGTGACACGCTCAGCAGGGCCACCACCCCACCACGGAGAACTGACACGCTGTACCGACGCGAAATGGTCTGCAGCATGCAGCAGGAGCAGAGCGACACGGCGGCCATTCAGCAGGCGGACTATCTGAACGTCAGCAGCCAACGCCTGGCACAGATTCGAAAACACGCTGAGGAGGATGTGTGTCTCCAAACACTCAAGTCAGTCGTGCTGGAGGGATGGCCAGAACACAAGGAGGAGACCCCTGTGGCCGTCAGGGACTACTGGGGCATTAGGGATGAGATAAGTGCGCAAGATGGCGTGCTCTTCAGGAGCCAGCGCATCATCATCCCCAGGTCTATGCGTCCTGAAATGCTACGACGGATTCACTACAACCATGTCGGGGCCGAGGCATGCTACAGACAGGCCCGCGACACTCTGTACTGGCCAGGAATGCAAGCAGAGGTCAAAGACTTTGTGCAGCAGTGTTCTGTGTGCAATGAATATGCACACGAGCAGCAGAAAGAGACTATGATGTCACACCCGCTCCCCACACGTCCATGGCAGCTGGTGAGCATGGACCTGTATAGTTATGCAGCGCAGCACTTCCTGCTCATCGTCGACCACTATTCTGACTTTTGGGAGTTTGACCTGCTCCCTGACCTGTCTGCGGACACCACCATCCGCCGGTGCAAGGCGCAGTTTGCCCGCTACGGTGTCCCTGACAGGGCCATTTCTGATGGTGGCGGTCAGTTTGCCGGTGGAGAGTTCCGGGCGTTTTCGAGGGAGTGGGGTTTCGAGCATGTCATGTCCTCACCGAGACACCCGAAGGCCAATGGCAAGGCGGAGTCGGCTGTAAAGATTGTAAAGAGCCTCTGCAGAAGGGCAGACCGTGCCAAGGAGGACCCCTGGAAAGCCATTTTGCACTGGAGGAGCACGCCCACTGAGGGTATGAATAGCAGCCCAGCACAGCGGCTTATGTCGCGAAGACTGAGAACGTTTCTCCCTGTGGCCGACCAGCTACTGGCACCTCAGGTCGTCACAGGGATTACTGACAAGCTAAGAGTGAAACATCAAGCAGCAAAGCTGTCTTATGACAGATCCGCCAGGGACCTGCCGGAGCTGAACGTTGGCCAGCCTGTGCGGATGAAGCCGCTCCCGGGAGACAGGACGGGCAGATGGAGGAGAGGAGTGTGTCTGCAGCAGCTGGGGCTCCGATCCTATCTGGTCGACGTGGAGGGGACCACGTACCGGCGCAACAGGATCGATCTCCGACCAGCGGAGGGGGTCGCGCTCCAGCCGTCAGTTCGTCCGGAAGTGGCCCCGGAGCAGCCTGCGAGCGGGGGAAGCGCCGGAGAGATCGTCAGCAGCCCCGCGAAGTCTCCAAGGCCATCGGCCCCGAGGCCGTCGCCTTCTTCCCCGCAGACTGAGAACGCACCATGCGGTGAGTCACAGGGCCGGGCCTTCTCTCGGAGTGGGAGGCTGATTAGGCCTCCAGATAGACTTGACCTTTAGGTCACGAGGACTGGGACTCTCACACACACACGCACACACACACACGCACACACGCACGCACGCACGCACGAACACACACATATGTGCACGCACGCACAGTCAGTCAGTCACTCACACAGGGACTGTGTGCAAAGGGACAAAACAAGAACACTGTGAAAAAAAAAAAAAAAGAAAAAAAAAAAAAAGAAGAGAAAAAAGGAAGAGAAGGATTGTATGAGAAAAGTTATTATTTTGTTACTGTGCTGTTATTGTGTTATGTTTTACTGAGATGCATATATGCAAGATATTGTTACTTTACTAAAGGAAGGGGGATGTTACAGGGTGCTCTAGCTAGGCTACGGCCCCACCCTGTGGTCCCCGGATGTTACTGCCTCTGTAGTGATATCCGGCTGAGTCACATTAAGCTGTTGTTGTTTGCAGCAATGCTGTTATGTCCACTACCGGCTATAAGAGAATAAAAGGCACTGAGCACAGCATATCTCTCCTGACTATCTGTCCTACACATACTTGCAACAGGATACTGGAGTATGGTACAAGCATAACAATAGTTTTATTTATAACAAGGTACAAAAGACTTTAATTGTTTGTATATCAAAAATTGTAAGAAGCAGTGTTTGAGAGGGTAAAAATGGGGAGAAGTGGTTCACAAAAACATCAAAACTAAAATCAAGGGAAAAGGGACAACAGTCCTTTACAGGGCCGTTTGTTCAACTTGAACCTATGAAGGACAAACAGAGTCAGTGATGTGCACAGAGAATAATAGCCTACATCCATATGCAATGGCCAGTTGAAATATACAGATTAAAATAGCAATTAGGCAACATCTATATACCATGTAATGCCCAACAGTCACCATTTAATGTAGCATAATATATGAACACAATATAAAGCACAAACATCAGTAATATAATAATACTAGGCAAGCCAACACAAGTATCACCTTACCAGGTATAGCTCTTATGTCTAAACACCTGAACTGTCTCTCAATGGTGTCATACAAGCAAGCATCTCCACCTGTAGCTGTTACAATTACATAGTACATGCAGGTTAGAGACCATGTGACAGAACGTTGCATATGATTCCATCAACGTAAGAAACATCCAACATGCCATTTCATTGTTCCGCTCTGCATAATCGTATATATATGGTAGTACTCACATTCCTCCACGTTAATTGCCTACACAGTACTGGGGAAGCCACACCCCAAACATTGGAACATCCAAGGCTACACTACAGCGCACTGCAACAAGTGTGGTGTAGACCTGACATGAAAATACTCTCATTTTATATCATACCAAAAACCCCAAAATCAATAGTTACATATAAAACGAGCATATAGGCTTACCAAATGACAAGTCTGCAGCCGAGTATACCTCTCTCACAACGCATGAACGTTACGGCGTTTGTGAGGACCCACAACTGATGTCCTGTCAGCTGCCTGTTCAGAACACTCTTAAATATACGTCTCACTTAGGACTCTACTACCCTCTAGGGGTTACATTAAAGATGAGTCAATAAAGACAAAGGGATGAAACACAACGTGAATCAGTTCACCTTACCTGCTGTGTTTCAGTGGTTGAGCTGCTAACAAACGTCCTCCTGCTGCTTAACGACCACACTGTTTTGAAACCACGTGTTTTACTTTTCTTTGTTTGTTAAAGTCTCAACAGTCAGTCAACACACCGCCATGTTGTTTTCACAACTGCATTGTGGGTAACTGTGTTCGTCTCCTGACCAGTTTGTGTCTAGACGCCGCGTATTGCTTCCCCCTACTGCTGGTCTCGGGTACTGTCCATTGTTTCTATACAGTAAGAGTACTATGTGACCTTCCAGAGCTGTAGAGAAGAGAACATCCATCTAGGAGTGCAACGGTTAATCCAACTAATACATTTACATTATTATGGACAATAATATGATGATCATTAAAGTTGATAAATTAACCCATTATTGAATAAACCCCTATTTTGGAAGTCATTATAGGCTAAATCTTCCCAATTAATGAAAAATCCCCAAAATAGTAGCAGATCTACAAGCTTGAACGTGTCAGAGTGCTATGCGTTTTGAGCTTGTAGATCAGTTATTTTCACAAGTCTTTATACACAACACTGTTGTGCAACTTAGTATAACGGGCTGATCAATTTTAGAAATAAAAACTCATCTTTGATTAATCATAAAGTAATGTATAGGTGAAGGTCTTAGATGGATAGTTGCAGCTAAATCCATCACAGTAATCTATAGGTGAAGGCGCCCTCTGACAAAAATAGAGTTCCTGGGCATCAACCTAGACTCAGTCACCTTCCAAGCCTCACTACCCCAAGAGAAACTAGACCGCATCTCACTCCTCATCTCCAACTTCCTCGAAATTCCGTCATGCTCCAAACAACAACTGCTACAGCTCCTAGGTCACCTCAACTACGCCACCAGAATCATCCCCCAAGGCCGTTCCTTCATCTCCCACCTCCTCCACCTCGCCGCGTCTGTACCGTCACTCCACCACCACGTCAACCTAGACATAGCATGCCGCACAAAACTTCGGCTCTGGCACCTCCTGCTGTCAAATTGGAACGGCGTCTCTTTTTTTTTTACAATGATTTTCACTCCTCTCCCGAGGATCTAGACCTGTATACAGACGCGGCCCCCTCCGTCGGTTTCGGAGGGTACCACAGAGGGAGATGGTTCGCAGAGAGGTGGCCTGCTATTTCCCCCCCACTTTTCCTCCGCCCACTCTTCAACCCTCTTCGAACTGTACCCCGTTATAGTCGCGGCCTCTCTTTGGGGTCACAAATGGACCAGCCGCTCAGTCCTCATCCACTCAGACAACCAAGCCACTGTCCAAATAATCAATAAAGGTCGCTCTTCCTCACTACCCCTCATGGCTCTCCTCAGACGCCTCACATGGATTTCGGTCACCCATAACTTCATAATTCAAGCCGCTCACGTCCCCGGCCACCACAACGAAATAGCAGATTCACTCTCACGCTTTTCCTTCCAGAAATCCAAGCTATTGGCCCCATCCGCAGACCTCCACCCGACTCCAGCTCCTCCGTTTTCACAGATGACCTTCCCCTAGCCCATCCACTCCACGACCTCCTGACCATCTCCAGAAACCTCATCCTCCAAGGTATTTCTCCATCCACACTCTCCTCCTACATTCCACTCCACCTTCGGCCTACCATTCCCGTCCCTGGACCTCATCACACTCACCTCCTACATCAGCCACTGCCATTCATCACGGGCCATGCTTCCATCCACCATCCGAGTCTACATAGCAGGTATCAATTTCATTTCTAAGCTCATAACAGGAGCCCCTCACCTTTTCGCCCTACACGCACACGTTACCCTGCTCCTTAAGAGCCTGAAAAGAAAGGAGCCTCATATTCCTCCTCTCCGCCAACCAATCACCTCCGACATCCTCTCAGGATGTATCAATACACTCCGCTCCGGCTATTCGAGCCCATCCACAGATTCCACCCTGGAAGCCATGTTCCTCCTGGCATTTTTTGGTTTCCTCCGATGCTCTGAATTCACCACACCTAACTCCACATTCATCCACAACAAACACCCCTGCCTATCCGATCTGAGCATCCTAGATTCCACCACAATCATTTTCACCCTAAAATATAGCAAAACTGACCAATACGGCAAAACGACACCCATCTACCTGTTCAAACTCAACTCCTACCTCAGCCCCTACGAACCCCTAACCCGTCACCTCCACGCCAGGCTCTCTTCCCGTGCCCCTCCTCTCGATCCTCTGTTTACTACAGATACCGGCACCACAGCCACCAGACACTGGTTCCTCTACCATCTCCGCCAGATCCTGACCAAGGCCGGATACTCAGCATCCGACTTCTCCGGCCACTCATTCCGGATCGGCGCCGCCTCCACGGCCTCCAGACAAGGTATCACCGACCACACTGTCCAACTCCTAGGGCGCTGGTCATCTCAAGCGTACCACGCTTACATCCGAACGAGCGTTCAGGACCTCAGAGCCGCTCACGGATCTCTGGTCCAGTAAATGCTCCACGATCGATTCTCGATCATTATCTAACTTTTGGGGTCTCGGATTGGGGGCGTGTCCTCGTACGATCAGGACGCCCGCTACTCAGACCCCAGGCCAAACACTCAGGGTATCCTACCCCCCCGGAACACGGCCTTCGTCCAACCCCTCCCCCATACAGGGCTTGCCCTCATCCTCCACCTCCCCCCAGGGGCCTAGTCTTCACCATCATCCTCTCCCCCCTCACCCCCTCCCCCCTCCCGTAACGCCAACTCATCCATGTATATCATGGATATCATTCCTATGCATCTCATTTCTACCATTCCTTTTCATGTTCCACTTCTCTTCTAAATAAACGCTAAACAATGTTAAACGATGTTCGATTGAATGTGTGGTCTGTACTAGTGAAATGGATCGTTGCAGCTACATCCAGCTTTATTTTTTGCATCTGCTCGTGTGGGCAGCTTAACATTGTGGCAGAGTAGAAGCGTCCGTATCCCGGGAGTAAAAACGAGGGCATCCGACTATTCCACGGACATTATACTATTCCGCGGATGGTCGAGAATTCTACGGACGACTTTGAAATCAGCGGTAAATTCCGCGATTGCGGAATCGCGGATTCCTGTGGGGACTATCTAGTAATAAAACATTGTGTGTGTGCGTGCGTGCGTCATAGGGCTTTGCACAGGCTTTAATTTTCTACCACATCACACTCTAATAATGTAATATGACTTCATAGTAATCCTAGCCATTCCATTAGTTACGGGTAATTAGTCATAAATCATTAAAAATACATGCATTTCAACCCCTCAGTTACCCAAAGCATAATAAAAATAGTTGAAATGTTTTATTGATTGAATACTTTATTAACAGTGTGTAATAAAGTACAGTAAGTTCAGTTATGCAATAATGAATAGTTTATTAACAGTTTGAAATAAAGTACAGTAAGTACAGTTCTATAATAATGCTAAAAGGATAACACAAAAAGCCCTGGAGGCTTGTTTCTATTGTGGTCCTATGGTGACCCATTGGGTGTGTAATGGAACATAGTAAGAGTGAATTAAATCATAACATTAAAACTAAAATCAAAAGTTCTATCATAATAAATGTATTATATGGTCATTTATAGTATACGTGAATAAAACCAAAAAACAGAAAAAAAAATTTTTTGAAACATACACACACAAAAAACAAAAGCATTATATATATATATATATTAGGCATGTCCCGATACCGATACTTGTATCGGAATGCCCTCCGATATGCCCTTATTTGGTCATATCGGAATCGGCAAGTACGCCCCGCACCAATCCGATACCACATTTTCAACTGTTGTCTTTTTCTTTAATCACGTGATGCGCGCAGCACGGTGAGACGGGGCCGCCGGTATTAAAAACGTGCAGGGAGGGACTATAGGAAGAGCAGCAAGCGTTCACGTCACGGTGCAGCCTGTATAGTGATTGTTTAATTTGTTTGTTGCAATTTGAAAGTTGCAACATGTCGGTCCTTTGGCAACATTTTATATTGGAAAGTCCTACGAGCACAACAGCTACGTGCACGGTGTGCAAGAAGAATGTTCGCAGGGGAGGCACAAAGATAGCAACATTTAACACCAGCAACCTCATCAAACATTTGAGGAAGCATCCGGTAAATCACGCCGTGTACCTCAAATCAAGTAAGAAAAACAACAATGACCCAGGAGTACAACAGAGTTTGTTATTGTCATTTCAACGACGGGAGAAGCTGCCCATAGACAGCCCAAAAACAACACAAATAACGGATAAACTTGTGGAATTCATTGTTCTAGATGACCAGCCCCTTTAAGTCGTTGAAAACATTGGCTTTCGCCGTTTAATCGAACATTTGGAGCCACGGTACAGTTTGCCAAGTCGACATTATATAACAGAAAAAGCCCTCCCTAGGCTGCATGATACCGTGATGAAGTGTGTTAAAGAGAAGATAAACAACGCACAGTTCTTAAGCTTCACAACTGACATTTGGAGCTCGGGTGTGAGCCCACTGTCTATGATAAGTTTACCAGCACACTGGGTGGACAGCTCGACATTTGAGCTTAAAAGTGTTGTACTACACGCTAGTGAATTCGGTGGGTCACATACTGGCGAAACTATTGCCCAAAAAATGGAAGAGATGCTTGCAAAGTGGAACATCACCAGGGCTAAGCTTCACGTCATTCTACGCGATAACGCAACCAACATGAAGAAAGCAATGGAGCAGGAGATGAAGGTGGCGAGTTTGGGATGTTTTGCACACTCGTTGCAACTCGTGGTGAACGAGGCAGTGCTATCACAGAAAAGTGTTAAACGATGCGCTATCTAATGCAAGAAAAATAATTGGGCATTTCAAACACTCTCCACTGGCGACATCACGCTTGGAAGCGGTCCAGTCAGACCTCGGAATGACCACAAAACGCCTGCAACAAGACGTGAGAACGAGGTGGAACAGTACGTTCTATATGGTCGAGAGTATGTTGGAGCAGAAGAGATCCATTTCTTCATATGGAGCTGACCACGATCTGCCAGTGAACCTTACAGTCAGCCAATGGGCTTTGCTGGAGAAAATCGTGGTCGCTTTGCAACCATTTGAAGAACTGACCAAACAGATTAGCTTCTCCACCTCATCTGCAGCTGAAGTTATCCCCTCCGTCACCGTGCTAAAACGGCTGCTTGCCATTGCCAAGGAGAACAAAGAGGACACGGGTATAAAAACGATGAAGACCATCCTCCTAGAGGCTGTCAACAAGAGATTTGGACACGTCGAAAAGGAGCCCTTGTATGCAGTTGCCACACTATTGGATGCACGTTTCAAAGACAGGTATGTCCATTGTCCAACAATCATGTAATAGTCCAAATCTGTATGTAAACTATATTATTTATTTAACACATTGTAATGGCATTTTAATCTTAATTGCACACATAATATAATATAATTTCAAACTTTTCATTTAATGAATAAGTAACCAAATAATCAAATATGTATTTGGCTGTTGAAAATAAGTTTGCCAGCAACCCCCATTATGTTTTTTTCCCCAAAGGTAATCTGTTGAAAATAGTGCTCTTTGTGAGCTTGTAGATCAGCTATTTTCAAAAGAAAATGAAGAGTGCCCCCTCCTGGACAGAATAAAATAAAGAGGTTGTTTGTTTTGGAGTGGACACTTATTTTCTCTCATTGTAATTTCAGATACTTCACAACTGCAGACAGCGTCAAGCATGCAAAGGATGCTCTGACCAAAGAGATGGAGAAGATGGAGCAGTCTTTGAGGCGCACAACTGAGGCAGCAGAGTCGCCAGCAAAGAAGGCCCCACGTGTGGAAGCACAGGCTAATGCAAGCAGCAGTGGCAGGCAGAGCATTTTGAAGGGGGTATTTGAGGAAATCCTCCAGGAGCAGGGGGATGGGGAGGCAGGTGGGGCAAGTAGCACAAGCTCCCAGGTTCAAATGCACACATATTTGTCACAGAAAACCATCCCACGAGAAGAAAGCCCATTCCAGTATTGGAGCGACAACAAATCACAGTTTCCCACCCTGGCTGCCACTGCTGCAAAATTCCTCTGTGCTCCATCTACCAGTGTAGATAGTGAGAGACTGTTCAGTGTAGCCTCCAACATTATTGATGCGAAGAGAAACAGGCTAGATGGAGAGAGAGCAGAAATGCTCATCTTTTTGAAGAAGAACTTGCCATTGCTCTTGGATGTGTAAGCCTACTTGAAGTAGGCCTACTGCTTTAGTTCATACTTTATACATTGTCTTAAAAAAAATAACTCAACTTCTCACTGTGTGTGTGTGTGTGTGTGTGTGTGTGTGTGTGTGTGTGTGTGTGTGTGTGTGTGTGTGTGTGTGTGTGTGTGTGTGTGTGTACTTACAGTGCTTTTATTAATTTGACTTGTGTTTGCAGTGTTGTACATTTATTTTTACTTGCTGTTTGCAGTGTTTTTTTGTACTATGTGTTTGCAGTGTTAGTGTGTTACTGTACTTTTTCTTTACTTGGGGTGTGTGTGTGTGTGTGTGTGTGTGTGTGTGTGTGTGTGTGTGTGTGTGTGTGTGTGTGTGTGTGTGTGTGTGTGTGCGTGTGTGTGCGTGTGTGTGTGTGTGTGTGTGTGTGTGTGTGTGTGTGTGAGAAAGTGAGAGAGTTAAAGTGCCAGTTTTGCACAGCATGATGGTAGCATAATTGTACTGAACTGAACTGAACTAAATTCTGATCTCACACTTGTAAGTCTCTTTGGATACAATATTGTGTCTGCTATACTGTCAAACGTCTACATATAATGTTTGCTATATTTTAATTGAAATCCTTATCGGAATCCTGAAAAATAACCTTTTTATTTAATTTCAAATGAATTTAGTTATAGTTATGTTAACTTTATGAACTAAATCCAAACACAAATATAGCTGCAAGCAGCGATAAGACGGGACCAAGAAAGAAGACAATACGCAATAAGAACAATATGCACAAATAAGAATCACAGGCTGAGTTGTCGCTACCTGGATTTGAACCAGTGACCCTGTGGTCCAAAGGTGAGAGCTCTACCGACTGAGATATGCAGACACAGTCAGTTGACTCATTCTAAACAGTAACATCATCCAGTATTTTTGGTAACAACTCTCCTGGTCTTTATCCATTACTACAGTGTGTTTTCACGTACAAACTAATCTTTGTACGCTTTCAGTGCTATTTGTCATGACCCTCTAACATACTGTACAGTTGCAAAAGCATATGACGCTGCATGTATGTATTAGGGACAAAAGATTAATTTTCACAAACCAGAAATTTTCATTGGCTCATAAAAACTTCATTTTTTGACTTAAAAGAAATGTACTACAAATTATTTGTCCGTATAGGTCCAAAGTTCACGTGTAGACGTTTTTGTGCATTTTTATCAAAGATCCTGGGAGGATTAACTGTTTTTCATATAATTCAAAATGGCGGGTGATCTAAAGGTCAGAGGTCAAAAGTCAGAACACGAAAGTTGTTCGGCATGAGGAGACACATATGTGTATCAAAGTGTCATTGCTAACGGTCAAACGGTTCATGAGATATTCACGTTCAAAGTTTGCATTTTCAATTGAGTGCTATAGTGCCACCATTTGGCCAATCGTCATTGGCTTCGCATAGTCACCGTTTGGCATGGTCCTCTACCAGATTACCAGAAAACCAACTGCACCGTTCAGTCAGAACAGCAATTTTTGGCGGAAGAAGAAGGAGAAGAAAAATAAACACAAAAACAATAAGTGACCAAAGTCACTACGTGACTTCTTGGTCCCTTAAAAATATATCAGTAGCCTATTCTGATATTAACCTGAGGGCATGTGAAGGCATGTGGCCCCCGGTCCGCCAGTTGCCCATGTATGAATTAACCCATTATTGAATCAATCCGTATTTTGGAAAAGTCAGTATAGGCTAAATCTTCCTAAATAATGAAAAATCCCCAAAATATTGAAAATAGCAGATCTTGCTTGAACGTGTCAGAGTGCGATGCATTTTGAGCTTGTAGATCAGCTATTTTCTTACAAAACACTGTTGTTGTGCAACTTAGTATAACTGGGCTGATCAATTTTTATAGAAATACTAAAATAGAAATTTTAGAAATGAAAACTCCTCAAATATCTGATTAATCATAAAGTAGCCTAATCTATAGGTGAAGGTCTTAGATGGATAGTTGCAGCTACATCCATCACAGTAATCTATAGGTGAAGGTCTTAGATAGATAGTTGCAATATACATCCATCACAGTAATCTATAGGTGAAGGTCTTAGATGGATAGTTGCAGCTACATCCATCACAGTAATCTATAGGTGAAGGTCTTAGATGGATAGTTGCAGCTACATCCATCACAGTAATCTATAGGTGAAGGTCTTAGATGGATAGTTGCAGCTACATCCATCACAGTAATCTATAGGTGAAGGTCTTAGATGGATAGTTGCAGCTACATCCATCACAGTAATCTATAGGTGAAGGTTTTAGATGGATAGTTGCAGCTACATCCATCACAGTAATCTATAGGTGAAGGTCTTAGATGGATAGTTGCAGCTACATCCATCACAGTAATCTATAGGTGAAGATCTTAGATGGATAGTTGCAGCTACATCCATCACAGTAATCTATAGGTGAAGGTTTTAGATGGATAGTTGCAGCTACATCCATCACAGTAATCTATAGGTGAAGGTTTTAGATGCATAGTTGCAGCTACATCCATCACAGCTTCCATCGGGGCACATTGATGCTGCACATGTCTGATCACGTCTCATAGAAATACAGGATACAACATACAGTAGAGCAACATATATCATTTTACAGGATGCAACATATACTGTAAAATGTAGTAGCCTAATAGAGGCAGCAAGCTTGTCTATGTTTAGGGGGTGTATGATGCATATGCCCACCACAGGGCTCTGGTCAGGGAGCTTGGACTCAAGGATGACTCTTGATGGTGTTTATGAATTGTATATGTTGTTGATAGTAGTACAGACATACAGGGTTGCTCATAAGTGAATGGTATTTCTTCAAGAACACATTATGTTGCTTCTGTTTGTCTGTATGCATGCAAGATGCACAGTACACACAACTTGGGGTCCTGAACAACTGGGGGTGCCCAAACAGGAGCCTGAACTAAAATATAAGCTAGGTCCTGTAGAATTACTAAAGGGGCCTGAAAAACCTGCACACAGAAGGCAAAAAATAAAGGTAACTAGAAAAAGTGCCCTTCTGGGCACAGGTCTCCACCAGGAGGATAGGTGTGTGTGTGTGATGTTTGGCAAAATGTTTAGGAGCAATATAAACGTGTGTGTGTGTGACGCGGCTTGGCCTGTTGTAGCGCCACCATTAGGCTGATTTGAAAACTGTCAAGTGGCATTTCTTCCAAAGCCTAGTGGGAATATGCATGCACAGTTTCACCACAACCAGACGCTGCGTTGAGTAGTTGTGGCGATTTGTACAAAACGGGTACAAAGCGGGCTACTCCTGAAAAGTTTAGAAGCCAATCGTAGCCAATGAGGGTGGATTATGAGAAATCAAACAAACCCGTCTTGATCACATGACTATGGAGAGCATGTGTACCGATTTGCGTGAAATTTGGATACAATCTGAATGAGTAATATTAGAAAATGTGTTTTACAAATGTCGGCCTCCTGGTGGCGCTATAAAGAGCAGATGTGAAAAATTCCAGGCAAAGGTTTTTCCTTGGCCTCTAGGGAGTTGGCATACAAAGTTATCCACAGATCCGTGCAGTTAGAGGTAAAAACACTTTTCGGCCAGTTATAGCGCCACCATTCAAGATTCAAGATTCAAGATTGCTTTATTTGTCATTCTTTCCAACTGCAGCAGCAGAAAAAAACGAAATTACATTTCTCCTAGTTAGGAGACAGCACAGGCTCATACAATAATAAAATATCAAGTGCAAAGACAACACTCTGAATATAAATAAGTCCTAAAAAACTACAGAAGTCCATAAAAAAGATAAATAGAATAAGAAAAATATTTAAAGACGGAACATAGAGTTCATGTCATCAGTTCATGGCCTATCTGCCAGGGATACTGGAGTTCAAGAGTCTGATTGCCTGTGGAAAGAAGCTGCTCCGCATCCTTTCCGTCCTGGCACTGATGCTCCTGTACCGTTTCCCAGATGGCATAAGGGAGATCAGGCTGTGAGAGGGGTGACCATGAGGCTGAGTTGAAAATGTTCATGTGGCCTTTCTTCCTCTGCCTAGTGGGAATGTGCGTGCACAATTTCCCGGAAATCACACAATGTGTTCATGATTTGCAGCATTTTGTTTGAAACTGAGCACTCCTGCGAACTTTGGAAGCCAATCTTAGCCAATCAGGATGGCGTCTGAGAAATCTGAAAGACCCGTTTCGTTGAATGGCTCTAGAGAGCCGGTCTACCAATTTGCGTGATGTTTGTACAAAATCTGTAGGTGTACTGTCCAAAAACTTGTTTTGCACAAAGCGGCCTCCTGGTGGCGCTATAACAGGCCGTTCTGGAAATTTTGGGGCAGAGGTTCATCGTTGGCATCCAGGGAGTGTGTGTGCAAAATTTGGCATCGACCGGGTTAACGGTGCCAGAGATTAGCTGTTCACAGACGGAAGGACACACGGACACACACACGGACACACGGACACACGGACGGACGGACGGAGTGCAAAACATACTCTCTCCCCATGCCTTCGGCCTGGTAGAGCCAACTATAGGGAATTTTGTACAGCCGCCCCCAGATTAGTAGGGCTAATATGTAAACAAACAAAAATTCCCTAGTCCTTTAGCTGTCCTTGTCCTCTTCTGGAATAGCCGGCAGCGTTATGAGGCGAGACACCGGGCGCCAGTTCTTCACCTTCACTTCTGCTGACCTGATGCACCCGTCCGGGCTAGGAATCAATTTCTCCACTCGTCCGACAGGCCAGTGCGCACGTGGTAGTTGCGGGTCGACGATCATCACCACTGCACCCTGGGTAAGATCCTCAGTAGGCCGTTGCCACTTCTGACGGGCTTGTAGCTTAGGAAGTTAGAAAGTGTGACCAGAACTGATCTGCCATAGTCTGGCTGTGGCGCCAACGCCGTTTCGAAAGTGGGTCTGGAGCATAGACGGCCTGAGGCAAGGAAGCATCTCGCCGCCCCATGAGCAGCATATTGGGTGTCACAGGGTCTGGGTCGGCGACATCTGATGAGACGTACCCCAAGGGCTTTGAATTCATAATGCCTTCGACTTCCACTAAGACAGTGTGCAGCACATCCTCGGAAACAGACTGTCCTCCAACTGCAACTTGCAAGGCCGCCTTGACCGACCGTATCTCACGCTCCCAGACACCTCCAAAGTGGGGAGCGTTAGGAGGGTTGAACTTGAACTTGATCTGATGACCGGCCAACCTTTCTTGCAATTCAGGTCCCAAGGCGGCAAAGGCTTCCTTTAGTTCCCTTTCCGCACCACGGAAGTTGGTTCCTTGGTCGCATAGAATTTCCGATGGGGTACCTCTGCAGGCAGTGAACCGTCGCAAGGAGAGGAGGAACGCATCAGCATCTAGACTGTTGAGCAGGTCTAAGTGTATGCAACGGGTGGTGAGACACTTGAATATTACTCCCCACCGTTTCTCAGTGCGTCGGCCAAGCTTGACCAGGAAAGGGCCGAAGCAGTCTACGCCGGTGGAGAAGAATGGGGGCTGGTATAACCGCAGGCGGGCTGGAGGTAGGTCTGCCATGATTGGCATGGTGGGTTGTGCCCTCCATTTCTGACAGTCCATGCAGGTCCTCTGATGTTTCTTTATGGCTTGTCTCCCGCGCAGTACCCAGTACTGACGACGGAGCTCAGCAAAGACACGGTCTGGTCCTGGGTGGAGGAGGCGTTCGTCAATGTCCCTGATTAAGAGCTTGGTGACCATATGGTGAGGGTCTAGGACTACAGGATGGATGTCAGACAAGCTTGGGCCCTACATCTGGCGGAACCGACCTCCTACACGGATGAGGCCTGTAGTCTGATCGAGCTCGGGTGCAAGGGTGGTGAGACGGCTGCTGGGTCGCACTTGCCTTCCGTCTGTGAGGGCTCTGATCTCCTCTGGGAAGCAGTCTCTTTGGCAGCTCTTCAGGATGACTGCCTCCGCTTCCCTGTAATCTGGTTCATGCAGTTTCCCATCTGAAGCCGCTGCCCCGTGAAGGGACTGGTATGTCACTTCTACCAATGCCTTCCACGAGGTGAACTGGTTTACGTCAGGCAAGGGGGGATCTGGAGAGACTGTACTTAAACCACAGAATGTCGATTTCCTTATCTCGGCAGGGTCATGGCCTTCCTTTAGTGCAGGGGTACCTGGTCACTGATCCTGTGGGAGTTGGAGGAATGGTGGATCTTGGCTCCAACGGCTGTATGTGGATAGCTCGGCTAAGGTTTTCCCTCTGGTGAGGTCATCGGCTGGGTTATTCGGACTGTCTACGTACCTCCAAGCTTGGCGATTTGTCAGCTCCTGGATCTCTGCAATCGTAGTTCCGACAAACACCTTGTACCTGCAAGACTCTGATTGCAGCCATGTCAGGACGGTAGTCGAGTCGGTCCATAGGGTAGTTTGGTTTATGGTCTAGTAGTTAGCTGTGCCCCTGTTAGAGCTGCACAGAGTTCCAGGCGTGGCATGGACAACTGGCGCTTTGGTGCCACCCTGGACCTGGTCATGACAAAGGATGAGTGAACCGATCCGTTGCTTATGGTAGTGAGGTAAGCCACTGAGCCATATGCCTCTGATCCACCAGAATCTTGGCAGACTGTGCAGTTGGTAGGCTATGTAGTTGTCTACGTAGAAGCTCCTTTCAAGTGCCTGTAGCGCTTCTTCGTTGCCTTGTTGGTGGTCACGCACATGCTTCTGTAAGGCGAAGGTGGCACAACATGGGCTACATGTGGTGCCGAATGGTAGAACCTGCCATTCGTAGATCTCTGGTTGGTCGTCCCTCCTCATGTCTCTCCAGATGAACCTCAGTAAGGGCCGGTCCTCCGGCAGCAATCGAACCTGGTGGAACATAGCACGGATGTCCCCGCTGATGGCTACTGCATGCTGGCGGAACCGAAGCAGGACCCCCACCAACGTAGAACCAAGGGTAGGACCCGGGAGGAGTTGGTCATTCAGAGAGAGGCCTTGGTATGAAAATGAACAGTTGAAGACCAAGCGGGCTATACCGTTGTGCTGCACAAGGTGGTGTGGGATGAACCACGACTCATCCGATTGCTCTGCAACATCTTCGGAGATCTTGGTGACACATCCTGCACTGACAAGCTTTTGAATCTCTGCATTGTACACATTGGCTTGATCAGGACTCTTGGCTAGTCGTCTTTCGGTACTCCTGAGGTACTGCTGAGGGCAAAACTCTGGAAGGCCTTTGAGTCGCCAGCTTTAATGTCGGGCAGGTTTAGGATGGCGGCTATTTCACTCTGGGCCAGTTGATGTGGTTGCCCATATTGACACTGCAAGGCTTTCATGGCTTCAGTGTATGGCTGGGAATGGTGGCGGCAGGCCTGCGCTATCAGTCGGGCTTCGTCCAGTAGCAAGTGTTCCAACAGGACTTGGTACTTGTAGTGTTCTGATAACTCAGTGCGATGATTCAGGAGGTGATCTAATGCCATCTTGAGGTCAGCGAACTCTCTTTCGCTGTCAGTTGACAGGTTTGGAAGTGATGGGATAGGAACTGGCTGGACTGGGGGTAGACCACCTGGCTGGTACGCCTGGATGAAGTGTGGAAGAGGCTGACTGAACATTGCATCAGGAGGTTGGTATTGTGAAGGGGGTGCCATAGGCCACAGTGGCTGGGGGACTTGCAGTGTTGAGGCTGTCGTTGGGTGCAGCTGGTGTGTTGGAGGCGCTGCGGACGTCCGCTGGTGATACTGGAAGGTTGGTTGTGCAGAGGACATCGGCTGGTGTTGCTGGTAGCCCGGTTGTGCGGTGCTTTGCAGCTGGTAGGCCGGCTGTGCGGCGCCTTGAGGCTGGTAGGTCGGCTGTGAGGTGCTTGGCGGCTGGTGGTACAGGTAGGCCGGCTGTGCGGCACTGTGAGGCTGGTAGGCCGGCTGTGAGGTGCTTGGCGGCTGGTGGGGCAGGTAGGCCGGCTGTGCGGCGCTTTGAGGCTTGTAGGCCGGCTGTGCGGCGCCTTGAGGCTGGTAGGCCGGCTGTGCGGTGCCTTGAGGCTGGTAGGCCGGCTGGTAGGCCGGCTGTGCGGCGCTTTGAGGCTGGTAGGCCGGCTGGTAGGCCGGCTGTGCGGCGCTTTGAGGCTGGTAGGCCGGCTGGTAGGCCGGCTGTGCGGTGCTTTGAGGCTGGTAGGCCGGCTGTGCGGCGCCTTGAGGCTGGTAGGCCGGCTGTGCGGCGCCTTGAGGCTGGTAGGCCGGCTGGTAGGCCGGCTGGTATGCCGGCTGTGCGGCGCTTTGAGGCTGGTAGACCGGCTGTGCGGCGCCTTGAGGCTGGTAGGCCGGCTGGTAGGCCGGCTGGTATGCCGGCTGTGCGGCGCTTTGAGGCTGGTAGACCGGCTGGTAGGCCGGCTGGTAGGCCGGCTGGTAGGCCGGCTGTGCGGCGCCTTGAGGCTGGTAGGCCGGCTGGTAGGCCGGCTGGTATGCCGGCTGTGCGGCGCTTTGAGGCTGGTAGACCGGCTGTGCGGCGCCTTGAGGCTGGTAGGCCGGCTGGTAGGCCGGCTGGTATGCCGGCTGTGCGGCGCTTTGAGGCTGGTAGGCCGGCTGGTAGGCCGGCTGGTAGGCCGGCTGGTAGGCCGGCTGGTAGGCCGGCTGGTAGGCCGGCTGGTAGGCCGGCTGTGCAGCGCCTTGAGGCTGGTAGGCCGGCTGGTAGGCCGGCTGGTATGCCGGCTGTGCGGCGCTTTGAGGCTGGTAGGCCGGCTGGTAGGCCGGCTGGTATGCCGGCTGTGCGGCGCTTTGAGGCTGGTAGGCCGGCTGGTAGGCCGGCTGGTAGGCCGGCTGTGCGGTGCTTTGAGGCTGGTAGACCGGCTGTGAGGTGCTTGGCAGCTGGTAGGTCGGCTGTGAGGTGCTTGGCAGCTGGTGGTGCTGGTAGGCTGGCTGTGCGGCGCTTGGTAGCTGGTGGTGCTGGTAGGCCATTTGTGCAGTGCTTGGCAGCTGGTAAACCGGCTGTGAGGTGCTTGGCAGCTGGTGGTGCTGGTAGGCCGGCTGTGCGGCGCTTGGTAGCTGGTGGTGCTGGTAGGCCAGCTGTGCAGTGCTTGGCAGCTGGTAGGCCGGCTGTGAGGAGCTTGGTGGCTGGTAGGCCGGCTGTGTGGTGCTTGGCGGCTGGTAGGCCGGCTGTGAGGAGCTTGGTGGCTGGTAGGCCGGCTGTGAAGTGATTGGCGGCTGGTGGTGCTGGTAGGCCGGCTGTGAGGTGCTTGGTGGCTGGTGATGCTGGTAGGCCGGCTGTGAGGAGCTTGGTGGCTGGTAGGCCGGCTGTGAAGTGCTTGGCGGCTGGTGGTGCTGGTAGGCCGGCTGTAAGGTGCTTGGCGGCTGGTGGTGCTGGTAGGCCGGCTGAGAGGTGCTTGGCAGCTGGTAGGCTGGCTGTGAAGTGCTTGGCGGCTGGTGGTGCTGGTAGGCCGGCTGTGAGGTGCTTGGTGGCTGGTGATGCTGGTAGGCCGGCTGTGAGGAGCTTGGTGGCTGGTAGGCCGGCTGTGAAGTGCTTGGCGGCTGGTGGTGCTGGTAGGCCGGCTGTAAGGTGCTTGGCGGCTGGTGGTGCTGGTAGGCCAGGTGAGAGGTGCTTGGCAGCTGGTAGGCTGGCTGTGAAGTGCTTGGCGGCTGGTGGTGCTGGTAGGCCGGCTGTGAGGTGCTTGGCGGCTGGTGGTGCAGGTAGGCCAGCGGTGAGGTGCTTTGCAGCTGGTAGACCGGCTGTGAGGTGCTTGGCAGCTGGTAGGCCAGCGGTGAGGTGCTTTGCAGCTGGTAGGCCGGCTGTGAGGTGCTTTGCAGCTGGTAGGCCGGCTGTGAGGTGCTTGGCAGCTGGTAGGCCGGATGTGAGGTGCTTGGCAGCTGGTAGGCCGGATGTGAGGTGCTTGGCAGCTGGTGGGCCGGCTGTGAGGTGCTTGGCAGCTGGTAGGCCGGCTGTGAGGTGCTGGGCAGCTGGTGGGCCGTCTGTGAGGTGCTTGGCAGCTGGTAGGCCGGATGTGAGGTGCTTGGCAGCTGGTGGGCCGTCTGTGAGGTGCTGGGCAGCTGGTAGGCCGGATGTGAGGTGCTTGGCAGCTGGTAGGCCCGCTGTGAGATGCTTGGCAGCTGGTGGGCCGGCTGTGAGGTGCTTTGCAGCTGGTAGGCCGGCTGTGAGGTGCTTTGCAGCTGGTAGGCCGGCTGTGAGGTGCTTTGCAGCTGGTAGGCCGGCTGTGAGGTGCTTTGCAGCTGGTAGGACGGCTGTGAGGTGCTTGGCAGCTGGTAGGCCGGCTGTGAGGTGCTTGGTTGCTGGTAGGCCGGTTGTGAGGTGCTTGGTGGCTGGTAGACCGGCTGTGAGGTGCTTGGTGGCTGGTAGGCCAGCTGTGCTGAGGCTGAGGTCGGGTGTTGCTGGTACGCTGGCGCCAGGTGCGGCTGGTGGTCTGGCTGTGGTGAAGTTGGCGTATTATGGTGTTGCACTGCTGCAGGCGTCTGGTGCTGTAGTAAAACGGGTGTGTGGTGTTGCGGAGAAGCGGTTGGCTGGTGCTGCAGTAGGGCAGACGCCTGGTGCTGTGGTGAAACGGGTGTGTGGTGTTGTAGTGATGCAGGCGCCTGATGTTGCGGTGAGGCAGGGGGCTGGTGCTGTGGTATAGCAGTCGTCTGGTGTTGCGGTGAAGCAGACGCCTGATGCAGCAGTAGAGCAGGCACCTGGTGCTGTGGTAAAGCAGACGTCTGGTGCTGCAGATAATCTGATGTGGCATTGTCAGAATAGGCAGTTCATGCATGGCCACTGATGAGGGGGCTGCTGATGTGGGGTGTGCTTGGACTGCGCTGTTGTAGGTGGTTGAGCTCTGCCATTGGTGCATGGACAGCTCAGACAGCTGGTCAGACTGCTGTTGAGAGTGTACTGTATTTGGCGAAGCAGTGAAGGAGGCATTTGAAGTCTTAGGTCTGACCACCAGTGAACCCGCTGAGGGGGTATGAATGGAGGGCAGGTCCTGCTGCTTCTGGTTAGAAGGGGACATAGCTTCGATATTGATGGAGATCTCTTGTATATCTTCCTCATATTGCACGCTTCCAGGTGACTGATTGTGTGATCGGGGGTTAGGATATGCCATGTTTTGGTTGATGTCAGTTAGGGGGTCTGGTCCACTCTGCCCACTTGGGTGCCTTGGCACAGCTGAGTATTGGTCTGCAGTCGGGGCAAGCTCGGCTTGTCCACTGATTGGCCACATCAGTGCTGTGCTGGTAGGGGCTGGGGGTGGCAGCAAGGAGTGGGGAAGGTCTACCCGGTACTGTAGTAGGTGGGATGGTATTTGGCGTATCCTTTTTGAGTCACCATCTTCTGCCATCTTGCTGTGGTGAGTGTAGTGTGGAATCTGGAATCCATAATTCTAAGTAATGTGTGCTACTGTGCTCATCTTGACTTGCATGTTGGCATTTGGAGGTGTCTGTGACTGTCTTCCACTCCAGGCTCACACACCCGGTCCCATGTGGTGAGGGCCTTGCCATTTGCTATGTGCCTTCCTGTGGCTATTTGTATGACAAAGGAGTCTGTTGGCATGAAGGAACAGACTGATTGATCAAAGGACTTGTCACTAAAATGTATGCATATTTCTGTCGACACCCTACACTGATGTAAACTGCTTAAAAGGTTGACCAAGATGTGACTACTTTGTCAGTCGGGCGCGAGCCCTTTGTGGATGCACGTCAGGCCATTCTGGCTGGTGTGAGCATTTAACCTGTATGCTGTATGCTGTGTTGCTGAATTAAATCTCTGAGGAACATCTTACTCTGTCTGCTGCCGCGTCTCACATTTTCTCCGGTGCTCTCCCAGCTTCCAGTTTTAACAGTATTTTTGTATGGTGAATGGTATATAATTTACCACAGTGGCGTGTTTTTCACGTCAGATGAAACAGAGCCAGGGCTTTTTTTATTCAGTCTAATTAGCGAGTTTTTGTGAACGGCGACGACGTGTTCCAGCGGACCGGCGATAATGACGACGGACCACCGCGAGGAGTGCGCAGCGACGACGTGCATCTCCATCCAGCCGCTGGACGGGTGGACGAGCGGAACGGTCGACGAAGCAACAGCCACACGGAGGGGCCTTCGATCATCACCTCGGCGCGGGAGACGGCGAGCAGAGGGGCGACGCAGCGCAGAACGGTGACGGGGACACCAGCGGAGGTCCCCGGCGTGGAGAGGCGACCACTCGACGCTTGGCGCGGCGGCGGTTTCCACTTTCCATGCCGACTGACCTACAAGCTGGGTGCCTTCGCGGACCTGTGCAGGGGTCTGTGATGAAGTTACGTTGCGGACTTTTCTCTTCGTGTTCCCATCTCTGATGATGATTCAGAGCTGGGAGGGGGGAGATGATGATGAAGAGAGTTTGCTTCGAGAACTTTCAGCGAAAACAGCGGTGAACACTCTCAACTTGATCCGTGGCTGAAGCGAACATTGAGGTAACTAGAAGAAGCGGCATACAGAAGAACTCTCCTTTGTTCATACAGAGAAAGGATGGACTTTCCTTCGCTCTGTTTTCAAAATTGTGCGTCGTGTTTGTTTCAACATGAATTAATAGGCCTCATGTTGGTATGTTTTTGTCGTATAATTAGACAAGTTGGTTCATAAGTAGCCTAATTGTGAATCAAATAGGTGTTTTCCTATAGATATGGAGAGAATACGTGTTATTCTGGGTGCCTGCCATGCAATGGCAGAAACACAGGTTGAAATCTAAAACGCATACTTAATCGTAGTAATTATAATCAATACGCGAAACTTTTACGTCTATGGCCGGCCGCACGGTTTGCCAAAGCCCCGCAATATATACATCAAAACGTGCGGCTCGGCCGGGAATGGTGTGCTTGTGCTTTTCTTTCCGATTCGCGTTACCGTGCCGACGTAATTCGCAATAAACCACGCAAAAAATGCCCCATTCAAAGTCGATGGAGAAACGCGTGGAAAAACAGAAAACGACACGTTACTTTGGAGCCACATTGCTCTGGCATACTGGTACGTAGAAACACGATTTAAACGTCAAACAGCACACGAGGCCATCGACTTTGTGGTGGTTCAGACGGAATTCGAATACGTTGCACGGTTTGCCCGCTATCGCAGTTCAAAGTGTGTGTGGTCTGAGCAATAATCTCGACTCAGAGTGTCGCACGCCCAGAGAGAGAGCGGGTTAGAGTGAGAAGCCACTGTGAAGCCTGTACCGAAATTCTCCGAACAAATCGTCATCACGGCCAACATATTCACTTTACACGCATGGGTTTCGGTAATTTTGTAGCCACACTCGTCCTCTTTCACCCAATGTCACAACCATAGCCCAGATACATACAGTACGTGAACTACAGCCCTGAAAGCGACAGGTGTACCATCATAATGTGTCATAAAACTCCATGTTAAATGCCTGAATGAGTCAGCAATTTTTTCATCACAAACACAATTCTTAACTCGCTCTTATAACCACGTTTTTTATTGTACCAATACCACGATCGCACACGGCGTACCTCAATGTCTCGGGTCACTCACGGCGAAAACAAAAATCGCATTCGACTTTTACTTTTTGTGATAGAGCAATTTGTTCGGACATACGTTCTCTCAATGAGACAGTCACTGTGCTTTTAACTTTCAATACTGTTTGCATTCGCATAGACTAGCCCAGGTGAAAATGATACTTTGTTAATGATTCACACACGCACGCGCACACAAGCGCACACACGCACATGCACGCACATGCACACATGTGCATGCACACACACACATTGAAAGTCAATGGAGAAAATCGGGGAAACACATAACACTGTCATTTCTCAACCGTTTCAGACGCGGGGCGGCTCGCCGGAACCGGGCCGCCCCCCTGAGCAAAACCAAATGGACCCCTTAGCATGTTAGCATTAGCATGTTAGCATTAGCATGTTAGCATTAGCATGTTAGCATTAACATGTTAACATTAGCATGTTAGCATTAGCATGTTAGCATTAGCATGTTATCATGTTAGCATTAGCATGTTAGCATATTAGCATTAGCATATTAGCATTAGCATATTAGCATGTGCATGTGCATGTTAGCATTAGCATGTTAGCATGTTAGCATTAGCATGTTAGCATTAGCATGTTAGCATGTTAGCATGTTAGCATTAGCATGTTAGCATGTTAGCATTAGCATGTTAGCATGTTAGCATTAGTATGTTAGCATTAGCATGTTAGCATTAGCATTTTAGCATTAGCATGTTAGCATGTTAGCATTAGCATGTTAACATGCTAGCATTAGCATGTTAGCATGTTAGCATTAAAATGTTAGCTTGCTAGCATGTTAGCATTAGCATGTTAGTATTAGCATGTTGGTGAAAACGTAATGCGCAGTAAACTTAGACAAATACCCCATTGACTTTCAATGGGGATACCTGGCTTACATGTAACCAAATGGACCCTTACAGGGTCTGAGAGGCTAAATGTCATCAAATGGTGGTCCGTGGCTCAAATGCTGCACAGACTTGGCGAGCTGCAGGCACCCAGTCAAATTTCTTGAAATTTGTTTCTAGTTATAGTTAAACTCTGGCTTTTCAATGTTATTGTATTTTTATTTTTTTGTCATGGGAATCACCAGAAGAGTGGTTGTTGTGATGTGGTCAGGATGAGTCCGGAGAGTGACTTATTTTGATATTGTGTTCATTTACTATGTACCAGCCTTGTGATAGCAGAGTTTATTAGTACAAACGTGTATGTTATTGCATATCAAAAATGCTCTAATGGAGCTGAAAGCGGCAATGTCTTGTTTAAACGTCAGTTAATTGTAATTTACTAATCATTTTCCATTATTCATTGTTTAAGATTACTTGTCAGGATAGTGATTAAATTACAGGGCAATTGGCAGCCGAATATTTACAGTGTTTAAAGAGGGTTTAATTTGACTCTTTGTGGTTCTCTAGGGCTTAAAATGCGATTTTCTTTGTTTGTGCGCATAGTACGAGCTGAGTTCTGTAACATTTTTAGCCATAAGAGTTTGAAATAACACAGAGAGAATTCTTCACTGATACGAAATTGTATTTGTACCTACTGTAATGGAAATAATTTATGACGAGTTGTGTAATCTTGAATGTCTGTGTTTGAAAACCATTTGGGGAATTCTGTACTGTACTGCTGTTATTCAGGCCCAAAACTTCCTCCAGCTAAATTCCAACAAAACAGAGATCTTAATCATAGGCCCTGAAAGCATCTCCAATGCCGTACGGCTCTCCCTAGGCCCTCTGGCATCCAACATAAGCGATTCCGCTAGAAATCTGGGTGTCCTCTTCGACAACCGCATGAACCTGGAATCCCATGTTAAAAAGGTCACCCTGTCCTGTTTCTTTCACCTCCGTAATATCTCAAAAATCAAACCAGTCCTCACTCCCCAAGACTTAGAAAAAATCATCCATGCTTTCATCTCCTCCCGCCTCGACTATTGTAAATGTCTCTACACCACCCTCAGTTCCTCCTCAATCCATAAACTTCAACTAGTACAGAATACAGCTGCCAGGATTCTCACAAACACACACCGCAGATCTCACATCACTCCCGTGCTTGCTGCACTCCATTGGTTGCCAGTCAAATCCAGGATCAATTTCAAAATTCTCTTAATAACTTATAAGGCATTACACGGACTGGCTCCACTTTACATCTCTGAACTACTGCATTCAAAACCAAATACACGTTCTCTCAGGTCCTCTGATGAAGGCCTTCTGTCCATTCCAGCAACTAGGCTCAAAACAAAGGGTGACCGTGCATTTGCAGTGGTTGCCCCCACTTTGTGGAATGTCCTGCCCTTTGTACTAAAGAATGCAGAGTCTGTCGACGGTTTTAAGAACTTGCTAAAAACGTTTTTATTTCGTCAGCACTTTATTTTATGATGTATTTTTACTTGATGTATTTGCTTTTCAATGTTTTACCTCTTATTGTTGATGTATCTCTACTTGTTTTATTTGCATTTCATTGTTTTACCTTCTATTGTTAACATGATTGTTTTACCCTGTTGTACAGCACTTTGTAACACTGTTTTGAAAAGTGCTCTATAAATAAAATTTACTTACTTACTTACTTACTATTCTGGTGTCTCGAATGTATTGTTAAGATGAGGATCGAGGGGGGTAGGAGAGAATTATGGTTCCATATTTTTTGGTATGACAATCTTGTGGATGGTCATAAGGGGGGTTATGTGGAATCTGGAATCCATAATTCTAAGTAATGTGTGCTACTGTGCTCATCTTGACTTGCATGTTGGCATTTGGAGGTGTCTGTGACTGTCTTCCACTCCAGGCTCACACACCCGGTCCCATGTGGTGAGGGCCTTGCCATTTGCTATGTGCCTTCCTGTGGCTGTTTGTATGACAAAGGAGTCTGTTGGCATGAAGGAACAGACTGATTGATCAAAGGACTTGTCACTAAAATGTATGCATATTTCTGTCGACACCCTACACTGATTGCGAACGCAGTGAGCATTTACTATGAGACCCAGCAGATCCTGTCTGTGTGTGTGTGTGTCACGCTGTAACACCACCCGCCCACCACCAGAGGGCGCAGCTGTATCACACACAAAAACACACACACACACATGCACGCGCACACACACACACACACACACGCACGCACGCACGCACGCGCACACACACACACAAAACTTAACTTAAAAAAAACTTCACTTAAAAAAAAACATAACTTAAAAAAAAACTTAACTAAAAAAAAAAAAAACTTAAAAAGGAAAAACTTAAAAAAAGACTTAACTTAAAAAAAAACTTAACTTAAAACAAAAAAAAACTTAAAAAGGAAAACTTTAAAAGGAACTTTAAAAAAAACACGTAACTTAATTTATTCTAATTGTTGTTTTTGCAATTTACGAGCTGCGTTCGCTTCCCGCGTTCGCGCGTCTTACTTGTGTAAACTGCTTAAAAGGTTGACCAAGATGCGACTACTTTGTCAGTCGGGCGCGAGCCCTTTGTGGATGCACGTCAGGCCATTCTGGCTGGCGTGAGCATTTAAGAAGAGAAAGTTACTACATTCATACTCTTCAAACCATGATGCCGAGGGGCTTAAACCAGGCAGATGAAATTAGACACTTTCTGTAGAAACCTTTTTGGTTTGTTAGGAGTGAAGCTCTGCTTCTCCAACTGATTTTTTATTTAAAAAGTAAAGAATATGGTTAAAAAATATACGTTTCTAAGCTTTAAAAGGTGGCCTCCTGCGTTGAATAAATCCAACCTGGTGCATATGTTGTTGTTGCATGTATATAATTTGGTGTGTATTATATAATTTTTGGGGGTTTCCGTAGTTTCATTGTTTGTTATCTTGATTGTTCTTTATCAATTCTTGTCTCCATAGTATACTATCTTACATCCATATCTTTCAGTTTTTCAGTTTAGTTGCCAGAGTTTACCTTACAAAAGGGAAACAATACAACCAAAGGAAAAACATTGGAAATGTAAAAGCCCACAGACATACTGTAGTAGATAGGACTTGTGAGATCTTGATTTGATGTATCTGTGAAATTATTATAGGTATACATGTATGTTTTAAAATGTTTTTAAAATGTTTTTAATTGGTGCACTAACATTTCTGAACAGATTATATTTATATCAATATGTCTGGGTCCCCACCTACTCACTCAGGGTTGACGTGTCACACCTGCAGTGACGGGAGGGGCACCAGAATGTGGTGTTTTGATTGGATAATGGGGGCACTCCCTTATTATAAAAGTACAAACTTTTGTGTATGTTCACATGACCTGATGAAGATCAAATAGATCGAAACGTTGTCAGAATTTTCAATAAAGAACGTATTTCTTGTACCTGCAGGTGTGCGGGCTCCATCCAATATCTACTGAAGTTTCTTTAGCCCAGCACCTAGCCTGTCGATGTGCGTATTAACAACATAAACTGGTGTGGTGAAGGAATAACCTGGTTGTAGTGTTCATAACAGTACTTCTAAATGGTAATTCATGTGAATTGCTGACTGACATTATCATGAACACAGTATGCCAATAAAACACACACACACCACAAATCACCTTTTATCTGAATGTTTATTACAAGACAAAAATACAACATAAGTCATAAGTAAATACAGTGAAACTAAGTCTAGCAGCAAAGGGTAGCTGTTGCTGTGGTCCATGATACCACCCCTGACATTATTACAGCCTAGCCACACTGCCTACGTGCAAAAACTGTGCATGGGAAAAAGTTAAAAATAAACTATCAACAGTATACAATATAAAACAGTGATATCCAATACTGACATGAAAAAAACAGCCTGCTGGATTTACACTTAAGAGACATTTCCAACACCCATAAAAAGACTGGGAGGACAATTCTCTTTCTTTTTCTTATCTAAATGTCATTACATTACAGTCATGTTCCATAGTGACACACATCACCTTCCCAGGCAACACCCTCAGAGGGAGATGGTGCATAGTAAAAATGAATGGAAATAGTTTATCAGTGAAAGTGTGTGTGAAGGTGTGTAGGTGTGTGTTAGTGTCAGGATCGGAGAAGGACAGCTCTCCTCTGTTCCAGTCCAGCTGGACTCTGATCCTACAGGGTTTCTGCTCCACCGAGAGAGCAGTCGCCGACCCTGCTACATTTGCTGTGTATGTGCCATTCCTAAAGCCTAAACACCAAAACAAACCATTAACTGCATTGTTTATCTGGAAAGACTCTTCTAACACCCCCAGTTCCCAGGAGTTATTGTATCCAACTTCAATGTCCCAGCTATGAGTCCCTGAGTTAAATCCCTCAGAACCCTGGACCACGTGCAGGGAGTCCGGGTTGGTATACAGCTCTTCACGTACATCAACATCGAACAACACACTGGTCAGATCATCAGACAGGATGAATCCAGTATACTGGATGTTGGGATCCAGGATCACAGGAGTGTAGGAGACGATCTCCTTCATCTTGACCCAGGTTCTGAAGGTCAGGTTGCCCAGGTGTTTGGCCATGTCCATCACTACTTTTGAAACTGGCAGTGGATCTGGCAGTGTGCGCTGGACCTTTTCCACTGTGGTTTTATAGTTATGCAGGAATGAGATGTCATCTGCCTCGACATCTCTGATGGTGTTGGAAAGAGTCACCATTTCTCTGCACAGACTCTCAATCTTTTCCATCAACATCTGACTTTTCTGTTTCTCTTCCTCCCTCACCTCAGTGATTCTGGCCTTCTCTTCTTGATGTAGGTAATCCCGAATATTCTTGAAATGTTTCTTAATCTGTATCTCAGTGTGTTGGGCCTGCACCTTAATGTATTCTGCTGTTTGGTGATATCCTGCTTTAATCTCTTTAAGGTCCTCTAGTTTCTCCTCTAAGGCCTCCAGTGATTCCTGGAGGTCCTCTTTGAGTTGTTTTGCAGATTCGTAAATGGGTCTGAACTTATGTCCTGCATGTTTTTCAGAAACTTGGCACTCTAGGCATGCCAAATGTTCATCATCCAGACAGAACAGCCTGAGTTTCTCATCATGTAGAGGGCAGAGAACCTCAGAAATACATCTGTGACTTCTCTCCTCTAAGAAGTTCTCACACAGGTTATTCAACGCTAAGTTGATAGGAGGTTGATCTAGAGAGGAGTTTGTTTTGCAAACAGGACATGCCTTGTTCTGTGATGGTTTTCCTGTCCACCATTTCTGCATACAGGACTTGCAGAAGCTGTGGCTACAAGACAGGATAACAGGGTGTTTAAAGATGTCACGGCACACAGGACAGGTGAGTTCCTCTTCCTGCCGAGTCAAATAGGAATCCATGTTGTCAGTTACTTCCTCCTTTGGAATATCCCCTGCGGTTGACATGGCTGTAAGTCACCAGTGTTGCGTTGCGTTCTGTAGGGGAAACAACAATGTTAGCATTATGAGTAGCAGTGGTGCTAGTAGTAATAGTTGTTTAATTACTATTATTCATTATTATTAATCAGGTTTGATACTGTTAAACTAACTTTGATTCTGTATATGTGGCCTATGATTTTCGAAGGGAATTGGGCGTTTTGTTGCACTCCGTTCCCATTTAAAACGATTGCAAAAAGACAAACAGTGTCAGTCTTGGACACATTAGGTATAATCAAAGTTAGCTGTGACTGTACCCTTAGTAGTAATTGTAGTAGTAGCAGTACTAGTAGATGGAAACCAGAATTCGAGCCCTTCAAAAAAATCACTGCAAGTCAATGAAGACAAGAATTATGAAATCATAAACATACCTGATAAGTCCAGAAGAGAGAATTTCAGCTCTTAACAACAACACACATTAAAGTGAAGTGACACCAAATAAAACAGAGCCCTGCTAAATACTCACAGAGGATGTCTGATGAGCCAATCAGAGTGGAGGGTGGGACACACCAACAATAGACAGAAACTGTATTGGAGAACTGTTGGTTAATAGCCCCTGCCCCCACTTAACCCCCACTTAATCCATCATTCCAGTAAGCCAGCTAAAGTCTGTATTTACCCATTATCTTTCTATTATATTTCTACTATTCCTCCTAGACTATTCTGGAAAACTGACCAAACTGTGGCTTTCTCGATCTGAAAAATGTATCCAATATATTTTACTTCATAATGTATTAACATATTTACCGGTAGCTGCCTTAATGCAACACAGCTCTGGTAGATATTAATCAGCACAGTGAATTTGAGCCAATATAAGGAACAATAAAATACATTATTGTAAAGTCAATTTACACAAGACATGATATGTATACAATAAATGTGTCATTTTTGTATCACATAATTGTTTTTTCAATTCAATTTAAGCTTTATTGGCATGAGAAAACAAATGGATTGCCAAATCAAATGTAATAAAATCACACCCGTGAGGGACGCTATCATACATCATCATACATCATCTCATTCCGGCCAATAAGTTTGCACAAACACAAAAACTGGCCATTCATTGTCAATGGCATTTCATGTTTGTGTTGGGACAATGACATTCAATATCATTTCATTTAATGTTTGTGTTAGGATAAAGTTTGTGTTCAAAAGCTGGACAAGTGGACATAGGGGGGGGGGGGGGGGGGGGTAGCACCCATCAAAAAAATAAATAAAACTAATATAAGAAATGTAATACTTCAACGTGTAAAGAGTTTAAATTATAAAAGATGATGAAGGTCATGATGATGAAGAGCTGAAGAGCATGTCTCTCCTCATCTGTGTGTATTTCACACCTAGACAAACCCCCATCCAAGCCCATCAACAGTCATCAATCATCTCCCATCCAGTTTCTGGACTGTTTCAGCACTAAGCTATGGCCCATTTCATTAGAATGGAATTCAATTCATCTGATATCAATTTGAATAGCCTGCCCACTTTGTTAACATCACGCTATGTAAATTCAATATAGTTCACCCAATGTGAGTAATTATACTGTAATACAACATGACAACAGTTCAGACAAATCCTCACCAGAAAGTGTATTTTAGAACTGCCTGAAGAAGGTCCAGAGGGACCGAAACGTTGCATTATTAAAAGAAAATATACCGAGCAGATACACAGTGTGCGGTGTATTTTCATTCCTTTCAGAACTGGCTTATCTAAAGGTGTTTATAACCTTTTATTAAGAAGAGAAAGTTACTACATTCATACTCTTCAAACCATGATGCCGAGGGGCTTAAACCAGGCAGATGAAATTAGACACTTTCTGTAGAAACCTTTTTGGTTTGTTAGGAGTGAAGCTCTGCTTCTCCAACTGATTTTTTATTTAAAAAGTAAAAAATATGGTTAAAAAATATACGTTTCTAAGCTTTAAAGGGTGGCCTCATGCGTTGAATAAATCCAACCTTGTGCATATGTTGTTGTTGCATGTATATAATTTGGCGTGTATTATATAATTTTTGGGGGTTTCCGTAGTTTCATTGTTTGTTATCTTGATTGTTCTTTATCAATTCTTGTCTCCATAGTATACTATCTTACATCCATATCTTTCAGTTTTTCAGTTTAGTTGCCAGAGTTTACCTTACAAAAGGGAAACAATACAACAAAAGGAAAAACATTGGAAATGTAAAAGCCCACAGACCTACTGTCGTAGATAGGACTTGTGAGATCTTGATTTGATGTATCTGTGAAATGATTATAGGTATACATGTATGTTTTAAAATGTTTTTAAAATGTTTTTAATTGGTGCACTAACATTTCTGAACAGATTACAGTATATTTATATCAATATGTCTGGGTCCCCACCTACTCACTCAGGGTTGACGTGTCACACCTGCAGTGACGGGAGGGGCACCAAAATGTGGTGTTTTGATTGGATAATGGGGGCACTCCCTTATTATAAAAGTACAAACTTTTGTGTATGTTCACATGACCTGATGAAGATCAAATAGATCGAAACGTTGTCAGAATTTTCAATAAAGAACGTCTTTCTTGTACCTGCAGGTGTGCGGGCTCCATCCAATATCTACTGAAGTTTCTTTAGCCCAGCACCTAGCCTGTCGATGTGCGTATTAACAACATAAACTGGTGTGGTGAAAGAATAACCTGGTTGTAGTGTTCATAACAGTACTTCTAAATGGTAATTCATGTGAATTGCTGACTGACATTATCATGAACACAGTATGCCAATAAAACACACACACACACACCACAAATCACCTTTTATCTGAATGTTTATTACAAGACAAAAATACAACATAAGTCATAAGTAAATACAGTGAAACTAAGTCTAGCAGCAAAGGGTAGCTGTTGCTGTGGTCCATGATACCACCCCTGGCACTACGTGCAAAAACTGTGCATGGGAAAAAGTTAAAAATAAACTATCAACAGTATACAATATAAAACAGTGATATCCAATACTGACATGAAAAAAAACAGCCTGCTGGATTTACACTTAAGAGACATTTCCAACACCCATAAAAAGACTGGGAGGACAATTCTCTTTCTTTTTCTTGTTTCTTATCTAAATGTCATTACATTACAGTCATGTTCCATAGTGACACACATCACCTTCCCAGGCAACACCCTCAGAGGGAGATGGTGCATAGTAAAAATGAATGGAAATAGTTTATCAGTGAAAGTGTGTGTGAAGGTGTGTAGGTGTGTGTTAGTGTCAGGATCGGAGAAGGACAGCTCTCCTCTGTTCCAGTCCAGCTGGACTCTGATCCTACAGGGTTTCTGCTCCACCGAGAGAGCAGTCGCCGACCCTGCTACATTTGCTGTGTATGTGCCATTCCTAAAGCCTAAACACCAAAACAAACCATTAACTGCATTGTTTATCTGGAAAGACTCTTCTAACACCCCCAGTTCCCAGGAGTTATTGTATCCAACTTCAATGTCCCAGCTATGAGTCCCTGAGTTAAATCCCTCAGAACCCTGGACCACGTGCAGGGAGTCCGGGTTGGTATACAGCTCTTCACGTACATCAACATCGAACAACACACTGGTCAGATCATCAGACAGGATGAATCCAGTATACTGGATGTTGGGATCCAGGATCACAGGAGTGTAGGAGACGATCTCCTTCATCTTGACCCAGGTTCTGAAGGTCAGGTTGCCCAGGTGTTTGGCCATGTCCATCACTACTTTTGAAACTGGCAGTGGATCTGGCAGTGTGCGCTGGACCTTTTCCACTGTGGTTTTATAGTTATGCAGGAATGAGATGTCATCTGCCTCGACATCTCTGATGGTGTTGGAAAGAGTCACCATTTCTCTGCACAGACTCTCAATCTTTTCCATCAACATCTGACTTTTCTGTTTCTCTTCCTCCCTCACCTCAGTGATTCTGGCCTTCTCTTCTTGATGTAGGTAATCCCGAATATTCTTGAAATGTTTCTTAATCTGTATCTCAGTGTGTTGGGCCTGCACCTTAATGTATTCTGCTGTTTGGTGATATCCTGCTTTAATCTCTTTAAGGTCCTCTAGTTTCTCCTCTAAGGCCTCCAGTGATTCCTGGAGGTCCTCTTTGAGTTGTTTTGCAGATTCGTAAATGGGTCTGAACTTATGTCCTGCATGTTTTTCAGAAACTTGGCACTCTAGGCATGCCAAATGTTCATCATCCAGACAGAACAGCCTGAGTTTCTCATCATGTAGAGGGCAGAGAACCTCAGAAATACATCTGTGACTTCTCTCCTCTAAGAAGTTCTCACACAGGTTATTCAACGCTAAGTTGATAGGAGGTTGATCTAGAGAGGAGTTTGTTTTGCAAACAGGACATGCCTTGTTCTGTGATGGTTTTCCTGTCCACCATTTCTGCATACAGGACTTGCAGAAGCTGTGGCTACAAGACAGGATAACAGGGTGTTTAAAGATGTCACGGCACACAGGACAGGTGAGTTCCTCTTCCTGCCGAGTCAAATAGGAATCCATGTTGTCAGTTACTTCCTCCTTTGGAATATCCCCTGCGGTTGACATGGCTGTAAGTCACCAGTGTTGCGTTGCGTTCTGTAGGGGAAACAACAATGTTAGCATTATGAGTAGCAGTGGTGCTAGTAGTAATAGTTGTTTAATTACTATTATTCATTATTATTAATCAGGTTTGATACTGTTAAACTAACTTTGATTCTGTATATGTGGCCTATGATTTTCGAAGGGAATTGGGCGTTTTGTTGCACTCCGTTCCCATTTAAAACGATTGCAAAAAGACAAACAGTGTCAGTCTTGGACACATTAGGTATAATCAAAGTTAGCTGTGACTGTACCCTTAGTAGTAATTGTAGTAGTAGCAGTACTAGTAGATGGAAACCAGAATTCGAGCCCTTCAAAAAAATCACTGCAAGTCAATGAAGACAAGAATTGTGAAATCATAAACATACCTGATAACTTCACCAAGTCCAGAAGAGAGAATTTCAGCTCTTAACAACAACACACATTAAAGTGAAGTGACACCAAATAAAACAGAGCCCTGCTAAATACTCACAGAGGAGGTCTGATGAGCCAATCAGAGTGGAGGGTGGGACACACCAACAATAGACAGAAACTGTATTGGAGAACTGTTGGTTAATAGCCCCTGCCCCCACTTAACCCCCACTTAATCCATCATTCCAGTAAGCCAGCTAAAGTCTGTATTTACCCATTATCTTTCTATTATATTTCTACTATTCCTCCTAGACTATTCTGGAAAACTGACCAAACTGTGGCTTTCTCGATCTGAAAAATTTATCCAATATAATTTTACTTCATAATGTATTAACATATTTACCGGTAGCTGCCTTAATGCAACACAGCTCTGGTAGATATAAATCAGCACAGTGAATTTGAGCCAATATAAGGAACAATAAAATACATTATTGTAAAGTCAATTTACACAAGACATGATATGTATACAATAAATGTGTCATTTTTGTATCACATAATTGTTTTTTCAATTCAATTTAAGCTTTATTGGCATGAGAAAACAAATGGATTGCCAAATCAAATGTAATAAAATCACACCCGTGAGGGACGCTATCATACATCATCATACATCATCTCATTCCGGCCAATAAGTTTGCACAAACACAAAAACTGGCCATTCATTGTCAATGGCATTTCATGTTTGTGTTGGGACAATGACATTCAATATCATTTCATTTAATGTTTGTGTTAGGATAAAGTTTGTGTTCAAAAGCTGGACAAGTGGACATAGGGGGGGGGGGGGGGGTAGCACCCATCAAAAAAAAAAAAAAACTAATATAAGAAATGTAATACTTCAACGTGTAAAGAGTTTAAATTATAAAAGATGATGAAGGTCATGATGATGAAGAGCTGAAGAGCATGTCTCTCCTCATCTGTGTGTATTTCACACCTAGACAAACCCCCATCCAAGCCCATCAACAGTCATCAATCATCTCCCATCCAGTTTCTGGACTGTTTCAGCACTAAGCTATGGCCCATTTCATTAGAATGGAATTCAATTCATCTGATATCAATTTGAATAGCCTGCCCACTTTGTTAACATCACGCTATGTAAATTCAATATAGTTCACCCAATGTGAGTAATTATACTGTAATACAACATGACAACAGTTCAGACAAATCCTCACCAGAAAGTGTATTTTAGAACTGCCTGAAGAAGGTCCAGAGGGACCGAAACGTTGCATTATTAAAAGAAAATATACCGAGCAGATACACAGTGTGCGGTGTATTTTCATTCCTTTCAGAACTGGCTTATCTAAAGGTGTTTATAACCTTTTATTAAGAAGAGAAAGTTACTACATTCATACTCTTCAAACCATGATGCTGAGGGGCTTAAACCAGGCAGATGAAATTAGACACTTTCTGTAGAAACCTTTTTGGTTTGTTAGGAGTGAAGCTCTGCTTCTCCAACTGATTTTTTATTTAAAAAGTAAAAAATATGGTTAAAAAATATACGTTTCTAAGCTTTAAAGGGTGGCCTCATGCGTTGAATAAATCCAACCTTGTGCATATGTTGTTGTCGCATGTATATAATTTGGCGTGTATTATATAATTTTTGGGGGTTTCCGTAGTTTCATTGTTTGTTATCTTGATTGTTCTTTATCAATTCTTGTCTCCATAGTATACTATCTTACATCCATATCTTTCAGTTTTTCAGTTTAGTTGCCAGAGTTTACCTTACAAAAGGGAAACAATACAACAAAAGGAAAAACATTGGAAATGTAAAAGCCCACAGACCTACTGTAGTAGATAGGACTTGTGAGATCTTGATTTGATGTATCTGTGAAATGATTATAGGTATACATGTATGTTTTAAAATGTTTTTAAAATGTTTTTAATTGGTGCACTAACATTTCTGAACAGATTACAGTATATTTATATCAATATGTCTGGGTCCCCACCTACTCACTCAGGGTTGACGTGTCACACCTGCAGTGACGGGAGGGGCACCAAAATGTGGTGTTTTGATTGGATAATGGGGGCACTCCCTTATTATAAAAGTACAAACTTTTGTGTATGTTCACATGACCTGATGAAGATCAAATAGATCGAAACGTTGTCAGAATTTTCAATAAAGAACGTCTTTCTTGTACCTGCAGGTGTGCGGGCTCCATCCAATATCTACTGAAGTTTCTTTAGCCCAGCACCTAGCCTGTCGATGTGCGTATTAACAACATAAACTGGTGTGGTGAAAGAATAACCTGGTTGTAGTGTTCATAACAGTACTTCTAAATGGTAATTCATGTGAATTGCTGACTGACATTATCATGAACACAGTATGCCAATAAAACACACACACACCACAAATCACCTTTTATCTGAATGTTTATTACAAGACAAAAATACAACATAAGTCATAAGTAAATACAGTGAAACTAAGTCTAGCAGCAAAGGGTAGCTGTTGCTGTGGTCCATGATACCACCCCTGGCACTACGTGCAAAAACTGTGCATGGGAAAAAGTTAAAAAATAAACTATCAACAGTATACAATATAAAACAGTGATATCCAATACTGACATGAAAAAAACAGCCTGCTGGATTTACACTTAAGAGACATTTCCAACACCCATAAAAAGACTGGGAGGACAATTCTCTTTCTTTTTCTTGTTTCTTATCTAAATGTCATTACATTACAGTCATGTTCCATAGTGACACACATCACCTTCCCAGGCAACACCCTCAGAGGGAGATGGTGCATAGTAAAAATGAATGGAAATAGTTTATCAGTGAAAGTGTGTGTGAAGGTGTGTAGGTGTGTGTTAGTGTCAGGATCGGAGAAGGACAGCTCTCCTCTGTTCCAGTCCAGCTGGACTCTGATCCTACAGGGTTTCTGCTCCACCGAGAGAGCAGTCGCCGACCCTGCTACATTTGCTGTGTATGTGCCATTCCTAAAGCCTAAACACCAAAACAAACCATTAACTGCATTGTTTATCTGGAAAGACTCTTCTAACACCCCCAGTTCCCAGGAGTTATTGTATCCAACTTCAATGTCCCAGCTATGAGTCCCTGAGTTAAATCCCTCAGAACCCTGGACCACGTGCAGGGAGTCCGGGTTGGTATACAGCTCTTCACGTACATCAACATCGAACAACACACTGGTCAGATCATCAGACAGGATGAATCCAGTATACTGGATGTTGGGATCCAGGATCACAGGAGTGTAGGAGACGATCTCCTTCATCTTGACCCAGGTTCTGAAGGTCAGGTTGCCCAGGTGTTTGGCCATGTCCATCACTACTTTTGAAACTGGCAGTGGATCTGGCAGTGTGCGCTGGACCTTTTCCACTGTGGTTTTATAGTTATGCAGGAATGAGATGTCATCTGCCTCGACATCTCTGATGGTGTTGGAAAGAGTCACCATTTCTCTGCACAGACTCTCAATCTTTTCCATCAACATCTGACTTTTCTGTTTCTCTTCCTCCCTCACCTCAGTGATTCTGGCCTTCTCTTCTTGATGTAGGTAATCCCGAATATTCTTGAAATGTTTCTTAATCTGTATCTCAGTGTGTTGGGCCTGCACCTTAATGTATTCTGCTGTTTGGTGATATCCTGCTTTAATCTCTTTAAGGTCCTCTAGTTTCTCCTCTAAGGCCTCCAGTGATTCCTGGAGGTCCTCTTTGAGTTGTTTTGCAGATTCGTAAATGGGTCTGAACTTATGTCCTGCATGTTTTTCAGAAACTTGGCACTCTAGGCATGCCAAATGTTCATCATCCAGACAGAACAGCCTGAGTTTCTCATCATGTAGAGGGCAGAGAACCTCAGAAATACATCTGTGACTTCTCTCCTCTAAGAAGTTCTCACACAGGTTATTCAACGCTAAGTTGATAGGAGGTTGATCTAGAGAGGAGTTTGTTTTGCAAACAGGACATGCCTTGTTCTGTGATGGTTTTCCTGTCCACCATTTCTGCATACAGGACTTGCAGAAGCTGTGGCTACAAGACAGGATAACAGGGTGTTTAAAGATGTCACGGCACACAGGACAGGTGAGTTCCTCTTCCTGCCGAGTCAAATAGGAATCCATGTTGTCAGTTACTTCCTCCTTTGGAATATCCCCTGCGGTTGACATGGCTGTAAGTCACCAGTGTTGCGTTGCGTTCTGTAGGGGAAACAACAATGTTAGCATTATGAGTAGCAGTGGTGCTAGTAGTAATAGTTGTTTAATTACTATTATTCATTATTATTAATCAGGTTTGATACTGTTAAACTAACTTTGATTCTGTATATGTGGCCTATGATTTTCGAAGGGAATTGGGCGTTTTGTTGCACTCCGTTCCCATTTAAAACGATTGCAAAAAGACAAACAGTGTCAGTCTTGGACACATTAGGTATAATCAAAGTTAGCTGTGACTGTACCCTTAGTAGTAATTGTAGTAGTAGCAGTACTAGTAGATGGAAACCAGAATTCGAGCCCTTCAAAAAAATCACTGCAAGTCAATGAAGACAAGAATTGTGAAATCATAAACATACCTGATAACTTCACCAAGTCCAGAAGAGAGAATTTCAGCTCTTAACAACAACACACATTAAAGTGAAGTGACACCAAATAAAACAGAGCCCTGCTAAATACTCACAGAGGAGGTCTGATGAGCCAATCAGAGTGGAGGGTGGGACACACCAACAATAGACAGAAACTGCCCTTCTCTTGACTCTTGAAGTGGGCGGTCGCATTACTTTTCTCTCTCCCTCCCTGCCTATTCTCACCTCTCTCCCTGCTTACGTGTCTCTCTACACTGCCTCTCGTCTAAATCTCTGACTAAAAATGGAGTTAATTAGCTGGTCATTAAGTGCTTTCGACAAGATTTTTTCGGACAGACATTCCGGTGCGGGGGAGCCGACATGCCCACCGGGATCTTTTCCTGCTGGTTATGTGAGAGACCCTTATCGCCTGACTTGGGGGATGTTATGCCTGACGGTGCTAAACGTGGAGGATGTGGAAGACCTATGGATAATTGGACTCGTGGTGGCAGGCTTGGTGCTATCAGGCCTAGGCGGGAGCCTGATCTACCGGAAAATTTCGAGGGGAGCAGTCGACGACGTCGGAAGTGGGCCCAAGCTGCTCACCATGGTAACTGAACTGTGCAGAGTGACGGGAGGCCTCGCTGTGGCTATAGCTGAGCTCAATCGAAAGCATGATTCCAACTTTGAAAAACTTTCTGAGAGACTCATTGGCCTCGAGCGAAGATTTGAGATCTGCCTGGAGCGTCTATCTGCGATACAAGGGATGTTACTACGGGCAAAACTCGAGAGAGATGATTCTGAATAAATAAGAATCCCTTTCTCGCATAATCTGGAAATAGGCTCATGGCGAATGCAGTGGAGAAGATCACGCGCACCCACCCCACCTCCCCCCCACACACAGCATCTGAAAGTGCTCTCGTCTGGGAACCAAGGCCACGCAGTCTGTACAGCTTGCTGTGTTATTCCTCTCACTATCTGGACTTTTGAGACAACGCGACCCTGGGATCCACATCAGAGAGGGCTACTCAGGACACACAAACATAAACAATGAACTTAACGAACACTTCACACACACTCCTACACCACACGCCGCCCACCCCCCCCCCCCCCCCCCCCCCAAGCCCCATCTGCCGCTGTTCCGGATGTGCTCCCTTTTTTTTTTCCTACGCGCACGCAGCCCCTCCAATCAGAGGAGCGGCGTGCTGGTAGTGCTTTTTGATTGGTGCCCTGACCTACAACCCGTCCTGCCCCCCACCCAAGATCCTGTGCCCACACGATACAATGCAACTGTAATGTAATGTGATGTGATGTATTCTCCCTCCCCCCTCCCTCTCTGTCCACTCCCCCCCCCCCCTCCCTCTCTGTCCACTATCCTTCTATTTTTTCTGATGTAAAGAGAAGTCAGTGGCGGCGCGACCCATGTTGCAGCGGCTCAGTACTCTTTGTACACCTTCCATTTCGCTGTATAAGTACTTGTACTCTGTTCAGTGACAATAAATTGAATCTAATCTAAAAAAAAAAAAAAAACTGTATTGGAGAACTGTTGGTTAATAGCCCCTGCCCCCACTTAACCCCCACTTAATCCATCATTCCAGTAAGCCAGCTAAAGTCTGTATTTACCCATTATCTTTCTATTATATTTCTACTATTCCTCCTAGACTATTCTGGAAAACTGACCAAACTGTGGCTTTCTCGATCTGAAAAATGTATCCAATATAATTTTACTTCATAATGTATTAACATATTTACCGGTAGCTGCCTTAATGCAACACAGCTCTGGTAGATATAAATCAGCACAGTGAATTTGAGCCAATATAAGGAACAATAAAATACATTATTGTAAAGTCAATTTACACAAGACATGATATGTATACAATAAATGTGTCATTTTTGTATCACATAATTGTTTTTTCAATTCAATTTAAGCTTTATTGGCATGAGAAAACAAATGGATTGCCAAATCAAATGTAATAAAATCACACCCGTGAGGGACGCTATCATACATCATCATACATCATCTCATTCCGGCCAATAAGTTTGCACAAACACAAAAACTGGCCATTCATTGTCAATGGCATTTCATGTTTGTGTTGGGACAATGACATTCAATATCATTTCATTTAATGTTTGTGTTAGGATAAAGTTTGTGTTCAAAAGCTGGACAAGTGGACATAGGGGGGGGGGGGGGGGTAGCACCCATCAAAAAAATAAATAAAACTAATATAAGAAATGTAATACTTCAACGTGTAAAGAGTTTAAATTATAAAAGATGATGAAGGTCATGATGATGAAGAGCTGAAGAGCATGTCTCTCCTCATCTGTGTGTATTTCACACCTAGACAAACCCCCATCCAAGCCCATCAACAGTCATCAATCATCTCCCATCCAGTTTCTGGACTGTTTCAGCACTAAGCTATGGCCCATTTCATTAGAATGGAATTCAATTCATCTGATATCACTTTGTTAACATCACGCTATGTAAATTCAATATAGTTCACCCAATGTGAGTAATTATACTGTAATACAACATGACAACAGTTCAGACAAATCCTCACCAGAAAGTGTATTTTAGAACTGCCTGAAGAAGGTCCAGAGGGACCGAAACGTTGCATTATTAAAAGAAAATATACCGAGCAGATACACAGTGTGCGGTGTATTTTCATTCCTTTCAGAACTGGCTTATCTAAAGGTGTTTATAACCTTTTATTAAGAAGAGAAAGTTACTACATTCATACTCTTCAAACCATGATGCCGAGGGGCTTAAACCAGGCAGATGAAATTAGACACTTTCTGTAGAAACCTTTTTGGTTTGTTAGGAGTGAAGCTCTGCTTCTCCAACTGATTTTTTATTTAAAAAGTAAAAAATATGGTTAAAAAATATACGTTTCTAAGCTTTAAAGGGTGGCCTCATGCGTTGAATAAATCCAACCTTGTGCATATGTTGTTGTTGCATGTATATAATTTGGCGTGTATTATATAATTTTTGGGGGTTTCCGTAGTTTCATTGTTTGTTATCTTGATTGTTCTTTATCAATTCTTGTCTCCATAGTATACTATCTTACATCCATATCTTTCAGTTTTTCAGTTTAGTTGCCAGAGTTTACCTTACAAAAGGGAAACAATACAACAAAAGGAAAAACATTGGAAATGTAAAAGCCCACAGACCTACTGTCGTAGATAGGACTTGTGAGATCTTGATTTGATGTATCTGTGAAATGATTATAGGTATACATGTATGTTTTAAAATGTTTTTAAAATGTTTTTAATTGGTGCACTAACATTTCTGAACAGATTACAGTATATTTATATCAATATGTCTGGGTCCCCACCTACTCACTCAGGGTTGACGTGTCACACCTGCAGTGACGGGAGGGGCACCAAAATGTGGTGTTTTGATTGGATAATGGGGGCACTCCCTTATTATAAAAGTACAAACTTTTGTGTATGTTCACATGACCTGATGAAGATCAAATAGATCGAAACGTTGTCAGAATTTTCAATAAAGAACGTCTTTCTTGTACCTGCAGGTGTGCGGGCTCCATCCAATATCTACTGAAGTTTCTTTAGCCCAGCACCTAGCCTGTCGATGTGCGTATTAACAACATAAACTGGTGTGGTGAAAGAATAACCTGGTTGTAGTGTTCATAACAGTACTTCTAAATGGTAATTCATGTGAATTGCTGACTGACATTATCATGAACACAGTATGCCAATAAAACACACACACACACCACAAATCACCTTTTATCTGAATGTTTATTACAAGACAAAAATACAACATAAGTCATAAGTAAATACAGTGAAACTAAGTCTAGCAGCAAAGGGTAGCTGTTGCTGTGGTCCATGATACCACCCCTGGCACTACGTGCAAAAACTGTGCATGGGAAAAAGTTAAAAATAAACTATCAACAGTATACAATATAAAACAGTGATATCCAATACTGACATGAAAAAAACAGCCTGCTGGATTTACACTTAAGAGACATTTCCAACACCCATAAAAAGACTGGGAGGACAATTCTCTTTCTTTTTCTTGTTTCTTATCTAAATGTCATTACATTACAGTCATGTTCCATAGTGACACACATCACCTTCCCAGGCAACACCCTCAGAGGGAGATGGTGCATAGTAAAAATGAATGGAAATAGTTTATCAGTGAAAGTGTGTGTGAAGGTGTGTAGGTGTGTGTTAGTGTCAGGATCGGAGAAGGACAGCTCTCCTCTGTTCCAGTCCAGCTGGACTCTGATCCTACAGGGTTTCTGCTCCACCGAGAGAGCAGTCGCCGACCCTGCTACATTTGCTGTGTATGTGCCATTCCTAAAGCCTAAACACCAAAACAAACCATTAACTGCATTGTTTATCTGGAAAGACTCTTCTAACACCCCCAGTTCCCAGGAGTTATTGTATCCAACTTCAATGTCCCAGCTATGAGTCCCTGAGTTAAATCCCTCAGAACCCTGGACCACGTGCAGGGAGTCCGGGTTGGTATACAGCTCTTCACGTACATCAACATCGAACAACACACTGGTCAGATCATCAGACAGGATGAATCCAGTATACTGGATGTTGGGATCCAGGATCACAGGAGTGTAGGAGACGATCTCCTTCATCTTGACCCAGGTTCTGAAGGTCAGGTTGCCCAGGTGTTTGGCCATGTCCATCACTACTTTTGAAACTGGCAGTGGATCTGGCAGTGTGCGCTGGACCTTTTCCACTGTGGTTTTATAGTTATGCAGGAATGAGATGCCTGCCTCGACATCTCTGATGGTGTTGGAAAGAGTCACCATTTCTCTGCACAGACTCTCAATCTTTTCCATCAACATCTGACTTTTCTGTTTCTCTTCCTCCCTCACCTCAGTGATTCTGGCCTTCTCTTCTTGATGTAGGTAATCCCGAATATTCTTGAAATGTTTCTTAATCTGTATCTCAGTGTGTTGGGCCTGCACCTTAATGTATTCTGCTGTTTGGTGATATCCTGCTTTAATCTCTTTAAGGTCCTCTAGTTTCTCCTCTAAGGCCTCCAGTGATTCCTGGAGGTCCTCTTTGAGTTGTTTTGCAGATTCGTAAATGGGTCTGAACTTATGTCCTGCATGTTTTTCAGAAACTTGGCACTCTAGGCATGCCAAATGTTCATCATCCAGACAGAACAGCCTGAGTTTCTCATCATGTAGAGGGCAGAGAACCTCAGAAATACATCTGTGACTTCTCTCCTCTAAGAAGTTCTCACACAGGTTATTCAACGCTAAGTTGATAGGAGGTTGATCTAGAGAGGAGTTTGTTTTGCAAACAGGACATGCCTTGTTCTGTGATGGTTTTCCTGTCCACCATTTCTGCATACAGGACTTGCAGAAGCTGTGGCTACAAGACAGGATAACAGGGTGTTTAAAGATGTCACGGCACACAGGACAGGTGAGTTCCTCTTCCTGCCGAGTCAAATAGGAATCCATGTTGTCAGTTACTTCCTCCTTTGGAATATCCCCTGCGGTTGACATGGCTGTAAGTCACCAGTGTTGCGTTGCGTTCTGTAGGGGAAACAACAATGTTAGCA
The DNA here is from genome assembly GCF_951216825.1 of Electrona antarctica. Classification (NCBI taxonomy): domain Eukaryota; kingdom Metazoa; phylum Chordata; class Actinopteri; order Myctophiformes; family Myctophidae; genus Electrona; species Electrona antarctica. The sequence goes on from NC_136790.1 coordinate 56,210,984, forward strand.
TTATGAGTAGCAGTGGTGCTAGTAGTAATAGTTGTTTAATTACTATTATTCATTATTATTAATCAGGTTTGATACTGTTAAACTAACTTTGATTCTGTATATGTGGCCTATGATTTTCGAAGGGAATTGGGCGTTTTGTTGCACTCCGTTCCCATTTAAAACGATTGCAAAAAGACAAACAGTGTCAGTCTTGGACACATTAGGTATAATCAAAGTTAGCTGTGACTGTACCCTTAGTAGTAATTGTAGTAGTAGCAGTACTAGTAGATGGAAACCAGAATTCGAGCCCTTCAAAAAAATCACTGCAAGTCAATGAAGACAAGAATTGTGAAATCATAAACATACCTGATAACTTCACCAAGTCCAGAAGAGAGAATTTCAGCTCTTAACAACAACACACATTAAAGTGAAGTGACACCAAATAAAACAGAGCCCTGCTAAATACTCACAGAGGAGGTCTGATGAGCCAATCAGAGTGGAGGGTGGGACACACCAACAATAGACAGAAACTGTATTGGAGAACTGTTGGTTAATAGCCCCTGCCCCCACTTAACCCCCACTTAATCCATCATTCCAGTAAGCCAGCTAAAGTCTGTATTTACCCATTATCTTTCTATTATATTTCTACTATTCCTCCTAGACTATTCTGGAAAACTGACCAAACTGTGGCTTTCTCGATCTGAAAAATGTATCCAATATAATTTTACTTCATAATGTATTAACATATTTACCGGTAGCTGCCTTAATGCAACACAGCTCTGGTAGATATAAATCAGCACAGTGAATTTGAGCCAATATAAGGAACAATAAAATACATTATTGTAAAGTCAATTTACACAAGACATGATATGTATACAATAAATGTGTCATTTTTGTATCACATAATTGTTTTTTCAATTCAATTTAAGCTTTATTGGCATGAGAAAACAAATGGATTGCCAAATCAAATGTAATAAAATCACACCCGTGAGGGACGCTATCATACATCATCATACATCATCTCATTCCGGCCAATAAGTTTGCACAAACACAAAAACTGGCCATTCATTGTCAATGGCATTTCATGTTTGTGTTGGGACAATGACATTCAATATCATTTCATTTAATGTTTGTGTTAGGATAAAGTTTGTGTTCAAAAGCTGGACAAGTGGACATAGGGGGGGGGGGGGGGGGTAGCACCCATCAAAAAAATAAATAAAACTAATATAAGAAATGTAATACTTCAACGTGTAAAGAGTTTAAATTATAAAAGATGATGAAGGTCATGATGATGAAGAGCTGAAGAGCATGTCTCTCCTCATCTGTGTGTATTTCACACCTAGACAAACCCCCATCCAAGCCCATCAACAGTCATCAATCATCTCCCATCCAGTTTCTGGACTGTTTCAGCACTAAGCTATGGCCCATTTCATTAGAATGGAATTCAATTCATCTGATATCAATTTGAATAGCCTGCCCACTTTGTTAACATCACGCTATGTAAATTCAATATAGTTCACCCAATGTGAGTAATTATACTGTAATACAACATGACAACAGTTCAGACAAATCCTCACCAGAAAGTGTATTTTAGAACTGCCTGAAGAAGGTCCAGAGGGACCGAAACGTTGCATTATTAAAAGAAAATATACCGAGCAGATACACAGTGTGCGGTGTATTTTCATTCCTTTCAGAACTGGCTTATCTAAAGGTGTTTATAACCTTTTATTAAGAAGAGAAAGTTACTACATTCATACTCTTCAAACCATGATGCCGAGGGGCTTAAACCAGGCAGATGAAATTAGACACTTTCTGTAGAAACCTTTTTGGTTTGTTAGGAGTGAAGCTCTGCTTCTCCAACTGATTTTTTATTTAAAAAGTAAAAAATATGGTTAAAAAATATACGTTTCTAAGCTTTAAAGGGTGGCCTCATGCGTTGAATAAATCCAACCTTGTGCATATGTTGTTGTTGCATGTATATAATTTGGCGTGTATTATATAATTTTTGGGGGTTTCCGTAGTTTCATTGTTTGTTATCTTGATTGTTCTTTATCAATTCTTGTCTCCATAGTATACTATCTTACATCCATATCTTTCAGTTTTTCAGTTTAGTTGCCAGAGTTTACCTTACAAAAGGGAAACAATACAACAAAAGGAAAAACATTGGAAATGTAAAAGCCCACAGACCTACTGTCGTAGATAGGACTTGTGAGATCTTGATTTGATGTATCTGTGAAATGATTATAGGTATACATGTATGTTTTAAAATGTTTTTAAAATGTTTTTAATTGGTGCACTAACATTTCTGAACAGATTACAGTATATTTATATCAATATGTCTGGGTCCCCACCTACTCACTCAGGGTTGACGTGTCACACCTGCAGTGACGGGAGGGGCACCAAAATGTGGTGTTTTGATTGGATAATGGGGGCACTCCCTTATTATAAAAGTACAAACTTTTGTGTATGTTCACATGACCTGATGAAGATCAAATAGATCGAAACGTTGTCAGAATTTTCAATAAAGAACGTCTTTCTTGTACCTGCAGGTGTGCGGGCTCCATCCAATATCTACTGAAGTTTCTTTAGCCCAGCACCTAGCCTGTCGATGTGCGTATTAACAACATAAACTGGTGTGGTGAAAGAATAACCTGGTTGTAGTGTTCATAACAGTACTTCTAAATGGTAATTCATGTGAATTGCTGACTGACATTATCATGAACACAGTATGCCAATAAAACACACACACACACACCACAAATCACCTTTTATCTGAATGTTTATTACAAGACAAAAATACAACATAAGTCATAAGTAAATACAGTGAAACTAAGTCTAGCAGCAAAGGGTAGCTGTTGCTGTGGTCCATGATACCACCCCTGGCACTACGTGCAAAAACTGTGCATGGGAAAAAGTTAAAAATAAACTATCAACAGTATACAATATAAAACAGTGATATCCAATACTGACATGAAAAAAACAGCCTGCTGGATTTACACTTAAGAGACATTTCCAACACCCATAAAAAGACTGGGAGGACAATTCTCTTTCTTTTTCTTGTTTCTTATCTAAATGTCATTACATTACAGTCATGTTCCATAGTGACACACATCACCTTCCCAGGCAACACCCTCAGAGGGAGATGGTGCATAGTAAAAATGAATGGAAATAGTTTATCAGTGAAAGTGTGTGTGAAGGTGTGTAGGTGTGTGTTAGTGTCAGGATCGGAGAAGGACAGCTCTCCTCTGTTCCAGTCCAGCTGGACTCTGATCCTACAGGGTTTCTGCTCCACCGAGAGAGCAGTCGCCGACCCTGCTACATTTGCTGTGTATGTGCCATTCCTAAAGCCTAAACACCAAAACAAACCATTAACTGCATTGTTTATCTGGAAAGACTCTTCTAACACCCCCAGTTCCCAGGAGTTATTGTATCCAACTTCAATGTCCCAGCTATGAGTCCCTGAGTTAAATCCCTCAGAACCCTGGACCACGTGCAGGGAGTCCGGGTTGGTATACAGCTCTTCACGTACATCAACATCGAACAACACACTGGTCAGATCATCAGACAGGATGAATCCAGTATACTGGATGTTGGGATCCAGGATCACAGGAGTGTAGGAGACGATCTCCTTCATCTTGACCCAGGTTCTGAAGGTCAGGTTGCCCAGGTGTTTGGCCATGTCCATCACTACTTTTGAAACTGGCAGTGGATCTGGCAGTGTGCGCTGGACCTTTTCCACTGTGGTTTTATAGTTATGCAGGAATGAGATGTCATCTGCCTCGACATCTCTGATGGTGTTGGAAAGAGTCACCATTTCTCTGCACAGACTCTCAATCTTTTCCATCAACATCTGACTTTTCTGTTTCTCTTCCTCCCTCACCTCAGTGATTCTGGCCTTCTCTTCTTGATGTAGGTAATCCCGAATATTCTTGAAATGTTTCTTAATCTGTATCTCAGTGTGTTGGGCCTGCACCTTAATGTATTCTGCTGTTTGGTGATATCCTGCTTTAATCTCTTTAAGGTCCTCTAGTTTCTCCTCTAAGGCCTCCAGTGATTCCTGGAGGTCCTCTTTGAGTTGTTTTGCAGATTCGTAAATGGGTCTGAACTTATGTCCTGCATGTTTTTCAGAAACTTGGCACTCTAGGCATGCCAAATGTTCATCATCCAGACAGAACAGCCTGAGTTTCTCATCATGTAGAGGGCAGAGAACCTCAGAAATACATCTGTGACTTCTCTCCTCTAAGAAGTTCTCACACAGGTTATTCAACGCTAAGTTGATAGGAGGTTGATCTAGAGAGGAGTTTGTTTTGCAAACAGGACATGCCTTGTTCTGTGATGGTTTTCCTGTCCACCATTTCTGCATACAGGACTTGCAGAAGCTGTGGCTACAAGACAGGATAACAGGGTGTTTAAAGATGTCACGGCACACAGGACAGGTGAGTTCCTCTTCCTGCCGAGTCAAATAGGAATCCATGTTGTCAGTTACTTCCTCCTTTGGAATATCCCCTGCGGTTGACATGGCTGTAAGTCACCAGTGTTGCGTTGCGTTCTGTAGGGGAAACAACAATGTTAGCATTATGAGTAGCAGTGGTGCTAGTAGTAATAGTTGTTTAATTACTATTATTCATTATTATTAATCAGGTTTGATACTGTTAAACTAACTTTGATTCTGTATATGTGGCCTATGATTTTCGAAGGGAATTGGGCGTTTTGTTGCACTCCGTTCCCATTTAAAACGATTGCAAAAAGACAAACAGTGTCAGTCTTGGACACATTAGGTATAATCAAAGTTAGCTGTGACTGTACCCTTAGTAGTAATTGTAGTAGTAGCAGTACTAGTAGATGGAAACCAGAATTCGAGCCCTTCAAAAAAATCACTGCAAGTCAATGAAGACAAGAATTGTGAAATCATAAACATACCTGATAACTTCACCAAGTCCAGAAGAGAGAATTTCAGCTCTTAACAACAACACACATTAAAGTGAAGTGACACCAAATAAAACAGAGCCCTGCTAAATACTCACAGAGGAGGTCTGATGAGCCAATCAGAGTGGAGGGTGGGACACACCAACAATAGACAGAAACTGTATTGGAGAACTGTTGGTTAATAGCCCCTGCCCCCACTTAACCCCCACTTAATCCATCATTCCAGTAAGCCAGCTAAAGTCTGTATTTACCCATTATCTTTCTATTATATTTCTACTATTCCTCCTAGACTATTCTGGAAAACTGACCAAACTGTGGCTTTCTCGATCTGAAAAATGTATCCAATATAATTTTACTTCATAATGTATTAACATATTTACCGGTAGCTGCCTTAATGCAACACAGCTCTGGTAGATATAAATCAGCACAGTGAATTTGAGCCAATATAAGGAACAATAAAATACATTATTGTAAAGTCAATTTACACAAGACATGATATGTATACAATAAATGTGTCATTTTTGTATCACATAATTGTTTTTTCAATTCAATTTAAGCTTTATTGGCATGAGAAAACAAATGGATTGCCAAATCAAATGTAATAAAATCACACCCGTGAGGGACGCTATCATACATCATCATACATCATCTCATTCCGGCCAATAAGTTTGCACAAACACAAAAACTGGCCATTCATTGTCAATGGCATTTCATGTTTGTGTTGGGACAATGACATTCAATATCATTTCATTTAATGTTTGTGTTAGGATAAAGTTTGTGTTCAAAAGCTGGACAAGTGGACATAGGGGGGGGGGGGGGGGGGTAGCACCCATCAAAAAAAAAAAAAAAACTAATATAAGAAATGTAATACTTCAACGTGTAAAGAGTTTAAATTATAAAAGATGATGAAGGTCATGATGATGAAGAGCTGAAGAGCATGTCTCTCCTCATCTGTGTGTATTTCACACCTAGACAAACCCCCATCCAAGCCCATCAACAGTCATCAATCATCTCCCATCCAGTTTCTGGACTGTTTCAGCACTAAGCTATGGCCCATTTCATTAGAATGGAATTCAATTCATCTGATATCAATTTGAATAGCCTGCCCACTTTGTTAACATCACGCTATGTAAATTCAATATAGTTCACCCAATGTGAGTAATTATACTGTAATACAACATGACAACAGTTCAGACAAATCCTCACCAGAAAGTGTATTTTAGAACTGCCTGAAGAAGGTCCAGAGGGACCGAAACGTTGCATTATTAAAAGAAAATATACCGAGCAGATACACAGTGTGCGGTGTATTTTCATTCCTTTCAGAACTGGCTTATCTAAAGGTGTTTATAACCTTTTATTAAGAAGAGAAAGTTACTACATTCATACTCTTCAAACCATGATGCTGAGGGGCTTAAACCAGGCAGATGAAATTAGACACTTTCTGTAGAAACCTTTTTGGTTTGTTAGGAGTGAAGCTCTGCTTCTCCAACTGATTTTTTATTTAAAAAGTAAAAAATATGGTTAAAAAATATACGTTTCTAAGCTTTAAAGGGTGGCCTCATGCGTTGAATAAATCCAACCTTGTGCATATGTTGTTGTCGCATGTATATAATTTGGCGTGTATTATATAATTTTTGGGGGTTTCCGTAGTTTCATTGTTTGTTATCTTGATTGTTCTTTATCAATTCTTGTCTCCATAGTATACTATCTTACATCCATATCTTTCAGTTTTTCAGTTTAGTTGCCAGAGTTTACCTTACAAAAGGGAAACAATACAACAAAAGGAAAAACATTGGAAATGTAAAAGCCCACAGACCTACTGTAGTAGATAGGACTTGTGAGATCTTGATTTGATGTATCTGTGAAATGATTATAGGTATACATGTATGTTTTAAAATGTTTTTAAAATGTTTTTAATTGGTGCACTAACATTTCTGAACAGATTACAGTATATTTATATCAATATGTCTGGGTCCCCACCTACTCACTCAGGGTTGACGTGTCACACCTGCAGTGACGGGAGGGGCACCAAAATGTGGTGTTTTGATTGGATAATGGGGGCACTCCCTTATTATAAAAGTACAAACTTTTGTGTATGTTCACATGACCTGATGAAGATCAAATAGATCGAAACGTTGTCAGAATTTTCAATAAAGAACGTCTTTCTTGTACCTGCAGGTGTGCGGGCTCCATCCAATATCTACTGAAGTTTCTTTAGCCCAGCACCTAGCCTGTCGATGTGCGTATTAACAACATAAACTGGTGTGGTGAAAGAATAACCTGGTTGTAGTGTTCATAACAGTACTTCTAAATGGTAATTCATGTGAATTGCTGACTGACATTATCATGAACACAGTATGCCAATAAAACACACACACACCACAAATCACCTTTTATCTGAATGTTTATTACAAGACAAAAATACAACATAAGTCATAAGTAAATACAGTGAAACTAAGTCTAGCAGCAAAGGGTAGCTGTTGCTGTGGTCCATGATACCACCCCTGGCACTACGTGCAAAAACTGTGCATGGGAAAAAGTTAAAAATAAACTATCAACAGTATACAATATAAAACAGTGATATCCAATACTGACATGAAAAAAACAGCCTGCTGGATTTACACTTAAGAGACATTTCCAACACCCATAAAAAGACTGGGAGGACAATTCTCTTTCTTTTTCTTGTTTCTTATCTAAATGTCATTACATTACAGTCATGTTCCATAGTGACACACATCACCTTCCCAGGCAACACCCTCAGAGGGAGATGGTTTTGTTGCACTCCGTTCCCATTTAAAACGATTGCAAAAAGACAAACAGTGTCAGTCTTGGACACATTAGGTATAATCAAAGTTAGCTGTGACTGTACCCTTAGTAGTAATTGTAGTAGTAGCAGTACTAGTAGATGGAAACCAGAATTCGAGCCCTTCAAAAAAATCACTGCAAGTCAATGAAGACAAGAATTGTGAAATCATAAACATACCTGATAACTTCACCAAGTCCAGAAGAGAGAATTTCAGCTCTTAACAACAACACACATTAAAGTGAAGTGACACCAAATAAAACAGAGCCCTGCTAAATACTCACAGAGGAGGTCTGATGAGCCAATCAGAGTGGAGGGTGGGACACACCAACAATAGACAGAAACTGTATTGGAGAACTGTTGGTTAATAGCCCCTGCCCCCACTTAACCCCCACTTAATCCATCATTCCAGTAAGCCAGCTAAAGTCTGTATTTACCCATTATCTTTCTATTATATTTCTACTATTCCTCCTAGACTATTCTGGAAAACTGACCAAACTGTGGCTTTCTCGATCTGAAAAATGTATCCAATATAATTTTACTTCATAATGTATTAACATATTTACCGGTAGCTGCCTTAATGCAACACAGCTCTGGTAGATATAAATCAGCACAGTGAATTTGAGCCAATATAAGGAACAATAAAATACATTATTGTAAAGTCAATTTACACAAGACATGATATGTATACAATAAATGTGTCATTTTTGTATCACATAATTGTTTTTTCAATTCAATTTAAGCTTTATTGGCATGAGAAAACAAATGGATTGCCAAATCAAATGTAATAAATCACACCCGTGAGGGACGCTATCATACATCATCATACATCATCTCATTCCGGCCAATAAGTTTGCACAAACACAAAAACTGGCCATTCATTGTCAATGGCATTTCATGTTTGTGTTGGGACAATGACATTCAATATCATTTCATTTAATGTTTGTGTTAGGATAAAGTTTGTGTTCAAAAGCTGGACAAGTGGACATAGGGGGGGGGGGGGGGTAGCACCCATCAAAAAAATAAATAAAACTAATATAAGAAATGTAATACTTCAACGTGTAAAGAGTTTAAATTATAAAAGATGATGAAGGTCATGATGATGAAGAGCTGAAGAGCATGTCTCTCCTCATCTGTGTGTATTTCACACCTAGACAAACCCCCATCCAAGCCCATCAACAGTCATCAATCATCTCCCATCCAGTTTCTGGACTGTTTCAGCACTAAGCTATGGCCCATTTCATTAGAATGGAATTCAATTCATCTGATATCAATTTGAATAGCCTGCCCACTTTGTTAACATCACGCTATGTAAATTCAATATAGTTCACCCAATGTGAGTAATTATACTGTAATACAACATGACAACAGTTCAGACAAATCCTCACCAGAAAGTGTATTTTAGAACTGCCTGAAGAAGGTCCAGAGGGACCGAAACGTTGCATTATTAAAAGAAAATATACCGAGCAGATACACAGTGTGCGGTGTATTTTCATTCCTTTCAGAACTGGCTTATCTAAAGGTGTTTATAACCTTTTATTAAGAAGAGAAAGTTACTACATTCATACTCTTCAAACCATGATGCCGAGGGGCTTAAACCAGGCAGATGAAATTAGACACTTTCTGTAGAAACCTTTTTGGTTTGTTAGGAGTGAAGCTCTGCTTCTCCAACTGATTTTTTATTTAAAAAGTAAAAAATATGGTTAAAAAATATACGTTTCTAAGCTTTAAAGGGTGGCCTCATGCGTTGAATAAATCCAACCTTGTGCATATGTTGTTGTTGCATGTATATAATTTGGCGTGTATTATATAATTTTTGGGGGTTTCCGTAGTTTCATTGTTTGTTATCTTGATTGTTCTTTATCAATTCTTGTCTCCATAGTATACTATCTTACATCCATATCTTTCAGTTTTTCAGTTTAGTTGCCAGAGTTTACCTTACAAAAGGGAAACAATACAACAAAAGGAAAAACATTGGAAATGTAAAAGCCCACAGACCTACTGTCGTAGATAGGACTTGTGAGATCTTGATTTGATGTATCTGTGAAATGATTATAGGTATACATGTATGTTTTAAAATGTTTTTAAAATGTTTTTAATTGGTGCACTAACATTTCTGAACAGATTACAGTATATTTATATCAATATGTCTGGGTCCCCACCTACTCACTCAGGGTTGACGTGTCACACCTGCAGTGACGGGAGGGGCACCAAAATGTGGTGTTTTGATTGGATAATGGGGGCACTCCCTTATTATAAAAGTACAAACTTTTGTGTATGTTCACATGACCTGATGAAGATCAAATAGATCGAAACGTTGTCAGAATTTTCAATAAAGAACGTCTTTCTTGTACCTGCAGGTGTGCGGGCTCCATCCAATATCTACTGAAGTTTCTTTAGCCCAGCACCTAGCCTGTCGATGTGCGTATTAACAACATAAACTGGTGTGGTGAAAGAATAACCTGGTTGTAGTGTTCATAACAGTACTTCTAAATGGTAATTCATGTGAATTGCTGACTGACATTATCATGAACACAGTATGCCAATAAAACACACACACACACCACAAATCACCTTTTATCTGAATGTTTATTACAAGACAAAAATACAACATAAGTCATAAGTAAATACAGTGAAACTAAGTCTAGCAGCAAAGGGTAGCTGTTGCTGTGGTCCATGATACCACCCCTGGCACTACGTGCAAAAACTGTGCATGGGAAAAAGTTAAAAATAAACTATCAACAGTATACAATATAAAACAGTGATATCCAATACTGACATGAAAAAAACAGCCTGCTGGATTTACACTTAAGAGACATTTCCAACACCCATAAAAAGACTGGGAGGACAATTCTCTTTCTTTTTCTTGTTTCTTATCTAAATGTCATTACATTACAGTCATGTTCCATAGTGACACACATCACCTTCCCAGGCAACACCCTCAGAGGGAGATGGTGCATAGTAAAAATGAATGGAAATAGTTTATCAGTGAAAGTGTGTGTGAAGGTGTGTAGGTGTGTGTTAGTGTCAGGATCGGAGAAGGACAGCTCTCCTCTGTTCCAGTCCAGCTGGACTCTGATCCTACAGGGTTTCTGCTCCACCGAGAGAGCAGTCGCCGACCCTGCTACATTTGCTGTGTATGTGCCATTCCTAAAGCCTAAACACCAAAACAAACCATTAACTGCATTGTTTATCTGGAAAGACTCTTCTAACACCCCCAGTTCCCAGGAGTTATTGTATCCAACTTCAATGTCCCAGCTATGAGTCCCTGAGTTAAATCCCTCAGAACCCTGGACCACGTGCAGGGAGTCCGGGTTGGTATACAGCTCTTCACGTACATCAACATCGAACAACACACTGGTCAGATCATCAGACAGGATGAATCCAGTATACTGGATGTTGGGATCCAGGATCACAGGAGTGTAGGAGACGATCTCCTTCATCTTGACCCAGGTTCTGAAGGTCAGGTTGCCCAGGTGTTTGGCCATGTCCATCACTACTTTTGAAACTGGCAGTGGATCTGGCAGTGTGCGCTGGACCTTTTCCACTGTGGTTTTATAGTTATGCAGGAATGAGATGTCATCTGCCTCGACATCTCTGATGGTGTTGGAAAGAGTCACCATTTCTCTGCACAGACTCTCAATCTTTTCCATCAACATCTGACTTTTCTGTTTCTCTTCCTCCCTCACCTCAGTGATTCTGGCCTTCTCTTCTTGATGTAGGTAATCCCGAATATTCTTGAAATGTTTCTTAATCTGTATCTCAGTGTGTTGGGCCTGCACCTTAATGTATTCTGCTGTTTGGTGATATCCTGCTTTAATCTCTTTAAGGTCCTCTAGTTTCTCCTCTAAGGCCTCCAGTGATTCCTGGAGGTCCTCTTTGAGTTGTTTTGCAGATTCGTAAATGGGTCTGAACTTATGTCCTGCATGTTTTTCAGAAACTTGGCACTCTAGGCATGCCAAATGTTCATCATCCAGACAGAACAGCCTGAGTTTCTCATCATGTAGAGGGCAGAGAACCTCAGAAATACATCTGTGACTTCTCTCCTCTAAGAAGTTCTCACACAGGTTATTCAACGCTAAGTTGATAGGAGGTTGATCTAGAGAGGAGTTTGTTTTGCAAACAGGACATGCCTTGTTCTGTGATGGTTTTCCTGTCCACCATTTCTGCATACAGAACTTGCAGAAGCTGTGGCTACAAGACAGGATAACAGGGTGTTTAAAGATGTCACGGCACACAGGACAGGTGAGTTCCTCTTCCTGCCGAGTCAAATAGGAATCCATGTTGTCAGTTACTTCCTCCTTTGGAATATCCCCTGCGGTTGACATGGCTGTAAGTCACCAGTGTTGCGTTGCGTTCTGTAGGGGAAACAACAATGTTAGCATTATGAGTAGCAGTGGTGCTAGTAGTAATAGTTGTTTAATTACTATTATTCATTATTATTAATCAGGTTTGATACTGTTAAACTAACTTTGATTCTGTATATGTGGCCTATGATTTTCGAAGGGAATTGGGCGTTTTGTTGCACTCCGTTCCCATTTAAAACGATTGCAAAAAGACAAACAGTGTCAGTCTTGGACACATTAGGTATAATCAAAGTTAGCTGTGACTGTACCCTTAGTAGTAATTGTAGTAGTAGCAGTACTAGTAGATGGAAACCAGAATTCGAGCCCTTCAAAAAAATCACTGCAAGTCAATGAAGACAAGAATTGTGAAATCATAAACATACCTGATAACTTCACCAAGTCCAGAAGAGAGAATTTCAGCTCTTAACAACAACACACATTAAAGTGAAGTGACACCAAATAAAACAGAGCCCTGCTAAATACTCACAGAGGAGGTCTGATGAGCCAATCAGAGTGGAGGGTGGGACACACCAACAATAGACAGAAACTGTATTGGAGAACTGTTGGTTAATAGCCCCTGCCCCCACTTAACCCCCACTTAATCCATCATTCCAGTAAGCCAGCTAAAGTCTGTATTTACCCATTATCTTTCTATTATATTTCTACTATTCCTCCTAGACTATTCTGGAAAACTGACCAAACTGTGGCTTTCTCGATCTGAAAAATGTATCCAATATAATTTTACTTCATAATGTATTAACATATTTACCGGTAGCTGCCTTAATGCAACACAGCTCTGGTAGATATAAATCAGCACAGTGAATTTGAGCCAATATAAGGAACAATAAAATACATTATTGTAAAGTCAATTTACACAAGACATGATATGTATACAATAAATGTGTCATTTTTGTATCACATAATTGTTTTTTCAATTCAATTTAAGCTTTATTGGCATGAGAAAACAAATGGATTGCCAAATCAAATGTAATAAAATCACACCCGTGAGGGACGCTATCATACATCATCATACATCATCTCATTCCGGCCAATAAGTTTGCACAAACACAAAAACTGGCCATTCATTGTCAATGGCATTTCATGTTTGTGTTGGGACAATGACATTCAATATCATTTAATTTAATGTTTGTGTTAGGATAAAGTTTGTGTTCAAAAGCTGGACAAGTGGACATAGGGGGGGGGGGGGTAGCACCCATCAAAAAAATAAATAAAACTAATATAAGAAATGTAATACTTCAACGTGTAAAGAGTTTAAATTATAAAAGATGATGAAGGTCATGATGATGAAGAGCTGAAGAGCATGTCTCTCCTCATCTGTGTGTATTTCACACCTAGACAAACCCCCATCCAAGCCCATCAACAGTCATCAATCATCTCCCATCCAGTTTCTGGACTGTTTCAGCACTAAGCTATGGCCCATTTCATTAGAATGGAATTCAATTCATCTGATATCAATTTGAATAGCCTGCCCACTTTGTTAACATCACGCTATGTAAATTCAATATAGTTCACCCAATGTGAGTAATTATACTGTAATACAACATGACAACAGTTCAGACAAATCCTCACCAGAAAGTGTATTTTAGAACTGCCTGAAGAAGGTCCAGAGGGACCGAAACGTTGCATTATTAAAAGAAAATATACCGAGCAGATACACAGTGTGCGGTGTATTTTCATTCCTTTCAGAACTGGCTTATCTAAAGGTGTTTATAACCTTTTATTAAGAAGAGAAAGTTACTACATTCATACTCTTCAAACCATGATGCTGAGGGGCTTAAACCAGGCAGATGAAATTAGACACTTTCTGTAGAAACCTTTTTGGTTTGTTAGGAGTGAAGCTCTGCTTCTCCAACTGATTTTTTATTTAAAAAGTAAAAAATATGGTTAAAAAATATACGTTTCTAAGCTTTAAAGGGTGGCCTCATGCGTTGAATAAATCCAACCTTGTGCATATGTTGTTGTCGCATGTATATAATTTGGCGTGTATTATATAATTTTTGGGGGTTTCCGTAGTTTCATTGTTTGTTATCTTGATTGTTCTTTATCAATTCTTGTCTCCATAGTATACTATCTTACATCCATATCTTTCAGTTTTTCAGTTTAGTTGCCAGAGTTTACCTTACAAAAGGGAAACAATACAACAAAAGGAAAAACATTGGAAATGTAAAAGCCCACAGACCTACTGTAGTAGATAGGACTTGTGAGATCTTGATTTGATGTATCTGTGAAATGATTATAGGTATACATGTATGTTTTAAAATGTTTTTAAAATGTTTTTAATTGGTGCACTAACATTTCTGAACAGATTACAGTATATTTATATCAATATGTCTGGGTCCCCACCTACTCACTCAGGGTTGACGTGTCACACCTGCAGTGACGGGAGGGGCACCAAAATGTGGTGTTTTGATTGGATAATGGGGGCACTCCCTTATTATAAAAGTACAAACTTTTGTGTATGTTCACATGACCTGATGAAGATCAAATAGATCGAAACGTTGTCAGAATTTTCAATAAAGAACGTCTTTCTTGTACCTGCAGGTGTGCGGGCTCCATCCAATATCTACTGAAGTTTCTTTAGCCCAGCACCTAGCCTGTCGATGTGCGTATTAACAACATAAACTGGTGTGGTGAAAGAATAACCTGGTTGTAGTGTTCATAACAGTACTTCTAAATGGTAATTCATGTGAATTGCTGACTGACATTATCATGAACACAGTATGCCAATAAAACACACACACACCACAAATCACCTTTTATCTGAATGTTTATTACAAGACAAAAATACAACATAAGTCATAAGTAAATACAGTGAAACTAAGTCTAGCAGCAAAGGGTAGCTGTTGCTGTGGTCCATGATACCACCCCTGGCACTACGTGCAAAAACTGTGCATGGGAAAAAGTTAAAAATAAACTATCAACAGTATACAATATAAAACAGTGATATCCAATACTGACATGAAAAAAACAGCCTGCTGGATTTACACTTAAGAGACATTTCCAACACCCATAAAAAGACTGGGAGGACAATTCTCTTTCTTTTTCTTGTTTCTTATCTAAATGTCATTACATTACAGTCATGTTCCATAGTGACACACATCACCTTCCCAGGCAACACCCTCAGAGGGAGATGGTTTTGTTGCACTCCGTTCCCATTTAAAACGATTGCAAAAAGACAAACAGTGTCAGTCTTGGACACATTAGGTATAATCAAAGTTAGCTGTGACTGTACCCTTAGTAGTAATTGTAGTAGTAGCAGTACTAGTAGATGGAAACCAGAATTCGAGCCCTTCAAAAAAATCACTGCAAGTCAATGAAGACAAGAATTGTGAAATCATAAACATACCTGATAACTTCACCAAGTCCAGAAGAGAGAATTTCAGCTCTTAACAACAACACACATTAAAGTGAAGTGACACCAAATAAAACAGAGCCCTGCTAAATACTCACAGAGGAGGTCTGATGAGCCAATCAGAGTGGAGGGTGGGACACACCAACAATAGACAGAAACTGTATTGGAGAACTGTTGGTTAATAGCCCCTGCCCCCACTTAACCCCCACTTAATCCATCATTCCAGTAAGCCAGCTAAAGTCTGTATTTACCCATTATCTTTCTATTATATTTCTACTATTCCTCCTAGACTATTCTGGAAAACTGACCAAACTGTGGCTTTCTCGATCTGAAAAATGTATCCAATATAATTTTACTTCATAATGTATTAACATATTTACCGGTAGCTGCCTTAATGCAACACAGCTCTGGTAGATATAAATCAGCACAGTGAATTTGAGCCAATATAAGGAACAATAAAATACATTATTGTAAAGTCAATTTACACAAGACATGATATGTATACAATAAATGTGTCATTTTTGTATCACATAATTGTTTTTTCAATTCAATTTAAGCTTTATTGGCATGAGAAAACAAATGGATTGCCAAATCAAATGTAATAAAATCACACCCGTGAGGGACGCTATCATACATCATCATACATCATCTCATTCCGGCCAATAAGTTTGCACAAACACAAAAACTGGCCATTCATTGTCAATGGCATTTCATGTTTGTGTTGGGACAATGACATTCAATATCATTTCATTTAATGTTTGTGTTAGGATAAAGTTTGTGTTCAAAAGCTGGACAAGTGGACATAGGGGGGGGGGGGGGGGGTAGCACCCATCAAAAAAATAAATAAAACTAATATAAGAAATGTAATACTTCAACGTGTAAAGAGTTTAAATTATAAAAGATGATGAAGGTCATGATGATGAAGAGCTGAAGAGCATGTCTCTCCTCATCTGTGTGTATTTCACACCTAGACAAACCCCCATCCAAGCCCATCAACAGTCATCAATCATCTCCCATCCAGTTTCTGGACTGTTTCAGCACTAAGCTATGGCCCATTTCATTAGAATGGAATTCAATTCATCTGATATCAATTTGAATAGCCTGCCCACTTTGTTAACATCACGCTATGTAAATTCAATATAGTTCACCCAATGTGAGTAATTATACTGTAATACAACATGACAACAGTTCAGACAAATCCTCACCAGAAAGTGTATTTTAGAACTGCCTGAAGAAGGTCCAGAGGGACCGAAACGTTGCATTATTAAAAGAAAATATACCGAGCAGATACACAGTGTGCGGTGTATTTTCATTCCTTTCAGAACTGGTTTATCTAAAGGTGTTTATAACCTTTTATTAAGAAGAGAAAGTTACTACATTCATACTCTTCAAACCATGATGCCGAGGGGCTTAAACCAGGCAGATGAAATTAGACACTTTCTGTAGAAACCTTTTTGGTTTGTTAGGAGTGAAGCTCTGCTTCTCCAACTGATTTTTTATTTAAAAAGTAAAAAATATGGTTAAAAAATATACGTTTCTAAGCTTTAAAGGGTGGCCTCATGCGTTGAATAAATCCAACCTTGTGCATATGTTGTTGTTGCATGTATATAATTTGGCGTGTATTATATAATTTTTGGGGGTTTCCGTAGTTTCATTGTTTGTTATCTTGATTGTTCTTTATCAATTCTTGTCTCCATAGTATACTATCTTACATCCATATCTTTCAGTTTTTCAGTTTAGTTGCCAGAGTTTACCTTACAAAAGGGAAACAATACAACAAAAGGAAAAACATTGGAAATGTAAAAGCCCACAGACCTACTGTCGTAGATAGGACTTGTGAGATCTTGATTTGATGTATCTGTGAAATGATTATAGGTATACATGTATGTTTTAAAATGTTTTTAAAATGTTTTTAATTGGTGCACTAACATTTCTGAACAGATTACAGTATATTTATATCAATATGTCTGGGTCCCCACCTACTCACTCAGGGTTGACGTGTCACACCTGCAGTGACGGGAGGGGCACCAAAATGTGGTGTTTTGATTGGATAATGGGGGCACTCCCTTATTATAAAAGTACAAACTTTTGTGTATGTTCACATGACCTGATGAAGATCAAATAGATCGAAACGTTGTCAGAATTTTCAATAAAGAACGTCTTTCTTGTACCTGCAGGTGTGCGGGCTCCATCCAATATCTACTGAAGTTTCTTTAGCCCAGCACCTAGCCTGTCGATGTGCGTATTAACAACATAAACTGGTGTGGTGAAAGAATAACCTGGTTGTAGTGTTCATAACAGTACTTCTAAATGGTAATTCATGTGAATTGCTGACTGACATTATCATGAACACAGTATGCCAATAAAACACACACACACACCACAAATCACCTTTTATCTGAATGTTTATTACAAGACAAAAATACAACATAAGTCATAAGTAAATACAGTGAAACTAAGTCTAGCAGCAAAGGGTAGCTGTTGCTGTGGTCCATGATACCACCCCTGGCACTACGTGCAAAAACTGTGCATGGGAAAAAGTTAAAAATAAACTATCAACAGTATACAATATAAAACAGTGATATCCAATACTGACATGAAAAAAACAGCCTGCTGGATTTACACTTAAGAGACATTTCCAACACCCATAAAAAGACTGGGAGGACAATTCTCTTTCTTTTTCTTGTTTCTTATCTAAATGTCATTACATTACAGTCATGTTCCATAGTGACACACATCACCTTCCCAGGCAACACCCTCAGAGGGAGATGGTGCATAGTAAAAATGAATGGAAATAGTTTATCAGTGAAAGTGTGTGTGAAGGTGTGTAGGTGTGTGTTAGTGTCAGGATCGGAGAAGGACAGCTCTCCTCTGTTCCAGTCCAGCTGGACTCTGATCCTACAGGGTTTCTGCTCCACCGAGAGAGCAGTCGCCGACCCTGCTACATTTGCTGTGTATGTGCCATTCCTAAAGCCTAAACACCAAAACAAACCATTAACTGCATTGTTTATCTGGAAAGACTCTTCTAACACCCCCAGTTCCCAGGAGTTATTGTATCCAACTTCAATGTCCCAGCTATGAGTCCCTGAGTTAAATCCCTCAGAACCCTGGACCACGTGCAGGGAGTCCGGGTTGGTATACAGCTCTTCACGTACATCAACATCGAACAACACACTGGTCAGATCATCAGACAGGATGAATCCAGTATACTGGATGTTGGGATCCAGGATCACAGGAGTGTAGGAGACGATCTCCTTCATCTTGACCCAGGTTCTGAAGGTCAGGTTGCCCAGGTGTTTGGCCATGTCCATCACTACTTTTGAAACTGGCAGTGGATCTGGCAGTGTGCGCTGGACCTTTTCCACTGTGGTTTTATAGTTATGCAGGAATGAGATGTCATCTGCCTCGACATCTCTGATGGTGTTGGAAAGAGTCACCATTTCTCTGCACAGACTCTCAATCTTTTCCATCAACATCTGACTTTTCTGTTTCTCTTCCTCCCTCACCTCAGTGATTCTGGCCTTCTCTTCTTGATGTAGGTAATCCCGAATATTCTTGAAATGTTTCTTAATCTGTATCTCAGTGTGTTGGGCCTGCACCTTAATGTATTCTGCTGTTTGGTGATATCCTGCTTTAATCTCTTTAAGGTCCTCTAGTTTCTCCTCTAAGGCCTCCAGTGATTCCTGGAGGTCCTCTTTGAGTTGTTTTGCAGATTCGTAAATGGGTCTGAACTTATGTCCTGCATGTTTTTCAGAAACTTGGCACTCTAGGCATGCCAAATGTTCATCATCCAGACAGAACAGCCTGAGTTTCTCATCATGTAGAGGGCAGAGAACCTCAGAAATACATCTGTGACTTCTCTCCTCTAAGAAGTTCTCACACAGGTTATTCAACGCTAAGTTGATAGGAGGTTGATCTAGAGAGGAGTTTGTTTTGCAAACAGGACATGCCTTGTTCTGTGATGGTTTTCCTGTCCACCATTTCTGCATACAGGACTTGCAGAAGCTGTGGCTACAAGACAGGATAACAGGGTGTTTAAAGATGTCACGGCACACAGGACAGGTGAGTTCCTCTTCCTGCCGAGTCAAATAGGAATCCATGTTGTCAGTTACTTCCTCCTTTGGAATATCCCCTGCGGTTGACATGGCTGTAAGTCACCAGTGTTGCGTTGCGTTCTGTAGGGGAAACAACAATGTTAGCATTATGAGTAGCAGTGGTGCTAGTAGTAATAGTTGTTTAATTACTATTATTCATTATTATTAATCAGGTTTGATACTGTTAAACTAACTTTGATTCTGTATATGTGGCCTATGATTTTCGAAGGGAATTGGGCGTTTTGTTGCACTCCGTTCCCATTTAAAACGATTGCAAAAAGACAAACAGTGTCAGTCTTGGACACATTAGGTATAATCAAAGTTAGCTGTGACTGTACCCTTAGTAGTAATTGTAGTAGTAGCAGTACTAGTAGATGGAAACCAGAATTCGAGCCCTTCAAAAAAATCACTGCAAGTCAATGAAGACAAGAATTGTGAAATCATAAACATACCTGATAACTTCACCAAGTCCAGAAGAGAGAATTTCAGCTCTTAACAACAACACACATTAAAGTGAAGTGACACCAAATAAAACAGAGCCCTGCTAAATACTCACAGAGGAGGTCTGATGAGCCAATCAGAGTGGAGGGTGGGACACACCAACAATAGACAGAAACTGTATTGGAGAACTGTTGGTTAATAGCCCCTGCCCCCACTTAACCCCCACTTAATCCATCATTCCAGTAAGCCAGCTAAAGTCTGTATTTACCCATTATCTTTCTATTATATTTCTACTATTCCTCCTAGACTATTCTGGAAAACTGACCAAACTGTGGCTTTCTCGATCTGAAAAATGTATCCAATATAATTTTACTTCATAATGTATTAACATATTTACCGGTAGCTGCCTTAATGCAACACAGCTCTGGTAGATATAAATCAGCACAGTGAATTTGAGCCAATATAAGGAACAATAAAATACATTATTGTAAAGTCAATTTACACAAGACATGATATGTATACAATAAATGTGTCATTTTTGTATCACATAATTGTTTTTTCAATTCAATTTAAGCTTTATTGGCATGAGAAAACAAATGGATTGCCAAATCAAATGTAATAAAATCACACCCGTGAGGGACGCTATCATACATCATCATACATCATCTCATTCCGGCCAATAAGTTTGCACAAACACAAAAACTGGCCATTCATTGTCAATGGCATTTCATGTTTGTGTTGGGACAATGACATTCAATATCATTTCATTTAATGTTTGTGTTAGGATAAAGTTTGTGTTCAAAAGCTGGACAAGTGGACATAGGGGGGGGGGGGGGGGGTAGCACCCATCAAAAAAATAAATAAAACTAATATAAGAAATGTAATACTTCAACGTGTAAAGAGTTTAAATTATAAAAGATGATGAAGGTCATGATGATGAAGAGCTGAAGAGCATGTCTCTCCTCATCTGTGTGTATTTCACACCTAGACAAACCCCCATCCAAGCCCATCAACAGTCATCAATCATCTCCCATCCAGTTTCTGGACTGTTTCAGCACTAAGCTATGGCCCATTTCATTAGAATGGAATTCAATTCATCTGATATCAATTTGAATAGCCTGCCCACTTTGTTAACATCACGCTATGTAAATTCAATATAGTTCACCCAATGTGAGTAATTATACTGTAATACAACATGACAACAGTTCAGACAAATCCTCACCAGAAAGTGTATTTTAGAACTGCCTGAAGAAGGTCCAGAGGGACCGAAACGTTGCATTATTAAAAGAAAATATACCGAGCAGATACACAGTGTGCGGTGTATTTTCATTCCTTTCAGAACTGGCTTATCTAAAGGTGTTTATAACCTTTTATTAAGAAGAGAAAGTTACTACATTCATACTCTTCAAACCATGATGCCGAGGGGCTTAAACCAGGCAGATGAAATTAGACACTTTCTGTAGAAACCTTTTTGGTTTGTTAGGAGTGAAGCTCTGCTTCTCCAACTGATTTTTTATTTAAAAAGTAAAAAATATGGTTAAAAAATATACGTTTCTAAGCTTTAAAGGGTGGCCTCATGCGTTGAATAAATCCAACCTTGTGCATATGTTGTTGTTGCATGTATATAATTTGGCGTGTATTATATAATTTTTGGGGGTTTCCGTAGTTTCATTGTTTGTTATCTTGATTGTTCTTTATCAATTCTTGTCTCCATAGTATACTATCTTACATCCATATCTTTCAGTTTTTCAGTTTAGTTGCCAGAGTTTACCTTACAAAAGGGAAACAATACAACAAAAGGAAAAACATTGGAAATGTAAAAGCCCACAGACCTACTGTCGTAGATAGGACTTGTGAGATCTTGATTTGATGTATCTGTGAAATGATTATAGGTATACATGTATGTTTTAAAATGTTTTTAAAATGTTTTTAATTGGTGCACTAACATTTCTGAACAGATTACAGTATATTTATATCAATATGTCTGGGTCCCCACCTACTCACTCAGGGTTGACGTGTCACACCTGCAGTGACGGGAGGGGCACCAAAATGTGGTGTTTTGATTGGATAATGGGGGCACTCCCTTATTATAAAAGTACAAACTTTTGTGTATGTTCACATGACCTGATGAAGATCAAATAGATCGAAACGTTGTCAGAATTTTCAATAAAGAACGTCTTTCTTGTACCTGCAGGTGTGCGGGCTCCATCCAATATCTACTGAAGTTTCTTTAGCCCAGCACCTAGCCTGTCGATGTGCGTATTAACAACATAAACTGGTGTGGTGAAAGAATAACCTGGTTGTAGTGTTCATAACAGTACTTCTAAATGGTAATTCATGTGAATTGCTGACTGACATTATCATGAACACAGTATGCCAATAAAACACACACACACACCACAAATCACCTTTTATCTGAATGTTTATTACAAGACAAAAATACAACATAAGTCATAAGTAAATACAGTGAAACTAAGTCTAGCAGCAAAGGGTAGCTGTTGCTGTGGTCCATGATACCACCCCTGGCACTACGTGCAAAAACTGTGCATGGGAAAAAGTTAAAAATAAACTATCAACAGTATACAATATAAAACAGTGATATCCAATACTGACATGAAAAAAACAGCCTGCTGGATTTACACTTAAGAGACATTTCCAACACCCATAAAAAGACTGGGAGGACAATTCTCTTTCTTTTTCTTGTTTCTTATCTAAATGTCATTACATTACAGTCATGTTCCATAGTGACACACATCACCTTCCCAGGCAACACCCTCAGAGGGAGATGGTGCATAGTAAAAATGAATGGAAATAGTTTATCAGTGAAAGTGTGTGTGAAGGTGTGTAGGTGTGTGTTAGTGTCAGGATCGGAGAAGGACAGCTCTCCTCTGTTCCAGTCCAGCTGGACTCTGATCCTACAGGGTTTCTGCTCCACCGAGAGAGCAGTCGCCGACCCTGCTACATTTGCTGTGTATGTGCCATTCCTAAAGCCTAAACACCAAAACAAACCATTAACTGCATTGTTTATCTGGAAAGACTCTTCTAACACCCCCAGTTCCCAGGAGTTATTGTATCCAACTTCAATGTCCCAGCTATGAGTCCCTGAGTTAAATCCCTCAGAACCCTGGACCACGTGCAGGGAGTCCGGGTTGGTATACAGCTCTTCACGTACATCAACATCGAACAACACACTGGTCAGATCATCAGACAGGATGAATCCAGTATACTGGATGTTGGGATCCAGGATCACAGGAGTGTAGGAGACGATCTCCTTCATCTTGACCCAGGTTCTGAAGGTCAGGTTGCCCAGGTGTTTGGCCATGTCCATCACTACTTTTGAAACTGGCAGTGGATCTGGCAGTGTGCGCTGGACCTTTTCCACTGTGGTTTTATAGTTATGCAGGAATGAGATGTCATCTGCCTCGACATCTCTGATGGTGTTGGAAAGAGTCACCATTTCTCTGCACAGACTCTCAATCTTTTCCATCAACATCTGACTTTTCTGTTTCTCTTCCTCCCTCACCTCAGTGATTCTGGCCTTCTCTTCTTGATGTAGGTAATCCCGAATATTCTTGAAATGTTTCTTAATCTGTATCTCAGTGTGTTGGGCCTGCACCTTAATGTATTCTGCTGTTTGGTGATATCCTGCTTTAATCTCTTTAAGGTCCTCTAGTTTCTCCTCTAAGGCCTCCAGTGATTCCTGGAGGTCCTCTTTGAGTTGTTTTGCAGATTCGTAAATGGGTCTGAACTTATGTCCTGCATGTTTTTCAGAAACTTGGCACTCTAGGCATGCCAAATGTTCATCATCCAGACAGAACAGCCTGAGTTTCTCATCATGTAGAGGGCAGAGAACCTCAGAAATACATCTGTGACTTCTCTCCTCTAAGAAGTTCTCACACAGGTTATTCAACGCTAAGTTGATAGGAGGTTGATCTAGAGAGGAGTTTGTTTTGCAAACAGGACATGCCTTGTTCTGTGATGGTTTTCCTGTCCACCATTTCTGCATACAGGACTTGCAGAAGCTGTGGCTACAAGACAGGATAACAGGGTGTTTAAAGATGTCACGGCACACAGGACAGGTGAGTTCCTCTTCCTGCCGAGTCAAATAGGAATCCATGTTGTCAGTTACTTCCTCCTTTGGAATATCCCCTGCGGTTGACATGGCTGTAAGTCACCAGTGTTGCGTTGCGTTCTGTAGGGGAAACAACAATGTTAGCATTATGAGTAGCAGTGGTGCTAGTAGTAATAGTTGTTTAATTACTATTATTCATTATTATTAATCAGGTTTGATACTGTTAAACTAACTTTGATTCTGTATATGTGGCCTATGATTTTCGAAGGGAATTGGGCGTTTTGTTGCACTCCGTTCCCATTTAAAACGATTGCAAAAAGACAAACAGTGTCAGTCTTGGACACATTAGGTATAATCAAAGTTAGCTGTGACTGTACCCTTAGTAGTAATTGTAGTAGTAGCAGTACTAGTAGATGGAAACCAGAATTCGAGCCCTTCAAAAAAATCACTGCAAGTCAATGAAGACAAGAATTGTGAAATCATAAACATACCTGATAACTTCACCAAGTCCAGAAGAGAGAATTTCAGCTCTTAACAACAACACACATTAAAGTGAAGTGACACCAAATAAAACAGAGCCCTGCTAAATACTCACAGAGGAGGTCTGATGAGCCAATCAGAGTGGAGGGTGGGACACACCAACAATAGACAGAAACTGTATTGGAGAACTGTTGGTTAATAGCCCCTGCCCCCACTTAACCCCCACTTAATCCATCATTCCAGTAAGCCAGCTAAAGTCTGTATTTACCCATTATCTTTCTATTATATTTCTACTATTCCTCCTAGACTATTCTGGAAAACTGACCAAACTGTGGCTTTCTCGATCTGAAAAATGTATCCAATATAATTTTACTTCATAATGTATTAACATATTTACCGGTAGCTGCCTTAATGCAACACAGCTCTGGTAGATATAAATCAGCACAGTGAATTTGAGCCAATATAAGGAACAATAAAATACATTATTGTAAAGTCAATTTACACAAGACATGATATGTATACAATAAATGTGTCATTTTTGTATCACATAATTGTTTTTTCAATTCAATTTAAGCTTTATTGGCATGAGAAAACAAATGGATTGCCAAATCAAATGTAATAAAATCACACCCGTGAGGGACGCTATCATACATCATCATACATCATCTCATTCCGGCCAATAAGTTTGCACAAACACAAAAACTGGCCATTCATTGTCAATGGCATTTCATGTTTGTGTTGGGACAATGACATTCAATATCATTTCATTTAATGTTTGTGTTAGGATAAAGTTTGTGTTCAAAAGCTGGACAAGTGGACATAGGGGGGGGGGGGGGGGTAGCACCCATCAAAAAAATAAATAAAACTAATATAAGAAATGTAATACTTCAACGTGTAAAGAGTTTAAATTATAAAATATGATGAAGGTCATGATGATGAAGAGCTGAAGAGCATGTCTCTCCTCATCTGTGTGTATTTCACACCTAGACAAACCCCCATCCAAGCCCATCAACAGTCATCAATCATCTCCCATCCAGTTTCTGGACTGTTTCAGCACTAAGCTATGGCCCATTTCATTAGAATGGAATTCAATTCATCTGATATCAATTTGAATAGCCTGCCCACTTTGTTAACATCACGCTATGTAAATTCAATATAGTTCACCCAATGTGAGTAATTATACTGTAATACAACATGACAACAGTTCAGACAAATCCTCACCAGAAAGTGTATTTTAGAACTGCCTGAAGAAGGTCCAGAGGGACCGAAACGTTGCATTATTAAAAGAAAATATACCGAGCAGATACACAGTGTGCGGTGTATTTTCATTCCTTTCAGAACTGGCTTATCTAAAGGTGTTTATAACCTTTTATTAAGAAGAGAAAGTTACTACATTCATACTCTTCAAACCATGATGCCGAGGGGCTTAAACCAGGCAGATGAAATTAGACACTTTCTGTAGAAACCTTTTTGGTTTGTTAGGAGTGAAGCTCTGCTTCTCCAACTGATTTTTTATTTAAAAAGTAAAAAATATGGTTAAAAAATATACGTTTCTAAGCTTTAAAGGGTGGCCTCATGCGTTGAATAAATCCAACCTTGTGCATATGTTGTTGTCGCATGTATATAATTTGGCGTGTATTATATAATTTTTGGGGGTTTCCGTAGTTTCATTGTTTGTTATCTTGATTGTTCTTTATCAATTCTTGTCTCCATAGTATACTATCTTACATCCATATCTTTCAGTTTTTCAGTTTAGTTGCCAGAGTTTACCTTACAAAAGGGAAACAATACAACAAAAGGAAAAACATTGGAAATGTAAAAGCCCACAGACCTACTGTCGTAGATAGGACTTGTGAGATCTTGATTTGATGTATCTGTGAAATGATTATAGGTATACATGTATGTTTTAAAATGTTTTTAAAATGTTTTTAATTGGTGCACTAACATTTCTGAACAGATTACAGTATATTTATATCAATATGTCTGGGTCCCCACCTACTCACCCAGGGTTGACGTGTCACACCTGCAGTGACGGGAGGGGCACCAAAATGTGGTGTTTTGATTGGATAATGGGGGCACTCCCTTATTATAAAAGTACAAACTTTTGTGTATGTTCACATGACCTGATGAAGATCAAATAGATCGAAACGTTGTCAGAATTTTCAATAAAGAACGTCTTTCTTGTACCTGCAGGTGTGCGGGCTCCATCCAATATCTACTGAAGTTTCTTTAGCCCAGCACCTAGCCTGTCGATGTGCGTATTAACAACATAAACTGGTGTGGTGAAAGAATAACCTGGTTGTAGTGTTCATAACAGTACTTCTAAATGGTAATTCATGTGAATTGCTGACTGACATTATCATGAACACAGTATGCCAATAAAACACACACACACACCACAAATCACCTTTTATCTGAATGTTTATTACAAGACAAAAATACAACATAAGTCATAAGTAAATACAGTGAAACTAAGTCTAGCAGCAAAGGGTAGCTGTTGCTGTGGTCCATGATACCACCCCTGGCACTACGTGCAAAAACTGTGCATGGGAAAAAGTTAAAAATAAACTATCAACAGTATACAATATAAAACAGTGATATCCAATACTGACATGAAAAAAACAGCCTGCTGGATTTACACTTAAGAGACATTTCCAACACCCATAAAAAGACTGGGAGGACAATTCTCTTTCTTTTTCTTGTTTCTTATCTAAATGTCATTACATTACAGTCATGTTCCATAGTGACACACATCACCTTCCCAGGCAACACCCTCAGAGGGAGATGGTGCATAGTAAAAATGAATGGAAATAGTTTATCAGTGAAAGTGTGTGTGAAGGTGTGTAGGTGTGTGTTAGTGTCAGGATCGGAGAAGGACAGCTCTCCTCTGTTCCAGTCCAGCTGGACTCTGATCCTACAGGGTTTCTGCTCCACTGAGAGAGCAGTCGCCGACCCTGCTACATTTGCTGTGTATGTGCCATTCCTAAAGCCTAAACACCAAAACAAACCATTAACTGCATTGTTTATCTGGAAAGACTCTTCTAACACCCCCAGTTCCCAGGAGTTATTGTATCCAACTTCAATGTCCCAGCTATGAGTCCCTGAGTTAAATCCCTCAGAACCCTGGACCACGTGCAGGGAGTCCGGGTTGGTATACAGCTCTTCACGTACATCAACATCGAACAACACACTGGTCAGATCATCAGACAGGATGAATCCAGTATACTGGATGTTGGGATCCAGGATCACAGGAGTGTAGGAGACGATCTCCTTCATCTTGACCCAGGTTCTGAAGGTCAGGTTGCCCAGGTGTTTGGCCATGTCCATCACTACTTTTGAAACTGGCAGTGGATCTGGCAGTGTGCGCTGGACCTTTTCCACTGTGGTTTTATAGTTATGCAGGAATGAGATGTCATCTGCCTCGACATCTCTGATGGTGTTGGAAAGAGTCACCATTTCTCTGCACAGACTCTCAATCTTTTCCATCAACATCTGACTTTTCTGTTTCTCTTCCTCCCTCACCTCAGTGATTCTGGCCTTCTCTTCTTGATGTAGGTAATCCCGAATATTCTTGAAATGTTTCTTAATCTGTATCTCAGTGTGTTGGGCCTGCACCTTAATGTATTCTGCTGTTTGGTGATATCCTGCTTTAATCTCTTTAAGGTCCTCTAGTTTCTCCTCTAAGGCCTCCAGTGATTCCTGGAGGTCCTCTTTGATTTGTTTTGCAGATTCGTAAATGGGTCTGAACTTATGTCCTGCATGTTTTTCAGAAACTTGGCACTCTAGGCATGCCAAATGTTCATCATCCAGACAGAACAGCCTGAGTTTCTCATCATGTAGAGGGCAGAGAACCTCAGAAATACATCTGTGACTTCTCTCCTCTAAGAAGTTCTCACACAGGTTATTCAACGCTAAGTTGATAGGAGGTTGATCTAGAGAGGAGTTTGTTTTGCAAACAGGACATGCCTTGTTCTGTGATGGTTTTCCTGTCCACCATTTCTGCATACAGGACTTGCAGAAGCTGTGGCTACAAGACAGGATAACAGGGTGTTTAAAGATGTCACGGCACACAGGACAGGTGAGTTCCTCTTCCTGCCGAGTCAAATAGGAATCCATGTTGTCAGTTACTTCCTCCTTTGGAATATCCCCTGCGGTTGACATGGCTGTAAGTCACCAGTGTTGCGTTGCGTTCTGTAGGGGAAACAACAATGTTAGCATTATGAGTAGCAGTGGTGCTAGTAGTAATAGTTGTTTAATTACTATTATTCATTATTATTAATCAGGTTTGATACTGTTAAACTAACTTTGATTCTGTATATGTGGCCTATGATTTTCGAAGGGAATTGGGCGTTTTGTTGCACTCCGTTCCCATTTAAAACGATTGCAAAAAGACAAACAGTGTCAGTCTTGGACACATTAGGTATAATCAAAGTTAGCTGTGACTGTACCCTTAGTAGTAATTGTAGTAGTAGCAGTACTAGTAGATGGAAACCAGAATTCGAGCCCTTCAAAAAAATCACTGCAAGTCAATGAAGACAAGAATTGTGAAATCATAAACATACCTGATAACTTCACCAAGTCCAGAAGAGAGAATTTCAGCTCTTAACAACAACACACATTAAAGTGAAGTGACACCAAATAAAACAGAGCCCTGCTAAATACTCACAGAGGAGGTCTGATGAGCCAATCAGAGTGGAGGGTGGGACACACCAACAATAGACAGAAACTGTATTGGAGAACTGTTGGTTAATAGCCCCTGCCCCCACTTAACCCCCACTTAATCCATCATTCCAGTAAGCCAGCTAAAGTCTGTATTTACCCATTATCTTTCTATTATATTTCTACTATTCCTCCTAGACTATTCTGGAAAACTGACCAAACTGTGGCTTTCTCGATCTGAAAAATGTATCCAATATAATTTTACTTCATAATGTATTAACATATTTACCGGTAGCTGCCTTAATGCAACACAGCTCTGGTAGATATAAATCAGCACAGTGAATTTGAGCCAATATAAGGAACAATAAAATACATTATTGTAAAGTCAATTTACACAAGACATGATATGTATACAATAAATGTGTCATTTTTGTATCACATAATTGTTTTTTCAATTCAATTTAAGCTTTATTGGCATGAGAAAACAAATGGATTGCCAAATCAAATGTAATAAAATCACACCCGTGAGGGACGCTATCATACATCATCATACATCATCTCATTCCGGCCAATAAGTTTGCACAAACACAAAAACTGGCCATTCATTGTCAATGGCATTTCATGTTTGTGTTGGGACAATGACATTCAATATCATTTCATTTAATGTTTGTGTTAGGATAAAGTTTGTGTTCAAAAGCTGGACAAGTGGACATAGGGGGGGGGGGGGGGGTAGCACCCATCAAAAAAAACAAAAAACTAATATAAGAAATGTAATACTTCAACGTGTAAAGAGTTTAAATTATAAAAGATGATGAAGGTCATGATGATGAAGAGCTGAAGAGCATGTCTCTCCTCATCTGTGTGTATTTCACACCTAGACAAACCCCCATCCAAGCCCATCAACAGTCATCAATCATCTCCCATCCAGTTTCTGGACTGTTTCAGCACTAAGCTATGGCCCATTTCATTAGAATGGAATTCAATTCATCTGATATCAATTTGAATAGCCTGCCCACTTTGTTAACATCACGCTATGTAAATTCAATATAGTTCACCCAATGTGAGTAATTATACTGTAATACAACATGACAACAGTTCAGACAAATCCTCACCAGAAAGTGTATTTTAGAACTGCCTGAAGAAGGTCCAGAGGGACCGAAACGTTGCATTATTAAAAGAAAATATACCGAGCAGATACACAGTGTGCGGTGTATTTTCATTCCTTTCAGAACTGGCTTATCTAAAGGTGTTTATAACCTTTTATTAAGAAGAGAAAGTTACTACATTCATACTCTTCAAACCATGATGCCGAGGGGCTTAAACCAGGCAGATGAAATTAGACACTTTCCGTAGAAACCTTTTTGGTTTGTTAGGAGTGAAGCTCTGCTTCTCCAACTGATTTTTTATTTAAAAAGTAAAAAATATGGTTAAAAAATATACGTTTCTAAGCTTTAAAGGGTGGCCTCATGCGTTGAATAAATCCAACCTTGTGCATATGTTGTTGTTGCATGTATATAATTTGGCGTGTATTATTTAATTTTTGGGGGTTTCCGTAGTTTCATTGTTTGTTATCTTGATTGTTCTTTATCAATTCTTGTCTCCATAGTATACTATCTTACATCCATATCTTTCAGTTTTTCAGTTTAGTTGCCAGAGTTTACCTTACAAAAGGGAAACAATACAACAAAAGGAAAAACATTGGAAATGTAAAAGCCCACAGACCTACTGTAGTAGATAGGACTTGTGAGATCTTGATTTGATGTATCTGTGAAATGATTATAGGTATACATGTATGTTTTAAAATGTTTTTAAAATGTTTTTAATTGGTGCACTAACATTTCTGAACAGATTACAGTATATTTATATCAATATGTCTGGGTCCCCACCTACTCACTCAGGGTTGACGTGTCACACCTGCAGTGACGGGAGGGGCACCAAAATGTGGTGTTTTGATTGGATAATGGGGGCACTCCCTTATTATAAAAGTACAAACTTTTGTGTATGTTCACATGACCTGATGAAGATCAAATAGATCAAAACGTTGTCAGAATTTTCAATAAAGAACGTCTTTCTTGTACCTGCAGGTGTGCGGGCTCCATCCAATATCTACTGAAGTTTCTTTAGCCCAGCACCTAGCCTGTCGATGTGCGTATTAACAACATAAACTGGTGTGGTGAAGGAATAACCTGGTTGTAGTGTTCATAACAGTACTTCTAAATGGTAATTCATGTGAATTGCTGACTGACATTATCATGAACACAGTATGCCAATAAAACACACACACACCACAAATCACCTTTTATCTGAATGTTTATTACAAGACAAAAATACAACATAAGTCATAAGTAAATACAGTGAAACTAAGTCTAGCAGCAAAGGGTAGCTGTTGCTGTGGTCCATGATACCACCCCTGGCACTACGTGCAAAAACTGTGCATGGGAAAAAGTTAAAAATAAACTATCAACAGTATACAATATAAAACAGTGATATCCAATACTGACATGAAAAAAACAGCCTGCTGGATTTACACTTAAGAGACATTTCCAACACCCATAAAAAGACTGGGAGGACAATTCTCTTTCTTTTTCTTGTTTCTTATCTAAATGTCATTACATTACAGTCATGTTCCATAGTGACACACATCACCTTCCCAGGCAACACCCTCAGAGGGAGATGGTGCATAGTAAAAATGAATGGAAATAGTTTATCAGTGAAAGTGTGTGTGAAGGTGTGTAGGTGTGTGTTAGTGTCAGGATCGGAGAAGGACAGCTCTCCTCTGTTCCAGTCCAGCTGGACTCTGATCCTACAGGGTTTCTGCTCCACCGAGAGAGCAGTCGCCGACCCTGCTACATTTGCTGTGTATGTGCCATTCCTAAAGCCTAAACACCAAAACAAACCATTAACTGCATTGTTTATCTGGAAAGACTCTTCTAACACCCCCAGTTCCCAGGAGTTATTGTATCCAACTTCAATGTCCCAGCTATGAGTCCCTGAGTTAAATCCCTCAGAACCCTGGACCACGTGCAGGGAGTCCGGGTTGGTATACAGCTCTTCACGTACATCAACATCGAACAACACACTGGTCAGATCATCAGACAGGATGAATCCAGTATACTGGATGTTGGGATCCAGGATCACAGGAGTGTAGGAGACGATCTCCTTCATCTTGACCCAGGTTCTGAAGGTCAGGTTGCCCAGGTGTTTGGCCATGTCCATCACTACTTTTGAAACTGGCAGTGGATCTGGCAGTGTGCGCTGGACCTTTTCCACTGTGGTTTTATAGTTATGCAGGAATGAGATGTCATCTGCCTCGACATCTCTGATGGTGTTGGAAAGAGTCACCATTTCTCTGCACAGACTCTCAATCTTTTCCATCAACATCTGACTTTTCTGTTTCTCTTCCTCCCTCACCTCAGTGATTCTGGCCTTCTCTTCTTGATGTAGGTAATCCCGAATATTCTTGAAATGTTTCTTAATCTGTATCTCAGTGTGTTGGGCCTGCACCTTAATGTATTCTGCTGTTTGGTGATATCCTGCTTTAATCTCTTTAAGGTCCTCTAGTTTCTCCTCTAAGGCCTCCAGTGATTCCTGGAGGTCCTCTTTGAGTTGTTTTGCAGATTCGTAAATGGGTCTGAACTTATGTCCTGCATGTTTTTCAGAAACTTGGCACTCTAGGCATGCCAAATGTTCATCATCCAGACAGAACAGCCTGAGTTTCTCATCATGTAGAGGGCAGAGAACCTCAGAAATACATCTGTGACTTCTCTCCTCTAAGAAGTTCTCACACAGGTTATTCAACGCTAAGTTGATAGGAGGTTGATCTAGAGAGGAGTTTGTTTTGCAAACAGGACATGCCTTGTTCTGTGATGGTTTTCCTGTCCACCATTTCTGCATACAGGACTTGCAGAAGCTGTGGCTACAAGACAGGATAACAGGGTGTTTAAAGATGTCACGGCACACAGGACAGGTGAGTTCCTCTTCCTGCCGAGTCAAATAGGAATCCATGTTGTCAGTTACTTCCTCCTTTGGAATATCCCCTGCGGTTGACATGGCTGTAAGTCACCAGTGTTGCGTTGCGTTCTGTAGGGGAAACAACAATGTTAGCATTATGAGTAGCAGTGGTGCTAGTAGTAATAGTTGTTTAATTACTATTATTCATTATTATTAATCAGGTTTGATACTGTTAAACTAACTTTGATTCTGTATATGTGGCCTATGATTTTCGAAGGGAATTGGGCGTTTTGTTGCACTCCGTTCCCATTTAAAACGATTGCAAAAAGACAAACAGTGTCAGTCTTGGACACATTAGGTATAATCAAAGTTAGCTGTGACTGTACCCTTAGTAGTAATTGTAGTAGTAGCAGTACTAGTAGATGGAAACCAGAATTCGAGCCCTTCAAAAAAATCACTGCAAGTCAATGAAGACAAGAATTGTGAAATCATAAACATACCTGATAACTTCACCAAGTCCAGAAGAGAGAATTTCAGCTCTTAACAACAACACACATTAAAGTGAAGTGACACCAAATAAAACAGAGCCCTGCTAAATACTCACAGAGGAGGTCTGATGAGCCAATCAGAGTGGAGGGTGGGACACACCAACAATAGACAGAAACTGTATTGGAGAACTGTTGGTTAATAGCCCCTGCCCCCACTTAACCCCCACTTAATCCATCATTCCAGTAAGCCAGCTAAAGTCTGTATTTACCCATTATCTTTCTATTATATTTCTACTATTCCTCCTAGACTATTCTGGAAAACTGACCAAACTGTGGCTTTCTCGATCTGAAAAATGTATCCAATATAATTTTACTTCATAATGTATTAACATATTTACCGGTAGCTGCCTTAATGCAACACAGCTCTGGTAGATATAAATCAGCACAGTGAATTTGAGCCAATATAAGGAACAATAAAATACATTATTGTAAAGTCAATTTACACAAGACATGATATGTATACAATAAATGTGTCATTTTTGTATCACATAATTGTTTTTTAAAAATGAATGGAAATAGTTTATCAGTGAAAGTGTGTGTGAAGGTGTGTAGGTGTGTGTTAGTGTCAGGATCGGAGAAGGACAGCTCTCCTCTGTTCCAGTCCAGCTGGACTCTGATCCTACAGGGTTTCTGCTCCACTGAGAGAGCAGTCGCCGACCCTGCTACATTTGCTGTGTATGTGCCATTCCTAAAGCCTAAACACCAAAACAAACCATTAACTGCATTGTTTATCTGGAAAGACTCTTCTAACACCCCCAGTTCCCAGGAGTTATTGTATCCAACTTCAATGTCCCAGCTATGAGTCCCTGAGTTAAATCCCTCAGAACCCTGGACCACGTGCAGGGAGTCCGGGTTGGTATACAGCTCTTCACGTACATCAACATCGAACAACACACTGGTCAGATCATCAGACAGGATGAATCCAGTATACTGGATGTTGGGATCCAGGATCACAGGAGTGTAGGAGACGATCTCCTTCATCTTGACCCAGGTTCTGAAGGTCAGGTTGCCCAGGTGTTTGGCCATCACTACTTTTGAAACTGGCAGTGGATCTGGCAGTGTGCGCTGGACCTTTTCCACTGTGGTTTTATAGTTATGCAGGAATGAGATGTCATCTGCCTCGACATCTCTGATGGTGTTGGAAAGAGTCACCATTTCTCTGCACAGACTCTCAATCTTTTCCATCAACATCTGACTTTTCTGTTTCTCTTCCTCCCTCACCTCAGTGATTCTGGCCTTCTCTTCTTGATGTAGGTAATCCCGAATATTCTTGAAATGTTTCTTAATCTGTATCTCAGTGTGTTGGGCCTGCACCTTAATGTATTCTGCTGTTTGGTGATATCCTGCTTTAATCTCTTTAAGGTCCTCTAGTTTCTCCTCTAAGGCCTCCAGTGATTCCTGGAGGTCCTCTTTGAGTTGTTTTGCAGATTCGTAAATGGGTCTGAACTTATGTCCTGCATGTTTTTCAGAAACTTGGCACTCTAGGCATGCCAAATGTTCATCATCCAGACAGAACAGCCTGAGTTTCTCATCATGTAGAGGGCAGAGAACCTCAGAAATACATCTGTGACTTCTCTCCTCTAAGAAGTTCTCTTAACAACAACACACATTAAAGTGAAGTGACACCAAATAAAACAGAGCCCTGCTAAATACTCACAGAGGAGGTCTGATGAGCCAATCAGAGTGGAGGGTGGGACACACCAACAATAGACAGAAACTGTATTGGAGAACTGTTGGTTAATAGCCCCTGCCCCCACTTAACCCCCACTTAATCCATCATTCCAGTAAGCCAGCTAAAGTCTGTATTTACCCATTATCTTTCTATTATATTTCTACTATTCCTCCTAGACTATTCTGGAAAACTGACCAAACTGTGGCTTTCTCGATCTGAAAAATGTATCCAATATAATTTTACTTCATAATGTATTAACATATTTACCGGTAGCTGCCTTAATGCAACACAGCTCTGGTAGATATAAATCAGCACAGTGAATTTGAGCCAATATAAGGAACAATAAAATACATTATTGTAAAGTCAATTTACACAAGACATGATATGTATACAATAAATGTGTCATTTTTGTATCACATAATTGTTTTTTCAATTCAATTTAAGCTTTATTGGCATGAGAAAACAAATGGATTGCCAAATCAAATGTAATAAAATCACACCCGTGAGGGACGCTATCATACATCATCATACATCATCTCATTCCGGCCAATAAGTTTGCACAAACACAAAAACTGGCCATTCATTGTCAATGGCATTTCATGTTTGTGTTGGGACAATGACATTCAATATCATTTCATTTAATGTTTGTGTTAGGATAAAGTTTGTGTTCAAAAGCTGGACAAGTGGACATAGGGGGGGGGGGGGTAGCACCCATCAAAAAAAAAAAAAAACTAATATAAGAAATGTAATACTTCAACGTGTAAAGAGTTTAAATTATAAAAGATGATGAAGGTCATGATGATGAAGAGCTGAAGAGCATGTCTCTCCTCATCTGTGTGTATTTCACACCTAGACAAACCCCCATCCAAGCCCATCAACAGTCATCAATCATCTCCCATCCAGTTTCTGGACTGTTTCAGCACTAAGCTATGGCCCATTTCATTAGAATGGAATTCAATTCATCTGATATCAATTTGAATAGCCTGCCCACTTTGTTAACATCACGCTATGTAAATTCAATATAGTTCACCCAATGTGAGTAATTATACTGTAATACAACATGACAACAGTTCAGACAAATCCTCACCAGAAAGTGTATTTTAGAACTGCCTGAAGAAGGTCCAGAGGGACCGAAACGTTGCATTATTAAAAGAAAATATACCGAGCAGATACACAGTGTGCGGTGTATTTTCATTCCTTTCAGAACTGGCTTATCTAAAGGTGTTTATAACCTTTTATTAAGAAGAGAAAGTTACTACATTCATACTCTTCAAACCATGATGCTGAGGGGCTTAAACCAGGCAGATGAAATTAGACACTTTCTGTAGAAACCTTTTTGGTTTGTTAGGAGTGAAGCTCTGCTTCTCCAACTGATTTTTTATTTAAAAAGTAAAAAATATGGTTAAAAAATATACGTTTCTAAGCTTTAAAGGGTGGCCTCATGCGTTGAATAAATCAAACCTTGTGCATATGTTGTTGTCGCATGTATATAATTTGGCGTGTATTATATAATTTTTGGGGGTTTCCGTAGTTTCATTGTTTGTTATCTTGATTGTTCTTTATCAATTCTTGTCTCCATAGTATACTATCTTACATCCATATCTTTCAGTTTTTCAGTTTAGTTGCCAGAGTTTACCTTACAAAAGGGAAACAATACAACAAAAGGAAAAACATTGGAAATGTAAAAGCCCACAGACCTACTGTAGTAGATAGGACTTGTGAGATCTTGATTTGATGTATCTGTGAAATGATTATAGGTATACATGTATGTTTTAAAATGTTTTTAAAATGTTTTGAATTGGTGCACTAACATTTCTGAACAGATTACAGTATATTTATATCAATATGTCTGGGTCCCCACCTACTCACTCAGGGTTGACGTGTCACACCTGCAGTGACGGGAGGGGCACCAAAATGTGGTGTTTTGATTGGATAATGGGGGCACTCCCTTATTATAAAAGTACAAACTTTTGTGTATGTTCACATGACCTGATGAAGATCAAATAGATCGAAACGTTGTCAGAATTTTCAATAAAGAACGTCTTTCTTGTACCTGCAGGTGTGCGGGCTCCATCCAATATCTACTGAAGTTTCTTTAGCCCAGCACCTAGCCTGTCGATGTGCGTATTAACAACATAAACTGGTGTGGTGAAAGAATAACCTGGTTGTAGTGTTCATAACAGTACTTCTAAATGGTAATTCATGTGAATTGCTGACTGACATTATCATGAACACAGTATGCCAATAAAACACACACACACACCACAAATCACCTTTTATCTGAATGTTTATTACAAGACAAAAATACAACATAAGTCATAAGTAAATACAGTGAAACTAAGTCTAGCAGCAAAGGGTAGCTGTTGCTGTGGTCCATGATACCACCCCTGGCACTACGTGCAAAAACTGTGCATGGGAAAAAGTTAAAAATAAACTATCAACAGTATACAATATAAAACAGTGATATCCAATACTGACATGAAAAAAACAGCCTGCTGGATTTACACTTAAGAGACATTTCCAACACCCATAAAAAGACTGGGAGGACAATTCTCTTTCTTTTTCTTGTTTCTTATCTAAATGTCATTACATTACAGTCATGTTCCATAGTGACACACATCACCTTCCCAGGCAACACCCTCAGAGGGAGATGGTGCATAGTAAAAATGAATGGAAATAGTTTATCAGTGAAAGTGTGTGTGAAGGTGTGTAGGTGTGTGTTAGTGTCAGGATCGGAGAAGGACAGCTCTCCTCTGTTCCAGTCCAGCTGGACTCTGATCCTACAGGGTTTCTGCTCCACCGAGAGAGCAGTCGCCGACCCTGCTACATTTGCTGTGTATGTGCCATTCCTAAAGCCTAAACACCAAAACAAACCATTAACTGCATTGTTTATCTGGAAAGACTCTTCTAACACCCCCAGTTCCCAGGAGTTATTGTATCCAACTTCAATGTCCCAGCTATGAGTCCCTGAGTTAAATCCCTCAGAACCCTGGACCACGTGCAGGGAGTCCGGGTTGGTATACAGCTCTTCACGTACATCAACATCGAACAACACACTGGTCAGATCATCAGACAGGATGAATCCAGTATACTGGATGTTGGGATCCAGGATCACAGGAGTGTAGGAGACGATCTCCTTCATCTTGACCCAGGTTCTGAAGGTCAGGTTGCCCAGGTGTTTGGCCATGTCCATCACTACTTTTGAAACTGGCAGTGGATCTGGCAGTGTGCGCTGGACCTTTTCCACTGTGGTTTTATAGTTATGCAGGAATGAGATGTCATCTGCCTCGACATCTCTGATGGTGTTGGAAAGAGTCACCATTTCTCTGCACAGACTCTCAATCTTTTCCATCAACATCTGACTTTTCTGTTTCTCTTCCTCCCTCACCTCAGTGATTCTGGCCTTCTCTTCTTGATGTAGGTAATCCCGAATATTCTTGAAATGTTTCTTAATCTGTATCTCAGTGTGTTGGGCCTGCACCTTAATGTATTCTGCTGTTTGGTGATATCCTGCTTTAATCTCTTTAAGGTCCTCTAGTTTCTCCTCTAAGGCCTCCAGTGATTCCTGGAGGTCCTCTTTGAGTTGTTTTGCAGATTCGTAAATGGGTCTGAACTTATGTCCTGCATGTTTTTCAGAAACTTGGCACTCTAGGCATGCCAAATGTTCATCATCCAGACAGAACAGCCTGAGTTTCTCATCATGTAGAGGGCAGAGAACCTCAGAAATACATCTGTGACTTCTCTCCTCTAAGAAGTTCTCACACAGGTTATTCAACGCTAAGTTGATAGGAGGTTGATCTAGAGAGGAGTTTGTTTTGCAAACAGGACATGCCTTGTTCTGTGATGGTTTTCCTGTCCACCATTTCTGCATACAGGACTTGCAGAAGCTGTGGCTACAAGACAGGATAACAGGGTGTTTAAAGATGTCACGGCACACAGGACAGGTGAGTTCCTCTTCCTGCCGAGTCAAATAGGAATCCATGTTGTCAGTTACTTCCTCCTTTGGAATATCCCCTGCGGTTGACATGGCTGTAAGTCACCAGTGTTGCGTTGCGTTCTGTAGGGGAAACAACAATGTTAGCATTATGAGTAGCAGTGGTGCTAGTAGTAATAGTTGTTTAATTACTATTATTCATTATTATTAATCAGGTTTGATACTGTTAAACTAACTTTGATTCTGTATATGTGGCCTATGATTTTCGAAGGGAATTGGGCGTTTTGTTGCACTCCGTTCCCATTTAAAACGATTGCAAAAAGACAAACAGTGTCAGTCTTGGACACATTAGGTATAATCAAAGTTAGCTGTGACTGTACCCTTAGTAGTAATTGTAGTAGTAGCAGTACTAGTAGATGGAAACCAGAATTCGAGCCCTTCAAAAAAATCACTGCAAGTCAATGAAGACAAGAATTGTGAAATCATAAACATACCTGATAACTTCACCAAGTCCAGAAGAGAGAATTTCAGCTCTTAACAACAACACACATTAAAGTGAAGTGACACCAAATAAAACAGAGCCCTGCTAAATACTCACAGAGGAGGTCTGATGAGCCAATCAGAGTGGAGGGTGGGACACACCAACAATAGACAGAAACTGTATTGGAGAACTGTTGGTTAATAGCCCCTGCCCCCACTTAACCCCCACTTAATCCATCATTCCAGTAAGCCAGCTAAAGTCTGTATTTACCCATTATCTTTCTATTATATTTCTACTATTCCTCCTAGACTATTCTGGAAAACTGACCAAACTGTGGCTTTCTCGATCTGAAAAATGTATCCAATATAATTTTACTTCATAATGTATTAACATATTTACCGGTAGCTGCCTTAATGCAACACAGCTCTGGTAGATATAAATCAGCACAGTGAATTTGAGCCAATATAAGGAACAATAAAATACATTATTGTAAAGTCAATTTACACAAGACATGATATGTATACAATAAATGTGTCATTTTTGTATCACATAATTGTTTTTTAAAAATGAATGGAAATAGTTTATCAGTGAAAGTGTGTGTGAAGGTGTGTAGGTGTGTGTTAGTGTCAGGATCGGAGAAGGACAGCTCTCCTCTGTTCCAGTCCAGCTGGACTCTGATCCTACAGGGTTTCTGCTCCACTGAGAGAGCAGTCGCCGACCCTGCTACATTTGCTGTGTATGTGCCATTCCTAAAGCCTA
This sequence comes from Electrona antarctica, assembly GCF_951216825.1. NCBI lineage: Eukaryota > Metazoa > Chordata > Actinopteri > Myctophiformes > Myctophidae > Electrona > Electrona antarctica. The sequence goes on from NC_136790.1 coordinate 56,251,502, forward strand.
AACACCAAAACAAACCATTAACTGCATTGTTTATCTGGAAAGACTCTTCTAACACCCCCAGTTCCCAGGAGTTATTGTATCCAACTTCAATGTCCCAGCTATGAGTCCCTGAGTTAAATCCCTCAGAACCCTGGACCACGTGCAGGGAGTCCGGGTTGGTATACAGCTCTTCACGTACATCAACATCGAACAACACACTGGTCAGATCATCAGACAGGATGAATCCAGTATACTGGATGTTGGGATCCAGGATCACAGGAGTGTAGGAGACGATCTCCTTCATCTTGACCCAGGTTCTGAAGGTCAGGTTGCCCAGGTGTTTGGCCATCACTACTTTTGAAACTGGCAGTGGATCTGGCAGTGTGCGCTGGACCTTTTCCACTGTGGTTTTATAGTTATGCAGGAATGAGATGTCATCTGCCTCGACATCTCTGATGGTGTTGGAAAGAGTCACCATTTCTCTGCACAGACTCTCAATCTTTTCCATCAACATCTGACTTTTCTGTTTCTCTTCCTCCCTCACCTCAGTGATTCTGGCCTTCTCTTCTTGATGTAGGTAATCCCGAATATTCTTGAAATGTTTCTTAATCTGTATCTCAGTGTGTTGGGCCTGCACCTTAATGTATTCTGCTGTTTGGTGATATCCTGCTTTAATCTCTTTAAGGTCCTCTAGTTTCTCCTCTAAGGCCTCCAGTGATTCCTGGAGGTCCTCTTTGAGTTGTTTTGCAGATTCGTAAATGGGTCTGAACTTATGTCCTGCATGTTTTTCAGAAACTTGGCACTCTAGGCATGCCAAATGTTCATCATCCAGACAGAACAGCCTGAGTTTCTCATCATGTAGAGGGCAGAGAACCTCAGAAATACATCTGTGACTTCTCTCCTCTAAGAAGTTCTCTTAACAACAACACACATTAAAGTGAAGTGACACCAAATAAAACAGAGCCCTGCTAAATACTCACAGAGGAGGTCTGATGAGCCAATCAGAGTGGAGGGTGGGACACACCAACAATAGACAGAAACTGTATTGGAGAACTGTTGGTTAATAGCCCCTGCCCCCACTTAACCCCCACTTAATCCATCATTCCAGTAAGCCAGCTAAAGTCTGTATTTACCCATTATCTTTCTATTATATTTCTACTATTCCTCCTAGACTATTCTGGAAAACTGACCAAACTGTGGCTTTCTCGATCTGAAAAATGTATCCAATATAATTTTACTTCATAATGTATTAACATATTTACCGGTAGCTGCCTTAATGCAACACAGCTCTGGTAGATATAAATCAGCACAGTGAATTTGAGCCAATATAAGGAACAATAAAATACATTATTGTAAAGTCAATTTACACAAGACATGATATGTATACAATAAATGTGTCATTTTTGTATCACATAATTGTTTTTTCAATTCAATTTAAGCTTTATTGGCATGAGAAAACAAATGGATTGCCAAATCAAATGTAATAAAATCACACCCGTGAGGGACGCTATCATACATCATCATACATCATCTCATTCCGGCCAATAAGTTTGCACAAACACAAAAACTGGCCATTCATTGTCAATGGCATTTCATGTTTGTGTTGGGACAATGACATTCAATATCATTTCATTTAATGTTTGTGTTAGGATAAAGTTTGTGTTCAAAAGCTGGACAAGTGGACATAGGGGGGGGGGGGTAGCACCCATCAAAAAAAAAAAAAAACTAATATAAGAAATGTAATACTTCAACGTGTAAAGAGTTTAAATTATAAAAGATGATGAAGGTCATGATGATGAAGAGCTGAAGAGCATGTCTCTCCTCATCTGTGTGTATTTCACACCTAGACAAACCCCCATCCAAGCCCATCAACAGTCATCAATCATCTCCCATCCAGTTTCTGGACTGTTTCAGCACTAAGCTATGGCCCATTTCATTAGAATGGAATTCAATTCATCTGATATCAATTTGAATAGCCTGCCCACTTTGTTAACATCACGCTATGTAAATTCAATATAGTTCACCCAATGTGAGTAATTATACTGTAATACAACATGACAACAGTTCAGACAAATCCTCACCAGAAAGTGTATTTTAGAACTGCCTGAAGAAGGTCCAGAGGGACCGAAACGTTGCATTATTAAAAGAAAATATACCGAGCAGATACACAGTGTGCGGTGTATTTTCATTCCTTTCAGAACTGGCTTATCTAAAGGTGTTTATAACCTTTTATTAAGAAGAGAAAGTTACTACATTCATACTCTTCAAACCATGATGCTGAGGGGCTTAAACCAGGCAGATGAAATTAGACACTTTCTGTAGAAACCTTTTTGGTTTGTTAGGAGTGAAGCTCTGCTTCTCCAACTGATTTTTTATTTAAAAAGTAAAAAATATGGTTAAAAAATATACGTTTCTAAGCTTTAAAGGGTGGCCTCATGCGTTGAATAAATCCAACCTTGTGCATATGTTGTTGTCGCATGTATATAATTTGGCGTGTATTATATAATTTTTGGGGGTTTCCGTAGTTTCATTGTTTGTTATCTTGATTGTTCTTTATCAATTCTTGTCTCCATAGTATACTATCTTACATCCATATCTTTCAGTTTTTCAGTTTAGTTGCCAGAGTTTACCTTACAAAAGGGAAACAATACAACAAAAGGAAAAACATTGGAAATGTAAAAGCCCACAGACCTACTGTAGTAGATAGGACTTGTGAGATCTTGATTTGATGTATCTGTGAAATGATTATAGGTATACATGTATGTTTTAAAATGTTTTTAAAATGTTTTGAATTGGTGCACTAACATTTCTGAACAGATTACAGTATATTTATATCAATATGTCTGGGTCCCCACCTACTCACTCAGGGTTGACGTGTCACACCTGCAGTGACGGGAGGGGCACCAAAATGTGGTGTTTTGATTGGATAATGGGGGCACTCCCTTATTATAAAAGTACAAACTTTTGTGTATGTTCACATGACCTGATGAAGATCAAATAGATCGAAACGTTGTCAGAATTTTCAATAAAGAACGTCTTTCTTGTACCTGCAGGTGTGCGGGCTCCATCCAATATCTACTGAAGTTTCTTTAGCCCAGCACCTAGCCTGTCGATGTGCGTATTAACAACATAAACTGGTGTGGTGAAAGAATAACCTGGTTGTAGTGTTCATAACAGTACTTCTAAATGGTAATTCATGTGAATTGCTGACTGACATTATCATGAACACAGTATGCCAATAAAACACACACACACCACAAATCACCTTTTATCTGAATGTTTATTACAAGACAAAAATACAACATAAGTCATAAGTAAATACAGTGAAACTAAGTCTAGCAGCAAAGGGTAGCTGTTGCTGTGGTCCATGATACCACCCCTGGCACTACGTGCAAAAACTGTGCATGGGAAAAAGTTAAAAATAAACTATCAACAGTATACAATATAAAACAGTGATATCCAATACTGACATGAAAAAAACAGCCTGCTGGATTTACACTTAAGAGACATTTCCAACACCCATAAAAAGACTGGGAGGACAATTCTCTTTCTTTTTCTTGTTTCTTATCTAAATGTCATTACATTACAGTCATGTTCCATAGTGACACACATCACCTTCCCAGGCAACACCCTCAGAGGGAGATGGTGCATAGTAAAAATGAATGGAAATAGTTTATCAGTGAAAGTGTGTGTGAAGGTGTGTAGGTGTGTGTTAGTGTCAGGATCGGAGAAGGACAGCTCTCCTCTGTTCCAGTCCAGCTGGACTCTGATCCTACAGGGTTTCTGCTCCACCGAGAGAGCAGTCGCCGACCCTGCTACATTTGCTGTGTATGTGCCATTCCTAAAGCCTAAACACCAAAACAAACCATTAACTGCATTGTTTATCTGGAAAGACTCTTCTAACACCCCCAGTTCCCAGGAGTTATTGTATCCAACTTCAATGTCCCAGCTATGAGTCCCTGAGTTAAATCCCTCAGAACCCTGGACCACGTGCAGGGAGTCCGGGTTGGTATACAGCTCTTCACGTACATCAACATCGAACAACACACTGGTCAGATCATCAGACAGGATGAATCCAGTATACTGGATGTTGGGATCCAGGATCACAGGAGTGTAGGAGACGATCTCCTTCATCTTGACCCAGGTTCTGAAGGTCAGGTTGCCCAGGTGTTTGGCCATGTCCATCACTACTTTTGAAACTGGCAGTGGATCTGGCAGTGTGCGCTGGACCTTTTCCACTGTGGTTTTATAGTTATGCAGGAATGAGATGTCATCTGCCTCGACATCTCTGATGGTGTTGGAAAGAGTCACCATTTCTCTGCACAGACTCTCAATCTTTTCCATCAACATCTGACTTTTCTGTTTCTCTTCCTCCCTCACCTCAGTGATTCTGGCCTTCTCTTCTTGATGTAGGTAATCCCGAATATTCTTGAAATGTTTCTTAATCTGTATCTCAGTGTGTTGGGCCTGCACCTTAATGTATTCTGCTGTTTGGTGATATCCTGCTTTAATCTCTTTAAGGTCCTCTAGTTTCTCCTCTAAGGCCTCCAGTGATTCCTGGAGGTCCTCTTTGAGTTGTTTTGCAGATTCGTAAATGGGTCTGAACTTATGTCCTGCATGTTTTTCAGAAACTTGGCACTCTAGGCATGCCAAATGTTCATCATCCAGACAGAACAGCCTGAGTTTCTCATCATGTAGAGGGCAGAGAACCTCAGAAATACATCTGTGACTTCTCTCCTCTAAGAAGTTCTCACACAGGTTATTCAACGCTAAGTTGATAGGAGGTTGATCTAGAGAGGAGTTTGTTTTGCAAACAGGACATGCCTTGTTCTGTGATGGTTTTCCTGTCCACCATTTCTGCATACAGGACTTGCAGAAGCTGTGGCTACAAGACAGGATAACAGGGTGTTTAAAGATGTCACGGCACACAGGACAGGTGAGTTCCTCTTCCTGCCGAGTCAAATAGGAATCCATGTTGTCAGTTACTTCCTCCTTTGGAATATCCCCTGCGGTTGACATGGCTGTAAGTCACCAGTGTTGCGTTGCGTTCTGTAGGGGAAACAACAATGTTAGCATTATGAGTAGCAGTGGTGCTAGTAGTAATAGTTGTTTAATTACTATTATTCATTATTATTAATCAGGTTTGATACTGTTAAACTAACTTTGATTCTGTATATGTGGCCTATGATTTTCGAAGGGAATTGGGCGTTTTGTTGCACTCCGTTCCCATTTAAAACGATTGCAAAAAGACAAACAGTGTCAGTCTTGGACACATTAGGTATAATCAAAGTTAGCTGTGACTGTACCCTTAGTAGTAATTGTAGTAGTAGCAGTACTAGTAGATGGAAACCAGAATTCGAGCCCTTCAAAAAAATCACTGCAAGTCAATGAAGACAAGAATTGTGAAATCATAAACATACCTGATAACTTCACCAAGTCCAGAAGAGAGAATTTCAGCTCTTAACAACAACACACATTAAAGTGAAGTGACACCAAATAAAACAGAGCCCTGCTAAATACTCACAGAGGAGGTCTGATGAGCCAATCAGAGTGGAGGGTGGGACACACCAACAATAGACAGAAACTGTATTGGAGAACTGTTGGTTAATAGCCCCTGCCCCCACTTAACCCCCACTTAATCCATCATTCCAGTAAGCCAGCTAAAGTCTGTATTTACCCATTATCTTTCTATTATATTTCTACTATTCCTCCTAGACTATTCTGGAAAACTGACCAAACTGTGGCTTTCTCGATCTGAAAAATGTATCCAATATAATTTTACTTCATAATGTATTAACATATTTACCGGTAGCTGCCTTAATGCAACACAGCTCTGGTAGATATAAATCAGCACAGTGAATTTGAGCCAATATAAGGAACAATAAAATACATTATTGTAAAGTCAATTTACACAAGACATGATATGTATACAATAAATGTGTCATTTTTGTATCACATAATTGTTTTTTCAATTCAATTTAAGCTTTATTGGCATGAGAAAACAAATGGATTGCCAAATCAAATGTAATAAAATCACACCCGTGAGGGACGCTATCATACATCATCATACATCATCTCATTCCGGCCAATAAGTTTGCACAAACACAAAAACTGGCCATTCATTGTCAATGGCATTTCATGTTTGTGTTGGGACAATGACATTCAATATCATTTCATTTAATGTTTGTGTTAGGATAAAGTTTGTGTTCAAAAGCTGGACAAGTGGACATAGGGGGGGGGGGGGGGGGTAGCACCCATCAAAAAAAACAAAAAACTAATATAAGAAATGTAATACTTCAACGTGTAAAGAGTTTAAATTATAAAAGATGATGAAGGTCATGATGATGAAGAGCTGAAGAGCATGTCTCTCCTCATCTGTGTGTATTTCACACCTAGACAAACCCCCATCCAAGCCCATCAACAGTCATCAATCATCTCCCATCCAGTTTCTGGACTGTTTCAGCACTAAGCTATGGCCCATTTCATTAGAATGGAATTCAATTCATCTGATATCAATTTGAATAGCCTGCCCACTTTGTTAACATCACGCTATGTAAATTCAATATAGTTCACCCAATGTGAGTAATTATACTGTAATACAACATGACAACAGTTCAGACAAATCCTCACCAGAAAGTGTATTTTAGAACTGCCTGAAGAAGGTCCAGAGGGACCGAAACGTTGCATTATTAAAAGAAAATATACCGAGCAGATACACAGTGTGCGGTGTATTTTCATTCCTTTCAGAACTGGCTTATCTAAAGGTGTTTATAACCTTTTATTAAGAAGAGAAAGTTACTACATTCATACTCTTCAAACCATGATGCTGAGGGGCTTAAACCAGGCAGATGAAATTAGACACTTTCTGTAGAAACCTTTTTGGTTTGTTAGGAGTGAAGCTCTGCTTCTCCAACTGATTTTTTATTTAAAAAGTAAAAAATATGGTTAAAAAATATACGTTTCTAAGCTTTAAAGGGTGGCCTCATGCGTTGAATAAATCCAACCTTGTGCATATGTTGTTGTCGCATGTATATAATTTGGCGTGTATTATATAATTTTTGGGGGTTTCCGTAGTTTCATTGTTTGTTATCTTGATTGTTCTTTATCAATTCTTGTCTCCATAGTATACTATCTTACATCCATATCTTTCAGTTTTTCAGTTTAGTTGCCAGAGTTTACCTTACAAAAGGGAAACAATACAACAAAAGGAAAAACATTGGAAATGTAAAAGCCCACAGACCTACTGTAGTAGATAGGACTTGTGAGATCTTGATTTGATGTATCTGTGAAATGATTATAGGTATACATGTATGTTTTAAAATGTTTTAAAAATGTTTTTAATTGGTGCACTAACATTTCTGAACAGATTACAGTATATTTATATCAATATGTCTGGGTCCCCACCTACTCACTCAGGGTTGACGTGTCACACCTGCAGTGACGGGAGGGGCACCAAAATGTGGTGTTTTGATTGGATAATGGGGGCACTCCCTTATTATAAAAGTACAAACTTTTGTGTATGTTCACATGACCTGATGAAGATCAATTAGATCAAAACGTTGTCAGAATTTTCAATAAAGAACGTCTTTCTTGTACCTGCAGGTGTGCGGGCTCCATCCAATATCTACTGAAGTTTCTTTAGCCCAGCACCTAGCCTGTCGATGTGCGTATTAACAACATAAACTGGTGTGGTGAAGGAATAACCTGGTTGTAGTGTTCATAACAGTACTTCTAAATGGTAATTCATGTGAATTGCTGACTGACATTATCATGAACACAGTATGCCAATAAAACACACACACACCACAAATCACCTTTTATCTGAATGTTTATTACAAGACAAAAATACAACATAAGTCATAAGTAAATACAGTGAAACTAAGTCTAGCAGCAAAGGGTAGCTGTTGCTGTGGTCCATGATACCACCCCTGGCACTATGTGCAAAAACTGTGCATGGGAAAAAGTTAAAAATAAACTATCAACAGTATACAATATAAAACAGTGATATCCAATACTGACATGAAAAAAACAGCCTGCTGGATTTACACTTAAGAGACATTTCCAACACCCATAAAAAGACTGGGAGGACAATTCTCTTTCTTTTTCTTGTTTCTTATCTAAATGTCATTACATTACAGTCATGTTCCATAGTGACACACATCACCTTCCCAGGCAACACCCTCAGAGGGAGATGGTGCATAGTAAAAATGAATGGAAATAGTTTATCAGTGAAAGTGTGTGTGAAGGTGTGTAGGTGTGTGTTAGTGTCAGGATCGGAGAAGGACAGCTCTCCTCTGTTCCAGTCCAGCTGGACTCTGATCCTACAGGGTTTCTGCTCCACTGAGAGAGCAGTCGCCGACCCTGCTACATTTGCTGTGTATGTGCCATTCCTAAAGCCTAAACACCAAAACAAACCATTAACTGCATTGTTTATCTGGAAAGACTCTTCTAACACCCCCAGTTCCTAGGAGTTATTGTATCCAACTTCAATGTCCCAGCTATGAGTCCCTGAGTTAAATCCCTCAGAACCCTGGACCACGTGCAGGGAGTCCGGGTTGGTATACAGCTCTTCACGTACATCAACATCGAACAACACACTGGTCAGATCATCAGACAGGATGAATCCAGTATACTGGATGTTGGGATCCAGGATCACAGGAGTGTAGGAGACGATCTCCTTCATCTTGACCCAGGTTCTGAAGGTCAGGTTGCCCAGGTGTTTGGCCATGTCCATCACTACTTTTGAAACTGGCAGTGGATCTGGCAGTGTGCGCTGGACCTTTTCCACTGTGGTTTTATAGTTATGCAGGAATGAGATGTCATCTGCCTCGACATCTCTGATGGTGTTGGAAAGAGTCACCATTTCTCTGCACAGACTCTCAATCTTTTCCATCAACATCTGACTTTTCTGTTTCTCTTCCTCCCTCACCTCAGTGATTCTGGCCTTCTCTTCTTGATGTAGGTAATCCCGAATATTCTTGAAATGTTTCTTAATCTGTATCTCAGTGTGTTGGGCCTGCACCTTAATGTATTCTGCTGTTTGGTGATATCCTGCTTTAATCTCTTTAAGGTCCTCTAGTTTCTCCTCTAAGGCCTCCAGTGATTCCTGGAGGTCCTCTTTGATTTGTTTTGCAGATTCGTAAATGGGTCTGAACTTATGTCCTGCATGTTTTTCAGAAACTTGGCACTCTAGGCATGCCAAATGTTCATCATCCAGACAGAACAGCCTGAGTTTCTCATCATGTAGAGGGCAGAGAACCTCAGAAATACATCTGTGACTTCTCTCCTCTAAGAAGTTCTCACACAGGTTATTCAACGCTAAGTTGATAGGAGGTTGATCTAGAGAGGAGTTTGTTTTGCAAACAGGACATGCCTTGTTCTGTGATGGTTTTCCTGTCCACCATTTCTGCATACAGGACTTGCAGAAGCTGTGGCTACAAGACAGGATAACAGGGTGTTTAAAGATGTCACGGCACACAGGACAGGTGAGTTCCTCTTCCTGCCGAGTCAAATAGGAATCCATGTTGTCAGTTACTTCCTCCTTTGGAATATCCCCTGCGGTTGACATGGCTGTAAGTCACCAGTGTTGCGTTGCGTTCTGTAGGGGAAACAACAATGTTAGCATTATGAGTAGCAGTGGTGCTAGTAGTAATAGTTGTTTAATTACTATTATTCATTATTATTAATCAGGTTTGATACTGTTAAACTAACTTTGATTCTGTATATGTGGCCTATGATTTTCGAAGGGAATTGGGCGTTTTGTTGCACTCCGTTCCCATTTAAAACGATTGCAAAAAGACAAACAGTGTCAGTCTTGGACACATTAGGTATAATCAAAGTTAGCTGTGACTGTACCCTTAGTAGTAATTGTAGTAGTAGCAGTACTAGTAGATGGAAACCAGAATTCGAGCCCTTCAAAAAAATCACTGCAAGTCAATGAAGACAAGAATTGTGAAATCATAAACATACCTGATAACTTCACCAAGTCCAGAAGAGAGAATTTCAGCTCTTAACAACAACACACATTAAAGTGAAGTGACACCAAATAAAACAGAGCCCTGCTAAATACTCACAGAGGAGGTCTGATGAGCCAATCAGAGTGGAGGGTGGGACACACCAACAATAGACAGAAACTGTATTGGAGAACTGTTGGTTAATAGCCCCTGCCCCCACTTAACCCCCACTTAATCCATCATTCCAGTAAGCCAGCTAAAGTCTGTATTTACCCATTATCTTTCTATTATATTTCTACTATTCCTCCTAGACTATTCTGGAAAACTGACCAAACTGTGGCTTTCTCGATCTGAAAAATGTATCCAATATAATTTTACTTCATAATGTATTAACATATTTACCGGTAGCTGCCTTAATGCAACACAGCTCTGGTAGATATAAATCAGCACAGTGAATTTGAGCCAATATAAGGAACAATAAAATACATTATTGTAAAGTCAATTTACACAAGACATGATATGTATACAATAAATGTGTCATTTTTGTATCACATAATTGTTTTTTCAATTCAATTTAAGCTTTATTGGCATGAGAAAACAAATGGATTGCCAAATCAAATGTAATAAAATCACACCTGTGAGGGACGCTATCATACATCATCATACATCATCTCATTCCGGCCAATAAGTTTGCACAAACACAAAAACTGGCCATTCATTGTCAATGGCATTTCATGTTTGTGTTGGGACAATGACATTCAATATCATTTCATTTAATGTTTGTGTTAGGATAAAGTTTGTGTTCAAAAGCTGGACAAGTGGACATAGGGGGGGGGGGGGGGGTAGCACCCATCAAAAAATAAAAAAAACTAATATAAGAAATGTAATACTTCAACGTGTAAAGAGTTTAAATTATAAAAGATGATGAAGGTCATGATGATGAAGAGCTGAAGAGCATGTCTCTCCTCATCTGTGTGTATTTCACACCTAGACAAACCCCCATCCAAGCCCATCAACAGTCATCAATCATCTCCCATCCAGTTTCTGGACTGTTTCAGCACTAAGCTATGGCCCATTTCATTAGAATGGAATTCAATTAATCTGATATCAATTTGAATAGCCTGCCCACTTTGTTAACATCACGCTATGTAAATTCAATATAGTTCACCCAATGTGAGTAATTATACTGTAATACAACATGACAACAGTTCAGACAAATCCTCACCAGAAAGTGTATTTTAGAACTGCCTGAAGAAGGTCCAGAGGGACCGAAACGTTGCATTATTAAAAGAAAATATACCGAGCAGATACACAGTGTGCGGTGTATTTTCATTCCTTTCAGAACTGGCTTATCTAAAGGTGTTTATAACCTTTTATTAAGAAGAGAAAGTTACTACATTCATACTCTTCAAACCATGATGCCGAGGGGCTTAAACCAGGCAGATGAAATTAGACACTTTCCGTAGAAACCTTTTTGGTTTGTTAGGAGTGAAGCTCTGCTTCTCCAACTGATTTTTTATTTAAAAAGTAAAAAATATGGTTAAAAAATATACGTTTCTAAGCTTTAAAGGGTGGCCTCATGCGTTGAATAAATCCAACCTTGTGCATATGTTGTTGTTGCATGTATATAATTTGGCGTGTATTATTTAATTTTTGGGGGTTTCCGTAGTTTCATTGTTTGTTATCTTGATTGTTCTTTATCAATTCTTGTCTCCATAGTATACTATCTTACATCCATATCTTTCAGTTTTTCAGTTTAGTTGCCAGAGTTTACCTTACAAAAGGGAAACAATACAACAAAAGGAAAAACATTGGAAATGTAAAAGCCCACAGACCTACTGTAGTAGATAGGACTTGTGAGATCTTGATTTGATGTATCTGTGAAATGATTATAGGTATACATGTATGTTTTAAAATGTTTTTAAAATGTTTTTAATTGGTGCACTAACATTTCTGAACAGATTACAGTATATTTATATCAATATGTCTGGGTCCCCACCTACTCACTCAGGGTTGACGTGTCACACCTGCAGTGACGGGAGGGGCACCAAAATGTGGTGTTTTGATTGGATAATGGGGGCACTCCCTTATTATAAAAGTACAAACTTTTGTGTATGTTCACATGACCTGATGAAGATCAAATAGATCAAAACGTTGTCAGAATTTTCAATAAAGAACGTCTTTCTTGTACCTGCAGGTGTGCGGGCTCCATCCAATATCTACTGAAGTTTCTTTAGCCCAGCACCTAGCCTGTCGATGTGCGTATTAACAACATAAACTGGTGTGGTGAAGGAATAACCTGGTTGTAGTGTTCATAACAGTACTTCTAAATGGTAATTCATGTGAATTGCTGACTGACATTATCATGAACACAGTATGCCAATAAAACACACACACACCACAAATCACCTTTTATCTGAATGTTTATTACAAGACAAAAATACAACATAAGTCATAAGTAAATACAGTGAAACTAAGTCTAGCAGCAAAGGGTAGCTGTTGCTGTGGTCCATGATACCACCCCTGGCACTACGTGCAAAAACTGTGCATGGGAAAAAGTTAAAAATAAACTATCAACAGTATACAATATAAAACAGTGATATCCAATACTGACATGAAAAAAACAGCCTGCTGGATTTACACTTAAGAGACATTTCCAACACCCATAAAAAGACTGGGAGGACAATTCTCTTTCTTTTTCTTGTTTCTTATCTAAATGTCATTACATTACAGTCATGTTCCATAGTGACACACATCACCTTCCCAGGCAACACCCTCAGAGGGAGATGGTGCATAGTAGAAATTAATGGAAATAGTTTATCAGTGAAAGTGTGTGTGAAGGTGTGTAGGTGTGTGTTAGTGTCAGGATCGGAGAAGGACAGCTCTCCTCTGTTCCAGTCCAGCTGGACTCTGATCCTACAGGGTTTCTGCTCCACTGAGAGAGCAGTCGCCGACCCTGCTACATTTGCTGTGTATGTGCCATTCCTAAAGCCTAAACACCAAAACAAACCATTAACTGCATTGTTTATCTGGAAAGACTCTTCTAACACCCCCAGTTCCTAGGAGTTATTGTATCCAACTTCAATGTCCCAGCTATGAGTCCCTGAGTTAAATCCCTCAGAACCCTGGACCACGTGCAGGGAGTCCGGGTTGGTATACAGCTCTTCACGTACATCAACATCGAACAACACACTGGTCAGATCATCAGACAGGATGAATCCAGTATACTGGATGTTGGGATCCAGGATCACAGGAGTGTAGGAGACGATCTCCTTCATCTTGACCCAGGTTCTGAAGGTCAGGTTGCCCAGGTGTTTGGCCATGTCCATCACTACTTTTGAAACTGGCAGTGGATCTGGCAGTGTGCGCTGGACCTTTTCCACTGTGGTTTTATAGTTATGCAGGAATGAGATGTCATCTGCCTCGACATCTCTGATGGTGTTGGAAAGAGTCACCATTTCTCTGCACAGACTCTCAATCTTTTCCATCAACATCTGACTTTTCTGTTTCTCTTCCTCCCTCACCTCAGTGATTCTGGCCTTCTCTTCTTGATGTAGGTAATCCCGAATATTCTTGAAATGTTTCTTAATCTGTATCTCAGTGTGTTGGGCCTGCACCTTAATGTATTCTGCTGTTTGGTGATATCCTGCTTTAATCTCTTTAAGGTCCTCTAGTTTCTCCTCTAAGGCCTCCAGTGATTCCTGGAGGTCCTCTTTGATTTGTTTTGCAGATTCGTAAATGGGTCTGAACTTATGTCCTGCATGTTTTTCAGAAACTTGGCACTCTAGGCATGCCAAATGTTCATCATCCAGACAGAACAGCCTGAGTTTCTCATCATGTAGAGGGCAGAGAACCTCAGAAATACATCTGTGACTTCTCTCCTCTAAGAAGTTCTCACACAGGTTATTCAACGCTAAGTTGATAGGAGGTTGATCTAGAGAGGAGTTTGTTTTGCAAACAGGACATGCCTTGTTCTGTGATGGTTTTCCTGTCCACCATTTCTGCATACAGGACTTGCAGAAGCTGTGGCTACAAGACAGGATAACAGGGTGTTTAAAGATGTCACGGCACACAGGACAGGTGAGTTCCTCTTCCTGCCGAGTCAAATAGGAATCCATGTTGTCAGTTACTTCCTCCTTTGGAATATCCCCTGCGGTTGACATGGCTGTAAGTCACCAGTGTTGCGTTGCGTTCTGTAGGGGAAACAACAATGTTAGCATTATGAGTAGCAGTGGTGCTAGTAGTAATAGTTGTTTAATTACTATTATTCATTATTATTAATCAGGTTTGATACTGTTAAACTAACTTTGATTCTGTATATGTGGCCTATGATTTTCGAAGGGAATTGGGCGTTTTGTTGCACTCCGTTCCCATTTAAAACGATTGCAAAAAGACAAACAGTGTCAGTCTTGGACACATTAGGTATAATCAAAGTTAGCTGTGACTGTACCCTTAGTAGTAATTGTAGTAGTAGCAGTACTAGTAGATGGAAACCAGAATTCGAGCCCTTCAAAAAAATCACTGCAAGTCAATGAAGACAAGAATTGTGAAATCATAAACATACCTGATAACTTCACCAAGTCCAGAAGAGAGAATTTCAGCTCTTAACAACAACACACATTAAAGTGAAGTGACACCAAATAAAACAGAGCCCTGCTAAATACTCACAGAGGAGGTCTGATGAGCCAATCAGAGTGGAGGGTGGGACACACCAACAATAGACAGAAACTGTATTGGAGAACTGTTGGTTAATAGCCCCTGCCCCCACTTAACCCCCACTTAATCCATCATTCCAGTAAGCCAGCTAAAGTCTGTATTTACCCATTATCTTTCTATTATATTTCTACTATTCCTCCTAGACTATTCTGGAAAACTGACCAAACTGTGGCTTTCTCGATCTGAAAAATGTATCCAATATAATTTTACTTCATAATGTATTAACATATTTACCGGTAGCTGCCTTAATGCAACACAGCTCTGGTAGATATAAATCAGCACAGTGAATTTGAGCCAATATAAGGAACAATAAAATACATTATTGTAAAGTCAATTTACACAAGACATGATATGTATACAATAAATGTGTCATTTTTGTATCACATAATTGTTTTTTCAATTCAATTTAAGCTTTATTGGCATGAGAAAACAAATGGATTGCCAAATCAAATGTAATAAAATCACACCCGTGAGGGACGCTATCATACATCATCATACATCATCTCATTCCGGCCAATAAGTTTGCACAAACACAAAAACTGGCCATTCATTGTCAATGGCATTTCATGTTTGTGTTGGGACAATGACATTCAATATCATTTCATTTAATGTTTGTGTTAGGATAAAGTTTGTGTTCAAAAGCTGGACAAGTGGACATAGGGGGGGGGGGGGGGGGGGTAGCACCCATCAAAAAATAAAAAAAACTAATATAAGAAATGTAATACTTCAACGTGTAAAGAGTTTAAATTATAAAAGATGATGAAGGTCATGATGATGAAGAGCTGAAGAGCATGTCTCTCCTCATCTGTGTGTATTTCACACCTAGACAAACCCCCATCCAAGCCCATCAACAGTCATCAATCATCTCCCATCCAGTTTCTGGACTGTTTCAGCACTAAGCTATGGCCCATTTCATTAGAATGGAATTCAATTAATCTGATATCAATTTGAATAGCCTGCCCACTTTGTTAACATCACGCTATGTAAATTCAATATAGTTCACCCAATGTGAGTAATTATACTGTAATACAACATGACAACAGTTCAGACAAATCCTCACCAGAAAGTGTATTTTAGAACTGCCTGAAGAAGGTCCAGAGGGACCGAAACGTTGCATTATTAAAAGAAAATATACCGAGCAGATACACAGTGTGCGGTGTATTTTCATTCCTTTCAGAACTGGCTTATCTAAAGGTGTTTATAACCTTTTATTAAGAAGAGAAAGTTACTACATTCATACTCTTCAAACCATGATGCCGAGGGGCTTAAACCAGGCAGATGAAATTAGACACTTTCCGTAGAAACCTTTTTGGTTTGTTAGGAGTGAAGCTCTGCTTCTCCAACTGATTTTTTATTTAAAAAGTAAAAAATATGGTTAAAAAATATACGTTTCTAAGCTTTAAAGGGTGGCCTCATGCGTTGAATAAATCCAACCTTGTGCATATGTTGTTGTTGCATGTATATAATTTGGTGTGTATTATTTAATTTTTGGGGGTTTCCGTAGTTTCATTGTTTGTTATCTTGATTGTTCTTTATCAATTCTTGTCTCCATAGTATACTATCTTACATCCATATCTTTCAGTTTTTCAGTTTAGTTGCCAGAGTTTACCTTACAAAAGGGAAACAATACAACAAAAGGAAAAACATTGGAAATGTAAAAGCCCACAGACCTACTGTAGTAGATAGGACTTGTGAGATCTTGATTTGATGTATCTGTGAAATGATTATAGGTATACATGTATGTTTTAAAATGTTTTTAAAATGTTTTTAATTGGTGCACTAACATTTCTGAACAGATTACAGTATATTTATATCAATATGTCTGGGTCCCCACCTACTCACTCAGGGTTGACGTGTCACACCTGCAGTGACGGGAGGGGCACCAAAATGTGGTGTTTTGATTGGATAATGGGGGCACTCCCTTATTATAAAAGTACAAACTTTTGTGTATGTTCACATGACCTGATGAAGATCAAATAGATCAAAACGTTGTCAGAATTTTCAATAAAGAACGTCTTTCTTGTACCTGCAGGTGTGCGGGCTCCATCCAATATCTACTGAAGTTTCTTTAGCCCAGCACCTAGCCTGTCGATGTGCGTATTAACAACATAAACTGGTGTGGTGAAGGAATAACCTGGTTGTAGTGTTCATAACAGTACTTCTAAATGGTAATTCATGTGAATTGCTGACTGACATTATCATGAACACAGTATGCCAATAAAACACACACACACCACAAATCACCTTTTATCTGAATGTTTATTACAAGACAAAAATACAACATAAGTCATAAGTAAATACAGTGAAACTAAGTCTAGCAGCAAAGGGTAGCTGTTGCTGTGGTCCATGATACCACCCCTGGCACTACGTGCAAAAACTGTGCATGGGAAAAAGTTAAAAATAAACTATCAACAGTATACAATATAAAACAGTGATATCCAATACTGACATGAAAAAAACAGCCTGCTGGATTTACACTTAAGAGACATTTCCAACACCCATAAAAAGACTGGGAGGACAATTCTCTTTCTTTTTCTTGTTTCTTATCTAAATGTCATTACATTACAGTCATGTTCCATAGTGACACACATCACCTTCCCAGGCAACACCCTCAGAGGGAGATGGTGCATAGTAGAAATTAATGGAAATAGTTTATCAGTGAAAGTGTGTGTGAAGGTGTGTAGGTGTGTGTTAGTGTCAGGATCGGAGAAGGACAGCTCTCCTCTGTTCCAGTCCAGCTGGACTCTGATCCTACAGGGTTTCTGCTCCACCGAGAGAGCAGTCGCCGACCCTGCTACATTTGCTGTGTATGTGCCATTCCTAAAGCCTAAACACCAAAACAAACCATTAACTGCATTGTTTATCTGGAAAGACTCTTCTAACACCCCCAGTTCCCAGGAGTTATTGTATCCAACTTCAATGTCCCAGCTATGAGTCCCTGAGTTAAATCCCTCAGAACCCTGGACCACGTGCAGGGAGTCCGGGTTGGTATACAGCTCTTCACGTACATCAACATCGAACAACACACTGGTCAGATCATCAGACAGGATGAATCCAGTATACTGGATGTTGGGATCCAGGATCACAGGAGTGTAGGAGACGATCTCCTTCATCTTGACCCAGGTTCTGAAGGTCAGGTTGCCCAGGTGTTTGGCCATGTCCATCACTACTTTTGAAACTGGCAGTGGATCTGGCAGTGTGCGCTGGACCTTTTCCACTGTGGTTTTATAGTTATGCAGGAATGAGATGTCATCTGCCTCGACATCTCTGATGGTGTTGGAAAGAGTCACCATTTCTCTGCACAGACTCTCAATCTTTTCCATCAACATCTGACTTTTCTGTTTCTCTTCCTCCCTCACCTCAGTGATTCTGGCCTTCTCTTCTTGATGTAGGTAATCTCGAATATTCTTGAAATGTTTCTTAATCTGTATCTCAGTGTGTTGGGCCTGCACCTTAATGTATTCTGCTGTTTGGTGATATCCTGCTTTAATCTCTTTAAGGTCCTCTAGTTTCTCCTCTAAGGCCTCCAGTGATTCCTGGAGGTCCTCTTTGATTTGTTTTGCAGATTCGTAAATGGGTCTGAACTTATGTCCTGCATGTTTTTCAGAAACTTGGCACTCTAGGCATGCCAAATGTTCATCATCCAGACAGAACAGCCTGAGTTTCTCATCATGTAGAGGGCAGAGAACCTCAGAAATACATCTGTGACTTCTCTCCTCTAAGAAGTTCTCACACAGGTTATTCAACGCTAAGTTGATAGGAGGTTGATCTAGAGAGGAGTTTGTTTTGCAAACAGGACATGCCTTGTTCTGTGATGGTTTTCCTGTCCACCATTGCTGCATACAGGACTTGCAGAAGCTGTGGCTACAAGACAGGATAACAGGGTGTTTAAAGATGTCACGGCACACAGGACAGGTGAGTTCCTCTTCCTGCCGAGTCAAATAGGAATCCATGTTGTCAGTTACTTCCTCCTTTGGAATATCCCCTGCGGTTGACATGGCTGTAAGTCACCAGTGTTGCGTTGCGTTCTGTAGGGGAAACAACAATGTTAGCATTTAAAACGATTGCAAAAAGACAAACAGTGTCAGTCTTGGACACATTAGGTATAATCAAAGTTAGCTGTGACTGTACCCTTAGTAGTAATTGTAGTAGTAGCAGTACTAGTAGATGGAAACCAGAATTTGAGCCCTTCAAAAAAATCACTGCAAGTCAATGAAGACAAGAATTATGAAATCATAAACATACCTGATAACTTCACCAAGTCCAGAAGAGAGAATTTCAGCTCTTAACAACAACACACATTAAAGTGAAGTGACACCAAATAAAACAGAGCCCTGCTAAATACTCACAGAGGAGGTCTGATGAGCCAATCAGAGTGGAGGGTGGGACACACCAACAATAGACAGAAACTGTATTGGAGAACTGTTGGTTAATAGCCCCTGCCCCCACTTAACCTAGACATTTCACACCTAGACAAACCCCCATCCAAGCCCATCAACAGTCATCAATCATCTACCATCCAGTTTCTGGACTGTTTCAGCACTAAGCTATGGCCCATTTCATTAGAATGGAATTCAATTCATCTGATATCAATTTGAATAGCCTGCCCACTTTGTTAACATCACGCTATGTAAATTCAATATAGTTCACCCAATGTGAGTAATTATACTGTAATACAACATGACAACAGTTCAGACAAATCCTCACCAGAAAGTGTATTTTAGAACTGCCTGAAGAAGGTCCAGAGGGACCGAAACGTTGCATTATTAAAAGAAAATATACCGAGCAGATACACAGTGTGCGGTGTATTTTCATTCCTTTCAGAACTGGCTTATCTAAAGGTGTTTATAACCTTTTATTAAGAAGAGAAAGTTACTACATTCATACTCTTCAAACCATGATGCCGAGGGGCTTAAACCAGGCAGATGAAATTAGACACTTTCTGTAGAAACCTTTTTGGTTTGTTAGGAGTGAAGCTCTGCTTCTCCAACTGATTTTTTATTTAAAAAGTAAAAAATATGGTGAATTGCTGACTGACATTATCATGAACACAGTATGCCAATAAAACACACACACACCACAAATCACCTTTTATCTGAATGTTTATTACAAGACAAAAATACAACATAAGTCATAAGTAAATACAGTGAAACTAAGTCTAGCAGCAAAGGGTAGCTGTTGCTGTGGTCCATGATACCACCCCTGACATTATTACAGCCTAGCCACACTGCCTACGTGCAAAAACTGTGCATGGGAAAAAGTTAAAAATAAACTATCAACAGTATACAATATAAAACAGTGATATCCAATACTGACATGAAAAAAACAGCCTGCTGGATTTACACTTAAGAGACATTTCCAACACCCATAAAAAGACTGGGAGGACAATTCTCTTTCTTTTTCTTGTTTCTTATCTAAATGTCATTACATTACAGTCATGTTCCATAGTGGCACACATCACATTCCCAGGCAACACCCTCAGAGGGAGATGGTGCATAGTAGAAATTAATGGAAATAGTTTATCAGTGAAAGTGTGTGTGAAGGTGTGTAGGTGTGTGTTAGTGTCAGGATCGGAGAAGGACAGCTCTCCTCTGTTCCAGTCCAGCTGGACTCTGATCCTACAGGGTTTCTGCTCCACCGAGAGAGCAGTCGCCGACCCTGCTACATTTGCTGTGTATGTGCCATTCCTAAAGCCTAAACACCAAAACAAACCATTAACTGCATTGTTTATCTGGAAAGACTCTTCTAACACCCCCAGTTCCCAGGAGTTATTGTATCCAACTTCAATGTCCCAGCTATGAGTCCCTGAGTTAAATCCCTCAGAACCCTGGACCACGTGCAGGGAGTCCGGGTTGGTATACAGCTCTTCACGTACATCAACATCGTACAACACACTGGTCAGATCATCAGACAGGATGAATCCAGTATACTGGATGTTGGGATCCAGGATCACAGGAGTGTAGGAGACGATCTCCTTCATCTTGACCCAGGTTCTGAAGGTCAGGTTGCCCAGGTGTTTGGCCATGTCCATCACTACTTTTGAAACTGGCTGTGGATCTGGCAGTGTGCGCTGGACCTTTTCCACTGTGGTTTTATAGTTATGCAGGAATGAGATGTCATCTGCCTCGACATCTCTGATGGTGTTGGAAAGAGTCACCATTTCTCTGCACAGACTCTCAATCTTTTCCATCAACATCTGACTTTTCTGTTTCTCTTCCTCCCTCACCTCAGTGATTCTGGCCTTCTCTTCTTGATGTAGGTAATCCTGAATATTCTTGAAATGTTTCTTAATCTGTATCTCAGTGTGTTGGGCCTGCACCTTAATGTATTCTGCTGTTTGGTGATATCCTGCTTTAATCTCTTTAAGGTCCTCTAGTTTCTCCTCTAAGGCCTCCAGTGATTCCTGGAGGTCCTCTTTGAGTTGTTTTGCAGATTCGTAAATGGGTCTGAACTTATGTCCTGCATGTTTTTCAGAAACTTGGCACTCTAGGCATGCCAAATGTTCATCATCCAGACAGAACAGCCTGAGTTTCTCATCATGTAGAGGGCAGAGAACCTCAGAAATACATCTGTGACTTCTCTCCTCTAAGAAGTTCTCACACAGGTTATTCAACGCTAAGTTGATAGGAGGTTGATCTAGAGAGGAGTTTGTTTTGCAAACAGGACATGCCTTGTTCTGTGATGGTTTTCCTGTCCACCATTGCTGCATACAGGACTTGCAGAAGCTGTGGCTACAAGACAGGATAACAGGGTGTTTAAAGATGTCACGGCACACAGGACAGGTGAGTTCCTCTTCCTGCCGAGTCAAATAGGAATCCATGTTGTCAGTTACTTCCTCCTTTGGAATATCCCCTGCGGTTGACATGGCTGTAAGTCACCAGTGTTGCGTTGCGTTCTGTAGGGGAAACAACAATGTTAGCATTATGAGTAGCAGTGGTGCTAGTAGTAATAGTTGTTTAATTACTATTATTCATTATTATTAATCAGGTTTGATACTGTTAAACTAACTTTGATTCTGTATATGTGGCCTATGATTTTCAAAGGGAATTGGGCGTTTTGTTGCACTCCGTTCCCATTTAAAACGATTGCAAAAAGACAAACAGTGTCAGTCTTGGACACATTAGGTATAATCAATGTTAGCTGTGACTGTACCCTTAGTAGTAATTGTAGTAGTAGCAGTACTAGTAGATGGAAACCAGAATTTGAGCCCTTCAAAAAAATCACTGCAAGTCAATGAAGACAAGAATTATGAAATCATAAACATACCTGATAACTTCACCAAGTCCAGAAGAGAGAATTTCAGCTCTTAACAACAACACACATTAAAGTGAAGTGACACCAAATAAAACAGAGCCCTGCTAAATACTCACAGAGGAGGTCTGATGAGCCAATCAGAGTGGAGGGTGGGACACACCAACAATAGACAGAAACTGTATTGGAGAACTGTTGGTTAATAGCCCCTGCCCCCACTTAACCTAGACATTTCACACCTAGACAAACCCCCATCCAAGCCCATCAACAGTCATCAATCATCTACCATCCAGTTTCTGGACTGTTTCAGCACTAAGCTATGGCCCATTTCATTAGAATGGAATTCAATTCATCTGATATCAATTTGAATAGCCTGCCCACTTTGTTAACATCACGCTATGTAAATTCAATATAGTTCACCCAATGTGAGTAATTATACTGTAATACAACATGACAACAGTTCAGACAAATCCTCACCAGAAAGTGTATTTTAGAACTGCCTGAAGAAGGTCCAGAGGGACCGAAACGTTGCATTATTAAAAGAAAATATACCGAGCAGATACACAGTGTGCGGTGTATTTTCATTCCTTTCAGAACTGGCTTATCTAAAGGTGTTTATAACCTTTTATTAAGAAGAGAAAGTTACTACATTCATACTCTTCAAACCATGATGCCGAGGGGCTTAAACCAGGCAGATGAAATTAGACACTTTCTGTAGAAACCTTTTTGGTTTGTTAGGAGTGAAGCTCTGCTTCTCCAACTGATTTTTTATTTAAAAAGTAAAAAATATGGTGAATTGCTGACTGACATTATCATGAACACAATATGCAAATAAAACACACACTCACCACAAATCACCTTTTATCTGAATGTTTATTACAAGACAAAAATACAACATAAGTCATAAGTAAATACAGTGAAACTAAGTCTAGCAGCAAAGGGTAGCTGTTGCTGTGGTCCATGATACCACCCCTGACATTATTACAGCCTAGCCACACTGCCTACGTGCAAAAACTGTGCATGGGAAAAAGTTAAAAATAAACTATCAACAGTATACAATATAAAACAGTGATATCCAATACTGACATGAAAAAAACAGCCTGCTGGATTTACACTTAAGAGACATTTCCAACACCCATAAAAAGACTGGGAGGACAATTCTCTTTCTTTTTCTTGTTTCTTATCTAAATGTCATTACATTACAGTCATGTTCCATAGTGGCACACATCACATTCCCAGGCAACACCCTCAGAGGGAGATGGTGCATAGTAGAAATTAATGGAAATAGTTTATCAGTGAAAGTGTGTGTGAAGGTGTGTAGGTGTGTGTTAGTGTCAGGATCGGAGAAGGACAGCTCTCCTCTGTTCCAGTCCAGCTAGACTCTGATCCTACAGGGTTTCTGCTCCACCGAGAGAGCAGTCGCCGACCCTGCTACATTTGCTGTGTATGTGCCATTCCTAAAGCCTAAACACCAAAACAAACCATTAACTGCATTGTTTATCTGGAAAGACTCTTCTAACACCCCCAGTTCCCAGGAGTTATTGTATCCAACTTCAATGTCCCAGCTATGAGTCCCTGAGTTAAATCCCTCAGAACCCTGGACCACGTGCAGGGAGTCCGGGTTGGTATACAGCTCTTCACGTACATCAACATCGTACAACACACTGGTCAGATCATCAGACAGGATGAATCCAGTATACTGGATGTTGGGATCCAGGATCACAGGAGTGTAGGAGACGATCTCCTTCATCTTGACCCAGGTTCTGAAGGTCAGGTTGCCCAGGTGTTTGGCCATGTCCATCACTACTTTTGAAACTGGCTGTGGATCTGGCAGTGTGCGCTGGACCTTTTCCACTGTGGTTTTATAGTTATGCAGGAATGAGATGTCATCTGCCTCGACATCTCTGATGGTGTTGGAAAGAGTCACCATTTCTCTGCACAGACTCTCAATCTTTTCCATCAACATCTGACTTTTCTGTTTCTCTTCCTCCCTCACCTCAGTGATTCTGGCCTTCTCTTCTTGATGTAGGTAATCCTGAATATTCTTGAAATGTTTCTTAATCTGTATCTCAGTGTGTTGGGCCTGCACCTTAATGTATTCTGCTGTTTGGTGATATCCTGCTTTAATCTCTTTAAGGTCCTCTAGTTTCTCCTCTAAGGCCTCCAGTGATTCCTGGAGGTCCTCTTTGAGTTGTTTTGCAGATTCGTAAATGGGTCTGAACTTATGTCCTGCATGTTTTTCAGAAACTTGGCACTCTAGGCATGCCAAATGTTCATCATCCAGACAGAACAGCCTGAGTTTCTCATCATGTAGAGGGCAGAGAACCTCAGAAATACATCTGTGACTTCTCTCCTCTAAGAAGTTCTCACACAGGTTATTCAACGCTAAGTTGATAGGAGGTTGATCTAGAGAGGAGTTTGTTTTGCAAACAGGACATGCCTTGTTCTGTGATGGTTTTCCTGTCCACCATTGCTGCATACAGGACTTGCAGAAGCTGTGGCTACAAGACAGGATAACAGGGTGTTTAAAGATGTCACGGCACACAGGACAGGTGAGTTCCTCTTCCTGCCGAGTCAAATAGGAATCCATGTTGTCAGTTACTTCCTCCTTTGGAATATCCCCTGCGGTTGACATGGCTGTAAGTCACCAGTGTTGCGTTGCGTTCTGTAGTTCATTACAGTCATGTTCCATAGTGGCACACATCACATTCCCAGGCAACACCCTCAGAGGGAGATGGTGCATAGTAGAAATTAATGGAAATAGTTTATCAGTGAAAGTGTGTGTGAAGGTGTGTAGGTGTGTGTTAGTGTCAGGATCGGAGAAGGACAGCTCTCCTCTGTTCCAGTCCAGCTGGACTCTGATCCTACAGGGTTTCTGCTCCACCGAGAGAGCAGTCGCCGACCCTGCTACATTTGCTGTGTATGTGCCATTCCTAAAGCCTAAACACCAAAACAAACCATTAACTGCATTGTTTATCTGGAAAGACTCTTCTAACACCCCCAGTTCCCAGGAGTTATTGTATCCAACTTCAATGTCCCAGCTATGAGTCCCTGAGTTAAATCCCTCAGAACCCTGGACCACGTGCAGGGAGTCCGGGTTGGTATACAGCTCTTCACGTACATCAACATCGTACAACACACTGGTCAGATCATCAGACAGGATGAATCCAGTATACTGGATGTTGGGATCCAGGATCACAGGAGTGTAGGAGACGATCTCCTTCATCTTGACCCAGGTTCTGAAGGTCAGGTTGCCCAGGTGTTTGGCCATGTCCATCACTACTTTTGAAACTGGCTGTGGATCTGGCAGTGTGCGCTGGACCTTTTCCACTGTGGTTTTATAGTTATGCAGGAATGAGATGTCATCTGCCTCGACATCTCTGATGGTGTTGGAAAGAGTCACCATTTCTCTGCACAGACTCTCAATCTTTTCCATCAACATCTGACTTTTCTGTTTCTCTTCCTCCCTCACCTCAGTGATTCTGGCCTTCTCTTCTTGATGTAGGTAATCCTGAATATTCTTGAAATGTTTCTTAATCTGTATCTCAGTGTGTTGGGCCTGCACCTTAATGTATTCTGCTGTTTGGTGATATCCTGCTTTAATCTCTTTAAGGTCCTCTAGTTTCTCCTCTAAGGCCTCCAGTGATTCCTGGAGGTCCTCTTTGAGTTGTTTTGCAGATTCGTAAATGGGTCTGAACTTATGTCCTGCATGTTTTTCAGAAACTTGGCACTCTAGGCATGCCAAATGTTCATCATCCAGACAGAACAGCCTGAGTTTCTCATCATGTAGAGGGCAGAGAACCTCAGAAATACATCTGTGACTTCTCTCCTCTAAGAAGTTCTCACACAGGTTATTCAACGCTAAGTTGATAGGAGGTTGATCTAGAGAGGAGTTTGTTTTGCAAACAGGACATGCCTTGTTCTGTGATGGTTTTCCTGTCCACCACAAGACAGGATAACAGGGTGTTTAAAGATGTCACGGCACACAGGACAGGTGAGTTCCTCTTCCTGCCGAGTCAAATAGGAATCCATGTTGTCAGTTACTTCCTCCTTTGGAATATCCCCTGCGGTTGACATGGCTGTAAGTCACCAGTGTTGCGTTGCGTTCTGTAGGGGAAACAACAATGTTAGCATTTAAAACGATTGCAAAAAGACAAACAGTGTCAGTCTTGGACACATTAGGTATAATCAAAGTTAGCTGTGACTGTACCCTTAGTAGTAATTGTAGTAGTAGCAGTACTAGTAGATGGAAACCAGAATTTGAGCCCTTCAAAAAAATCACTGCAAGTCAATGAAGACAAGAATTATGAAATCATAAACATACCTGATAACTTCACCAAGTCCAGAAGAGAGAATTTCAGCTCTTAACAACAACACACATTAAAGTGAAGTGACACCAAATAAAACAGAGCCCTGCTAAATACTCACAGAGGAGGTCTGATGAGCCAATCAGAGTGGAGGGTGGGACACACCAACAATAGACAGAAACTGTATTGGAGAACTGTTGGTTAATAGCCCCTGCCCCCACTTAACCTAGACATTTCACACCTAGACAAACCCCCATCCAAGCCCATCAACAGTCATCAATCATCTACCATCCAGTTTCTGGACTGTTTCAGCACTAAGCTATGGCCCATTTCATTAGAATGGAATTCAATTCATCTGATATCAATTTGAATAGCCTGCCCACTTTGTTAACATCACGCTATGTAAATTCAATATAGTTCACCCAATGTGAGTAATTATACTGTAATACAACATGACAACAGTTCAGACAAATCCTCACCAGAAAGTGTATTTTAGAACTGCCTGAAGAAGGTCCAGAGGGACCGAAACGTTGCATTATTAAAAAAAATATACCGAGCAGATACACAGTGTGCGGTGTATTTTCATTCCTTTCAGAACTGGCTTATCTAAAGGTGTTTATAACCTTTTATTAAGAAGAGAAAGTTACTACATTCATACTCTTCAAACCATGATGCAGAGGGGCTTAAACCAGGCAGATGAAATTAGACACTTTCTGTAGAAACCTTTTTGGTTTGTTAGGAGTGAAGCTCTGCTTCTCCAACTGATTTTTTATTTAAAAAGTAAAAAATATGGTGAATTGCTGACTGACATTATCATGAACACAGTATGCCAATAAAACACACACACACCACAAATCACCTTTTATCTGAATGTTTATTACAAGACAAAAATACAACATAAGTCATAAGTAAATACAGTGAAACTAAGTCTAGCAGCAAAGGGTAGCTGTTGCTGTGGTCCATGATACCACCCCTGACATTATTACAGCCTAGCCACACTGCCTACGTGCAAAAACTGTGCATGGGAAAAAGTTAAAAATAAACTATCAACAGTATACAATATAAAACAGTGATATCCAATACTGACATGAAAAAAACAGCCTGCTGGATTTACACTTAAGAGACATTTCCAACACCCATAAAAAGACTGGGAGGACAATTCTCTTTCTTTTTCTTGTTTCTTATCTAAATGTCATTACATTACAGTCACGTTCCATAGTGGCACACATCACATTCCCAGGCAACACCCTCAGAGGGAGATGGTGCATAGTAGAAATTAATGGAAATAGTTTATCAGTGAAAGTGTGTGTGAAGGTGTGTAGGTGTGTGTTAGTGTCAGGATCGG
The DNA here is from genome assembly GCF_951216825.1 of Electrona antarctica. Lineage (NCBI taxonomy): Eukaryota > Metazoa > Chordata > Actinopteri > Myctophiformes > Myctophidae > Electrona > Electrona antarctica. The sequence goes on from NC_136790.1 coordinate 56,279,053, forward strand.
AGAAGGACAGCTCTCCTCTGTTCCAGTCCAGCTGGACTCTGATCCTACAGGGTTTCTGCTCCACCGAGAGAGCAGTCGCCGACCCTGCTACATTTGCTGTGTATGTGCCATTCCTAAAGCCTAAACACCAAAACAAACCATTAACTGCATTGTTTATCTGGAAAGACTCTTCTAACACCCCCAGTTCCCAGGAGTTATTGTATCCAACTTCAATGTCCCAGCTATGAGTCCCTGAGTTAAATCCCTCAGAACCCTGGACCACGTGCAGGGAGTCCGGGTTGGTATACAGCTCTTCACGTACATCAACATCGTACAACACACTGGTCAGATCATCAGACAGGATGAATCCAGTATACTGGATGTTGGGATCCAGGATCACAGGAGTGTAGGAGACGATCTCCTTCATCTTGACCCAGGTTCTGAAGGTCAGGTTGCCCAGGTGTTTGGCCATGTCCATCACTACTTTTGAAACTGGCTGTGGATCTGGCAGTGTGCGCTGGACCTTTTCCACTGTGGTTTTATAGTTATGCAGGAATGAGATGTCATCTGCCTCGACATCTCTGATGGTGTTGGAAAGAGTCACCATTTCTCTGCACAGACTCTCAATCTTTTCCATCAACATCTGACTTTTCTGTTTCTCTTCCTCCCTCACCTCAGTGATTCTGGCCTTCTCTTCTTGATGTAGGTAATCCTGAATATTCTTGAAATGTTTCTTAATCTGTATCTCAGTGTGTTGGGCCTGCACCTTAATGTATTCTGCTGTTTGGTGATATCCTGCTTTAATCTCTTTAAGGTCCTCTAGTTTCTCCTCTAAGGCCTCCAGTGATTCCTGGAGGTCCTCTTTGAGTTGTTTTGCAGATTCGTAAATGGGTCTGAACTTATGTCCTGCATGTTTTTCAGAAACTTGGCACTCTAGGCATGCCAAATGTTCATCATCCAGACAGAACAGCCTGAGTTTCTCATCATGTAGAGGGCAGAGAACCTCAGAAATACATCTGTGACTTCTCTCCTCTAAGAAGTTCTCACACAGGTTATTCAACGCTAAGTTGATAGGAGGTTGATCTAGAGAGGAGTTTGTTTTGCAAACAGGACATGCCTTGTTCTGTGATGGTTTTCCTGTCCACCATTGCTGCATACAGGACTTGCAGAAGCTGTGGCTACAAGACAGGATAACAGGGTGTTTAAAGATGTCACGGCACACAGGACAGGTGAGTTCCTCTTCCTGCCGAGTCAAATAGGAATCCATGTTGTCAGTTACTTCCTCCTTTGGAATATCCCCTGCGGTTGACATGGCTGTAAGTCACCAGTGTTGCGTTGCGTTCTGTAGGGGAAACAACAATGTTAGCATTATGAGTAGCAGTGGTGCTAGTAGTAATAGTTGTTTAATTACTATTATTCATTATTATTAATCAGGTTTGATACTGTTAAACTAACTTTGATTCTGTATATGTGGCCTATGATTTTCAAAGGGAATTGGGCGTTTTGTTGCACTCCGTTCCCATTTAAAACGATTGCAAAAAGACAAACAGTGTCAGTCTTGGACACATTAGGTATAATCAATGTTAGCTGTGACTGTACCCTTAGTAGTAATTGTAGTAGTAGCAGTACTAGTAGATGGAAACCAGAATTTGAGCCCTTCAAAAAAATCACTGCAAGTCAATGAAGACAAGAATTATGAAATCATAAACATACCTGATAACTTCACCAAGTCCAGAAGAGAGAATTTCAGCTCTTAACAACAACACACATTAAAGTGAAGTGACACCAAATAAAACAGAGCCCTGCTAAATACTCACAGAGGAGGTCTGATGAGCCAATCAGAGTGGAGGGTGGGACACACCAACAATAGACAGAAACTGTATTGGAGAACTGTTGGTTAATAGCCCCTGCCCCCACTTAACCTAGACATTTCACACCTAGACAAACCCCCATCCAAGCCCATCAACAGTCATCAATCATCTACCATCCAGTTTCTGGACTGTTTCAGCACTAAGCTATGGCCCATTTCATTAGAATGGAATTCAATTCATCTGATATCAATTTGAATAGCCTGCCCACTTTGTTAACATCACGCTATGTAAATTCAATATAGTTCACCCAATGTGAGTAATTATACTGTAATACAACATGACAACAGTTCAGACAAATCCTCACCAGAAAGTGTATTTTAGAACTGCCTGAAGAAGGTCCAGAGGGACCGAAACGTTGCATTATTAAAAGAAAATATACCGAGCAGATACACAGTGTGCGGTGTATTTTCATTCCTTTCAGAACTGGCTTATCTAAAGGTGTTTATAACCTTTTATTAAGAAGAGAAAGTTACTACATTCATACTCTTCAAACCATGATGCCGAGGGGCTTAAACCAGGCAGATGAAATTAGACACTTTCTGTAGAAACCTTTTTGGTTTGTTAGGAGTGAAGCTCTGCTTCTCCAACTGATTTTTTATTTAAAAAGTAAAAAATATGGTGAATTGCTGACTGACATTATCATGAACACAATATGCAAATAAAACACACACTCACCACAAATCACCTTTTATCTGAATGTTTATTACAAGACAAAAATACAACATAAGTCATAAGTAAATACAGTGAAACTAAGTCTAGCAGCAAAGGGTAGCTGTTGCTGTGGTCCATGATACCACCCCTGACATTATTACAGCCTAGCCACACTGCCTACGTGCAAAAACTGTGCATGGGAAAAAGTTAAAAATAAACTATCAACAGTATACAATATAAAACAGTGATATCCAATACTGACATGAAAAAAACAGCCTGCTGGATTTACACTTAAGAGACATTTCCAACACCCATAAAAAGACTGGGAGGACAATTCTCTTTCTTTTTCTTGTTTCTTATCTAAATGTCATTACATTACAGTCATGTTCCATAGTGGCACACATCACATTCCCAGGCAACACCCTCAGAGGGAGATGGTGCATAGTAGAAATTAATGGAAATAGTTTATCAGTGAAAGTGTGTGTGAAGGTGTGTAGGTGTGTGTTAGTGTCAGGATCGGAGAAGGACAGCTCTCCTCTGTTCCAGTCCAGCTAGACTCTGATCCTACAGGGTTTCTGCTCCACCGAGAGAGCAGTCGCCGACCCTGCTACATTTGCTGTGTATGTGCCATTCCTAAAGCCTAAACACCAAAACAAACCATTAACTGCATTGTTTATCTGGAAAGACTCTTCTAACACCCCCAGTTCCCAGGAGTTATTGTATCCAACTTCAATGTCCCAGCTATGAGTCCCTGAGTTAAATCCCTCAGAACCCTGGACCACGTGCAGGGAGTCCGGGTTGGTATACAGCTCTTCACGTACATCAACATCGTACAACACACTGGTCAGATCATCAGACAGGATGAATCCAGTATACTGGATGTTGGGATCCAGGATCACAGGAGTGTAGGAGACGATCTCCTTCATCTTGACCCAGGTTCTGAAGGTCAGGTTGCCCAGGTGTTTGGCCATGTCCATCACTACTTTTGAAACTGGCTGTGGATCTGGCAGTGTGCGCTGGACCTTTTCCACTGTGGTTTTATAGTTATGCAGGAATGAGATGTCATCTGCCTCGACATCTCTGATGGTGTTGGAAAGAGTCACCATTTCTCTGCACAGACTCTCAATCTTTTCCATCAACATCTGACTTTTCTGTTTCTCTTCCTCCCTCACCTCAGTGATTCTGGCCTTCTCTTCTTGATGTAGGTAATCCTGAATATTCTTGAAATGTTTCTTAATCTGTATCTCAGTGTGTTGGGCCTGCACCTTAATGTATTCTGCTGTTTGGTGATATCCTGCTTTAATCTCTTTAAGGTCCTCTAGTTTCTCCTCTAAGGCCTCCAGTGATTCCTGGAGGTCCTCTTTGAGTTGTTTTGCAGATTCGTAAATGGGTCTGAACTTATGTCCTGCATGTTTTTCAGAAACTTGGCACTCTAGGCATGCCAAATGTTCATCATCCAGACAGAACAGCCTGAGTTTCTCATCATGTAGAGGGCAGAGAACCTCAGAAATACATCTGTGACTTCTCTCCTCTAAGAAGTTCTCACACAGGTTATTCAACGCTAAGTTGATAGGAGGTTGATCTAGAGAGGAGTTTGTTTTGCAAACAGGACATGCCTTGTTCTGTGATGGTTTTCCTGTCCACCATTGCTGCATACAGGACTTGCAGAAGCTGTGGCTACAAGACAGGATAACAGGGTGTTTAAAGATGTCACGGCACACAGGACAGGTGAGTTCCTCTTCCTGCCGAGTCAAATAGGAATCCATGTTGTCAGTTACTTCCTCCTTTGGAATATCCCCTGCGGTTGACATGGCTGTAAGTCACCAGTGTTGCGTTGCGTTCTGTAGTTCATTACAGTCATGTTCCATAGTGGCACACATCACATTCCCAGGCAACACCCTCAGAGGGAGATGGTGCATAGTAGAAATTAATGGAAATAGTTTATCAGTGAAAGTGTGTGTGAAGGTGTGTAGGTGTGTGTTAGTGTCAGGATCGGAGAAGGACAGCTCTCCTCTGTTCCAGTCCAGCTGGACTCTGATCCTACAGGGTTTCTGCTCCACCGAGAGAGCAGTCGCCGACCCTGCTACATTTGCTGTGTATGTGCCATTCCTAAAGCCTAAACACCAAAACAAACCATTAACTGCATTGTTTATCTGGAAAGACTCTTCTAACACCCCCAGTTCCCAGGAGTTATTGTATCCAACTTCAATGTCCCAGCTATGAGTCCCTGAGTTAAATCCCTCAGAACCCTGGACCACGTGCAGGGAGTCCGGGTTGGTATACAGCTCTTCACGTACATCAACATCGTACAACACACTGGTCAGATCATCAGACAGGATGAATCCAGTATACTGGATGTTGGGATCCAGGATCACAGGAGTGTAGGAGACGATCTCCTTCATCTTGACCCAGGTTCTGAAGGTCAGGTTGCCCAGGTGTTTGGCCATGTCCATCACTACTTTTGAAACTGGCTGTGGATCTGGCAGTGTGCGCTGGACCTTTTCCACTGTGGTTTTATAGTTATGCAGGAATGAGATGTCATCTGCCTCGACATCTCTGATGGTGTTGGAAAGAGTCACCATTTCTCTGCACAGACTCTCAATCTTTTCCATCAACATCTGACTTTTCTGTTTCTCTTCCTCCCTCACCTCAGTGATTCTGGCCTTCTCTTCTTGATGTAGGTAATCCTGAATATTCTTGAAATGTTTCTTAATCTGTATCTCAGTGTGTTGGGCCTGCACCTTAATGTATTCTGCTGTTTGGTGATATCCTGCTTTAATCTCTTTAAGGTCCTCTAGTTTCTCCTCTAAGGCCTCCAGTGATTCCTGGAGGTCCTCTTTGAGTTGTTTTGCAGATTCGTAAATGGGTCTGAACTTATGTCCTGCATGTTTTTCAGAAACTTGGCACTCTAGGCATGCCAAATGTTCATCATCCAGACAGAACAGCCTGAGTTTCTCATCATGTAGAGGGCAGAGAACCTCAGAAATACATCTGTGACTTCTCTCCTCTAAGAAGTTCTCACACAGGTTATTCAACGCTAAGTTGATAGGAGGTTGATCTAGAGAGGAGTTTGTTTTGCAAACAGGACATGCCTTGTTCTGTGATGGTTTTCCTGTCCACCACAAGACAGGATAACAGGGTGTTTAAAGATGTCACGGCACACAGGACAGGTGAGTTCCTCTTCCTGCCGAGTCAAATAGGAATCCATGTTGTCAGTTACTTCCTCCTTTGGAATATCCCCTGCGGTTGACATGGCTGTAAGTCACCAGTGTTGCGTTGCGTTCTGTAGGGGAAACAACAATGTTAGCATTTAAAACGATTGCAAAAAGACAAACAGTGTCAGTCTTGGACACATTAGGTATAATCAAAGTTAGCTGTGACTGTACCCTTAGTAGTAATTGTAGTAGTAGCAGTACTAGTAGATGGAAACCAGAATTTGAGCCCTTCAAAAAAATCACTGCAAGTCAATGAAGACAAGAATTATGAAATCATAAACATACCTGATAACTTCACCAAGTCCAGAAGAGAGAATTTCAGCTCTTAACAACAACACACATTAAAGTGAAGTGACACCAAATAAAACAGAGCCCTGCTAAATACTCACAGAGGAGGTCTGATGAGCCAATCAGAGTGGAGGGTGGGACACACCAACAATAGACAGAAACTGTATTGGAGAACTGTTGGTTAATAGCCCCTGCCCCCACTTAACCTAGACATTTCACACCTAGACAAACCCCCATCCAAGCCCATCAACAGTCATCAATCATCTACCATCCAGTTTCTGGACTGTTTCAGCACTAAGCTATGGCCCATTTCATTAGAATGGAATTCAATTCATCTGATATCAATTTGAATAGCCTGCCCACTTTGTTAACATCACGCTATGTAAATTCAATATAGTTCACCCAATGTGAGTAATTATACTGTAATACAACATGACAACAGTTCAGACAAATCCTCACCAGAAAGTGTATTTTAGAACTGCCTGAAGAAGGTCCAGAGGGACCGAAACGTTGCATTATTAAAAAAAATATACCGAGCAGATACACAGTGTGCGGTGTATTTTCATTCCTTTCAGAACTGGCTTATCTAAAGGTGTTTATAACCTTTTATTAAGAAGAGAAAGTTACTACATTCATACTCTTCAAACCATGATGCAGAGGGGCTTAAACCAGGCAGATGAAATTAGACACTTTCTGTAGAAACCTTTTTGGTTTGTTAGGAGTGAAGCTCTGCTTCTCCAACTGATTTTTTATTTAAAAAGTAAAAAATATGGTGAATTGCTGACTGACATTATCATGAACACAGTATGCCAATAAAACACACACACACCACAAATCACCTTTTATCTGAATGTTTATTACAAGACAAAAATACAACATAAGTCATAAGTAAATACAGTGAAACTAAGTCTAGCAGCAAAGGGTAGCTGTTGCTGTGGTCCATGATACCACCCCTGACATTATTACAGCCTAGCCACACTGCCTACGTGCAAAAACTGTGCATGGGAAAAAGTTAAAAATAAACTATCAACAGTATACAATATAAAACAGTGATATCCAATACTGACATGAAAAAAACAGCCTGCTGGATTTACACTTAAGAGACATTTCCAACACCCATAAAAAGACTGGGAGGACAATTCTCTTTCTTTTTCTTGTTTCTTATCTAAATGTCATTACATTACAGTCACGTTCCATAGTGGCACACATCACATTCCCAGGCAACACCCTCAGAGGGAGATGGTGCATAGTAGAAATTAATGGAAATAGTTTATCAGTGAAAGTGTGTGTGAAGGTGTGTAGGTGTGTGTTAGTGTCAGGATCGGAGAAGGACAGCTCTCCTCTGTTCCAGTCCAGCTGGACTCTGATCCTACAGGGTTTCTGCTCCACCGAGAGAGCAGTCGCCGACCCTGCTACATTTGCTGTGTATGTGCCATTCCTAAAGCCTAAACACCAAAACAAACCATTAACTGCATTGTTTATCTGGAAAGACTCTTCTAACACCCCCAGTTCCCAGGAGTTATTGTATCCAACTTCAATGTCCCAGCTATGAGTCCCTGAGTTAAATCCCTCAGAACCCTGGACCACGTGCAGGGAGTCCGGGTTGGTATACAGCTCTTCACGTACATCAACATCGTACAACACACTGGTCAGATCATCAGACAGGATGAATCCAGTATACTGGATGTTGGGATCCAGGATCACAGGAGTGTAGGAGACGATCTCCTTCATCTTGACCCAGGTTCTGAAGGTCAGGTTGCCCAGGTGTTTGGCCATGTCCATCACTACTTTTGAAACTGGCTGTGGATCTGGCAGTGTGCGCTGGACCTTTTCCACTGTGGTTTTATAGTTATGCAGGAATGAGATGTCATCTGCCTCGACATCTCTGATGGTGTTGGAAAGAGTCACCATTTCTCTGCACAGACTCTCAATCTTTTCCATCAACATCTGATTTTTCTGTTTCTCTTCCTCCCTCACCTCAGTGATTCTGGCCTTCTCTTCTTGATGTAGGTAATCCTGAATATTCTTGAAATGTTTCTTAATCTGTATCTCAGTGTGTTGGGCCTGCACCTTCATGTATTCTGCTGTTTGGTGATATCCTGCTTTAATCTCTTTAAGGTCCTCTAGTTTCTCCTCTAAGGCCTCCAGTGATTCCTGGAGGTCCTCTTTGAGTTGTTTTGCAGATTCGTAAATGGGTCTGAACTTATGTCCTGCATGTTTTTCAGAAACTTGGCACTCTAGGCATGCCAAATGTTCATCATCCAGACAGAACAGCCTGAGTTTCTCATCATGTAGAGGGCAGAGAACCTCAGAAATACATCTGTGACTTCTCTCCTCTAAGAAGTTCTCACACAGGTTATTCAACGCTAAGTTGATAGGAGGTTGATCTAGAGAGGAGTTTGTTTTGCAAACAGGACATGCCTTGTTCTGTGATGGTTTTCCTGTCCACCATTGCTGCATACAGGACTTGCAGAAGCTGTGGCTACAAGACAGGATAACAGGGTGTTTAAAGATGTCACGGCACACAGGACAGGTGAGTTCCTCTTCCTGCCGAGTCAAATAGGAATCCATGTTGTCAGTTACTTCCTCCTTTGGAATATCCCCTGCGGTTGACATGGCTGTAAGTCACCAGTGTTGCGTTGCGTTCTGTAGGGGAAACAACAATGTTAGCATTTAAAACGATTGCAAAAAGACAAACAGTGTCAGTCTTGGACACATTAGGTATAATCAAAGTTAGCTGTGACTGTACCCTTAGTAGTAATTGTAGTAGTAGCAGTACTAGTAGATGGAAACCAGAATTTGAGCCCTTCAAAAAAATCACTGCAAGTCAATGAAGACAAGAATTATGAAATCATAAACATACCTGATAACTTCACCAAGTCCAGAAGAGAGCCCTGCTAAATACTCACAGAGGAGGTCTGATGAGCCAATCAGAGTGGAGGGTGGGACACACCAACAATAGACAGAAACTGTATTGGAGAACTGTTGGTTAATAGCCCCTGCCCCCACTTAACCTAGACATTTCACACCTAGACAAACCCCCATCCAAGCCCATCAACAGTCATCAATCATCTACCATCCAGTTTCTGGACTGTTTCAGCACTAAGCTATGGCCCATTTCATTAGAATGGAATTCAATTCATCTGATATCAATTTGAATAGCCTGCCCACTTTGTTAACATCACGCTATGTAAATTCAATATAGTTCACCCAATGTGAGTAATTATACTGTAATACAACATGACAACAGTTCAGACAAATCCTCACCAGAAAGTGTATTTTAGAACTGCCTGAAGAAGGTCCAGAGGGACCGAAACGTTGCATTATTAAAAAAAATATACCGAGCAGATACACAGTGTGCGGTGTATTTTCATTCCTTTCAGAACTGGCTTATCTAAAGGTGTTTATAACCTTTTATTAAGAAGAGAAAGTTACTACATTCATACTCTTCAAACCATGATGCAGAGGGGCTTAAACCAGGCAGATGAAATTAGACACTTTCTGTAGAAACCTTTTTGGTTTGTTAGGAGTGAAGCTCTGCTTCTCCAACTGATTTTTTATTTAAAAAGTAAAAAATATGGTGAATTGCTGACTGACATTATCATGAACACAGTATGCCAATAAAACACACACACACCACAAATCACCTTTTATCTGAATGTTTATTACAAGACAAAAATACAACATAAGTCATAAGTAAATACAGTGAAACTAAGTCTAGCAGCAAAGGGTAGCTGTTGCTGTGGTCCATGATACCACCCCTGACATTATTACAGCCTAGCCACACTGCCTACGTGCAAAAACTGTGCATGGGAAAAAGTTAAAAATAAACTATCAACAGTATACAATATAAAACAGTGATATCCAATACTGACATGAAAAAAACAGCCTGCTGGATTTACACTTAAGAGACATTTCCAACACCCATAAAAAGACTGGGAGGACAATTCTCTTTCTTTTTCTTGTTTCTTATCTAAATGTCATTACATTACAGTCACGTTCCATAGTGGCACACATCACATTCCCAGGCAACACCCTCAGAGGGAGATGGTGCATAGTAGAAATTAATGGAAATAGTTTATCAGTGAAAGTGTGTGTGAAGGTGTGTAGGTGTGTGTTAGTGTCAGGATCGGAGAAGGACAGCTCTCCTCTGTTCCAGTCCAGCTGGACTCTGATCCTACAGGGTTTCTGCTCCACCGAGAGAGCAGTCGCCGACCCTGCTACATTTGCTGTGTATGTGCCATTCCTAAAGCCTAAACACCAAAACAAACCATTAACTGCATTGTTTATCTGGAAAGACTCTTCTAACACCCCCAGTTCCCAGGAGTTATTGTATCCAACTTCAATGTCCCAGCTATGAGTCCCTGAGTTAAATCCCTCAGAACCCTGGACCACGTGCAGGGAGTCCGGGTTGGTATACAGCTCTTCACGTACATCAACATCGTACAACACACTGGTCAGATCATCAGACAGGATGAATCCAGTATACTGGATGTTGGGATCCAGGATCACAGGAGTGTAGGAGACGATCTCCTTCATCTTGACCCAGGTTCTGAAGGTCAGGTTGCCCAGGTGTTTGGCCATGTCCATCACTACTTTTGAAACTGGCTGTGGATCTGGCAGTGTGCGCTGGACCTTTTCCACTGTGGTTTTATAGTTATGCAGGAATGAGATGTCATCTGCCTCGACATCTCTGATGGTGTTGGAAAGAGTCACCATTTCTCTGCACAGACTCTCAATCTTTTCCATCAACATCTGATTTTTCTGTTTCTCTTCCTCCCTCACCTCAGTGATTCTGGCCTTCTCTTCTTGATGTAGGTAATCCTGAATATTCTTGAAATGTTTCTTAATCTGTATCTCAGTGTGTTGGGCCTGCACCTTCATGTATTCTGCTGTTTGGTGATATCCTGCTTTAATCTCTTTAAGGTCCTCTAGTTTCTCCTCTAAGGCCTCCAGTGATTCCTGGAGGTCCTCTTTGAGTTGTTTTGCAGATTCGTAAATGGGTCTGAACTTATGTCCTGCATGTTTTTCAGAAACTTGGCACTCTAGGCATGCCAAATGTTCATCATCCAGACAGAACAGCCTGAGTTTCTCATCATGTAGAGGGCAGAGAACCTCAGAAATACATCTGTGACTTCTCTCCTCTAAGAAGTTCTCACACAGGTTATTCAACGCTAAGTTGATAGGAGGTTGATCTAGAGAGGAGTTTGTTTTGCAAACAGGACATGCCTTGTTCTGTGATGGTTTTCCTGTCCACCATTGCTGCATACAGGACTTGCAGAAGCTGTGGCTACAAGACAGGATAACAGGGTGTTTAAAGATGTCACGGCACACAGGACAGGTGAGTTCCTCTTCCTGCCGAGTCAAATAGGAATCCATGTTGTCAGTTACTTCCTCCTTTGGAATATCCCCTGCGGTTGACATGGCTGTAAGTCACCAGTGTTGCGTTGCGTTCTGTAGGGGAAACAACAATGTTAGCATTTAAAACGATTGCAAAAAGACAAACAGTGTCAGTCTTGGACACATTAGGTATAATCAAAGTTAGCTGTGACTGTACCCTTAGTAGTAATTGTAGTAGTAGCAGTACTAGTAGATGGAAACCAGAATTTGAGCCCTTCAAAAAAATCACTGCAAGTCAATGAAGACAAGAATTATGAAATCATAAACATACCTGATAACTTCACCAAGTCCAGAAGAGAGAATTTCAGCTCTTAACAACAACACACATTAAAGTGAAGTGACACCAAATAAAACAGAGCCCTGCTAAATACTCACAGAGGAGGTCTGATGAGCCAATCAGAGTGGAGGGTGGGACACACCAACAATAGACAGAAACTGTATTGGAGAACTGTTGGTTAATAGCCCCTGCCCCCACTTAACCTAGACATTTCACACCTAGACAAACCCCCATCCAAGCCCATCAACAGTCATCAATCATCTACCATCCAGTTTCTGGACTGTTTCAGCACTAAGCTATGGCCCATTTCATTAGAATGGAATTCAATTCATCTGATATGAATTTGAATAGCCTGCCCACTTTGTTAACATCACGCTATGTAAATTCAATATAGTTCACCCAATGTGAGTAATTATACTGTAATACAACATGACAACAGTTCAGACAAATCCTCACCAGAAAGTGTATTTTAGAACTGCCTGAAGAAGGTCCAGAGGGACCGAAATGTTGCATTATTAAAAGAAAATATACAGAGCAGATACACAGTGTGCGGTGTATTTTCATTCCTTTCAGAACTGGCTTATCTAAAGGTGTTTATAACCTTTTATTAAGAAGAGAAAGTTACTACATTCATACTCTTCAAACCATGATGCCGAGGGGCTTAAACCAGGCAGATGAAATTAGACACTTTCTGTAGAAACCTTTTTGGTTTGTTAGGAGTGAAGCTCTGCTTCTCCAACTGATTTTTTATTTAAAAAGTAAAAAATATGGTGAATTGCTGACTGACATTATCATGAACACAGTATGCAAATAAAACACACACACACCACAAATCACCTTTTATCTGAATGTTTATTACAAGACAAAAATACAACATAAGTCATAAGTAAATACAGTGAAACTAAGTCTAGCAGCAAAGGGTAGCTGTTGCTGTGGTCCATGATACCACCCCTGACATTATTACAGCCTAGCCACACTGCCTACGTGCAAAAACTGTGCATGGGAAAAAGTTAAAAATAAACTAGCAACAGTATACAATATAAAACAGTGATATCCAATACTGACATGAAAAAAACAGCCTGCTGGATTTACACTTAAGAGACATTTCCAACACCCATAAAAAGACTGGGAGGACAATTCTCTTTCTTTTTCTTGTTTCTTATCTAAATGTCATTACATTACAGTCATGTTCCATAGTGGCACACATCACATTCCCAGGCAACACCCTCAGAGGGAGATGGTGCATAGTAGAAATTAATGGAAATAGTTTATCAGTGAAAGTGTGTGTGAAGGTGTGTAGGTGTGTGTTAGTGTCAGGATCGGAGAAGGACAGCTCTCCTCTGTTCCAGTCCAGCTGGACTCTGATCCTACAGGGTTTCTGCTCCACCGAGAGAGCAGTCGCCGACCCTGCTACATTTGCTGTGTATGTGCCATTCCTAAAGCCTAAACACCAAAACAAACCATTAACTGCATTGTTTATCTGGAAAGACTCTTCTAACACCCCCAGTTCCCAGGAGTTATTGTATCCAACTTCAATGTCCCAGCTATGAGTCCCTGAGTTAAATCCCTCAGAACCCTGGACCACGTGCAGGGAGTCCGGGTTGGTATACAGCTCTTCACGTACATCAACATCGTACAACACACTGGTCAGATCATCAGACAGGATGAATCCAGTATACTGGATGTTGGGATCCAGGATCACAGGAGTGTAGGAGACGATCTCCTTCATCTTGACCCAGGTTCTGAAGGTCAGGTTGCCCAGGTGTTTGGCCATGTCCATCGCTACTTTTGAAACTGGCTGTGGATCTGGCAGTGTGCGCTGGACCTTTTCCACTGTGGTTTTATAGTTATGCAGGAATGAGATGTCATCTGCCTCGACATCTCTGATGGTGTTGGAAAGAGTCACCATTTCTCTGCACAGACTCTCAATCTTTTCCATCAACATCTGACTTTTCTGTTTCTCTTCCTCCCTCACCTCAGTGATTCTGGCCTTCTCTTCTTGATGTAGGTAATCCTGAATATTCTTGAAATGTTTCTTAATCTGTATCTCAGTGTGTTGGGCCTGCACCTTAATGTATTCTGCTGTTTGGTGATATCCTGCTTTAATCTCTTTAAGGTCCTCTAGTTTCTCCTCTAAGGCCTCCAGTGATTCCTGGAGGTCCTCTTTGAGTTGTTTTGCAGATTCGTAAATGGGTCTGAACTTATGTCCTGCATGTTTTTCAGAAACTTGGCACTCTAGGCATGCCAAATGTTCATCATCCAGACAGAACAGCCTGAGTTTCTCATCATGTAGAGGGCAGAGAACCTCAGAAATACATCTGTGACTTCTCTCCTCTAAGAAGTTCTCACACAGGTTATTCAACGCTAAGTTGATAGGAGGTTGATCTAGAGAGGAGTTTGTTTTGCAAACAGGACATGCCTTGTTCTGTGATGGTTTTCCTGTCCACCATTGCTGCATACAGGACTTGCAGAAGCTGTGGCTACAAGACAGGATAACAGGGTGTTTAAAGATGTCACGGCACACAGGACAGGTGAGTTCCTCTTCCTGCCGAGTCAAATAGGAATCCATGTTGTCAGTTACTTCCTCCTTTGGAATATCCCCTGCGGTTGACATGGCTGTAAGTCACCAGTGTTGCGTTGCGTTCTGTAGGGGAAACAACAATGTTAGCATTTAAAACGATTGCAAAAAGACAAACAGTGTCAGTCTTGGACACATTAGGTATAATCAAAGTTAGCTGTGACTGTACCCTTAGTAGTAATTGTAGTAGTAGCAGTACTAGTAGATGGAAACCAGAATTTGAGCCCTTCAAAAAAATCACTGCAAGTCAATGAAGACAAGAATTATGAAATCATAAACATACCTGATAACTTCACCAAGTCCAGAAGAGAGCCCTGCTAAATACTCACAGAGGAGGTCTGATGAGCCAATCAGAGTGGAGGGTGGGACACACCAACAATAGACAGAAACTGTATTGGAGAACTGTTGGTTAATAGCCCCTGCCCCCACTTAACCTAGACATTTCACACCTAGACAAACCCCCATCCAAGCCCATCAACAGTCATCAATCATCTACCATCCAGTTTCTGGACTGTTTCAGCACTAAGCTATGGCCCATTTCATTAGAATGGAATTCAATTCATCTGATATCAATTTGAATAGCCTGCCCACTTTGTTAACATCACGCTATGTAAATTCAATATAGTTCACCCAATGTGAGTAATTATACTGTAATACAACATGACAACAGTTCAGACAAATCCTCACCAGAAAGTGTATTTTAGAACTGCCTGAAGAAGGTCCAGAGGGACCGAAACGTTGCATTATTAAAAAAAATATACCGAGCAGATACACAGTGTGCGGTGTATTTTCATTCCTTTCAGAACTGGCTTATCTAAAGGTGTTTATAACCTTTTATTAAGAAGAGAAAGTTACTACATTCATACTCTTCAAACCATGATGCAGAGGGGCTTAAACCAGGCAGATGAAATTAGACACTTTCTGTAGAAACCTTTTTGGTTTGTTAGGAGTGAAGCTCTGCTTCTCCAACTGATTTTTTATTTAAAAAGTAAAAAATATGGTGAATTGCTGACTGACATTATCATGAACACAGTATGCCAATAAAACACACACACACCACAAATCACCTTTTATCTGAATGTTTATTACAAGACAAAAATACAACATAAGTCATAAGTAAATACAGTGAAACTAAGTCTAGCAGCAAAGGGTAGCTGTTGCTGTGGTCCATGATACCACCCCTGACATTATTACAGCCTAGCCACACTGCCTACGTGCAAAAACTGTGCATGGGAAAAAGTTAAAAATAAACTATCAACAGTATACAATATAAAACAGTGATATCCAATACTGACATGAAAAAAACAGCCTGCTGGATTTACACTTAAGAGACATTTCCAACACCCATAAAAAGACTGGGAGGACAATTCTCTTTCTTTTTCTTGTTTCTTATCTAAATGTCATTACATTACAGTCACGTTCCATAGTGGCACACATCACATTCCCAGGCAACACCCTCAGAGGGAGATGGTGCATAGTAGAAATTAATGGAAATAGTTTATCAGTGAAAGTGTGTGTGAAGGTGTGTAGGTGTGTGTTAGTGTCAGGATCGGAGAAGGACAGCTCTCCTCTGTTCCAGTCCAGCTGGACTCTGATCCTACAGGGTTTCTGCTCCACCGAGAGAGCAGTCGCCGACCCTGCTACATTTGCTGTGTATGTGCCATTCCTAAAGCCTAAACACCAAAACAAACCATTAACTGCATTGTTTATCTGGAAAGACTCTTCTAACACCCCCAGTTCCCAGGAGTTATTGTATCCAACTTCAATGTCCCAGCTATGAGTCCCTGAGTTAAATCCCTCAGAACCCTGGACCACGTGCAGGGAGTCCGGGTTGGTATACAGCTCTTCACGTACATCAACATCGTACAACACACTGGTCAGATCATCAGACAGGATGAATCCAGTATACTGGATGTTGGGATCCAGGATCACAGGAGTGTAGGAGACGATCTCCTTCATCTTGACCCAGGTTCTGAAGGTCAGGTTGCCCAGGTGTTTGGCCATGTCCATCACTACTTTTGAAACTGGCTGTGGATCTGGCAGTGTGCGCTGGACCTTTTCCACTGTGGTTTTATAGTTATGCAGGAATGAGATGTCATCTGCCTCGACATCTCTGATGGTGTTGGAAAGAGTCACCATTTCTCTGCACAGACTCTCAATCTTTTCCATCAACATCTGATTTTTCTGTTTCTCTTCCTCCCTCACCTCAGTGATTCTGGCCTTCTCTTCTTGATGTAGGTAATCCTGAATATTCTTGAAATGTTTCTTAATCTGTATCTCAGTGTGTTGGGCCTGCACCTTCATGTATTCTGCTGTTTGGTGATATCCTGCTTTAATCTCTTTAAGGTCCTCTAGTTTCTCCTCTAAGGCCTCCAGTGATTCCTGGAGGTCCTCTTTGAGTTGTTTTGCAGATTCGTAAATGGGTCTGAACTTATGTCCTGCATGTTTTTCAGAAACTTGGCACTCTAGGCATGCCAAATGTTCATCATCCAGACAGAACAGCCTGAGTTTCTCATCATGTAGAGGGCAGAGAACCTCAGAAATACATCTGTGACTTCTCTCCTCTAAGAAGTTCTCACACAGGTTATTCAACGCTAAGTTGATAGGAGGTTGATCTAGAGAGGAGTTTGTTTTGCAAACAGGACATGCCTTGTTCTGTGATGGTTTTCCTGTCCACCATTGCTGCATACAGGACTTGCAGAAGCTGTGGCTACAAGACAGGATAACAGGGTGTTTAAAGATGTCACGGCACACAGGACAGGTGAGTTCCTCTTCCTGCCGAGTCAAATAGGAATCCATGTTGTCAGTTACTTCCTCCTTTGGAATATCCCCTGCGGTTGACATGGCTGTAAGTCACCAGTGTTGCGTTGCGTTCTGTAGGGGAAACAACAATGTTAGCATTTAAAACGATTGCAAAAAGACAAACAGTGTCAGTCTTGGACACATTAGGTATAATCAAAGTTAGCTGTGACTGTACCCTTAGTAGTAATTGTAGTAGTAGCAGTACTAGTAGATGGAAACCAGAATTTGAGCCCTTCAAAAAAATCACTGCAAGTCAATGAAGACAAGAATTATGAAATCATAAACATACCTGATAACTTCACCAAGTCCAGAAGAGAGAATTTCAGCTCTTAACAACAACACACATTAAAGTGAAGTGACACCAAATAAAACAGAGCCCTGCTAAATACTCACAGAGGAGGTCTGATGAGCCAATCAGAGTGGAGGGTGGGACACACCAACAATAGACAGAAACTGTATTGGAGAACTGTTGGTTAATAGCCCCTGCCCCCACTTAACCTAGACATTTCACACCTAGACAAACCCCCATCCAAGCCCATCAACAGTCATCAATCATCTACCATCCAGTTTCTGGACTGTTTCAGCACTAAGCTATGGCCCATTTCATTAGAATGGAATTCAATTCATCTGATATGAATTTGAATAGCCTGCCCACTTTGTTAACATCACGCTATGTAAATTCAATATAGTTCACCCAATGTGAGTAATTATACTGTAATACAACATGACAACAGTTCAGACAAATCCTCACCAGAAAGTGTATTTTAGAACTGCCTGAAGAAGGTCCAGAGGGACCGAAATGTTGCATTATTAAAAGAAAATATACAGAGCAGATACACAGTGTGCGGTGTATTTTCATTCCTTTCAGAACTGGCTTATCTAAAGGTGTTTATAACCTTTTATTAAGAAGAGAAAGTTACTACATTCATACTCTTCAAACCATGATGCCGAGGGGCTTAAACCAGGCAGATGAAATTAGACACTTTCTGTAGAAACCTTTTTGGTTTGTTAGGAGTGAAGCTCTGCTTCTCCAACTGATTTTTTATTTAAAAAGTAAAAAATATGGTGAATTGCTGACTGACATTATCATGAACACAGTATGCAAATAAAACACACACACACCACAAATCACCTTTTATCTGAATGTTTATTACAAGACAAAAATACAACATAAGTCATAAGTAAATACAGTGAAACTAAGTCTAGCAGCAAAGGGTAGCTGTTGCTGTGGTCCATGATACCACCCCTGACATTATTACAGCCTAGCCACACTGCCTACGTGCAAAAACTGTGCATGGGAAAAAGTTAAAAATAAACTAGCAACAGTATACAATATAAAACAGTGATATCCAATACTGACATGAAAAAAACAGCCTGCTGGATTTACACTTAAGAGACATTTCCAACACCCATAAAAAGACTGGGAGGACAATTCTCTTTCTTTTTCTTGTTTCTTATCTAAATGTCATTACATTACAGTCATGTTCCATAGTGGCACACATCACATTCCCAGGCAACACCCTCAGAGGGAGATGGTGCATAGTAGAAATTAATGGAAATAGTTTATCAGTGAAAGTGTGTGTGAAGGTGTGTAGGTGTGTGTTAGTGTCAGGATCGGAGAAGGACAGCTCTCCTCTGTTCCAGTCCAGCTGGACTCTGATCCTACAGGGTTTCTGCTCCACCGAGAGAGCAGTCGCCGACCCTGCTACATTTGCTGTGTATGTGCCATTCCTAAAGCCTAAACACCAAAACAAACCATTAACTGCATTGTTTATCTGGAAAGACTCTTCTAACACCCCCAGTTCCCAGGAGTTATTGTATCCAACTTCAATGTCCCAGCTATGAGTCCCTGAGTTAAATCCCTCAGAACCCTGGACCACGTGCAGGGAGTCCGGGTTGGTATACAGCTCTTCACGTACATCAACATCGTACAACACACTGGTCAGATCATCAGACAGGATGAATCCAGTATACTGGATGTTGGGATCCAGGATCACAGGAGTGTAGGAGACGATCTCCTTCATCTTGACCCAGGTTCTGAAGGTCAGGTTGCCCAGGTGTTTGGCCATGTCCATCACTACTTTTGAAACTGGCTGTGGATCTGGCAGTGTGCGCTGGACCTTTTCCACTGTGGTTTTATAGTTATGCAGGAATGAGATGTGATCTGCCTCGACATCTCTGATGGTGTTGGAAAGAGTCACCATTTCTCTGCACAGACTCTCAATCTTTTCCATCAACATCTGACTTTTCTGTTTCTCTTCCTCCCTCACCTCAGTGATTCTGGCCTTCTCTTCTTGATGTAGGTAATCCTGAATATTCTTGAAATGTTTCTTAATCTGTATCTCAGTGTGTTGGGCCTGCACCTTAATGTATTCTGCTGTTTGGTGATATCCTGCTTTAATCTCTTTAAGGTCCTCTAGTTTCTCCTCTAAGGCCTCCAGTGATTCCTGGAGGTCCTCTTTGAGTTGTTTTGCAGATTCGTAAATGGGTCTGAACTTATGTCCTGCATGTTTTTCAGAAACTTGGCACTCTAGGCATGCCAAATGTTCATCATCCAGACAGAACAGCCTGAGTTTCTCATCATGTAGAGGGCAGAGAACCTCAGAAATACATCTGTGACTTCTCTCCTCTAAGAAGTTCTCACACAGGTTATTCAACGCTAAGTTGATAGGAGGTTGATCTAGAGAGGAGTTTGTTTTGCAAACAGGACATGCCTTGTTCTGTGATGGTTTTCCTGTCCACCATTGCTGCATACAGGACTTGCAGAAGCTGTGGCTACAAGACAGGATAACAGGGTGTTTAAAGATGTCACGGCACACAGGACAGGTGAGTTCCTCTTCCTGCCGAGTCAAATAGGAATCCATGTTGTCAGTTACTTCCTCCTTTGGAATATCCCCTGCGGTTGACATGGCTGTAAGTCACCAGTGTTGCGTTGCGTTCTGTAGGGAAACAACAATGTTAGCATTTAAAACGATTGCAAAAAGACAAACAGTGTCAGTCTTGGACACATTAGGTATAATCAAAGTTAGCTGTGACTGTACCCTTAGTAGTAATTGTAGTAGTAGCAGTACTAGTAGATGGAAACCAGAATTTGAGCCCTTCAAAAAAATCACTGCAAGTCAATGAAGACAAGAATTATGAAATCATAAACATACCTGATAACTTCACCAAGTCCAGAAGAGAGAATTTCAGCTCTTAACAACAACACACATTAAAGTGAAGTGACACCAAATAAAACAGAGCCCTGCTAAATACTCACAGAGGAGGTCTGATGAGCCAATCAGAGTGGAGGGTGGGACACACCAACAATAGACAGAAACTGTATTGGAGAACTGTTGGTTAATAGCCCCTGCCCCCACTTAACCTAGACATTTCACACCTAGACAAACCCCCATCCAAGCCCATCAACAGTCATCAATCATCTACCATCCAGTTTCTGGACTGTTTCAGCACTAAGCTATGGCCCATTTCATTAGAATGGAATTAAATTCATCTGATATCAATTTGAATAGCCTGCCCACTTTGTTAACATCACGCTATGTAAATTCAATATAGTTCACCCAATGTGAGTAATTATACTGTAATACAACATGACAACAGTTCAGACAAATCCTCACCAGAAAGTGTATTTTAGAACTGCCTGAAGAAGGTCCAGAGGGACCGAAATGTTGCATTATTAAAAGAAAATATACAGAGCAGATACACAGTGTGCGGTGTATTTTCATTCCTTTCAGAACTGGCTTATCTAAAGGTGTTTATAACCTTTTATTAAGAAGAGAAAGTTACTACATTCATACTCTTCAAACCATGATGCCGAGGGGCTTAAACCAGGCAGATGAAATTAGACACTTTCTGTAGAAACCTTTTTGGTTTGTTAGGAGTGAAGCTCTGCTTCTCCAACTGATTTTTTATTTAAAAAGTAAAAAATATGGTGAATTGCTGACTGACATTATCATGAACACAGTATGCAAATAAAACACACACACACCACAAATCACCTTTTATCTGAATGTTTATTACAAGACAAAAATACAACATAAGTCATAAGTAAATACAGTGAAACTAAGTCTAGCAGCAAAGGGTAGCTGTTGCTGTGGTCCATGATACCACCCCTGACATTATTACAGCCTAGCCACACTGCCTACGTGCAAAAACTGTGCATGGGAAAAAGTTAAAAATAAACTAGCAACAGTATACAATATAAAACAGTGATATCCAATACTGACATGAAAAAAACAGCCTGCTGGATTTACACTTAAGAGACATTTCCAACACCCATAAAAAGACTGGGAGGACAATTCTCTTTCTTTTTCTTGTTTCTTATCTAAATGTCATTACATTACAGTCATGTTCCATAGTGGCACACATCACATTCCCAGGCAACACCCTCAGAGGGAGATGGTGCATAGTAGAAATTAATGGAAATAGTTTATCAGTGAAAGTGTGTGTGAAGGTGTGTAGGTGTGTGTTAGTGTCAGGATCGGAGAAGGACAGCTCTCCTCTGTTCCAGTCCAGCTGGACTCTGATCCTACAGGGTTTCTGCTCCACCGAGAGAGCAGTCGCCGACCCTGCTACATTTGCTGTGTATGTGCCATTCCTAAAGCCTAAACACCAAAACAAACCATTAACTGCATTGTTTATCTGGAAAGACTCTTCTAACACCCCCAGTTCCCAGGAGTTATTGTATCCAACTTCAATGTCCCAGCTATGAGTCCCTGAGTTAAATCCCTCAGAACCCTGGACCACGTGCAGGGAGTCCGGGTTGGTATACAGCTCTTCACGTACATCAACATCGTACAACACACTGGTCAGATCATCAGACAGGATGAATCCAGTATACTGGATGTTGGGATCCAGGATCACAGGAGTGTAGGAGACGATCTCCTTCATCTTGACCCAGGTTCTGAAGGTCAGGTTGCCCAGGTGTTTGGCCATGTCCATCACTACTTTTGAAACTGGCTGTGGATCTGGCAGTGTGCGCTGGACCTTTTCCACTGTGGTTTTATAGTTATGCAGGAATGAGATGTCATCTGCCTCGACATCTCTGATGGTGTTGGAAAGAGTCACCATTTCTCTGCACAGACTCTCAATCTTTTCCATCAACATCTGACTTTTCTGTTTCTCTTCCTCCCTCACCTCAGTGATTCTGGCCTTCTCTTCTTGATGTAGGTAATCCTGAATATTCTTGAAATGTTTCTTAATCTGTATCTCAGTGTGTTGGGCCTGCACCTTAATGTATTCTGCTGTTTGGTGATATCCTGCTTTAATCTCTTTAAGGTCCTCTAGTTTCTCCTCTAAGGCCTCCAGTGATTCCTGGAGGTCCTCTTTGAGTTGTTTTGCAGATTCGTAAATGGGTCTGAACTTATGTCCTGCATGTTTTTCAGAAACTTGGCACTCTAGGCATGCCAAATGTTCATCATCCAGACAGAACAGCCTGAGTTTCTCATCATGTAGAGGGCAGAGAACCTCAGAAATACATCTGTGACTTCTCTCCTCTAAGAAGTTCTCACACAGGTTATTCAACGCTAAGTTGATAGGAGGTTGATCTAGAGAGGAGTTTGTTTTGCAAACAGGACATGCCTTGTTCTGTGATGGTTTTCCTGTCCACCATTGCTGCATACAGGACTTGCAGAAGCTGTGGCTACAAGACAGGATAACAGGGTGTTTAAAGATGTCACGGCACACAGGACAGGTGAGTTCCTCTTCCTGCCGAGTCAAATAGGAATCCATGTTGTCAGTTACTTCCTCCTTTGGAATATCCCCTGCGGTTGACATGGCTGTAAGTCACCAGTGTTGCGTTGCGTTCTGTAGGGAAACAACAATGTTAGCATTTAAAACGATTGCAAAAAGACAAACAGTGTCAGTCTTGGACACATTAGGTATAATCAAAGTTAGCTGTGACTGTACCCTTAGTAGTAATTGTAGTAGTAGCAGTACTAGTAGATGGAAACCAGAATTTGAGCCCTTCAAAAAAATCACTGCAAGTCAATGAAGACAAGAATTATGAAATCATAAACATACCTGATAACTTCACCAAGTCCAGAAGAGAGAATTTCAGCTCTTAACAACAACACACATTAAAGTGAAGTGACACCAAATAAAACAGAGCCCTGCTAAATACTCACAGAGGAGGTCTGATGAGCCAATCAGAGTGGAGGGTGGGACACACCAACAATAGACAGAAACTGTATTGGAGAACTGTTGGTTAATAGCCCCTGCCCCCACTTAACCTAGACATTTCACACCTAGACAAACCCCCATCCAAGCCCATCAACAGTCATCAATCATCTACCATCCAGTTTCTGGACTGTTTCAGCACTAAGCTATGGCCCATTTCATTAGAATGGAATTCAATTCATCTGATATCAATTTGAATAGCCTGCCCACTTTGTTAACATCACGCTATGTAAATTCAATATAGTTCACCCAATGTGAGTAATTATACTGTAATACAACATGACAACAGTTCAGACAAATCCTCACCAGAAAGTGTATTTTAGAACTGCCTGAAGAAGGTCCAGAGGGACCGAAATGTTGCATTATTAAAAGAAAATATACAGAGCAGATACACAGTGTGCGGTGTATTTTCATTCCTTTCAGAACTGGCTTATCTAAAGGTGTTTATAACCTTTTATTAAGAAGAGAAAGTTACTACATTCATACTCTTCAAACCATGATGCCGAGGGGCTTAAACCAGGCAGATGAAATTAGACACTTTCTGTAGAAACCTTTTTGGTTTGTTAGGAGTGAAGCTCTGCTTCTCCAACTGATTTTTTATTTAAAAAGTAAAAAAATATGGTGAATTGCTGACTGACATTATCATGAACACAGTATGCAAATAAAACACACACACACCACAAATCACCTTTTATCTGAATGTTTATTACAAGACAAAAATACAACATAAGTCATAAGTAAATACAGTGAAACTAAGTCTAGCAGCAAAGGGTAGCTGTTGCTGTGGTCCATGATACCACCCCTGACATTATTACAGCCTAGCCACACTGCCTACGTGCAAAAACTGTGCATGGGAAAAAGTTAAAAATAAACTAGCAACAGTATACAATATAAAACAGTGATATCCAATACTGACATGAAAAAAACAGCCTGCTGGATTTACACTTAAGAGACATTTCCAACACCCATAAAAAGACTGGGAGGACAATTCTCTTTCTTTTTCTTGTTTCTTATCTAAATGTCATTACATTACAGTCATGTTCCATAGTGGCACACATCACATTCCCAGGCAACACCCTCAGAGGGAGATGGTGCATAGTAGAAATTAATGGAAATAGTTTATCAGTGAAAGTGTGTGTGAAGGTGTGTAGGTGTGTGTTAGTGTCAGGATCGGAGAAGGACAGCTCTCCTCTGTTCCAGTCCAGCTGGACTCTGATCCTACAGGGTTTCTGCTCCACCGAGAGAGCAGTCGCCGACCCTGCTACATTTGCTGTGTATGTGCCATTCCTAAAGCCTAAACACCAAAACAAACCATTAACTGCATTGTTTATCTGGAAAGACTCTTCTAACACCCCCAGTTCCCAGGAGTTATTGTATCCAACTTCAATGTCCCAGCTATGAGTCCCTGAGTTAAATCCCTCAGAACCCTGGACCACGTGCAGGGAGTCCGGGTTGGTATACAGCTCTTCACGTACATCAACATCGTACAACACACTGGTCAGATCATCAGACAGGATGAATCCAGTATACTGGATGTTGGGATCCAGGATCACAGGAGTGTAGGAGACGATCTCCTTCATCTTGACCCAGGTTCTGAAGGTCAGGTTGCCCAGGTGTTTGGCCATGTCCATCACTACTTTTGAAACTGGCTGTGGATCTGGCAGTGTGCGCTGGACCTTTTCCACTGTGGTTTTATAGTTATGCAGGAATGAGATGTCATCTGCCTCGACATCTCTGATGGTGTTGGAAAGAGTCACCATTTCTCTGCACAGACTCTCAATCTTTTCCATCAACATCTGACTTTTCTGTTTCTCTTCCTCCCTCACCTCAGTGATTCTGGCCTTCTCTTCTTGATGTAGGTAATCCTGAATATTCTTGAAATGTTTCTTAATCTGTATCTCAGTGTGTTGGGCCTGCACCTTAATGTATTCTGCTGTTTGGTGATATCCTGCTTTAATCTCTTTAAGGTCCTCTAGTTTCTCCTCTAAGGCCTCCAGTGATTCCTGGAGGTCCTCTTTGAGTTGTTTTGCAGATTCGTAAATGGGTCTGAACTTATGTCCTGCATGTTTTTCAGAAACTTGGCACTCTAGGCATGCCAAATGTTCATCATCCAGACAGAACAGCCTGAGTTTCTCATCATGTAGAGGGCAGAGAACCTCAGAAATACATCTGTGACTTCTCTCCTCTAAGAAGTTCTCACACAGGTTATTCAACGCTAAGTTGATAGGAGGTTGATCTAGAGAGGAGTTTGTTTTGCAAACAGGACATGCCTTGTTCTGTGATGGTTTTCCTGTCCACCATTGCTGCATACAGGACTTGCAGAAGCTGTGGCTACAAGACAGGATAACAGGGTGTTTAAAGATGTCACGGCACACAGGACAGGTGAGTTCCTCTTCCTGCCGAGTCAAATAGGAATCCATGTTGTCAGTTACTTCCTCCTTTGGAATATCCCCTGCGGTTGACATGGCTGTAAGTCACCAGTGTTGCGTTGCGTTCTGTAGGGGAAACAACAATGTTAGCATTTAAAACGATTGCAAAAAGACAAACAGTGTCAGTCTTGGACACATTAGGTATAATCAAAGTTAGCTGTGACTGTACCCTTAGTAGTAATTGTAGTAGTAGCAGTACTAGTAGATGGAAACCAGAATTTGAGCCCTTCAAAAAAATCACTGCAAGTCAATGAAGACAAGAATTATGAAATCATAAACATACCTGATAACTTCACCAAGTCCAGAAGAGAGAATTTCAGCTCTTAACAACAACACACATTAAAGTGAAGTGACACCAAATAAAACAGAGCCCTGCTAAATACTCACAGAGGAGGTCTGATGAGCCAATCAGAGTGGAGGGTGGGACACACCAACAATAGACAGAAACTGTATTGGAGAACTGTTGGTTAATAGCCCCTGCCCCCACTTAACCTAGACATTTCACACCTAGACAAACCCCCATCCAAGCCCATCAACAGTCATCAATCATCTACCATCCAGTTTCTGGACTGTTTCAGCACTAAGCTATGGCCCATTTCATTAGAATGGAATTCAATTCATCTGATATCAATTTGAATAGCCTGCCCACTTTGTTAACATCACGCTATGTAAATTCAATATAGTTCACCCAATGTGAGTAATT
This sequence comes from Electrona antarctica, assembly GCF_951216825.1. Classification (NCBI taxonomy): domain Eukaryota; kingdom Metazoa; phylum Chordata; class Actinopteri; order Myctophiformes; family Myctophidae; genus Electrona; species Electrona antarctica. The sequence continues at coordinate 56,305,423 of NC_136790.1, forward strand.
ATACTGTAATACAACATGACAACAGTTCAGACAAATCCTCACCAGAAAGTGTATTTTAGAACTGCCTGAAGAAGGTCCAGAGGGACCGAAATGTTGCATTATTAAAAGAAAATATACAGAGCAGATACACAGTGTGCGGTGTATTTTCATTCCTTTCAGAACTGGCTTATCTAAAGGTGTTTATAACCTTTTATTAAGAAGAGAAAGTTACTACATTCATACTCTTCAAACCATGATGCCGAGGGGCTTAAACCAGGCAGATGAAATTAGACACTTTCTGTAGAAACCTTTTTGGTTTGTTAGGAGTGAAGCTCTGCTTCTCCAACTGATTTTTTATTTAAAAAGTAAAAAATATGGTGAATTGCTGACTGACATTATCATGAACACAGTATGCAAATAAAACACACACACACCACAAATCACCTTTTATCTGAATGTTTATTACAAGACAAAAATACAACATAAGTCATAAGTAAATACAGTGAAACTAAGTCTAGCAGCAAAGGGTAGCTGTTGCTGTGGTCCATGATACCACCCCTGACATTATTACAGCCTAGCCACACTGCCTACGTGCAAAAACTGTGCATGGGAAAAAGTTAAAAATAAACTATCAACAGTATACAATATAAAACAGTGATATCCAATACTGACATGAAAAAAACAGCCTGCTGGATTTACACTTAAGAGACATTTCCAACACCCATAAAAAGACTGGGAGGACAATTCTCTTTATTTTTCTTGTTTCTTATCTAAATGTCATTACATTACAGTCATGTTCCATAGTGGCACACATCACATTCCCAGGCAACACCCTCAGAGGGAGATGGTGCATAGTAGAAATTAATGGAAATAGTTTATCAGTGAAAGTGTGTGTGAAGGTGTGTAGGTGTGTGTTAGTGTCAGGATCGGAGAAGGACAGCTCTCCTCTGTTCCAGTCCAGCTGGACTCTGATCCTACAGGGTTTCTGCTCCACCGAGAGAGCAGTCGCCGACCCTGCTACATTTGCTGTGTATGTGCCATTCCTAAAGCCTAAACACCAAAACAAACCATTAACTGCATTGTTTATCTGGAAAGACTCTTCTAACACCCCCAGTTCCCAGGAGTTATTGTATCCAACTTCAATGTCCCAGCTATGAGTCCCTGAGTTAAATCCCTCAGAACCCTGGACCACGTGCAGGGAGTCCGGGTTGGTATACAGCTCTTCACGTACATCAACATCGTACAACACACTGGTCAGATCATCAGACAGGATGAATCCAGTATACTGGATGTTGGGATCCAGGATCACAGGAGTGTAGGAGACGATCTCCTTCATCTTGACCCAGGTTCTGAAGGTCAGGTTGCCCAGGTGTTTGGCCATGTCCATCACTACTTTTGAAACTGGCTGTGGATCTGGCAGTGTGCGCTGGACCTTTTCCACTGTGGTTTTATAGTTATGCAGGAATGAGATGTCATCTGCCTCGACATCTCTGATGGTGTTGGAAAGAGTCACCATTTCTCTGCACAGACTCTCAATCTTTTCCATCAACATCTGACTTTTCTGTTTCTCTTCCTCCCTCACCTCAGTGATTCTGGCCTTCTCTTCTTGATGTAGGTAATCCTGAATATTCTTGAAATGTTTCTTAATCTGTATCTCAGTGTGTTGGGCCTGCACCTTAATGTATTCTGCTGTTTGGTGATATCCTGCTTTAATCTCTTTAAGGTCCTCTAGTTTCTCCTCTAAGGCCTCCAGTGATTCCTGGAGGTCCTCTTTGAGTTGTTTTGCAGATTCGTAAATGGGTCTGAACTTATGTCCTGCATGTTTTTCAGAAACTTGGCACTCTAGGCATGCCAAATGTTCATCATCCAGACAGAACAGCCTGAGTTTCTCATCATGTAGAGGGCAGAGAACCTCAGAAATACATCTGTGACTTCTCTCCTCTAAGAAGTTCTCACACAGGTTATTCAACGCTAAGTTGATAGGAGGTTGATCTAGAGAGGAGTTTGTTTTGCAAACAGGACATGCCTTGTTCTGTGATGGTTTTCCTGTCCACCATTGCTGCATACAGGACTTGCAGAAGCTGTGGCTACAAGACAGGATAACAGGGTGTTTAAAGATGTCACGGCACACAGGACAGGTGAGTTCCTCTTCCTGCCGAGTCAAATAGGAATCCATGTTGTCAGTTACTTCCTCCTTTGGAATATCCCCTGCGGTTGACATGGCTGTAAGTCACCAGTGTTGCGTTGCGTTCTGTAGGGGAAACAACAATGTTAGCATTTAAAACGATTGCAAAAAGACAAACAGTGTCAGTCTTGGACACATTAGGTATAATCAAAGTTAGCTGTGACTGTACCCTTAGTAGTAATTGTAGTAGTAGCAGTACTAGTAGATGGAAACCAGAATTTGAGCCCTTCAAAAAAATCACTGCAAGTCAATGAAGACAAGAATTATGAAATCATAAACATACCTGATAACTTCACCAAGTCCAGAAGAGAGAATTTCAGCTCTTAACAACAACACACATTAAAGTGAAGTGACACCAAATAAAACAGAGCCCTGCTAAATACTCACAGAGGAGGTCTGATGAGCCAATCAGAGTGGAGGGTGGGACACACCAACAATAGACAGAAACTGTATTGGAGAACTGTTGGTTAATAGCCCCTGCCCCCACTTAACCTAGACATTTCACACCTAGACAAACCCCCATCCAAGCCCATCAACAGTCATCAATCATCTACCATCCAGTTTCTGGACTGTTTCAGCACTAAGCTATGGCCCATTTCATTAGAATGGAATTCAATTCATCTGATATCAATTTGAATAGCCTGCCCACTTTGTTAACATCACGCTATGTAAATTCAATATAGTTCACCCAATGTGAGTAATTATACTGTAATACAACATGACAACAGTTCAGACAAATCCTCACCAGAAAGTGTATTTTAGAACTGCCTGAAGAAGGTCCAGAGGGACCGAAACGTTGCATTATTAAAAGAAAATATACCGAGCAGATACACAGTGTGCGGTGTATTTTCATTCCTTTCAGAACTGGCTTATCTAAAGGTGTTTATAACCTTTTATTAAGAAGAGAAAGTTACTACATTCATACTCTTCAAACCATGATGCCGAGGGGCTTAAACCAGGCAGATGAAATTAGACACTTTCTGTAGAAACCTTTTTGGTTTGTTAGGAGTGAAGCTCTGCTTCTCCAACTGATTTTTTATTTAAAAAGTAAAAAATATGGTGAATTGCTGACTGACATTATCATGAACACAGTATGCCAATAAAACACACACACCACAAATCACCTTTTATCTGAATGTTTATTACAAGACAAAAATACAACATAAGTCATAAGTAAATACAGTGAAACTAAGTCTAGCAGCAAAGGGTAGCTGTTGCTGTGGTCCATGATACCACCCCTGACATTATTACAGCCTAGCCACACTGCCTACGTGCAAAAACTGTGCATGGGAAAAAGTTAAAAATAAACTATCAACAGTATACAATATAAAACAGTGATATCCAATACTGACATGAAAAAAACAGCCTGCTGGATTTACACTTAAGAGACATTTCCAACACCCATAAAAAGACTGGGAGGACAATTCTCTTTCTTTTTCTTGTTTCTTATCTAAATGTCATTACATTACAGTCATGTTCCATAGTGGCACACATCACATTCCCAGGCAACACCCTCAGAGGGAGATGGTGCATAGTAGAAATTAATGGAAATAGTTTATCAGTGAAAGTGTGTGTGAAGGTGTGTAGGTGTGTGTTAGTGTCAGGATCGGAGAAGGACAGCTCTCCTCTGTTCCAGTCCAGCTGGACTCTGATCCTACAGGGTTTCTGCTCCACCGAGAGAGCAGTCGCCGACCCTGCTACATTTGCTGTGTATGTGCCATTCCTAAAGCCTAAACACCAAAACAAACCATTAACTGCATTGTTTATCTGGAAAGACTCTTCTAACACCCCCATTTCCCAGGAGTTATTGTATCCAACTTCAATGTCCCAGCTATGAGTCCCTGAGTTAAATCCCTCAGAACCCTGGACCACGTGCAGGGAGTCCGGGTTGGTATACAGCTCTTCACGTACATCAACATCGTACAACACACTGGTCAGATCATCAGACAGGATGAATCCAGTATACTGGATGTTGGGATCCAGGATCACAGGAGTGTAGGAGACGATCTCCTTCATCTTGACCCAGGTTCTGAAGGTCAGGTTGCCCAGGTGTTTGGCCATGTCCATCACTACTTTTGAAACTGGCTGTGGATCTGGCAGTGTGCGCTGGACCTTTTCCACTGTGGTTTTATAGTTATGCAGGAATGAGATGTCATCTGCCTCGACATCTCTGATGGTGTTGGAAAGAGTCACCATTTCTCTGCACAGACTCTCAATCTTTTCCATCAACATCTGACTTTTCTGTTTCTCTTCCTCCCTCACCTCAGTGATTCTGGCCTTCTCTTCTTGATGTAGGTAATCCTGAATATTCTTGAAATGTTTCTTAATCTGTATCTCAGTGTGTTGGGCCTGCACCTTAATGTATTCTGCTGTTTGGTGATATCCTGCTTTAATCTCTTTAAGGTCCTCTAGTTTCTCCTCTAAGGCCTCCAGTGATTCCTGGAGGTCCTCTTTGAGTTGTTTTGCAGATTCGTAAATGGGTCTGAACTTATGTCCTGCATGTTTTTCAGAAACTTGGCACTCTAGGCATGCCAAATGTTCATCATCCAGACAGAACAGCCTGAGTTTCTCATCATGTAGAGGGCAGAGAACCTCAGAAATACATCTGTGACTTCTCTCCTCTAAGAAGTTCTCACACAGGTTATTCAACGCTAAGTTGATAGGAGGTTGATCTAGAGAGGAGTTTGTTTTGCAAACAGGACATGCCTTGTTCTGTGATGGTTTTCCTGTCCACCATTGCTGCATACAGGACTTGCAGAAGCTGTGGCTACAAGACAGGATAACAGGGTGTTTAAAGATGTCACGGCACACAGGACAGGTGAGTTCCTCTTCCTGCCGAGTCAAATAGGAATCCATGTTGTCAGTTACTTCCTCCTTTGGAATATCCCCTGCGGTTGACATGGCTGTAAGTCACCAGTGTTGCGTTGCGTTCTGTAGGGGAAACAACAATGTTAGCATTTAAAACGATTGCAAAAAGACAAACAGTGTCAGTCTTGGACACATTAGGTATAATCAAAGTTAGCTGTGACTGTACCCTTAGTAGTAATTGTAGTAGTAGCAGTACTAGTAGATGGAAACCAGAATTTGAGCCCTTCAAAAAAATCACTGCAAGTCAATGAAGACAAGAATTATGAAATCATAAACATACCTGATAACTTCACCAAGTCCAGAAGAGAGAATTTCAGCTCTTAACAACAACACACATTAAAGTGAAGTGACACCAAATAAAACAGAGCCCTGCTAAATACTCACAGAGGAGGTCTGATGAGCCAATCAGAGTGGAGGGTGGGACACACCAACAATAGACAGAAACTGTATTGGAGAACTGTTGGTTAATAGCCCCTGCCCCCACTTAACCTAGACATTTCACACCTAGACAAACCCCCATCCAAGCCCATCAACAGTCATCAATCATCTACCATCCAGTTTCTGGACTGTTTCAGCACTAAGCTATGGCCCATTTCATTAGAATGGAATTCAATTCATCTGATATCAATTTGAATAGCCTGCCCACTTTGTTAACATCACGCTATGTAAATTCAATATAGTTCACCCAATGTGAGTAATTATACTGTAATACAACAGGACAACAGTTCAGACAAATCCTCACCAGAAAGTGTATTTTAGAACTGCCTGAAGAAGGTCCAGAGGGACCGAAACGTTGCATTATTAAAAGAAAATATACCGAGCAGATACACAGTGTGCGGTGTATTTTCATTCCTTTCAGAACTGGCTTATCTAAAGGTGTTTATAACCTTTTATTAAGAAGAGAAAGTTACTACATTCATACTCTTCAAACCATGATGCCGAGGGGCTTAAACCAGGCAGATGAAATTAGACACTTTCTGTAGAAACCTTTTTGGTTTGTTAGGAGTGAAGCTCTGCTTCTCCAACTGATTTTTTATTTAAAAAGTAAAAAATATGGTGAATTGCTGACTGACATTATCATGAACACAGTATGCCAATAAAACACACACACACCACAAATCACCTTTTATCTGAATGTTTATTACAAGACAAAAATACAACATAAGTCATAAGTAAATACAGTGAAACTAAGTCTAGCAGCAAAGGGTAGCTGTTGCTGTGGTCCATGATACCACCCCTGACATTATTACAGCCTAGCCACACTGCCTACGTGCAAAAACTGTGCATGGGAAAAAGTTAAAAATAAACTATCAACAGTATACAATATACAACAGTGATATCCAATACTGACATGAAAAAAACAGCCTGCTGGATTTACACTTAAGAGACATTTCCAACACCCATAAAAAGACTGGGAGGACAATTCTCTTTCTTTTTCTTGTTTCTTATCTAAATGTCATTACATTACAGTCATGTTCCATAGTGGCACACATCACATTCCCAGGCAACACCCTCAGAGGGAGATGGTGCATAGTAGAAATTAATGGAAATAGTTTATCAGTGAAAGTGTGTGTGAAGGTGTGTAGGTGTGTGTTAGTGTCAGGATCGGAGAAGGACAGCTCTCCTCTGTTCCAGTCCAGCTGGACTCTGATCCTACAGGGTTTCTGCTCCACCGAGAGAGCAGTCGCCGACCCTGCTACATTTGCTGTGTATGTGCCATTCCTAAAGCCTAAACACCAAAACAAACCATTAACTGCATTGTTTATCTGGAAAGACTCTTCTAACACCCCCAGTTCCCAGGAGTTATTGTATCCAACTTCAATGTCCCAGCTATGAGTCCCTGAGTTAAATCCCTCAGAACCCTGGACCACGTGCAGGGAGTCCGGGTTGGTATACAGCTCTTCACGTACATCAACATCGTACAACACACTGGTCAGATCATCAGACAGGATGAATCCAGTATACTGGATGTTGGGATCCAGGATCACAGGAGTGTAGGAGACGATCTCCTTCATCTTGACCCAGGTTCTGAAGGTCAGGTTGCCCAGGTGTTTGGCCATGTCCATCGCTACTTTTGAAACTGGCTGTGGATCTGGCAGTGTGCGCTGGACCTTTTCCACTGTGGTTTTATAGTTATGCAGGAATGAGATGTCATCTGCCTCGACATCTCTGATGGTGTTGGAAAGAGTCACCATTTCTCTGCACAGACTCTCAATCTTTTCCATCAACATCTGACTTTTCTGTTTCTCTTCCTCCCTCACCTCAGTGATTCTGGCCTTCTCTTCTTGATGTAGGTAATCCTGAATATTCTTGAAATGTTTCTTAATCTGTATCTCAGTGTGTTGGGCCTGCACCTTAATGTATTCTGCTGTTTGGTGATATCCTGCTTTAATCTCTTTAAGGTCCTCTAGTTTCTCCTCTAAGGCCTCCAGTGATTCCTGGAGGTCCTCTTTGAGTTGTTTTGCAGATTCGTAAATGGGTCTGAACTTATGTCCTGCATGTTTTTCAGAAACTTGGCACTCTAGGCATGCCAAATGTTCATCATCCAGACAGAACAGCCTGAGTTTCTCATCATGTAGAGGGCAGAGAACCTCAGAAATACATCTGTGACTTCTCTCCTCTAAGAAGTTCTCACACAGGTTATTCAACGCTAAGTTGATAGGAGGTTGATCTAGAGAGGAGTTTGTTTTGCAAACAGGACATGCCTTGTTCTGTGATGGTTTTCCTGTCCACCATTGCTGCATACAGGACTTGCAGAAGCTGTGGCTACAAGACAGGATAACAGGGTGTTTAAAGATGTCACGGCACACAGGACAGGTGAGTTCCTCTTCCTGCCGAGTCAAATAGGAATCCATGTTGTCAGTTACTTCCTCCTTTGGAATATCCCCTGCGGTTGACATGGCTGTAAGTCACCAGTGTTGCGTTGCGTTCTGTAGGGGAAACAACAATGTTAGCATTTAAAACGATTGCAAAAAGACAAACAGTGTCAGTCTTGGACACATTAGGTATAATCAAAGTTAGCTGTGACTGTACCCTTAGTAGTAATTGTAGTAGTAGCAGTACTAGTAGATGGAAACCAGAATTTGAGCCCTTCAAAAAAATCACTGCAAGTCAATGAAGACAAGAATTATGAAATCATAAACATACCTGATAACTTCACCAAGTCCAGAAGAGAGAATTTCAGCTCTTAACAACAACACACATTAAAGTGAAGTGACACCAAATAAAACAGAGGCCTGCTAAATACTCACAGAGGAGGTCTGATGAGCCAATCAGAGTGGAGGGTGGGACACACCAACAATAGACAGAAACTGTATTGGAGAACTGTTGGTTAATAGCCCCTGCCCCCACTTAACCTAGACATTTCACACCTAGACAAACCCCCATCCAAGCCCATCAACAGTCATCAATCATCTACCATCCAGTTTCTGGACTGTTTCAGCACTAAGCTATGGCCCATTTCATTAGAATGGAATTCAATTCATCTGATATCAATTTGAATAGCCTGCCCACTTTGTTAACATCACGCTATGTAAATTCAATATAGTTCACCCAATGTGAGTAATTATACTGTAATACAACATGACAACAGTTCAGACAAATCCTCACCAGAAAGTGTATTTTAGAACTGCCTGAAGAAGGTCCAGAGGGACCGAAACGTTGCATTATTAAAAGAAAATATACCGAGCAGATACACAGTGTGCGGTGTATTTTCATTCCTTTCAGAACTGGCTTATCTAAAGGTGTTTATAACCTTTTATTAAGAAGAGAAAGTTACTACATTCATACTCTTCAAACCATGATGCCGAGGGGCTTAAACCAGGCAGATGAAATTAGACACTTTCTGTAGAAACCTTTTTGGTTTGTTAGGAGTGAAGCTCTGCTTCTCCAACTGATTTTTTATTTAAAAAGTAAAAAATATGGTGAATTGCTGACTGACATTATCATGAACACAGTATGCCAATAAAACACACACACACCACAAATCACCTTTTATCTGAATGTTTATTACAAGACAAAAATACAACATAAGTCATAAGTAAATACAGTGAAACTAAGTCTAGCAGCAAAGGGTAGCTGTTGCTGTGGTCCATGATACCACCCCTGACATTATTACAGCCTAGCCACACTGCCTACGTGCAAAAACTGTGCATGGGAAAAAGTTAAAAATAAACTATCAACAGTATACAATATAAAACAGTGATATCCAATACTGACATGAAAAAAACAGCCTGCTGGATTTACACTTAAGAGACATTTCCAACACCCATAAAAAGACTGGGAGGACAATTCTCTTTCTTTTTCTTGTTTCTTATCTAAATGTCATTACATTACAGTCATGTTCCATAGTGGCACACATCACATTCCCAGGCAACACCCTCAGAGGGAGATGGTGCATAGTAGAAATTAATGGAAATAGTTTATCAGTGAAAGTGTGTGTGAAGGTGTGTAGGTGTGTGTTAGTGTCAGGATCGGAGAAGGACAGCTCTCCTCTGTTCCAGTCCAGCTGGACTCTGATCCTACAGGGTTTCTGCTCCACCGAGAGAGCAGTCGCCGACCCTGCTACATTTGCTGTGTATGTGCCATTCCTAAAGCCTAAACACCAAAACAAACCATTAACTGCATTGTTTATCTGGAAAGACTCTTCTAACACCCCCAGTTCCCAGGAGTTATTGTATCCAACTTCAATGTCCCAGCTATGAGTCCCTGAGTTAAATCCCTCAGAACCCTGGACCACGTGCAGGGAGTCCGGGTTGGTATACAGCTCTTCACGTACATCAACATCGTACAACACACTGGTCAGATCATCAGACAGGATGAATCCAGTATACTGGATGTTGGGATCCAGGATCACAGGAGTGTAGGAGACGATCTCCTTCATCTTGACCCAGGTTCTGAAGGTCAGGTTGCCCAGGTGTTTGGCCATGTCCATCGCTACTTTTGAAACTGGCTGTGGATCTGGCAGTGTGCGCTGGACCTTTTCCACTGTGGTTTTATAGTTATGCAGGAATGAGATGTCATCTGCCTCGACATCTCTGATGGTGTTGGAAAGAGTCACCATTTCTCTGCACAGACTCTCAATCTTTTCCATCAACATCTGACTTTTCTGTTTCTCTTCCTCCCTCACCTCAGTGATTCTGGCCTTCTCTTCTTGATGTAGGTAATCCTGAATATTCTTGAAATGTTTCTTAATCTGTATCTCAGTGTGTTGGGCCTGCACCTTAATGTATTCTGCTGTTTGGTGATATCCTGCTTTAATCTCTTTAAGGTCCTCTAGTTTCTCCTCTAAGGCCTCCAGTGATTCCTGGAGGTCCTCTTTGAGTTGTTTTGCAGATTCGTAAATGGGTCTGAACTTATGTCCTGCATGTTTTTCAGAAACTTGGCACTCTAGGCATGCCAAATGTTCATCATCCAGACAGAACAGCCTGAGTTTCTCATCATGTAGAGGGCAGAGAACCTCAGAAATACATCTGTGACTTCTCTCCTCTAAGAAGTTCTCACACAGGTTATTCAACGCTAAGTTGATAGGAGGTTGATCTAGAGAGGAGTTTGTTTTGCAAACAGGACATGCCTTGTTCTGTGATGGTTTTCCTGTCCACCATTGCTGCATACAGGACTTGCAGAAGCTGTGGCTACAAGACAGGATAACAGGGTGTTTAAAGATGTCACGGCACACAGGACAGGTGAGTTCCTCTTCCTGCCGAGTCAAATAGGAATCCATGTTGTCAGTTACTTCCTCCTTTGGAATATCCCCTGCGGTTGACATGGCTGTAAGTCACCAGTGTTGCGTTGCGTTCTGTAGGGGAAACAACAATGTTAGCATTTAAAACGATTGCAAAAAGACAAACAGTGTCAGTCTTGGACACATTAGGTATAATCAAAGTTAGCTGTGACTGTACCCTTAGTAGTAATTGTAGTAGTAGCAGTACTAGTAGATGGAAACCAGAATTTGAGCCCTTCAAAAAAATCACTGCAAGTCAATGAAGACAAGAATTATGAAATCATAAACATACCTGATAACTTCACCAAGTCCAGAAGAGAGAATTTCAGCTCTTAACAACAACACACATTAAAGTGAAGTGACACCAAATAAAACAGAGCCCTGCTAAATACTCACAGAGGAGGTCTGATGAGCCAATCAGAGTGGAGGGTGGGACACACCAACAATAGACAGAAACTGTATTGGAGAACTGTTGGTTAATAGCCCCTGCCCCCACTTAACCTAGACATTTCACACCTAGACAAACCCCCATCCAAGCCCATCAACAGTCATCAATCATCTACCATCCAGTTTCTGGACTGTTTCAGCACTAAGCTATGGCCCATTTCATTAGAATGGAATTCAATTCATCTGATATCAATTTGAATAGCCTGCCCACTTTGTTAACATCACGCTATGTAAATTCAATATAGTTCACCCAATGTGAGTAATTATACTGTAATACAACAGGACAACAGTTCAGACAAATCCTCACCAGAAAGTGTATTTTAGAACTGCCTGAAGAAGGTCCAGAGGGACCGAAACGTTGCATTATTAAAAGAAAATATACCGAGCAGATACACAGTGTGCGGTGTATTTTCATTCCTTTCAGAACTGGCTTATCTAAAGGTGTTTATAACCTTTTATTAAGAAGAGAAAGTTACTACATTCATACTCTTCAAACCATGATGCCGAGGGGCTTAAACCAGGCAGATGAAATTAGACACTTTCTGTAGAAACCTTTTTGGTTTGTTAGGAGTGAAGCTCTGCTTCTCCAACTGATTTTTTATTTAAAAAGTAAAAAATATGGTGAATTGCTGACTGACATTATCATGAACACAGTATGCCAATAAAACACACACACACCACAAATCACCTTTTATCTGAATGTTTATTACAAGACAAAAATACAACATAAGTCATAAGTAAATACAGTGAAACTAAGTCTAGCAGCAAAGGGTAGCTGTTGCTGTGGTCCATGATACCACCCCTGACATTATTACAGCCTAGCCACACTGCCTACGTGCAAAAACTGTGCATGGGAAAAAGTTAAAAATAAACTATCAACAGTATACAATATACAACAGTGATATCCAATACTGACATGAAAAAAACAGCCTGCTGGATTTACACTTAAGAGACATTTCCAACACCCATAAAAAGACTGGGAGGACAATTCTCTTTCTTTTTCTTGTTTCTTATCTAAATGTCATTACATTACAGTCATGTTCCATAGTGGCACACATCACATTCCCAGGCAACACCCTCAGAGGGAGATGGTGCATAGTAGAAATTAATGGAAATAGTTTATCAGTGAAAGTGTGTGTGAAGGTGTGTAGGTGTGTGTTAGTGTCAGGATCGGAGAAGGACAGCTCTCCTCTGTTCCAGTCCAGCTGGACTCTGATCCTACAGGGTTTCTGCTCCACCGAGAGAGCAGTCGCCGACCCTGCTACATTTGCTGTGTATGTGCCATTCCTAAAGCCTAAACACCAAAACAAACCATTAACTGCATTGTTTATCTGGAAAGACTCTTCTAACACCCCCAGTTCCCAGGAGTTATTGTATCCAACTTCAATGTCCCAGCTATGAGTCCCTGAGTTAAATCCCTCAGAACCCTGGACCACGTGCAGGGAGTCCGGGTTGGTATACAGCTCTTCACGTACATCAACATCGTACAACACACTGGTCAGATCATCAGACAGGATGAATCCAGTATACTGGATGTTGGGATCCAGGATCACAGGAGTGTAGGAGACGATCTCCTTCATCTTGACCCAGGTTCTGAAGGTCAGGTTGCCCAGGTGTTTGGCCATGTCCATCGCTACTTTTGAAACTGGCTGTGGATCTGGCAGTGTGCGCTGGACCTTTTCCACTGTGGTTTTATAGTTATGCAGGAATGAGATGTCATCTGCCTCGACATCTCTGATGGTGTTGGAAAGAGTCACCATTTCTCTGCACAGACTCTCAATCTTTTCCATCAACATCTGACTTTTCTGTTTCTCTTCCTCCCTCACCTCAGTGATTCTGGCCTTCTCTTCTTGATGTAGGTAATCCTGAATATTCTTGAAATGTTTCTTAATCTGTATCTCAGTGTGTTGGGCCTGCACCTTAATGTATTCTGCTGTTTGGTGATATCCTGCTTTAATCTCTTTAAGGTCCTCTAGTTTCTCCTCTAAGGCCTCCAGTGATTCCTGGAGGTCCTCTTTGAGTTGTTTTGCAGATTCGTAAATGGGTCTGAACTTATGTCCTGCATGTTTTTCAGAAACTTGGCACTCTAGGCATGCCAAATGTTCATCATCCAGACAGAACAGCCTGAGTTTCTCATCATGTAGAGGGCAGAGAACCTCAGAAATACATCTGTGACTTCTCTCCTCTAAGAAGTTCTCACACAGGTTATTCAACGCTAAGTTGATAGGAGGTTGATCTAGAGAGGAGTTTGTTTTGCAAACAGGACATGCCTTGTTCTGTGATGGTTTTCCTGTCCACCATTGCTGCATACAGGACTTGCAGAAGCTGTGGCTACAAGACAGGATAACAGGGTGTTTAAAGATGTCACGGCACACAGGACAGGTGAGTTCCTCTTCCTGCCGAGTCAAATAGGAATCCATGTTGTCAGTTACTTCCTCCTTTGGAATATCCCCTGCGGTTGACATGGCTGTAAGTCACCAGTGTTGCGTTGCGTTCTGTAGGGGAAACAACAATGTTAGCATTTAAAACGATTGCAAAAAGACAAACAGTGTCAGTCTTGGACACATTAGGTATAATCAAAGTTAGCTGTGACTGTACCCTTAGTAGTAATTGTAGTAGTAGCAGTACTAGTAGATGGAAACCAGAATTTGAGCCCTTCAAAAAAATCACTGCAAGTCAATGAAGACAAGAATTATGAAATCATAAACATACCTGATAACTTCACCAAGTCCAGAAGAGAGAATTTCAGCTCTTAACAACAACACACATTAAAGTGAAGTGACACCAAATAAAACAGAGGCCTGCTAAATACTCACAGAGGAGGTCTGATGAGCCAATCAGAGTGGAGGGTGGGACACACCAACAATAGACAGAAACTGTATTGGAGAACTGTTGGTTAATAGCCCCTGCCCCCACTTAACCTAGACATTTCACACCTAGACAAACCCCCATCCAAGCCCATCAACAGTCATCAATCATCTACCATCCAGTTTCTGGACTGTTTCAGCACTAAGCTATGGCCCATTTCATTAGAATGGAATTCAATTCATCTGATATCAATTTGAATAGCCTGCCCACTTTGTTAACATCACGCTATGTAAATTCAATATAGTTCACCCAATGTGAGTAATTATACTGTAATACAACATGACAACAGTTCAGACAAATCCTCACCAGAAAGTGTATTTTAGAACTGCCTGAAGAAGGTCCAGAGGGACCGAAACGTTGCATTATTAAAAGAAAATATACCGAGCAGATACACAGTGTGCGGTGTATTTTCATTCCTTTCAGAACTGGCTTATCTAAAGGTGTTTATAACCTTTTATTAAGAAGAGAAAGTTACTACATTCATACTCTTCAAACCATGATGCCGAGGGGCTTAAACCAGGCAGATGAAATTAGACACTTTCTGTAGAAACCTTTTTGGTTTGTTAGGAGTGAAGCTCTGCTTCTCCAACTGATTTTTTATTTAAAAAGTAAAAAATATGGTGAATTGCTGACTGACATTATCATGAACACAGTATGCCAATAAAACACACACACACACCACAAATCACCTTTTATCTGAATGTTTATTACAAGACAAAAATACAACATAAGTCATAAGTAAATACAGTGAAACTAAGTCTAGCAGCAAAGGGTAGCTGTTGCTGTGGTCCATGATACCACCCCTGACATTATTACAGCCTAGCCACACTGCCTACGTGCAAAAACTGTGCATGGGAAAAAGTTAAAAATAAACTATCAACAGTATACAATATAAAACAGTGATATCCAATACTGACATGAAAAAAACAGCCTGCTGGATTTACACTTAAGAGACATTTCCAACACCCATAAAAAGACTGGGAGGACAATTCTCTTTCTTTTTCTTGTTTCTTATCTAAATGTCATTACATTACAGTCATGTTCCATAGTGGCACACATCACATTCCCAGGCAACACCCTCAGAGGGAGATGGTGCATAGTAGAAATTAATGGAAATAGTTTATCAGTGAAAGTGTGTGTGAAGGTGTGTAGGTGTGTGTTAGTGTCAGGATCGGAGAAGGACAGCTCTCCTCTGTTCCAGTCCAGCTGGACTCTGATCCTACAGGGTTTCTGCTCCACCGAGAGAGCAGTCGCCGACCCTGCTACATTTGCTGTGTATGTGCCATTCCTAAAGCCTAAACACCAAAACAAACCATTAACTGCATTGTTTATCTGGAAAGACTCTTCTAACACCCCCAGTTCCCAGGAGTTATTGTATCCAACTTCAATGTCCCAGCTATGAGTCCCTGAGTTAAATCCCTCAGAACCCTGGACCACGTGCAGGGAGTCCGGGTTGGTATACAGCTCTTCACGTACATCAACATCGTACAACACACTGGTCAGATCATCAGACAGGATGAATCCAGTATACTGGATGTTGGGATCCAGGATCACAGGAGTGTAGGAGACGATCTCCTTCATCTTGACCCAGGTTCTGAAGGTCAGGTTGCCCAGGTGTTTGGCCATGTCCATCGCTACTTTTGAAACTGGCTGTGGATCTGGCAGTGTGCGCTGGACCTTTTCCACTGTGGTTTTATAGTTATGCAGGAATGAGATGTCATCTGCCTCGACATCTCTGATGGTGTTGGAAAGAGTCACCATTTCTCTGCACAGACTCTCAATCTTTTCCATCAACATCTGACTTTTCTGTTTCTCTTCCTCCCTCACCTCAGTGATTCTGGCCTTCTCTTCTTGATGTAGGTAATCCTGAATATTCTTGAAATGTTTCTTAATCTGTATCTCAGTGTGTTGGGCCTGCACCTTAATGTATTCTGCTGTTTGGTGATATCCTGCTTTAATCTCTTTAAGGTCCTCTAGTTTCTCCTCTAAGGCCTCCAGTGATTCCTGGAGGTCCTCTTTGAGTTGTTTTGCAGATTCGTAAATGGGTCTGAACTTATGTCCTGCATGTTTTTCAGAAACTTGGCACTCTAGGCATGCCAAATGTTCATCATCCAGACAGAACAGCCTGAGTTTCTCATCATGTAGAGGGCAGAGAACCTCAGAAATACATCTGTGACTTCTCTCCTCTAAGAAGTTCTCACACAGGTTATTCAACGCTAAGTTGATAGGAGGTTGATCTAGAGAGGAGTTTGTTTTGCAAACAGGACATGCCTTGTTCTGTGATGGTTTTCCTGTCCACCATTGCTGCATACAGGACTTGCAGAAGCTGTGGCTACAAGACAGGATAACAGGGTGTTTAAAGATGTCACGGCACACAGGACAGGTGAGTTCCTCTTCCTGCCGAGTCAAATAGGAATCCATGTTGTCAGTTACTTCCTCCTTTGGAATATCCCCTGCGGTTGACATGGCTGTAAGTCACCAGTGTTGCGTTGCGTTCTGTAGGGGAAACAACAATGTTAGCATTTAAAACGATTGCAAAAAGACAAACAGTGTCAGTCTTGGACACATTAGGTATAATCAAAGTTAGCTGTGACTGTACCCTTAGTAGTAATTGTAGTAGTAGCAGTACTAGTAGATGGAAACCAGAATTTGAGCCCTTCAAAAAAATCACTGCAAGTCAATGAAGACAAGAATTATGAAATCATAAACATACCTGATAACTTCACCAAGTCCAGAAGAGAGAATTTCAGCTCTTAACAACAACACACATTAAAGTGAAGTGACACCAAATAAAACAGAGCCCTGCTAAATACTCACAGAGGAGGTCTGATGAGCCAATCAGAGTGGAGGGTGGGACACACCAACAATAGACAGAAACTGTATTGGAGAACTGTTGGTTAATAGCCCCTGCCCCCACTTAACCTAGACATTTCACACCTAGACAAACCCCCATCCAAGCCCATCAACAGTCATCAATCATCTACCATCCAGTTTCTGGACTGTTTCAGCACTAAGCTATGGCCCATTTCATTAGAATGGAATTCAATTCATCTGATATCAATTTGAATAGCCTGCCCACTTTGTTAACATCACGCTATGTAAATTCAATATAGTTCACCCAATGTGAGTAATTATACTGTAATACAACAGGACAACAGTTCAGACAAATCCTCACCAGAAAGTGTATTTTAGAACTGCCTGAAGAAGGTCCAGAGGGACCGAAACGTTGCATTATTAAAAGAAAATATACCGAGCAGATACACAGTGTGCGGTGTATTTTCATTCCTTTCAGAACTGGCTTATCTAAAGGTGTTTATAACCTTTTATTAAGAAGAGAAAGTTACTACATTCATACTCTTCAAACCATGATGCCGAGGGGCTTAAACCAGGCAGATGAAATTAGACACTTTCTGTAGAAACCTTTTTGGTTTGTTAGGAGTGAAGCTCTGCTTCTCCAACTGATTTTTTATTTAAAAAGTAAAAAATATGGTGAATTGCTGACTGACATTATCATGAACACAGTATGCCAATAAAACACACACACACCACAAATCACCTTTTATCTGAATGTTTATTACAAGACAAAAATACAACATAAGTCATAAGTAAATACAGTGAAACTAAGTCTAGCAGCAAAGGGTAGCTGTTGCTGTGGTCCATGATACCACCCCTGACATTATTACAGCCTAGCCACACTGCCTACGTGCAAAAACTGTGCATGGGAAAAAGTTAAAAATAAACTATCAACAGTATACAATATACAACAGTGATATCCAATACTGACATGAAAAAAACAGCCTGCTGGATTTACACTTAAGAGACATTTCCAACACCCATAAAAAGACTGGGAGGACAATTCTCTTTCTTTTTCTTGTTTCTTATCTAAATGTCATTACATTACAGTCATGTTCCATAGTGGCACACATCACATTCCCAGGCAACACCCTCAGAGGGAGATGGTGCATAGTAGAAATTAATGGAAATAGTTTATCAGTGAAAGTGTGTGTGAAGGTGTGTAGGTGTGTGTTAGTGTCAGGATCGGAGAAGGACAGCTCTCCTCTGTTCCAGTCCAGCTGGACTCTGATCCTACAGGGTTTCTGCTCCACCGAGAGAGCAGTCGCCGACCCTGCTACATTTGCTGTGTATGTGCCATTCCTAAAGCCTAAACACCAAAACAAACCATTAACTGCATTGTTTATCTGGAAAGACTCTTCTAACACCCCCAGTTCCCAGGAGTTATTGTATCCAACTTCAATGTCCCAGCTATGAGTCCCTGAGTTAAATCCCTCAGAACCCTGGACCACGTGCAGGGAGTCCGGGTTGGTATACAGCTCTTCACGTACATCAACATCGTACAACACACTGGTCAGATCATCAGACAGGATGAATCCAGTATACTGGATGTTGGGATCCAGGATCACAGGAGTGTAGGAGACGATCTCCTTCATCTTGACCCAGGTTCTGAAGGTCAGGTTGCCCAGGTGTTTGGCCATGTCCATCGCTACTTTTGAAACTGGCTGTGGATCTGGCAGTGTGCGCTGGACCTTTTCCACTGTGGTTTTATAGTTATGCAGGAATGAGATGTCATCTGCCTCGACATCTCTGATGGTGTTGGAAAGAGTCACCATTTCTCTGCACAGACTCTCAATCTTTTCCATCAACATCTGACTTTTCTGTTTCTCTTCCTCCCTCACCTCAGTGATTCTGGCCTTCTCTTCTTGATGTAGGTAATCCTGAATATTCTTGAAATGTTTCTTAATCTGTATCTCAGTGTGTTGGGCCTGCACCTTAATGTATTCTGCTGTTTGGTGATATCCTGCTTTAATCTCTTTAAGGTCCTCTAGTTTCTCCTCTAAGGCCTCCAGTGATTCCTGGAGGTCCTCTTTGAGTTGTTTTGCAGATTCGTAAATGGGTCTGAACTTATGTCCTGCATGTTTTTCAGAAACTTGGCACTCTAGGCATGCCAAATGTTCATCATCCAGACAGAACAGCCTGAGTTTCTCATCATGTAGAGGGCAGAGAACCTCAGAAATACATCTGTGACTTCTCTCCTCTAAGAAGTTCTCACACAGGTTATTCAACGCTAAGTTGATAGGAGGTTGATCTAGAGAGGAGTTTGTTTTGCAAACAGGACATGCCTTGTTCTGTGATGGTTTTCCTGTCCACCATTGCTGCATACAGGACTTGCAGAAGCTGTGGCTACAAGACAGGATAACAGGGTGTTTAAAGATGTCACGGCACACAGGACAGGTGAGTTCCTCTTCCTGCCGAGTCAAATAGGAATCCATGTTGTCAGTTACTTCCTCCTTTGGAATATCCCCTGCGGTTGACATGGCTGTAAGTCACCAGTGTTGCGTTGCGTTCTGTAGGGGAAACAACAATGTTAGCATTTAAAACGATTGCAAAAAGACAAACAGTGTCAGTCTTGGACACATTAGGTATAATCAAAGTTAGCTGTGACTGTACCCTTAGTAGTAATTGTAGTAGTAGCAGTACTAGTAGATGGAAACCAGAATTTGAGCCCTTCAAAAAAATCACTGCAAGTCAATGAAGACAAGAATTATGAAATCATAAACATACCTGATAACTTCACCAAGTCCAGAAGAGAGAATTTCAGCTCTTAACAACAACACACATTAAAGTGAAGTGACACCAAATAAAACAGAGGCCTGCTAAATACTCACAGAGGAGGTCTGATGAGCCAATCAGAGTGGAGGGTGGGACACACCAACAATAGACAGAAACTGTATTGGAGAACTGTTGGTTAATAGCCCCTGCCCCCACTTAACCTAGACATTTCACACCTAGACAAACCCCCATCCAAGCCCATCAACAGTCATCAATCATCTACCATCCAGTTTCTGGACTGTTTCAGCACTAAGCTATGGCCCATTTCATTAGAATGGAATTCAATTCATCTGATATCAATTTGAATAGCCTGCCCACTTTGTTAACATCACGCTATGTAAATTCAATATAGTTCACCCAATGTGAGTAATTATACTGTAATACAACATGACAACAGTTCAGACAAATCCTCACCAGAAAGTGTATTTTAGAACTGCCTGAAGAAGGTCCAGAGGGACCGAAACGTTGCATTATTAAAAGAAAATATACCGAGCAGATACACAGTGTGCGGTGTATTTTCATTCCTTTCAGAACTGGCTTATCTAAAGGTGTTTATAACCTTTTATTAAGAAGAGAAAGTTACTACATTCATACTCTTCAAACCATGATGCCGAGGGGCTTAAACCAGGCAGATGAAATTAGACACTTTCTGTAGAAACCTTTTTGGTTTGTTAGGAGTGAAGCTCTGCTTCTCCAACTGATTTTTTATTTAAAAAGTAAAAAATATGGTGAATTGCTGACTGACATTATCATGAACACAGTATGCCAATAAAACACACACACACCACAAATCACCTTTTATCTGAATGTTTATTACAAGACAAAAATACAACATAAGTCATAAGTAAATACAGTGAAACTAAGTCTAGCAGCAAAGGGTAGCTGTTGCTGTGGTCCATGATACCACCCCTGACATTATTACAGCCTAGCCACACTGCCTACGTGCAAAAACTGTGCATGGGAAAAAGTTAAAAATAAACTATCAACAGTATACAATATAAAACAGTGATATCCAATACTGACATGAAAAAAACAGCCTGCTGGATTTACACTTAAGAGACATTTCCAACACCCATAAAAAGACTGGGAGGACAATTCTCTTTCTTTTTCTTGTTTCTTATCTAAATGTCATTACATTACAGTCATGTTCCATAGTGGCACACATCACATTCCCAGGCAACACCCTCAGAGGGAGATGGTGCATAGTAGAAATTAATGGAAATAGTTTATCAGTGAAAGTGTGTGTGAAGGTGTGTAGGTGTGTGTTAGTGTCAGGATCGGAGAAGGACAGCTCTCCTCTGTTCCAGTCCAGCTGGACTCTGATCCTACAGGGTTTCTGCTCCACCGAGAGAGCAGTCGCCGACCCTGCTACATTTGCTGTGTATGTGCCATTCCTAAAGCCTAAACACCAAAACAAACCATTAACTGCATTGTTTATCTGGAAAGACTCTTCTAACACCCCCAGTTCCCAGGAGTTATTGTATCCAACTTCAATGTCCCAGCTATGAGTCCCTGAGTTAAATCCCTCAGAACCCTGGACCACGTGCAGGGAGTCCGGGTTGGTATACAGCTCTTCACGTACATCAACATCGTACAACACACTGGTCAGATCATCAGACAGGATGAATCCAGTATACTGGATGTTGGGATCCAGGATCACAGGAGTGTAGGAGACGATCTCCTTCATCTTGACCCAGGTTCTGAAGGTCAGGTTGCCCAGGTGTTTGGCCATGTCCATCGCTACTTTTGAAACTGGCTGTGGATCTGGCAGTGTGCGCTGGACCTTTTCCACTGTGGTTTTATAGTTATGCAGGAATGAGATGTCATCTGCCTCGACATCTCTGATGGTGTTGGAAAGAGTCACCATTTCTCTGCACAGACTCTCAATCTTTTCCATCAACATCTGACTTTTCTGTTTCTCTTCCTCCCTCACCTCAGTGATTCTGGCCTTCTCTTCTTGATGTAGGTAATCCTGAATATTCTTGAAATGTTTCTTAATCTGTATCTCAGTGTGTTGGGCCTGCACCTTAATGTATTCTGCTGTTTGGTGATATCCTGCTTTAATCTCTTTAAGGTCCTCTAGTTTCTCCTCTAAGGCCTCCAGTGATTCCTGGAGGTCCTCTTTGAGTTGTTTTGCAGATTCGTAAATGGGTCTGAACTTATGTCCTGCATGTTTTTCAGAAACTTGGCACTCTAGGCATGCCAAATGTTCATCATCCAGACAGAACAGCCTGAGTTTCTCATCATGTAGAGGGCAGAGAACCTCAGAAATACATCTGTGACTTCTCTCCTCTAAGAAGTTCTCACACAGGTTATTCAACGCTAAGTTGATAGGAGGTTGATCTAGAGAGGAGTTTGTTTTGCAAACAGGACATGCCTTGTTCTGTGATGGTTTTCCTGTCCACCATTGCTGCATACAGGACTTGCAGAAGCTGTGGCTACAAGACAGGATAACAGGGTGTTTAAAGATGTCACGGCACACAGGACAGGTGAGTTCCTCTTCCTGCCGAGTCAAATAGGAATCCATGTTGTCAGTTACTTCCTCCTTTGGAATATCCCCTGCGGTTGACATGGCTGTAAGTCACCAGTGTTGCGTTGCGTTCTGTAGGGGAAACAACAATGTTAGCATTTAAAACGATTGCAAAAAGACAAACAGTGTCAGTCTTGGACACATTAGGTATAATCAAAGTTAGCTGTGACTGTACCCTTAGTAGTAATTGTAGTAGTAGCAGTACTAGTAGATGGAAACCAGAATTTGAGCCCTTCAAAAAAATCACTGCAAGTCAATGAAGACAAGAATTATGAAATCATAAACATACCTGATAACTTCACCAAGTCCAGAAGAGAGAATTTCAGCTCTTAACAACAACACACATTAAAGTGAAGTGACACCAAATAAAACAGAGGCCTGCTAAATACTCACAGAGGAGGTCTGATGAGCCAATCAGAGTGGAGGGTGGGACACACCAACAATAGACAGAAACTGTATTGGAGAACTGTTGGTTAATAGCCCCTGCCCCCACTTAACCTAGACATTTCACACCTAGACAAACCCCCATCCAAGCCCATCAACAGTCATCAATCATCTACCATCCAGTTTCTGGACTGTTTCAGCACTAAGCTATGGCCCATTTCATTAGAATGGAATTCAATTCATCTGATATCAATTTGAATAGCCTGCCCACTTTGTTAACATCACGCTATGTAAATTCAATATAGTTCACCCAATGTGAGTAATTATACTGTAATACAACATGACAACAGTTCAGACAAATCCTCACCAGAAAGTGTATTTTAGAACTGCCTGAAGAAGGTCCAGAGGGACCGAAACGTTGCATTATTAAAAGAAAATATACCGAGCAGATACACAGTGTGCGGTGTATTTTCATTCCTTTCAGAACTGGCTTATCTAAAGGTGTTTATAACCTTTTATTAAGAAGAGAAAGTTACTACATTCATACTCTTCAAACCATGATGCCGAGGGGCTTAAACCAGGCAGATGAAATTAGACACTTTCTGTAGAAACCTTTTTGGTTTGTTAGGAGTGAAGCTCTGCTTCTCCAACTGATTTTTTATTTAAAAAGTAAAAAATATGGTGAATTGCTGACTGACATTATCATGAACACAGTATGCCAATAAAACACACACACACACCACAAATCACCTTTTATCTGAATGTTTATTACAAGACAAAAATACAACATAAGTCATAAGTAAATACAGTGAAACTAAGTCTAGCAGCAAAGGGTAGCTGTTGCTGTGGTCCATGATACCACCCCTGACATTATTACAGCCTAGCCACACTGCCTACGTGCAAAAACTGTGCATGGGAAAAAGTTAAAAATAAACTATCAACAGTATACAATATAAAACAGTGATATCCAATACTGACATGAAAAAAACAGCCTGCTGGATTTACACTTAAGAGACATTTCCAACACCCATAAAAAGACTGGGAGGACAATTCTCTTTCTTTTTCTTGTTTCTTATCTAAATGTCATTACATTACAGTCATGTTCCATAGTGGCACACATCACATTCCCAGGCAACACCCTCAGAGGGAGATGGTGCATAGTAGAAATTAATGGAAATAGTTTATCAGTGAAAGTGTGTGTGAAGGTGTGTAGGTGTGTGTTAGTGTCAGGATCGGAGAAGGACAGCTCTCCTCTGTTCCAGTCCAGCTGGACTCTGATCCTACAGGGTTTCTGCTCCACCGAGAGAGCAGTCGCCGACCCTGCTACATTTGCTGTGTATGTGCCATTCCTAAAGCCTAAACACCAAAACAAACCATTAACTGCATTGTTTATCTGGAAAGACTCTTCTAACACCCCCAGTTCCCAGGAGTTATTGTATCCAACTTCAATGTCCCAGCTATGAGTCCCTGAGTTAAATCCCTCAGAACCCTGGACCACGTGCAGGGAGTCCGGGTTGGTATACAGCTCTTCACGTACATCAACATCGTACAACACACTGGTCAGATCATCAGACAGGATGAATCCAGTATACTGGATGTTGGGATCCAGGATCACAGGAGTGTAGGAGACGATCTCCTTCATCTTGACCCAGGTTCTGAAGGTCAGGTTGCCCAGGTGTTTGGCCATGTCCATCGCTACTTTTGAAACTGGCTGTGGATCTGGCAGTGTGCGCTGGACCTTTTCCACTGTGGTTTTATAGTTATGCAGGAATGAGATGTCATCTGCCTCGACATCTCTGATGGTGTTGGAAAGAGTCACCATTTCTCTGCACAGACTCTCAATCTTTTCCATCAACATCTGACTTTTCTGTTTCTCTTCCTCCCTCACCTCAGTGATTCTGGCCTTCTCTTCTTGATGTAGGTAATCCTGAATATTCTTGAAATGTTTCTTAATCTGTATCTCAGTGTGTTGGGCCTGCACCTTAATGTATTCTGCTGTTTGGTGATATCCTGCTTTAATCTCTTTAAGGTCCTCTAGTTTCTCCTCTAAGGCCTCCAGTGATTCCTGGAGGTCCTCTTTGAGTTGTTTTGCAGATTCGTAAATGGGTCTGAACTTATGTCCTGCATGTTTTTCAGAAACTTGGCACTCTAGGCATGCCAAATGTTCATCATCCAGACAGAACAGCCTGAGTTTCTCATCATGTAGAGGGCAGAGAACCTCAGAAATACATCTGTGACTTCTCTCCTCTAAGAAGTTCTCACACAGGTTATTCAACGCTAAGTTGATAGGAGGTTGATCTAGAGAGGAGTTTGTTTTGCAAACAGGACATGCCTTGTTCTGTGATGGTTTTCCTGTCCACCATTGCTGCATACAGGACTTGCAGAAGCTGTGGCTACAAGACAGGATAACAGGGTGTTTAAAGATGTCACGGCACACAGGACAGGTGAGTTCCTCTTCCTGCCGAGTCAAATAGGAATCCATGTTGTCAGTTACTTCCTCCTTTGGAATATCCCCTGCGGTTGACATGGCTGTAAGTCACCAGTGTTGCGTTGCGTTCTGTAGGGGAAACAACAATGTTAGCATTTAAAACGATTGCAAAAAGACAAACAGTGTCAGTCTTGGACACATTAGGTATAATCAAAGTTAGCTGTGACTGTACCCTTAGTAGTAATTGTAGTAGTAGCAGTACTAGTAGATGGAAACCAGAATTTGAGCCCTTCAAAAAAATCACTGCAAGTCAATGAAGACAAGAATTATGAAATCATAAACATACCTGATAACTTCACCAAGTCCAGAAGAGAGAATTTCAGCTCTTAACAACAACACACATTAAAGTGAAGTGACACCAAATAAAACAGAGCCCTGCTAAATACTCACAGAGGAGGTCTGATGAGCCAATCAGAGTGGAGGGTGGGACACACCAACAATAGACAGAAACTGTATTGGAGAACTGTTGGTTAATAGCCCCTGCCCCCACTTAACCTAGACATTTCACACCTAGACAAACCCCCATCCAAGCCCATCAACAGTCATCAATCATCTACCATCCAGTTTCTGGACTGTTTCAGCACTAAGCTATGGCCCATTTCATTAGAATGGAATTCAATTCATCTGATATCAATTTGAATAGCCTGCCCACTTTGTTAACATCACGCTATGTAAATTCAATATAGTTCACCCAATGTGAGTAATTATACTGTAATACAACATGACAACAGTTCAGACAAATCCTCACCAGAAAGTGTATTTTAGAACTGCCTGAAGAAGGTCCAGAGGGACCGAAACGTTGCATTATTAAAAAAATATATACCGAGCAGATACACAGTGTGCGGTGTATATTCATTCCTTTCAGAACTGGCTTATCTAAAGGTGTTTATAACCTTTTATTAAGAAGAGAAAGTTACTACATTCATACTCTTCAAACCATGATGCCGAGGGGCTTAAACCAGGCAGATGAAATTAGACACTTTCTGTAGAAACCTTTTTGGTTTGTTAGGAGTGAAGCTCTGCTTCTCCAACTGATTTTTTATTTAAAAAGTAAAAAATATGGTGAATTGCTGACTGACATTATCATGAACACAGTATGCAAATAAAACAAACACACACCACAAATCACCTTTTATCTGAATGTTTATTACAAGACAAAAATACAACATAAGTCATAAGTAAATACAGTGAAACTAAGTCTAGCAGCAAAGGGTAGCTGTTGCTGTGGTCCATGATACCACCCCTGACATTATTACAGCCTAGCCACACTGCCTACGTGCAAAAACTGTGCATGGGAAAAAGTTAAAAATAAACTATCAACAGTATACAATATAAAACAGTGATATCCAATACTGACATGAAAAAAACAGCCTGCTGGATTTACACTTAAGAGACATTTCCAACACCCATAAAAAGACTGGGAGGACAATTCTCTTTCTTTTTCTTGTTTCTTATCTAAATGTCATTACATTACAGTCATGTTCCATAGTGGCACACATCACATTCCCAGGCAACACCCTCAGAGGGAGATGGTGCATAGTAGAAATTAATGGAAATAGTTTATCAGTGAAAGTGTGTGTGAAGGTGTGTAGGTGTGTGTTAGTGTCAGGATCGGAGAAGGACAGCTCTCCTCTGTTCCAGTCCAGCTGGACTCTGATCCTACAGGGTTTCTGCTCCACCGAGAGAGCAGTCGCCGACCCTGCTACATTTGCTGTGTATGTGCCATTCCTAAAGCCTAAACACCAAAACAAACCATTAACTGCATTGTTTATCTGGAAAGACTCTTCTAACACCCCCAGTTCCCAGGAGTTATTGTATCCAACTTCAATGTCCCAGCTATGAGTCCCTGAGTTAAATCCCTCAGAACCCTGGACCACGTGCAGGGAGTCCGGGTTGGTATACAGCTCTTCACGTACATCAACATCGTACAACACACTGGTCAGATCATCAGACAGGATGAATCCAGTATACTGGATGTTGGGATCCAGGATCACAGGAGTGTAGGAGACGATCTCCTTCATCTTGACCCAGGTTCTGAAGGTCAGGTTGCCCAGGTGTTTGGCCATGTCCATCACTACTTTTGAAACTGGCTGTGGATCTGGCAGTGTGCGCTGGACCTTTTCCACTGTGGTTTTATAGTTATGCAGGAATGAGATGTCATCTGCCTCGACATCTCTGATGGTGTTGGAAAGAGTCACCATTTCTCTGCACAGACTCTCAATCTTTTCCATCAACATCTGACTTTTCTGTTTCTCTTCCTCCCTCACCTCAGTGATTCTGGCCTTCTCTTCTTGATGTAGGTAATCCTGAATATTCTTGAAATGTTTCTTAATCTGTATCTCAGTGTGTTGGGCCTGCACCTTAATGTATTCTGCTGTTTGGTGATATCCTGCTTTAATCTCTTTAAGGTCCTCTAGTTTCTCCTCTAAGGCCTCCAGTGATTCCTGGAGGTCCTCTTTGAGTTGTTTTGCAGATTCGTAAATGGGTCTGAACTTATGTCCTGCATGTTTTTCAGAAACTTGGCACTCTAGGCATGCCAAATGTTCATCATCCAGACAGAACAGCCTGAGTTTCTCATCATGTAGAGGGCAGAGAACCTCAGAAATACATCTGTGACTTCTCTCCTCTAAGAAGTTCTCACACAGGTTATTCAACGCTAAGTTGATAGGAGGTTGATCTAGAGAGGAGTTTGTTTTGCAAACAGGACATGCCTTGTTCTGTGATGGTTTTCCTGTCCACCATTGCTGCATACAGGACTTGCAGAAGCTGTGGCTACAAGACAGGATAACAGGGTGTTTAAAGATGTCACGGCACACAGGACAGGTGAGTTCCTCTTCCTGCCGAGTCAAATAGGAATCCATGTTGTCAGTTACTTCCTCCTTTGGAATATCCCCTGCGGTTGACATGGCTGTAAGTCACCAGTGTTGCGTTGCGTTCTGTAGGGGAAACAACAATGTTAGCATTTAAAACGATTGCAAAAAGACAAACAGTGTCAGTCTTGGACACATTAGGTATAATCAAAGTTAGCTGTGACTGTACCCTTAGTAGTAATTGTAGTAGTAGCAGTACTAGTAGATGGAAACCAGAATTTGAGCCCTTCAAAAAAATCACTGCAAGTCAATGAAGACAAGAATTATGAAATCATAAACATACCTGATAACTTCACCAAGTCCAGAAGAGAGAATTTCAGCTCTTAACAACAACACACATTAAAGTGAAGTGACACCAAATAAAACAGAGGCCTGCTAAATACTCACAGAGGAGGTCTGATGAGCCAATCAGAGTGGAGGGTGGGACACACCAACAATAGACAGAAACTGTATTGGAGAACTGTTGGTTAATAGCCCCTGCCCCCACTTAACCTAGACATTTCACACCTAGACAAACCCCCATCCAAGCCCATCAACAGTCATCAATCATCTACCATCCAGTTTCTGGACTGTTTCAGCACTAAGCTATGGCCCATTTCATTAGAATGGAATTCAATTCATCTGATATCAATTTGAATAGCCTGCCCACTTTGTTAACATCACGCTATGTAAATTCAATATAGTTCACCCAATGTGAGTAATTATACTGTAATACAACATGACAACAGTTCAGACAAATCCTCACCAGAAAGTGTATTTTAGAACTGCCTGAAGAAGGTCCAGAGGGACCGAAACGTTGCATTATTAAAAGAAAATATACCGAGCAGATACACAGTGTGCGGTGTATTTTCATTCCTTTCAGAACTGGCTTATCTAAAGGTGTTTATAACCTTTTATTAAGAAGAGAAAGTTACTACATTCATACTCTTCAAACCATGATGCCGAGGGGCTTAAACCAGGCAGATGAAATTAGACACTTTCTGTAGAAACCTTTTTGGTTTGTTAGGAGTGAAGCTCTGCTTCTCCAACTGATTTTTTATTTAAAAAGTAAAAAATATGGTGAATTGCTGACTGACATTATCATGAACACAGTATGCCAATAAAACACACACACACCACAAATCACCTTTTATCTGAATGTTTATTACAAGACAAAAATACAACATAAGTCATAAGTAAATACAGTGAAACTAAGTCTAGCAGCAAAGGGTAGCTGTTGCTGTGGTCCATGATACCACCCCTGACATTATTACAGCCTAGCCACACTGCCTACGTGCAAAAACTGTGCATGGGAAAAAGTTAAAAATAAACTATCAACAGTATACAATATAAAACAGTGATATCCAATACTGACATGAAAAAAACAGCCTGCTGGATTTACACTTAAGAGACATTTCCAACACCCATAAAAAGACTGGGAGGACAATTCTCTTTCTTTTTCTTGTTTCTTATCTAAATGTCATTACATTACAGTCATGTTCCATAGTGGCACACATCACATTCCCAGGCAACACCCTCAGAGGGAGATGGTGCATAGTAGAAATTAATGGAAATAGTTTATCAGTGAAAGTGTGTGTGAAGGTGTGTAGGTGTGTGTTAGTGTCAGGATCGGAGAAGGACAGCTCTCCTCTGTTCCAGTCCAGCTGGACTCTGATCCTACAGGGTTTCTGCTCCACCGAGAGAGCAGTCGCCGACCCTGCTACATTTGCTGTGTATGTGCCATTCCTAAAGCCTAAACACCAAAACAAACCATTAACTGCATTGTTTATCTGGAAAGACTCTTCTAACACCCCCAGTTCCCAGGAGTTATTGTATCCAACTTCAATGTCCCAGCTATGAGTCCCTGAGTTAAATCCCTCAGAACCCTGGACCACGTGCAGGGAGTCCGGGTTGGTATACAGCTCTTCACGTACATCAACATCGTACAACACACTGGTCAGATCATCAGACAGGATGAATCCAGTATACTGGATGTTGGGATCCAGGATCACAGGAGTGTAGGAGACGATCTCCTTCATCTTGACCCAGGTTCTGAAGGTCAGGTTGCCCAGGTGTTTGGCCATGTCCATCGCTACTTTTGAAACTGGCTGTGGATCTGGCAGTGTGCGCTGGACCTTTTCCACTGTGGTTTTATAGTTATGCAGGAATGAGATGTCATCTGCCTCGACATCTCTGATGGTGTTGGAAAGAGTCACCATTTCTCTGCACAGACTCTCAATCTTTTCCATCAACATCTGACTTTTCTGTTTCTCTTCCTCCCTCACCTCAGTGATTCTGGCCTTCTCTTCTTGATGTAGGTAATCCTGAATATTCTTGAAATGTTTCTTAATCTGTATCTCAGTGTGTTGGGCCTGCACCTTAATGTATTCTGCTGTTTGGTGATATCCTGCTTTAATCTCTTTAAGGTCCTCTAGTTTCTCCTCTAAGGCCTCCAGTGATTCCTGGAGGTCCTCTTTGAGTTGTTTTGCAGATTCGTAAATGGGTCTGAACTTATGTCCTGCATGTTTTTCAGAAACTTGGCACTCTAGGCATGCCAAATGTTCATCATCCAGACAGAACAGCCTGAGTTTCTCATCATGTAGAGGGCAGAGAACCTCAGAAATACATCTGTGACTTCTCTCCTCTAAGAAGTTCTCACACAGGTTATTCAACGCTAAGTTGATAGGAGGTTGATCTAGAGAGGAGTTTGTTTTGCAAACAGGACATGCCTTGTTCTGTGATGGTTTTCCTGTCCACCATTGCTGCATACAGGACTTGCAGAAGCTGTGGCTACAAGACAGGATAACAGGGTGTTTAAAGATGTCACGGCACACAGGACAGGTGAGTTCCTCTTCCTGCCGAGTCAAATAGGAATCCATGTTGTCAGTTACTTCCTCCTTTGGAATATCCCCTGCGGTTGACATGGCTGTAAGTCACCAGTGTTGCGTTGCGTTCTGTAGGGGAAACAACAATGTTAGCATTTAAAACGATTGCAAAAAGACAAACAGTGTCAGTCTTGGACACATTAGGTATAATCAAAGTTAGCTGTGACTGTACCCTTAGTAGTAATTGTAGTAGTAGCAGTACTAGTAGATGGAAACCAGAATTTGAGCCCTTCAAAAAAATCACTGCAAGTCAATGAAGACAAGAATTATGAAATCATAAACATACCTGATAACTTCACCAAGTCCAGAAGAGAGAATTTCAGCTCTTAACAACAACACACATTAAAGTGAAGTGACACCAAATAAAACAGAGCCCTGCTAAATACTCACAGAGGAGGTCTGATGAGCCAATCAGAGTGGAGGGTGGGACACACCAACAATAGACAGAAACTGTATTGGAGAACTGTTGGTTAATAGCCCCTGCCCCCACTTAACCTAGACATTTCACACCTAGACAAACCCCCATCCAAGCCCATCAACAGTCATCAATCATCTACCATCCAGTTTCTGGACTGTTTCAGCACTAAGCTATGGCCCATTTCATTAGAATGGAATTCAATTCATCTGATATCAATTTGAATAGCCTGCCCACTTTGTTAACATCACGCTATGTAAATTCAATATAGTTCACCCAATGTGAGTAATTATACTGTAATACAACATGACAACAGTTCAGACAAATCCTCACCAGAAAGTGTATTTTAGAACTGCCTGAAGAAGGTCCAGAGGGACCGAAACGTTGCATTATTAAAAAAAAATATACCGAGCAGATACACAGTGTGCGGTGTATATTCATTCCTTTCAGAACTGGCTTATCTAAAGGTGTTTATAACCTTTTATTAAGAAGAGAAAGTTACTACATTCATACTCTTCAAACCATGATGCCGAGGGGCTTAAACCAGGCAGATGAAATTAGACACTTTCTGTAGAAACCTTTTTGGTTTGTTAGGAGTGAAGCTCTGCTTCTCCAACTGATTTTTTATTTAAAAAGTAAAAAATATGGTGAATTGCTGACTGACATTATCATGAACACAGTATGCCAATAAAACACACACACACACCACAAATCACCTTTTATCTGAATGTTTATTACAAGACAAAAATACAACATAAGTCATAAGTAAATACAGTGAAACTAAGTCTAGCAGCAAAGGGTAGCTGTTGCTGTGGTCCATGATACCACCCCTGACATTATTACAGCCTAGCCACACTGCCTACGTGCAAAAACTGTGCATGGGAAAAAGTTAAAAATAAACTATCAACAGTATACAATATAAAACAGTGATATCCAATACTGACATGAAAAAAACAGCCTGCTGGATTTACACTTAAGAGACATTTCCAACACCCATAAAAAGACTGGGAGGACAATTCTCTTTCTTTTTCTTGTTTCTTATCTAAATGTCATTACATTACAGTCATGTTCCATAGTGGCACACATCACATTCCCAGGCAACACCCTCAGAGGGAGATGGTGCATAGTAGAAATTAATGGAAATAGTTTATCAGTGAAAGTGTGTGTGAAGGTGTGTAGGTGTGTGTTAGTGTCAGGATCGGAGAAGGACAGCTCTCCTCTGTTCCAGTCCAGCTGGACTCTGATCCTACAGGGTTTCTGCTCCACCGAGAGAGCAGTCGCCGACCCTGCTACATTTGCTGTGTATGTGCCATTCCTAAAGCCTAAACACCAAAACAAACCATTAACTACATTGTTTATCTGGAAAGACTCTTCTAACACCCCCAGTTCCCAGGAGTTATTGTATCCAACTTCAATGTCCCAGCTATGAGTCCCTGAGTTAAATCCCTCAGAACCCTGGACCACGTGCAGGGAGTCCGGGTTGGTATACAGCTCTTCACGTACATCAACATCGTACAACACACTGGTCAGATCATCAGACAGGATGAATCCAGTATACTGGATGTTGGGATCCAGGATCACAGGAGTGTAGGAGACGATCTCCTTCATCTTGACCCAGGTTCTGAAGGTCAGGTTGCCCAGGTGTTTGGCCATGTCCATCACTACTTTTGAAACTGGCTGTGGATCTGGCAGTGTGCGCTGGACCTTTTCCACTGTGGTTTTATAGTTATGCAGGAATGAGATGTCATCTGCCTCGACATCTCTGATGGTGTTGGAAAGAGTCACCATTTCTCTGCACAGACTCTCAATCTTTTCCATCAACATCTGACTTTTCTGTTTCTCTTCCTCCCTCACCTCAGTGATTCTGGCCTTCTCTTCTTGATGTAGGTAATCCTGAATATTCTTGAAATGTTTCTTAATCTGTATCTCAGTGTGTTGGGCCTGCACCTTAATGTATTCTGCTGTTTGGTGATATCCTGCTTTAATCTCTTTAAGGTCCTCTAGTTTCTCCTCTAAGGCCTCCAGTGATTCCTGGAGGTCCTCTTTGAGTTGTTTTGCAGATTCGTAAATGGGTCTGAACTTATGTCCTGCATGTTTTTCAGAAACTTGGCACTCTAGGCATGCCAAATGTTCATCATCCAGACAGAACAGCCTGAGTTTCTCATCATGTAGAGGGCAGAGAACCTCAGAAATACATCTGTGACTTCTCTCCTCTAAGAAGTTCTCACACAGGTTATTCAACGCTAAGTTGATAGGAGGTTGATCTAGAGAGGAGTTTGTTTTGCAAACAGGACATGCCTTGTTCTGTGATGGTTTTCCTGTCCACCATTGCTGCATACAGGACTTGCAGAAGCTGTGGCTACAAGACAGGATAACAGGGTGTTTAAAGATGTCACTGCACACAGGACAGGTGAGTTCCTCTTCCTGCCGAGTCAAATAGGAATCCATGTTGTCAGTTACTTCCTCCTTTGGAATATCCCCTGCGGTTGACATGGCTGTAAGTCACCAGTGTTGCGTTGCGTTCTGTAGGGGAAACAACAATGTTAGCATTTAAAACGATTGCAAAAAGACAAACAGTGTCAGTCTTGGACACATTAGGTATAATCAAAGTTAGCTGTGACTGTACCCTTAGTAGTAATTGTAGTAGTAGCAGTACTAGTAGATGGAAACCAGAATTTGAGCCCTTCAAAAAAATCACTGCAAGTCAATGAAGACAAGAATTATGAAATCATAAACATACCTGATAACTTCACCAAGTCCAGAAGAGAGAATTTCAGCTCTTAACAACAACACACATTAAAGTGAAGTGACACCAAATAAAACAGAGCCCTGCTAAATACTCACAGAGGAGGTCTGATGAGCCAATCAGAGTGGAGGGTGGGACACACCAACAATAGACAGAAACTGTATTGGAGAACTGTTGGTTAATAGCCCCTGCCCCCACTTAACCTAGACATTTCACACCTAGACAAACCCCCATCCAAGCCCATCAACAGTCATCAATCATCTACCATCCAGTTTCTGGACTGTTTCAGCACTAAGCTATGGCCCATTTCATTAGAATGGAATTCAATTCATCTGATATCAATTTGAATAGCCTGCCCACTTTGTTAACATCACGCTATGTAAATTCAATATAGTTCACCCAATGTGAGTAATTATACTGTAATACAACATGACAACAGTTCAGACAAATCCTCACCAGAAAGTGTATTTTAGAACTGCCTGAAGAAGGTCCAGAGGGACCGAAACGTTGCATTATTAAAAAAAAATATACCGAGCAGATACACAGTGTGCGGTGTATATTCATTCCTTTCAGAACTGGCTTATCTAAAGGTGTTTATAACCTTTTATTAAGAAGAGAAAGTTACTACATTCATACTCTTCAAACCATGATGCCGAGGGGCTTAAACCAGGCAGATGAAATTAGACACTTTCTGTAGAAACCTTTTTGGTTTGTTAGGAGTGAAGCTCTGCTTCTCCAACTGATTTTTTATTT
This sequence comes from Electrona antarctica, assembly GCF_951216825.1. NCBI lineage: Eukaryota > Metazoa > Chordata > Actinopteri > Myctophiformes > Myctophidae > Electrona > Electrona antarctica. The sequence goes on from NC_136790.1 coordinate 56,340,170, forward strand.
AAAAAGTAAAAAATATGGTGAATTGCTGACTGACATTATCATGAACACAGTATGCCAATAAAACACACACACACACACACCACAAATCACCTTTTATCTGAATGTTTATTACAAGACAAAAATACAACATAAGTCATAAGTAAATACAGTGAAACTAAGTCTAGCAGCAAAGGGTAGCTGTTGCTGTGGTCCATGATACCACCCCTGACATTATTACAGCCTAGCCACACTGCCTACGTGCAAAAACTGTGCATGGGAAAAAGTTAAAAATAAACTATCAACAGTATACAATATAAAACAGTGATATCCAATACTGACATGAAAAAAACAGCCTGCTGGATTTACACTTAAGAGACATTTCCAACACCCATAAAAAGACTGGGAGGACAATTCTCTTTCTTTTTCTTGTTTCTTATCTAAATGTCATTACATTACAGTCATGTTCCATAGTGGCACACATCACATTCCCAGGCAACACCCTCAGAGGGAGATGGTGCATAGTAGAAATTAATGGAAATAGTTTATCAGTGAAAGTGTGTGTGAAGGTGTGTAGGTGTGTGTTAGTGTCAGGATCGGAGAAGGACAGCTCTCCTCTGTTCCAGTCCAGCTGGACTCTGATCCTACAGGGTTTCTGCTCCACCGAGAGAGCAGTCGCCGACCCTGCTACATTTGCTGTGTATGTGCCATTCCTAAAGCCTAAACACCAAAACAAACCATTAACTGCATTGTTTATCTGGAAAGACTCTTCTAACACCCCCAGTTCCCAGGAGTTATTGTATCCAACTTCAATGTCCCAGCTATGAGTCCCTGAGTTAAATCCCTCAGAACCCTGGACCACGTGCAGGGAGTCCGGGTTGGTATACAGCTCTTCACGTACATCAACATCGTACAACACACTGGTCAGATCATCAGACAGGATGAATCCAGTATACTGGATGTTGGGATCCAGGATCACAGGAGTGTAGGAGACGATCTCCTTCATCTTGACCCAGGTTCTGAAGGTCAGGTTGCCCAGGTGTTTGGCCATGTCCATCGCTACTTTTGAAACTGGCTGTGGATCTGGCAGTGTGCGCTGGACCTTTTCCACTGTGGTTTTATAGTTATGCAGGAATGAGATGTCATCTGCCTCGACATCTCTGATGGTGTTGGAAAGAGTCACCATTTCTCTGCACAGACTCTCAATCTTTTCCATCAACATCTGACTTTTCTGTTTCTCTTCCTCCCTCACCTCAGTGATTCTGGCCTTCTCTTCTTGATGTAGGTAATCCTGAATATTCTTGAAATGTTTCTTAATCTGTATCTCAGTGTGTTGGGCCTGCACCTTAATGTATTCTGCTGTTTGGTGATATCCTGCTTGAATCTCTTTAAGGTCCTCTAGTTTCTCCTCTAAGGCCTCCAGTGATTCCTGGAGGTCCTCTTTGAGTTGTTTTGCAGATTCGTAAATGGGTCTGAACTTATGTCCTGCATGTTTTTCAGAAACTTGGCACTCTAGGCATGCCAAATGTTCATCATCCAGACAGAACAGCCTGAGTTTCTCATCATGTAGAGGGCAGAGAACCTCAGAAATACATCTGTGACTTCTCTCCTCTAAGAAGTTCTCACACAGGTTATTCAACGCTAAGTTGATAGGAGGTTGATCTAGAGAGGAGTTTGTTTTGCAAACAGGACATGCCTTGTTCTGTGATGGTTTTCCTGTCCACCATTGCTGCATACAGGACTTGCAGAAGCTGTGGCTACAAGACAGGATAACAGGGTGTTTAAAGATGTCACGGCACACAGGACAGGTGAGTTCCTCTTCCTGCCGAGTCAAATAGGAATCCATGTTGTCAGTTACTTCCTCCTTTGGAATATCCCCTGCGGTTGACATGGCTGTAAGTCACCAGTGTTGCGTTGCGTTCTGTACGGGAAACAACAATGTTAGCATTTAAAACGATTGCAAAAAGACAAACAGTGTCAGTCTTGGACACATTAGGTATAATCAAAGTTAGCTGTGACTGTACCCTTAGTAGTAATTGTAGTAGTAGCAGTACTAGTAGATGGAAACCAGAATTTGAGCCCTTCAAAAAAATCACTGCAAGTCAATGAAGACAAGAATTATGAAATCATAAACATACCTGATAACTTCACCAAGTCCAGAAGAGAGAATTTCAGCTCTTAACAACAACACACATTAAAGTGAAGTGACACCAAATAAAACAGAGCCCTGCTAAATACTCACAGAGGAGGTCTGATGAGCCAATCAGAGTGGAGGGTGGGACACACCAACAATAGACAGAAACTGTATTGGAGAACTGTTGGTTAATAGCCCCTGCCCCCACTTAACCTAGACATTTCACACCTAGACAAACCCCCATCCAAGCCCATCAACAGTCATCAATCATCTACCATCCAGTTTCTGGACTGTTTCAGCACTAAGCTATGGCCCATTTCATTAGAATGGAATTCAATTCATCTGATATCAATTTGAATAGCCTGCCCACTTTGTTAACATCACGCTATGTAAATTCAATATAGTTCACCCAATGTGAGTAATTATACTGTAATACAACATGACAACAGTTCAGACAAATCCTCACCAGAAAGTGTATTTTAGAACTGCCTGAAGAAGGTCCAGAGGGACCGAAACGTTGCATTATTAAAAAAATATATACCGAGCAGATACACAGTGTGCGGTGTATTTTCATTCCTTTCAGAACTGGCTTATCTAAAGGTGTTTATAACCTTTTATTAAGAAGAGAAAGTTACTACATTCATACTCTTCAAACCATGATGCAGAGGGGCTTAAACCAGGCAGATGAAATTAGACACTTTCTGTAGAAACCTTTTTGGTTTGTTAGGAGTGAAGCTCTGCTTCTCCAACTGATTTTTTATTTAAAAAGTAAAAAATATGGTGAATTGCTGACTGACATTATCATGAACACAGTATGCCAATAAAACACACACACACCACAAATCACCTTTTATCTGAATGTTTATTACAAGACAAAAATACAACATAAGTCATAAGTAAATACAGTGAAACTAAGTCTAGCAGCAAAGGGTAGCTGTTGCTGTGGTCCATGATACCACCCCTGACATTATTACAGCCTAGCCACACTGCCTACGTGCAAAAACTGTGCATGGGAAAAAGTTAAAAATAAACTATCAACAGTATACAATATAAAACAGTGATATCCAATACTGACATGAAAAAAACAGCCTGCTGGATTTACACTTAAGAGACATTTCCAACACCCATAAAAAGACTGGGAGGACAATTCTCTTTCTTTTTCTTGTTTCTTATCTAAATGTCATTACATTACAGTCATGTTCCATAGTGGCACACATCACATTCCCAGGCAACACCCTCAGAGGGAGATGGTGCATAGTAGAAATTAATGGAAATAGTTTATCAGTGAAAGTGTGTGTGAAGGTGTGTAGGTGTGTGTTAGTGTCAGGATCGGAGAAGGACAGCTCTCCTCTGTTCCAGTCCAGCTGGACTCTGATCCTACAGGGTTTCTGCTCCACCGAGAGAGCAGTCGCCGACCCTGCTACATTTGCTGTGTATGTGCCATTCCTAAAGCCTAAACACCAAAACAAACCATTAACTGCATTGTTTATCTGGAAAGACTCTTCTAACACCCCCAGTTCCCAGGAGTTATTGTATCCAACTTCAATGTCCCAGCTATGAGTCCCTGAGTTAAATCCCTCAGAACCCTGGACCACGTGCAGGGAGTCCGGGTTGGTATACAGCTCTTCACGTACATCAACATCGTACAACACACTGGTCAGATCATCAGACAGGATGAATCCAGTATACTGGATGTTGGGATCCAGGATCACAGGAGTGTAGGAGACGATCTCCTTCATCTTGACCCAGGTTCTGAAGGTCAGGTTGCCCAGGTGTTTGGCCATGTCCATCACTACTTTTGAAACTGGCTGTGGATCTGGCAGTGTGCGCTGGACCTTTTCCACTGTGGTTTTATAGTTATGCAGGAATGAGATGTCATCTGCCTCGACATCTCTGATGGTGTTGGAAAGAGTCACCATTTCTCTGCACAGACTCTCAATCTTTTCCATCAACATCTGACTTTTCTGTTTCTCTTCCTCCCTCACCTCAGTGATTCTGGCCTTCTCTTCTTGATGTAGGTAATCCTGAATATTCTTGAAATGTTTCTTAATCTGTATCTCAGTGTGTTGGGCCTGCACCTTAATGTATTCTGCTGTTTGGTGATATCCTGCTTTAATCTCTTTAAGGTCCTCTAGTTTCTCCTCTAAGGCCTCCAGTGATTCCTGGAGGTCCTCTTTGAGTTGTTTTGCAGATTCGTAAATGGGTCTGAACTTATGTCCTGCATGTTTTTCAGAAACTTGGCACTCTAGGCATGCCAAATGTTCATCATCCAGACAGAACAGCCTGAGTTTCTCATCATGTAGAGGGCAGAGAACCTCAGAAATACATCTGTGACTTCTCTCCTCTAAGAAGTTCTCACACAGGTTATTCAACGCTAAGTTGATAGGAGGTTGATCTAGAGAGGAGTTTGTTTTGCAAACAGGACATGCCTTGTTCTGTGATGGTTTTCCTGTCCACCATTGCTGCATACAGGACTTGCAGAAGCTGTGGCTACAAGACAGGATAACAGGGTGTTTAAAGATGTCACGGCACACAGGACAGGTGAGTTCCTCTTCCTGCCGAGTCAAATAGGAATCCATGTTGTCAGTTACTTCCTCCTTTGGAATATCCCCTGCGGTTGACATGGCTGTAAGTCACCAGTGTTGCGTTGCGTTCTGTAGGGGAAACAACAATGTTAGCATTTAAAACGATTGCAAAAAGACAAACAGTGTCAGTCTTGGACACATTAGGTATAATCAAAGTTAGCTGTGACTGTACCCTTAGTAGTAATTGTAGTAGTAGCAGTACTAGTAGATGGAAACCAGAATTTGAGCCCTTCAAAAAAATCACTGCAAGTCAATGAAGACAAGAATTATGAAATCATAAACATACCTGATAACTTCACCAAGTCCAGAAGAGAGAATTTCAGCTCTTAACAACAACACACATTAAAGTGAAGTGACACCAAATAAAACAGAGCCCTGCTAAATACTCACAGAGGAGGTCTGATGAGCCAATCAGAGTGGAGGGTGGGACACACCAACAATAGACAGAAACTGTATTGGAGAACTGTTGGTTAATAGCCCCTGCCCCCACTTAACCTAGACATTTCACACCTAGACAAACCCCCATCCAAGCCCATCAACAGTCATCAATCATCTACCATCCAGTTTCTGGACTGTTTCAGCACTAAGCTATGGCCCATTTCATTAGAATGGAATTCAATTCATCTGATATCAATTTGAATAGCCTGCCCACTTTGTTAACATCACGCTATGTAAATTCAATATAGTTCACCCAATGTGAGTAATTATACTGTAATACAACATGACAACAGTTCAGACAAATCCTCACCAGAAAGTGTATTTTAGAACTGCCTGAAGAAGGTCCAGAGGGACCGAAACGTTGCATTATTAAAAAAAAATATACCGAGCAGATACACAGTGTGCGGTGTATTTTCATTCCTTTCAGAACTGGCTTATCTAAAGGTGTTTATAACCTTTTATTAAGAAGAGAAAGTTACTACATTCATACTCTTCAAACCATGATGCAGAGGGGCTTAAACCAGGCAGATGAAATTAGACACTTTCTGTAGAAACCTTTTTGGTTTGTTAGGAGTGAAGCTCTGCTTCTCCAACTGATTTTTTATTTAAAAAGTAAAAAATATGGTGAATTGCTGACTGACATTATCATGAACACAGTATGCCAATAAAACACACACACACCACAAATCACCTTTTATCTGAATGTTTATTACAAGACAAAAATACAACATAAGTCATAAGTAAATACAGTGAAACTAAGTCTAGCAGCAAAGGGTAGCTGTTGCTGTGGTCCATGATACCACCCCTGACATTATTACAGCCTAGCCACACTGCCTACGTGCAAAAACTGTGCATGGGAAAAAGTTAAAAATAAACTATCAACAGTATACAATATAAAACAGTGATATCCAATACTGACATGAAAAAAACAGCCTGCTGGATTTACACTTAAGAGACATTTCCAACACCCATAAAAAGACTGGGAGGACAATTCTCTTTCTTTTTCTTGTTTCTTATCTAAATGTCATTACATTACAGTCATGTTCCATAGTGGCACACATCACATTCCCAGGCAACACCCTCAGAGGGAGATGGTGCATAGTAGAAATTAATGGAAATAGTTTATCAGTGAAAGTGTGTGTGAAGGTGTGTAGGTGTGTGTTAGTGTCAGGATCGGAGAAGGACAGCTCTCCTCTGTTCCAGTCCAGCTGGACTCTGATCCTACAGGGTTTCTGCTCCACCGAGAGAGCAGTCGCCGACCCTGCTACATTTGCTGTGTATGTGCCATTCCTAAAGCCTAAACACCAAAACAAACCATTAACTGCATTGTTTATCTGGAAAGACTCTTCTAACACCCCCAGTTCCCAGGAGTTATTGTATCCAACTTCAATGTCCCAGCTATGAGTCCCTGAGTTAAATCCCTCAGAACCCTGGACCACGTGCAGGGAGTCCGGGTTGGTATACAGCTCTTCACGTACATCAACATCGTACAACACACTGGTCAGATCATCAGACAGGATGAATCCAGTATACTGGATGTTGGGATCCAGGATCACAGGAGTGTAGGAGACGATCTCCTTCATCTTGACCCAGGTTCTGAAGGTCAGGTTGCCCAGGTGTTTGGCCATGTCCATCACTACTTTTGAAACTGGCTGTGGATCTGGCAGTGTGCGCTGGACCTTTTCCACTGTGGTTTTATAGTTATGCAGGAATGAGATGTCATCTGCCTCGACATCTCTGATGGTGTTGGAAAGAGTCACCATTTCTCTGCACAGACTCTCAATCTTTTCCATCAACATCTGACTTTTCTGTTTCTCTTCCTCCCTCACCTCAGTGATTCTGGCCTTCTCTTCTTGATGTAGGTAATCCTGAATATTCTTGAAATGTTTCTTAATCTGTATCTCAGTGTGTTGGGCCTGCACCTTAATGTATTCTGCTGTTTGGTGATATCCTGCTTTAATCTCTTTAAGGTCCTCTAGTTTCTCCTCTAAGGCCTCCAGTGATTCCTGGAGGTCCTCTTTGAGTTGTTTTGCAGATTCGTAAATGGGTCTGAACTTATGTCCTGCATGTTTTTCAGAAACTTGGCACTCTAGGCATGCCAAATGTTCATCATCCAGACAGAACAGCCTGAGTTTCTCATCATGTAGAGGGCAGAGAACCTCAGAAATACATCTGTGACTTCTCTCCTCTAAGAAGTTCTCACACAGGTTATTCAACGCTAAGTTGATAGGAGGTTGATCTAGAGAGGAGTTTGTTTTGCAAACAGGACATGCCTTGTTCTGTGATGGTTTTCCTGTCCACCATTGCTGCATACAGGACTTGCAGAAGCTGTGGCTACAAGACAGGATAACAGGGTGTTTAAAGATGTCACGGCACACAGGACAGGTGAGTTCCTCTTCCTGCCGAGTCAAATAGGAATCCATGTTGTCAGTTACTTCCTCCTTTGGAATATCCCCTGCGGTTGACATGGCTGTAAGTCACCAGTGTTGCGTTGCGTTCTGTAGGGGAAACAACAATGTTAGCATTTAAAACGATTGCAAAAAGACAAACAGTGTCAGTCTTGGACACATTAGGTATAATCAAAGTTAGCTGTGACTGTACCCTTAGTAGTAATTGTAGTAGTAGCAGTACTAGTAGATGGAAACCAGAATTTGAGCCCTTCAAAAAAATCACTGCAAGTCAATGAAGACAAGAATTATGAAATCATAAACATACCTGATAACTTCACCAAGTCCAGAAGAGAGAATTTCAGCTCTTAATAACAACACACATTAAAGTGAAGTGACACCAAATAAAACAGAGCCCTGCTAAATACTCACAGAGGAGGTCTGATGAGCCAATCAGAGTGGAGGGTGGGACACACCAACAATAGACAGAAACTGTATTGGAGAACTGTTGGTTAATAGCCCCTGCCCCCACTTAACCTAGACATTTCACACCTAGACAAACCCCCATCCAAGCCCATCAACAGTCATCAATCATCTACCATCCAGTTTCTGGACTGTTTCAGCACTAAGCTATGGCCCATTTCATTAGAATGGAATTCAATTCATCTGATATCAATTTGAATAGCCTGCCCACTTTGTTAACATCACGCTATGTAAATTCAATATAGTTCACCCAATGTGAGTAATTATACTGTAATACAACATGACAACAGTTCAGACAAATCCTCACCAGAAAGTGTATTTTAGAACTGCCTGAAGAAGGTCCAGAGGGACCGAAACGTTGCATTATTAAAAAAAAATATACCGAGCAGATACACAGTGTGCGGTGTATTTTCATTCCTTTCAGAACTGGCTTATCTAAAGGTGTTTATAACCTTTTATTAAGAAGAGAAAGTTACTACATTCATACTCTTCAAACCATGATGCAGAGGGGCTTAAACCAGGCAGATGAAATTAGACACTTTCTGTAGAAACCTTTTTGGTTTGTTAGGAGTGAAGCTCTGCTTCTCCAACTGATTTTTTATTTAAAAAGTAAAAAATATGGTGAATTGCTGACTGACATTATCATGAACACAGTATGCCAATAAAACACACACACACCACAAATCACCTTTTATCTGAATGTTTATTACAAGACAAAAATACAACATAAGTCATAAGTAAATACAGTGAAACTAAGTCTAGCAGCAAAGGGTAGCTGTTGCTGTGGTCCATGATACCACCCCTGACATTATTACAGCCTAGCCACACTGCCTACGTGCAAAAACTGTGCATGGGAAAAAGTTAAAAATAAACTATCAACAGTATACAATATAAAACAGTGATATCCAATACTGACATGAAAAAAACAGCCTGCTGGATTTACACTTAAGAGACATTTCCAACACCCATAAAAAGACTGGGAGGACAATTCTCTTTCTTTTTCTTGTTTCTTATCTAAATGTCATTACATTACAGTCATGTTCCATAGTGGCACACATCACATTCCCAGGCAACACCCTCAGAGGGAGATGGTGCATAGTAGAAATTAATGGAAATAGTTTATCAGTGAAAGTGTGTGTGAAGGTGTGTAGGTGTGTGTTAGTGTCAGGATCGGAGAAGGACAGCTCTCCTCTGTTCCAGTCCAGCTGGACTCTGATCCTACAGGGTTTCTGCTCCACCGAGAGAGCAGTCGCCGACCCTGCTACATTTGCTGTGTATGTGCCATTCCTAAAGCCTAAACACCAAAACAAACCATTAACTGCATTGTTTATCTGGAAAGACTCTTCTAACACCCCCAGTTCCCAGGAGTTATTGTATCCAACTTCAATGTCCCAGCTATGAGTCCCTGAGTTAAATCCCTCAGAACCCTGGACCACGTGCAGGGAGTCCGGGTTGGTATACAGCTCTTCACGTACATCAACATCGTACAACACACTGGTCAGATCATCAGACAGGATGAATCCAGTATACTGGATGTTGGGATCCAGGATCACAGGAGTGTAGGAGACGATCTCCTTCATCTTGACCCAGGTTCTGAAGGTCAGGTTGCCCAGGTGTTTGGCCATGTCCATCACTACTTTTGAAACTGGCTGTGGATCTGGCAGTGTGCGCTGGACCTTTTCCACTGTGGTTTTATAGTTATGCAGGAATGAGATGTCATCTGCCTCGACATCTCTGATGGTGTTGGAAAGAGTCACCATTTCTCTGCACAGACTCTCAATCTTTTCCATCAACATCTGACTTTTCTGTTTCTCTTCCTCCCTCACCTCAGTGATTCTGGCCTTCTCTTCTTGATGTAGGTAATCCTGAATATTCTTGAAATGTTTCTTAATCTGTATCTCAGTGTGTTGGGCCTGCACCTTAATGTATTCTGCTGTTTGGTGATATCCTGCTTTAATCTCTTTAAGGTCCTCTAGTTTCTCCTCTAAGGCCTCCAGTGATTCCTGGAGGTCCTCTTTGAGTTGTTTTGCAGATTCGTAAATGGGTCTGAACTTATGTCCTGCATGTTTTTCAGAAACTTGGCACTCTAGGCATGCCAAATGTTCATCATCCAGACAGAACAGCCTGAGTTTCTCATCATGTAGAGGGCAGAGAACCTCAGAAATACATCTGTGACTTCTCTCCTCTAAGAAGTTCTCACACAGGTTATTCAACGCTAAGTTGATAGGAGGTTGATCTAGAGAGGAGTTTGTTTTGCAAACAGGACATGTCTTGTTCTGTGATGGTTTTCCTGTCCACCATTGCTGCATACAGGACTTGCAGAAGCTGTGGCTACAAGACAGGATAACAGGGTGTTTAAAGATGTCACGGCACACAGGACAGGTGAGTTCCTCTTCCTGCCGAGTCAAATAGGAATCCATGTTGTCAGTTACTTCCTCCTTTGGAATATCCCCTGCGGTTGACATGGCTGTAAGTCACCAGTGTTGCGTTGCGTTCTGTAGGGGAAACAACAATGTTAGCATTTAAAACGATTGCAAAAAGACAAACAGTGTCAGTCTTGGACACATTAGGTATAATCAAAGTTAGCTGTGACTGTACCCTTAGTAGTAATTGTAGTAGTAGCAGTACTAGTAGATGGAAACCAGAATTTGAGCCCTTCAAAAAAATCACTGCAAGTCAATGAAGACAAGAATTATGAAATCATAAACATACCTGATAACTTCACCAAGTCCAGAAGAGAGAATTTCAGCTCTTAATAACAACACACATTAAAGTGAAGTGACACCAAATAAAACAGAGCCCTGCTAAATACTCACAGAGGAGGTCTGATGAGCCAATCAGAGTGGAGGGTGGGACACACCAACAATAGACAGAAACTGTATTGGAGAACTGTTGGTTAATAGCCCCTGCCCCCACTTAACCTAGACATTTCACACCTAGACAAACCCCCATCCAAGCCCATCAACAGTCATCAATCATCTACCATCCAGTTTCTGGACTGTTTCAGCACTAAGCTATGGCCCATTTCATTAGAATGGAATTCAATTCATCTGATATCAATTTGAATAGCCTGCCCACTTTGTTAACATCACGCTATGTAAATTCAATATAGTTCACCCAATGTGAGTAATTATACTGTAATACAACATGACAACAGTTCAGACAAATCCTCACCAGAAAGTGTATTTTAGAACTGCCTGAAGAAGGTCCAGAGGGACCGAAACGTTGCATTATTAAAAAAAAATATACCGAGCAGATACACAGTGTGCGGTGTATTTTCATTCCTTTCAGAACTGGCTTATCTAAAGGTGTTTATAACCTTTTATTAAGAAGAGAAAGTTACTACATTCATACTCTTCAAACCATGATGCAGAGGGGCTTAAACCAGGCAGATGAAATTAGACACTTTCTGTAGAAACCTTTTTGGTTTGTTAGGAGTGAAGCTCTGCTTCTCCAACTGATTTTTTATTTAAAAAGTAAAAAATATGGTGAATTGCTGACTGACATTATCATGAACACAGTATGCCAATAAAACACACACACACCACAAATCACCTTTTATCTGAATGTTTATTACAAGACAAAAATACAACATAAGTCATAAGTAAATACAGTGAAACTAAGTCTAGCAGCAAAGGGTAGCTGTTGCTGTGGTCCATGATACCACCCCTGACATTATTACAGCCTAGCCACACTGCCTACGTGCAAAAACTGTGCATGGGAAAAAGTTAAAAATAAACTATCAACAGTATACAATATAAAACAGTGATATCCAATACTGACATGAAAAAAACAGCCTGCTGGATTTACACTTAAGAGACATTTCCAACACCCATAAAAAGACTGGGAGGACAATTCTCTTTCTTTTTCTTGTTTCTTATCTAAATGTCATTACATTACAGTCACGTTCCATAGTGGCACACATCACATTCCCAGGCAACACCCTCAGAGGGAGATGGTGCATAGTAGAAATTAATGGAAATAGTTTATCAGTGAAAGTGTGTGTGAAGGTGTGTAGGTGTGTGTTAGTGTCAGGATCGGAGAAGGACAGCTCTCCTCTGTTCCAGTCCAGCTGGACTCTGATCCTACAGGGTTTCTGCTCCACCGAGAGAGCAGTCGCCGACCCTGCTACATTTGCTGTGTATGTGCCATTCCTAAAGCCTAAACACCAAAACAAACCATTAACTGCATTGTTTATCTGGAAAGACTCTTCTAACACCCCCAGTTCCCAGGAGTTATTGTATCCAACTTCAATGTCCCAGCTATGAGTCCCTGAGTTAAATCCCTCAGAACCCTGGACCACGTGCAGGGAGTCCGGGTTGGTATACAGCTCTTCACGTACATCAACATCGTACAACACACTGGTCAGATCATCAGACAGGATGAATCCAGTATACTGGATGTTGGGATCCAGGATCACAGGAGTGTAGGAGACGATCTCCTTCATCTTGACCCAGGTTCTGAAGGTCAGGTTGCCCAGGTGTTTGGCCATGTCCATCACTACTTTTGAAACTGGCTGTGGATCTGGCAGTGTGCGCTGGACCTTTTCCACTGTGGTTTTATAGTTATGCAGGAATGAGATGTCATCTGCCTCGACATCTCTGATGGTGTTGGAAAGAGTCACCATTTCTCTGCACAGACTCTCAATCTTTTCCATCAACATCTGACTTTTCTGTTTCTCTTCCTCCCTCACCTCAGTGATTCTGGCCTTCTCTTCTTGATGTAGGTAATCCTGAATATTCTTGAAATGTTTCTTAATCTGTATCTCAGTGTGTTGGGCCTGCACCTTAATGTATTCTGCTGTTTGGTGATATCCTGCTTTAATCTCTTTAAGGTCCTCTAGTTTCTCCTCTAAGGCCTCCAGTGATTCCTGGAGGTCCTCTTTGAGTTGTTTTGCAGATTCGTAAATGGGTCTGAACTTATGTCCTGCATGTTTTTCAGAAACTTGGCACTCTAGGCATGCCAAATGTTCATCATCCAGACAGAACAGCCTGAGTTTCTCATCATGTAGAGGGCAGAGAACCTCAGAAATACATCTGTGACTTCTCTCCTCTAAGAAGTTCTCACACAGGTTATTCAACGCTAAGTTGATAGGAGGTTGATCTAGAGAGGAGTTTGTTTTGCAAACAGGACATGCCTTGTTCTGTGATGGTTTTCCTGTCCAACATTGCTGCATACAGGACTTGCAGAAGCTGTGGCTACAAGACAGGATAACAGGGTGTTTAAAGATGTCACGGCACACAGGACAGGTGAGTTCCTCTTCCTGCCGAGTCAAATAGGAATCCATGTTGTCAGTTACTTCCTCCTTTGGAATATCCCCTGCGGTTGACATGGCTGTAAGTCACCAGTGTTGCGTTGCGTTCTGTAGGGGAAACAACAATGTTAGCATTTAAAACGATTGCAAAAAGACAAACAGTGTCAGTCTTGGACACATTAGGTATAATCAAAGTTAGCTGTGACTGTACCCTTAGTAGTAATTGTAGTAGTAGCAGTACTAGTAGATGGAAACCAGAATTTGAGCCCTTCAAAAAAATCACTGCAAGTCAATGAAGACAAGAATTATGAAATCATAAACATACCTGATAACTTCACCAAGTCCAGAAGAGAGAATTTCAGCTCTTAACAACAACACACATTAAAGTGAAGTGACACCAAATAAAACAGAGCCCTGCTAAATACTCACAGAGGAGGTCTGATGAGCCAATCAGAGTGGAGGGTGGGACACACCAACAATAGACAGAAACTGTATTGGAGAACTGTTGGTTAATAGCCCCTGCCCCCACTTAACCTAGACATTTCACACCTAGACAAACCCCCATCCAAGCCCATCAACAGTCATCAATCATCTACCATCCAGTTTCTGGACTGTTTCAGCACTAAGCTATGGCCCATTTCATTAGAATGGAATTCAATTCATCTGATATCAATTTGAATAGCCTGCCCACTTTGTTAACATCACGCTATGTAAATTCAATATAGTTCACCCAATGTGAGTAATTATACTGTAATACAACATGACAACAGTTCAGACAAATCCTCACCAGAAAGTGTATTTTAGAACTGCCTGAAGAAGGTCCAGAGGGACCGAAATGTTGCATTATTAAAAGAAAATATACAGAGCAGATACACAGTGTGCGGTGTATTTTCATTCCTTTCAGAACTGGCTTATCTAAAGGTGTTTATAACCTTTTATTAAGAAGAGAAAGTTACTACATTCATACTCTTCAAACCATGATGCCGAGGGTCTTAAACCAGGCAGATGAAATTAGACACTTTCTGTAGAAACCTTTTTGGTTTGTTAGGAGTGAAGCTCTGCTTCTCCAACTGATTTTTTATTTAAAAAGTAAAAAATATGGTGAATTGCTGACTGACATTATCATGAACACAGTATGCAAATAAAACAAACACACACCACAAATCACCTTTTATCTGAATGTTTATTACAAGACAAAAATACAACATAAGTCATAAGTAAATACAGTGAAACTAAGTCTAGCAGCAAAGGGTAGCTGTTGCTGTGGTCCATGATACCACCCCTGACATTATTACAGCCTAGCCACACTGCCTACGTGCAAAAACTGTGCATGGGAAAAAGTTAAAAATAAACTATCAACAGTATACAATATAAAACAGTGATATCCAATACTGACATGAAAAAAACAGCCTGCTGGATTTACACTTAAGAGACATTTCCAACACCCATAAAAAGACTGGGAGGACAATTCTCTTTCTTTTTCTTGTTTCTTATCTAAATGTCATTACATTACAGTCATGTTCCATAGTGGCACACATCACATTCCCAGGCAACACCCTCAGAGGGAGATGGTGCATAGTAGAAATTAATGGAAATAGTTTATCAGTGAAAGTGTGTGTGAAGGTGTGTAGGTGTGTGTTAGTGTCAGGATCGGAGAAGGACAGCTCTCCTCTGTTCCAGTCCAGCTGGACTCTGATCCTACAGGGTTTCTGCTCCACCGAGAGAGCAGTCGCCGACCCTGCTACATTTGCTGTGTATGTGCCATTCCTAAAGCCTAAACACCAAAACAAACCATTAACTGCATTGTTTATCTGGAAAGACTCTTCTAACACCCCCAGTTCCCAGGAGTTATTGTATCCAACTTCAATGTCCCAGCTATGAGTCCCTGAGTTAAATCCCTCAGAACCCTGGACCACGTGCAGGGAGTCCGGGTTGGTATACAGCTCTTCACGTACATCAACATCGTACAACACACTGGTCAGATCATCAGACAGGATGAATCCAGTATACTGGATGTTGGGATCCAGGATCACAGGAGTGTAGGAGACGATCTCCTTCATCTTGACCCAGGTTCTGAAGGTCAGGTTGCCCAGGTGTTTGGCCATGTCCATCACTACTTTTGAAACTGGCTGTGGATCTGGCAGTGTGCGCTGGACCTTTTCCACTGTGGTTTTATAGTTATGCAGGAATGAGATGTCATCTGCCTCGACATCTCTGATGGTGTTGGAAAGAGTCACCATTTCTCTGCACAGACTCTCAATCTTTTCCATCAACATCTGACTTTTCTGTTTCTCTTCCTCCCTCACCTCAGTGATTCTGGCCTTCTCTTCTTGATGTAGGTAATCCTGAATATTCTTGAAATGTTTCTTAATCTGTATCTCAGTGTGTTGGGCCTGCACCTTAATGTATTCTGCTGTTTGGTGATATCCTGCTTTAATCTCTTTAAGGTCCTCTAGTTTCTCCTCTAAGGCCTCCAGTGATTCCTGGAGGTCCTCTTTGAGTTGTTTTGCAGATTCGTAAATGGGTCTGAACTTATGTCCTGCATGTTTTTCAGAAACTTGGCACTCTAGGCATGCCAAATGTTCATCATCCAGACAGAACAGCCTGAGTTTCTCATCATGTAGAGGGCAGAGAACCTCAGAAATACATCTGTGACTTCTCTCCTCTAAGAAGTTCTCACACAGGTTATTCAACGCTAAGTTGATAGGAGGTTGATCTAGAGAGGAGTTTGTTTTGCAAACAGGACATGCCTTGTTCTGTGATGGTTTTCCTGTCCACCATTGCTGCATACAGGACTTGCAGAAGCTGTGGCTACAAGACAGGATAACAGGGTGTTTAAAGATGTCACGGCACACAGGACAGGTGAGTTCCTCTTCCTGCCGAGTCAAATAGGAATCCATGTTGTCAGTTACTTCCTCCTTTGGAATATCCCCTGCGGTTGACATGGCTGTAAGTCACCAGTGTTGCGTTGCGTTCTGTAGGGGAAACAACAATGTTAGCATTATGAGTAGCAGTGGTGCTAGTAGTAATAGTTGTTTAATTACTATTATTCATTATTATTAATCAGGTTTGATACTGTTAAACTAACTTTGATTCTGTATATGTGGCCTATGATTTTCAAAGGGAATTGGGCGTTTTGTTGCACTCCGTTCCCATTTAAAACGATTGCAAAAAGACAAACAGTGTCAGTCTTGGACACATTAGGTATAATCAAAGTTAGCTGTGACTGTACCCTTAGTAGTAATTGTAGTAGTAGCAGTACTAGTAGATGGAAACCAGAATTTGAGCCCTTCAAAAAAATCACTGCAAGTCAATGAAGACAAGAATTATGAAATCATAAACATACCTGATAACTTCACCAAGTCCAGAAGAGAGAATTTCAGCTCTTAACAACAACACACATTAAAGTGAAGTGACACCAAATAAAACAGAGCCCTGCTAAATACTCACAGAGGAGGTCTGATGAGCCAATCAGAGTGGAGGGTGGGACACACCAACAATAGACAGAAACTGTATTGGAGAACTGTTGGTTAATAGCCCCTGCCCCCACTTAACCTAGACATTTCACACCTAGACAAACCCCCATCCAAGCCCATCAACAGTCATCAATCATCTACCATCCAGTTTCTGGACTGTTTCAGCACTAAGCTATGGCCCATTTCATTAGAATGGAATTCAATTCATCTGATATCAATTTGAATAGCCTGCCCACTTTGTTAACATCACGCTATGTAAATTCAATATAGTTCACCCAATGTGAGTAATTATACTGTAATACAACATGACAACAGTTCAGACAAATCCTCACCAGAAAGTGTATTTTAGAACTGCCTGAAGAAGGTCCAGAGGGACCGAAATGTTGCATTATTAAAAGAAAATATACCGAGCAGATACACAGTGTGCGGTGTATTTTCATTCCTTTCAGAACTGGCTTATCTAAAGGTGTTTATAACCTTTTATTAAGAAGAGAAAGTTACTACATTCATACTCTTCAAACCATGATGCCGAGGGGCTTAAACCAGGCAGATGAAATTAGACACTTTCTGTAGAAACCTTTTTGGTTTGTTAGGAGTGAAGCTCTGCTTCTCCAACTGATTTTTTATTTAAAAAGTAAAAAATATGGTGAATTGCTGACTGACATTATCATGAACACACCCTGCTACATTTGCTGTGTATGTGCCATTCCTAAAGCCTAAACACCAAAACAAACCATTAACTGCATTGTTTATCTGGAAAGACTCTTCTAACACCCCCAGTTCCCAGGAGTTATTGTATCCAACTTCAATGTCCCAGCTATGAGTCCCTGAGTTAAATCCCTCAGAACCCTGGACCACGTGCAGGGAGTCCGGGTTGGTATACAGCTCTTCACGTACATCAACATCGTACAACACACTGGTCAGATCATCAGACAGGATGAATCCAGTATACTGGATGTTGGGATCCAGGATCACAGGAGTGTAGGAGACGATCTCCTTCATCTTGACCCAGGTTCTGAAGGTCAGGTTGCCCAGGTGTTTGGCCATGTCCATCACTACTTTTGAAACTGGCTGTGGATCTGGCAGTGTGCGCTGGACCTTTTCCACTGTGGTTTTATAGTTATGCAGGAATGAGATGTCATCTGCCTCGACATCTCTGATGGTGTTGGAAAGAGTCACCATTTCTCTGCACAGACTCTCAATCTTTTCCATCAACATCTGACTTTTCTGTTTCTCTTCCTCCCTCACCTCAGTGATTCTGGCCTTCTCTTCTTGATGTAGGTAATCCTGAATATTCTTGAAATGTTTCTTAATCTGTATCTCAGTGTGTTGGGCCTGCACCTTAATGTATTCTGCTGTTTGGTGATATCCTGCTTTAATCTCTTTAAGGTCCTCTAGTTTCTCCTCTAAGGCCTCCAGTGATTCCTGGAGGTCCTCTTTGAGTTGTTTTGCAGATTCGTAAATGGGTCTGAACTTATGTCCTGCATGTTTTTCAGAAACTTGGCACTCTAGGCATGCCAAATGTTCATCATCCAGACAGAACAGCCTGAGTTTCTCATCATGTAGAGGGCAGAGAACCTCAGAAATACATCTGTGACTTCTCTCCTCTAAGAAGTTCTCACACAGGTTATTCAACGCTAAGTTGATAGGAGGTTGATCTAGAGAGGAGTTTGTTTTGCAAACAGGACATGCCTTGTTCTGTGATGGTTTTCCTGTCCACCATTGCTGCATACAGGACTTGCAGAAGCTGTGGCTACAAGACAGGATAACAGGGTGTTTAAAGATGTCACGGCACACAGGACAGGTGAGTTCCTCTTCCTGCCGAGTCAAATAGGAATCCATGTTGTCAGTTACTTCCTCCTTTGGAATATCCCCTGCGGTTGACATGGCTGTAAGTCACCAGTGTTGCGTTGCGTTCTGTAGGGGAAACAACAATGTTAGCATTATGAGTAGCAGTGGTGCTAGTAGTAATAGTTGTTTAATTACTATTATTCATTATTATTAATCAGGTTTGATACTGTTAAACTAACTTTGATTCTGTATATGTGGCCTATGATTTTCAAAGGGAATTGGGCGTTTTGTTGCACTCCGTTCCCATTTAAAACGATTGCAAAAAGACAAACAGTGTCAGTCTTGGACACATTAGGTATAATCAAAGTTAGCTGTGACTGTACCCTTAGTAGTAATTGTAGTAGTAGCAGTACTAGTAGATGGAAACCAGAATTTGAGCCCTTCAAAAAAATCACTGCAAGTCAATGAAGACAAGAATTATGAAATCATAAACATACCTGATAACTTCACCAAGTCCAGAAGAGAGAATTTCAGCTCTTAACAACAACACACATTAAAGTGAAGTGACACCAAATAAAACAGAGCCCTGCTAAATACTCACAGAGGAGGTCTGATGAGCCAATCAGAGTGGAGGGTGGGACACACCAACAATAGACAGAAACTGTATTGGAGAACTGTTGGTTAATAGCCCCTGCCCCCACTTAACCTAGACATTTCACACCTAGACAAACCCCCATCCAAGCCCATCAACAGTCATCAATCATCTACCATCCAGTTTCTGGACTGTTTCAGCACTAAGCTATGGCCCATTTCATTAGAATGGAATTCAATTCATCTGATATCAATTTGAATAGCCTGCCCACTTTGTTAACATCACGCTATGTAAATTCAATATAGTTCACCCAATGTGAGTAATTATACTGTAATACAACATGACAACAGTTCAGACAAATCCTCACCAGAAAGTGTATTTTAGAACTGCCTGAAGAAGGTCCAGAGGGACCGAAACGTTGCATTATTAAAAGAAAATATACCGAGCAGATACACAGTGTGCGGTGTATTTTCATTCCTTTCAGAACTGGCTTATCTAAAGGTGTTTATAACCTTTTATTAAGAAGAGAAAGTTACTACATTCATACTCTTCAAACCATGATGCCGAGGGGCTTAAACCAGGCAGATGAAATTAGACACTTTCTGTAGAAACCTTTTTGGTTTGTTAGGAGTGAAGCTCTGCTTCTCCAACTGATTTTTTATTTAAAAAGTAAAAAATATGGTGAATTGCTGACTGACATTATCATGAACACAATATGCAAATAAAACACACACACACCACAAATCACCTTTTATCTGAATGTTTATTACAAGACAAAAATACAACATAAGTCATAAGTAAATACAGTGAAACTAAGTCTAGCAGCAAAGGGTAGCTGTTGCTGTGGTCCATGATACCACCCCTGACATTATTACAGCCTAGCCACACTGCCTACGTGCAAAAACTGTGCATGGGAAAAAGTTAAAAATAAACTATCAACAGTATACAATATAAAACAGTGATATCCAATACTGACATGAAAAAAACAGCCTGCTGGATTTACACTTAAGAGACATTTCCAACACCCATAAAAAGACTGGGAGGACAATTCTCTTTCTTTTTCTTGTTTCTTATCTAAATGTCATTACATTACAGTCATGTTCCATAGTGGCACACATCACATTCCCAGGCAACACCCTCAGAGGGAGATGGTGCATAGTAGAAATTAATGGAAATAGTTTATCAGTGAAAGTGTGTGTGAAGGTGTGTAGGTGTGTGTTAGTGTCAGGATCGGAGAAGGACAGCTCTCCTCTGTTCCAGTCCAGCTGGACTCTGATCCTACAGGGTTTCTGCTCCACCGAGAGAGCAGTCGCCGACCCTGCTACATTTGCTGTGTATGTGCCATTCCTAAAGCCTAAACACCAAAACAAACCATTAACTGCATTGTTTATCTGGAAAGACTCTTCTAACACCCCCAGTTCCCAGGAGTTATTGTATCCAACTTCAATGTCCCAGCTATGAGTCCCTGAGTTAAATCCCTCAGAACCCTGGACCACGTGCAGGGAGTCCGGGTTGGTATACAGCTCTTCACGTACATCAACATCGTACAACACACTGGTCAGATCATCAGACAGGATGAATCCAGTATACTGGATGTTGGGATCCAGGATCACAGGAGTGTAGGAGACGATCTCCTTCATCTTGACCCAGGTTCTGAAGGTCAGGTTGCCCAGGTGTTTGGCCATGTCCATCACTACTTTTGAAACTGGCTGTGGATCTGGCAGTGTGCGCTGGACCTTTTCCACTGTGGTTTTATAGTTATGCAGGAATGAGATGTCATCTGCCTCGACATCTCTGATGGTGTTGGAAAGAGTCACCATTTCTCTGCACAGACTCTCAATCTTTTCCATCAACATCTGACTTTTCTGTTTCTCTTCCTCCCTCACCTCAGTGATTCTGGCCTTCTCTTCTTGATGTAGGTAATCCTGAATATTCTTGAAATGTTTCTTAATCTGTATCTCAGTGTGTTGGGCCTGCACCTTAATGTATTCTGCTGTTTGGTGATATCCTGCTTTAATCTCTTTAAGGTCCTCTAGTTTCTCCTCTAAGGCCTCCAGTGATTCCTGGAGGTCCTCTTTGAGTTGTTTTGCAGATTCGTAAATGGGTCTGAACTTATGTCCTGCATGTTTTTCAGAAACTTGGCACTCTAGGCATGCCAAATGTTCATCATCCAGACAGAACAGCCTGAGTTTCTCATCATGTAGAGGGCAGAGAACCTCAGAAATACAACTGTGACTTCTCTCCTCTAAGAAGTTCTCACACAGGTTATTCAACGCTAAGTTGATAGGAGGTTGATCTAGAGAGGAGTTTTGCAAACAGGACATGCCTTGTTCTGTGATGGTTTTCCTGTCCACCATTGCTGCATACAGGACTTGCAGAAGCTGTGGCTACAAGACAGGATAACAGGGTGTTTAAAGATGTCACGGCACACAGGACAGGTGAGTTCCTCTTCCTGCCGAGTCAAATAGGAATCCATGTTGTCAGTTACTTCCTCCTTTGGAATATCCCCTGCGGTTGACATGGCTGTAAGTCACCAGTGTTGCGTTGCGTTCTGTAGGGGAAACAACAATGTTAGCATTTAAAACGATTGCAAAAAGACAAACAGTGTCAGTCTTGGACACATTAGGTATAATCAAAGTTAGCTGTGACTGTACCCTTAGTAGTAATTGTAGTAGTAGCAGTACTAGTAGATGGAAACCAGAATTTGAGCCCTTCAAAAAAATCACTGCAAGTCAATGAAGACAAGAATTATGAAATCATAAACATACCTGATAACTTCACCAAGTCCAGAAGAGAGAATTTCAGCTCTTAACAACAACACACATTAAAGTGAAGTGACACCAAATAAAACAGAGCCCTGCTAAATACTCACAGAGGAGGTCTGATGAGCCAATCAGAGTGGAGGGTGGGACACACCAACAATAGACAGAAACTGTATTGGAGAACTGTTGGTTAATAGCCCCTGCCCCCACTTAACCTAGACATTTCACACCTAGACAAACCCCCATCCAAGCCCATCAACAGTCATCAATCATCTACCATCCAGTTTCTGGACTGTTTCAGCACTAAGCTATGGCCCATTTCATTAGAATGGAATTCAATTCATCTGATATCAATTTGAATAGCCTGCCCACTTTGTTAACATCACGCTATGTAAATTCAATATAGTTCACCCAATGTGAGTAATTATACTGTAATACAACATGACAACAGTTCAGACAAATCCTCACCAGAAAGTGTATTTTAGAACTGCCTGAAGAAGGTCCAGAGGGACCGAAACGTTGCATTATTAAAAAAAAATATACCGAGCAGATACACAGTGTGCGGTGTATTTTCATTCCTTTCAGAACTGGCTTATCTAAAGGTGTTTATAACCTTTTATTAAGAAGAGAAAGTTACTACATTCATACTCTTCAAACCATGATGCAGAGGGGCTTAAACCAGGCAGATGAAATTAGACACTTTCTGTAGAAACCTTTTTGGTTTGTTAGGAGTGAAGCTCTGCTTCTCCAACTGATTTTTTATTTAAAAAGTAAAAAATATGGTGAATTGCTGACTGACATTATCATGAACACAGTATGCCAATAAAACACACCCACACCACAAATCACCTTTTATCTGAATGTTTATTACAAGACAAAAATACAACATAAGTCATAAGTAAATACAGTGAAACTAAGTCTAGCAGCAAAGGGTAGCTGTTGCTGTGGTCCATGATACCACCCCTGACATTATTACAGCCTAGCCACACTGCCTACGTGCAAAAACTGTGCATGGGAAAAAGTTAAAAATAAACTATCAACAGTATACAATATAAAACAGTGATATCCAATACTGACATGAAAAAAACAGCCTGCTGGATTTACACTTAAGAGACATTTCCAACACCCATAAAAAGACTGGGAGGACAATTCTCTTTCTTTTTCTTGTTTCTTATCTAAATGTCATTACATTACAGTCACGTTCTATAGTGGCACACATCACATTCCCAGGCAACACCCTCAGAGGGAGATGGTGCATAGTAGAAATTAATGGAAATAGTTTATCAGTGAAAGTGTGTGTGAAGGTGTGTAGGTGTGTGTTAGTGTCAGGATCGGAGAAGGACAGCTCTCCTCTGTTCCAGTCCAGCTGGACTCTGATCCTACAGGGTTTCTGCTCCACCGAGAGAGCAGTCGCCGACCCTGCTACATTTGCTGTGTATGTGCCATTCCTAAAGCCTAAACACCAAAACAAACCATTAACTGCATTGTTTATCTGGAAAGACTCTTCTAACACCCCCAGTTCCCAGGAGTTATTGTATCCAACTTCAATGTCCCAGCTATGAGTCCCTGAGTTAAATCCCTCAGAACCCTGGACCACGTGCAGGGAGTCCGGGTTGGTATACAGCTCTTCACGTACATCAACATCGTACAACACACTGGTCAGATCATCAGACAGGATGAATCCAGTATACTGGATGTTGGGATCCAGGATCACAGGAGTGTAGGAGACGATCTCCTTCATCTTGACCCAGGTTCTGAAGGTCAGGTTGCCCAGGTGTTTGGCCATGTCCATCACTACTTTTGAAACTGGCTGTGGATCTGGCAGTGTGCGCTGGACCTTTTCCACTGTGGTTTTATAGTTATGCAGGAATGAGATGTCATCTGCCTCGACATCTCTGATGGTGTTGGAAAGAGTCACCATTTCTCTGCACAGACTCTCAATCTTTTCCATCAACATCTGACTTTTCTGTTTCTCTTCCTCCCTCACCTCAGTGATTCTGGCCTTCTCTTCTTGATGTAGGTAATCCTGAATATTCTTGAAATGTTTCTTAATCTGTATCTCAGTGTGTTGGGCCTGCACCTTAATGTATTCTGCTGTTTGGTGATATCCTGCTTTAATCTCTTTAAGGTCCTCTAGTTTCTCCTCTAAGGCCTCCAGTGATTCCTGGAGGTCCTCTTTGAGTTGTTTTGCAGATTCGTAAATGGGTCTGAACTTATGTCCTGCATGTTTTTCAGAAACTTGGCACTCTAGGCATGCCAAATGTTCATCATCCAGACAGAACAGCCTGAGTTTCTCATCATGTAGAGGGCAGAGAACCTCAGAAATACATCTGTGACTTCTCTCCTCTAAGAAGTTCTCACACAGGTTATTCAACGCTAAGGTGATAGGAGGTTGATCTAGAGAGGAGTTTTGCAAACAGGACATGCCTTGTTCTGTGATGGTTTTCCTGTCCACCATTGCTGCATACAGGACTTGCAGAAGCTGTGGCTACAAGACAGGATAACAGGGTGTTTAAAGATGTCACGGCACACAGGACAGGTGAGTTCCTCTTCCTGCCGAGTCAAATAGGAATCCATGTTGTCAGTTACTTCCTCCTTTGGAATATCCCCTGCGGTTGACATGGCTGTAAGTCACCAGTGTTGCGTTGCGTTCTGTAGGGGAAACAACAATGTTAGCATTTAAAACGATTGCAAAAAGACAAACAGTGTCAGTCTTGGACACATTAGGTATAATCAAAGTTAGCTGTGACTGTACCCTTAGTAGTAATTGTAGTAGTAGCAGTACTAGTAGATGGAAACCAGAATTTGAGCCCTTCAAAAAAATCACTGCAAGTCAATGAAGACAAGAATTATGAAATCATAAACATACCTGATAACTTCACCAAGTCCAGAAGAGAGAATTTCAGCTCTTAACAACAACACACATTAAAGTGAAGTGACACCAAATAAAACAGAGCCCTGCTAAATACTCACAGAGGAGGTCTGATGAGCCAATCAGAGTGGAGGGTGGGACACACCAACAATAGACAGAAACTGTATTGGAGAACTGTTGGTTAATAGCCCCTGCCCCCACTTAACCTAGACATTTCACACCTAGACAAACCCCCATCCAAGCCCATCAACAGTCATCAATCATCTACCATCCAGTTTCTGGACTGTTTCAGCACTAAGCTATGGCCCATTTCATTAGAATGGAATTCAATTCATCTGATATCAATTTGAATAGCCTGCCCACTTTGTTAACATCACGCTATGTAAATTCAATATAGTTCACCCAATGTGAGTAATTATACTGTAATACAACATGACAACAGTTCAGACAAATCCTCACCAGAAAGTGTATTTTAGAACTGCCTGAAGAAGGTCCAGAGGGACCGAAACGTTGCATTATTAAAAAAAAATATACCGAGCAGATACACAGTGTGCAGTGTATTTTCATTCCTTTCAGAACTGGCTTATCTAAAGGTGTTTATAACCTTTTATTAAGAAGAGAAAGTTACTACATTCATACTCTTCAAACCATGATGCAGAGGGGCTTAAACCAGGCAGATGAAATTAGACACTTTCTGTAGAAACCTTTTTGGTTTGTTAGGAGTGAAGCTCTGCTTCTCCAACTGATTTTTTATTTAAAAAGTAAAAAATATGGTGAATTGCTGACTGACATTATCATGAACACAGTATGCCAATAAAACACACCCACACCACAAATCACCTTTTATCTGAATGTTTATTACAAGACAAAAATACAACATAAGTCATAAGTAAATACAGTGAAACTAAGTCTAGCAGCAAAGGGTAGCTGTTGCTGTGGTCCATGATACCACCCCTGACATTATTACAGCCTAGCCACACTGCCTACGTGCAAAAACTGTGCATGGGAAAAAGTTAAAAATAAACTATCAACAGTATACAATATAAAACAGTGATATCCAATACTGACATGAAAAAAACAGCCTGCTGGATTTACACTTAAGAGACATTTCCAACACCCATAAAAAGACTGGGAGGACAATTCTCTTTCTTTTTCTTGTTTCTTATCTAAATGTCATTACATTACAGTCACGTTCTATAGTGGCACACATCACATTCCCAGGCAACACCCTCAGAGGGAGATGGTGCATAGTAGAAATTAATGGAAATAGTTTATCAGTGAAAGTGTGTGTGAAGGTGTGTAGGTGTGTGTTAGTGTCAGGATCGGAGAAGGACAGCTCTCCTCTGTTCCAGTCCAGCTGGACTCTGATCCTACAGGGTTTCTGCTCCACCGAGAGAGCAGTCGCCGACCCTGCTACATTTGCTGTGTATGTGCCATTCCTAAAGCCTAAACACCAAAACAAACCATTAACTGCATTGTTTATCTGGAAAGACTCTTCTAACACCCCCAGTTCCCAGGAGTTATTGTATCCAACTTCAATGTCCCAGCTATGAGTCCCTGAGTTAAATCCCTCAGAACCCTGGACCACGTGCAGGGAGTCCGGGTTGGTATACAGCTCTTCACGTACATCAACATCGTACAACACACTGGTCAGATCATCAGACAGGATGAATCCAGTATACTGGATGTTGGGATCCAGGATCACAGGAGTGTAGGAGACGATCTCCTTCATCTTGACCCAGGTTCTGAAGGTCAGGTTGCCCAGGTGTTTGGCCATGTCCATCACTACTTTTGAAACTGGCTGTGGATCTGGCAGTGTGCGCTGGACCTTTTCCACTGTGGTTTTATAGTTATGCAGGAATGAGATGTCATCTGCCTCGACATCTCTGATGGTGTTGGAAAGAGTCACCATTTCTCTGCACAGACTCTCAATCTTTTCCATCAACATCTGACTTTTCTGTTTCTCTTCCTCCCTCACCTCAGTGATTCTGGCCTTCTCTTCTTGATGTAGGTAATCCTGAATATTCTTGAAATGTTTCTTAATCTGTATCTCAGTGTGTTGGGCCTGCACCTTAATGTATTCTGCTGTTTGGTGATATCCTGCTTTAATCTCTTTAAGGTCCTCTAGTTTCTCCTCTAAGGCCTCCAGTGATTCCTGGAGGTCCTCTTTGAGTTGTTTTGCAGATTCGTAAATGGGTCTGAACTTATGTCCTGCATGTTTTTCAGAAACTTGGCACTCTAGGCATGCCAAATGTTCATCATCCAGACAGAACAGCCTGAGTTTCTCATCATGTAGAGGGCAGAGAACCTCAGAAATACATCTGTGACTTCTCTCCTCTAAGAAGTTCTCACACAGGTTATTCAACGCTAAGTTGATAGGAGGTTGATCTAGAGAGGAGTTTGTTTTGCAAACAGGACATGCCTTGTTCTGTGATGGTTTTCCTGTCCACCATTGCTGCATACAGGACTTGCAGAAGCTGTGGCTACAAGACAGGATAACAGGGTGTTTAAAGATGTCACGGCACACAGGACAGGTGAGTTCCTCTTCCTGCCGAGTCAAATAGGAATCCATGTTGTCAGTTACTTCCTCCTTTGGAATATCCCCTGCGGTTGACATGGCTGTAAGTCACCAGTGTTGCGTTGCGTTCTGTAGGGGAAACAACAATGTTAGCATTTAAAACGATTGCAAAAAGACAAACAGTGTCAGTCTTGGACACATTAGGTATAATCAAAGTTAGCTGTGACTGTACCCTTAGTAGTAATTGTAGTAGTAGCAGTACTAGTAGATGGAAACCAGAATTTGAGCCCTTCAAAAAAATCACTGCAAGTCAATGAAGACAAGAATTATGAAATCATAAACATACCTGATAACTTCACCAAGTCCAGAAGAGAGAATTTCAGCTCTTAACAACAACACACATTAAAGTGAAGTGACACCAAATAAAACAGAGCCCTGCTAAATACTCACAGAGGAGGTCTGATGAGCCAATCAGAGTGGAGGGTGGGACACACCAACAATAGACAGAAACTGTATTGGAGAACTGTTGGTTAATAGCCCCTGCCCCCACTTAACCTAGACATTTCACACCTAGACAAACCCCCATCCAAGCCCATCAACAGTCATCAATCATCTACCATCCAGTTTCTGGACTGTTTCAGCACTAAGCTATGGCCCATTTCATTAGAATGGAATTCAATTCATCTGATATCAATTTGAATAGCCTGCCCACTTTGTTAACATCACGCTATGTAAATTCAATATAGTTCACCCAATGTGAGTAATTATACTGTAATACAACATGACAACAGTTCAGACAAATCCTCACCAGAAAGTGTATTTTAGAACTGCCTGAAGAAGGTCCAGAGGGACCGAAACGTTGCATTATTAAAACAAAATATACCGAGCAGATACACAGTGTGCGGTGTATTTTCATTCCTTTCAGAACTGGCTTATCTAAAGGTGTTTATAACCTTTTATTAAGAAGAGAAAGTTACTACATTCATACTCTTCAAACCATGATGCAGAGGGGCTTAAACCAGGCAGATGAAATTAGACACTTTCTGTAGAAACCTTTTTGGTTTGTTAGGAGTGAAGCTCTGCTTCTCCAACTGATTTTTTATTTAAAAAGTAAAAAATATGGTGAATTGCTGACTGACATTATCATGAACACAGTATGCCAATAAAACACACACACACCACAAATCACCTTTTATCTGAATGTTTATTACAAGACAAAAATACAACATAAGTCATAAGTAAATACAGTGAAACTAAGTCTAGCAGCAAAGGGTAGCTGTTGCTGTGGTCCATGATACCACCCCTGACATTATTACAGCCTAGCCACACTGCCTACGTGCAAAAACTGTGCATGGGAAAAAGTGAAAAATAAACTATCAACAGTATACAATATAAAACAGTGATATCCAATACTGACATGAAAAAAACAGCCTGTTGGATTTACACTTAAGAGACATTTCCAACACCCATAAAAAGACTGGGAGGACAATTCTCTTTCTTTTTCTTGTTTCTTATCTAAATGTCATTACATTACAGTCACGTTCTATAGTGGCACACATCACATTCCCAGGCAACACCCTCAGAGGGAGATGGTGCATAGTAGAAATTAATGGAAATAGTTTATCAGTGAAAGTGTGTGTGAAGGTGTGTAGGTGTGTGTTAGTGTCAGGATCGGAGAAGGACAGCTCTCCTCTGTTCCAGTCCAGCTGGACTCTGATCCTACAGGGTTTCTGCTCCACCGAGAGAGCAGTCGCCGACCCTGCTACATTTGCTGTGTATGTGCCATTCCTAAAGCCTAAACACCAAAACAAACCATTAACTGCATTGTTTATCTGGAAAGACTCTTCTAACACCCCCAGTTCCCAGGAGTTATTGTATCCAACTTCAATGTCCCAGCTATGAGTCCCTGAGTTAAATCCCTCAGAACCCTGGACCACGTGCAGGGAGTCCGGGTTGGTATACAGCTCTTCACGTACATCAACATCGTACAACACACTGGTCAGATCATCAGACAGGATGAATCCAGTATACTGGATGTTGGGATCCAGGATCACAGGAGTGTAGGAGACGATCTCCTTCATCTTGACCCAGGTTCTGAAGGTCAGGTTGCCCAGGTGTTTGGCCATGTCCATCACTACTTTTGAAACTGGCTGTGGATCTGGCAGTGTGCGCTGGACCTTTTCCACTGTGGTTTTATAGTTATGCAGGAATGAGATGTCATCTGCCTCGACATCTCTGATGGTGTTGGAAAGAGTCACCATTTCTCTGCACAGACTCTCAATCTTTTCCATCAACATCTGACTTTTCTGTTTCTCTTCCTCCCTCACCTCAGTGATTCTGGCCTTCTCTTCTTGATGTAGGTAATCCTGAATATTCTTGAAATGTTTCTTAATCTGTATCTCAGTGTGTTGGGCCTGCACCTTAATGTATTCTGCTGTTTGGTGATATCCTGCTTTAATCTCTTTAAGGTCCTCTAGTTTCTCCTCTAAGGCCTCCAGTGATTCCTGGAGGTCCTCTTTGAGTTGTTTTGCAGATTCGTAAATGGGTCTGAACTTATGTCCTGCATGTTTTTCAGAAACTTGGCACTCTAGGCATGCCAAATGTTCATCATCCAGACAGAACAGCCTGAGTTTCTCATCATGTAGAGGGCAGAGAACCTCAGAAATACATCTGTGACTTCTCTCCTCTAAGAAGTTCTCACACAGGTTATTCAACGCTAAGTTGATAGGAGGTTGATCTAGAGAGGAGTTTGTTTTGCAAACAGGACATGCCTTGTTCTGTGATGGTTTTCCTGTCCACCATTGCTGCATACAGGACTTGCAGAAGCTGTGGCTACAAGACAGGATAACAGGGTGTTTAAAGATGTCACGGCACACAGGACAGGTGAGTTCCTCTTCCTGCCGAGTCAAATAGGAATCCATGTTGTCAGTTACTTCCTCCTTTGGAATATCCCCTGCGGTTGACATGGCTGTAAGTCACCAGTGTTGCGTTGCGTTCTGTAGGGGAAACAACAATGTTAGCATTTAAAACGATTGCAAAAAGACAAACAGTGTCAGTCTTGGACACATTAGGTATAATCAAAGTTAGCTGTGACTGTACCCTTAGTAGTAATTGTAGTAGTAGCAGTACTAGTAGATGGAAACCAGAATTTGAGCCCTTCAAAAAAATCACTGCAAGTCAATGAAGACAAGAATTATGAAATCATAAACATACCTGATAACTTCACCAAGTCCAGAAGAGAGAATTTCAGCTCTTAACAACAACACACATTAAAGTGAAGTGACACCAAATAAAACAGAGCCCTGCTAAATACTCACAGAGGAGGTCTGATGAGCCAATCAGAGTGGAGGGTGGGACACACCAACAATAGACAGAAACTGTATTGGAGAACTGTTGGTTAATAGCCCCTGCCCCCACTTAACCTAGACATTTCACACCTAGACAAACCCCCATCCAAGCCCATCAACAGTCATCAATCATCTACCATC
Source organism: Electrona antarctica (assembly GCF_951216825.1). Classification (NCBI taxonomy): domain Eukaryota; kingdom Metazoa; phylum Chordata; class Actinopteri; order Myctophiformes; family Myctophidae; genus Electrona; species Electrona antarctica. The sequence continues at coordinate 56,370,926 of NC_136790.1, forward strand.
CAGTTTCTGGACTGTTTCAGCACTAAGCTATGGCCCATTTCATTAGAATGGAATTCAATTCATCTGATATCAATTTGAATAGCCTGCCCACTTTGTTAACATCACGCTATGTAAATTCAATATAGTTCACCCAATGTGAGTAATTATACTGTAATACAACATGACAACAGTTCAGACAAATCCTCACCAGAAAGTGTATTTTAGAACTGCCTGAAGAAGGTCCAGAGGGACCGAAACGTTGCATTATTAAAAAAAAATATACCGAGCAGATACACAGTGTGCGGTGTATTTTCATTCCTTTCAGAACTGGCTTATCTAAAGGTGTTTATAACCTTTTATTAAGAAGAGAAAGTTACTACATTCATACTCTTCAAACCATGATGCAGAGGGGCTTAAACCAGGCAGATGAAATTAGACACTTTCTGTAGAAACCTTTTTGGTTTGTTAGGAGTGAAGCTCTGCTTCTCCAACTGATTTTTTATTTAAAAAGTAAAAAATATGGTGAATTGCTGACTGACATTATCATGAACACAGTATGCCAATAAAACACACACACACCACAAATCACCTTTTATCTGAATGTTTATTACAAGACAAAAATACAACATAAGTCATAAGTAAATACAGTGAAACTAAGTCTAGCAGCAAAGGGTAGCTGTTGCTGTGGTCCATGATACCACCCCTGACATTATTACAGCCTAGCCACACTGCCTACGTGCAAAAACTGTGCATGGGAAAAAGTTAAAAATAAACTATCAACAGTATACAATATAAAACAGTGATATCCAATACTGACATGAAAAAAACAGCCTGCTGGATTTACACTTAAGAGACATTTCCAACACCCATAAAAAGACTGGGAGGACAATTCTCTTTCTTTTTCTTGTTTCTTATCTAAATGTCATTACATTACAGTCACGTTCTATAGTGGCACACATCACATTCCCAGGCAACACCCTCAGAGGGAGATGGTGCATAGTAGAAATTAATGGAAATAGTTTATCAGTGAAAGTGTGTGTGAAGGTGTGTAGGTGTGTGTTAGTGTCAGGATCGGAGAAGGACAGCTCTCCTCTGTTCCAGTCCAGCTGGACTCTGATCCTACAGGGTTTCTGCTCCACCGAGAGAGCAGTCGCCGACCCTGCTACATTTGCTGTGTATGTGCCATTCCTAAAGCCTAAACACCAAAACAAACCATTAACTGCATTGTTTATCTGGAAAGACTCTTCTAACACCCCCAGTTCCCAGGAGTTATTGTATCCAACTTCAATGTCCCAGCTATGAGTCCCTGAGTTAAATCCCTCAGAACCCTGGACCACGTGCAGGGAGTCCGGGTTGGTATACAGCTCTTCACGTACATCAACATCGTACAACACACTGGTCAGATCATCAGACAGGATGAATCCAGTATACTGGATGTTGGGATCCAGGATCACAGGAGTGTAGGAGACGATCTCCTTCATCTTGACCCAGGTTCTGAAGGTCAGGTTGCCCAGGTGTTTGGCCATGTCCATCACTACTTTTGAAACTGGCTGTGGATCTGGCAGTGTGCGCTGGACCTTTTCCACTGTGGTTTTATAGTTATGCAGGAATGAGATGTCATCTGCCTCGACATCTCTGATGGTGTTGGAAAGAGTCACCATTTCTCTGCACAGACTCTCAATCTTTTCCATCAACATCTGACTTTTCTGTTTCTCTTCCTCCCTCACCTCAGTGATTCTGGCCTTCTCTTCTTGATGTAGGTAATCCTGAATATTCTTGAAATGTTTCTTAATCTGTATCTCAGTGTGTTGGGCCTGCACCTTAATGTATTCTGCTGTTTGGTGATATCCTGCTTTAATCTCTTTAAGGTCCTCTAGTTTCTCCTCTAAGGCCTCCAGTGATTCCTGGAGGTCCTCTTTGAGTTGTTTTGCAGATTCGTAAATGGGTCTGAACTTATGTCCTGCATGTTTTTCAGAAACTTGGCACTCTAGGCATGCCAAATGTTCATCATCCAGACAGAACAGCCTGAGTTTCTCATCATGTAGAGGGCAGAGAACCTCAGAAATACATCTGTGACTTCTCTCCTCTAAGAAGTTCTCACACAGGTTATTCAACGCTAAGTTGATAGGAGGTTGATCTAGAGAGGAGTTTGTTTTGCAAACAGGACATGCCTTGTTCTGTGATGGTTTTCCTGTCCACCATTGCTGCATACAGGACTTGCAGAAGCTGTGGCTACAAGACAGGATAACAGGGTGTTTAAAGATGTCACGGCACACAGGACAGGTGAGTTCCTCTTCCTGCCGAGTCAAATAGGAATCCATGTTGTCAGTTACTTCCTCCTTTGGAATATCCCCTGCGGTTGACATGGCTGTAAGTCACCAGTGTTGCGTTGCGTTCTGTAGGGGAAACAACAATGTTAGCATTTAAAACGATTGCAAAAAGACAAACAGTGTCAGTCTTGGACACATTAGGTATAATCAAAGTTAGCTGTGACTGTACCCATAGTAGTAATTGTAGTAGTAGCAGTACTAGTAGATGGAAACCAGAATTTGAGCCCTTCAAAAAAATCACTGCAAGTCAATGAAGACAAGAATTATGAAATCATAAACATACCTGATAACTTCACCAAGTCCAGAAGAGAGAATTTCAGCTCTTAACAACAACACACATTAAAGTGAAGTGACACCAAATAAAACAGAGCCCTGCTAAATACTCACAGAGGAGGTCTGATGAGCCAATCAGAGTGGAGGGTGGGACACACCAACAATAGACAGAAACTGTATTGGAGAACTGTTGGTTAATAGCCCCTGCCCCCACTTAACCTAGACATTTCACACCTAGACAAACCCCCATCCAAGCCCATCAACAGTCATCAATCATCTACCATCCAGTTTCTGGACTGTTTCAGCACTAAGCTATGGCCCATTTCATTAGAATGGAATTCAATTCATCTGATATCAATTTGAATAGCCTGCCCACTTTGTTAACATCACGCTATGTAAATTCAATATAGTTCACCCAATGTGAGTAATTATACTGTAATACAACATGACAACAGTTCAGACAAATCCTCACCAGAAAGTGTATTTTAGAACTGCCTGAAGAAGGTCCAGAGGGACCGAAACGTTGCATTATTAAAAAAAAATATACCGAGCAGATACACAGTGTGCGGTGTATTTTCATTCCTTTCAGAACTGGCTTATCTAAAGGTGTTTATAACCTTTTATTAAGAAGAGAAAGTTACTACATTCATACTCTTCAAACCATGATGCAGAGGGGCTTAAACCAGGCAGATGAAATTAGACACTTTCTGTAGAAACCTTTTTGGTTTGTTAGGAGTGAAGCTCTGCTTCTCCAACTGATTTTTTATTTAAAAAGTAAAAAATATGGTGAATTGCTGACTGACATTATCATGAACACAGTATGCCAATAAAACACACACACACCACAAATCACCTTTTATCTGAATGTTTATTACAAGACAAAAATACAACATAAGTCATAAGTAAATACAGTGAAACTAAGTCTAGCAGCAAAGGGTAGCTGTTGCTGTGGTCCATGATACCACCCCTGACATTATTACAGCCTAGCCACACTGCCTACGTGCAAAAACTGTGCATGGGAAAAAGTTAAAAATAAACTATCAACAGTATACAATATAAAACAGTGATATCCAATACTGACATGAAAAAAACAGCCTGCTGGATTTACACTTAAGAGACATTTCCAACACCCATAAAAAGACTGGGAGGACAATTCTCTTTCTTTTTCTTGTTTCTTATCTAAATGTCATTACATTACAGTCACGTTCTATAGTGGCACACATCACATTCCCAGGCAACACCCTCAGAGGGAGATGGTGCATAGTAGAAATTAATGGAAATAGTTTATCAGTGAAAGTGTGTGTGAAGGTGTGTAGGTGTGTGTTAGTGTCAGGATCGGAGAAGGACAGCTCTCCTCTGTTCCAGTCCAGCTGGACTCTGATCCTACAGGGTTTCTGCTCCACCGAGAGAGCAGTCGCCGACCCTGCTACATTTGCTGTGTATGTGCCATTCCTAAAGCCTAAACACCAAAACAAACCATTAACTGCATTGTTTATCTGGAAAGACTCTTCTAACACCCCCAGTTCCCAGGAGTTATTGTATCCAACTTCAATGTCCCAGCTATGAGTCCCTGAGTTAAATCCATCAGAACCCTGGACCACGTGCAGGGAGTCCGGGTTGGTATACAGCTCTTCACGTACATCAACATCGTACAACACACTGGTCAGATCATCAGACAGGATGAATCCAGTATACTGGATGTTGGGATCCAGGATCACAGGAGTGTAGGAGACGATCTCCTTCATCTTGACCCAGGTTCTGAAGGTCAGGTTGCCCAGGTGTTTGGCCATGTCCATCACTACTTTTGAAACTGGCTGTGGATCTGGCAGTGTGCGCTGGACCTTTTCCACTGTGGTTTTATAGTTATGCAGGAATGAGATGTCATCTGCCTCGACATCTCTGATGGTGTTGGAAAGAGTCACCATTTCTCTGCACAGACTCTCAATCTTTTCCATCAACATCTGACTTTTCTGTTTCTCTTCCTCCCTCACCTCAGTGATTCTGGCCTTCTCTTCTTGATGTAGGTAATCCTGAATATTCTTGAAATGTTTCTTAATCTGTATCTCAGTGTGTTGGGCCTGCACCTTAATGTATTCTGCTGTTTGGTGATATCCTGCTTTAATCTCTTTAAGGTCCTCTAGTTTCTCCTCTAAGGCCTCCAGTGATTCCTGGAGGTCCTCTTTGAGTTGTTTTGCAGATTCGTAAATGGGTCTGAACTTATGTCCTGCATGTTTTTCAGAAACTTGGCACTCTAGGCATGCCAAATGTTCATCATCCAGACAGAACAGCCTGAGTTTCTCATCATGTAGAGGGCAGAGAACCTCAGAAATACATCTGTGACTTCTCTCCTCTAAGAAGTTCTCACACAGGTTATTCAACGCTAAGTTGATAGGAGGTTGATCTAGAGAGGAGTTTGTTTTGCAAACAGGACATGCCTTGTTCTGTGATGGTTTTCCTGTCCACCATTGCTGCATACAGGACTTGCAGAAGCTGTGGCTACAAGACAGGATAACAGGGTGTTTAAAGATGTCACGGCACACAGGACAGGTGAGTTCCTCTTCCTGCCGAGTCAAATAGGAATCCATGTTGTCAGTTACTTCCTCCTTTGGAATATCCCCTGCGGTTGACATGGCTGTAAGTCACCAGTGTTGCGTTGCGTTCTGTAGGGGAAACAACAATGTTAGCATTTAAAACGATTGCAAAAAGACAAACAGTGTCAGTCTTGGACACATTAGGTATAATCAAAGTTAGCTGTGACTGTACCCTTAGTAGTAATTGTAGTAGTAGCAGTACTAGTAGATGGAAACCAGAATTTGAGCCCTTCAAAAAAATCACTGCAAGTCAATGAAGACAAGAATTATGAAATCATAAACATACCTGATAACTTCACCAAGTCCAGAAGAGAGAATTTCAGCTCTTAACAACAACACACATTAAAGTGAAGTGACACCAAATAAAACAGAGGCCTGCTAAATACTCACAGAGGAGGTCTGATGAGCCAATCAGAGTGGAGGGTGGGACACACCAACAATAGACAGAAACTGTATTGGAGAACTGTTGGTTAATAGCCCCTGCCCCCACTTAACCTAGACATTTCACACCTAGACAAACCCCCATCCAAGCCCATCAACAGTCATCAATCATCTACCATCCAGTTTCTGGACTGTTTCAGCACTAAGCTATGGCCCATTTCATTAGAATGGAATTCAATTCATCTGATATCAATTTGAATAGCCTGCCCACTTTGTTAACATCACGCTATGTAAATTCAATATAGTTCACCCAATGTGAGTAATTATACTGTAATACAACATGACAACAGTTCAGACAAATCCTCACCAGAAAGTGTATTTTAGAACTGCCTGAAGAAGGTCCAGAGGGACCGAAACGTTGCATTATTTAAAAAAAATATACCGAGCAGATACACAGTGTGCGGTGTATTTTCATTCCTTTCAGAACTGGCTTATCTAAGCTATGGCCCATTTCATTAGAATGGAATTCAATTCATCTGATATCAATTTGAATAGCCTGCCCACTTTGTTAACATCACGCTTTGTAAATTCAATATAGTTCACCCAATGTGAGTAATTATACTGTAATACAACATGACAACAGTTCAGACAAATCCTCACCAGAAAGTGTATTTTAGAACTGCCTGAAGAAGGTCCAGAGGGACCGAAACGTTGCATTATTAAAACAAAATATACCGAGCAGATACACAGTGTGCGGTGTATTTTCATTCCTTTCAGAACTGGCTTATCTAAAGGTGTTTATAACCTTTTATTAAGAAGAGAAAGTTACTACATTCATACTCTTCAAACCATGATGCAGAGGGGCTTAAACCAGGCAGATGAAATTAGACACTTTCTGTAGAAACCTTTTTGGTTTGTTAGGAGTGAAGCTCTGCTTCTCCAACTGATTTTTTATTTAAAAAGTAAAAAATATGGTGAATTGCTGACTGACATTATCATGAACACAGTATGCCAATAAAACACACACACACCACAAATCACCTTTTATCTGAATGTTTATTACAAGACAAAAATACAACATAAGTCATAAGTAAATACAGTGAAACTAAGTCTAGCAGCAAAGGGTAGCTGTTGCTGTGGTCCATGATACCACCCCTGACATTATTACAGCCTAGCCACACTGCCTACGTGCAAAAACTGTGCATGGGAAAAAGTGAAAAATAAACTATCAACAGTATACAATATAAAACAGTGATATCCAATACTGACATGAAAAAAACAGCCTGTTGGATTTACACTTAAGAGACATTTCCAACACCCATAAAAAGACTGGGAGGACAATTCTCTTTCTTTTTCTTGTTTCTTATCTAAATGTCATTACATTACAGTCACGTTCTATAGTGGCACACATCACATTCCCAGGCAACACCCTCAGAGGGAGATGGTGCATAGTAGAAATTAATGGAAATAGTTTATCAGTGAAAGTGTGTGTGAAGGTGTGTAGGTGTGTGTTAGTGTCAGGATCGGAGAAGGACAGCTCTCCTCTGTTCCAGTCCAGCTGGACTCTGATCCTACAGGGTTTCTGCTCCACCGAGAGAGCAGTCGCCGACCCTGCTACATTTGCTGTGTATGTGCCATTCCTAAAGCCTAAACACCAAAACAAACCATTAACTGCATTGTTTATCTGGAAAGACTCTTCTAACACCCCCAGTTCCCAGGAGTTATTGTATCCAACTTCAATGTCCCAGCTATGAGTCCCTGAGTTAAATCCCTCAGAACCCTGGACCACGTGCAGGGAGTCCGGGTTGGTATACAGCTCTTCACGTACATCAACATCGTACAACACACTGGTCAGATCATCAGACAGGATGAATCCAGTATACTGGATGTTGGGATCCAGGATCACAGGAGTGTAGGAGACGATCTCCTTCATCTTGACCCAGGTTCTGAAGGTCAGGTTGCCCAGGTGTTTGGCCATGTCCATCACTACTTTTGAAACTGGCTGTGGATCTGGCAGTGTGCGCTGGACCTTTTCCACTGTGGTTTTATAGTTATGCAGGAATGAGATGTCATCTGCCTCGACATCTCTGATGGTGTTGGAAAGAGTCACCATTTCTCTGCACAGACTCTCAATCTTTTCCATCAACATCTGACTTTTCTGTTTCTCTTCCTCCCTCACCTCAGTGATTCTGGCCTTCTCTTCTTGATGTAGGTAATCCTGAATATTCTTGAAATGTTTCTTAATCTGTATCTCAGTGTGTTGGGCCTGCACCTTAATGTATTCTGCTGTTTGGTGATATCCTGCTTTAATCTCTTTAAGGTCCTCTAGTTTCTCCTCTAAGGCCTCCAGTGATTCCTGGAGGTCCTCTTTGAGTTGTTTTGCAGATTCGTAAATGGGTCTGAACTTATGTCCTGCATGTTTTTCAGAAACTTGGCACTCTAGGCATGCCAAATGTTCATCATCCAGACAGAACAGCCTGAGTTTCTCATCATGTAGAGGGCAGAGAACCTCAGAAATACATCTGTGACTTCTCTCCTCTAAGAAGTTCTCACACAGGTTATTCAACGCTAAGTTGATAGGAGGTTGATCTAGAGAGGAGTTTGTTTTGCAAACAGGACATGCCTTGTTCTGTGATGGTTTTCCTGTCCACCATTGCTGCATACAGGACTTGCAGAAGCTGTGGCTACAAGACAGGATAACAGGGTGTTTAAAGATGTCACGGCACACAGGACAGGTGAGTTCCTCTTCCTGCCGAGTCAAATAGGAATCCATGTTGTCAGTTACTTCCTCCTTTGGAATATCCCCTGCGGTTGACATGGCTGTAAGTCACCAGTGTTGCGTTGCGTTCTGTAGGGGAAACAACAATGTTAGCATTTAAAACGATTGCAAAAAGACAAACAGTGTCAGTCTTGGACACATTAGGTATAATCAAAGTTAGCTGTGACTGTACCCTTAGTAGTAATTGTAGTAGTAGCAGTACTAGTAGATGGAAACCAGAATTTGAGCCCTTCAAAAAAATCACTGCAAGTCAATGAAGACAAGAATTATGAAATCATAAACATACCTGATAACTTCACCAAGTCCAGAAGAGAGAATTTCAGCTCTTAACAACAACACACATTAAAGTGAAGTGACACCAAATAAAACAGAGGCCTGCTAAATACTCACAGAGGAGGTCTGATGAGCCAATCAGAGTGGAGGGTGGGACACACCAACAATAGACAGAAACTGTATTGGAGAACTGTTGGTTAATAGCCCCTGCCCCCACTTAACCTAGACATTTCACACCTAGACAAACCCCCATCCAAGCCCATCAACAGTCATCAATCATCTACCATCCAGTTTCTGGACTGTTTCAGCACTAAGCTATGGCCCATTTCATTAGAATGGAATTCAATTCATCTGATATCAATTTGAATAGCCTGCCCACTTTGTTAACATCACGCTATGTAAATTCAATATAGTTCACCCAATGTGAGTAATTATACTGTAATACAACATGACAACAGTTCAGACAAATCCTCACCAGAAAGTGTATTTTAGAACTGCCTGAAGAAGGTCCAGAGGGACCGAAACGTTGCATTATTAAAAAAAAATATACCGAGCAGATACACAGTGTGCGGTGTATTTTCATTCCTTTCAGAACTGGCTTATCTAAAGGTGTTTATAACCTTTTATTAAGAAGAGAAAGTTACTACATTCATACTCTTCAAACCATGATGCAGAGGGGCTTAAACCAGGCAGATGAAATTAGACACTTTCTGTAGAAACCTTTTTGGTTTGTTAGGAGTGAAGCTCTGCTTCTCCAACTGATTTTTTATTTAAAAAGTAAAAAATATGGTGAATTGCTGACTGACATTATCATGAACACAGTATGCCAATAAAACACACACACACCACAAATCACCTTTTATCTGAATGTTTATTACAAGACAAAAATACAACATAAGTCATAAGTAAATACAGTGAAACTAAGTCTAGCAGCAAAGGGTAGCTGTTGCTGTGGTCCATGATACCACCCCTGACATTATTACAGCCTAGCCACACTGCCTACGTGCAAAAACTGTGCATGGGAAAAAGTTAAAAATAAACTATCAACAGTATACAATATAAAACAGTGATATCCAATACTGACATGAAAAAAACAGCCTGTTGGATTTACACTTAAGAGACATTTCCAACACCCATAAAAAGACTGGGAGGACAATTCTCTTTCTTTTTCTTGTTTCTTATCTAAATGTCATTACATTACAGTCACGTTCTATAGTGGCACACATCACATTCCCAGGCAACACCCTCAGAGGGAGATGGTGCATAGTAGAAATTAATGGAAATAGTTTATCAGTGAAAGTGTGTGTGAAGGTGTGTAGGTGTGTGTTAGTGTCAGGATCGGAGAAGGACAGCTCTCCTCTGTTCCAGTCCAGCTGGACTCTGATCCTACAGGGTTTCTGCTCCACCGAGAGAGCAGTCGCCGACCCTGCTACATTTGCTGTGTATGTGCCATTCCTAAAGCCTAAACACCAAAACAAACCATTAACTGCATTGTTTATCTGGAAAGACTCTTCTAACACCCCCAGTTCCCAGGAGTTATTGTATCCAACTTCAATGTCCCAGCTATGAGTCCCTGAGTTAAATCCCTCAGAACCCTGGACCACGTGCAGGGAGTCCGGGTTGGTATACAGCTCTTCACGTACATCAACATCGTACAACACACTGGTCAGATCATCAGACAGGATGAATCCAGTATACTGGATGTTGGGATCCAGGATCACAGGAGTGTAGGAGACGATCTCCTTCATCTTGACCCAGGTTCTGAAGGTCAGGTTGCCCAGGTGTTTGGCCATGTCCATCACTACTTTTGAAACTGGCTGTGGATCTGGCAGTGTGCGCTGGACCTTTTCCACTGTGGTTTTATAGTTATGCAGGAATGAGATGTCATCTGCCTCGACATCTCTGATGGTGTTGGAAAGAGTCACCATTTCTCTGCACAGACTCTCAATCTTTTCCATCAACATCTGACTTTTCTGTTTCTCTTCCTCCCTCACCTCAGTGATTCTGGCCTTCTCTTCTTGATGTAGGTAATCCTGAATATTCTTGAAATGTTTCTTAATCTGTATCTCAGTGTGTTGGGCCTGCACCTTAATGTATTCTGCTGTTTGGTGATATCCTGCTTTAATCTCTTTAAGGTCCTCTAGTTTCTCCTCTAAGGCCTCCAGTGATTCCTGGAGGTCCTCTTTGAGTTGTTTTGCAGATTCGTAAATGGGTCTGAACTTATGTCCTGCATGTTTTTCAGAAACTTGGCACTCTAGGCATGCCAAATGTTCATCATCCAGACAGAACAGCCTGAGTTTCTCATCATGTAGAGGGCAGAGAACCTCAGAAATACATCTGTGACTTCTCTCCTCTAAGAAGTTCTCACACAGGTTATTCAACGCTAAGTTGATAGGAGGTTGATCTAGAGAGGAGTTTGTTTTGCAAACAGGACATGCCTTGTTCTGTGATGGTTTTCCTGTCCACCATTGCTGCATACAGGACTTGCAGAAGCTGTGGCTACAAGACAGGATAACAGGGTGTTTAAAGATGTCACGGCACACAGGACAGGTGAGTTCCTCTTCCTGCCGAGTCAAATAGGAATCCATGTTGTCAGTTACTTCCTCCTTTGGAATATCCCCTGCGGTTGACATGGCTGTAAGTCACCAGTGTTGCGTTGCGTTCTGTAGGGGAAACAACAATGTTAGCATTTAAAACGATTGCAAAAAGACAAACAGTGTCAGTCTTGGACACATTAGGTATAATCAAAGTTAGCTGTGACTGTACCCATAGTAGTAATTGTAGTAGTAGCAGTACTAGTAGATGGAAACCAGAATTTGAGCCCTTCAAAAAAATCACTGCAAGTCAATGAAGACAAGAATTATGAAATCATAAACATACCTGATAACTTCACCAAGTCCAGAAGAGAGAATTTCAGCTCTTAACAACAACACACATTAAAGTGAAGTGACACCAAATAAAACAGAGCCCTGCTAAATACTCACAGAGGAGGTCTGATGAGCCAATCAGAGTGGAGGGTGGGACACACCAACAATAGACAGAAACTGTATTGGAGAACTGTTGGTTAATAGCCCCTGCCCCCACTTAACCTAGACATTTCACACCTAGACAAACCCCCATCCAAGCCCATCAACAGTCATCAATCATCTACCATCCAGTTTCTGGACTGTTTCAGCACTAAGCTATGGCCCATTTCATTAGAATGGAATTCAATTCATCTGATATCAATTTGAATAGCCTGCCCACTTTGTTAACATCACGCTATGTAAATTCAATATAGTTCACCCAATGTGAGTAATTATACTGTAATACAACATGACAACAGTTCAGACAAATCCTCACCAGAAAGTGTATTTTAGAACTGCCTGAAGAAGGTCCAGAGGGACCGAAACGTTGCATTATTAAAAAAATATATACCGAGCAGATACACAGTGTGCGGTGTATTTTCATTCCTTTCAGAACTGGCTTATCTAAAGGTGTTTATAACCTTTTATTAAGAAGAGAAAGTTACTACATTCATACTCTTCAAACCATGATGCAGAGGGGCTTAAACCAGGCAGATGAAATTAGACACTTTCTGTAGAAACCTTTTTGGTTTGTTAGGAGTGAAGCTCTGCTTCTCCAACTGATTTTTTATTTAAAAAGTAAAAAATATGGTGAATTGCTGACTGACATTATCATGAACACAGTATGCCAATAAAACACACACACACCACAAATCACCTTTTATCTGAATGTTTATTACAAGACAAAAATACAACATAAGTCATAAGTAAATACAGTGAAACTAAGTCTAGCAGCAAAGGGTAGCTGTTGCTGTGGTCCATGATACCACCCCTGACATTATTACAGCCTAGCCACACTGCCTACGTGCAAAAACTGTGCATGGGAAAAAGTTAAAAATAAACTATCAACAGTATACAATATAAAACAGTGATATCCAATACTGACATGAAAAAAACAGCCTGCTGGATTTACACTTAAGAGACATTTCCAACACCCATAAAAAGACTGGGAGGACAATTCTCTTTCTTTTTCTTGTTTCTTATCTAAATGTCATTACATTACAGTCACGTTCTATAGTGGCACACATCACATTCCCAGGCAACACCCTCAGAGGGAGATGGTGCATAGTAGAAATTAATGGAAATAGTTTATCAGTGAAAGTGTGTGTGAAGGTGTGTAGGTGTGTGTTAGTGTCAGGATCGGAGAAGGACAGCTCTCCTCTGTTCCAGTCCAGCTGGACTCTGATCCTACAGGGTTTCTGCTCCACCGAGAGAGCAGTCGCCGACCCTGCTACATTTGCTGTGTATGTGCCATTCCTAAAGCCTAAACACCAAAACAAACCATTAACTGCATTGTTTATCTGGAAAGACTCTTCTAACACCCCCAGTTCCCAGGAGTTATTGTATCCAACTTCAATGTCCCAGCTATGAGTCCCTGAGTTAAATCCATCAGAACCCTGGACCACGTGCAGGGAGTCCGGGTTGGTATACAGCTCTTCACGTACATCAACATCGTACAACACACTGGTCAGATCATCAGACAGGATGAATCCAGTATACTGGATGTTGGGATCCAGGATCACAGGAGTGTAGGAGACGATCTCCTTCATCTTGACCCAGGTTCTGAAGGTCAGGTTGCCCAGGTGTTTGGCCATGTCCATCACTACTTTTGAAACTGGCTGTGGATCTGGCAGTGTGCGCTGGACCTTTTCCACTGTGGTTTTATAGTTATGCAGGAATGAGATGTCATCTGCCTCGACATCTCTGATGGTGTTGGAAAGAGTCACCATTTCTCTGCACAGACTCTCAATCTTTTCCATCAACATCTGACTTTTCTGTTTCTCTTCCTCCCTCACCTCAGTGATTCTGGCCTTCTCTTCTTGATGTAGGTAATCCTGAATATTCTTGAAATGTTTCTTAATCTGTATCTCAGTGTGTTGGGCCTGCACCTTAATGTATTCTGCTGTTTGGTGATATCCTGCTTTAATCTCTTTAAGGTCCTCTAGTTTCTCCTCTAAGGCCTCCAGTGATTCCTGGAGGTCCTCTTTGAGTTGTTTTGCAGATTCGTAAATGGGTCTGAACTTATGTCCTGCATGTTTTTCAGAAACTTGGCACTCTAGGCATGCCAAATGTTCATCATCCAGACAGAACAGCCTGAGTTTCTCATCATGTAGAGGGCAGAGAACCTCAGAAATACATCTGTGACTTCTCTCCTCTAAGAAGTTCTCACACAGGTTATTCAACGCTAAGTTGATAGGAGGTTGATCTAGAGAGGAGTTTGTTTTGCAAACAGGACATGCCTTGTTCTGTGATGGTTTTCCTGTCCACCATTGCTGCATACAGGACTTGCAGAAGCTGTGGCTACAAGACAGGATAACAGGGTGTTTAAAGATGTCACGGCACACAGGACAGGTGAGTTCCTCTTCCTGCCGAGTCAAATAGGAATCCATGTTGTCAGTTACTTCCTCCTTTGGAATATCCCCTGCGGTTGACATGGCTGTAAGTCACCAGTGTTGCGTTGCGTTCTGTAGGGGAAACAACAATGTTAGCATTTAAAACGATTGCAAAAAGACAAACAGTGTCAGTCTTGGACACATTAGGTATAATCAAAGTTAGCTGTGACTGTACCCTTAGTAGTAATTGTAGTAGTAGCAGTACTAGTAGATGGAAACCAGAATTTGAGCCCTTCAAAAAAATCACTGCAAGTCAATGAAGACAAGAATTATGAAATCATAAACATACCTGATAACTTCACCAAGTCCAGAAGAGAGAATTTCAGCTCTTAACAACAACACACATTAAAGTGAAGTGACACCAAATAAAACAGAGGCCTGCTAAATACTCACAGAGGAGGTCTGATGAGCCAATCAGAGTGGAGGGTGGGACACACCAACAATAGACAGAAACTGTATTGGAGAACTGTTGGTTAATAGCCCCTGCCCCCACTTAACCTAGACATTTCACACCTAGACAAACCCCCATCCAAGCCCATCAACAGTCATCAATCATCTACCATCCAGTTTCTGGACTGTTTCAGCACTAAGCTATGGCCCATTTCATTAGAATGGAATTCAATTCATCTGATATCAATTTGAATAGCCTGCCCACTTTGTTAACATCACGCTATGTAAATTCAATATAGTTCACCCAATGTGAGTAATTATACTGTAATACAACATGACAACAGTTCAGACAAATCCTCACCAGAAAGTGTATTTTAGAACTGCCTGAAGAAGGTCCAGAGGGACCGAAACGTTGCATTATTAAAAAAAAATATACCGAGCAGATACACAGTGTGCGGTGTATTTTCATTCCTTTCAGAACTGGCTTATCTAAAGGTGTTTATAACCTTTTATTAAGAAGAGAAAGTTACTACATTCATACTCTTCAAACCATGATGCAGAGGGGCTTAAACCAGGCAGATGAAATTAGACACTTTCTGTAGAAACCTTTTTGGTTTGTTAGGAGTGAAGCTCTGCTTCTCCAACTGATTTTTTATTTAAAAAGTAAAAAATATGGTGAATTGCTGACTGACATTATCATGAACACAGTATGCCAATAAAACACACACACACCACAAATCACCTTTTATCTGAATGTTTATTACAAGACAAAAATACAACATAAGTCATAAGTAAATACAGTGAAACTAAGTCTAGCAGCAAAGGGTAGCTGTTGCTGTGGTCCATGATACCACCCCTGACATTATTACAGCCTAGCCACACTGCCTACGTGCAAAAACTGTGCATGGGAAAAAGTGAAAAATAAACTATCAACAGTATACAATATAAAACAGTGATATCCAATACTGACATGAAAAAAACAGCCTGTTGGATTTACACTTAAGAGACATTTCCAACACCCATAAAAAGACTGGGAGGACAATTCTCTTTCTTTTTCTTGTTTCTTATCTAAATGTCATTACATTACAGTCACGTTCTATAGTGGCACACATCACATTCCCAGGCAACACCCTCAGAGGGAGATGGTGCATAGTAGAAATTAATGGAAATAGTTTATCAGTGAAAGTGTGTGTGAAGGTGTGTAGGTGTGTGTTAGTGTCAGGATCGGAGAAGGACAGCTCTCCTCTGTTCCAGTCCAGCTGGACTCTGATCCTACAGGGTTTCTGCTCCACCGAGAGAGCAGTCGCCGACCCTGCTACATTTGCTGTGTATGTGCCATTCCTAAAGCCTAAACACCAAAACAAACCATTAACTGCATTGTTTATCTGGAAAGACTCTTCTAACACCCCCAGTTCCCAGGAGTTATTGTATCCAACTTCAATGTCCCAGCTATGAGTCCCTGAGTTAAATCCCTCAGAACCCTGGACCACGTGCAGGGAGTCCGGGTTGGTATACAGCTCTTCACGTACATCAACATCGTACAACACACTGGTCAGATCATCAGACAGGATGAATCCAGTATACTGGATGTTGGGATCCAGGATCACAGGAGTGTAGGAGACGATCTCCTTCATCTTGACCCAGGTTCTGAAGGTCAGGTTGCCCAGGTGTTTGGCCATGTCCATCACTACTTTTGAAACTGGCTGTGGATCTGGCAGTGTGCGCTGGACCTTTTCCACTGTGGTTTTATAGTTATGCAGGAATGAGATGTCATCTGCCTCGACATCTCTGATGGTGTTGGAAAGAGTCACCATTTCTCTGCACAGACTCTCAATCTTTTCCATCAACATCTGACTTTTCTGTTTCTCTTCCTCCCTCACCTCAGTGATTCTGGCCTTCTCTTCTTGATGTAGGTAATCCTGAATATTCTTGAAATGTTTCTTAATCTGTATCTCAGTGTGTTGGGCCTGCACCTTAATGTATTCTGCTGTTTGGTGATATCCTGCTTTAATCTCTTTAAGGTCCTCTAGTTTCTCCTCTAAGGCCTCCAGTGATTCCTGGAGGTCCTCTTTGAGTTGTTTTGCAGATTCGTAAATGGGTCTGAACTTATGTCCTGCATGTTTTTCAGAAACTTGGCACTCTAGGCATGCCAAATGTTCATCATCCAGACAGAACAGCCTGAGTTTCTCATCATGTAGAGGGCAGAGAACCTCAGAAATACATCTGTGACTTCTCTCCTCTAAGAAGTTCTCACACAGGTTATTCAACGCTAAGTTGATAGGAGGTTGATCTAGAGAGGAGTTTGTTTTGCAAACAGGACATGCCTTGTTCTGTGATGGTTTTCCTGTCCACCATTGCTGCATACAGGACTTGCAGAAGCTGTGGCTACAAGACAGGATAACAGGGTGTTTAAAGATGTCACGGCACACAGGACAGGTGAGTTCCTCTTCCTGCCGAGTCAAATAGGAATCCATGTTGTCAGTTACTTCCTCCTTTGGAATATCCCCTGCGGTTGACATGGCTGTAAGTCACCAGTGTTGCGTTGCGTTCTGTAGGGGAAACAACAATGTTAGCATTTAAAACGATTGCAAAAAGACAAACAGTGTCAGTCTTGGACACATTAGGTATAATCAAAGTTAGCTGTGACTGTACCCTTAGTAGTAATTGTAGTAGTAGCAGTACTAGTAGATGGAAACCAGAATTTGAGCCCTTCAAAAAAATCACTGCAAGTCAATGAAGACAAGAATTATGAAATCATAAACATACCTGATAACTTCACCAAGTCCAGAAGAGAGAATTTCAGCTCTTAACAACAACACACATTAAAGTGAAGTGACACCAAATAAAACAGAGGCCTGCTAAATACTCACAGAGGAGGTCTGATGAGCCAATCAGAGTGGAGGGTGGGACACACCAACAATAGACAGAAACTGTATTGGAGAACTGTTGGTTAATAGCCCCTGCCCCCACTTAACCTAGACATTTCACACCTAGACAAACCCCCATCCAAGCCCATCAACAGTCATCAATCATCTACCATCCAGTTTCTGGACTGTTTCAGCACTAAGCTATGGCCCATTTCATTAGAATGGAATTCAATTCATCTGATATCAATTTGAATAGCCTGCCCACTTTGTTAACATCACGCTATGTAAATTCAATATAGTTCACCCAATGTGAGTAATTATACTGTAATACAACATGACAACAGTTCAGACAAATCCTCACCAGAAAGTGTATTTTAGAACTGCCTGAAGAAGGTCCAGAGGGACCGAAACGTTGCATTATTAAAAAAAAATATACCGAGCAGATACACAGTGTGCGGTGTATTTTCATTCCTTTCAGAACTGGCTTATCTAAAGGTGTTTATAACCTTTTATTAAGAAGAGAAAGTTACTACATTCATACTCTTCAAACCATGATGCAGAGGGGCTTAAACCAGGCAGATGAAATTAGACACTTTCTGTAGAAACCTTTTTGGTTTGTTAGGAGTGAAGCTCTGCTTCTCCAACTGATTTTTTATTTAAAAAGTAAAAAATATGGTGAATTGCTGACTGACATTATCATGAACACAGTATGCCAATAAAACACACACACACCACAAATCACCTTTTATCTGAATGTTTATTACAAGACAAAAATACAACATAAGTCATAAGTAAATACAGTGAAACTAAGTCTAGCAGCAAAGGGTAGCTGTTGCTGTGGTCCATGATACCACCCCTGACATTATTACAGCCTAGCCACACTGCCTACGTGCAAAAACTGTGCATGGGAAAAAGTTAAAAATAAACTATCAACAGTATACAATATAAAACAGTGATATCCAATACTGACATGAAAAAAACAGCCTGTTGGATTTACACTTAAGAGACATTTCCAACACCCATAAAAAGACTGGGAGGACAATTCTCTTTCTTTTTCTTGTTTCTTATCTAAATGTCATTACATTACAGTCACGTTCTATAGTGGCACACATCACATTCCCAGGCAACACCCTCAGAGGGAGATGGTGCATAGTAGAAATTAATGGAAATAGTTTATCAGTGAAAGTGTGTGTGAAGGTGTGTAGGTGTGTGTTAGTGTCAGGATCGGAGAAGGACAGCTCTCCTCTGTTCCAGTCCAGCTGGACTCTGATCCTACAGGGTTTCTGCTCCACCGAGAGAGCAGTCGCCGACCCTGCTACATTTGCTGTGTATGTGCCATTCCTAAAGCCTAAACACCAAAACAAACCATTAACTGCATTGTTTATCTGGAAAGACTCTTCTAACACCCCCAGTTCCCAGGAGTTATTGTATCCAACTTCAATGTCCCAGCTATGAGTCCCTGAGTTAAATCCCTCAGAACCCTGGACCACGTGCAGGGAGTCCGGGTTGGTATACAGCTCTTCACGTACATCAACATCGTACAACACACTGGTCAGATCATCAGACAGGATGAATCCAGTATACTGGATGTTGGGATCCAGGATCACAGGAGTGTAGGAGACGATCTCCTTCATCTTGACCCAGGTTCTGAAGGTCAGGTTGCCCAGGTGTTTGGCCATGTCCATCACTACTTTTGAAACTGGCTGTGGATCTGGCAGTGTGCGCTGGACCTTTTCCACTGTGGTTTTATAGTTATGCAGGAATGAGATGTCATCTGCCTCGACATCTCTGATGGTGTTGGAAAGAGTCACCATTTCTCTGCACAGACTCTCAATCTTTTCCATCAACATCTGACTTTTCTGTTTCTCTTCCTCCCTCACCTCAGTGATTCTGGCCTTCTCTTCTTGATGTAGGTAATCCTGAATATTCTTGAAATGTTTCTTAATCTGTATCTCAGTGTGTTGGGCCTGCACCTTAATGTATTCTGCTGTTTGGTGATATCCTGCTTTAATCTCTTTAAGGTCCTCTAGTTTCTCCTCTAAGGCCTCCAGTGATTCCTGGAGGTCCTCTTTGAGTTGTTTTGCAGATTCGTAAATGGGTCTGAACTTATGTCCTGCATGTTTTTCAGAAACTTGGCACTCTAGGCATGCCAAATGTTCATCATCCAGACAGAACAGCCTGAGTTTCTCATCATGTAGAGGGCAGAGAACCTCAGAAATACATCTGTGACTTCTCTCCTCTAAGAAGTTCTCACACAGGTTATTCAACGCTAAGTTGATAGGAGGTTGATCTAGAGAGGAGTTTGTTTTGCAAACAGGACATGCCTTGTTCTGTGATGGTTTTCCTGTCCACCATTGCTGCATACAGGACTTGCAGAAGCTGTGGCTACAAGACAGGATAACAGGGTGTTTAAAGATGTCACGGCACACAGGACAGGTGAGTTCCTCTTCCTGCCGAGTCAAATAGGAATCCATGTTGTCAGTTACTTCCTCCTTTGGAATATCCCCTGCGGTTGACATGGCTGTAAGTCACCAGTGTTGCGTTGCGTTCTGTAGGGGAAACAACAATGTTAGCATTTAAAACGATTGCAAAAAGACAAACAGTGTCAGTCTTGGACACATTAGGTATAATCAAAGTTAGCTGTGACTGTACCCATAGTAGTAATTGTAGTAGTAGCAGTACTAGTAGATGGAAACCAGAATTTGAGCCCTTCAAAAAAATCACTGCAAGTCAATGAAGACAAGAATTATGAAATCATAAACATACCTGATAACTTCACCAAGTCCAGAAGAGAGAATTTCAGCTCTTAACAACAACACACATTAAAGTGAAGTGACACCAAATAAAACAGAGCCCTGCTAAATACTCACAGAGGAGGTCTGATGAGCCAATCAGAGTGGAGGGTGGGACACACCAACAATAGACAGAAACTGTATTGGAGAACTGTTGGTTAATAGCCCCTGCCCCCACTTAACCTAGACATTTCACACCTAGACAAACCCCCATCCAAGCCCATCAACAGTCATCAATCATCTACCATCCAGTTTCTGGACTGTTTCAGCACTAAGCTATGGCCCATTTCATTAGAATGGAATTCAATTCATCTGATATCAATTTGAATAGCCTGCCCACTTTGTTAACATCACGCTATGTAAATTCAATATAGTTCACCCAATGTGAGTAATTATACTGTAATACAACATGACAACAGTTCAGACAAATCCTCACCAGAAAGTGTATTTTAGAACTGCCTGAAGAAGGTCCAGAGGGACCGAAACGTTGCATTATTAAAAAAATATATACCGAGCAGATACACAGTGTGCGGTGTATTTTCATTCCTTTCAGAACTGGCTTATCTAAAGGTGTTTATAACCTTTTATTAAGAAGAGAAAGTTACTACATTCATACTCTTCAAACCATGATGCAGAGGGGCTTAAACCAGGCAGATGAAATTAGACACTTTCTGTAGAAACCTTTTTGGTTTGTTAGGAGTGAAGCTCTGCTTCTCCAACTGATTTTTTATTTAAAAAGTAAAAAATATGGTGAATTGCTGACTGACATTATCATGAACACAGTATGCCAATAAAACACACACACACCACAAATCACCTTTTATCTGAATGTTTATTACAAGACAAAAATACAACATAAGTCATAAGTAAATACAGTGAAACTAAGTCTAGCAGCAAAGGGTAGCTGTTGCTGTGGTCCATGATACCACCCCTGACATTATTACAGCCTAGCCACACTGCCTACGTGCAAAAACTGTGCATGGGAAAAAGTTAAAAATAAACTATCAACAGTATACAATATAAAACAGTGATATCCAATACTGACATGAAAAAAACAGCCTGCTGGATTTACACTTAAGAGACATTTCCAACACCCATAAAAAGACTGGGAGGACAATTCTCTTTCTTTTTCTTGTTTCTTATCTAAATGTCATTACATTACAGTCACGTTCTATAGTGGCACACATCACATTCCCAGGCAACACCCTCAGAGGGAGATGGTGCATAGTAGAAATTAATGGAAATAGTTTATCAGTGAAAGTGTGTGTGAAGGTGTGTAGGTGTGTGTTAGTGTCAGGATCGGAGAAGGACAGCTCTCCTCTGTTCCAGTCCAGCTGGACTCTGATCCTACAGGGTTTCTGCTCCACCGAGAGAGCAGTCGCCGACCCTGCTACATTTGCTGTGTATGTGCCATTCCTAAAGCCTAAACACCAAAACAAACCATTAACTGCATTGTTTATCTGGAAAGACTCTTCTAACACCCCCAGTTCCCAGGAGTTATTGTATCCAACTTCAATGTCCCAGCTATGAGTCCCTGAGTTAAATCCATCAGAACCCTGGACCACGTGCAGGGAGTCCGGGTTGGTATACAGCTCTTCACGTACATCAACATCGTACAACACACTGGTCAGATCATCAGACAGGATGAATCCAGTATACTGGATGTTGGGATCCAGGATCACAGGAGTGTAGGAGACGATCTCCTTCATCTTGACCCAGGTTCTGAAGGTCAGGTTGCCCAGGTGTTTGGCCATGTCCATCACTACTTTTGAAACTGGCTGTGGATCTGGCAGTGTGCGCTGGACCTTTTCCACTGTGGTTTTATAGTTATGCAGGAATGAGATGTCATCTGCCTCGACATCTCTGATGGTGTTGGAAAGAGTCACCATTTCTCTGCACAGACTCTCAATCTTTTCCATCAACATCTGACTTTTCTGTTTCTCTTCCTCCCTCACCTCAGTGATTCTGGCCTTCTCTTCTTGATGTAGGTAATCCTGAATATTCTTGAAATGTTTCTTAATCTGTATCTCAGTGTGTTGGGCCTGCACCTTAATGTATTCTGCTGTTTGGTGATATCCTGCTTTAATCTCTTTAAGGTCCTCTAGTTTCTCCTCTAAGGCCTCCAGTGATTCCTGGAGGTCCTCTTTGAGTTGTTTTGCAGATTCGTAAATGGGTCTGAACTTATGTCCTGCATGTTTTTCAGAAACTTGGCACTCTAGGCATGCCAAATGTTCATCATCCAGACAGAACAGCCTGAGTTTCTCATCATGTAGAGGGCAGAGAACCTCAGAAATACATCTGTGACTTCTCTCCTCTAAGAAGTTCTCACACAGGTTATTCAACGCTAAGTTGATAGGAGGTTGATCTAGAGAGGAGTTTGTTTTGCAAACAGGACATGCCTTGTTCTGTGATGGTTTTCCTGTCCACCATTGCTGCATACAGGACTTGCAGAAGCTGTGGCTACAAGACAGGATAACAGGGTGTTTAAAGATGTCACGGCACACAGGACAGGTGAGTTCCTCTTCCTGCCGAGTCAAATAGGAATCCATGTTGTCAGTTACTTCCTCCTTTGGAATATCCCCTGCGGTTGACATGGCTGTAAGTCACCAGTGTTGCGTTGCGTTCTGTAGGGGAAACAACAATGTTAGCATTTAAAACGATTGCAAAAAGACAAACAGTGTCAGTCTTGGACACATTAGGTATAATCAAAGTTAGCTGTGACTGTACCCTTAGTAGTAATTGTAGTAGTAGCAGTACTAGTAGATGGAAACCAGAATTTGAGCCCTTCAAAAAAATCACTGCAAGTCAATGAAGACAAGAATTATGAAATCATAAACATACCTGATAACTTCACCAAGTCCAGAAGAGAGAATTTCAGCTCTTAACAACAACACACATTAAAGTGAAGTGACACCAAATAAAACAGAGGCCTGCTAAATACTCACAGAGGAGGTCTGATGAGCCAATCAGAGTGGAGGGTGGGACACACCAACAATAGACAGAAACTGTATTGGAGAACTGTTGGTTAATAGCCCCTGCCCCCACTTAACCTAGACATTTCACACCTAGACAAACCCCCATCCAAGCCCATCAACAGTCATCAATCATCTACCATCCAGTTTCTGGACTGTTTCAGCACTAAGCTATGGCCCATTTCATTAGAATGGAATTCAATTCATCTGATATCAATTTGAATAGCCTGCCCACTTTGTTAACATCACGCTATGTAAATTCAATATAGTTCACCCAATGTGAGTAATTATACTGTAATACAACATGACAACAGTTCAGACAAATCCTCACCAGAAAGTGTATTTTAGAACTGCCTGAAGAAGGTCCAGAGGGACCGAAACGTTGCATTATTAAAAAAAAATATACCGAGCAGATACACAGTGTGCGGTGTATTTTCATTCCTTTCAGAACTGGCTTATCTAAAGGTGTTTATAACCTTTTATTAAGAAGAGAAAGTTACTACATTCATACTCTTCAAACCATGATGCAGAGGGGCTTAAACCAGGCAGATGAAATTAGACACTTTCTGTAGAAACCTTTTTGGTTTGTTAGGAGTGAAGCTCTGCTTCTCCAACTGATTTTTTATTTAAAAAGTAAAAAATATGGTGAATTGCTGACTGACATTATCATGAACACAGTATGCCAATAAAACACACACACACCACAAATCACCTTTTATCTGAATGTTTATTACAAGACAAAAATACAACATAAGTCATAAGTAAATACAGTGAAACTAAGTCTAGCAGCAAAGGGTAGCTGTTGCTGTGGTCCATGATACCACCCCTGACATTATTACAGCCTAGCCACACTGCCTACGTGCAAAAACTGTGCATGGGAAAAAGTTAAAAATAAACTATCAACAGTATACAATATAAAACAGTGATATCCAATACTGACATGAAAAAAACAGCCTGTTGGATTTACACTTAAGAGACATTTCCAACACCCATAAAAAGACTGGGAGGACAATTCTCTTTCTTTTTCTTGTTTCTTATCTAAATGTCATTACATTACAGTCACGTTCTATAGTGGCACACATCACATTCCCAGGCAACACCCTCAGAGGGAGATGGTGCATAGTAGAAATTAATGGAAATAGTTTATCAGTGAAAGTGTGTGTGAAGGTGTGTAGGTGTGTGTTAGTGTCAGGATCGGAGAAGGACAGCTCTCCTCTGTTCCAGTCCAGCTGGACTCTGATCCTACAGGGTTTCTGCTCCACCGAGAGAGCAGTCGCCGACCCTGCTACATTTGCTGTGTATGTGCCATTCCTAAAGCCTAAACACCAAAACAAACCATTAACTGCATTGTTTATCTGGAAAGACTCTTCTAACACCCCCAGTTCCCAGGAGTTATTGTATCCAACTTCAATGTCCCAGCTATGAGTCCCTGAGTTAAATCCCTCAGAACCCTGGACCACGTGCAGGGAGTCCGGGTTGGTATACAGCTCTTCACGTACATCAACATCGTACAACACACTGGTCAGATCATCAGACAGGATGAATCCAGTATACTGGATGTTGGGATCCAGGATCACAGGAGTGTAGGAGACGATCTCCTTCATCTTGACCCAGGTTCTGAAGGTCAGGTTGCCCAGGTGTTTGGCCATGTCCATCACTACTTTTGAAACTGGCTGTGGATCTGGCAGTGTGCGCTGGACCTTTTCCACTGTGGTTTTATAGTTATGCAGGAATGAGATGTCATCTGCCTCGACATCTCTGATGGTGTTGGAAAGAGTCACCATTTCTCTGCACAGACTCTCAATCTTTTCCATCAACATCTGACTTTTCTGTTTCTCTTCCTCCCTCACCTCAGTGATTCTGGCCTTCTCTTCTTGATGTAGGTAATCCTGAATATTCTTGAAATGTTTCTTAATCTGTATCTCAGTGTGTTGGGCCTGCACCTTAATGTATTCTGCTGTTTGGTGATATCCTGCTTTAATCTCTTTAAGGTCCTCTAGTTTCTCCTCTAAGGCCTCCAGTGATTCCTGGAGGTCCTCTTTGAGTTGTTTTGCAGATTCGTAAATGGGTCTGAACTTATGTCCTGCATGTTTTTCAGAAACTTGGCACTCTAGGCATGCCAAATGTTCATCATCCAGACAGAACAGCCTGAGTTTCTCATCATGTAGAGGGCAGAGAACCTCAGAAATACATCTGTGACTTCTCTCCTCTAAGAAGTTCTCACACAGGTTATTCAACGCTAAGTTGATAGGAGGTTGATCTAGAGAGGAGTTTGTTTTGCAAACAGGACATGCCTTGTTCTGTGATGGTTTTCCTGTCCACCATTGCTGCATACAGGACTTGCAGAAGCTGTGGCTACAAGACAGGATAACAGGGTGTTTAAAGATGTCACGGCACACAGGACAGGTGAGTTCCTCTTCCTGCCGAGTCAAATAGGAATCCATGTTGTCAGTTACTTCCTCCTTTGGAATATCCCCTGCGGTTGACATGGCTGTAAGTCACCAGTGTTGCGTTGCGTTCTGTAGGGGAAACAACAATGTTAGCATTTAAAACGATTGCAAAAAGACAAACAGTGTCAGTCTTGGACACATTAGGTATAATCAAAGTTAGCTGTGACTGTACCCTTAGTAGTAATTGTAGTAGTAGCAGTACTAGTAGATGGAAACCAGAATTTGAGCCCTTCAAAAAAATCACTGCAAGTCAATGAAGACAAGAATTATGAAATCATAAACATACCTGATAACTTCACCAAGTCCAGAAGAGAGAATTTCAGCTCTTAACAACAACACACATTAAAGTGAAGTGACACCAAATAAAACAGAGGCCTGCTAAATACTCACAGAGGAGGTCTGATGAGCCAATCAGAGTGGAGGGTGGGACACACCAACAATAGACAGAAACTGTATTGGAGAACTGTTGGTTAATAGCCCCTGCCCCCACTTAACCTAGACATTTCACACCTAGACAAACCCCCATCCAAGCCCATCAACAGTCATCAATCATCTACCATCCAGTTTCTGGACTGTTTCAGCACTAAGCTATGGCCCATTTCATTAGAATGGAATTCAATTCATCTGATATCAATTTGAATAGCCTGCCCACTTTGTTAACATCACGCTATGTAAATTCAATATAGTTCACCCAATGTGAGTAATTATACTGTAATACAACATGACAACAGTTCAGACAAATCCTCACCAGAAAGTGTATTTTAGAACTGCCTGAAGAAGGTCCAGAGGGACCGAAACGTTGCATTATTAAAAAAAAATATACCGAGCAGATACACAGTGTGCGGTGTATTTTCATTCCTTTCAGAACTGGCTTATCTAAAGGTGTTTATAACCTTTTATTAAGAAGAGAAAGTTACTACATTCATACTCTTCAAACCATGATGCAGAGGGGCTTAAACCAGGCAGATGAAATTAGACACTTTCTGTAGAAACCTTTTTGGTTTGTTAGGAGTGAAGCTCTGCTTCTCCAACTGATTTTTTATTTAAAAAGTAAAAAATATGGTGAATTGCTGACTGACATTATCATGAACACAGTATGCCAATAAAACACACACACACCACAAATCACCTTTTATCTGAATGTTTATTACAAGACAAAAATACAACATAAGTCATAAGTAAATACAGTGAAACTAAGTCTAGCAGCAAAGGGTAGCTGTTGCTGTGGTCCATGATACCACCCCTGACATTATTACAGCCTAGCCACACTGCCTACGTGCAAAAACTGTGCATGGGAAAAAGTTAAAAATAAACTATCAACAGTATACAATATAAAACAGTGATATCCAATACTGACATGAAAAAAACAGCCTGTTGGATTTACACTTAAGAGACATTTCCAACACCCATAAAAAGACTGGGAGGACAATTCTCTTTCTTTTTCTTGTTTCTTATCTAAATGTCATTACATTACAGTCACGTTCTATAGTGGCACACATCACATTCCCAGGCAACACCCTCAGAGGGAGATGGTGCATAGTAGAAATTAATGGAAATAGTTTATCAGTGAAAGTGTGTGTGAAGGTGTGTAGGTGTGTGTTAGTGTCAGGATCGGAGAAGGACAGCTCTCCTCTGTTCCAGTCCAGCTGGACTCTGATCCTACAGGGTTTCTGCTCCACCGAGAGAGCAGTCGCCGACCCTGCTACATTTGCTGTGTATGTGCCATTCCTAAAGCCTAAACACCAAAACAAACCATTAACTGCATTGTTTATCTGGAAAGACTCTTCTAACACCCCCAGTTCCCAGGAGTTATTGTATCCAACTTCAATGTCCCAGCTATGAGTCCCTGAGTTAAATCCCTCAGAACCCTGGACCACGTGCAGGGAGTCCGGGTTGGTATACAGCTCTTCACGTACATCAACATCGTACAACACACTGGTCAGATCATCAGACAGGATGAATCCAGTATACTGGATGTTGGGATCCAGGATCACAGGAGTGTAGGAGACGATCTCCTTCATCTTGACCCAGGTTCTGAAGGTCAGGTTGCCCAGGTGTTTGGCCATGTCCATCACTACTTTTGAAACTGGCTGTGGATCTGGCAGTGTGCGCTGGACCTTTTCCACTGTGGTTTTATAGTTATGCAGGAATGAGATGTCATCTGCCTCGACATCTCTGATGGTGTTGGAAAGAGTCACCATTTCTCTGCACAGACTCTCAATCTTTTCCATCAACATCTGACTTTTCTGTTTCTCTTCCTCCCTCACCTCAGTGATTCTGGCCTTCTCTTCTTGATGTAGGTAATCCTGAATATTCTTGAAATGTTTCTTAATCTGTATCTCAGTGTGTTGGGCCTGCACCTTAATGTATTCTGCTGTTTGGTGATATCCTGCTTTAATCTCTTTAAGGTCCTCTAGTTTCTCCTCTAAGGCCTCCAGTGATTCCTGGAGGTCCTCTTTGAGTTGTTTTGCAGATTCGTAAATGGGTCTGAACTTATGTCCTGCATGTTTTTCAGAAACTTGGCACTCTAGGCATGCCAAATGTTCATCATCCAGACAGAACAGCCTGAGTTTCTCATCATGTAGAGGGCAGAGAACCTCAGAAATACATCTGTGACTTCTCTCCTCTAAGAAGTTCTCACACAGGTTATTCAACGCTAAGTTGATAGGAGGTTGATCTAGAGAGGAGTTTGTTTTGCAAACAGGACATGCCTTGTTCTGTGATGGTTTTCCTGTCCACCATTGCTGCATACAGGACTTGCAGAAGCTGTGGCTACAAGACAGGATAACAGGGTGTTTAAAGATGTCACGGCACACAGGACAGGTGAGTTCCTCTTCCTGCCGAGTCAAATAGGAATCCATGTTGTCAGTTACTTCCTCCTTTGGAATATCCCCTGCGGTTGACATGGCTGTAAGTCACCAGTGTTGCGTTGCGTTCTGTAGGGGAAACAACAATGTTAGCATTTAAAACGATTGCAAAAAGACAAACAGTGTCAGTCTTGGACACATTAGGTATAATCAAAGTTAGCTGTGACTGTACCCTTAGTAGTAATTGTAGTAGTAGCAGTACTAGTAGATGGAAACCAGAATTTGAGCCCTTCAAAAAAATCACTGCAAGTCAATGAAGACAAGAATTATGAAATCATAAACATACCTGATAACTTCACCAAGTCCAGAAGAGAGAATTTCAGCTCTTAACAACAACACACATTAAAGTGAAGTGACACCAAATAAAACAGAGGCCTGCTAAATACTCACAGAGGAGGTCTGATGAGCCAATCAGAGTGGAGGGTGGGACACACCAACAATAGACAGAAACTGTATTGGAGAACTGTTGGTTAATAGCCCCTGCCCCCACTTAACCTAGACATTTCACACCTAGACAAACCCCCATCCAAGCCCATCAACAGTCATCAATCATCTACCATCCAGTTTCTGGACTGTTTCAGCACTAAGCTATGGCCCATTTCATTAGAATGGAATTCAATTCATCTGATATCAATTTGAATAGCCTGCCCACTTTGTTAACATCACGCTATGTAAATTCAATATAGTTCACCCAATGTGAGTAATTATACTGTAATACAACATGACAACAGTTCAGACAAATCCTCACCAGAAAGTGTATTTTAGAACTGCCTTTCTGTAGAAACCTTTTTGGTTTGTTAGGAGTGAAGCTCTGCTTCTCCAACTGATTTTTTATTTAAAAAGTAAAAAATATGGTGAATTGCTGACTGACATTATCATGAACACAGTATGCCAATAAAACACACACACACCACAAATCACCTTTTATCTGAATGTTTATTACAAGACAAAAATACAACATAAGTCATAAGTAAATACAGTGAAACTAAGTCTAGCAGCAAAGGGTAGCTGTTGCTGTGGTCCATGATACCACCCCTGACATTATTACAGCCTAGCCACACTGCCTACGTGCAAAAACTGTGCATGGGAAAAAGTTAAAAATAAACTATCAACAGTATACAATATAAAACAGTGATATCCAATACTGACATGAAAAAAACAGCCTGTTGGATTTACACTTAAGAGACATTTCCAACACCCATAAAAAGACTGGGAGGACAATTCTCTTTCTTTTTCTTGTTTCTTATCTAAATGTCATTACATTACAGTCACGTTCTATAGTGGCACACATCACATTCCCAGGCAACACCCTCAGAGGGAGATGGTGCATAGTAGAAATTAATGGAAATAGTTTATCAGTGAAAGTGTGTGTGAAGGTGTGTAGGTGTGTGTTAGTGTCAGGATCGGAGAAGGACAGCTCTCCTCTGTTCCAGTCCAGCTGGACTCTGATCCTACAGGGTTTCTGCTCCACCGAGAGAGCAGTCGCCGACCCTGCTACATTTGCTGTGTATGTGCCATTCCTAAAGCCTAAACACCAAAACAAACCATTAACTGCATTGTTTATCTGGAAAGACTCTTCTAACACCCCCAGTTCCCAGGAGTTATTGTATCCAACTTCAATGTCCCAGCTATGAGTCCCTGAGTTAAATCCCTCAGAACCCTGGACCACGTGCAGGGAGTCCGGGTTGGTATACAGCTCTTCACGTACATCAACATCGTACAACACACTGGTCAGATCATCAGACAGGATGAATCCAGTATACTGGATGTTGGGATCCAGGATCACAGGAGTGTAGGAGACGATCTCCTTCATCTTGACCCAGGTTCTGAAGGTCAGGTTGCCCAGGTGTTTGGCCATGTCCATCACTACTTTTGAAACTGGCTGTGGATCTGGCAGTGTGCGCTGGACCTTTTCCACTGTGGTTTTATAGTTATGCAGGAATGAGATGTCATCTGCCTCGACATCTCTGATGGTGTTGGAAAGAGTCACCATTTCTCTGCACAGACTCTCAATCTTTTCCATCAACATCTGACTTTTCTGTTTCTCTTCCTCCCTCACCTCAGTGATTCTGGCCTTCTCTTCTTGATGTAGGTAATCCTGAATATTCTTGAAATGTTTCTTAATCTGTATCTCAGTGTGTTGGGCCTGCACCTTAATGTATTCTGCTGTTTGGTGATATCCTGCTTTAATCTCTTTAAGGTCCTCTAGTTTCTCCTCTAAGGCCTCCAGTGATTCCTGGAGGTCCTCTTTGAGTTGTTTTGCAGATTCGTAAATGGGTCTGAACTTATGTCCTGCATGTTTTTCAGAAACTTGGCACTCTAGGCATGCCAAATGTTCATCATCCAGACAGAACAGCCTGAGTTTCTCATCATGTAGAGGGCAGAGAACCTCAGAAATACATCTGTGACTTCTCTCCTCTAAGAAGTTCTCACACAGGTTATTCAACGCTAAGTTGATAGGAGGTTGATCTAGAGAGGAGTTTGTTTTGCAAACAGGACATGCCTTGTTCTGTGATGGTTTTCCTGTCCACCATTGCTGCATACAGGACTTGCAGAAGCTGTGGCTACAAGACAGGATAACAGGGTGTTTAAAGATGTCACGGCACACAGGACAGGTGAGTTCCTCTTCCTGCCGAGTCAAATAGGAATCCATGTTGTCAGTTACTTCCTCCTTTGGAATATCCCCTGCGGTTGACATGGCTGTAAGTCACCAGTGTTGCGTTGCGTTCTGTAGGGGAAACAACAATGTTAGCATTTAAAACGATTGCAAAAAGACAAACAGTGTCAGTCTTGGACACATTAGGTATAATCAAAGTTAGCTGTGACTGTACCCTTAGTAGTAATTGTAGTAGTAGCAGTACTAGTAGATGGAAACCAGAATTTGAGCCCTTCAAAAAAATCACTGCAAGTCAATGAAGACAAGAATTATGAAATCATAAACATACCTGATAACTTCACCAAGTCCAGAAGAGAGAATTTCAGCTCTTAACAACAACACACATTAAAGTGAAGTGACACCAAATAAAACAGAGCCCTGCTAAATACTCACAGAGGAGGTCTGATGAGCCAATCAGAGTGGAGGGTGGGACACACCAACAATAGACAGAAACTGTATTGGAGAACTGTTGGTTAATAGCCCCTGCCCCCACTTAACCTAGACATTTCACACCTAGACAAACCCCCATCCAAGCCCATCAACAGTCATCAATCATCTACCATCCAGTTTCTGGACTGTTTCAGCACTAAGCTATGGCCCATTTCATTAGAATGGAATTCAATTCATCTGATATCAATTTGAATAGCCTGCCCACTTTGTTAACATCACGCTATGTAAATTCAATATAGTTCACCCAATGTGAGTAATTATACTGTAATACAACATGACAACAGTTCAGACAAATCCTCACCAGAAAGTGTATTTTAGAACTGCCTGAAGAAGGTCCAGAGGGACCGAAACGTTGCATTATTAAAAAAAAATATACCGAGCAGATACACAGTGTGCGGTGTATTTTCATTCCTTTCAGAACTGGCTTATCTAAAGGTGTTTATAACCTTTTATTAAGAAGAGAAAGTTACTACATTCATACTCTTCAAACCATGATGCAGAGGGGCTTAAACCAGGCAGATGAAATTAGACACTTTCTGTAGAAACCTTTTTGGTTTGTTAGGAGTGAAGCTCTGCTTCTCCAACTGATTTTTTATTTAAAAAGTAAAAAATATGGTGAATTGCTGACTGACATTATCATGAACACAGTATGCCAATAAAACACACCCACACCACAAATCACCTTTTATCTGAATGTTTATTACAAGACAAAAATACAACATAAGTCATAAGTAAATACAGTGAAACTAAGTCTAGCAGCAAAGGGTAGCTGTTGCTGTGGTCCATGATACCACCCCTGACATTATTACAGCCTAGCCACACTGCCTACGTGCAAAAACTGTGCATGGGAAAAAGTTAAAAATAAACTATCAACAGTATACAATATAAAACAGTGATATCCAATACTGACATGAAAAAAACAGCCTGCTGGATTTACACTTAAGAGACATTTCCAACACCCATAAAAAGACTGGGAGGACAATTCTCTTTCTTTTTCTTGTTTCTTATCTAAATGTCATTACATTACAGTCACGTTCTATAGTGGCACACATCACATTCCCAGGCAACACCCTCAGAGGGAGATGGTGCATAGTAGAAATTAATGGAAATAGTTTATCAGTGAAAGTGTGTGTGAAGGTGTGTAGGTGTGTGTTAGTGTCAGGATCGGAGAAGGACAGCTCTCCTCTGTTCCAGTCCAGCTGGACTCTGATCCTACAGGGTTTCTGCTCCACCGAGAGAGCAGTCGCCGACCCTGCTACATTTGCTGTGTATGTGCCATTCCTAAAGCCTAAACACCAAAACAAACCATTAACTGCATTGTTTATCTGGAAAGACTCTTCTAACACCCCCAGTTCCCAGGAGTTATTGTATCCAACTTCAATGTCCCAGCTATGAGTCCCTGAGTTAAATCCCTCAGAACCCTGGACCACGTGCAGGGAGTCCGGGTTGGTATACAGCTCTTCACGTACATCAACATCGTACAACACACTGGTCAGATCATCAGACAGGATGAATCCAGTATACTGGATGTTGGGATCCAGGATCACAGGAGTGTAGGAGACGATCTCCTTCATCTTGACCCAGGTTCTGAAGGTCAGGTTGCCCAGGTGTTTGGCCATGTCCATCACTACTTTTGAAACTGGCTGTGGATCTGGCAGTGTGCGCTGGACCTTTTCCACTGTGGTTTTATAGTTATGCAGGAATGAGATGTCATCTGCCTCGACATCTCTGATGGTGTTGGAAAGAGTCACCATTTCTCTGCACAGACTCTCAATCTTTTCCATCAACATCTGACTTTTCTGTTTCTCTTCCTCCCTCACCTCAGTGATTCTGGCCTTCTCTTCTTGATGTAGGTAATCCTGAATATTCTTGAAATGTTTCTTAATCTGTATCTCAGTGTGTTGGGCCTGCACCTTAATGTATTCTGCTGTTTGGTGATATCCTGCTTTAATCTCTTTAAGGTCCTCTAGTTTCTCCTCTAAGGCCTCCAGTGATTCCTGGAGGTCCTCTTTGAGTTGTTTTGCAGATTCGTAAATGGGTCTGAACTTATGTCCTGCATGTTTTTCAGAAACTTGGCACTCTAGGCATGCCAAATGTTCATCATCCAGACAGAACAGCCTGAGTTTCTCATCATGTAGAGGGCAGAGAACCTCAGAAATACATCTGTGACTTCTCTCCTCTAAGAAGTTCTCACACAGGTTATTCAACGCTAAGTTGATAGGAGGTTGATCTAGAGAGGAGTTTGTTTTGCAAACAGGACATGCCTTGTTCTGTGATGGTTTTCCTGTCCACCATTGCTGCATACAGGACTTGCAGAAGCTGTGGCTACAAGACAGGATAACAGGGTGTTTAAAGATGTCACGGCACACAGGACAGGTGAGTTCCTCTTCCTGCCGAGTCAAATAGGAATCCATGTTGTCAGTTACTTCCTCCTTTGGAATATCCCCTGCGGTTGACATGGCTGTAAGTCACCAGTGTTGCGTTGCGTTCTGTAGGGGAAACAACAATGTTAGCATTTAAAACGATTGCAAAAAGACAAACAGTGTCAGTCTTGGACACATTAGGTATAATCAAAGTTAGCTGTGACTGTACCCATAGTAGTAATTGTAGTAGTAGCAGTACTAGTAGATGGAAACCAGAATTTGAGCCCTTCAAAAAAATCACTGCAAGTCAATGAAGACAAGAATTATGAAATCATAAACATACCTGATAACTTCACCAAGTCCAGAAGAGAGAATTTCAGCTCTTAACAACAACACACATTAAAGTGAAGTGACACCAAATAAAACAGAGCCCTGCTAAATACTCACAGAGGAGGTCTGATGAGCCAATCAGAGTGGAGGGTGGGACACACCAACAATAGACAGAAACTGTATTGGAGAACTGTTGGTTAATAGCCCCTGCCCCCACTTAACCTAGACATTTCACACCTAGACAAACCCCCATCCAAGCCCATCAACAGTCATCAATCATCTACCATCCAGTTTCTGGACTGTTTCAGCACTAAGCTATGGCCCATTTCATTAGAATGGAATTCAATTCATCTGATATCAATTTGAATAGCCTGCCCACTTTGTTAACATCACGCTATGTAAATTCAATATAGTTCACCCAATGTGAGTAATTATACTGTAATACAACATGACAACAGTTCAGACAAATCCTCACCAGAAAGTGTATTTTAGAACTGCCTGAAGAAGGTCCAGAGGGACCGAAACGTTGCATTATTAAAAAAAAATATACCGAGCAGATACACAGTGTGCGGTGTATTTTCATTCCTTTCAGAACTGGCTTATCTAAAGGTGTTTATAACCTTTTATTAAGAAGAGAAAGTTACTACATTCATACTCTTCAAACCATGATGCAGAGGGGCTTAAACCAGGCAGATGAAATTAGACACTTTCTGTAGAAACCTTTTTGGTTTGTTAGGAGTGAAGCTCTGCTTCTCCAACTGATTTTTTATTTAAAAAGTAAAAAATATGGTGAATTGCTGACTGACATTATCATGAACACAGTATGCCAATAAAACACACACACACCACAAATCACCTTTTATCTGAATGTTTATTACAAGACAAAAATACAACATAAGTCATAAGTAAATACAGTGAAACTAAGTCTAGCAGCAAAGGGTAGCTGTTGCTGTGGTCCATGATACCACCCCTGACATTATTACAGCCTAGCCACACTGCCTACGTGCAAAAACTGTGCATGGGAAAAAGTTAAAAATAAACTATCAACAGTATACAATATAAAACAGTGATATCCAATACTGACATGAAAAAAACAGCCTGCTGGATTTACACTTAAGAGACATTTCCAACACCCATAAAAAGACTGGGAGGACAATTCTCTTTCTTTTTCTTGTTTCTTATCTAAATGTCATTACATTACAGTCACGTTCTATAGTGGCACACATCACATTCCCAGGCAACACCCTCAGAGGGAGATGGTGCATAGTAGAAATTAATGGAAATAGTTTATCAGTGAAAGTGTGTGTGAAGGTGTGTAGGTGTGTGTTAGTGTCAGGATCGGAGAAGGACAGCTCTCCTCTGTTCCAGTCCAGCTGGACTCTGATCCTACAGGGTTTCTGCTCCACCGAGAGAGCAGTCGCCGACCCTGCTACATTTGCTGTGTATGTGCCATTCCTAAAGCCTAAACACCAAAACAAACCATTAACTGCATTGTTTATCTGGAAAGACTCTTCTAACACCCCCAGTTCCCAGGAGTTATTGTATCCAACTTCAATGTCCCAGCTATGAGTCCCTGAGTTAAATCCATCAGAACCCTGGACCACGTGCAGGGAGTCCGGGTTGGTATACAGCTCTTCACGTACATCAACATCGTACAACACACTGGTCAGATCATCAGACAGGATGAATCCAGTATACTGGATGTTGGGATCCAGGATCACAGGAGTGTAGGAGACGATCTCCTTCATCTTGACCCAGGTTCTGAAGGTCAGGTTGCCCAGGTGTTTGGCCATGTCCATCACTACTTTTGAAACTGGCTGTGGATCTGGCAGTGTGCGCTGGACCTTTTCCACTGTGGTTTTATAGTTATGCAGGAATGAGATGTCATCTGCCTCGACATCTCTGATGGTGTTGGAAAGAGTCACCATTTCTCTGCACAGACTCTCAATCTTTTCCATCAACATCTGACTTTTCTGTTTCTCTTCCTCCCTCACCTCAGTGATTCTGGCCTTCTCTTCTTGATGTAGGTAATCCTGAATATTCTTGAAATGTTTCTTAATCTGTATCTCAGTGTGTTGGGCCTGCACCTTAATGTATTCTGCTGTTTGGTGATATCCTGCTTTAATCTCTTTAAGGTCCTCTAGTTTCTCCTCTAAGGCCTCCAGTGATTCCTGGAGGTCCTCTTTGAGTTGTTTTGCAGATTCGTAAATGGGTCTGAACTTATGTCCTGCATGTTTTTCAGAAACTTGGCACTCTAGGCATGCCAAATGTTCATCATCCAGACAGAACAGCCTGAGTTTCTCATCATGTAGAGGGCAGAGAACCTCAGAAATACATCTGTGACTTCTCTCCTCTAAGAAGTTCTCACACAGGTTATTCAACGCTAAGTTGATAGGAGGTTGATCTAGAGAGGAGTTTGTTTTGCAAACAGGACATGCCTTGTTCTGTGATGGTTTTCCTGTCCACCATTGCTGCATACAGGACTTGCAGAAGCTGTGGCTACAAGACAGGATAACAGGGTGTTTAAAGATGTCACGGCACACAGGACAGGTGAGTTCCTCTTCCTGCCGAGTCAAATAGGAATCCATGTTGTCAGTTACTTCCTCCTTTGGAATATCCCCTGCGGTTGACATGGCTGTAAGTCACCAGTGTTGCGTTGCGTTCTGTAGGGGAAACAACAATGTTAGCATTTAAAACGATTGCAAAAAGACAAACAGTGTCAGTCTTGGACACATTAGGTATAATCAAAGTTAGCTGTGACTGTACCCTTAGTAGTAATTGTAGTAGTAGCAGTACTAGTAGATGGAAACCAGAATTTGAGCCCTTCAAAAAAATCACTGCAAGTCAATGAAGACAAGAATTATGAAATCATAAACATACCTGATAACTTCACCAAGTCCAGAAGAGAGAATTTCAGCTCTTAACAACAACACACATTAAAGTGAAGTGACACCAAATAAAACAGAGGCCTGCTAAATACTCACAGAGGAGGTCTGATGAGCCAATCAGAGTGGAGGGTGGGACACACCAACAATAGACAGAAACTGTATTGGAGAACTGTTGGTTAATAGCCCCTGCCCCCACTTAACCTAGACATTTCACACCTAGACAAACCCCCATCCAAGCCCATCAACAGTCATCAATCATCTACCATCCAGTTTCTGGACTGTTTCAGCACTAAGCTATGGCCCATTTCATTAGAATGGAATTCAATTCATCTGATATCAATTTGAATAGCCTGCCCACTTTGTTAACATCACGCTATGTAAATTCAATATAGTTCACCCAATGTGAGTAATTATACTGTAATACAACATGACAACAGTTCAGACAAATCCTCACCAGAAAGTGTATTTTAGAACTGCCTGAAGAAGGTCCAGAGGGACCGAAACGTTGCATTATTAAAAAAAAATATACCGAGCAGATACACAGTGTGCGGTGTATTTTCATTCCTTTCAGAACTGGCTTATCTAAGCTATGGCCCATTTCATTAGAATGGAATTCAATTCATCTGATATCAATTTGAATAGCCTGCCCACTTTGTTAACATCACGCTATGTAAATTCAATATAGTTCACCCAATGTGAGTAATTATACTGTAATACAACATGACAACAGTTCAGACAAATCCTCACCAGAAAGTGTATTTTAGAACTGCCTGAAGAAGGTCCAGAGGGACCGAAACGTTGCATTATTAAAACAAAATATACCGAGCAGATACACAGTGTGCGGTGTATTTTCATTCCTTTCAGAACTGGCTTATCTAAAGGTGTTTATAACCTTTTATTAAGAAGAGAAAGTTACTACATTCATACTCTTCAAACCATGATGCAGAGGGGCTTAAACCAGGCAGATGAAATTAGACACTTTCTGTAGAAACCTTTTTGGTTTGTTAGGAGTGAAGCTCTGCTTCTCCAACTGATTTTTTATTTAAAAAGTAAAAAATATGGTGAATTGCTGACTGACATTATCATGAACACAGTATGCCAATAAAACACACACACACCACAAATCACCTTTTATCTGAATGTTTATTACAAGACAAAAATACAACATAAGTCATAAGTAAATACAGTGAAACTAAGTCTAGCAGCAAAGGGTAGCTGTTGCTGTGGTCCATGATACCACCCCTGACATTATTACAGCCTAGCCACACTGCCTACGTGCAAAAACTGTGCATGGGAAAAAGTGAAAAATAAACTATCAACAGTATACAATATAAAACAGTGATATCCAATACTGACATGAAAAAAACAGCCTGTTGGATTTACACTTAAGAGACATTTCCAACACCCATAAAAAGACTGGGAGGACAATTCTCTTTCTTTTTCTTGTTTCTTATCTAAATGTCATTACATTACAGTCACGTTCTATAGTGGCACACATCACATTCCCAGGCAACACCCTCAGAGGGAGATGGTGCATAGTAGAAATTAATGGAAATAGTTTATCAGTGAAAGTGTGTGTGAAGGTGTGTAGGTGTGTGTTAGTGTCAGGATCGGAGAAGGACAGCTCTCCTCTGTTCCAGTCCAGCTGGACTCTGATCCTACAGGGTTTCTGCTCCACCGAGAGAGCAGTCGCCGACCCTGCTACATTTGCTGTGTATGTGCCATTCCTAAAGCCTAAACACCAAAACAAACCATTAACTGCATTGTTTATCTGGAAAGACTCTTCTAACACCCCCAGTTCCCAGGAGTTATTGTATCCCACTTCAATGTCCCAGCTATGAGTCCCTGAGTTAAATCCCTCAGAACCCTGGACCACGTGCAGGGAGTCCGGGTTGGTATACAGCTCTTCACGTACATCAACATCGTACAACACACTGGTCAGATCATCAGACAGGATGAATCCAGTATACTGGATGTTGGGATCCAGGATCACAGGAGTGTAGGAGACGATCTCCTTCATCTTGACCCAGGTTCTGAAGGTCAGGTTGCCCAGGTGTTTGGCCATGTCCATCACTACTTTTGAAACTGGCTGTGGATCTGGCAGTGTGCGCTGGACCTTTTCCACTGTGGTTTTATAGTTATGCAGGAATGAGATGTCATCTGCCTCGACATCTCTGATGGTGTTGGAAAGAGTCACCATTTCTCTGCACAGACTCTCAATCTTTTCCATCAACATCTGACTTTTCTGTTTCTCTTCCTCCCTCACCTCAGTGATTCTGGCCTTCTCTTCTTGATGTAGGTAATCCTGAATATTCTTGAAATGTTTCTTAATCTGTATCTCAGTGTGTTGGGCCTGCACCTTAATGTATTCTGCTGTTTGGTGATATCCTGCTTTAATCTCTTTAAGGTCCTCTAGTTTCTCCTCTAAGGCCTCCAGTGATTCCTGGAGGTCCTCTTTGAGTTGTTTTGCAGATTCGTAAATGGGTCTGAACTTATGTCCTGCATGTTTTTCAGAAACTTGGCACTCTAGGCATGCCAAATGTTCATCATCCAGACAGAACAGCCTGAGTTTCTCATCATGTAGAGGGCAGAGAACCTCAGAAATACATCTGTGACTTCTCTCCTCTAAGAAGTTCTCACACAGGTTATTCAACGCTAAGTTGATAGGAGGTTGATCTAGAGAGGAGTTTGTTTTGCAAACAGGACATGCCTTGTTCTGTGATGGTTTTCCTGTCCACCATTGCTGCATACAGGACTTGCAGAAGCTGTGGCTACAAGACAGGATAACAGGGTGTTTAAAGATGTCACGGCACACAGGACAGGTGAGTTCCTCTTCCTGCCGAGTCAAATAGGAATCCATGTTGTCAGTTACTTCCTCCTTTGGAATATCCCCTGCGGTTGACATGGCTGTAAGTCACCAGTGTTGCGTTGCGTTCTGTAGGGGAAACAACAATGTTAGCATTTAAAACGATTGCAAAAAGACAAACAGTGTCAGTCTTGGACACATTAGGTATAATCAAAGTTAGCTGTGACTGTACCCTTAGTAGTAATTGTAGTAGTAGCAGTACTAGTAGATGGAAACCAGAATTTGAGCCCTTCAAAAAAATCACTGCAAGTCAATGAAGACAAGAATTATGAAATCATAAACATACCTGATAACTTCACCAAGTCCAGAAGAGAGAATTTCAGCTCTTAACAACAACACACATTAAAGTGAAGTGACACCAAATAAAACAGAGCCCTGCTAAATACTCACAGAGGAGGTCTGATGAGCCAATCAGAGTGGAGGGTGGGACACACCAACAATAGACAGAAACTGTATTGGAGAACTGTTGGTTAATAGCCCCTGCCCCCACTTAACCTAGACATTTCACACCTAGACAAACCCCCATCCAAGCCCATCAACAGTCATCAATCATCTACCATCCAGTTTCTGGACTGTTTCAGCACTAAGCTATGGCCCATTTCATTAGAATGGAATTCAATTCATCTGATATCAATTTGAATAGCCTGCCCACTTTGTTAACATCACGCTATGTAAATTCAATATAGTTCACCCAATGTGAGTAATTATACTGTAATACAACATGACAACAGTTCAGACAAATCCTCACCAGAAAGTGTATTTTAGAACTGCCTGAAGAAGGTCCAGAGGGACCGAAACGTTGCATTATTAAAAAAAAATATACCGAGCAGATACACAGTGTGCGGTGTATTTTCATTCCTTTCAGAACTGGCTTATCTAAAGGTGTTTATAACCTTTTATTAAGAAGAGAAAGTTACTACATTCATACTCTTCAAACCATGATGCAGAGGGGCTTAAACCAGGCAGATGAAATTAGACACTTTCTGTAGAAACCTTTTTGGTTTGTTAGGAGTGAAGCTCTGCTTCTCCAACTGATTTTTTATTTAAAAAGTAAAAAATATGGTGAATTGCTGACTGACATTATCATGAACACAGTATGCCAATAAAACACACACACACCACAAATCAC
This sequence comes from Electrona antarctica, assembly GCF_951216825.1. NCBI lineage: Eukaryota > Metazoa > Chordata > Actinopteri > Myctophiformes > Myctophidae > Electrona > Electrona antarctica. The sequence goes on from NC_136790.1 coordinate 56,412,010, forward strand.
CTTTTATCTGAATGTTTATTACAAGACAAAAATACAACATAAGTCATAAGTAAATACAGTGAAACTAAGTCTAGCAGCAAAGGGTAGCTGTTGCTGTGGTCCATGATACCACCCCTGACATTATTACAGCCTAGCCACACTGCCTACGTGCAAAAACTGTGCATGGGAAAAAGTTAAAAATAAACTATCAACAGTATACAATATAAAACAGTGATATCCAATACTGACATGAAAAAAACAGCCTGCTGGATTTACACTTAAGAGACATTTCCAACACCCATAAAAAGACTGGGAGGACAATTCTCTTTCTTTTTCTTGTTTCTTATCTAAATGTCATTACATTACAGTCACGTTCTATAGTGGCACACATCACATTCCCAGGCAACACCCTCAGAGGGAGATGGTGCATAGTAGAAATTAATGGAAATAGTTTATCAGTGAAAGTGTGTGTGAAGGTGTGTAGGTGTGTGTTAGTGTCAGGATCGGAGAAGGACAGCTCTCCTCTGTTCCAGTCCAGCTGGACTCTGATCCTACAGGGTTTCTGCTCCACCGAGAGAGCAGTCGCCGACCCTGCTACATTTGCTGTGTATGTGCCATTCCTAAAGCCTAAACACCAAAACAAACCATTAACTGCATTGTTTATCTGGAAAGACTCTTCTAACACCCCCAGTTCCCAGGAGTTATTGTATCCAACTTCAATGTCCCAGCTATGAGTCCCTGAGTTAAATCCCTCAGAACCCTGGACCACGTGCAGGGAGTCCGGGTTGGTATACAGCTCTTCACGTACATCAACATCGTACAACACACTGGTCAGATCATCAGACAGGATGAATCCAGTATACTGGATGTTGGGATCCAGGATCACAGGAGTGTAGGAGACGATCTCCTTCATCTTGACCCAGGTTCTGAAGGTCAGGTTGCCCAGGTGTTTGGCCATGTCCATCACTACTTTTGAAACTGGCTGTGGATCTGGCAGTGTGCGCTGGACCTTTTCCACTGTGGTTTTATAGTTATGCAGGAATGAGATGTCATCTGCCTCGACATCTCTGATGGTGTTGGAAAGAGTCACCATTTCTCTGCACAGACTCTCAATCTTTTCCATCAACATCTGACTTTTCTGTTTCTCTTCCTCCCTCACCTCAGTGATTCTGGCCTTCTCTTCTTGATGTAGGTAATCCTGAATATTCTTGAAATGTTTCTTAATCTGTATCTCAGTGTGTTGGGCCTGCACCTTAATGTATTCTGCTGTTTGGTGATATCCTGCTTTAATCTCTTTAAGGTCCTCTAGTTTCTCCTCTAAGGCCTCCAGTGATTCCTGGAGGTCCTCTTTGAGTTGTTTTGCAGATTCGTAAATGGGTCTGAACTTATGTCCTGCATGTTTTTCAGAAACTTGGCACTCTAGGCATGCCAAATGTTCATCATCCAGACAGAACAGCCTGAGTTTCTCATCATGTAGAGGGCAGAGAACCTCAGAAATACATCTGTGACTTCTCTCCTCTAAGAAGTTCTCACACAGGTTATTCAACGCTAAGTTGATAGGAGGTTGATCTAGAGAGGAGTTTGTTTTGCAAACAGGACATGCCTTGTTCTGTGATGGTTTTCCTGTCCACCATTGCTGCATACAGGACTTGCAGAAGCTGTGGCTACAAGACAGGATAACAGGGTGTTTAAAGATGTCACGGCACACAGGACAGGTGAGTTCCTCTTCCTGCCGAGTCAAATAGGAATCCATGTTGTCAGTTACTTCCTCCTTTGGAATATCCCCTGCGGTTGACATGGCTGTAAGTCACCAGTGTTGCGTTGCGTTCTGTAGGGGAAACAACAATGTTAGCATTTAAAACGATTGCAAAAAGACAAACAGTGTCAGTCTTGGACACATTAGGTATAATCAAAGTTAGCTGTGACTGTACCCATAGTAGTAATTGTAGTAGTAGCAGTACTAGTAGATGGAAACCAGAATTTGAGCCCTTCAAAAAAATCACTGCAAGTCAATGAAGACAAGAATTATGAAATCATAAACATACCTGATAACTTCACCAAGTCCAGAAGAGAGAATTTCAGCTCTTAACAACAACACACATTAAAGTGAAGTGACACCAAATAAAACAGAGCCCTGCTAAATACTCACAGAGGAGGTCTGATGAGCCAATCAGAGTGGAGGGTGGGACACACCAACAATAGACAGAAACTGTATTGGAGAACTGTTGGTTAATAGCCCCTGCCCCCACTTAACCTAGACATTTCACACCTAGACAAACCCCCATCCAAGCCCATCAACAGTCATCAATCATCTACCATCCAGTTTCTGGACTGTTTCAGCACTAAGCTATGGCCCATTTCATTAGAATGGAATTCAATTCATCTGATATCAATTTGAATAGCCTGCCCACTTTGTTAACATCACGCTATGTAAATTCAATATAGTTCACCCAATGTGAGTAATTATACTGTAATACAACATGACAACAGTTCAGACAAATCCTCACCAGAAAGTGTATTTTAGAACTGCCTGAAGAAGGTCCAGAGGGACCGAAACGTTGCATTATTAAAAAAAAATATACCGAGCAGATACACAGTGTGCGGTGTATTTTCATTCCTTTCAGAACTGGCTTATCTAAAGGTGTTTATAACCTTTTATTAAGAAGAGAAAGTTACTACATTCATACTCTTCAAACCATGATGCAGAGGGGCTTAAACCAGGCAGATGAAATTAGACACTTTCTGTAGAAACCTTTTTGGTTTGTTAGGAGTGAAGCTCTGCTTCTCCAACTGATTTTTTATTTAAAAAGTAAAAAATATGGTGAATTGCTGACTGACATTATCATGAACACAGTATGCCAATAAAACACACACACACCACAAATCACCTTTTATCTGAATGTTTATTACAAGACAAAAATACAACATAAGTCATAAGTAAATACAGTGAAACTAAGTCTAGCAGCAAAGGGTAGCTGTTGCTGTGGTCCATGATACCACCCCTGACATTATTACAGCCTAGCCACACTGCCTACGTGCAAAAACTGTGCATGGGAAAAAGTTAAAAATAAACTATCAACAGTATACAATATAAAACAGTGATATCCAATACTGACATGAAAAAAACAGCCTGCTGGATTTACACTTAAGAGACATTTCCAACACCCATAAAAAGACTGGGAGGACAATTCTCTTTCTTTTTCTTGTTTCTTATCTAAATGTCATTACATTACAGTCACGTTCTATAGTGGCACACATCACATTCCCAGGCAACACCCTCAGAGGGAGATGGTGCATAGTAGAAATTAATGGAAATAGTTTATCAGTGAAAGTGTGTGTGAAGGTGTGTAGGTGTGTGTTAGTGTCAGGATCGGAGAAGGACAGCTCTCCTCTGTTCCAGTCCAGCTGGACTCTGATCCTACAGGGTTTCTGCTCCACCGAGAGAGCAGTCGCCGACCCTGCTACATTTGCTGTGTATGTGCCATTCCTAAAGCCTAAACACCAAAACAAACCATTAACTGCATTGTTTATCTGGAAAGACTCTTCTAACACCCCCAGTTCCCAGGAGTTATTGTATCCAACTTCAATGTCCCAGCTATGAGTCCCTGAGTTAAATCCCTCAGAACCCTGGACCACGTGCAGGGAGTCCGGGTTGGTATACAGCTCTTCACGTACATCAACATCGTACAACACACTGGTCAGATCATCAGACAGGATGAATCCAGTATACTGGATGTTGGGATCCAGGATCACAGGAGTGTAGGAGACGATCTCCTTCATCTTGACCCAGGTTCTGAAGGTCAGGTTGCCCAGGTGTTTGGCCATGTCCATCACTACTTTTGAAACTGGCTGTGGATCTGGCAGTGTGCGCTGGACCTTTTCCACTGTGGTTTTATAGTTATGCAGGAATGAGATGTCATCTGCCTCGACATCTCTGATGGTGTTGGAAAGAGTCACCATTTCTCTGCACAGACTCTCAATCTTTTCCATCAACATCTGACTTTTCTGTTTCTCTTCCTCCCTCACCTCAGTGATTCTGGCCTTCTCTTCTTGATGTAGGTAATCCTGAATATTCTTGAAATGTTTCTTAATCTGTATCTCAGTGTGTTGGGCCTGCACCTTAATGTATTCTGCTGTTTGGTGATATCCTGCTTTAATCTCTTTAAGGTCCTCTAGTTTCTCCTCTAAGGCCTCCAGTGATTCCTGGAGGTCCTCTTTGAGTTGTTTTGCAGATTCGTAAATGGGTCTGAACTTATGTCCTGCATGTTTTTCAGAAACTTGGCACTCTAGGCATGCCAAATGTTCATCATCCAGACAGAACAGCCTGAGTTTCTCATCATGTAGAGGGCAGAGAACCTCAGAAATACATCTGTGACTTCTCTCCTCTAAGAAGTTCTCACACAGGTTATTCAACGCTAAGTTGATAGGAGGTTGATCTAGAGAGGAGTTTGTTTTGCAAACAGGACATGCCTTGTTCTGTGATGGTTTTCCTGTCCACCATTGCTGCATACAGGACTTGCAGAAGCTGTGGCTACAAGACAGGATAACAGGGTGTTTAAAGATGTCACGGCACACAGGACAGGTGAGTTCCTCTTCCTGCCGAGTCAAATAGGAATCCATGTTGTCAGTTACTTCCTCCTTTGGAATATCCCCTGCGGTTGACATGGCTGTAAGTCACCAGTGTTGCGTTGCGTTCTGTAGGGGAAACAACAATGTTAGCATTTAAAACGATTGCAAAAAGACAAACAGTGTCAGTCTTGGACACATTAGGTATAATCAAAGTTAGCTGTGACTGTACCCATAGTAGTAATTGTAGTAGTAGCAGTACTAGTAGATGGAAACCAGAATTTGAGCCCTTCAAAAAAATCACTGCAAGTCAATGAAGACAAGAATTATGAAATCATAAACATACCTGATAACTTCACCAAGTCCAGAAGAGAGAATTTCAGCTCTTAACAACAACACACATTAAAGTGAAGTGACACCAAATAAAACAGAGCCCTGCTAAATACTCACAGAGGAGGTCTGATGAGCCAATCAGAGTGGAGGGTGGGACACACCAACAATAGACAGAAACTGTATTGGAGAACTGTTGGTTAATAGCCCCTGCCCCCACTTAACCTAGACATTTCACACCTAGACAAACCCCCATCCAAGCCCATCAACAGTCATCAATCATCTACCATCCAGTTTCTGGACTGTTTCAGCACTAAGCTATGGCCCATTTCATTAGAATGGAATTCAATTCATCTGATATCAATTTGAATAGCCTGCCCACTTTGTTAACATCACGCTATGTAAATTCAATATAGTTCACCCAATGTGAGTAATTATACTGTAATACAACATGACAACAGTTCAGACAAATCCTCACCAGAAAGTGTATTTTAGAACTGCCTGAAGAAGGTCCAGAGGGACCGAAACGTTGCATTATTAAAAAAAAATATACCGAGCAGATACACAGTGTGCGGTGTATTTTCATTCCTTTCAGAACTGGCTTATCTAAAGGTGTTTATAACCTTTTATTAAGAAGAGAAAGTTACTACATTCATACTCTTCAAACCATGATGCAGAGGGGCTTAAACCAGGCAGATGAAATTAGACACTTTCTGTAGAAACCTTTTTGGTTTGTTAGGAGTGAAGCTCTGCTTCTCCAACTGATTTTTTATTTAAAAAGTAAAAAATATGGTGAATTGCTGACTGACATTATCATGAACACAGTATGCCAATAAAACACACACACACCACAAATCACCTTTTATCTGAATGTTTATTACAAGACAAAAATACAACATAAGTCATAAGTAAATACAGTGAAACTAAGTCTAGCAGCAAAGGGTAGCTGTTGCTGTGGTCCATGATACCACCCCTGACATTATTACAGCCTAGCCACACTGCCTACGTGCAAAAACTGTGCATGGGAAAAAGTTAAAAATAAACTATCAACAGTATACAATATAAAACAGTGATATCCAATACTGACATGAAAAAAACAGCCTGCTGGATTTACACTTAAGAGACATTTCCAACACCCATAAAAAGACTGGGAGGACAATTCTCTTTCTTTTTCTTGTTTCTTATCTAAATGTCATTACATTACAGTCACGTTCTATAGTGGCACACATCACATTCCCAGGCAACACCCTCAGAGGGAGATGGTGCATAGTAGAAATTAATGGAAATAGTTTATCAGTGAAAGTGTGTGTGAAGGTGTGTAGGTGTGTGTTAGTGTCAGGATCGGAGAAGGACAGCTCTCCTCTGTTCCAGTCCAGCTGGACTCTGATCCTACAGGGTTTCTGCTCCACCGAGAGAGCAGTCGCCGACCCTGCTACATTTGCTGTGTATGTGCCATTCCTAAAGCCTAAACACCAAAACAAACCATTAACTGCATTGTTTATCTGGAAAGACTCTTCTAACACCCCCAGTTCCCAGGAGTTATTGTATCCAACTTCAATGTCCCAGCTATGAGTCCCTGAGTTAAATCCATCAGAACCCTGGACCACGTGCAGGGAGTCCGGGTTGGTATACAGCTCTTCACGTACATCAACATCGTACAACACACTGGTCAGATCATCAGACAGGATGAATCCAGTATACTGGATGTTGGGATCCAGGATCACAGGAGTGTAGGAGACGATCTCCTTCATCTTGACCCAGGTTCTGAAGGTCAGGTTGCCCAGGTGTTTGGCCATGTCCATCACTACTTTTGAAACTGGCTGTGGATCTGGCAGTGTGCGCTGGACCTTTTCCACTGTGGTTTTATAGTTATGCAGGAATGAGATGTCATCTGCCTCGACATCTCTGATGGTGTTGGAAAGAGTCACCATTTCTCTGCACAGACTCTCAATCTTTTCCATCAACATCTGACTTTTCTGTTTCTCTTCCTCCCTCACCTCAGTGATTCTGGCCTTCTCTTCTTGATGTAGGTAATCCTGAATATTCTTGAAATGTTTCTTAATCTGTATCTCAGTGTGTTGGGCCTGCACCTTAATGTATTCTGCTGTTTGGTGATATCCTGCTTTAATCTCTTTAAGGTCCTCTAGTTTCTCCTCTAAGGCCTCCAGTGATTCCTGGAGGTCCTCTTTGAGTTGTTTTGCAGATTCGTAAATGGGTCTGAACTTATGTCCTGCATGTTTTTCAGAAACTTGGCACTCTAGGCATGCCAAATGTTCATCATCCAGACAGAACAGCCTGAGTTTCTCATCATGTAGAGGGCAGAGAACCTCAGAAATACATCTGTGACTTCTCTCCTCTAAGAAGTTCTCACACAGGTTATTCAACGCTAAGTTGATAGGAGGTTGATCTAGAGAGGAGTTTGTTTTGCAAACAGGACATGCCTTGTTCTGTGATGGTTTTCCTGTCCACCATTGCTGCATACAGGACTTGCAGAAGCTGTGGCTACAAGACAGGATAACAGGGTGTTTAAAGATGTCACGGCACACAGGACAGGTGAGTTCCTCTTCCTGCCGAGTCAAATAGGAATCCATGTTGTCAGTTACTTCCTCCTTTGGAATATCCCCTGCGGTTGACATGGCTGTAAGTCACCAGTGTTGCGTTGCGTTCTGTAGGGGAAACAACAATGTTAGCATTTAAAACGATTGCAAAAAGACAAACAGTGTCAGTCTTGGACACATTAGGTATAATCAAAGTTAGCTGTGACTGTACCCTTAGTAGTAATTGTAGTAGTAGCAGTACTAGTAGATGGAAACCAGAATTTGAGCCCTTCAAAAAAATCACTGCAAGTCAATGAAGACAAGAATTATGAAATCATAAACATACCTGATAACTTCACCAAGTCCAGAAGAGAGAATTTCAGCTCTTAACAACAACACACATTAAAGTGAAGTGACACCAAATAAAACAGAGGCCTGCTAAATACTCACAGAGGAGGTCTGATGAGCCAATCAGAGTGGAGGGTGGGACACACCAACAATAGACAGAAACTGTATTGGAGAACTGTTGGTTAATAGCCCCTGCCCCCACTTAACCTAGACATTTCACACCTAGACAAACCCCCATCCAAGCCCATCAACAGTCATCAATCATCTACCATCCAGTTTCTGGACTGTTTCAGCACTAAGCTATGGCCCATTTCATTAGAATGGAATTCAATTCATCTGATATCAATTTGAATAGCCTGCCCACTTTGTTAACATCACGCTATGTAAATTCAATATAGTTCACCCAATGTGAGTAATTATACTGTAATACAACATGACAACAGTTCAGACAAATCCTCACCAGAAAGTGTATTTTAGAACTGCCTGAAGAAGGTCCAGAGGGACCGAAACGTTGCATTATTAAAAAAAAATATACCGAGCAGATACACAGTGTGCGGTGTATTTTCATTCCTTTCAGAACTGGCTTATCTAAAGGTGTTTATAACCTTTTATTAAGAAGAGAAAGTTACTACATTCATACTCTTCAAACCATGATGCAGAGGGGCTTAAACCAGGCAGATGAAATTAGACACTTTCTGTAGAAACCTTTTTGGTTTGTTAGGAGTGAAGCTCTGCTTCTCCAACTGATTTTTTATTTAAAAAGTAAAAAATATGGTGAATTGCTGACTGACATTATCATGAACACAGTATGCCAATAAAACACACACACACCACAAATCACCTTTTATCTGAATGTTTATTACAAGACAAAAATACAACATAAGTCATAAGTAAATACAGTGAAACTAAGTCTAGCAGCAAAGGGTAGCTGTTGCTGTGGTCCATGATACCACCCCTGACATTATTACAGCCTAGCCACACTGCCTACGTGCAAAAACTGTGCATGGGAAAAAGTTAAAAATAAACTATCAACAGTATACAATATAAAACAGTGATATCCAATACTGACATGAAAAAAACAGCCTGTTGGATTTACACTTAAGAGACATTTCCAACACCCATAAAAAGACTGGGAGGACAATTCTCTTTCTTTTTCTTGTTTCTTATCTAAATGTCATTACATTACAGTCACGTTCTATAGTGGCACACATCACATTCCCAGGCAACACCCTCAGAGGGAGATGGTGCATAGTAGAAATTAATGGAAATAGTTTATCAGTGAAAGTGTGTGTGAAGGTGTGTAGGTGTGTGTTAGTGTCAGGATCGGAGAAGGACAGCTCTCCTCTGTTCCAGTCCAGCTGGACTCTGATCCTACAGGGTTTCTGCTCCACCGAGAGAGCAGTCGCCGACCCTGCTACATTTGCTGTGTATGTGCCATTCCTAAAGCCTAAACACCAAAACAAACCATTAACTGCATTGTTTATCTGGAAAGACTCTTCTAACACCCCCAGTTCCCAGGAGTTATTGTATCCAACTTCAATGTCCCAGCTATGAGTCCCTGAGTTAAATCCCTCAGAACCCTGGACCACGTGCAGGGAGTCCGGGTTGGTATACAGCTCTTCACGTACATCAACATCGTACAACACACTGGTCAGATCATCAGACAGGATGAATCCAGTATACTGGATGTTGGGATCCAGGATCACAGGAGTGTAGGAGACGATCTCCTTCATCTTGACCCAGGTTCTGAAGGTCAGGTTGCCCAGGTGTTTGGCCATGTCCATCACTACTTTTGAAACTGGCTGTGGATCTGGCAGTGTGCGCTGGACCTTTTCCACTGTGGTTTTATAGTTATGCAGGAATGAGATGTCATCTGCCTCGACATCTCTGATGGTGTTGGAAAGAGTCACCATTTCTCTGCACAGACTCTCAATCTTTTCCATCAACATCTGACTTTTCTGTTTCTCTTCCTCCCTCACCTCAGTGATTCTGGCCTTCTCTTCTTGATGTAGGTAATCCTGAATATTCTTGAAATGTTTCTTAATCTGTATCTCAGTGTGTTGGGCCTGCACCTTAATGTATTCGGCTGTTTGGTGATATCCTGCTTTAATCTCTTTAAGGTCCTCTAGTTTCTCCTCTAAGGCCTCCAGTGATTCCTGGAGGTCCTCTTTGAGTTGTTTTGCAGATTCGTAAATGGGTCTGAACTTATGTCCTGCATGTTTTTCAGAAACTTGGCACTCTAGGCATGCCAAATGTTCATCATCCAGACAGAACAGCCTGAGTTTCTCATCATGTAGAGGGCAGAGAACCTCAGAAATACATCTGTGACTTCTCTCCTCTAAGAAGTTCTCACACAGGTTATTCAACGCTAAGTTGATAGGAGGTTGATCTAGAGAGGAGTTTGTTTTGCAAACAGGACATGCCTTGTTCTGTGATGGTTTTCCTGTCCACCATTGCTGCATACAGGACTTGCAGAAGCTGTGGCTACAAGACAGGATAACAGGGTGTTTAAAGATGTCACGGCACACAGGACAGGTGAGTTCCTCTTCCTGCCGAGTCAAATAGGAATCCATGTTGTCAGTTACTTCCTCCTTTGGAATATCCCCTGCGGTTGACATGGCTGTAAGTCACCAGTGTTGCGTTGCGTTCTGTAGGGGAAACAACAATGTTAGCATTTAAAACGATTGCAAAAAGACAAACAGTGTCAGTCTTGGACACATTAGGTATAATCAAAGTTAGCTGTGACTGTACCCATAGTAGTAATTGTAGTAGTAGCAGTACTAGTAGATGGAAACCAGAATTTGAGCCCTTCAAAAAAATCACTGCAAGTCAATGAAGACAAGAATTATGAAATCATAAACATACCTGATAACTTCACCAAGTCCAGAAGAGAGAATTTCAGCTCTTAACAACAACACACATTAAAGTGAAGTGACACCAAATAAAACAGAGCCCTGCTAAATACTCACAGAGGAGGTCTGATGAGCCAATCAGAGTGGAGGGTGGGACACACCAACAATAGACAGAAACTGTATTGGAGAACTGTTGGTTAATAGCCCCTGCCCCCACTTAACCTAGACATTTCACACCTAGACAAACCCCCATCCAAGCCCATCAACAGTCATCAATCATCTACCATCCAGTTTCTGGACTGTTTCAGCACTAAGCTATGGCCCATTTCATTAGAATGGAATTCAATTCATCTGATATCAATTTGAATAGCCTGCCCACTTTGTTAACATCACGCTATGTAAATTCAATATAGTTCACCCAATGTGAGTAATTATACTGTAATACAACATGACAACAGTTCAGACAAATCCTCACCAGAAAGTGTATTTTAGAACTGCCTGAAGAAGGTCCAGAGGGACCGAAACGTTGCATTATTTAAAAAAAATATACCGAGCAGATACACAGTGTGCGGTGTATTTTCATTCCTTTCAGAACTGGCTTATCTAAAGGTGTTTATAACCTTTTATTAAGAAGAGAAAGTTACTACATTCATACTCTTCAAACCATGATGCAGAGGGGCTTAAACCAGGCAGATGAAATTAGACACTTTCTGTAGAAACCTTTTTGGTTTGTTAGGAGTGAAGCTCTGCTTCTCCAACTGATTTTTTATTTAAAAAGTAAAAAATATGGTGAATTGCTGACTGACATTATCATGAACACAGTATGCCAATAAAACACACACACACCACAAATCACCTTTTATCTGAATGTTTATTACAAGACAAAAATACAACATAAGTCATAAGTAAATACAGTGAAACTAAGTCTAGCAGCAAAGGGTAGCTGTTGCTGTGGTCCATGATACCACCCCTGACATTATTACAGCCTAGCCACACTGCCTACGTGCAAAAACTGTGCATGGGAAAAAGTTAAAAATAAACTATCAACAGTATACAATATAAAACAGTGATATCCAATACTGACATGAAAAAAACAGCCTGCTGGATTTACACTTAAGAGACATTTCCAACACCCATAAAAAGACTGGGAGGACAATTCTCTTTCTTTTTCTTGTTTCTTATCTAAATGTCATTACATTACAGTCACGTTCTATAGTGGCACACATCACATTCCCAGGCAACACCCTCAGAGGGAGATGGTGCATAGTAGAAATTAATGGAAATAGTTTATCAGTGAAAGTGTGTGTGAAGGTGTGTAGGTGTGTGTTAGTGTCAGGATCGGAGAAGGACAGCTCTCCTCTGTTCCAGTCCAGCTGGACTCTGATCCTACAGGGTTTCTGCTCCACCGAGAGAGCAGTCGCCGACCCTGCTACATTTGCTGTGTATGTGCCATTCCTAAAGCCTAAACACCAAAACAAACCATTAACTGCATTGTTTATCTGGAAAGACTCTTCTAACACCCCCAGTTCCCAGGAGTTATTGTATCCAACTTCAATGTCCCAGCTATGAGTCCCTGAGTTAAATCCCTCAGAACCCTGGACCACGTGCAGGGAGTCCGGGTTGGTATACAGCTCTTCACGTACATCAACATCGTACAACACACTGGTCAGATCATCAGACAGGATGAATCCAGTATACTGGATGTTGGGATCCAGGATCACAGGAGTGTAGGAGACGATCTCCTTCATCTTGACCCAGGTTCTGAAGGTCAGGTTGCCCAGGTGTTTGGCCATGTCCATCACTACTTTTGAAACTGGCTGTGGATCTGGCAGTGTGCGCTGGACCTTTTCCACTGTGGTTTTATAGTTATGCAGGAATGAGATGTCATCTGCCTCGACATCTCTGATGGTGTTGGAAAGAGTCACCATTTCTCTGCACAGACTCTCAATCTTTTCCATCAACATCTGACTTTTCTGTTTCTCTTCCTCCCTCACCTCAGTGATTCTGGCCTTCTCTTCTTGATGTAGGTAATCCTGAATATTCTTGAAATGTTTCTTAATCTGTATCTCAGTGTGTTGGGCCTGCACCTTAATGTATTCTGCTGTTTGGTGATATCCTGCTTTAATCTCTTTAAGGTCCTCTAGTTTCTCCTCTAAGGCCTCCAGTGATTCCTGGAGGTCCTCTTTGAGTTGTTTTGCAGATTCGTAAATGGGTCTGAACTTATGTCCTGCATGTTTTTCAGAAACTTGGCACTCTAGGCATGCCAAATGTTCATCATCCAGACAGAACAGCCTGAGTTTCTCATCATGTAGAGGGCAGAGAACCTCAGAAATACATCTGTGACTTCTCTCCTCTAAGAAGTTCTCACACAGGTTATTCAACGCTAAGTTGATAGGAGGTTGATCTAGAGAGGAGTTTGTTTTGCAAACAGGACATGCCTTGTTCTGTGATGGTTTTCCTGTCCACCATTGCTGCATACAGGACTTGCAGAAGCTGTGGCTACAAGACAGGATAACAGGGTGTTTAAAGATGTCACGGCACACAGGACAGGTGAGTTCCTCTTCCTGCCGAGTCAAATAGGAATCCATGTTGTCAGTTACTTCCTCCTTTGGAATATCCCCTGCGGTTGACATGGCTGTAAGTCACCAGTGTTGCGTTGCGTTCTGTAGGGGAAACAACAATGTTAGCATTTAAAACGATTGCAAAAAGACAAACAGTGTCAGTCTTGGACACATTAGGTATAATCAAAGTTAGCTGTGACTGTACCCATAGTAGTAATTGTAGTAGTAGCAGTACTAGTAGATGGAAACCAGAATTTGAGCCCTTCAAAAAAATCACTGCAAGTCAATGAAGACAAGAATTATGAAATCATAAACATACCTGATAACTTCACCAAGTCCAGAAGAGAGAATTTCAGCTCTTAACAACAACACACATTAAAGTGAAGTGACACCAAATAAAACAGAGCCCTGCTAAATACTCACAGAGGAGGTCTGATGAGCCAATCAGAGTGGAGGGTGGGACACACCAACAATAGACAGAAACTGTATTGGAGAACTGTTGGTTAATAGCCCCTGCCCCCACTTAACCTAGACATTTCACACCTAGACAAACCCCCATCCAAGCCCATCAACAGTCATCAATCATCTACCATCCAGTTTCTGGACTGTTTCAGCACTAAGCTATGGCCCATTTCATTAGAATGGAATTCAATTCATCTGATATCAATTTGAATAGCCTGCCCACTTTGTTAACATCACGCTATGTAAATTCAATATAGTTCACCCAATGTGAGTAATTATACTGTAATACAACATGACAACAGTTCAGACAAATCCTCACCAGAAAGTGTATTTTAGAACTGCCTGAAGAAGGTCCAGAGGGACCGAAACGTTGCATTATTAAAAAAAAATATACCGAGCAGATACACAGTGTGCGGTGTATTTTCATTCCTTTCAGAACTGGCTTATCTAAAGGTGTTTATAACCTTTTATTAAGAAGAGAAAGTTACTACATTCATACTCTTCAAACCATGATGCAGAGGGGCTTAAACCAGGCAGATGAAATTAGACACTTTCTGTAGCAACCTTTTTGGTTTGTTAGGAGTGAAGCTCTGCTTCTCCAACTGATTTTTTATTTAAAAAGTAAAAAATATGGTGAATTGCTGACTGACATTATCATGAACACAGTATGCCAATAAAACACACACACACCACAAATCACCTTTTATCTGAATGTTTATTACAAGACAAAAATACAACATAAGTCATAAGTAAATACAGTGAAACTAAGTCTAGCAGCAAAGGGTAGCTGTTGCTGTGGTCCATGATACCACCCCTGACATTATTACAGCCTAGCCACACTGCCTACGTGCAAAAACTGTGCATGGGAAAAAGTTAAAAATAAACTATCAACAGTATACAATATAAAACAGTGATATCCAATACTGACATGAAAAAAAACAGCCTGCTGGATTTACACTTAAGAGACATTTCCAACACCCATAAAAAGACTGGGAGGACAATTCTCTTTCTTTTTCTTGTTTCTTATCTAAATGTCATTACATTACAGTCACGTTCTATAGTGGCACACATCACATTCCCAGGCAACACCCTCAGAGGGAGATGGTGCATAGTAGAAATTAATGGAAATAGTTTATCAGTGAAAGTGTGTGTGAAGGTGTGTAGGTGTGTGTTAGTGTCAGGATCGGAGAAGGACAGCTCTCCTCTGTTCCAGTCCAGCTGGACTCTGATCCTACAGGGTTTCTGCTCCACCGAGAGAGCAGTCGCCGACCCTGCTACATTTGCTGTGTATGTGCCATTCCTAAAGCCTAAACACCAAAACAAACCATTAACTGCATTGTTTATCTGGAAAGACTCTTCTAACACCCCCAGTTCCCAGGAGTTATTGTATCCAACTTCAATGTCCCAGCTATGAGTCCCTGAGTTAAATCCATCAGAACCCTGGACCACGTGCAGGGAGTCCGGGTTGGTATACAGCTCTTCACGTACATCAACATCGTACAACACACTGGTCAGATCATCAGACAGGATGAATCCAGTATACTGGATGTTGGGATCCAGGATCACAGGAGTGTAGGAGACGATCTCCTTCATCTTGACCCAGGTTCTGAAGGTCAGGTTGCCCAGGTGTTTGGCCATGTCCATCACTACTTTTGAAACTGGCTGTGGATCTGGCAGTGTGCGCTGGACCTTTTCCACTGTGGTTTTATAGTTATGCAGGAATGAGATGTCATCTGCCTCGACATCTCTGATGGTGTTGGAAAGAGTCACCATTTCTCTGCACAGACTCTCAATCTTTTCCATCAACATCTGACTTTTCTGTTTCTCTTCCTCCCTCACCTCAGTGATTCTGGCCTTCTCTTCTTGATGTAGGTAATCCTGAATATTCTTGAAATGTTTCTTAATCTGTATCTCAGTGTGTTGGGCCTGCACCTTAATGTATTCTGCTGTTTGGTGATATCCTGCTTTAATCTCTTTAAGGTCCTCTAGTTTCTCCTCTAAGGCCTCCAGTGATTCCTGGAGGTCCTCTTTGAGTTGTTTTGCAGATTCGTAAATGGGTCTGAACTTATGTCCTGCATGTTTTTCAGAAACTTGGCACTCTAGGCATGCCAAATGTTCATCATCCAGACAGAACAGCCTGAGTTTCTCATCATGTAGAGGGCAGAGAACCTCAGAAATACATCTGTGACTTCTCTCCTCTAAGAAGTTCTCACACAGGTTATTCAACGCTAAGTTGATAGGAGGTTGATCTAGAGAGGAGTTTGTTTTGCAAACAGGACATGCCTTGTTCTGTGATGGTTTTCCTGTCCACCATTGCTGCATACAGGACTTGCAGAAGCTGTGGCTACAAGACAGGATAACAGGGTGTTTAAAGATGTCACGGCACACAGGACAGGTGAGTTCCTCTTCCTGCCGAGTCAAATAGGAATCCATGTTGTCAGTTACTTCCTCCTTTGGAATATCCCCTGCGGTTGACATGGCTGTAAGTCACCAGTGTTGCGTTGCGTTCTGTAGGGGAAACAACAATGTTAGCATTTAAAACGATTGCAAAAAGACAAACAGTGTCAGTCTTGGACACATTAGGTATAATCAAAGTTAGCTGTGACTGTACCCTTAGTAGTAATTGTAGTAGTAGCAGTACTAGTAGATGGAAACCAGAATTTGAGCCCTTCAAAAAAATCACTGCAAGTCAATGAAGACAAGAATTATGAAATCATAAACATACCTGATAACTTCACCAAGTCCAGAAGAGAGAATTTCAGCTCTTAACAACAACACACATTAAAGTGAAGTGACACCAAATAAAACAGAGGCCTGCTAAATACTCACAGAGGAGGTCTGATGAGCCAATCAGAGTGGAGGGTGGGACACACCAACAATAGACAGAAACTGTATTGGAGAACTGTTGGTTAATAGCCCCTGCCCCCACTTAACCTAGACATTTCACACCTAGACAAACCCCCATCCAAGCCCATCAACAGTCATCAATCATCTACCATCCAGTTTCTGGACTGTTTCAGCACTAAGCTATGGCCCATTTCATTAGAATGGAATTCAATTCATCTGATATCAATTTGAATAGCCTGCCCACTTTGTTAACAGCACGCTATGTAAATTCAATATAGTTCACCCAATGTGAGTAATTATACTGTAATACAACATGACAACAGTTCAGACAAATCCTCACCAGAAAGTGTATTTTAGAACTGCCTGAAGAAGGTCCAGAGGGACCGAAACGTTGCATTATTAAAAAAAAATATACCGAGCAGATACACAGTGTGCGGTGTATTTTCATTCCTTTCAGAACTGGCTTATCTAAAGGTGTTTATAACCTTTTATTAAGAAGAGAAAGTTACTACATTCATACTCTTCAAACCATGATGCAGAGGGGCTTAAACCAGGCAGATGAAATTAGACACTTTCTGTAGAAACCTTTTTGGTTTGTTAGGAGTGAAGCTCTGCTTCTCCAACTGATTTTTTATTTAAAAAGTAAAAAATATGGTGAATTGCTGACTGACATTATCATGAACACAGTATGCCAATAAAACACACACACACCACAAATCACCTTTTATCTGAATGTTTATTACAAGACAAAAATACAACATAAGTCATAAGTAAATACAGTGAAACTAAGTCTAGCAGCAAAGGGTAGCTGTTGCTGTGGTCCATGATACCACCCCTGACATTATTACAGCCTAGCCACACTGCCTACGTGCAAAAACTGTGCATGGGAAAAAGTTAAAAATAAACTATCAACAGTATACAATATAAAACAGTGATATCCAATACTGACATGAAAAAAACAGCCTGTTGGATTTACACTTAAGAGACATTTCCAACACCCATAAAAAGACTGGGAGGACAATTCTCTTTCTTTTTCTTGTTTCTTATCTAAATGTCATTACATTACAGTCACGTTCTATAGTGGCACACATCACATTCCCAGGCAACACCCTCAGAGGGAGATGGTGCATAGTAGAAATTAATGGAAATAGTTTATCAGTGAAAGTGTGTGTGAAGGTGTGTAGGTGTGTGTTAGTGTCAGGATCGGAGAAGGACAGCTCTCCTCTGTTCCAGTCCAGCTGGACTCTGATCCTACAGGGTTTCTGCTCCACCGAGAGAGCAGTCGCCGACCCTGCTACATTTGCTGTGTATGTGCCATTCCTAAAGCCTAAACACCAAAACAAACCATTAACTGCATTGTTTATCTGGAAAGACTCTTCTAACACCCCCAGTTCCCAGGAGTTATTGTATCCAACTTCAATGTCCCAGCTATGAGTCCCTGAGTTAAATCCCTCAGAACCCTGGACCACGTGCAGGGAGTCCGGGTTGGTATACAGCTCTTCACGTACATCAACATCGTACAACACACTGGTCAGATCATCAGACAGGATGAATCCAGTATACTGGATGTTGGGATCCAGGATCACAGGAGTGTAGGAGACGATCTCCTTCATCTTGACCCAGGTTCTGAAGGTCAGGTTGCCCAGGTGTTTGGCCATGTCCATCACTACTTTTGAAACTGGCTGTGGATCTGGCAGTGTGCGCTGGACCTTTTCCACTGTGGTTTTATAGTTATGCAGGAATGAGATGTCATCTGCCTCGACATCTCTGATGGTGTTGGAAAGAGTCACCATTTCTCTGCACAGACTCTCAATCTTTTCCATCAACATCTGACTTTTCTGTTTCTCTTCCTCCCTCACCTCAGTGATTCTGGCCTTCTCTTCTTGATGTAGGTAATCCTGAATATTCTTGAAATGTTTCTTAATCTGTATCTCAGTGTGTTGGGCCTGCACCTTAATGTATTCGGCTGTTTGGTGATATCCTGCTTTAATCTCTTTAAGGTCCTCTAGTTTCTCCTCTAAGGCCTCCAGTGATTCCTGGAGGTCCTCTTTGAGTTGTTTTGCAGATTCGTAAATGGGTCTGAACTTATGTCCTGCATGTTTTTCAGAAACTTGGCACTCTAGGCATGCCAAATGTTCATCATCCAGACAGAACAGCCTGAGTTTCTCATCATGTAGAGGGCAGAGAACCTCAGAAATACATCTGTGACTTCTCTCCTCTAAGAAGTTCTCACACAGGTTATTCAACGCTAAGTTGATAGGAGGTTGATCTAGAGAGGAGTTTGTTTTGCAAACAGGACATGCCTTGTTCTGTGATGGTTTTCCTGTCCACCATTGCTGCATACAGGACTTGCAGAAGCTGTGGCTACAAGACAGGATAACAGGGTGTTTAAAGATGTCACGGCACACAGGACAGGTGAGTTCCTCTTCCTGCCGAGTCAAATAGGAATCCATGTTGTCAGTTACTTCCTCCTTTGGAATATCCCCTGCGGTTGACATGGCTGTAAGTCACCAGTGTTGCGTTGCGTTCTGTAGGGGAAACAACAATGTTAGCATTTAAAACGATTGCAAAAAGACAAACAGTGTCAGTCTTGGACACATTAGGTATAATCAAAGTTAGCTGTGACTGTACCCATAGTAGTAATTGTAGTAGTAGCAGTACTAGTAGATGGAAACCAGAATTTGAGCCCTTCAAAAAAATCACTGCAAGTCAATGAAGACAAGAATTATGAAATCATAAACATACCTGATAACTTCACCAAGTCCAGAAGAGAGAATTTCAGCTCTTAACAACAACACACATTAAAGTGAAGTGACACCAAATAAAACAGAGCCCTGCTAAATACTCACAGAGGAGGTCTGATGAGCCAATCAGAGTGGAGGGTGGGACACACCAACAATAGACAGAAACTGTATTGGAGAACTGTTGGTTAATAGCCCCTGCCCCCACTTAACCTAGACATTTCACACCTAGACAAACCCCCATCCAAGCCCATCAACAGTCATCAATCATCTACCATCCAGTTTCTGGACTGTTTCAGCACTAAGCTATGGCCCATTTCATTAGAATGGAATTCAATTCATCTGATATCAATTTGAATAGCCTGCCCACTTTGTTAACATCACGCTATGTAAATTCAATATAGTTCACCCAATGTGAGTAATTATACTGTAATACAACATGACAACAGTTCAGACAAATCCTCACCAGAAAGTGTATTTTAGAACTGCCTGAAGAAGGTCCAGAGGGACCGAAACGTTGCATTATTAAAAAAAAATATACCGAGCAGATACACAGTGTGCGGTGTATTTTCATTCCTTTCAGAACTGGCTTATCTAAAGGTGTTTATAACCTTTTATTAAGAAGAGAAAGTTACTACATTCATACTCTTCAAACCATGATGCAGAGGGGCTTAAACCAGGCAGATGAAATTAGACACTTTCTGTAGAAACCTTTTTGGTTTGTTAGGAGTGAAGCTCTGCTTCTCCAACTGATTTTTTATTTAAAAAGTAAAAAATATGGTGAATTGCTGACTGACATTATCATGAACACAGTATGCCAATAAAACACACACACACCACAAATCACCTTTTATCTGAATGTTTATTACAAGACAAAAATACAACATAAGTCATAAGTAAATACAGTGAAACTAAGTCTAGCAGCAAAGGGTAGCTGTTGCTGTGGTCCATGATACCACCCCTGACATTATTACAGCCTAGCCACACTGCCTACGTGCAAAAACTGTGCATGGGAAAAAGTTAAAAATAAACTATCAACAGTATACAATATAAAACAGTGATATCCAATACTGACATGAAAAAAACAGCCTGCTGGATTTACACTTAAGAGACATTTCCAACACCCATAAAAAGACTGGGAGGACAATTCTCTTTCTTTTTCTTGTTTCTTATCTAAATGTCATTACATTACAGTCACGTTCTATAGTGGCACACATCACATTCCCAGGCAACACCCTCAGAGGGAGATGGTGCATAGTAGAAATTAATGGAAATAGTTTATCAGTGAAAGTGTGTGTGAAGGTGTGTAGGTGTGTGTTAGTGTCAGGATCGGAGAAGGACAGCTCTCCTCTGTTCCAGTCCAGCTGGACTCTGATCCTACAGGGTTTCTGCTCCACCGAGAGAGCAGTCGCCGACCCTGCTACATTTGCTGTGTATGTGCCATTCCTAAAGCCTAAACACCAAAACAAACCATTAACTGCATTGTTTATCTGGAAAGACTCTTCTAACACCCCCAGTTCCCAGGAGTTATTGTATCCAACTTCAATGTCCCAGCTATGAGTCCCTGAGTTAAATCCATCAGAACCCTGGACCACGTGCAGGGAGTCCGGGTTGGTATACAGCTCTTCACGTACATCAACATCGTACAACACACTGGTCAGATCATCAGACAGGATGAATCCAGTATACTGGATGTTGGGATCCAGGATCACAGGAGTGTAGGAGACGATCTCCTTCATCTTGACCCAGGTTCTGAAGGTCAGGTTGCCCAGGTGTTTGGCCATGTCCATCACTACTTTTGAAACTGGCTGTGGATCTGGCAGTGTGCGCTGGACCTTTTCCACTGTGGTTTTATAGTTATGCAGGAATGAGATGTCATCTGCCTCGACATCTCTGATGGTGTTGGAAAGAGTCACCATTTCTCTGCACAGACTCTCAATCTTTTCCATCAACATCTGACTTTTCTGTTTCTCTTCCTCCCTCACCTCAGTGATTCTGGCCTTCTCTTCTTGATGTAGGTAATCCTGAATATTCTTGAAATGTTTCTTAATCTGTATCTCAGTGTGTTGGGCCTGCACCTTAATGTATTCTGCTGTTTGGTGATATCCTGCTTTAATCTCTTTAAGGTCCTCTAGTTTCTCCTCTAAGGCCTCCAGTGATTCCTGGAGGTCCTCTTTGAGTTGTTTTGCAGATTCGTAAATGGGTCTGAACTTATGTCCTGCATGTTTTTCAGAAACTTGGCACTCTAGGCATGCCAAATGTTCATCATCCAGACAGAACAGCCTGAGTTTCTCATCATGTAGAGGGCAGAGAACCTCAGAAATACATCTGTGACTTCTCTCCTCTAAGAAGTTCTCACACAGGTTATTCAACGCTAAGTTGATAGGAGGTTGATCTAGAGAGGAGTTTGTTTTGCAAACAGGACATGCCTTGTTCTGTGATGGTTTTCCTGTCCACCATTGCTGCATACAGGACTTGCAGAAGCTGTGGCTACAAGACAGGATAACAGGGTGTTTAAAGATGTCACGGCACACAGGACAGGTGAGTTCCTCTTCCTGCCGAGTCAAATAGGAATCCATGTTGTCAGTTACTTCCTCCTTTGGAATATCCCCTGCGGTTGACATGGCTGTAAGTCACCAGTGTTGCGTTGCGTTCTGTAGGGGAAACAACAATGTTAGCATTTAAAACGATTGCAAAAAGACAAACAGTGTCAGTCTTGGACACATTAGGTATAATCAAAGTTAGCTGTGACTGTACCCTTAGTAGTAATTGTAGTAGTAGCAGTACTAGTAGATGGAAACCAGAATTTGAGCCCTTCAAAAAAATCACTGCAAGTCAATGAAGACAAGAATTATGAAATCATAAACATACCTGATAACTTCACCAAGTCCAGAAGAGAGAATTTCAGCTCTTAACAACAACACACATTAAAGTGAAGTGACACCAAATAAAACAGAGGCCTGCTAAATACTCACAGAGGAGGTCTGATGAGCCAATCAGAGTGGAGGGTGGGACACACCAACAATAGACAGAAACTGTATTGGAGAACTGTTGGTTAATAGCCCCTGCCCCCACTTAACCTAGACATTTCACACCTAGACAAACCCCCATCCAAGCCCATCAACAGTCATCAATCATCTACCATCCAGTTTCTGGACTGTTTCAGCACTAAGCTATGGCCCATTTCATTAGAATGGAATTCAATTCATCTGATATCAATTTGAATAGCCTGCCCACTTTGTTAACATCACGCTATGTAAATTCAATATAGTTCACCCAATGTGAGTAATTATACTGTAATACAACATGACAACAGTTCAGACAAATCCTCACCAGAAAGTGTATTTTAGAACTGCCTGAAGAAGGTCCAGAGGGACCGAAACGTTGCATTATTAAAAAAAAATATACCGAGCAGATACACAGTGTGCGGTGTATTTTCATTCCTTTCAGAACTGGCTTATCTAAAGGTGTTTATAACCTTTTATTAAGAAGAGAAAGTTACTACATTCATACTCTTCAAACCATGATGCAGAGGGGCTTAAACCAGGCAGATGAAATTAGACACTTTCTGTAGAAACCTTTTTGGTTTGTTAGGAGTGAAGCTCTGCTTCTCCAACTGATTTTTTATTTAAAAAGTAAAAAATATGGTGAATTGCTGACTGACATTATCATGAACACAGTATGCCAATAAAACACACACACACCACAAATCACCTTTTATCTGAATGTTTATTACAAGACAAAAATACAACATAAGTCATAAGTAAATACAGTGAAACTAAGTCTAGCAGCAAAGGGTAGCTGTTGCTGTGGTCCATGATACCACCCCTGACATTATTACAGCCTAGCCACACTGCCTACGTGCAAAAACTGTGCATGGGAAAAAGTTAAAAATAAACTATCAACAGTATACAATATAAAACAGTGATATCCAATACTGACATGAAAAAAACAGCCTGTTGGATTTACACTTAAGAGACATTTCCAACACCCATAAAAAGACTGGGAGGACAATTCTCTTTCTTTTTCTTGTTTCTTATCTAAATGTCATTACATTACAGTCACGTTCTATAGTGGCACACATCACATTCCCAGGCAACACCCTCAGAGGGAGATGGTGCATAGTAGAAATTAATGGAAATAGTTTATCAGTGAAAGTGTGTGTGAAGGTGTGTAGGTGTGTGTTAGTGTCAGGATCGGAGAAGGACAGCTCTCCTCTGTTCCAGTCCAGCTGGACTCTGATCCTACAGGGTTTCTGCTCCACCGAGAGAGCAGTCGCCGACCCTGCTACATTTGCTGTGTATGTGCCATTCCTAAAGCCTAAACACCAAAACAAACCATTAACTGCATTGTTTATCTGGAAAGACTCTTCTAACACCCCCAGTTCCCAGGAGTTATTGTATCCAACTTCAATGTCCCAGCTATGAGTCCCTGAGTTAAATCCCTCAGAACCCTGGACCACGTGCAGGGAGTCCGGGTTGGTATACAGCTCTTCACGTACATCAACATCGTACAACACACTGGTCAGATCATCAGACAGGATGAATCCAGTATACTGGATGTTGGGATCCAGGATCACAGGAGTGTAGGAGACGATCTCCTTCATCTTGACCCAGGTTCTGAAGGTCAGGTTGCCCAGGTGTTTGGCCATGTCCATCACTACTTTTGAAACTGGCTGTGGATCTGGCAGTGTGCGCTGGACCTTTTCCACTGTGGTTTTATAGTTATGCAGGAATGAGATGTCATCTGCCTCGACATCTCTGATGGTGTTGGAAAGAGTCACCATTTCTCTGCACAGACTCTCAATCTTTTCCATCAACATCTGACTTTTCTGTTTCTCTTCCTCCCTCACCTCAGTGATTCTGGCCTTCTCTTCTTGATGTAGGTAATCCTGAATATTCTTGAAATGTTTCTTAATCTGTATCTCAGTGTGTTGGGCCTGCACCTTAATGTATTCGGCTGTTTGGTGATATCCTGCTTTAATCTCTTTAAGGTCCTCTAGTTTCTCCTCTAAGGCCTCCAGTGATTCCTGGAGGTCCTCTTTGAGTTGTTTTGCAGATTCGTAAATGGGTCTGAACTTATGTCCTGCATGTTTTTCAGAAACTTGGCACTCTAGGCATGCCAAATGTTCATCATCCAGACAGAACAGCCTGAGTTTCTCATCATGTAGAGGGCAGAGAACCTCAGAAATACATCTGTGACTTCTCTCCTCTAAGAAGTTCTCACACAGGTTATTCAACGCTAAGTTGATAGGAGGTTGATCTAGAGAGGAGTTTGTTTTGCAAACAGGACATGCCTTGTTCTGTGATGGTTTTCCTGTCCACCATTGCTGCATACAGGACTTGCAGAAGCTGTGGCTACAAGACAGGATAACAGGGTGTTTAAAGATGTCACGGCACACAGGACAGGTGAGTTCCTCTTCCTGCCGAGTCAAATAGGAATCCATGTTGTCAGTTACTTCCTCCTTTGGAATATCCCCTGCGGTTGACATGGCTGTAAGTCACCAGTGTTGCGTTGCGTTCTGTAGGGGAAACAACAATGTTAGCATTTAAAACGATTGCAAAAAGACAAACAGTGTCAGTCTTGGACACATTAGGTATAATCAAAGTTAGCTGTGACTGTACCCATAGTAGTAATTGTAGTAGTAGCAGTACTAGTAGATGGAAACCAGAATTTGAGCCCTTCAAAAAAATCACTGCAAGTCAATGAAGACAAGAATTATGAAATCATAAACATACCTGATAACTTCACCAAGTCCAGAAGAGAGAATTTCAGCTCTTAACAACAACACACATTAAAGTGAAGTGACACCAAATAAAACAGAGCCCTGCTAAATACTCACAGAGGAGGTCTGATGAGCCAATCAGAGTGGAGGGTGGGACACACCAACAATAGACAGAAACTGTATTGGAGAACTGTTGGTTAATAGCCCCTGCCCCCACTTAACCTAGACATTTCACACCTAGACAAACCCCCATCCAAGCCCATCAACAGTCATCAATCATCTACCATCCAGTTTCTGGACTGTTTCAGCACTAAGCTATGGCCCATTTCATTAGAATGGAATTCAATTCATCTGATATCAATTTGAATAGCCTGCCCACTTTGTTAACATCACGCTATGTAAATTCAATATAGTTCACCCAATGTGAGTAATTATACTGTAATACAACATGACAACAGTTCAGACAAATCCTCACCAGAAAGTGTATTTTAGAACTGCCTGAAGAAGGTCCAGAGGGACCGAAACGTTGCATTATTAAAAAAAAATATACCGAGCAGATACACAGTGTGCGGTGTATTTTCATTCCTTTCAGAACTGGCTTATCTAAAGGTGTTTATAACCTTTTATTAAGAAGAGAAAGTTACTACATTCATACTCTTCAAACCATGATGCAGAGGGGCTTAAACCAGGCAGATGAAATTAGACACTTTCTGTAGAAACCTTTTTGGTTTGTTAGGAGTGAAGCTCTGCTTCTCCAACTGATTTTTTATTTAAAAAGTAAAAAATATGGTGAATTGCTGACTGACATTATCATGAACACAGTATGCCAATAAAACACACACACACCACAAATCACCTTTTATCTGAATGTTTATTACAAGACAAAAATACAACATAAGTCATAAGTAAATACAGTGAAACTAAGTCTAGCAGCAAAGGGTAGCTGTTGCTGTGGTCCATGATACCACCCCTGACATTATTACAGCCTAGCCACACTGCCTACGTGCAAAAACTGTGCATGGGAAAAAGTTAAAAATAAACTATCAACAGTATACAATATAAAACAGTGATATCCAATACTGACATGAAAAAAACAGCCTGCTGGATTTACACTTAAGAGACATTTCCAACACCCATAAAAAGACTGGGAGGACAATTCTCTTTCTTTTTCTTGTTTCTTATCTAAATGTCATTACATTACAGTCACGTTCTATAGTGGCACACATCACATTCCCAGGCAACACCCTCAGAGGGAGATGGTGCATAGTAGAAATTAATGGAAATAGTTTATCAGTGAAAGTGTGTGTGAAGGTGTGTAGGTGTGTGTTAGTGTCAGGATCGGAGAAGGACAGCTCTCCTCTGTTCCAGTCCAGCTGGACTCTGATCCTACAGGGTTTCTGCTCCACCGAGAGAGCAGTCGCCGACCCTGCTACATTTGCTGTGTATGTGCCATTCCTAAAGCCTAAACACCAAAACAAACCATTAACTGCATTGTTTATCTGGAAAGACTCTTCTAACACCCCCAGTTCCCAGGAGTTATTGTATCCAACTTCAATGTCCCAGCTATGAGTCCCTGAGTTAAATCCATCAGAACCCTGGACCACGTGCAGGGAGTCCGGGTTGGTATACAGCTCTTCACGTACATCAACATCGTACAACACACTGGTCAGATCATCAGACAGGATGAATCCAGTATACTGGATGTTGGGATCCAGGATCACAGGAGTGTAGGAGACGATCTCCTTCATCTTGACCCAGGTTCTGAAGGTCAGGTTGCCCAGGTGTTTGGCCATGTCCATCACTACTTTTGAAACTGGCTGTGGATCTGGCAGTGTGCGCTGGACCTTTTCCACTGTGGTTTTATAGTTATGCAGGAATGAGATGTCATCTGCCTCGACATCTCTGATGGTGTTGGAAAGAGTCACCATTTCTCTGCACAGACTCTCAATCTTTTCCATCAACATCTGACTTTTCTGTTTCTCTTCCTCCCTCACCTCAGTGATTCTGGCCTTCTCTTCTTGATGTAGGTAATCCTGAATATTCTTGAAATGTTTCTTAATCTGTATCTCAGTGTGTTGGGCCTGCACCTTAATGTATTCTGCTGTTTGGTGATATCCTGCTTTAATCTCTTTAAGGTCCTCTAGTTTCTCCTCTAAGGCCTCCAGTGATTCCTGGAGGTCCTCTTTGAGTTGTTTTGCAGATTCGTAAATGGGTCTGAACTTATGTCCTGCATGTTTTTCAGAAACTTGGCACTCTAGGCATGCCAAATGTTCATCATCCAGACAGAACAGCCTGAGTTTCTCATCATGTAGAGGGCAGAGAACCTCAGAAATACATCTGTGACTTCTCTCCTCTAAGAAGTTCTCACACAGGTTATTCAACGCTAAGTTGATAGGAGGTTGATCTAGAGAGGAGTTTGTTTTGCAAACAGGACATGCCTTGTTCTGTGATGGTTTTCCTGTCCACCATTGCTGCATACAGGACTTGCAGAAGCTGTGGCTACAAGACAGGATAACAGGGTGTTTAAAGATGTCACGGCACACAGGACAGGTGAGTTCCTCTTCCTGCCGAGTCAAATAGGAATCCATGTTGTCAGTTACTTCCTCCTTTGGAATATCCCCTGCGGTTGACATGGCTGTAAGTCACCAGTGTTGCGTTGCGTTCTGTAGGGGAAACAACAATGTTAGCATTTAAAACGATTGCAAAAAGACAAACAGTGTCAGTCTTGGACACATTAGGTATAATCAAAGTTAGCTGTGACTGTACCCTTAGTAGTAATTGTAGTAGTAGCAGTACTAGTAGATGGAAACCAGAATTTGAGCCCTTCAAAAAAATCACTGCAAGTCAATGAAGACAAGAATTATGAAATCATAAACATACCTGATAACTTCACCAAGTCCAGAAGAGAGAATTTCAGCTCTTAACAACAACACACATTAAAGTGAAGTGACACCAAATAAAACAGAGGCCTGCTAAATACTCACAGAGGAGGTCTGATGAGCCAATCAGAGTGGAGGGTGGGACACACCAACAATAGACAGAAACTGTATTGGAGAACTGTTGGTTAATAGCCCCTGCCCCCACTTAACCTAGACATTTCACACCTAGACAAACCCCCATCCAAGCCCATCAACAGTCATCAATCATCTACCATCCAGTTTCTGGACTGTTTCAGCACTAAGCTATGGCCCATTTCATTAGAATGGAATTCAATTCATCTGATATCAATTTGAATAGCCTGCCCACTTTGTTAACATCACGCTATGTAAATTCAATATAGTTCACCCAATGTGAGTAATTATACTGTAATACAACATGACAACAGTTCAGACAAATCCTCACCAGAAAGTGTATTTTAGAACTGCCTGAAGAAGGTCCAGAGGGACCGAAACGTTGCATTATTAAAAAAAAATATACCGAGCAGATACACAGTGTGCGGTGTATTTTCATTCCTTTCAGAACTGGCTTATCTAAAGGTGTTTATAACCTTTTATTAAGAAGAGAAAGTTACTACATTCATACTCTTCAAACCATGATGCAGAGGGGCTTAAACCAGGCAGATGAAATTAGACACTTTCTGTAGAAACCTTTTTGGTTTGTTAGGAGTGAAGCTCTGCTTCTCCAACTGATTTTTTATTTAAAAAGTAAAAAATATGGTGAATTGCTGACTGACATTATCATGAACACAGTATGCCAATAAAACACACACACACCACAAATCACCTTTTATCTGAATGTTTATTACAAGACAAAAATACAACATAAGTCATAAGTAAATACAGTGAAACTAAGTCTAGCAGCAAAGGGTAGCTGTTGCTGTGGTCCATGATACCACCCCTGACATTATTACAGCCTAGCCACACTGCCTACGTGCAAAAACTGTGCATGGGAAAAAGTTAAAAATAAACTATCAACAGTATACAATATAAAACAGTGATATCCAATACTGACATGAAAAAAACAGCCTGTTGGATTTACACTTAAGAGACATTTCCAACACCCATAAAAAGACTGGGAGGACAATTCTCTTTCTTTTTCTTGTTTCTTATCTAAATGTCATTACATTACAGTCACGTTCTATAGTGGCACACATCACATTCCCAGGCAACACCCTCAGAGGGAGATGGTGCATAGTAGAAATTAATGGAAATAGTTTATCAGTGAAAGTGTGTGTGAAGGTGTGTAGGTGTGTGTTAGTGTCAGGATCGGAGAAGGACAGCTCTCCTCTGTTCCAGTCCAGCTGGACTCTGATCCTACAGGGTTTCTGCTCCACCGAGAGAGCAGTCGCCGACCCTGCTACATTTGCTGTGTATGTGCCATTCCTAAAGCCTAAACACCAAAACAAACCATTAACTGCATTGTTTATCTGGAAAGACTCTTCTAACACCCCCAGTTCCCAGGAGTTATTGTATCCAACTTCAATGTCCCAGCTATGAGTCCCTGAGTTAAATCCCTCAGAACCCTGGACCACGTGCAGGGAGTCCGGGTTGGTATACAGCTCTTCACGTACATCAACATCGTACAACACACTGGTCAGATCATCAGACAGGATGAATCCAGTATACTGGATGTTGGGATCCAGGATCACAGGAGTGTAGGAGACGATCTCCTTCATCTTGACCCAGGTTCTGAAGGTCAGGTTGCCCAGGTGTTTGGCCATGTCCATCACTACTTTTGAAACTGGCTGTGGATCTGGCAGTGTGCGCTGGACCTTTTCCACTGTGGTTTTATAGTTATGCAGGAATGAGATGTCATCTGCCTCGACATCTCTGATGGTGTTGGAAAGAGTCACCATTTCTCTGCACAGACTCTCAATCTTTTCCATCAACATCTGACTTTTCTGTTTCTCTTCCTCCCTCACCTCAGTGATTCTGGCCTTCTCTTCTTGATGTAGGTAATCCTGAATATTCTTGAAATGTTTCTTAATCTGTATCTCAGTGTGTTGGGCCTGCACCTTAATGTATTCTGCTGTTTGGTGATATCCTGCTTTAATCTCTTTAAGGTCCTCTAGTTTCTCCTCTAAGGCCTCCAGTGATTCCTGGAGGTCCTCTTTGAGTTGTTTTGCAGATTCGTAAATGGGTCTGAACTTATGTCCTGCATGTTTTTCAGAAACTTGGCACTCTAGGCATGCCAAATGTTCATCATCCAGACAGAACAGCCTGAGTTTCTCATCATGTAGAGGGCAGAGAACCTCAGAAATACATCTGTGACTTCTCTCCTCTAAGAAGTTCTCACACAGGTTATTCAACGCTAAGTTGATAGGAGGTTGATCTAGAGAGGAGTTTGTTTTGCAAACAGGACATGCCTTGTTCTGTGATGGTTTTCCTGTCCACCATTGCTGCATACAGGACTTGCAGAAGCTGTGGCTACAAGACAGGATAACAGGGTGTTTAAAGATGTCACGGCACACAGGACAGGTGAGTTCCTCTTCCTGCCGAGTCAAATAGGAATCCATGTTGTCAGTTACTTCCTCCTTTGGAATATCCCCTGCGGTTGACATGGCTGTAAGTCACCAGTGTTGCGTTGCGTTCTGTAGGGGAAACAACAATGTTAGCATTTAAAACGATTGCAAAAAGACAAACAGTGTCAGTCTTGGACACATTAGGTATAATCAAAGTTAGCTGTGACTGTACCCTTAGTAGTAATTGTAGTAGTAGCAGTACTAGTAGATGGAAACCAGAATTTGAGCCCTTCAAAAAAATCACTGCAAGTCAATGAAGACAAGAATTATGAAATCATAAACATACCTGATAACTTCACCAAGTCCAGAAGAGAGAATTTCAGCTCTTAACAACAACACACATTAAAGTGAAGTGACACCAAATAAAACAGAGCCCTGCTAAATACTCACAGAGGAGGTCTGATGAGCCAATCAGAGTGGAGGGTGGGACACACCAACAATAGACAGAAACTGTATTGGAGAACTGTTGGTTAATAGCCCCTGCCCCCACTTAACCTAGACATTTCACACCTAGACAAACCCCCATCCAAGCCCATCAACAGTCATCAATCATCTACCATCCAGTTTCTGGACTGTTTCAGCACTAAGCTATGGCCCATTTCATTAGAATGGAATTCAATTCATCTGATATCAATTTGAATAGCCTGCCCACTTTGTTAACATCACGCTATGTAAATTCAATATAGTTCACCCAATGTGAGTAATTATACTGTAATACAACATGACAACAGTTCAGACAAATCCTCACCAGAAAGTGTATTTTAGAACTGCCTGAAGAAGGTCCAGAGGGACCGAAACGTTGCATTATTAAAAAAATATATACCGAGCAGATACACAGTGTGCGGTGTATTTTCATTCCTTTCAGAACTGGCTTATCTAAAGGTGTTTATAACCTTTTATTAAGAAGAGAAAGTTACTACATTCATACTCTTCAAACCATGATGCAGAGGGGCTTAAACCAGGCAGATGAAATTAGACACTTTCTGTAGAAACCTTTTTGGTTTGTTAGGAGTGAAGCTCTGCTTCTCCAACTGATTTTTTATTTAAAAAGTAAAAAATATGGTGAATTGCTGACTGACATTATCATGAACACAGTATGCCAATAAAACACACCCACACCACAAATCACCTTTTATCTGAATGTTTATTACAAGACAAAAATACAACATAAGTCATAAGTAAATACAGTGAAACTAAGTCTAGCAGCAAAGGGTAGCTGTTGCTGTGGTCCATGATACCACCCCTGACATTATTACAGCCTAGCCACACTGCCTACGTGCAAAAACTGTGCATGGGAAAAAGTTAAAAATAAACTATCAACAGTATACAATATAAAACAGTGATATCCAATACTGACATGAAAAAAACAGCCTGCTGGATTTACACTTAAGAGACATTTCCAACACCCATAAAAAGACTGGGAGGACAATTCTCTTTCTTTTTCTTGTTTCTTATCTAAATGTCATTACATTACAGTCACGTTCTATAGTGGCACACATCACATTCCCAGGCAACACCCTCAGAGGGAGATGGTGCATAGTAGAAATTAATGGAAATAGTTTATCAGTGAAAGTGTGTGTGAAGGTGTGTAGGTGTGTGTTAGTGTCAGGATCGGAGAAGGACAGCTCTCCTCTGTTCCAGTCCAGCTGGACTCTGATCCTACAGGGTTTCTGCTCCACCGAGAGAGCAGTCGCCGACCCTGCTACATTTGCTGTGTATGTGCCATTCCTAAAGCCTAAACACCAAAACAAACCATTAACTGCATTGTTTATCTGGAAAGACTCTTCTAACACCCCCAGTTCCCAGGAGTTATTGTATCCAACTTCAATGTCCCAGCTATGAGTCCCTGAGTTAAATCCCTCAGAACCCTGGACCACGTGCAGGGAGTCCGGGTTGGTATACAGCTCTTCACGTACATCAACATCGTACAACACACTGGTCAGATCATCAGACAGGATGAATCCAGTATACTGGATGATGGGATCCAGGATCACAGGAGTGTAGGAGACGATCTCCTTCATCTTGACCCAGGTTCTGAAGGTCAGGTTGCCCAGGTGTTTGGCCATGTCCATCACTACTTTTGAAACTGGCTGTGGATCTGGCAGTGTGCGCTGGACCTTTTCCACTGTGGTTTTATAGTTATGCAGGAATGAGATGTCATCTGCCTCGACATCTCTGATGGTGTTGGAAAGAGTCACCATTTCTCTGCACAGACTCTCAATCTTTTCCATCAACATCTGACTTTTCTGTTTCTCTTCCTCCCTCACCTCAGTGATTCTGGCCTTCTCTTCTTGATGTAGGTAATCCTGAATATTCTTGAAATGTTTCTTAATCTGTATCTCAGTGTGTTGGGCCTGCACCTTAATGTATTCTGCTGTTTGGTGATATCCTGCTTTAATCTCTTTAAGGTCCTCTAGTTTCTCCTCTAAGGCCTCCAGTGATTCCTGGAGGTCCTCTTTGAGTTGTTTTGCAGATTCGTAAATGGGTCTGAACTTATGTCCTGCATGTTTTTCAGAAACTTGGCACTCTAGGCATGCCAAATGTTCATCATCCAGACAGAACAGCCTGAGTTTCTCATCATGTAGAGGGCAGAGAACCTCAGAAATACATCTGTGACTTCTCTCCTCTAAGAAGTTCTCACACAGGTTATTCAACGCTAAGTTGATAGGAGGTTGATCTAGAGAGGAGTTTGTTTTGCAAACAGGACATGCCTTGTTCTGTGATGGTTTTCCTGTCCACCATTGCTGCATACAGGACTTGCAGAAGCTGTGGCTACAAGACAGGATAACAGGGTGTTTAAAGATGTCACGGCACACAGGACAGGTGAGTTCCTCTTCCTGCCGAGTCAAATAGGAATCCATGTTGTCAGTTACTTCCTCCTTTGGAATATCCCCTGCGGTTGACATGGCTGTAAGTCACCAGTGTTGCGTTGCGTTCTGTAGGGGAAACAACAATGTTAGCATTTAAAACGATTGCAAAAAGACAAACAGTGTCAGTCTTGGACACATTAGGTATAATCAAAGTTAGCTGTGACTGTACCCTTAGTAGTAATTGTAGTAGTAGCAGTACTAGTAGATGGAAACCAGAATTTGAGCCCTTCAAAAAAATCACTGCAAGTCAATGAAGACAAGAATTATGAAATCATAAACATACCTGATAACTTCACCAAGTCCAGAAGAGAGAATTTCAGCTCTTAACAACAACACACATTAAAGTGAAGTGACACCAAATAAAACAGAGCCCTGCTAAATACTCACAGAGGAGGTCTGATGAGCCAATCAGAGTGGAGGGTGGGACACACCAACAATAGACAGAAACTGTATTGGAGAACTGTTGGTTAATAGCCCCTGCCCCCACTTAACCTAGACATTTCACACCTAGACAAACCCCCATCCAAGCCCATCAACAGTCATCAATCATCTACCATCCAGTTTCTGGACTGTTTCAGCACTAAGCTATGGCCCATTTCATTAGAATGGAATTCAATTCATCTGATATCAATTTGAATAGCCTGCCCACTTTGTTAACATCACGCTATGTAAATTCAATATAGTTCACCCAATGTGAGTAATTATACTGTAATACAACATGACAACAGTTCAGACAAATCCTCACCAGAAAGTGTATTTTAGAACTGCCTGAAGAAGGTCCAGAGGGACCGAAACGTTGCATTATTAAAAAAAAATATACCGAGCAGATACACAGTGTGCGGTGTATTTTCATTCCTTTCAGAACTGGCTTATCTAAAGGTGTTTATAACCTTTTATTAAGAAGAGAAAGTTACTACATTCATACTCTTCAAACCATGATGCAGAGGGGCTTAAACCAGGCAGATGAAATTAGACACTTTCTGTAGAAACCTTTTTGGTTTGTTAGGAGTGAAGCTCTGCTTCTCCAACTGATTTTTTATTTAAAAAGTAAAAAATATGGTGAATTGCTGACTGACATTATCATGAACACAGTATGCCAATAAAACACACCCACACCACAAATCACCTTTTATCTGAATGTTTATTACAAGACAAAAATACAACATAAGTCATAAGTAAATACAGTGAAACTAAGTCTAGCAGCAAAGGGTAGCTGTTGCTGTGGTCCATGATACCACCCCTGACATTATTACAGCCTAGCCACACTGCCTACGTGCAAAAACTGTGCATGGGAAAAAGTTAAAAATAAACTATCAACAGTATACAATATAAAACAGTGATATCCAATACTGACATGAAAAAAACAGCCTGCTGGATTTACACTTAAGAGACATTTCCAACACCCATAAAAAGACTGGGAGGACAATTCTCTTTCTTTTTCTTGTTTCTTATCTAAATGTCATTACATTACAGTCACGTTCTATAGTGGCACACATCACATTCCCAGGCAACACCCTCAGAGGGAGATGGTGCATAGTAGAAATTAATGGAAATAGTTTATCAGTGAAAGTGTGTGTGAAGGTGTGTAGGTGTGTGTTAGTGTCAGGATCGGAGAAGGACAGCTCTCCTCTGTTCCAGTCCAGCTGGACTCTGATCCTACAGGGTTTCTGCTCCACCGAGAGAGCAGTCGCCGACCCTGCTACATTTGCTGTGTATGTGCCATTCCTAAAGCCTAAACACCAAAACAAACCATTAACTGCATTGTTTATCTGGAAAGACTCTTCTAACACCCCCAGTTCCCAGGAGTTATTGTATCCAACTTCAATGTCCCAGCTATGAGTCCCTGAGTTAAATCCCTCAGAACCCTGGACCACGTGCAGGGAGTCCGGGTTGGTATACAGCTCTTCACGTACATCAACATCGTACAACACACTGGTCAGATCATCAGACAGGATGAATCCAGTATACTGGATGTTGGGATCCAGGATCACAGGAGTGTAGGAGACGATCTCCTTCATCTTGACCCAGGTTCTGAAGGTCAGGTTGCCCAGGTGTTTGGCCATGTCCATCACTACTTTTGAAACTGGCTGTGGATCTGGCAGTGTGCGCTGGACCTTTTCCACTGTGGTTTTATAGTTATGCAGGAATGAGATGTCATCTGCCTCGACATCTCTGATGGTGTTGGAAAGAGTCACCATTTCTCTGCACAGACTCTCAATCTTTTCCATCAACATCTGACTTTTCTGTTTCTCTTCCTCCCTCACCTCAGTGATTCTGGCCTTCTCTTCTTGATGTAGGTAATCCTGAATATTCTTGAAATGTTTCTTAATCTGTATCTCAGTGTGTTGGGCCTGCACCTTAATGTATTCTGCTGTTTGGTGATATCCTGCTTTAATCTCTTTAAGGTCCTCTAGTTTCTCCTCTAAGGCCTCCAGTGATTCCTGGAGGTCCTCTTTGAGTTGTTTTGCAGATTCGTAAATGGGTCTGAACTTATGTCCTGCATGTTTTTCAGAAACTTGGCACTCTAGGCATGCCAAATGTTCATCATCCAGACAGAACAGCCTGAGTTTCTCATCATGTAGAGGGCAGAGAACCTCAGAAATACATCTGTGACTTCTCTCCTCTAAGAAGTTCTCACACAGGTTATTCAACGCTAAGTTGATAGGAGGTTGATCTAGAGAGGAGTTTGTTTTGCAAACAGGACATGCCTTGTTCTGTGATGGTTTTCCTGTCCACCATTGCTGCATACAGGACTTGCAGAAGCTGTGGCTACAAGACAGGATAACAGGGTGTTTAAAGATGTCACGGCACACAGGACAGGTGAGTTCCTCTTCCTGCCGAGTCAAATAGGAATCCATGTTGTCAGTTACTTCCTCCTTTGGAATATCCCCTGCGGTTGACATGGCTGTAAGTCACCAGTGTTGCGTTGCGTTCTGTAGGGGAAACAACAATGTTAGCATTTAAAACGATTGCAAAAAGACAAACAGTGTCAGTCTTGGACACATTAGGTATAATCAAAGTTAGCTGTGACTGTACCCTTAGTAGTAATTGTAGTAGT
Organism: Electrona antarctica; assembly: GCF_951216825.1. NCBI lineage: Eukaryota > Metazoa > Chordata > Actinopteri > Myctophiformes > Myctophidae > Electrona > Electrona antarctica. The sequence goes on from NC_136790.1 coordinate 56,448,347, forward strand.
AGCAGTACTAGTAGATGGAAACCAGAATTTGAGCCCTTCAAAAAAATCACTGCAAGTCAATGAAGACAAGAATTATGAAATCATAAACATACCTGATAACTTCACCAAGTCCAGAAGAGAGAATTTCAGCTCTTAACAACAACACACATTAAAGTGAAGTGACACCAAATAAAACAGAGCCCTGCTAAATACTCACAGAGGAGGTCTGATGAGCCAATCAGAGTGGAGGGTGGGACACACCAACAATAGACAGAAACTGTATTGGAGAACTGTTGGTTAATAGCCCCTGCCCCCACTTAACCTAGACATTTCACACCTAGACAAACCCCCATCCAAGCCCATCAACAGTCATCAATCATCTACCATCCAGTTTCTGGACTGTTTCAGCACTAAGCTATGGCCCATTTCATTAGAATGGAATTCAATTCATCTGATATCAATTTGAATAGCCTGCCCACTTTGTTAACATCACGCTATGTAAATTCAATATAGTTCACCCAATGTGAGTAATTATACTGTAATACAACATGACAACAGTTCAGACAAATCCTCACCAGAAAGTGTATTTTAGAACTGCCTGAAGAAGGTCCAGAGGGACCGAAACGTTGCATTATTAAAAAAAAATATACCGAGCAGATACACAGTGTGCGGTGTATTTTCATTCCTTTCAGAACTGGCTTATCTAAAGGTGTTTATAACCTTTTATTAAGAAGAGAAAGTTACTACATTCATACTCTTCAAACCATGATGCAGAGGGGCTTAAACCAGGCAGATGAAATTAGACACTTTCTGTAGAAACCTTTTTGGTTTGTTAGGAGTGAAGCTCTGCTTCTCCAACTGATTTTTTATTTAAAAAGTAAAAAATATGGTGAATTGCTGACTGACATTATCATGAACACAGTATGCCAATAAAACACACACACACCACAAATCACCTTTTATCTGAATGTTTATTACAAGACAAAAATACAACATAAGTCATAAGTAAATACAGTGAAACTAAGTCTAGCAGCAAAGGGTAGCTGTTGCTGTGGTCCATGATACCACCCCTGACATTATTACAGCCTAGCCACACTGCCTACGTGCAAAAACTGTGCATGGGAAAAAGTTAAAAATAAACTATCAACAGTATACAATATAAAACAGTGATATCCAATACTGACATGAAAAAAACAGCCTGCTGGATTTACACTTAAGAGACATTTCCAACACCCATAAAAAGACTGGGAGGACAATTCTCTTTCTTTTTCTTGTTTCTTATCTAAATGTCATTACATTACAGTCACGTTCTATAGTGGCACACATCACATTCCCAGGCAACACCCTCAGAGGGAGATGGTGCATAGTAGAAATTAATGGAAATAGTTTATCAGTGAAAGTGTGTGTGAAGGTGTGTAGGTGTGTGTTAGTGTCAGGATCGGAGAAGGACAGCTCTCCTCTGTTCCAGTCCAGCTGGACTCTGATCCTACAGGGTTTCTGCTCCACCGAGAGAGCAGTCGCCGACCCTGCTACATTTGCTGTGTATGTGCCATTCCTAAAGCCTAAACACCAAAACAAACCATTAACTGCATTGTTTATCTGGAAAGACTCTTCTAACACCCCCAGTTCCCAGGAGTTATTGTATCCAACTTCAATGTCCCAGCTATGAGTCCCTGAGTTAAATCCCTCAGAACCCTGGACCACGTGCAGGGAGTCCGGGTTGGTATACAGCTCTTCACGTACATCAACATCGTACAACACACTGGTCAGATCATCAGACAGGATGAATCCAGTATACTGGATGTTGGGATCCAGGATCACAGGAGTGTAGGAGACGATCTCCTTCATCTTGACCCAGGTTCTGAAGGTCAGGTTGCCCAGGTGTTTGGCCATGTCCATCACTACTTTTGAAACTGGCTGTGGATCTGGCAGTGTGCGCTGGACCTTTTCCACTGTGGTTTTATAGTTATGCAGGAATGAGATGTCATCTGCCTCGACATCTCTGATGGTGTTGGAAAGAGTCACCATTTCTCTGCACAGACTCTCAATCTTTTCCATCAACATCTGACTTTTCTGTTTCTCTTCCTCCCTCACCTCAGTGATTCTGGCCTTCTCTTCTTGATGTAGGTAATCCTGAATATTCTTGAAATGTTTCTTAATCTGTATCTCAGTGTGTTGGGCCTGCACCTTAATGTATTCTGCTGTTTGGTGATATCCTGCTTTAATCTCTTTAAGGTCCTCTAGTTTCTCCTCTAAGGCCTCCAGTGATTCCTGGAGGTCCTCTTTGAGTTGTTTTGCAGATTCGTAAATGGGTCTGAACTTATGTCCTGCATGTTTTTCAGAAACTTGGCACTCTAGGCATGCCAAATGTTCATCATCCAGACAGAACAGCCTGAGTTTCTCATCATGTAGAGGGCAGAGAACCTCAGAAATACATCTGTGACTTCTCTCCTCTAAGAAGTTCTCACACAGGTTATTCAACGCTAAGTTGATAGGAGGTTGATCTAGAGAGGAGTTTGTTTTGCAAACAGGACATGCCTTGTTCTGTGATGGTTTTCCTGTCCACCATTGCTGCATACAGGACTTGCAGAAGCTGTGGCTACAAGACAGGATAACAGGGTGTTTAAAGATGTCACGGCACACAGGACAGGTGAGTTCCTCTTCCTGCCGAGTCAAATAGGAATCCATGTTGTCAGTTACTTCCTCCTTTGGAATATCCCCTGCGGTTGACATGGCTGTAAGTCACCAGTGTTGCGTTGCGTTCTGTAGGGGAAACAACAATGTTAGCATTTAAAACGATTGCAAAAAGACAAACAGTGTCAGTCTTGGACACATTAGGTATAATCAAAGTTAGCTGTGACTGTACCCATAGTAGTAATTGTAGTAGTAGCAGTACTAGTAGATGGAAACCAGAATTTGAGCCCTTCAAAAAAATCACTGCAAGTCAATGAAGACAAGAATTATGAAATCATAAACATACCTGATAACTTCACCAAGTCCAGAAGAGAGAATTTCAGCTCTTAACAACAACACACATTAAAGTGAAGTGACACCAAATAAAACAGAGCCCTGCTAAATACTCACAGAGGAGGTCTGATGAGCCAATCAGAGTGGAGGGTGGGACACACCAACAATAGACAGAAACTGTATTGGAGAACTGTTGGTTAATAGCCCCTGCCCCCACTTAACCTAGACATTTCACACCTAGACAAACCCCCATCCAAGCCCATCAACAGTCATCAATCATCTACCATCCAGTTTCTGGACTGTTTCAGCACTAAGCTATGGCCCATTTCATTAGAATGGAATTCAATTCATCTGATATCAATTTGAATAGCCTGCCCACTTTGTTAACATCACGCTATGTAAATTCAATATAGTTCACCCAATGTGAGTAATTATACTGTAATACAACATGACAACAGTTCAGACAAATCCTCACCAGAAAGTGTATTTTAGAACTGCCTGAAGAAGGTCCAGAGGGACCGAAACGTTGCATTATTAAAAAAAAATATACCGAGCAGATACACAGTGTGCGGTGTATTTTCATTCCTTTCAGAACTGGCTTATCTAAAGGTGTTTATAACCTTTTATTAAGAAGAGAAAGTTACTACATTCATACTCTTCAAACCATGATGCAGAGGGGCTTAAACCAGGCAGATGAAATTAGACACTTTCTGTAGAAACCTTTTTGGTTTGTTAGGAGTGAAGCTCTGCTTCTCCAACTGATTTTTTATTTAAAAAGTAAAAAATATGGTGAATTGCTGACTGACATTATCATGAACACAGTATGCCAATAAAACACACACACACCACAAATCACCTTTTATCTGAATGTTTATTACAAGACAAAAATACAACATAAGTCATAAGTAAATACAGTGAAACTAAGTCTAGCAGCAAAGGGTAGCTGTTGCTGTGGTCCATGATACCACCCCTGACATTATTACAGCCTAGCCACACTGCCTACGTGCAAAAACTGTGCATGGGAAAAAGTTAAAAATAAACTATCAACAGTATACAATATAAAACAGTGATATCCAATACTGACATGAAAAAAACAGCCTGCTGGATTTACACTTAAGAGACATTTCCAACACCCATAAAAAGACTGGGAGGACAATTCTCTTTCTTTTTCTTGTTTCTTATCTAAATGTCATTACATTACAGTCACGTTCTATAGTGGCACACATCACATTCCCAGGCAACACCCTCAGAGGGAGATGGTGCATAGTAGAAATTAATGGAAATAGTTTATCAGTGAAAGTGTGTGTGAAGGTGTGTAGGTGTGTGTTAGTGTCAGGATCGGAGAAGGACAGCTCTCCTCTGTTCCAGTCCAGCTGGACTCTGATCCTACAGGGTTTCTGCTCCACCGAGAGAGCAGTCGCCGACCCTGCTACATTTGCTGTGTATGTGCCATTCCTAAAGCCTAAACACCAAAACAAACCATTAACTGCATTGTTTATCTGGAAAGACTCTTCTAACACCCCCAGTTCCCAGGAGTTATTGTATCCAACTTCAATGTCCCAGCTATGAGTCCCTGAGTTAAATCCCTCAGAACCCTGGACCACGTGCAGGGAGTCCGGGTTGGTATACAGCTCTTCACGTACATCAACATCGTACAACACACTGGTCAGATCATCAGACAGGATGAATCCAGTATACTGGATGTTGGGATCCAGGATCACAGGAGTGTAGGAGACGATCTCCTTCATCTTGACCCAGGTTCTGAAGGTCAGGTTGCCCAGGTGTTTGGCCATGTCCATCACTACTTTTGAAACTGGCTGTGGATCTGGCAGTGTGCGCTGGACCTTTTCCACTGTGGTTTTATAGTTATGCAGGAATGAGATGTCATCTGCCTCGACATCTCTGATGGTGTTGGAAAGAGTCACCATTTCTCTGCACAGACTCTCAATCTTTTCCATCAACATCTGACTTTTCTGTTTCTCTTCCTCCCTCACCTCAGTGATTCTGGCCTTCTCTTCTTGATGTAGGTAATCCTGAATATTCTTGAAATGTTTCTTAATCTGTATCTCAGTGTGTTGGGCCTGCACCTTAATGTATTCTGCTGTTTGGTGATATCCTGCTTTAATCTCTTTAAGGTCCTCTAGTTTCTCCTCTAAGGCCTCCAGTGATTCCTGGAGGTCCTCTTTGAGTTGTTTTGCAGATTCGTAAATGGGTCTGAACTTATGTCCTGCATGTTTTTCAGAAACTTGGCACTCTAGGCATGCCAAATGTTCATCATCCAGACAGAACAGCCTGAGTTTCTCATCATGTAGAGGGCAGAGAACCTCAGAAATACATCTGTGACTTCTCTCCTCTAAGAAGTTCTCACACAGGTTATTCAACGCTAAGTTGATAGGAGGTTGATCTAGAGAGGAGTTTGTTTTGCAAACAGGACATGCCTTGTTCTGTGATGGTTTTCCTGTCCACCATTGCTGCATACAGGACTTGCAGAAGCTGTGGCTACAAGACAGGATAACAGGGTGTTTAAAGATGTCACGGCACACAGGACAGGTGAGTTCCTCTTCCTGCCGAGTCAAATAGGAATCCATGTTGTCAGTTACTTCCTCCTTTGGAATATCCCCTGCGGTTGACATGGCTGTAAGTCACCAGTGTTGCGTTGCGTTCTGTAGGGGAAACAACAATGTTAGCATTTAAAACGATTGCAAAAAGACAAACAGTGTCAGTCTTGGACACATTAGGTATAATCAAAGTTAGCTGTGACTGTACCCATAGTAGTAATTGTAGTAGTAGCAGTACTAGTAGATGGAAACCAGAATTTGAGCCCTTCAAAAAAATCACTGCAAGTCAATGAAGACAAGAATTATGAAATCATAAACATACCTGATAACTTCACCAAGTCCAGAAGAGAGAATTTCAGCTCTTAACAACAACACACATTAAAGTGAAGTGACACCAAATAAAACAGAGCCCTGCTAAATACTCACAGAGGAGGTCTGATGAGCCAATCAGAGTGGAGGGTGGGACACACCAACAATAGACAGAAACTGTATTGGAGAACTGTTGGTTAATAGCCCCTGCCCCCACTTAACCTAGACATTTCACACCTAGACAAACCCCCATCCAAGCCCATCAACAGTCATCAATCATCTACCATCCAGTTTCTGGACTGTTTCAGCACTAAGCTATGGCCCATTTCATTAGAATGGAATTCAATTCATCTGATATCAATTTGAATAGCCTGCCCACTTTGTTAACATCACGCTATGTAAATTCAATATAGTTCACCCAATGTGAGTAATTATACTGTAATACAACATGACAACAGTTCAGACAAATCCTCACCAGAAAGTGTATTTTAGAACTGCCTGAAGAAGGTCCAGAGGGACCGAAACGTTGCATTATTAAAAAAAAATATACCGAGCAGATACACAGTGTGCGGTGTATTTTCATTCCTTTCAGAACTGGCTTATCTAAAGGTGTTTATAACCTTTTATTAAGAAGAGAAAGTTACTACATTCATACTCTTCAAACCATGATGCAGAGGGGCTTAAACCAGGCAGATGAAATTAGACACTTTCTGTAGAAACCTTTTTGGTTTGTTAGGAGTGAAGCTCTGCTTCTCCAACTGATTTTTTATTTAAAAAGTAAAAAATATGGTGAATTGCTGACTGACATTATCATGAACACAGTATGCCAATAAAACACACACACACCACAAATCACCTTTTATCTGAATGTTTATTACAAGACAAAAATACAACATAAGTCATAAGTAAATACAGTGAAACTAAGTCTAGCAGCAAAGGGTAGCTGTTGCTGTGGTCCATGATACCACCCCTGACATTATTACAGCCTAGCCACACTGCCTACGTGCAAAAACTGTGCATGGGAAAAAGTTAAAAATAAACTATCAACAGTATACAATATAAAACAGTGATATCCAATACTGACATGAAAAAAACAGCCTGCTGGATTTACACTTAAGAGACATTTCCAACACCCATAAAAAGACTGGGAGGACAATTCTCTTTCTTTTTCTTGTTTCTTATCTAAATGTCATTACATTACAGTCACGTTCTATAGTGGCACACATCACATTCCCAGGCAACACCCTCAGAGGGAGATGGTGCATAGTAGAAATTAATGGAAATAGTTTATCAGTGAAAGTGTGTGTGAAGGTGTGTAGGTGTGTGTTAGTGTCAGGATCGGAGAAGGACAGCTCTCCTCTGTTCCAGTCCAGCTGGACTCTGATCCTACAGGGTTTCTGCTCCACCGAGAGAGCAGTCGCCGACCCTGCTACATTTGCTGTGTATGTGCCATTCCTAAAGCCTAAACACCAAAACAAACCATTAACTGCATTGTTTATCTGGAAAGACTCTTCTAACACCCCCAGTTCCCAGGAGTTATTGTATCCAACTTCAATGTCCCAGCTATGAGTCCCTGAGTTAAATCCATCAGAACCCTGGACCACGTGCAGGGAGTCCGGGTTGGTATACAGCTCTTCACGTACATCAACATCGTACAACACACTGGTCAGATCATCAGACAGGATGAATCCAGTATACTGGATGTTGGGATCCAGGATCACAGGAGTGTAGGAGACGATCTCCTTCATCTTGACCCAGGTTCTGAAGGTCAGGTTGCCCAGGTGTTTGGCCATGTCCATCACTACTTTTGAAACTGGCTGTGGATCTGGCAGTGTGCGCTGGACCTTTTCCACTGTGGTTTTATAGTTATGCAGGAATGAGATGTCATCTGCCTCGACATCTCTGATGGTGTTGGAAAGAGTCACCATTTCTCTGCACAGACTCTCAATCTTTTCCATCAACATCTGACTTTTCTGTTTCTCTTCCTCCCTCACCTCAGTGATTCTGGCCTTCTCTTCTTGATGTAGGTAATCCTGAATATTCTTGAAATGTTTCTTAATCTGTATCTCAGTGTGTTGGGCCTGCACCTTAATGTATTCTGCTGTTTGGTGATATCCTGCTTTAATCTCTTTAAGGTCCTCTAGTTTCTCCTCTAAGGCCTCCAGTGATTCCTGGAGGTCCTCTTTGAGTTGTTTTGCAGATTCGTAAATGGGTCTGAACTTATGTCCTGCATGTTTTTCAGAAACTTGGCACTCTAGGCATGCCAAATGTTCATCATCCAGACAGAACAGCCTGAGTTTCTCATCATGTAGAGGGCAGAGAACCTCAGAAATACATCTGTGACTTCTCTCCTCTAAGAAGTTCTCACACAGGTTATTCAACGCTAAGTTGATAGGAGGTTGATCTAGAGAGGAGTTTGTTTTGCAAACAGGACATGCCTTGTTCTGTGATGGTTTTCCTGTCCACCATTGCTGCATACAGGACTTGCAGAAGCTGTGGCTACAAGACAGGATAACAGGGTGTTTAAAGATGTCACGGCACACAGGACAGGTGAGTTCCTCTTCCTGCCGAGTCAAATAGGAATCCATGTTGTCAGTTACTTCCTCCTTTGGAATATCCCCTGCGGTTGACATGGCTGTAAGTCACCAGTGTTGCGTTGCGTTCTGTAGGGGAAACAACAATGTTAGCATTTAAAACGATTGCAAAAAGACAAACAGTGTCAGTCTTGGACACATTAGGTATAATCAAAGTTAGCTGTGACTGTACCCTTAGTAGTAATTGTAGTAGTAGCAGTACTAGTAGATGGAAACCAGAATTTGAGCCCTTCAAAAAAATCACTGCAAGTCAATGAAGACAAGAATTATGAAATCATAAACATACCTGATAACTTCACCAAGTCCAGAAGAGAGAATTTCAGCTCTTAACAACAACACACATTAAAGTGAAGTGACACCAAATAAAACAGAGGCCTGCTAAATACTCACAGAGGAGGTCTGATGAGCCAATCAGAGTGGAGGGTGGGACACACCAACAATAGACAGAAACTGTATTGGAGAACTGTTGGTTAATAGCCCCTGCCCCCACTTAACCTAGACATTTCACACCTAGACAAACCCCCATCCAAGCCCATCAACAGTCATCAATCATCTACCATCCAGTTTCTGGACTGTTTCAGCACTAAGCTATGGCCCATTTCATTAGAATGGAATTCAATTCATCTGATATCAATTTGAATAGCCTGCCCACTTTGTTAACATCACGCTATGTAAATTCAATATAGTTCACCCAATGTGAGTAATTATACTGTAATACAACATGACAACAGTTCAGACAAATCCTCACCAGAAAGTGTATTTTAGAACTGCCTGAAGAAGGTCCAGAGGGACCGAAACGTTGCATTATTAAAAAAAAATATACCGAGCAGATACACAGTGTGCGGTGTATTTTCATTCCTTTCAGAACTGGCTTATCTAAAGGTGTTTATAACCTTTTATTAAGAAGAGAAAGTTACTACATTCATACTCTTCAAACCATGATGCAGAGGGGCTTAAACCAGGCAGATGAAATTAGACACTTTCTGTAGAAACCTTTTTGGTTTGTTAGGAGTGAAGCTCTGCTTCTCCAACTGATTTTTTATTTAAAAAGTAAAAAATATGGTGAATTGCTGACTGACATTATCATGAACACAGTATGCCAATAAAACACACACACACCACAAATCACCTTTTATCTGAATGTTTATTACAAGACAAAAATACAACATAAGTCATAAGTAAATACAGTGAAACTAAGTCTAGCAGCAAAGGGTAGCTGTTGCTGTGGTCCATGATACCACCCCTGACATTATTACAGCCTAGCCACACTGCCTACGTGCAAAAACTGTGCATGGGAAAAAGTTAAAAATAAACTATCAACAGTATACAATATAAAACAGTGATATCCAATACTGACATGAAAAAAACAGCCTGTTGGATTTACACTTAAGAGACATTTCCAACACCCATAAAAAGACTGGGAGGACAATTCTCTTTCTTTTTCTTGTTTCTTATCTAAATGTCATTACATTACAGTCACGTTCTATAGTGGCACACATCACATTCCCAGGCAACACCCTCAGAGGGAGATGGTGCATAGTAGAAATTAATGGAAATAGTTTATCAGTGAAAGTGTGTGTGAAGGTGTGTAGGTGTGTGTTAGTGTCAGGATCGGAGAAGGACAGCTCTCCTCTGTTCCAGTCCAGCTGGACTCTGATCCTACAGGGTTTCTGCTCCACCGAGAGAGCAGTCGCCGACCCTGCTACATTTGCTGTGTATGTGCCATTCCTAAAGCCTAAACACCAAAACAAACCATTAACTGCATTGTTTATCTGGAAAGACTCTTCTAACACCCCCAGTTCCCAGGAGTTATTGTATCCAACTTCAATGTCCCAGCTATGAGTCCCTGAGTTAAATCCCTCAGAACCCTGGACCACGTGCAGGGAGTCCGGGTTGGTATACAGCTCTTCACGTACATCAACATCGTACAACACACTGGTCAGATCATCAGACAGGATGAATCCAGTATACTGGATGTTGGGATCCAGGATCACAGGAGTGTAGGAGACGATCTCCTTCATCTTGACCCAGGTTCTGAAGGTCAGGTTGCCCAGGTGTTTGGCCATGTCCATCACTACTTTTGAAACTGGCTGTGGATCTGGCAGTGTGCACTGGACCTTTTCCACTGTGGTTTTATAGTTATGCAGGAATGAGATGTCATCTGCCTCGACATCTCTGATGGTGTTGGAAAGAGTCACCATTTCTCTGCACAGACTCTCAATCTTTTCCATCAACATCCGACTTTTCTGTTTCTCTTCCTCCCTCACCTCAGTGATTCTGGCCTTCTCTTCTTGATGTAGGTAATCCTGAATATTCTTGAAATGTTTCTTAATCTGTATCTCAGTGTGTTGGGCCTGCACCTTAATGTATTCTGCTGTTTGGTGATATCCTGCTTTAATCTCTTTAAGGTCCTCTAGTTTCTCCTCTAAGGCCTCCAGTGATTCCTGGAGGTCCTCTTTGAGTTGTTTTGCAGATTCGTAAATGGGTCTGAACTTATGTCCTGCATGTTTTTCAGAAACTTGGCACTCTAGGCATGCCAAATGTTCATCATCCAGACAGAACAGCCTGAGTTTCTCATCATGTAGAGGGCAGAGAACCTCAGAAATACATCTGTGACTTCTCTCCTCTAAGAAGTTCTCACACAGGTTATTCAACGCTAAGTTGATAGGAGGTTGATCTAGAGAGGAGTTTGTTTTGCAAACAGGACATGCCTTGTTCTGTGATGGTTTTCCTGTCCACCATTGCTGCATACAGGACTTGCAGAAGCTGTGGCTACAAGACAGGATAACAGGGTGTTCAAAGATGTCACGGCACACAGGACAGGTGAGTTCCTCTTCCTGCCGAGTCAAATAGGAATCCATGTTGTCAGTTACTTCCTCCTTTGGAATATCCCCTGCGGTTGACATGGCTGTAAGTCACCAGTGTTGCGTTGCGTTCTGTAGGGGAAACAACAATGTTAGCATTTAAAACGATTGCAAAAAGACAAACAGTGTCAGTCTTGGACACATTAGGTATAATCAAAGTTAGCTGTGACTGTACCCTTAGTAGTAATTGTAGTAGTAGCAGTACTAGTAGATGGAAACCAGAATTTGAGCCCTTCAAAAAAATCACTGCAAGTCAATGAAGACAAGAATTATGAAATCATAAACATACCTGATAACTTCACCAAGTCCAGAAGAGAGAATTTCAGCTCTTAACAACAACACACATTAAAGTGAAGTGACACCAAATAAAACAGAGCCCTGCTAAATACTCACAGAGGAGGTCTGATGAGCCAATCAGAGTGGAGGGTGGGACACACCAACAATAGACAGAAACTGTATTGGAGAACTGTTGGTTAATAGCCCCTGCCCCCACTTAACCTAGACATTTCACACCTAGACAAACCCCCATCCAAGCCCATCAACAGTCATCAATCATCTACCATCCAGTTTCTGGACTGTTTCAGCACTAAGCTATGGCCCATTTCATTAGAATGGAATTCAATTCATCTGATATCAATTTGAATAGCCTGCCCACTTTGTTAACATCACGCTATGTAAATTCAATATAGTTCACCCAATGTGAGTAATTATACTGTAATACAACATGACAACAGTTCAGACAAATCCTCACCAGAAAGTGTATTTTAGAACTGCCTGAAGAAGGTCCAGAGGGACCGAAACGTTGCATTATTAAAAAAAAATATACCGAGCAGATACACAGTGTGCGGTGTATTTTCATTCCTTTCAGAACTGGCTTATCTAAAGGTGTTTATAACCTTTTATTAAGAAGAGAAAGTTACTACATTCATACTCTTCAAACCATGATGCAGAGGGGCTTAAACCAGGCAGATGAAATTAGACACTTTCTGTAGAAACCTTTTTGGTTTGTTAGGAGTGAAGCTCTGCTTCTCCAACTGATTTTTTATTTAAAAAGTAAAAAATATGGTGAATTGCTGACTGACATTATCATGAACACAGTATGCCAATAAAACACACACACACCACAAATCACCTTTTATCTGAATGTTTATTACAAGACAAAAATACAACATAAGTCATAAGTAAATACAGTGAAACTAAGTCTAGCAGCAAAGGGTAGCTGTTGCTGTGGTCCATGATACCACCCCTGACATTATTACAGCCTAGCCACACTGCCTACGTGCAAAAACTGTGCATGGGAAAAAGTTAAAAATAAACTATCAACAGTATACAATATAAAACAGTGATATCCAATACTGACATGAAAAAAACAGCCTGCTGGATTTACACTTAAGAGACATTTCCAACACCCATAAAAAGACTGGGAGGACAATTCTCTTTCTTTTTCTTGTTTCTTATCTAAATGTCATTACATTACAGTCACGTTCTATAGTGGCACACATCACATTCCCAGGCAACACCCTCAGAGGGAGATGGTGCATAGTAGAAATTAATGGAAATAGTTTATCAGTGAAAGTGTGTGTGAAGGTGTGTAGGTGTGTGTTAGTGTCAGGATCGGAGAAGGACAGCTCTCCTCTGTTCCAGTCCAGCTGGACTCTGATCCTACAGGGTTTCTGCTCCACCGAGAGAGCAGTCGCCGACCCTGCTACATTTGCTGTGTATGTGCCATTCCTAAAGCCTAAACACCAAAACAAACCATTAACTGCATTGTTTATCTGGAAAGACTCTTCTAACACCCCCAGTTCCCAGGAGTTATTGTATCCAACTTCAATGTCCCAGCTATGAGTCCCTGAGTTAAATCCATCAGAACCCTGGACCACGTGCAGGGAGTCCGGGTTGGTATACAGCTCTTCACGTACATCAAAATCGTACAACACACTGGTCAGATCATCAGACAGGATGAATCCAGTATACTGGATGTTGGGATCCAGGATCACAGGAGTGTAGGAGACGATCTCCTTCATCTTGACCCAGGTTCTGAAGGTCAGGTTGCCCAGGTGTTTGGCCATGTCCATCACTACTTTTGAAACTGGCTGTGGATCTGGCAGTGTGCGCTGGACCTTTTCCACTGTGGTTTTATAGTTATGCAGGAATGAGATGTCATCTGCCTCGACATCTCTGATGGTGTTGGAAAGAGTCACCATTTCTCTGCACAGACTCTCAATCTTTTCCATCAACATCTGACTTTTCTGTTTCTCTTCCTCCCTCACCTCAGTGATTCTGGCCTTCTCTTCTTGATGTAGGTAATCCTGAATATTCTTGAAATGTTTCTTAATCTGTATCTCAGTGTGTTGGGCCTGCACCTTAATGTATTCTGCTGTTTGGTGATATCCTGCTTTAATCTCTTTAAGGTCCTCTAGTTTCTCCTCTAAGGCCTCCAGTGATTCCTGGAGGTCCTCTTTGAGTTGTTTTGCAGATTCGTAAATGGGTCTGAACTTATGTCCTGCATGTTTTTCAGAAACTTGGCACTCTAGGCATGCCAAATGTTCATCATCCAGACAGCACAGCCTGAGTTTCTCATCATGTAGAGGGCAGAGAACCTCAGAAATACATCTGTGACTTCTCTCCTCTAAGAAGTTCTCACACAGGTTATTCAACGCTAAGTTGATAGGAGGTTGATCTAGAGAGGAGTTTGTTTTGCAAACAGGACATGCCTTGTTCTGTGATGGTTTTCCTGTCCACCATTGCTGCATACAGGACTTGCAGAAGCTGTGGCTACAAGACAGGATAACAGGGTGTTTAAAGATGTCACGGCACACAGGACAGGTGAGTTCCTCTTCCTGCCGAGTCAAATAGGAATCCATGTTGTCAGTTACTTCCTCCTTTGGAATATCCCCTGCGGTTGACATGGCTGTAAGTCACCAGTGTTGCGTTGCGTTCTGTAGGGGAAACAACAATGTTAGCATTTAAAACGATTGCAAAAAGACAAACAGTGTCAGTCTTGGACACATTAGGTATAATCAAAGTTAGCTGTGACTGTACCCTTAGTAGTAATTGTAGTAGTAGCAGTACTAGTAGATGGAAACCAGAATTTGAGCCCTTCAAAAAAATCACTGCAAGTCAATGAAGACAAGAATTATGAAATCATAAACATACCTGATAACTTCACCAAGTCCAGAAGAGAGAATTTCAGCTCTTAACAACAACACACATTAAAGTGAAGTGACACCAAATAAAACAGAGGCCTGCTAAATACTCACAGAGGAGGTCTGATGAGCCAATCAGAGTGGAGGGTGGGACACACCAACAATAGACAGAAACTGTATTGGAGAACTGTTGGTTAATAGCCCCTGCCCCCACTTAACCTAGACATTTCACACCTAGACAAACCCCCATCCAAGCCCATCAACAGTCATCAATCATCTACCATCCAGTTTCTGGACTGTTTCAGCACTAAGCTATGGCCCATTTCATTAGAATGGAATTCAATTCATCTGATATCAATTTGAATAGCCTGCCCACTTTGTTAACATCACGCTATGTAAATTCAATATAGTTCACCCAATGTGAGTAATTATACTGTAATACAACATGACAACAGTTCAGACAAATCCTCACCAGAAAGTGTATTTTAGAACTGCCTGAAGAAGGTCCAGAGGGACCGAAACGTTGCATTATTAAAAAAAATATATACCGAGCAGATACACAGTGTGCGGTGTATTTTCATTCCTTTCAGAACTGGCTTATCTAAAGGTGTTTATAACCTTTTATTAAGAAGAGAAAGTTACTACATTCATACTCTTCAAACCATGATGCAGAGGGGCTTAAACCAGGCAGATGAAATTAGACACTTTCTGTAGAAACCTTTTTGGTTTGTTAGGAGTGAAGCTCTGCTTCTCCAACTGATTTTTTATTTAAAAAGTAAAAAATATGGTGAATTGCTGACTGACATTATCATGAACACAGTATGCCAATAAAACACACACACACCACAAATCACCTTTTATCTGAATGTTTATTACAAGACAAAAATACAACATAAGTCATAAGTAAATACAGTGAAACTAAGTCTAGCAGCAAAGGGTAGCTGTTGCTGTGGTCCATGATACCACCCCTGACATTATTACAGCCTAGCCACACTGCCTACGTGCAAAAACTGTGCATGGGAAAAAGTTAAAAATAAACTATCAACAGTATACAATATAAAACAGTGATATCCAATACTGACATGAAAAAAACAGCCTGCTGGATTTACACTTAAGAGACATTTCCAACACCCATAAAAAGACTGGGAGGACAATTCTCTTTCTTTTTCTTGTTTCTTATCTAAATGTCATTACATTACAGTCACGTTCTATAGTGGCACACATCACATTCCCAGGCAACACCCTCAGAGGGAGATGGTGCATAGTAGAAATTAATGGAAATAGTTTATCAGTGAAAGTGTGTGTGAAGGTGTGTAGGTGTGTGTTAGTGTCAGGATCGGAGAAGGACAGCTCTCCTCTGTTCCAGTCCAGCTGGACTCTGATCCTACAGGGTTTCTGCTCCACCGAGAGAGCAGTCGCCGACCCTGCTACATTTGCTGTGTATGTGCCATTCCTAAAGCCTAAACACCAAAACAAACCATTAACTGCATTGTTTATCTGGAAAGACTCTTCTAACACCCCCAGTTCCCAGGAGTTATTGTATCCAACTTCAATGTCCCAGCTATGAGTCCCTGAGTTAAATCCCTCAGAACCCTGGACCACGTGCAGGGAGTCCGGGTTGGTATACAGCTCTTCACGTACATCAACATCGTACAACACACTGGTCAGATCATCAGACAGGATGAATCCAGTATACTGGATGTTGGGATCCAGGATCACAGGAGTGTAGGAGACGATCTCCTTCATCTTGACCCAGGTTCTGAAGGTCAGGTTGCCCAGGTGTTTGGCCATGTCCATCACTACTTTTGAAACTGGCTGTGGATCTGGCAGTGTGCGCTGGACCTTTTCCACTGTGGTTTTATAGTTATACAGGAATGAGATGTCATCTGCCTCGACATCTCTGATGGTGTTGGAAAGAGTCACCATTTCTCTGCACAGACTCTCAATCTTTTCCATCAACATCTGACTTTTCTGTTTCTCTTCCTCCCTCACCTCAGTGATTCTGGCCTTCTCTTCTTGATGTAGGTAATCCTGAATATTCTTGAAATGTTTCTTAATCTGTATCTCAGTGTGTTGGGCCTGCACCTTAATGTATTCTGCTGTTTGGTGATATCCTGCTTTAATCTCTTTAAGGTCCTCTAGTTTCTCCTCTAAGGCCTCCAGTGATTCCTGGAGGTCCTCTTTGAGTTGTTTTGCAGATTCGTAAATGGGTCTGAACTTATGTCCTGCATGTTTTTCAGAAACTTGGCACTCTAGGCATGCCAAATGTTCATCATCCAGACAGAACAGCCTGAGTTTCTCATCATGTAGAGGGCAGAGAACCTCAGAAATACATCTGTGACTTCTCTCCTCTAAGAAGTTCTCACACAGGTTATTCAACGCTAAGTTGATAGGAGGTTGATCTAGAGAGGAGTTTGTTTTGCAAACAGGACATGCCTTGTTCTGTGATGGTTTTCCTGTCCACCATTGCTGCATACAGGACTTGCAGAAGCTGTGGCTACAAGACAGGATAACAGGGTGTTTAAAGATGTCACGGCACACAGGACAGGTGAGTTCCTCTTCCTGCCGAGTCAAATAGGAATCCATGTTGTCAGTTACTTCCTCCTTTGGAATATCCCCTGCGGTTGACATGGCTGTAAGTCACCAGTGTTGCGTTGCGTTCTGTAGGGGAAACAACAATGTTAGCATTTAAAACGATTGCAAAAAGACAAACAGTGTCAGTCTTGGACACATTAGGTATAATCAAAGTTAGCTGTGACTGTACCCTTAGTAGTAATTGTAGTAGTAGCAGTACTAGTAGATGGAAACCAGAATTTGAGCCCTTCAAAAAAATCACTGCAAGTCAATGAAGACAAGAATTATGAAATCATAAACATACCTGATAACTTCACCAAGTCCAGAAGAGAGAATTTCAGCTCTTAACAACAACACACATTAAAGTGAAGTGACACCAAATAAAACAGAGCCCTGCTAAATACTCACAGAGGAGGTCTGATGAGCCAATCAGAGTGGAGGGTGGGACACACCAACAATAGACAGAAACTGTATTGGAGAACTGTTGGTTAATAGCCCCTGCCCCCACTTAACCTAGACATTTCACACCTAGACAAACCCCCATCCAAGCCCATCAACAGTCATCAATCATCTACCATCCAGTTTCTGGACTGTTTCAGCACTAAGCTATGGCCCATTTCATTAGAATGGAATTCAATTCATCTGATATCAATTTGAATAGCCTGCCCACTTTGTTAACATCACGCTATGTAAATTCAATATAGTTCACCCAATGTGAGTAATTATACTGTAATACAACATGACAACAGTTCAGACAAATCCTCACCAGAAAGTGTATTTTAGAACTGCCTGAAGAAGGTCCAGAGGGACCGAAACGTTGCATTATTAAAAAAAAATATACCGAGCAGATACACAGTGTGCGGTGTATTTTCATTCCTTTCAGAACTGGCTTATCTAAAGGTGTTTATAACCTTTTATTAAGAAGAGAAAGTTACTACATTCATACTCTTCAAACCATGATGCAGGGGGGCTTAAACCAGGCAGATGAAATTAGACACTTTCTGTAGAAACCTTTTTGGTTTGTTAGGAGTGAAGCTCTGCTTCTCCAACTGATTTTTTATTTAAAAAGTAAAAAATATGGTGAATTGCTGACTGACATTATCATGAACACAGTATGCCAATAAAACACACACACACCACAAATCACCTTTTATCTGAATGTTTATTACAAGACAAAAATACAACATAAGTCATAAGTAAATACAGTGAAACTAAGTCTAGCAGCAAAGGGTAGCTGTTGCTGTGGTCCATGATACCACCCCTGACATTATTACAGCCTAGCCACACTGCCTACGTGCAAAAACTGTGCATGGGAAAAAGTTAAAAATAAACTATCAACAGTATACAATATAAAACAGTGATATCCAATACTGACATGAAAAAAACAGCCTGCTGGATTTACACTTAAGAGACATTTCCAACACCCATAAAAAGACTGGGAGGACAATTCTCTTTCTTTTTCTTGTTTCTTATCTAAATGTCATTACATTACAGTCACGTTCTATAGTGGCACACATCACATTCCCAGGCAACACCCTCAGAGGGAGATGGTGCATAGTAGAAATTAATGGAAATAGTTTATCAGTGAAAGTGTGTGTGAAGGTGTGTAGGTGTGTGTTAGTGTCAGGATCGGAGAAGGACAGCTCTCCTCTGTTCCAGTCCAGCTGGACTCTGATCCTACAGGGTTTCTGCTCCACCGAGAGAGCAGTCGCCGACCCTGCTACATTTGCTGTGTATGTGCCATTCCTAAAGCCTAAACACCAAAACAAACCATTAACTGCATTGTTTATCTGGAAAGACTCTTCTAACACCCCCAGTTCCCAGGAGTTATTGTATCCAACTTCAATGTCCCAGCTATGAGTCCCTGAGTTAAATCCATCAGAACCCTGGACCACGTGCAGGGAGTCCGGGTTGGTATACAGCTCTTCACGTACATCAACATCGTACAACACACTGGTCAGATCATCAGACAGGATGAATCCAGTATACTGGATGTTGGGATCCAGGATCACAGGAGTGTAGGAGACGATCTCCTTCATCTTGACCCAGGTTCTGAAGGTCAGGTTGCCCAGGTGTTTGGCCATGTCCATCACTACTTTTGAAACTGGCTGTGGATCTGGCAGTGTGCGCTGGACCTTTTCCACTGTGGTTTTATAGTTATGCAGGAATGAGATGTCATCTGCCTCGACATCTCTGATGGTGTTGGAAAGAGTCACCATTTCTCTGCACAGACTCTCAATCTTTTCCATCAACATCTGACTTTTCTGTTTCTCTTCCTCCCTCACCTCAGTGATTCTGGCCTTCTCTTCTTGATGTAGGTAATCCTGAATATTCTTGAAATGTTTCTTAATCTGTATCTCAGTGTGTTGGGCCTGCACCTTAATGTATTCTGCTGTTTGGTGATATCCTGCTTTAATCTCTTTAAGGTCCTCTAGTTTCTCCTCTAAGGCCTCCAGTGATTCCTGGAGGTCCTCTTTGAGTTGTTTTGCAGATTCGTAAATGGGTCTGAACTTATGTCCTGCATGTTTTTCAGAAACTTGGCACTCTAGGCATGCCAAATGTTCATCATCCAGACAGAACAGCCTGAGTTTCTCATCATGTAGAGGGCAGAGAACCTCAGAAATACATCTGTGACTTCTCTCCTCTAAGAAGTTCTCACACAGGTTATTCAACGCTAAGTTGATAGGAGGTTGATCTAGAGAGGAGTTTGTTTTGCAAACAGGACATGCCTTGTTCTGTGATGGTTTTCCTGTCCACCATTGCTGCATACAGGACTTGCAGAAGCTGTGGCTACAAGACAGGATAACAGGGTGTTTAAAGATGTCACGGCACACAGGACAGGTGAGTTCCTCTTCCTGCCGAGTCAAATAGGAATCCATGTTGTCAGTTACTTCCTCCTTTGGAATATCCCCTGCGGTTGACATGGCTGTAAGTCACCAGTGTTGCGTTGCGTTCTGTAGGGGAAACAACAATGTTAGCATTTAAAACGATTGCAAAAAGACAAACAGTGTCAGTCTTGGACACATTAGGTATAATCAAAGTTAGCTGTGACTGTACCCTTAGTAGTAATTGTAGTAGTAGCAGTACTAGTAGATGGAAACCAGAATTTGAGCCCTTCAAAAAAATCACTGCAAGTCAATGAAGACAAGAATTATGAAATCATAAACATACCTGATAACTTCACCAAGTCCAGAAGAGAGAATTTCAGCTCTTAACAACAACACACATTAAAGTGAAGTGACACCAAATAAAACAGAGCCCTGCTAAATACTCACAGAGGAGGTCTGATGAGCCAATCAGAGTGGAGGGTGGGACACACCAACAATAGACAGAAACTGTATTGGAGAACTGTTGGTTAATAGCCCCTGCCCCCACTTAACCTAGACATTTCACACCTAGACAAACCCCCATCCAAGCCCATCAACAGTCATCAATCATCTACCATCCAGTTTCTGGACTGTTTCAGCACTAAGCTATGGCCCATTTCATTAGAATGGAATTCAATTCATCTGATATCAATTTGAATAGCCTGCCCACTTTGTTAACATCACGCTATGTAAATTCAATATAGTTCACCCAATGTGAGTAATTATACTGTAATACAACATGACAACAGTTCAGACAAATCCTCACCAGAAAGTGTATTTTAGAACTGCCTGAAGAAGGTCCAGAGGGACCGAAACGTTGCATTATTAAAAAAAAATATACCGAGCAGATACACAGTGTGCGGTGTATTTTCATTCCTTTCAGAACTGGCTTATCTAAAGGTGTTTATAACCTTTTATTAAGAAGAGAAAGTTACTACATTCATACTCTTCAAACCATGATGCAGAGGGGCTTAAACCAGGCAGATGAAATTAGACACTTTCTGTAGAAACCTTTTTGGTTTGTTAGGAGTGAAGCTCTGCTTCTCCAACTGATTTTTTATTTAAAAAGTAAAAAATATGGTGAATTGCTGACTGACATTATCATGAACACAGTATGCCAATAAAACACACACACACCACAAATCACCTTTTATCTGAATGTTTATTACAAGACAAAAATACAACATAAGTCATAAGTAAATACAGTGAAACTAAGTCTAGCAGCAAAGGGTAGCTGTTGCTGTGGTCCATGATACCACCCCTGACATTATTACAGCCTAGCCACACTGCCTACGTGCAAAAACTGTGCATGGGAAAAAGTTAAAAATAAACTATCAACAGTATACAATATAAAACAGTGATATCCAATACTGACATGAAAAAAACAGCCTGCTGGATTTACACTTAAGAGACATTTCCAACACCCATAAAAAGACTGGGAGGACAATTCTCTTTCTTTTTCTTGTTTCTTATCTAAATGTCATTACATTACAGTCACGTTCTATAGTGGCACACATCACATTCCCAGGCAACACCCTCAGAGGGAGATGGTGCATAGTAGAAATTAATGGAAATAGTTTATCAGTGAAAGTGTGTGTGAAGGTGTGTAGGTGTGTGTTAGTGTCAGGATCGGAGAAGGACAGCTCTCCTCTGTTCCAGTCCAGCTGGACTCTGATCCTACAGGGTTTCTGCTCCACCGAGAGAGCAGTCGCCGACCCTGCTACATTTGCTGTGTATGTGCCATTCCTAAAGCCTAAACACCAAAACAAACCATTAACTGCATTGTTTATCTGGAAAGACTCTTCTAACACCCCCAGTTCCCAGGAGTTATTGTATCCAACTTCAATGTCCCAGCTATGAGTCCCTGAGTTAAATCCATCAGAACCCTGGACCACGTGCAGGGAGTCCGGGTTGGTATACAGCTCTTCACGTACATCAACATCGTACAACACACTGGTCAGATCATCAGACAGGATGAATCCAGTATACTGGATGTTGGGATCCAGGATCACAGGAGTGTAGGAGACGATCTCCTTCATCTTGACCCAGGTTCTGAAGGTCAGGTTGCCCAGGTGTTTGGCCATGTCCATCACTACTTTTGAAACTGGCTGTGGATCTGGCAGTGTGCGCTGGACCTTTTCCACTGTGGTTTTATAGTTATGCAGGAATGAGATGTCATCTGCCTCGACATCTCTGATGGTGTTGGAAAGAGTCACCATTTCTCTGCACAGACTCTCAATCTTTTCCATCAACATCTGACTTTTCTGTTTCTCTTCCTCCCTCACCTCAGTGATTCTGGCCTTCTCTTCTTGATGTAGGTAATCCTGAATATTCTTGAAATGTTTCTTAATCTGTATCTCAGTGTGTTGGGCCTGCACCTTAATGTATTCTGCTGTTTGGTGATATCCTGCTTTAATCTCTTTAAGGTCCTCTAGTTTCTCCTCTAAGGCCTCCAGTGATTCCTGGAGGTCCTCTTTGAGTTGTTTTGCAGATTCGTAAATGGGTCTGAACTTATGTCCTGCATGTTTTTCAGAAACTTGGCACTCTAGGCATGCCAAATGTTCATCATCCAGACAGAACAGCCTGAGTTTCTCATCATGTAGAGGGCAGAGAACCTCAGAAATACATCTGTGACTTCTCTCCTCTAAGAAGTTCTCACACAGGTTATTCAACGCTAAGTTGATAGGAGGTTGATCTAGAGAGGAGTTTGTTTTGCAAACAGGACATGCCTTGTTCTGTGATGGTTTTCCTGTCCACCATTGCTGCATACAGGACTTGCAGAAGCTGTGGCTACAAGACAGGATAACAGGGTGTTTAAAGATGTCACGGCACACAGGACAGGTGAGTTCCTCTTCCTGCCGAGTCAAATAGGAATCCATGTTGTCAGTTACTTCCTCCTTTGGAATATCCCCTGCGGTTGACATGGCTGTAAGTCACCAGTGTTGCGTTGCGTTCTGTAGGGGAAACAACAATGTTAGCATTTAAAACGATTGCAAAAAGACAAACAGTGTCAGTCTTGGACACATTAGGTATAATCAAAGTTAGCTGTGACTGTACCCTTAGTAGTAATTGTAGTAGTAGCAGTACTAGTAGATGGAAACCAGAATTTGAGCCCTTCAAAAAAATCACTGCAAGTCAATGAAGACAAGAATTATGAAATCATAAACATACCTGATAACTTCACCAAGTCCAGAAGAGATAATTTCAGCTCTTAACAACAACACACATTAAAGTGAAGTGACACCAAATAAAACAGAGGCCTGCTAAATACTCACAGAGGAGGTCTGATGAGCCAATCAGAGTGGAGGGTGGGACACACCAACAATAGACAGAAACTGTATTGGAGAACTGTTGGTTAATAGCCCCTGCCCCCACTTAACCTAGACATTTCACACCTAGACAAACCCCCATCCAAGCCCATCAACAGTCATCAATCATCTACCATCCAGTTTCTGGACTGTTTCAGCACTAAGCTATGGCCCATTTCATTAGAATGGAATTCAATTCATCTGATATCAATTTGAATAGCCTGCCCACTTTGTTAACATCACGCTATGTAAATTCAATATAGTTCACCCAATGTGAGTAATTATACTGTAATACAACATGACAACAGTTCAGACAAATCCTCACCAGAAAGTGTATTTTAGAACTGCCTGAAGAAGGTCCAGAGGGACCGAAACGTTGCATTATTAAAAAAAAATATACCGAGCAGATACACAGTGTGCTGTGTATTTTCATTCCTTTCAGAACTGGCTTATCTAAAGGTGTTTATAACCTTTTATTAAGAAGAGAAAGTTACTACATTCATACTCTTCAAACCATGATGCAGAGGGGCTTAAACCAGGCAGATGAAATTAGACACTTTCTGTAGAAACCTTTTTGGTTTGTTAGGAGTGAAGCTCTGCTTCTCCAACTGATTTTTTATTTAAAAAGTAAAAAATATGGTGAATTGCTGACTGACATTATCATGAACACAGTATGCCAATAAAACACACACACACCACAAATCACCTTTTATCTGAATGTTTATTACAAGACAAAAATACAACATAAGTCATAAGTAAATACAGTGAAACTAAGTCTAGCAGCAAAGGGTAGCTGTTGCTGTGGTCCATGATACCACCCCTGACATTATTACAGCCTAGCCACACTGCCTACGTGCAAAAACTGTGCATGGGAAAAAGTTAAAAATAAACTATCAACAGTATACAATATAAAACAGTGATATCCAATACTGACATGAAAAAAACAGCCTGCTGGATTTACACTTAAGAGACATTTCCAACACCCATAAAAAGACTGGGAGGACAATTCTCTTTCTTTTTCTTGTTTCTTATCTAAATGTCATTACATTACAGTCACGTTCTATAGTGGCACACATCACATTCCCAGGCAACACCCTCAGAGGGAGATGGTGCATAGTAGAAATTAATGGAAATAGTTTATCAGTGAAAGTGTGTGTGAAGGTGTGTAGGTGTGTGTTAGTGTCAGGATCGGAGAAGGACAGCTCTCCTCTGTTCCAGTCCAGCTGGACTCTGATCCTACAGGGTTTCTGCTCCACCGAGAGAGCAGTCGCCGACCCTGCTACATTTGCTGTGTATGTGCCATTCCTAAAGCCTAAACACCAAAACAAACCATTAACTGCATTGTTTATCTGGAAAGACTCTTCTAACACCCCCAGTTCCCAGGAGTTATTGTATCCAACTTCAATGTCCCAGCTATGAGTCCCTGAGTTAAATCCATCAGAACCCTGGACCACGTGCAGGGAGTCCGGGTTGGTATACAGCTCTTCACGTACATCAACATCGTACAACACACTGGTCAGATCATCAGACAGGATGAATCCAGTATACTGGATGTTGGGATCCAGGATCACAGGAGTGTAGGAGACGATCTCCTTCATCTTGACCCAGGTTCTGAAGGTCAGGTTGCCCAGGTGTTTGGCCATGTCCATCACTACTTTTGAAACTGGCTGTGGATCTGGCAGTGTGCGCTGGACCTTTTCCACTGTGGTTTTATAGTTATGCAGGAATGAGATGTCATCTGCCTCGACATCTCTGATGGTGTTGGAAAGAGTCACCATTTCTCTGCACAGACTCTCAATCTTTTCCATCAACATCTGACTTTTCTGTTTCTCTTCCTCCCTCACCTCAGTGATTCTGGCCTTCTCTTCTTGATGTAGGTAATCCTGAATATTCTTGAAATGTTTCTTAATCTGTATCTCAGTGTGTTGGGCCTGCACCTTAATGTATTCTGCTGTTTGGTGATATCCTGCTTTAATCTCTTTAAGGTCCTCTAGTTTCTCCTCTAAGGCCTCCAGTGATTCCTGGAGGTCCTCTTTGAGTTGTTTTGCAGATTCGTAAATGGGTCTGAACTTATGTCCTGCATGTTTTTCAGAAACTTGGCACTCTAGGCATGCCAAATGTTCATCATCCAGACAGAACAGCCTGAGTTTCTCATCATGTAGAGGGCAGAGAACCTCAGAAATACATCTGTGACTTCTCTCCTCTAAGAAGTTCTCACACAGGTTATTCAACGCTAAGTTGATAGGAGGTTGATCTAGAGAGGAGTTTGTTTTGCAAACAGGACATGCCTTGTTCTGTGATGGTTTTCCTGTCCACCATTGCTGCATACAGGACTTGCAGAAGCTGTGGCTACAAGACAGGATAACAGGGTGTTTAAAGATGTCACGGCACACAGGACAGGTGAGTTCCTCTTCCTGCCGAGTCAAATAGGAATCCATGTTGTCAGTTACTTCCTCCTTTGGAATATCCCCTGCGGTTGACATGGCTGTAAGTCACCAGTGTTGCGTTGCGTTCTGTAGGGGAAACAACAATGTTAGCATTTAAAACGATTGCAAAAAGACAAACAGTGTCAGTCTTGGACACATTAGGTATAATCAAAGTTAGCTGTGACTGTACCCTTAGTAGTAATTGTAGTAGTAGCAGTACTAGTAGATGGAAACCAGAATTTGAGCCCTTCAAAAAAATCACTGCAAGTCAATGAAGACAAGAATTATGAAATCATAAACATACCTGATAACTTCACCAAGTCCAGAAGAGAGAATTTCAGCTCTTAACAACAACACACATTAAAGTGAAGTGACACCAAATAAAACAGAGCCCTGCTAAATACTCACAGAGGAGGTCTGATGAGCCAATCAGAGTGGAGGGTGGGACACACCAACAATAGACAGAAACTGTATTGGAGAACTGTTGGTTAATAGCCCCTGCCCCCACTTAACCTAGACATTTCACACCTAGACAAACCCCCATCCAAGCCCATCAACAGTCATCAATCATCTACCATCCAGTTTCTGGACTGTTTCAGCACTAAGCTATGGCCCATTTCATTAGAATGGAATTCAATTCATCTGATATCAATTTGAATAGCCTGCCCACTTTGTTAACATCACGCTATGTAAATTCAATATAGTTCACCCAATGTGAGTAATTATACTGTAATACAACATGACAACAGTTCAGACAAATCCTCACCAGAAAGTGTATTTTAGAACTGCCTGAAGAAGGTCCAGAGGGACCGAAACGTTGCATTATTAAAAAAAAATATACCGAGCAGATACACAGTGTGCGGTGTATTTTCATTCCTTTCAGAACTGGCTTATCTAAAGGTGTTTATAACCTTTTATTAAGAAGAGAAAGTTACTACATTCATACTCTTCAAACCATGATGCAGGGGGGCTTAAACCAGGCAGATGAAATTAGACACTTTCTGTAGAAACCTTTTTGGTTTGTTAGGAGTGAAGCTCTGCTTCTCCAACTGATTTTTTATTTAAAAAGTAAAAAATATGGTGAATTGCTGACTGACATTATCATGAACACAGTATGCCAATAAAACACACACACACCACAAATCACCTTTTATCTGAATGTTTATTACAAGACAAAAATACAACATAAGTCATAAGTAAATACAGTGAAACTAAGTCTAGCAGCAAAGGGTAGCTGTTGCTGTGGTCCATGATACCACCCCTGACATTATTACAGCCTAGCCACACTGCCTACGTGCAAAAACTGTGCATGGGAAAAAGTTAAAAATAAACTATCAACAGTATACAATATAAAACAGTGATATCCAATACTGACATGAAAAAAACAGCCTGCTGGATTTACACTTAAGAGACATTTCCAACACCCATAAAAAGACTGGGAGGACAATTCTCTTTCTTTTTCTTGTTTCTTATCTAAATGTCATTACATTACAGTCACGTTCTATAGTGGCACACATCACATTCCCAGGCAACACCCTCAGAGGGAGATGGTGCATAGTAGAAATTAATGGAAATAGTTTATCAGTGAAAGTGTGTGTGAAGGTGTGTAGGTGTGTGTTAGTGTCAGGATCGGAGAAGGACAGCTCTCCTCTGTTCCAGTCCAGCTGGACTCTGATCCTACAGGGTTTCTGCTCCACCGAGAGAGCAGTCGCCGACCCTGCTACATTTGCTGTGTATGTGCCATTCCTAAAGCCTAAACACCAAAACAAACCATTAACTGCATTGTTTATCTGGAAAGACTCTTCTAACACCCCCAGTTCCCAGGAGTTATTGTATCCAACTTCAATGTCCCAGCTATGAGTCCCTGAGTTAAATCCATCAGAACCCTGGACCACGTGCAGGGAGTCCGGGTTGGTATACAGCTCTTCACGTACATCAACATCGTACAACACACTGGTCAGATCATCAGACAGGATGAATCCAGTATACTGGATGTTGGGATCCAGGATCACAGGAGTGTAGGAGACGATCTCCTTCATCTTGACCCAGGTTCTGAAGGTCAGGTTGCCCAGGTGTTTGGCCATGTCCATCACTACTTTTGAAACTGGCTGTGGATCTGGCAGTGTGCCCTGGACCTTTTCCACTGTGGTTTTATAGTTATGCAGGAATGAGATGTCATCTGCCTCGACATCTCTGATGGTGTTGGAAAGAGTCACCATTTCTCTGCACAGACTCTCAATCTTTTCCATCAACATCTGACTTTTCTGTTTCTCTTCCTCCCTCACCTCAGTGATTCTGGCCTTCTCTTCTTGATGTAGGTAATCCTGAATATTCTTGAAATGTTTCTTAATCTGTATCTCAGTGTGTTGGGCCTGCACCTTAATGTATTCTGCTGTTTGGTGATATCCTGCTTTAATCTCTTTAAGGTCCTCTAGTTTCTCCTCTAAGGCCTCCAGTGATTCCTGGAGGTCCTCTTTGAGTTGTTTTGCAGATTCGTAAATGGGTCTGAACTTATGTCCTGCATGTTTTTCAGAAACTTGGCACTCTAGGCATGCCAAATGTTCATCATCCAGACAGAACAGCCTGAGTTTCTCATCATGTAGAGGGCAGAGAACCTCAGAAATACATCTGTGACTTCTCTCCTCTAAGAAGTTCTCACACAGGTTATTCAACGCTAAGTTGATAGGAGGTTGATCTAGAGAGGAGTTTGTTTTGCAAACAGGACATGCCTTGTTCTGTGATGGTTTTCCTGTCCACCATTGCTGCATACAGGACTTGCAGAAGCTGTGGCTACAAGACAGGATAACAGGGTGTTTAAAGATGTCACGGCACACAGGACAGGTGAGTTCCTCTTCCTGCCGAGTCAAATAGGAATCCATGTTGTCAGTTACTTCCTCCTTTGGAATATCCCCTGCGGTTGACATGGCTGTAAGTCACCAGTGTTGCGTTGCGTTCTGTAGGGGAAACAACAATGTTAGCATTTAAAACGATTGCAAAAAGACAAACAGTGTCAGTCTTGGACACATTAGGTATAATCAAAGTTAGCTGTGACTGTACCCTTAGTAGTAATTGTAGTAGTAGCAGTACTAGTAGATGGAAACCAGAATTTGAGCCCTTCAAAAAAATCACTGCAAGTCAATGAAGACAAGAATTATGAAATCATAAACATACCTGATAACTTCACCAAGTCCAGAAGAGAGAATTTCAGCTCTTAACAACAACACACATTAAAGTGAAGTGACACCAAATAAAACAGAGCCCTGCTAAATACTCACAGAGGAGGTCTGATGAGCCAATCAGAGTGGAGGGTGGGACACACCAACAATAGACAGAAACTGTATTGGAGAACTGTTGGTTAATAGCCCCTGCCCCCACTTAACCTAGACATTTCACACCTAGACAAACCCCCATCCAAGCCCATCAACAGTCATCAATCATCTACCATCCAGTTTCTGGACTGTTTCAGCACTAAGCTATGGCCCATTTCATTAGAATGGAATTCAATTCATCTGATATCAATTTGAATAGCCTGCCCACTTTGTTAACATCACGCTATGTAAATTCAATATAGTTCACCCAATGTGAGTAATTATACTGTAATACAACATGACAACAGTTCAGACAAATCCTCACCAGAAAGTGTATTTTAGAACTGCCTGAAGAAGGTCCAGAGGGACCGAAACGTTGCATTATTAAAAAAAAATATACCGAGCAGATACACAGTGTGCGGTGTATTTTCATTCCTTTCAGAACTGGCTTATCTAAAGGTGTTTATAACCTTTTATTAAGAAGAGAAAGTTACTACATTCATACTCTTCAAACCATGATGCAGAGGGGCTTAAACCAGGCAGATGAAATTAGACACTTTCTGTAGAAACCTTTTTGGTTTGTTAGGAGTGAAGCTCTGCTTCTCCAACTGATTTTTTATTTAAAAAGTAAAAAATATGGTGAATTGCTGACTGACATTATCATGAACACAGTATGCCAATAAAACACACACACACCACAAATCACCTTTTATCTGAATGTTTATTACAAGACAAAAATACAACATAAGTCATAAGTAAATACAGTGAAACTAAGTCTAGCAGCAAAGGGTAGCTGTTGCTGTGGTCCATGATACCACCCCTGACATTATTACAGCCTAGCCACACTGCCTACGTGCAAAAACTGTGCATGGGAAAAAGTTAAAAATAAACTATCAACAGTATACAATATAAAACAGTGATATCCAATACTGACATGAAAAAAACAGCCTGCTGGATTTACACTTAAGAGACATTTCCAACACCCATAAAAAGACTGGGAGGACAATTCTCTTTCTTTTTCTTGTTTCTTATCTAAATGTCATTACATTACAGTCACGTTCTATAGTGGCACACATCACATTCCCAGGCAACACCCTCAGAGGGAGATGGTGCATAGTAGAAATTAATGGAAATAGTTTATCAGTGAAAGTGTGTGTGAAGGTGTGTAGGTGTGTGTTAGTGTCAGGATCGGAGAAGGACAGCTCTCCTCTGTTCCAGTCCAGCTGGACTCTGATCCTACAGGGTTTCTGCTCCACCGAGAGAGCAGTCGCCGACCCTGCTACATTTGCTGTGTATGTGCCATTCCTAAAGCCTAAACACCAAAACAAACCATTAACTGCATTGTTTATCTGGAAAGACTCTTCTAACACCCCCAGTTCCCAGGAGTTATTGTATCCAACTTCAATGTCCCAGCTATGAGTCCCTGAGTTAAATCCATCAGAACCCTGGACCACGTGCAGGGAGTCCGGGTTGGTATACAGCTCTTCACGTACATCAACATCGTACAACACACTGGTCAGATCATCAGACAGGATGAATCCAGTATACTGGATGTTGGGATCCAGGATCACAGGAGTGTAGGAGACGATCTCCTTCATCTTGACCCAGGTTCTGAAGGTCAGGTTGCCCAGGTGTTTGGCCATGTCCATCACTACTTTTGAAACTGGCTGTGGATCTGGCAGTGTGCGCTGGACCTTTTCCACTGTGGTTTTATAGTTATGCAGGAATGAGATGTCATCTGCCTCGACATCTCTGATGGTGTTGGAAAGAGTCACCATTTCTCTGCACAGACTCTCAATCTTTTCCATCAACATCTGACTTTTCTGTTTCTCTTCCTCCCTCACCTCAGTGATTCTGGCCTTCTCTTCTTGATGTAGGTAATCCTGAATATTCTTGAAATGTTTCTTAATCTGTATCTCAGTGTGTTGGGCCTGCACCTTAATGTATTCTGCTGTTTGGTGATATCCTGCTTTAATCTCTTTAAGGTCCTCTAGTTTCTCCTCTAAGGCCTCCAGTGATTCCTGGAGGTCCTCTTTGAGTTGTTTTGCAGATTCGTAAATGGGTCTGAACTTATGTCCTGCATGTTTTTCAGAAACTTGGCACTCTAGGCATGCCAAATGTTCATCATCCAGACAGAACAGCCTGAGTTTCTCATCATGTAGAGGGCAGAGAACCTCAGAAATACATCTGTGACTTCTCTCCTCTAAGAAGTTCTCACACAGGTTATTCAACGCTAAGTTGATAGGAGGTTGATCTAGAGAGGAGTTTGTTTTGCAAACAGGACATGCCTTGTTCTGTGATGGTTTTCCTGTCCACCATTGCTGCATACAGGACTTGCAGAAGCTGTGGCTACAAGACAGGATAACAGGGTGTTTAAAGATGTCACGGCACACAGGACAGGTGAGTTCCTCTTCCTGCCGAGTCAAATAGGAATCCATGTTGTCAGTTACTTCCTCCTTTGGAATATCCCCTGCGGTTGACATGGCTGTAAGTCACCAGTGTTGCGTTGCGTTCTGTAGGGGATACAACAATGTTAGCATTTAAAACGATTGCAAAAAGACAAACAGTGTCAGTCTTGGACACATTAGGTATAATCAAAGTTAGCTGTGACTGTACCCTTAGTAGTAATTGTAGTAGTAGCAGTACTAGTAGATGGAAACCAGAATTTGAGCCCTTCAAAAAAATCACTGCAAGTCAATGAAGACAAGAATTATGAAATCATAAACATACCTGATAACTTCACCAAGTCCAGAAGAGATAATTTCAGCTCTTAACAACAACACACATTAAAGTGAAGTGACACCAAATAAAACAGAGGCCTGCTAAATACTCACAGAGGAGGTCTGATGAGCCAATCAGAGTGGAGGGTGGGACACACCAACAATAGACAGAAACTGTATTGGAGAACTGTTGGTTAATAGCCCCTGCCCCCACTTAACCTAGACATTTCACACCTAGACAAACCCCCATCCAAGCCCATCAACAGTCATCAATCATCTACCATCCAGTTTCTGGACTGTTTCAGCACTAAGCTATGGCCCATTTCATTAGAATGGAATTCAATTCATCTGATATCAATTTGAATAGCCTGCCCACTTTGTTAACATCACGCTATGTAAATTCAATATAGTTCACCCAATGTGAGTAATTATACTGTAATACAACATGACAACAGTTCAGACAAATCCTCACCAGAAAGTGTATTTTAGAACTGCCTGAAGAAGGTCCAGAGGGACCGAAACGTTGCATTATTAAAAAAAAATATACCGAGCAGATACACAGTGTGCTGTGTATTTTCATTCCTTTCAGAACTGGCTTATCTAAAGGTGTTTATAACCTTTTATTAAGAAGAGAAAGTTACTACATTCATACTCTTCAAACCATGATGCAGAGGGGCTTAAACCAGGCAGATGAAATTAGACACTTTCTGTAGAAACCTTTTTGGTTTGTTAGGAGTGAAGCTCTGCTTCTCCAACTGATTTTTTATTTAAAAAGTAAAAAATATGGTGAATTGCTGACTGACATTATCATGAACACAGTATGCCAATAAAACACACACACACCACAAATCACCTTTTATCTGAATGTTTATTACAAGACAAAAATACAACATAAGTCATAAGTAAATACAGTGAAACTAAGTCTAGCAGCAAAGGGTAGCTGTTGCTGTGGTCCATGATACCACCCCTGACATTATTACAGCCTAGCCACACTGCCTACGTGCAAAAACTGTGCATGGGAAAAAGTTAAAAATAAACTATCAACAGTATACAATATAAAACAGTGATATCCAATACTGACATGAAAAAAACAGCCTGCTGGATTTACACTTAAGAGACATTTCCAACACCCATAAAAAGACTGGGAGGACAATTCTCTTTCTTTTTCTTGTTTCTTATCTAAATGTCATTACATTACAGTCACGTTCTATAGTGGCACACATCACATTCCCAGGCAACACCCTCAGAGGGAGATGGTGCATAGTAGAAATTAATGGAAATAGTTTATCAGTGAAAGTGTGTGTGAAGGTGTGTAGGTGTGTGTTAGTGTCAGGATCGGAGAAGGACAGCTCTCCTCTGTTCCAGTCCAGCTGGACTCTGATCCTACAGGGTTTCTGCTCCACCGAGAGAGCAGTCGCCGACCCTGCTACATTTGCTGTGTATGTGCCATTCCTAAAGCCTAAACACCAAAACAAACCATTAACTGCATTGTTTATCTGGAAAGACTCTTCTAACACCCCCAGTTCCCAGGAGTTATTGTATCCAACTTCAATGTCCCAGCTATGAGTCCCTGAGTTAAATCCATCAGAACCCTGGACCACGTGCAGGGAGTCCGGGTTGGTATACAGCTCTTCACGTACATCAACATCGTACAACACACTGGTCAGATCATCAGACAGGATGAATCCAGTATACTGGATGTTGGGATCCAGGATCACAGGAGTGTAGGAGACGATCTCCTTCATCTTGACCCAGGTTCTGAAGGTCAGGTTGCCCAGGTGTTTGGCCATGTCCATCACTACTTTTGAAACTGGCTGTGGATCTGGCAGTGTGCGCTGGACCTTTTCCACTGTGGTTTTATAGTTATGCAGGAATGAGATGTCATCTGCCTCGACATCTCTGATGGTGTTGGAAAGAGTCACCATTTCTCTGCACAGACTCTCAATCTTTTCCATCAACATCTGACTTTTCTGTTTCTCTTCCTCCCTCACCTCAGTGATTCTGGCCTTCTCTTCTTGATGTAGGTAATCCTGAATATTCTTGAAATGTTTCTTAATCTGTATCTCAGTGTGTTGGGCCTGCACCTTAATGTATTCTGCTGTTTGGTGATATCCTGCTTTAATCTCTTTAAGGTCCTCTAGTTTCTCCTCTAAGGCCTCCAGTGATTCCTGGAGGTCCTCTTTGAGTTGTTTTGCAGATTCGTAAATGGGTCTGAACTTATGTCCTGCATGTTTTTCAGAAACTTGGCACTCTAGGCATGCCAAATGTTCATCATCCAGACAGAACAGCCTGAGTTTCTCATCATGTAGAGGGCAGAGAACCTCAGAAATACATCTGTGACTTCTCTCCTCTAAGAAGTTCTCACACAGGTTATTCAACGCTAAGTTGATAGGAGGTTGATCTAGAGAGGAGTTTGTTTTGCAAACAGGACATGCCTTGTTCTGTGATGGTTTTCCTGTCCACCATTGCTGCATACAGGACTTGCAGAAGCTGTGGCTACAAGACAGGATAACAGGGTGTTTAAAGATGTCACGGCACACAGGACAGGTGAGTTCCTCTTCCTGCCGAGTCAAATAGGAATCCATGTTGTCAGTTACTTCCTCCTTTGGAATATCCCCTGCGGTTGACATGGCTGTAAGTCACCAGTGTTGCGTTGCGTTCTGTAGGGGAAACAACAATGTTAGCATTTAAAACGATTGCAAAAAGACAAACAGTGTCAGTCTTGGACACATTAGGTATAATCAAAGTTAGCTGTGACTGTACCCTTAGTAGTAATTGTAGTAGTAGCAGTACTAGTAGATGGAAACCAGAATTTGAGCCCTTCAAAAAAATCACTGCAAGTCAATGAAGACAAGAATTATGAAATCATAAACATAGCTGATAACTTCACCAAGTCCAGAAGAGAGAATTTCAGCTCTTAACAACAACACACATTAAAGTGAAGTGACACCAAATAAAACAGAGGCCTGCTAAATACTCACAGAGGAGGTCTGATGAGCCAATCAGAGTGGAGGGTGGGACACACCAACAATAGACAGAAACTGTATTGGAGAACTGTTGGTTAATAGCCCCTGCCCCCACTTAACCTAGACATTTCACACCTAGACAAACCCCCATCCAAGCCCATCAACAGTCATCAATCATCTACCATCCAGTTTCTGGACTGTTTCAGCACTAAGCTATGGCCCATTTCATTAGAATGGAATTCAATTCATCTGATATCAATTTGAATAGCCTGCCCACTTTGTTAACATCACGCTATGTAAATTCAATATAGTTCACCCAATGTGAGTAATTATACTGTAATACAACATGACAACAGTTCAGACAAATCCTCACCAGAAAGTGTATTTTAGAACTGCCTGAAGAAGGTCCAGAGGGACCGAAACGTTGCATTATTAAAAAAAAATATACCGAGCAGATACACAGTGTGCGGTGTATTTTCATTCCTTTCAGAACTGGCTTATCTAAAGGTGTTTATAACCTTTTATTAAGAAGAGAAAGTTACTACATTCATACTCTTCAAACCATGATGCAGAGGGGCTTAAACCAGGCAGATGAAATTAGACACTTTCTGTAGAAACCTTTTTGGTTTGTTAGGAGTGAAGCTCTGCTTCTCCAACTGATTTTTTATTTAAAAAGTAAAAAATATGGTGAATTGCTGACTGACATTATCATGAACACAGTATGCCAATAAAACACACACACACCACAAATCACCTTTTATCTGAATGTTTATTACAAGACAAAAATACAACATAAGTCATAAGTAAATACAGTGAAACTAAGTCTAGCAGCAAAGGGTAGCTGTTGCTGTGGTCCATGATACCACCCCTGACATTATTACAGCCTAGCCACACTGCCTACGTGCAAAAACTGTGCATGGGAAAAAGTTAAAAATAAACTATCAACAGTATACAATATAAAACAGTGATATCCAATACTGACATGAAAAAAACAGCCTGTTGGATTTACACTTAAGAGACATTTCCAACACCCATAAAAAGACTGGGAGGACAATTCTCTTTCTTTTTCTTGTTTCTTATCTAAATGTCATTACATTACAGTCACGTTCTATAGTGGCACACATCACATTCCCAGGCAACACCCTCAGAGGGAGATGGTGCATAGTAGAAATTAATGGAAATAGTTTATCAGTGAAAGTGTGTGTGAAGGTGTGTAGGTGTGTGTTAGTGTCAGGATCGGAGAAGGACAGCTCTCCTCTGTTCCAGTCCAGCTGGACTCTGATCCTACAGGGTTTCTGCTCCACCGAGAGAGCAGTCGCCGACCCTGCTACATTTGCTGTGTATGTGCCATTCCTAAAGCCTAAACACCAAAACAAACCATTAACTGCATTGTTTATCTGGAAAGACTCTTCTAACACCCCCAGTTCCCAGGAGTTATTGTATCCAACTTCAATGTCCCAGCTATGAGTCCCTGAGTTAAATCCATCAGAACCCTGGACCACGTGCAGGGAGTCCGGGTTGGTATACAGCTCTTCACGTACATCAACATCGTACAACACACTGGTCAGATCATCAGACAGGATGAATCCAGTATACTGGATGTTGGGATCCAGGATCACAGGAGTGTAGGAGACGATCTCCTTCATCTTGACCCAGGTTCTGAAGGTCAGGTTGCCCAGGTGTTTGGCCATGTCCATCACTACTTTTGAAACTGGCTGTGGATCTGGCAGTGTGCGCTGGACCTTTTCCACTGTGGTTTTATAGTTATGCAGGAATGAGATGTCATCTGCCTCGACATCTCTGATGGTGTTGGAAAGAGTCACCATTTCTCTGCACAGACTCTCAATCTTTTCCATCAACATCTGACTTTTCTGTTTCTCTTCCTCCCTCACCTCAGTGATTCTGGCCTTCTCTTCTTGATGTAGGTAATCCTGAATATTCTTGAAATGTTTCTTAATCTGTATCTCAGTGTGTTGGGCCTGCACCTTAATGTATTCTGCTGTTTGGTGATATCCTGCTTTAATCTCTTTAAGGTCCTCTAGTTTCTCCTCTAAGGCCTCCAGTGATTCCTGGAGGTCCTCTTTGAGTTGTTTTGCAGATTCGTAAATGGGTCTGAACTTATGTCCTGCATGTTTTTCAGAAACTTGGCACTCTAGGCATGCCAAATGTTCATCATCCAGACAGAACAGCCTGAGTTTCTCATCATGTAGAGGGCAGAGAACCTCAGAAATACATCTGTGACTTCTCTCCTCTAAGAAGTTCTCACACAGGTTATTCAACGCTAAGTTGATAGGAGGTTGATCTAGAGAGGAGTTTGTTTTGCAAACAGGACATGCCTTGTTCTGTGATGGTTTTCCTGTCCACCATTGCTGCATACAGGACTTGCAGAAGCTGTGGCTACAAGACAGGATAACAGGGTGTTTAAAGATGTCACGGCACACAGGACAGGTGAGTTCCTCTTCCTGCCGAGTCAAATAGGAATCCATGTTGTCAGTTACTTCCTCCTTTGGAATATCCCCTGCGGTTGACATGGCTGTAAGTCACCAGTGTTGCGTTGCGTTCTGTAGGGGAAACAACAATGTTAGCATTTAAAACGATTGCAAAAAGACAAACAGTGTCAGTCTTGGACACATTAGGTATAATCAAAGTTAGCTGTGACTGTACCCTTAGTAGTAATTGTAGTAGTAGCAGTACTAGTAGATGGAAACCAGAATTTGAGCCCTTCAAAAAAATCACTGCAAGTCAATGAAGACAAGAATTATGAAATCATAAACATACCTGATAACTTCACCAAGTCCAGAAGAGAGAATTTCAGCTCTTAACAACAACACACATTAAAGTGAAGTGACACCAAATAAAACAGAGCCCTGCTAAATACTCACAGAGGAGGTCTGATGAGCCAATCAGAGTGGAGGGTGGGACACACCAACAATAGACAGAAACTGTATTGGAGAACTGTTGGTTAATAGCCCCTGCCCCCACTTAACCTAGACATTTCACACCTAGACAAACCCCCATCCAAGCCCATCAACAGTCATCAATCATCTACCATCCAGTTTCTGGACTGTTTCAGCACTAAGCTATGGCCCATTTCATTAGAATGGAATTCAATTCATCTGATATCAATTTGAATAGCCTGCCCACTTTGTTAACATCACGCTATGTAAATTCAATATAGTTCACCCAATGTGAGTAATTATACTGTAATACAACATGACAACAGTTCAGACAAATCCTCACCAGAAAGTGTATTTTAGAACTGCCTGAAGAAGGTCCAGAGGGACCGAAACGTTGCATTATTAAAAAAAAATATACCGAGCAGATACACAGTGTGCGGTGTATTTTCATTCCTTTCAGAACTGGCTTATCTAAAGGTGTTTATAACCTTTTATTAAGAAGAGAAAGTTACTACATTCATACTCTTCAAACCATGATGCAGAGGGGCTTAAACCAGGCAGATGAAATTAGACACTTTCTGTAGAAACCTTTTTGGTTTGTTAGGAGTGAAGCTCTGCTTCTCCAACTGATTTTTTATTTAAAAAGTAAAAAATATGGTGAATTGCTGACTGACATTATCATGAACACAGTATGCCAATAAAACACACACACACCACAAATCACCTTTTATCTGAATGTTTATTACAAGACAAAAATACAACATAAGTCATAAGTAAATACAGTGAAACTAAGTCTAGCAGCAAAGGGTAGCTGTTGCTGTGGTCCATGATACCACCCCTGACATTATTACAGCCTAGCCACACTGCCTACGTGCAAAAACTGTGCATGGGAAAAAGTTAAAAATAAACTATCAACAGTATACAATATAAAACAGTGATATCCAATACTGACATGAAAAAAACAGCCTGCTGGATTTACACTTAAGAGACATTTCCAACACCCATAAAAAGACTGGGAGGACAATTCTCTTTCTTTTTCTTGTTTCTTATCTAAATGTCATTACATTACAGTCACGTTCTATAGTGGCACACATCACATTCCCAGGCAACACCCTCAGAGGGAGATGGTGCATAGTAGAAATTAATGGAAATAGTTTATCAGTGAAAGTGTGTGTGAAGGTGTGTAGGTGTGTGTTAGTGTCAGGATCGGAGAAGGACAGCTCTCCTCTGTTCCAGTCCAGCTGGACTCTGATCCTACAGGGTTTCTGCTCCACCGAGAGAGCAGTCGCCGACCCTGCTACATTTGCTGTGTATGTGCCATTCCTAAAGCCTAAACACCAAAACAAACCATTAACTGCATTGTTTATCTGGAAAGACTCTTCTAACACCCCCAGTTCCCAGGAGTTATTGTATCCAACTTCAATGTCCCAGCTATGAGTCCCTGAGTTAAATCCATCAGAACCCTGGACCACGTGCAGGGAGTCCGGGTTGGTATACAGCTCTTCACGTACATCAACATCGTACAACACACTGGTCAGATCATCAGACAGGATGAATCCAGTATACTGGATGTTGGGATCCAGGATCACAGGAGTGTAGGAGACGATCTCCTTCATCTTGACCCAGGTTCTGAAGGTCAGGTTGCCCAGGTGTTTGGCCATGTCCATCACTACTTTTGAAACTGGCTGTGGATCTGGCAGTGTGCGCTGGACCTTTTCCACTGTGGTTTTATAGTTATGCAGGAATGAGATGTCATCTGCCTCGACATCTCTGATGGTGTTGGAAAGAGTCACCATTTCTCTGCACAGACTCTCAATCTTTTCCATCAACATCTGACTTTTCTGTTTCTCTTCCTCCCTCACCTCAGTGATTCTGGCCTTCTCTTCTTGATGTAGGTAATCCTGAATATTCTTGAAATGTTTCTTAATCTGTATCTCAGTGTGTTGGGCCTGCACCTTAATGTATTCTGCTGTTTGGTGATATCCTGCTTTAATCTCTTTAAGGTCCTCTAGTTTCTCCTCTAAGGCCTCCAGTGATTCCTGGAGGTCCTCTTTGAGTTGTTTTGCAGATTCGTAAATGGGTCTGAACTTATGTCCTGCATGTTTTTCAGAAACTTGGCACTCTAGGC
Source organism: Electrona antarctica (assembly GCF_951216825.1). NCBI lineage: Eukaryota > Metazoa > Chordata > Actinopteri > Myctophiformes > Myctophidae > Electrona > Electrona antarctica. Next base: position 56,487,958 of record NC_136790.1, read on the forward strand.
ATGCCAAATGTTCATCATCCAGACAGAACAGCCTGAGTTTCTCATCATGTAGAGGGCAGAGAACCTCAGAAATACATCTGTGACTTCTCTCCTCTAAGAAGTTCTCACACAGGTTATTCAACGCTAAGTTGATAGGAGGTTGATCTAGAGAGGAGTTTGTTTTGCAAACAGGACATGCCTTGTTCTGTGATGGTTTTCCTGTCCACCATTGCTGCATACAGGACTTGCAGAAGCTGTGGCTACAAGACAGGATAACAGGGTGTTTAAAGATGTCACGGCACACAGGACAGGTGAGTTCCTCTTCCTGCCGAGTCAAATAGGAATCCATGTTGTCAGTTACTTCCTCCTTTGGAATATCCCCTGCGGTTGACATGGCTGTAAGTCACCAGTGTTGCGTTGCGTTCTGTAGGGGAAACAACAATGTTAGCATTTAAAACGATTGCAAAAAGACAAACAGTGTCAGTCTTGGACACATTAGGTATAATCAAAGTTAGCTGTGACTGTACCCTTAGTAGTAATTGTAGTAGTAGCAGTACTAGTAGATGGAAACCAGAATTTGAGCCCTTCAAAAAAATCACTGCAAGTCAATGAAGACAAGAATTATGAAATCATAAACATACCTGATAACTTCACCAAGTCCAGAAGAGAGAATTTCAGCTCTTAACAACAACACACATTAAAGTGAAGTGACACCAAATAAAACAGAGCCCTGCTAAATACTCACAGAGGAGGTCTGATGAGCCAATCAGAGTGGAGGGTGGGACACACCAACAATAGACAGAAACTGTATTGGAGAACTGTTGGTTAATAGCCCCTGCCCCCACTTAACCTAGACATTTCACACCTAGACAAACCCCCATCCAAGCCCATCAACAGTCATCAATCATCTACCATCCAGTTTCTGGACTGTTTCAGCACTAAGCTATGGCCCATTTCATTAGAATGGAATTCAATTCATCTGATATCAATTTGAATAGCCTGCCCACTTTGTTAACATCACGCTATGTAAATTCAATATAGTTCACCCAATGTGAGTAATTATACTGTAATACAACATGACAACAGTTCAGACAAATCCTCACCAGAAAGTGTATTTTAGAACTGCCTGAAGAAGGTCCAGAGGGACCGAAACGTTGCATTATTAAAAAAAAATATACCGAGCAGATACACAGTGTGCGGTGTATTTTCATTCCTTTCAGAACTGGCTTATCTAAAGGTGTTTATAACCTTTTATTAAGAAGAGAAAGTTACTACATTCATACTCTTCAAACCATGATGCAGAGGGGCTTAAACCAGGCAGATGAAATTAGACACTTTCTGTAGAAACCTTTTTGGTTTGTTAGGAGTGAAGCTCTGCTTCTCCAACTGATTTTTTATTTAAAAAGTAAAAAATATGGTGAATTGCTGACTGACATTATCATGAACACAGTATGCCAATAAAACACACACACACCACAAATCACCTTTTATCTGAATGTTTATTACAAGACAAAAATACAACATAAGTCATAAGTAAATACAGTGAAACTAAGTCTAGCAGCAAAGGGTAGCTGTTGCTGTGGTCCATGATACCACCCCTGACATTATTACAGCCTAGCCACACTGCCTACGTGCAAAAACTGTGCATGGGAAAAAGTTAAAAATAAACTATCAACAGTATACAATATAAAACAGTGATATCCAATACTGACATGAAAAAAACAGCCTGCTGGATTTACACTTAAGAGACATTTCCAACACCCATAAAAAGACTGGGAGGACAATTCTCTTTCTTTTTCTTGTTTCTTATCTAAATGTCATTACATTACAGTCACGTTCTATAGTGGCACACATCACATTCCCAGGCAACACCCTCAGAGGGAGATGGTGCATAGTAGAAATTAATGGAAATAGTTTATCAGTGAAAGTGTGTGTGAAGGTGTGTAGGTGTGTGTTAGTGTCAGGATCGGAGAAGGACAGCTCTCCTCTGTTCCAGTCCAGCTGGACTCTGATCCTACAGGGTTTCTGCTCCACCGAGAGAGCAGTCGCCGACCCTGCTACATTTGCTGTGTATGTGCCATTCCTAAAGCCTAAACACCAAAACAAACCATTAACTGCATTGTTTATCTGGAAAGACTCTTCTAACACCCCCAGTTCCCAGGAGTTATTGTATCCAACTTCAATGTCCCAGCTATGAGTCCCTGAGTTAAATCCATCAGAACCCTGGACCACGTGCAGGGAGTCCGGGTTGGTATACAGCTCTTCACGTACATCAACATCGTACAACACACTGGTCAGATCATCAGACAGGATGAATCCAGTATACTGGATGTTGGGATCCAGGATCACAGGAGTGTAGGAGACGATCTCCTTCATCTTGACCCAGGTTCTGAAGGTCAGGTTGCCCAGGTGTTTGGCCATGTCCATCACTACTTTTGAAACTGGCTGTGGATCTGGCAGTGTGCGCTGGACCTTTTCCACTGTGGTTTTATAGTTATGCAGGAATGAGATGTCATCTGCCTCGACATCTCTGATGGTGTTGGAAAGAGTCACCATTTCTCTGCACAGACTCTCAATCTTTTCCATCAACATCTGACTTTTCTGTTTCTCTTCCTCCCTCACCTCAGTGATTCTGGCCTTCTCTTCTTGATGTAGGTAATCCTGAATATTCTTGAAATGTTTCTTAATCTGTATCTCAGTGTGTTGGGCCTGCACCTTAATGTATTCTGCTGTTTGGTGATATCCTGCTTTAATCTCTTTAAGGTCCTCTAGTTTCTCCTCTAAGGCCTCCAGTGATTCCTGGAGGTCCTCTTTGAGTTGTTTTGCAGATTCGTAAATGGGTCTGAACTTATGTCCTGCATGTTTTTCAGAAACTTGGCACTCTAGGCATGCCAAATGTTCATCATCCAGACAGAACAGCCTGAGTTTCTCATCATGTAGAGGGCAGAGAACCTCAGAAATACATCTGTGACTTCTCTCCTCTAAGAAGTTCTCACACAGGTTATTCAACGCTAAGTTGATAGGAGGTTGATCTAGAGAGGAGTTTGTTTTGCAAACAGGACATGCCTTGTTCTGTGATGGTTTTCCTGTCCACCATTGCTGCATACAGGACTTGCAGAAGCTGTGGCTACAAGACAGGATAACAGGGTGTTTAAAGATGTCACGGCACACAGGACAGGTGAGTTCCTCTTCCTGCCGAGTCAAATAGGAATCCATGTTGTCAGTTACTTCCTCCTTTGGAATATCCCCTGCGGTTGACATGGCTGTAAGTCACCAGTGTTGCGTTGCGTTCTGTAGGGGAAACAACAATGTTAGCATTTAAAACGATTGCAAAAAGACAAACAGTGTCAGTCTTGGACACATTAGGTATAATCAAAGTTAGCTGTGACTGTACCCTTAGTAGTAATTGTAGTAGTAGCAGTACTAGTAGATGGAAACCAGAATTTGAGCCCTTCAAAAAAATCACTGCAAGTCAATGAAGACAAGAATTATGAAATCATAAACATACCTGATAACTTCACCAAGTCCAGAAGAGAGAATTTCAGCTCTTAACAACAACACACATTAAAGTGAAGTGACACCAAATAAAACAGAGCCCTGCTAAATACTCACAGAGGAGGTCTGATGAGCCAATCAGAGTGGAGGGTGGGACACACCAACAATAGACAGAAACTGTATTGGAGAACTGTTGGTTAATAGCCCCTGCCCCCACTTAACCTAGACATTTCACACCTAGACAAACCCCCATCCAAGCCCATCAACAGTCATCAATCATCTACCATCCAGTTTCTGGACTGTTTCAGCACTAAGCTATGGCCCATTTCATTAGAATGGAATTCAATTCATCTGATATCAATTTGAATAGCCTGCCCACTTTGTTAACATCACGCTATGTAAATTCAATATAGTTCACCCAATGTGAGTAATTATACTGTAATACAACATGACAACAGTTCAGACAAATCCTCACCAGAAAGTGTATTTTAGAACTGCCTGAAGAAGGTCCAGAGGGACCGAAACGTTGCATTATTAAAAAAAAATATACCGAGCAGATACACAGTGTGCGGTGTATTTTCATTCCTTTCAGAACTGGCTTATCTAAAGGTGTTTATAACCTTTTATTAAGAAGAGAAAGTTACTACATTCATACTCTTCAAACCATGATGCAGAGGGGCTTAAACCAGGCAGATGAAATTAGACACTTTCTGTAGAAACCTTTTTGGTTTGTTAGGAGTGAAGCTCTGCTTCTCCAACTGATTTTTTATTTAAAAAGTAAAAAATATGGTGAATTGCTGACTGACATTATCATGAACACAGTATGCCAATAAAACACACACACACCACAAATCACCTTTTATCTGAATGTTTATTACAAGACAAAAATACAACATAAGTCATAAGTAAATACAGTGAAACTAAGTCTAGCAGCAAAGGGTAGCTGTTGCTGTGGTCCATGATACCACCCCTGACATTATTACAGCCTAGCCACACTGCCTACGTGCAAAAACTGTGCATGGGAAAAAGTTAAAAATAAACTATCAACAGTATACAATATAAAACAGTGATATCCAATACTGACATGAAAAAAACAGCCTGCTGGATTTACACTTAAGAGACATTTCCAACACCCATAAAAAGACTGGGAGGACAATTCTCTTTCTTTTTCTTGTTTCTTATCTAAATGTCATTACATTACAGTCACGTTCTATAGTGGCACACATCACATTCCCAGGCAACACCCTCAGAGGGAGATGGTGCATAGTAGAAATTAATGGAAATAGTTTATCAGTGAAAGTGTGTGTGAAGGTGTGTAGGTGTGTGTTAGTGTCAGGATCGGAGAAGGACAGCTCTCCTCTGTTCCAGTCCAGCTGGACTCTGATCCTACAGGGTTTCTGCTCCACCGAGAGAGCAGTCGCCGACCCTGCTACATTTGCTGTGTATGTGCCATTCCTAAAGCCTAAACACCAAAACAAACCATTAACTGCATTGTTTATCTGGAAAGACTCTTCTAACACCCCCAGTTCCCAGGAGTTATTGTATCCAACTTCAATGTCCCAGCTATGAGTCCCTGAGTTAAATCCATCAGAACCCTGGACCACGTGCAGGGAGTCCGGGTTGGTATACAGCTCTTCACGTACATCAACATCGTACAACACACTGGTCAGATCATCAGACAGGATGAATCCAGTATACTGGATGTTGGGATCCAGGATCACAGGAGTGTAGGAGACGATCTCCTTCATCTTGACCCAGGTTCTGAAGGTCAGGTTGCCCAGGTGTTTGGCCATGTCCATCACTACTTTTGAAACTGGCTGTGGATCTGGCAGTGTGCGCTGGACCTTTTCCACTGTGGTTTTATAGTTATGCAGGAATGAGATGTCATCTGCCTCGACATCTCTGATGGTGTTGGAAAGAGTCACCATTTCTCTGCACAGACTCTCAATCTTTTCCATCAACATCTGACTTTTCTGTTTCTCTTCCTCCCTCACCTCAGTGATTCTGGCCTTCTCTTCTTGATGTAGGTAATCCTGAATATTCTTGAAATGTTTCTTAATCTGTATCTCAGTGTGTTGGGCCTGCACCTTAATGTATTCTGCTGTTTGGTGATATCCTGCTTTAATCTCTTTAAGGTCCTCTAGTTTCTCCTCTAAGGCCTCCAGTGATTCCTGGAGGTCCTCTTTGAGTTGTTTTGCAGATTCGTAAATGGGTCTGAACTTATGTCCTGCATGTTTTTCAGAAACTTGGCACTCTAGGCATGCCAAATGTTCATCATCCAGACAGAACAGCCTGAGTTTCTCATCATGTAGAGGGCAGAGAACCTCAGAAATACATCTGTGACTTCTCTCCTCTAAGAAGTTCTCACACAGGTTATTCAACGCTAAGTTGATAGGAGGTTGATCTAGAGAGGAGTTTGTTTTGCAAACAGGACATGCCTTGTTCTGTGATGGTTTTCCTGTCCACCATTGCTGCATACAGGACTTGCAGAAGCTGTGGCTACAAGACAGGATAACAGGGTGTTTAAAGATGTCACGGCACACAGGACAGGTGAGTTCCTCTTCCTGCCGAGTCAAATAGGAATCCATGTTGTCAGTTACTTCCTCCTTTGGAATATCCCCTGCGGTTGACATGGCTGTAAGTCACCAGTGTTGCGTTGCGTTCTGTAGGGGAAACAACAATGTTAGCATTTAAAACGATTGCAAAAAGACAAACAGTGTCAGTCTTGGACACATTAGGTATAATCAAAGTTAGCTGTGACTGTACCCTTAGTAGTAATTGTAGTAGTAGCAGTACTAGTAGATGGAAACCAGAATTTGAGCCCTTCAAAAAAATCACTGCAAGTCAATGAAGACAAGAATTATGAAATCATAAACATACCTGATAACTTCACCAAGTCCAGAAGAGAGAATTTCAGCTCTTAACAACAACACACATTAAAGTGAAGTGACACCAAATAAAACAGAGGCCTGCTAAATACTCACAGAGGAGGTCTGATGAGCCAATCAGAGTGGAGGGTGGGACACACCAACAATAGACAGAAACTGTATTGGAGAACTGTTGGTTAATAGCCCCTGCCCCCACTTAACCTAGACATTTCACACCTAGACAAACCCCCATCCAAGCCCATCAACAGTCATCAATCATCTACCATCCAGTTTCTGGACTGTTTCAGCACTAAGCTATGGCCCATTTCATTAGAATGGAATTAAATTCATCTGATATCAATTTGAATAGCCTGCCCACTTTGTTAACATCACGCTATGTAAATTCAATATAGTTCACCCAATGTGAGTAATTATACTGTAATACAACATGACAACAGTTCAGACAAATCCTCACCAGAAAGTGTATTTTAGAACTGCCTGAAGAAGGTCCAGAGGGACCGAAACGTTGCATTATTAAAAAAAAATATACCGAGCAGATACACAGTGTGCGGTGTATTTTCATTCCTTTCAGAACTGGCTTATCTAAAGGTGTTTATAACCTTTTATTAAGAAGAGAAAGTTACTACATTCATACTCTTCAAACCATGATGCAGAGGGGCTTAAACCAGGCAGATGAAATTAGACACTTTCTGTAGAAACCTTTTTGGTTTGTTAGGAGTGAAGCTCTGCTTCTCCAACTGATTTTTTATTTAAAAAGTAAAAAATATGGTGAATTGCTGACTGACATTATCATGAACACAGTATGCCAATAAAACACACACACACCACAAATCACCTTTTATCTGAATGTTTATTACAAGACAAAAATACAACATAAGTCATAAGTAAATACAGTGAAACTAAGTCTAGCAGCAAAGGGTAGCTGTTGCTGTGGTCCATGATACCACCCCTGACATTATTACAGCCTAGCCACACTGCCTACGTGCAAAAACTGTGCATGGGAAAAAGTTAAAAATAAACTATCAACAGTATACAATATAAAACAGTGATATCCAATACTGACATGAAAAAAACAGCCTGCTGGATTTACACTTAAGAGACATTTCCAACACCCATAAAAAGACTGGGAGGACAATTCTCTTTCTTTTTCTTGTTTCTTATCTAAATGTCATTACATTACAGTCACGTTCTATAGTGGCACACATCACATTCCCAGGCAACACCCTCAGAGGGAGATGGTGCATAGTAGAAATTAATGGAAATAGTTTATCAGTGAAAGTGTGTGTGAAGGTGTGTAGGTGTGTGTTAGTGTCAGGATCGGAGAAGGACAGCTCTCCTCTGTTCCAGTCCAGCTGGACTCTGATCCTACAGGGTTTCTGCTCCACCGAGAGAGCAGTCGCCGACCCTGCTACATTTGCTGTGTATGTGCCATTCCTAAAGCCTAAACACCAAAACAAACCATTAACTGCATTGTTTATCTGGAAAGACTCTTCTAACACCCCCAGTTCCCAGGAGTTATTGTATCCAACTTCAATGTCCCAGCTATGAGTCCCTGAGTTAAATCCATCAGAACCCTGGACCACGTGCAGGGAGTCCGGGTTGGTATACAGCTCTTCACGTACATCAACATCGTACAACACACTGGTCAGATCATCAGACAGGATGAATCCAGTATACTGGATGTTGGGATCCAGGATCACAGGAGTGTAGGAGACGATCTCCTTCATCTTGACCCAGGTTCTGAAGGTCAGGTTGCCCAGGTGTTTGGCCATGTCCATCACTACTTTTGAAACTGGCTGTGGATCTGGCAGTGTGCGCTGGACCTTTTCCACTGTGGTTTTATAGTTATGCAGGAATGAGATGTCATCTGCCTCGACATCTCTGATGGTGTTGGAAAGAGTCACCATTTCTCTGCACAGACTCTCAATCTTTTCCATCAACATCTGACTTTTCTGTTTCTCTTCCTCCCTCACCTCAGTGATTCTGGCCTTCTCTTCTTGATGTAGGTAATCCTGAATATTCTTGAAATGTTTCTTAATCTGTATCTCAGTGTGTTGGGCCTGCACCTTAATGTATTCTGCTGTTTGGTGATATCCTGCTTTAATCTCTTTAAGGTCCTCTAGTTTCTCCTCTAAGGCCTCCAGTGATTCCTGGAGGTCCTCTTTGAGTTGTTTTGCAGATTCGTAAATGGGTCTGAACTTATGTCCTGCATGTTTTTCAGAAACTTGGCACTCTAGGCATGCCAAATGTTCATCATCCAGACAGAACAGCCTGAGTTTCTCATCATGTAGAGGGCAGAGAACCTCAGAAATACATCTGTGACTTCTCTCCTCTAAGAAGTTCTCACACAGGTTATTCAACGCTAAGTTGATAGGAGGTTGATCTAGAGAGGAGTTTGTTTTGCAAACAGGACATGCCTTGTTCTGTGATGGTTTTCCTGTCCACCATTGCTGCATACAGGACTTGCAGAAGCTGTGGCTACAAGACAGGATAACAGGGTGTTTAAAGATGTCACGGCACACAGGACAGGTGAGTTCCTCTTCCTGCCGAGTCAAATAGGAATCCATGTTGTCAGTTACTTCCTCCTTTGGAATATCCCCTGCGGTTGACATGGCTGTAAGTCACCAGTGTTGCGTTGCGTTCTGTAGGGGAAACAACAATGTTAGCATTTAAAACGATTGCAAAAAGACAAACAGTGTCAGTCTTGGACACATTAGGTATAATCAAAGTTAGCTGTGACTGTACCCTTAGTAGTAATTGTAGTAGTAGCAGTACTAGTAGATGGAAACCAGAATTTGAGCCCTTCAAAAAAATCACTGCAAGTCAATGAAGACAAGAATTATGAAATCATAAACATACCTGATAACTTCACCAAGTCCAGAAGAGAGAATTTCAGCTCTTAACAACAACACACATTAAAGTGAAGTGACACCAAATAAAACAGAGCCCTGCTAAATACTCACAGAGGAGGTCTGATGAGCCAATCAGAGTGGAGGGTGGGACACACCAACAATAGACAGAAACTGTATTGGAGAACTGTTGGTTAATAGCCCCTGCCCCCACTTAACCTAGACATTTCACACCTAGACAAACCCCCATCCAAGCCCATCAACAGTCATCAATCATCTACCATCCAGTTTCTGGACTGTTTCAGCACTAAGCTATGGCCCATTTCATTAGAATGGAATTCAATTCATCTGATATCAATTTGAATAGCCTGCCCACTTTGTTAACATCACGCTATGTAAATTCAATATAGTTCACCCAATGTGAGTAATTATACTGTAATACAACATGACAACAGTTCAGACAAATCCTCACCAGAAAGTGTATTTTAGAACTGCCTGAAGAAGGTCCAGAGGGACCGAAACGTTGCATTATTAAAAAAAAATATACCGAGCAGATACACAGTGTGCGGTGTATTTTCATTCCTTTCAGAACTGGCTTATCTAAAGGTGTTTATAACCTTTTATTAAGAAGAGAAAGTTACTACATTCATACTCTTCAAACCATGATGCAGAGGGGCTTAAACCAGGCAGATGAAATTAGACACTTTCTGTAGAAACCTTTTTGGTTTGTTAGGAGTGAAGCTCTGCTTCTCCAACTGATTTTTTATTTAAAAAGTAAAAAATATGGTGAATTGCTGACTGACATTATCATGAACACAGTATGCCAATAAAACACACACACACCACAAATCACCTTTTATCTGAATGTTTATTACAAGACAAAAATACAACATAAGTCATAAGTAAATACAGTGAAACTAAGTCTAGCAGCAAAGGGTAGCTGTTGCTGTGGTCCATGATACCACCCCTGACATTATTACAGCCTAGCCACACTGCCTACGTGCAAAAACTGTGCATGGGAAAAAGTTAAAAATAAACTATCAACAGTATACAATATAAAACAGTGATATCCAATACTGACATGAAAAAAACAGCCTGCTGGATTTACACTTAAGAGACATTTCCAACACCCATAAAAAGACTGGGAGGACAATTCTCTTTCTTTTTCTTGTTTCTTATCTAAATGTCATTACATTACAGTCACGTTCTATAGTGGCACACATCACATTCCCAGGCAACACCCTCAGAGGGAGATGGTGCATAGTAGAAATTAATGGAAATAGTTTATCAGTGAAAGTGTGTGTGAAGGTGTGTAGGTGTGTGTTAGTGTCAGGATCGGAGAAGGACAGCTCTCCTCTGTTCCAGTCCAGCTGGACTCTGATCCTACAGGGTTTCTGCTCCACCGAGAGAGCAGTCGCCGACCCTGCTACATTTGCTGTGTATGTGCCATTCCTAAAGCCTAAACACCAAAACAAACCATTAACTGCATTGTTTATCTGGAAAGACTCTTCTAACACCCCCAGTTCCCAGGAGTTATTGTATCCAACTTCAATGTCCCAGCTATGAGTCCCTGAGTTAAATCCATCAGAACCCTGGACCACGTGCAGGGAGTCCGGGTTGGTATACAGCTCTTCACGTACATCAACATCGTACAACACACTGGTCAGATCATCAGACAGGATGAATCCAGTATACTGGATGTTGGGATCCAGGATCACAGGAGTGTAGGAGACGATCTCCTTCATCTTGACCCAGGTTCTGAAGGTCAGGTTGCCCAGGTGTTTGGCCATGTCCATCACTACTTTTGAAACTGGCTGTGGATCTGGCAGTGTGCGCTGGACCTTTTCCACTGTGGTTTTATAGTTATGCAGGAATGAGATGTCATCTGCCTCGACATCTCTGATGGTGTTGGAAAGAGTCACCATTTCTCTGCACAGACTCTCAATCTTTTCCATCAACATCTGACTTTTCTGTTTCTCTTCCTCCCTCACCTCAGTGATTCTGGCCTTCTCTTCTTGATGTAGGTAATCCTGAATATTCTTGAAATGTTTCTTAATCTGTATCTCAGTGTGTTGGGCCTGCACCTTAATGTATTCTGCTGTTTGGTGATATCCTGCTTTAATCTCTTTAAGGTCCTCTAGTTTCTCCTCTAAGGCCTCCAGTGATTCCTGGAGGTCCTCTTTGAGTTGTTTTGCAGATTCGTAAATGGGTCTGAACTTATGTCCTGCATGTTTTTCAGAAACTTGGCACTCTAGGCATGCCAAATGTTCATCATCCAGACAGAACAGCCTGAGTTTCTCATCATGTAGAGGGCAGAGAACCTCAGAAATACATCTGTGACTTCTCTCCTCTAAGAAGTTCTCACACAGGTTATTCAACGCTAAGTTGATAGGAGGTTGATCTAGAGAGGAGTTTGTTTTGCAAACAGGACATGCCTTGTTCTGTGATGGTTTTCCTGTCCACCATTGCTGCATACAGGACTTGCAGAAGCTGTGGCTACAAGACAGGATAACAGGGTGTTTAAAGATGTCACGGCACACAGGACAGGTGAGTTCCTCTTCCTGCCGAGTCAAATAGGAATCCATGTTGTCAGTTACTTCCTCCTTTGGAATATCCCCTGCGGTTGACATGGCTGTAAGTCACCAGTGTTGCGTTGCGTTCTGTAGGGGAAACAACAATGTTAGCATTTAAAACGATTGCAAAAAGACAAACAGTGTCAGTCTTGGACACATTAGGTATAATCAAAGTTAGCTGTGACTGTACCCTTAGTAGTAATTGTAGTAGTAGCAGTACTAGTAGATGGAAACCAGAATTTGAGCCCTTCAAAAAAATCACTGCAAGTCAATGAAGACAAGAATTATGAAATCATAAACATACCTGATAACTTCACCAAGTCCAGAAGAGAGAATTTCAGCTCTTAACAACAACACACATTAAAGTGAAGTGACACCAAATAAAACAGAGGCCTGCTAAATACTCACAGAGGAGGTCTGATGAGCCAATCAGAGTGGAGGGTGGGACACACCAACAATAGACAGAAACTGTATTGGAGAACTGTTGGTTAATAGCCCCTGCCCCCACTTAACCTAGACATTTCACACCTAGACAAACCCCCATCCAAGCCCATCAACAGTCATCAATCATCTACCATCCAGTTTCTGGACTGTTTCAGCACTAAGCTATGGCCCATTTCATTAGAATGGAATTAAATTCATCTGATATCAATTTGAATAGCCTGCCCACTTTGTTAACATCACGCTATGTAAATTCAATATAGTTCACCCAATGTGAGTAATTATACTGTAATACAACATGACAACAGTTCAGACAAATCCTCACCAGAAAGTGTATTTTAGAACTGCCTGAAGAAGGTCCAGAGGGACCGAAACGTTGCATTATTAAAAAAAAATATACCGAGCAGATACACAGTGTGCGGTGTATTTTCATTCCTTTCAGAACTGGCTTATCTAAAGGTGTTTATAACCTTTTATTAAGAAGAGAAAGTTACTACATTCATACTCTTCAAACCATGATGCAGAGGGGCTTAAACCAGGCAGATGAAATTAGACACTTTCTGTAGAAACCTTTTTGGTTTGTTAGGAGTGAAGCTCTGCTTCTCCAACTGATTTTTTATTTAAAAAGTAAAAAATATGGTGAATTGCTGACTGACATTATCATGAACACAGTATGCCAATAAAACACACACACACACCACAAATCACCTTTTATCTGAATGTTTATTACAAGACAAAAATACAACATAAGTCATAAGTAAATACAGTGAAACTAAGTCTAGCAGCAAAGGGTAGCTGTTGCTGTGGTCCATGATACCACCCCTGACATTATTACAGCCTAGCCACACTGCCTACGTGCAAAAACTGTGCATGGGAAAAAGTTAAAAATAAACTATCAACAGTATACAATATAAAACAGTGATATCCAATACTGACATGAAAAAAACAGCCTGTTGGATTTACACTTAAGAGACATTTCCAACACCCATAAAAAGACTGGGAGGACAATTCTCTTTCTTTTTCTTGTTTCTTATCTAAATGTCATTACATTACAGTCACGTTCTATAGTGGCACACATCACATTCCCAGGCAACACCCTCAGAGGGAGATGGTGCATAGTAGAAATTAATGGAAATAGTTTATCAGTGAAAGTGTGTGTGAAGGTGTGTAGGTGTGTGTTAGTGTCAGGATCGGAGAAGGACAGCTCTCCTCTGTTCCAGTCCAGCTGGACTCTGATCCTACAGGGTTTCTGCTCCACCGAGAGAGCAGTCGCCGACCCTGCTACATTTGCTGTGTATGTGCCATTCCTAAAGCCTAAACACCAAAACAAACCATTAACTGCATTGTTTATCTGGAAAGACTCTTCTAACACCCCCAGTTCCCAGGAGTTATTGTATCCAACTTCAATGTCCCAGCTATGAGTCCCTGAGTTAAATCCCTCAGAACCCTGGACCACGTGCAGGGAGTCCGGGTTGGTATACAGCTCTTCACGTACATCAACATCGTACAACACACTGGTCAGATCATCAGACAGGATGAATCCAGTATACTGGATGTTGGGATCCAGGATCACAGGAGTGTAGGAGACGATCTCCTTCATCTTGACCCAGGTTCTGAAGGTCAGGTTGCCCAGGTGTTTGGCCATGTCCATCACTACTTTTGAAACTGGCTGTGGATCTGGCAGTGTGCGCTGGACCTTTTCCACTGTGGTTTTATAGTTATGCAGGAATGAGATGTCATCTGCCTCGACATCTCTGATGGTGTTGGAAAGAGTCACCATTTCTCTGCACAGACTCTCAATCTTTTCCATCAACATCTGACTTTTCTGTTTCTCTTCCTCCCTCACCTCAGTGATTCTGGCCTTCTCTTCTTGATGTAGGTAATCCTGAATATTCTTGAAATGTTTCTTAATCTGTATCTCAGTGTGTTGGGCCTGCACCTTAATGTATTCTGCTGTTTGGTGATATCCTGCTTTAATCTCTTTAAGGTCCTCTAGTTTCTCCTCTAAGGCCTCCAGTGATTCCTGGAGGTCCTCTTTGAGTTGTTTTGCAGATTCGTAAATGGGTCTGAACTTATGTCCTGCATGTTTTTCAGAAACTTGGCACTCTAGGCATGCCAAATGTTCATCATCCAGACAGAACAGCCTGAGTTTCTCATCATGTAGAGGGCAGAGAACCTCAGAAATACATCTGTGACTTCTCTCCTCTAAGAAGTTCTCACACAGGTTATTCAACGCTAAGTTGATAGGAGGTTGATCTAGAGAGGAGTTTGTTTTGCAAACAGGACATGCCTTGTTCTGTGATGGTTTTCCTGTCCACCATTGCTGCATACAGGACTTGCAGAAGCTGTGGCTACAAGACAGGATAACAGGGTGTTTAAAGATGTCACGGCACACAGGACAGGTGAGTTCCTCTTCCTGCCGAGTCAAATAGGAATCCATGTTGTCAGTTACTTCCTCCTTTGGAATATCCCCTGCGGTTGACATGGCTGTAAGTCACCAGTGTTGCGTTGCGTTCTGTAGGGGAAACAACAATGTTAGCATTTAAAACGATTGCAAAAAGACAAACAGTGTCAGTCTTGGACACATTAGGTATAATCAAAGTTAGCTGTGACTGTACCCTTAGTAGTAATTGTAGTAGTAGCAGTACTAGTAGATGGAAACCAGAATTTGAGCCCTTCAAAAAAATCACTGCAAGTCAATGAAGACAAGAATTATGAAATCATAAACATACCTGATAACTTCACCAAGTGCAGAAGAGAGAATTTCAGCTCTTAACAACAACACACATTAAAGTGAAGTGACACCAAATAAAACAGAGCCCTGCTAAATACTCACAGAGGAGGTCTGATGAGCCAATCAGAGTGGAGGGTGGGACACACCAACAATAGACAGAAACTGTATTGGAGAACTGTTGGTTAATAGCCCCTGCCCCCACTTAACCTAGACATTTCACACCTAGACAAACCCCCATCCAAGCCCATCAACAGTCATCAATCATCTACCATCCAGTTTCTGGACTGTTTCAGCACTAAGCTATGGCCCATTTCATTAGAATGGAATTCAATTCATCTGATATCAATTTGAATAGCCTGCCCACTTTGTTAACATCACGCTATGTAAATTCAATATAGTTCACCCAATGTGAGTAATTATACTGTAATACAACATGACAACAGTTCAGACAAATCCTCACCAGAAAGTGTATTTTAGAACTGCCTGAAGAAGGTCCAGAGGGACCGAAACGTTGCATTATTAAAAAAAAATATACCGAGCAGATACACAGTGTGCGGTGTATTTTCATTCCTTTCAGAACTGGCTTATCTAAAGGTGTTTATAACCTTTTATTAAGAAGAGAAAGTTACTACATTCATACTCTTCAAACCATGATGCAGAGGGGCTTAAACCAGGCAGATGAAATTAGACACTTTCTGTAGAAACCTTTTTGGTTTGTTAGGAGTGAAGCTCTGCTTCTCCAACTGATTTTTTATTTAAAAAGTAAAAAATATGGTGAATTGCTGACTGACATTATCATGAACACAGTATGCCAATAAAACACACACACACCACAAATCACCTTTTATCTGAATGTTTATTACAAGACAAAAATACAACATAAGTCATAAGTAAATACAGTGAAACTAAGTCTAGCAGCAAAGGGTAGCTGTTGCTGTGGTCCATGATACCACCCCTGACATTATTACAGCCTAGCCACACTGCCTACGTGCAAAAACTGTGCATGGGAAAAAGTTAAAAAATAAACTATCAACAGTATACAATATAAAACAGTGATATCCAATACTGACATGAAAAAAACAGCCTGCTGGATTTACACTTAAGAGACATTTCCAACACCCATAAAAAGACTGGGAGGACAATTCTCTTTCTTTTTCTTGTTTCTTATCTAAATGTCATTACATTACAGTCACGTTCTATAGTGGCACACATCACATTCCCAGGCAACACCCTCAGAGGGAGATGGTGCATAGTAGAAATTAATGGAAATAGTTTATCAGTGAAAGTGTGTGTGAAGGTGTGTAGGTGTGTGTTAGTGTCAGGATCGGAGAAGGACAGCTCTCCTCTGTTCCAGTCCAGCTGGACTCTGATCCTACAGGGTTTCTGCTCCACCGAGAGAGCAGTCGCCGACCCTGCTACATTTGCTGTGTATGTGCCATTCCTAAAGCCTAAACACCAAAACAAACCATTAACTGCATTGTTTATCTGGAAAGACTCTTCTAACACCCCCAGTTCCCAGGAGTTATTGTATCCAACTTCAATGTCCCAGCTATGAGTCCCTGAGTTAAATCCCTCAGAACCCTGGACCACGTGCAGGGAGTCCGGGTTGGTATACAGCTCTTCACGTACATCAACATCGTACAACACACTGGTCAGATCATCAGACAGGATGAATCCAGTATACTGGATGTTGGGATCCAGGATCACAGGAGTGTAGGAGACGATCTCCTTCATCTTGACCCAGGTTCTGAAGGTCAGGTTGCCCAGGTGTTTGGCCATGTCCATCACTACTTTTGAAACTGGCTGTGGATCTGGCAGTGTGCGCTGGACCTTTTCCACTGTGGTTTTATAGTTATGCAGGAATGAGATGTCATCTGCCTCGACATCTCTGATGGTGTTGGAAAGAGTCACCATTTCTCTGCACAGACTCTCAATCTTTTCCATCAACATCTGACTTTTCTGTTTCTCTTCCTCCCTCACCTCAGTGATTCTGGCCTTCTCTTCTTGATGTAGGTAATCCTGAATATTCTTGAAATGTTTCTTAATCTGTATCTCAGTGTGTTGGGCCTGCACCTTAATGTATTCTGCTGTTTGGTGATATCCTGCTTTAATCTCTTTAAGGTCCTCTAGTTTCTCCTCTAAGGCCTCCAGTGATTCCTGGAGGTCCTCTTTGAGTTGTTTTGCAGATTCGTAAATGGGTCTGAACTTATGTCCTGCATGTTTTTCAGAAACTTGGCACTCTAGGCATGCCAAATGTTCATCATCCAGACAGAACAGCCTGAGTTTCTCATCATGTAGAGGGCAGAGAACCTCAGAAATACATCTGTGACTTCTCTCCTCTAAGAAGTTCTCACACAGGTTATTCAACGCTAAGTTGATAGGAGGTTGATCTAGAGAGGAGTTTGTTTTGCAAACAGGACATGCCTTGTTCTGTGATGGTTTTCCTGTCCACCATTGCTGCATACAGGACTTGCAGAAGCTGTGGCTACAAGACAGGATAACAGGGTGTTTAAAGATGTCACGGCACACAGGACAGGTGAGTTCCTCTTCCTGCCGAGTCAAATAGGAATCCATGTTGTCAGTTACTTCCTCCTTTGGAATATCCCCTGCGGTTGACATGGCTGTAAGTCACCAGTGTTGCGTTGCGTTCTGTAGGGGAAACAACAATGTTAGCATTTAAAACGATTGCAAAAAGACAAACAGTGTCAGTCTTGGACACATTAGGTATAATCAAAGTTAGCTGTGACTGTACCCTTAGTAGTAATTGTAGTAGTAGCAGTACTAGTAGATGGAAACCAGAATTTGAGCCCTTCAAAAAAATCACTGCAAGTCAATGAAGACAAGAATTATGAAATCATAAACATACCTGATAACTTCACCAAGTGCAGAAGAGAGAATTTCAGCTCTTAACAACAACACACATTAAAGTGAAGTGACACCAAATAAAACAGAGCCCTGCTAAATACTCACAGAGGAGGTCTGATGAGCCAATCAGAGTGGAGGGTGGGACACACCAACAATAGACAGAAACTGTATTGGAGAACTGTTGGTTAATAGCCCCTGCCCCCACTTAACCTAGACATTTCACACCTAGACAAACCCCCATCCAAGCCCATCAACAGTCATCAATCATCTACCATCCAGTTTCTGGACTGTTTCAGCACTAAGCTATGGCCCATTTCATTAGAATGGAATTCAATTCATCTGATATCAATTTGAATAGCCTGCCCACTTTGTTAACATCACGCTATGTAAATTCAATATAGTTCACCCAATGTGAGTAATTATACTGTAATACAACATGACAACAGTTCAGACAAATCCTCACCAGAAAGTGTATTTTAGAACTGCCTGAAGAAGGTCCAGAGGGACCGAAACGTTGCATTATTAAAAAAAAATATACCGAGCAGATACACAGTGTGCGGTGTATTTTCATTCCTTTCAGAACTGGCTTATCTAAAGGTGTTTATAACCTTTTATTAAGAAGAGAAAGTTACTACATTCATACTCTTCAAACCATGATGCAGAGGGGCTTAAACCAGGCAGATGAAATTAGACACTTTCTGTAGAAACCTTTTTGGTTTGTTAGGAGTGAAGCTCTGCTTCTCCAACTGATTTTTTATTTAAAAAGTAAAAAATATGGTGAATTGCTGACTGACATTATCATGAACACAGTATGCCAATAAAACACACACACACCACAAATCACCTTTTATCTGAATGTTTATTACAAGACAAAAATACAACATAAGTCATAAGTAAATACAGTGAAACTAAGTCTAGCAGCAAAGGGTAGCTGTTGCTGTGGTCCATGATACCACCCCTGACATTATTACAGCCTAGCCACACTGCCTACGTGCAAAAACTGTGCATGGGAAAAAGTTAAAAATAAACTATCAACAGTATACAATATAAAACAGTGATATCCAATACTGACATGAAAAAAACAGCCTGCTGGATTTACACTTAAGAGACATTTCCAACACCCATAAAAAGACTGGGAGGACAATTCTCTTTCTTTTTCTTGTTTCTTATCTAAATGTCATTACATTACAGTCACGTTCTATAGTGGCACACATCACATTCCCAGGCAACACCCTCA
This sequence comes from Electrona antarctica, assembly GCF_951216825.1. Lineage (NCBI taxonomy): Eukaryota > Metazoa > Chordata > Actinopteri > Myctophiformes > Myctophidae > Electrona > Electrona antarctica. The sequence continues at coordinate 56,507,019 of NC_136790.1, forward strand.
GAGGGAGATGGTGCATAGTAGAAATTAATGGAAATAGTTTATCAGTGAAAGTGTGTGTGAAGGTGTGTAGGTGTGTGTTAGTGTCAGGATCGGAGAAGGACAGCTCTCCTCTGTTCCAGTCCAGCTGGACTCTGATCCTACAGGGTTTCTGCTCCACCGAGAGAGCAGTCGCCGACCCTGCTACATTTGCTGTGTATGTGCCATTCCTAAAGCCTAAACACCAAAACAAACCATTAACTGCATTGTTTATCTGGAAAGACTCTTCTAACACCCCCAGTTCCCAGGAGTTATTGTATCCAACTTCAATGTCCCAGCTATGAGTCCCTGAGTTAAATCCCTCAGAACCCTGGACCACGTGCAGGGAGTCCGGGTTGGTATACAGCTCTTCACGTACATCAACATCGTACAACACACTGGTCAGATCATCAGACAGGATGAATCCAGTATACTGGATGTTGGGATCCAGGATCACAGGAGTGTAGGAGACGATCTCCTTCATCTTGACCCAGGTTCTGAAGGTCAGGTTGCCCAGGTGTTTGGCCATGTCCATCACTACTTTTGAAACTGGCTGTGGATCTGGCAGTGTGCGCTGGACCTTTTCCACTGTGGTTTTATAGTTATGCAGGAATGAGATGTCATCTGCCTCGACATCTCTGATGGTGTTGGAAAGAGTCACCATTTCTCTGCACAGACTCTCAATCTTTTCCATCAACATCTGACTTTTCTGTTTCTCTTCCTCCCTCACCTCAGTGATTCTGGCCTTCTCTTCTTGATGTAGGTAATCCTGAATATTCTTGAAATGTTTCTTAATCTGTATCTCAGTGTGTTGGGCCTGCACCTTAATGTATTCTGCTGTTTGGTGATATCCTGCTTTAATCTCTTTAAGGTCCTCTAGTTTCTCCTCTAAGGCCTCCAGTGATTCCTGGAGGTCCTCTTTGAGTTGTTTTGCAGATTCGTAAATGGGTCTGAACTTATGTCCTGCATGTTTTTCAGAAACTTGGCACTCTAGGCATGCCAAATGTTCATCATCCAGACAGAACAGCCTGAGTTTCTCATCATGTAGAGGGCAGAGAACCTCAGAAATACATCTGTGACTTCTCTCCTCTAAGAAGTTCGCACACAGGTTATTCAACGCTAAGTTGATAGGAGGTTGATCTAGAGAGGAGTTTGTTTTGCAAACAGGACATGCCTTGTTCTGTGATGGTTTTCCTGTCCACCATTGCTGCATACAGGACTTGCAGAAGCTGTGGCTACAAGACAGGATAACAGGGTGTTTAAAGATGTCACGGCACACAGGACAGGTGAGTTCCTCTTCCTGCCGAGTCAAATAGGAATCCATGTTGTCAGTTACTTCCTCCTTTGGAATATCCCCTGCGGTTGACATGGCTGTAAGTCACCAGTGTTGCGTTGCGTTCTGTAGGGGAAACAACAATGTTAGCATTTAAAACGATTGCAAAAAGACAAACAGTGTCAGTCTTGGACACATTAGGTATAATCAAAGTTAGCTGTGACTGTACCCTTAGTAGTAATTGTAGTAGTAGCAGTACTAGTAGATGGAAACCAGAATTTGAGCCCTTCAAAAAAATCACTGCAAGTCAATGAAGACAAGAATTATGAAATCATAAACATACCTGATAACTTCACCAAGTCCAGAAGAGAGAATTTCAGCTCTTAACAACAACACACATTAAAGTGAAGTGACACCAAATAAAACAGAGCCCTGCTAAATACTCACAGAGGAGGTCTGATGAGCCAATCAGAGTGGAGGGTGGGACACACCAACAATAGACAGAAACTGTATTGGAGAACTGTTGGTTAATAGCCCCTGCCCCCACTTAACCTAGACATTTCACACCTAGACAAACCCCCATCCAAGCCCATCAACAGTCATCAATCATCTACCATCCAGTTTCTGGACTGTTTCAGCACTAAGCTATGGCCCATTTCATTAGAATGGAATTCAATTCATCTGATATCAATTTGAATAGCCTGCCCACTTTGTTAACATCACGCTATGTAAATTCAATATAGTTCACCCAATGTGAGTAATTATACTGTAATACAACATGACAACAGTTCAGACAAATCCTCACCAGAAAGTGTATTTTAGAACTGCCTGAAGAAGGTCCAGAGGGACCGAAACGTTGCATTATTAAAAAAAAATATACCGAGCAGATACACAGTGTGCGGTGTATTTTCATTCCTTTCAGAACTGGCTTATCTAAAGGTGTTTATAACCTTTTATTAAGAAGAGAAAGTTACTACATTCATACTCTTCAAACCATGATGCAGAGGGGCTTAAACCAGGCAGATGAAATTAGACACTTTCTGTAGAAACCTTTTTGGTTTGTTAGGAGTGAAGCTCTGCTTCTCCAACTGATTTTTTATTTAAAAAGTAAAAAATATGGTGAATTGCTGACTGACATTATCATGAACACAGTATGCCAATAAAACACACACACACCACAAATCACCTTTTATCTGAATGTTTATTACAAGACAAAAATACAACATAAGTCATAAGTAAATACAGTGAAACTAAGTCTAGCAGCAAAGGGTAGCTGTTGCTGTGGTCCATGATACCACCCCTGACATTATTACAGCCTAGCCACACTGCCTACGTGCAAAAACTGTGCATGGGAAAAAGTTAAAAATAAACTATCAACAGTATACAATATAAAACAGTGATATCCAATACTGACATGAAAAAAACAGCCTGCTGGATTTACACTTAAGAGACATTTCCAACACCCATAAAAAGACTGGGAGGACAATTCTCTTTCTTTTTCTTGTTTCTTATCTAAATGTCATTACATTACAGTCACGTTCTATAGTGGCACACATCACATTCCCAGGCAACACCCTCAGAGGGAGATGGTGCATAGTAGAAATTAATGGAAATAGTTTATCAGTGAAAGTGTGTGTGAAGGTGTGTAGGTGTGTGTTAGTGTCAGGATCGGAGAAGGACAGCTCTCCTCTGTTCCAGTCCAGCTGGACTCTGATCCTACAGGGTTTCTGCTCCACCGAGAGAGCAGTCGCCGACCCTGCTACATTTGCTGTGTATGTGCCATTCCTAAAGCCTAAACACCAAAACAAACCATTAACTGCATTGTTTATCTGGAAAGACTCTTCTAACACCCCCAGTTCCCAGGAGTTATTGTATCCAACTTCAATGTCCCAGCTATGAGTCCCTGAGTTAAATCCCTCAGAACCCTGGACCACGTGCAGGGAGTCCGGGTTGGTATACAGCTCTTCACGTACATCAACATCGTACAACACACTGGTCAGATCATCAGACAGGATGAATCCAGTATACTGGATGTTGGGATCCAGGATCACAGGAGTGTAGGAGACGATCTCCTTCATCTTGACCCAGGTTCTGAAGGTCAGGTTGCCCAGGTGTTTGGCCATGTCCATCACTACTTTTGAAACTGGCTGTGGATCTGGCAGTGTGCGCTGGACCTTTTCCACTGTGGTTTTATAGTTATGCAGGAATGAGATGTCATCTGCCTCGACATCTCTGATGGTGTTGGAAAGAGTCACCATTTCTCTGCACAGACTCTCAATCTTTTCCATCAACATCTGACTTTTCTGTTTCTCTTCCTCCCTCACCTCAGTGATTCTGGCCTTCTCTTCTTGATGTAGGTAATCCTGAATATTCTTGAAATGTTTCTTAATCTGTATCTCAGTGTGTTGGGCCTGCACCTTAATGTATTCTGCTGTTTGGTGATATCCTGCTTTAATCTCTTTAAGGTCCTCTAGTTTCTCCTCTAAGGCCTCCAGTGATTCCTGGAGGTCCTCTTTGAGTTGTTTTGCAGATTCGTAAATGGGTCTGAACTTATGTCCTGCATGTTTTTCAGAAACTTGGCACTCTAGGCATGCCAAATGTTCATCATCCAGACAGAACAGCCTGAGTTTCTCATCATGTAGAGGGCAGAGAACCTCAGAAATACATCTGTGACTTCTCTCCTCTAAGAAGTTCTCACACAGGTTATTCAACGCTAAGTTGATAGGAGGTTGATCTAGAGAGGAGTTTGTTTTGCAAACAGGACATGCCTTGTTCTGTGATGGTTTTCCTGTCCACCATTGCTGCATACAGGACTTGCAGAAGCTGTGGCTACAAGACAGGATAACAGGGTGTTTAAAGATGTCACGGCACACAGGACAGGTGAGTTCCTCTTCCTGCCGAGTCAAATAGGAATCCATGTTGTCAGTTACTTCCTCCTTTGGAATATCCCCTGCGGTTGACATGGCTGTAAGTCACCAGTGTTGCGTTGCGTTCTGTAGGGGAAACAACAATGTTAGCATTTAAAACGATTGCAAAAAGACAAACAGTGTCAGTCTTGGACACATTAGGTATAATCAAAGTTAGCTGTGACTGTACCCTTAGTAGTAATTGTAGTAGTAGCAGTACTAGTAGATGGAAACCAGAATTTGAGCCCTTCAAAAAAATCACTGCAAGTCAATGAAGACAAGAATTATGAAATCATAAACATACCTGATAACTTCACCAAGTCCAGAAGAGAGAATTTCAGCTCTTAACAACAACACACATTAAAGTGAAGTGACACCAAATAAAACAGAGCCCTGCTAAATACTCACAGAGGAGGTCTGATGAGCCAATCAGAGTGGAGGGTGGGACACACCAACAATAGACAGAAACTGTATTGGAGAACTGTTGGTTAATAGCCCCTGCCCCCACTTAACCTAGACATTTCACACCTAGACAAACCCCCATCCAAGCCCATCAACAGTCATCAATCATCTACCATCCAGTTTCTGGACTGTTTCAGCACTAAGCTATGGCCCATTTCATTAGAATGGAATTCAATTCATCTGATATCAATTTGAATAGCCTGCCCACTTTGTTAACATCACGCTATGTAAATTCAATATAGTTCACCCAATGTGAGTAATTATACTGTAATACAACATGACAACAGTTCAGACAAATCCTCACCAGAAAGTGTATTTTAGAACTGCCTGAAGAAGGTCCAGAGGGACCGAAACGTTGCATTATTAAAAAAAAATATACCGAGCAGATACACAGTGTGCGGTGTATTTTCATTCCTTTCAGAACTGGCTTATCTAAAGGTGTTTATAACCTTTTATTAAGAAGAGAAAGTTACTACATTCATACTCTTCAAACCATGATGCAGAGGGGCTTAAACCAGGCAGATGAAATTAGACACTTTCTGTAGAAACCTTTTTTTATTTAAAAAGTAAAAAATATGGTGAATTGCTGACTGACATTATCATGAACACAGTATGCCAATAAAACACACACACACCACAAATCACCTTTTATCTGAATGTTTATTACAAGACAAAAATACAACATAAGTCATAAGTAAATACAGTGAAACTAAGTCTAGCAGCAAAGGGTAGCTGTTGCTGTGGTCCATGATACCACCCCTGACATTATTACAGCCTAGCCACACTGCCTACGTGCAAAAACTGTGCATGGGAAAAAGTTAAAAATAAACTATCAACAGTATACAATATAAAACAGTGATATCCAATACTGACATGAAAAAAACAGCCTGTTGGATTTACACTTAAGAGACATTTCCAACACCCATAAAAAGACTGGGAGGACAATTCTCTTTCTTTTTCTTGTTTCTTATCTAAATGTCATTACATTACAGTCACGTTCTATAGTGGCACACATCACATTCCCAGGCAACACCCTCAGAGGGAGATGGTGCATAGTAGAAATTAATGGAAATAGTTTATCAGTGAAAGTGTGTGTGAAGGTGTGTAGGTGTGTGTTAGTGTCAGGATCGGAGAAGGACAGCTCTCCTCTGTTCCAGTCCAGCTGGACTCTGATCCTACAGGGTTTCTGCTCCACCGAGAGAGCAGTCGCCGACCCTGCTACATTTGCTGTGTATGTGCCATTCCTAAAGCCTAAACACCAAAACAAACCATTAACTGCATTGTTTATCTGGAAAGACTCTTCTAACACCCCCAGTTCCCAGGAGTTATTGTATCCAACTTCAATGTCCCAGCTATGAGTCCCTGAGTTAAATCCCTCAGAACCCTGGACCACGTGCAGGGAGTCCGGGTTGGTATACAGCTCTTCACGTACATCAACATCGTACAACACACTGGTCAGATCATCAGACAGGATGAATCCAGTATACTGGATGTTGGGATCCAGGATCACAGGAGTGTAGGAGACGATCTCCTTCATCTTGACCCAGGTTCTGAAGGTCAGGTTGCCCAGGTGTTTGGCCATGTCCATCACTACTTTTGAAACTGGCTGTGGATCTGGCAGTGTGCGCTGGACCTTTTCCACTGTGGTTTTATAGTTATGCAGGAATGAGATGTCATCTGCCTCGACATCTCTGATGGTGTTGGAAAGAGTCACCATTTCTCTGCACAGACTCTCAATCTTTTCCATCAACATCTGACTTTTCTGTTTCTCTTCCTCCCTCACCTCAGTGATTCTGGCCTTCTCTTCTTGATGTAGGTAATCCTGAATATTCTTGAAATGTTTCTTAATCTGTATCTCAGTGTGTTGGGCCTGCACCTTAATGTATTCTGCTGTTTGGTGATATCCTGCTTTAATCTCTTTAAGGTCCTCTAGTTTCTCCTCTAAGGCCTCCAGTGATTCCTGGAGGTCCTCTTTGAGTTGTTTTGCAGATTCGTAAATGGGTCTGAACTTATGTCCTGCATGTTTTTCAGAAACTTGGCACTCTAGGCATGCCAAATGTTCATCATCCAGACAGAACAGCCTGAGTTTCTCATCATGTAGAGGGCAGAGAACCTCAGAAATACATCTGTGACTTCTCTCCTCTAAGAAGTTCTCACACAGGTTATTCAACGCTAAGTTGATAGGAGGTTGATCTAGAGAGGAGTTTGTTTTGCAAACAGGACATGCCTTGTTCTGTGATGGTTTTCCTGTCCACCATTGCTGCATACAGGACTTGCAGAAGCTGTGGCTACAAGACAGGATAACAGGGTGTTTAAAGATGTCACGGCACACAGGACAGGTGAGTTCCTCTTCCTGCCGAGTCAAATAGGAATCCATGTTGTCAGTTACTTCCTCCTTTGGAATATCCCCTGCGGTTGACATGGCTGTAAGTCACCAGTGTTGCGTTGCGTTCTGTAGGGGAAACAACAATGTTAGCATTTAAAACGATTGCAAAAAGACAAACAGTGTCAGTCTTGGACACATTAGGTATAATCAAAGTTAGCTGTGACTGTACCCTTAGTAGTAATTGTAGTAGTAGCAGTACTAGTAGATGGAAACCAGAATTTGAGCCCTTCAAAAAAATCACTGCAAGTCAATGAAGACAAGAATTATGAAATCATAAACATACCTGATAACTTCACCAAGTCCAGAAGAGAGAATTTCAGCTCTTAACAACAACACACATTAAAGTGAAGTGACACCAAATAAAACAGAGGCCTGCTAAATACTCACAGAGGAGGTCTGATGAGCCAATCAGAGTGGAGGGTGGGACACACCAACAATAGACAGAAACTGTATTGGAGAACTGTTGGTTAATAGCCCCTGCCCCCACTTAACCTAGACATTTCACACCTAGACAAACCCCCATCCAAGCCCATCAACAGTCATCAATCATCTACCATCCAGTTTCTGGACTGTTTCAGCACTAAGCTATGGCCCATTTCATTAGAATGGAATTCAATTCATCTGATATCAATTTGAATAGCCTGCCCACTTTGTTAACATCACGCTATGTAAATTCAATATAGTTCACCCAATGTGAGTAATTATACTGTAATACAACATGACAACAGTTCAGACAAATCCTCACCAGAAAGTGTATTTTAGAACTGCCTGAAGAAGGTCCAGAGGGACCGAAACGTTGCATTATTAAAAAAAAATATACCGAGCAGATACACAGTGTGCGGTGTATTTTCATTCCTTTCAGAACTGGCTTATCTAAAGGTGTTTATAACCTTTTATTAAGAAGAGAAAGTTACTACATTCATACTCTTCAAACCATGATGCAGAGGGGCTTAAACCAGGCAGATGAAATTAGACACTTTCTGTAGAAACCTTTTTGGTTTGTTAGGAGTGAAGCTCTGCTTCTCCAACTGATTTTTTATTTAAAAAGTAAAAAATATGGTGAATTGCTGACTGACATTATCATGAACACAGTATGCCAATAAAACACACACACACCACAAATCACCTTTTATCTGAATGTTTATTACAAGACAAAAATACAACATAAGTCATAAGTAAATACAGTGAAACTAAGTCTAGCAGCAAAGGGTAGCTGTTGCTGTGGTCCATGATACCACCCCTGACATTATTACAGCCTAGCCACACTGCCTACGTGCAAAAACTGTGCATGGGAAAAAGTTAAAAATAAACTATCAACAGTATACAATATAAAACAGTGATATCCAATACTGACATGAAAAAAACAGCCTGTTGGATTTACACTTAAGAGACATTTCCAACACCCATAAAAAGACTGGGAGGACAATTCTCTTTCTTTTTCTTGTTTCTTATCTAAATGTCATTACATTACAGTCACGTTCTATAGTGGCACACATCACATTCCCAGGCAACACCCTCAGAGGGAGATGGTGCATAGTAGAAATTAATGGAAATAGTTTATCAGTGAAAGTGTGTGTGAAGGTGTGTAGGTGTGTGTTAGTGTCAGGATCGGAGAAGGACAGCTCTCCTCTGTTCCAGTCCAGCTGGACTCTGATCCTACAGGGTTTCTGCTCCACCGAGAGAGCAGTCGCCGACCCTGCTACATTTGCTGTGTATGTGCCATTCCTAAAGCCTAAACACCAAAACAAACCATTAACTGCATTGTTTATCTGGAAAGACTCTTCTAACACCCCCAGTTCCCAGGAGTTATTGTATCCAACTTCAATGTCCCAGCTATGAGTCCCTGAGTTAAATCCCTCAGAACCCTGGACCACGTGCAGGGAGTCCGGGTTGGTATACAGCTCTTCACGTACATCAACATCGTACAACACACTGGTCAGATCATCAGACAGGATGAATCCAGTATACTGGATGTTGGGATCCAGGATCACAGGAGTGTAGGAGACGATCTCCTTCATCTTGACCCAGGTTCTGAAGGTCAGGTTGCCCAGGTGTTTGGCCATGTCCATCACTACTTTTGAAACTGGCTGTGGATCTGGCAGTGTGCGCTGGACCTTTTCCACTGTGGTTTTATAGTTATGCAGGAATGAGATGTCATCTGCCTCGACATCTCTGATGGTGTTGGAAAGAGTCACCATTTCTCTGCACAGACTCTCAATCTTTTCCATCAACATCTGACTTTTCTGTTTCTCTTCCTCCCTCACCTCAGTGATTCTGGCCTTCTCTTCTTGATGTAGGTAATCCTGAATATTCTTGAAATGTTTCTTAATCTGTATCTCAGTGTGTTGGGCCTGCACCTTAATGTATTCTGCTGTTTGGTGATATCCTGCTTTAATCTCTTTAAGGTCCTCTAGTTTCTCCTCTAAGGCCTCCAGTGATTCCTGGAGGTCCTCTTTGAGTTGTTTTGCAGATTCGTAAATGGGTCTGAACTTATGTCCTGCATGTTTTTCAGAAACTTGGCACTCTAGGCATGCCAAATGTTCATCATCCAGACAGAACAGCCTGAGTTTCTCATCATGTAGAGGGCAGAGAACCTCAGAAATACATCTGTGACTTCTCTCCTCTAAGAAGTTCTCACACAGGTTATTCAACGCTAAGTTGATAGGAGGTTGATCTAGAGAGGAGTTTGTTTTGCAAACAGGACATGCCTTGTTCTGTGATGGTTTTCCTGTCCACCATTGCTGCATACAGGACTTGCAGAAGCTGTGGCTACAAGACAGGATAACAGGGTGTTTAAAGATGTCACGGCACACAGGACAGGTGAGTTCCTCTTCCTGCCGAGTCAAATAGGAATCCATGTTGTCAGTTACTTCCTCCTTTGGAATATCCCCTGCGGTTGACATGGCTGTAAGTCACCAGTGTTGCGTTGCGTTCTGTAGGGGAAACAACAATGTTAGCATTTAAAACGATTGCAAAAAGACAAACAGTGTCAGTCTTGGACACATTAGGTATAATCAAAGTTAGCTGTGACTGTACCCTTAGTAGTAATTGTAGTAGTAGCAGTACTAGTAGATGGAAACCAGAATTTGAGCCCTTCAAAAAAATCACTGCAAGTCAATGAAGACAAGAATTATGAAATCATAAACATACCTGATAACTTCACCAAGTCCAGAAGAGAGAATTTCAGCTCTTAACAACAACACACATTAAAGTGAAGTGACACCAAATAAAACAGAGGCCTGCTAAATACTCACAGAGGAGGTCTGATGAGCCAATCAGAGTGGAGGGTGGGACACACCAACAATAGACAGAAACTGTATTGGAGAACTGTTGGTTAATAGCCCCTGCCCCCACTTAACCTAGACATTTCACACCTAGACAAACCCCCATCCAAGCCCATCAACAGTCATCAATCATCTACCATCCAGTTTCTGGACTGTTTCAGCACTAAGCTATGGCCCATTTCATTAGAATGGAATTCAATTCATCTGATATCAATTTGAATAGCCTGCCCACTTTGTTAACATCACGCTATGTAAATTCAATATAGTTCACCCAATGTGAGTAATTATACTGTAATACAACATGACAACAGTTCAGACAAATCCTCACCAGAAAGTGTATTTTAGAACTGCCTGAAGAAGGTCCAGAGGGACCGAAACGTTGCATTATTAAAAAAAAATATACCGAGCAGATACACAGTGTGCGGTGTATTTTCATTCCTTTCAGAACTGGCTTATCTAAAGGTGTTTATAACCTTTTATTAAGAAGAGAAAGTTACTACATTCATACTCTTCAAACCATGATGCAGAGGGGCTTAAACCAGGCAGATGAAATTAGACACTTTCTGTAGAAACCTTTTTGGTTTGTTAGGAGTGAAGCTCTGCTTCTCCAACTGATTTTTTATTTAAAAAGTAAAAAATATGGTGAATTGCTGACTGACATTATCATGAACACAGTATGCCAATAAAACACACACACACCACAAATCACCTTTTATCTGAATGTTTATTACAAGACAAAAATACAACATAAGTCATAAGTAAATACAGTGAAACTAAGTCTAGCAGCAAAGGGTAGCTGTTGCTGTGGTCCATGATACCACCCCTGACATTATTACAGCCTAGCCACACTGCCTACGTGCAAAAACTGTGCATGGGAAAAAGTTAAAAATAAACTATCAACAGTATACAATATAAAACAGTGATATCCAATACTGACATGAAAAAAACAGCCTGTTGGATTTACACTTAAGAGACATTTCCAACACCCATAAAAAGACTGGGAGGACAATTCTCTTTCTTTTTCTTGTTTCTTATCTAAATGTCATTACATTACAGTCACGTTCTATAGTGGCACACATCACATTCCCAGGCAACACCCTCAGAGGGAGATGGTGCATAGTAGAAATTAATGGAAATAGTTTATCAGTGAAAGTGTGTGTGAAGGTGTGTAGGTGTGTGTTAGTGTCAGGATCGGAGAAGGACAGCTCTCCTCTGTTCCAGTCCAGCTGGACTCTGATCCTACAGGGTTTCTGCTCCACCGAGAGAGCAGTCGCCGACCCTGCTACATTTGCTGTGTATGTGCCATTCCTAAAGCCTAAACACCAAAACAAACCATTAACTGCATTGTTTATCTGGAAAGACTCTTCTAACACCCCCAGTTCCCAGGAGTTATTGTATCCAACTTCAATGTCCCAGCTATGAGTCCCTGAGTTAAATCCCTCAGAACCCTGGACCACGTGCAGGGAGTCCGGGTTGGTATACAGCTCTTCACGTACATCAACATCGTACAACACACTGGTCAGATCATCAGACAGGATGAATCCAGTATACTGGATGTTGGGATCCAGGATCACAGGAGTGTAGGAGACGATCTCCTTCATCTTGACCCAGGTTCTGAAGGTCAGGTTGCCCAGGTGTTTGGCCATGTCCATCACTACTTTTGAAACTGGCTGTGGATCTGGCAGTGTGCGCTGGACCTTTTCCACTGTGGTTTTATAGTTATGCAGGAATGAGATGTCATCTGCCTCGACATCTCTGATGGTGTTGGAAAGAGTCACCATTTCTCTGCACAGACTCTCAATCTTTTCCATCAACATCTGACTTTTCTGTTTCTCTTCCTCCCTCACCTCAGTGATTCTGGCCTTCTCTTCTTGATGTAGGTAATCCTGAATATTCTTGAAATGTTTCTTAATCTGTATCTCAGTGTGTTGGGCCTGCACCTTAATGTATTCTGCTGTTTGGTGATATCCTGCTTTAATCTCTTTAAGGTCCTCTAGTTTCTCCTCTAAGGCCTCCAGTGATTCCTGGAGGTCCTCTTTGAGTTGTTTTGCAGATTCGTAAATGGGTCTGAACTTATGTCCTGCATGTTTTTCAGAAACTTGGCACTCTAGGCATGCCAAATGTTCATCATCCAGACAGAACAGCCTGAGTTTCTCATCATGTAGAGGGCAGAGAACCTCAGAAATACATCTGTGACTTCTCTCCTCTAAGAAGTTCTCACACAGGTTATTCAACGCTAAGTTGATAGGAGGTTGATCTAGAGAGGAGTTTGTTTTGCAAACAGGACATGCCTTGTTCTGTGATGGTTTTCCTGTCCACCATTGCTGCATACAGGACTTGCAGAAGCTGTGGCTACAAGACAGGATAACAGGGTGTTTAAAGATGTCACGGCACACAGGACAGGTGAGTTCCTCTTCCTGCCGAGTCAAATAGGAATCCATGTTGTCAGTTACTTCCTCCTTTGGAATATCCCCTGCGGTTGACATGGCTGTAAGTCACCAGTGTTGCGTTGCGTTCTGTAGGGGAAACAACAATGTTAGCATTTAAAACGATTGCAAAAAGACAAACAGTGTCAGTCTTGGACACATTAGGTATAATCAAAGTTAGCTGTGACTGTACCCTTAGTAGTAATTGTAGTAGTAGCAGTACTAGTAGATGGAAACCAGAATTTGAGCCCTTCAAAAAAATCACTGCAAGTCAATGAAGACAAGAATTATGAAATCATAAACATACCTGATAACTTCACCAAGTCCAGAAGAGAGAATTTCAGCTCTTAACAACAACACACATTAAAGTGAAGTGACACCAAATAAAACAGAGGCCTGCTAAATACTCACAGAGGAGGTCTGATGAGCCAATCAGAGTGGAGGGTGGGACACACCAACAATAGACAGAAACTGTATTGGAGAACTGTTGGTTAATAGCCCCTGCCCCCACTTAACCTAGACATTTCACACCTAGACAAACCCCCATCCAAGCCCATCAACAGTCATCAATCATCTACCATCCAGTTTCTGGACTGTTTCAGCACTAAGCTATGGCCCATTTCATTAGAATGGAATTCAATTCATCTGATATCAATTTGAATAGCCTGCCCACTTTGTTAACATCACGCTATGTAAATTCAATATAGTTCACCCAATGTGAGTAATTATACTGTAATACAACATGACAACAGTTCAGACAAATCCTCACCAGAAAGTGTATTTTAGAACTGCCTGAAGAAGGTCCAGAGGGACCGAAACGTTGCATTATTAAAAAAAAATATACCGAGCAGATACACAGTGTGCGGTGTATTTTCATTCCTTTCAGAACTGGCTTATCTAAAGGTGTTTATAACCTTTTATTAAGAAGAGAAAGTTACTACATTCATACTCTTCAAACCATGATGCAGAGGGGCTTAAACCAGGCAGATGAAATTAGACACTTTCTGTAGAAACCTTTTTGGTTTGTTAGGAGTGAAGCTCTGCTTCTCCAACTGATTTTTTATTTAAAAAGTAAAAAATATGGTGAATTGCTGACTGACATTATCATGAACACAGTATGCCAATAAAACACACACACACCACAAATCACCTTTTATCTGAATGTTTATTACAAGACAAAAATACAACATAAGTCATAAGTAAATACAGTGAAACTAAGTCTAGCAGCAAAGGGTAGCTGTTGCTGTGGTCCATGATACCACCCCTGACATTATTACAGCCTAGCCACACTGCCTACGTGCAAAAACTGTGCATGGGAAAAAGTTAAAAATAAACTATCAACAGTATACAATATAAAACAGTGATATCCAATACTGACATGAAAAAAACAGCCTGTTGGATTTACACTTAAGAGACATTTCCAACACCCATAAAAAGACTGGGAGGACAATTCTCTTTCTTTTTCTTGTTTCTTATCTAAATGTCATTACATTACAGTCACGTTCTATAGTGGCACACATCACATTCCCAGGCAACACCCTCAGAGGGAGATGGTGCATAGTAGAAATTAATGGAAATAGTTTATCAGTGAAAGTGTGTGTGAAGGTGTGTAGGTGTGTGTTAGTGTCAGGATCGGAGAAGGACAGCTCTCCTCTGTTCCAGTCCAGCTGGACTCTGATCCTACAGGGTTTCTGCTCCACCGAGAGAGCAGTCGCCGACCCTGCTACATTTGCTGTGTATGTGCCATTCCTAAAGCCTAAACACCAAAACAAACCATTAACTGCATTGTTTATCTGGAAAGACTCTTCTAACACCCCCAGTTCCCAGGAGTTATTGTATCCAACTTCAATGTCCCAGCTATGAGTCCCTGAGTTAAATCCCTCAGAACCCTGGACCACGTGCAGGGAGTCCGGGTTGGTATACAGCTCTTCACGTACATCAACATCGTACAACACACTGGTCAGATCATCAGACAGGATGAATCCAGTATACTGGATGTTGGGATCCAGGATCACAGGAGTGTAGGAGACGATCTCCTTCATCTTGACCCAGGTTCTGAAGGTCAGGTTGCCCAGGTGTTTGGCCATGTCCATCACTACTTTTGAAACTGGCTGTGGATCTGGCAGTGTGCGCTGGACCTTTTCCACTGTGGTTTTATAGTTATGCAGGAATGAGATGTCATCTGCCTCGACATCTCTGATGGTGTTGGAAAGAGTCACCATTTCTCTGCACAGACTCTCAATCTTTTCCATCAACATCTGACTTTTCTGTTTCTCTTCCTCCCTCACCTCAGTGATTCTGGCCTTCTCTTCTTGATGTAGGTAATCCTGAATATTCTTGAAATGTTTCTTAATCTGTATCTCAGTGTGTTGGGCCTGCACCTTAATGTATTCTGCTGTTTGGTGATATCCTGCTTTAATCTCTTTAAGGTCCTCTAGTTTCTCCTCTAAGGCCTCCAGTGATTCCTGGAGGTCCTCTTTGAGTTGTTTTGCAGATTCGTAAATGGGTCTGAACTTATGTCCTGCATGTTTTTCAGAAACTTGGCACTCTAGGCATGCCAAATGTTCATCATCCAGACAGAACAGCCTGAGTTTCTCATCATGTAGAGGGCAGAGAACCTCAGAAATACATCTGTGACTTCTCTCCTCTAAGAAGTTCTCACACAGGTTATTCAACGCTAAGTTGATAGGAGGTTGATCTAGAGAGGAGTTTGTTTTGCAAACAGGACATGCCTTGTTCTGTGATGGTTTTCCTGTCCACCATTGCTGCATACAGGACTTGCAGAAGCTGTGGCTACAAGACAGGATAACAGGGTGTTTAAAGATGTCACGGCACACAGGACAGGTGAGTTCCTCTTCCTGCCGAGTCAAATAGGAATCCATGTTGTCAGTTACTTCCTCCTTTGGAATATCCCCTGCGGTTGACATGGCTGTAAGTCACCAGTGTTGCGTTGCGTTCTGTAGGGGAAACAACAATGTTAGCATTATGAGTAGCAGTGGTGCTAGTAGTAATAGTTGTTTAATTACTATTATTCATTATTATTAATCAGGTTTGATACTGTTAAACTAACTTTGATTCTGTATATGTGGCCTATGATTTTCAAAGGGAATTGGGCGTTTTGTTGCACTCCGTTCCCATTTAAAACGATTGCAAAAAGACAAACAGTGTCAGTCTTGGACACATTAGGTATAATCAAAGTTAGCTGTGACTGTACCCTTAGTAGTAATTGTAGTAGTAGCAGTACTAGTAGATGGAAACCAGAATTTGAGCCCTTCAAAAAAATCACTGCAAGTCAATGAAGACAAGAATTATGAAATCATAAACATACCTGATAACTTCACCAAGTCCAGAAGAGAGAATTTCAGCTCTTAACAACAACACACATTAAAGTGAAGTGACACCAAATAAAACAGAGCCCTGCTAAATACTCACAGAGGAGGTCTGATGAGCCAATCAGAGTGGAGGGTGGGACACACCAACAATAGACAGAAACTGTATTGGAGAACTGTTGGTTAATAGCCCCTGCCCCCACTTAACCCCACTTAATCCATCATTCCAGTAAGCCAGCTAAAGTCTGTATTTACCCATTATCTTTATATTATATTTCTACTATTCCTCCTAGACTATTCTGGAAAACTGACCAAACTGTGGCTTTCTCGATCTGAAAAATGTATCCAATATATTTTACTTCATAATGTATTAACATATTTACCGGTAGCTGCCTTAATGCAACACAGCTCTGCTATATATAAATCAGCACAGTGAATTTGAGCCAATATAAGGAACAATAAAATACATTATTGTAAAGTCAATTTACACAAGACATGATATGTATACAATAAATGTGTCATTTTTGTATCACATAATTGTTTTTTCAATTCAATTTAAGCTTTATTGGCATGAGAAAACAAATGGATTGCCAAATCAAATGTAATAAAATCACGCTATCATACATCATCATACATCATATCATCTCATTCCGGCCAATAAGTTTGCACAAACACAAAAACTGGCCATTCATTGTCAATGGCATTTCATGTTTGTGTTGGGACAATGACATTCAATATCATTTCATTTAATGTTTGTGTTAGGATAAAGTTTGTGTTCAAAAGCTGGACAAGTGGACATAGGGGGGGGGGGGTAGCACCCATCAAAAATAAAAATAAAACTAATATAAGAAATGTAATACTTCAATGTGTAAAGAGTTTAAATTATAAAAGATGATGATGGTCATGATGATGAAGAGCTGAAGAGCATGTCTCTCCTCATCTGTGTGTATTTCACACCTAGACAAACCCCCATCCAAGCCCATCAACAGTCATCAATCATCTACCATCCAGTTTCTGGACTGTTTCAGCACTAAGCTATGGCCCATTTCATTAGAATGGAATTCAATTCATCTGATATCAATTTGAATAGCCTGCCCACTTTGTTAACATCACGCTATGTAAATTCAATATAGTTCACCCAATGTGAGTAATTATACTGTAATACAACATGACAACAGTTCAGACAAATCCTCACCAGAAAGTGTATTTTAGAACTGCCTGAAGAAGGTCCAGAGGGACCGAAACGTTGCATTATTAAAAGAAAATATACCGAGCAGATACACAGTGTGCGGTGTATTTTCATTCCTTTCAGAACTGGCTTATCTAAAGGTGTTTATAACCTTTTATTAAGAAGAGAAAGTTACTACATTCATACTCTTCAAACCATGATGCCGAGGGGCTTAAACCAGGCAGATGAAATTAGACACTTTCTGTAGAAACCTTTTTGGTTTGTTAGGAGTGAAGCTCTGCTTCTCCAACTGATTTTTTATTTAAAAAGTAAAAAATATGGTGAATTGCTGACTGACATTATCATGAACACAGTATGCCAATAAAACACACACACACCACAAATCACCTTTTATCTGAATGTTTATTACAAGACAAAAATACAACATAAGTCATAAGTAAATACAGTGAAACTAAGTCTAGCAGCAAAGGGTAGCTGTTGCTGTGGTCCATGATACCACCCCTGACATTATTACAGCCTAGCCACACTGCCTACGTGCAAAAACTGTGCATGGGAAAAAGTTAAAAATAAACTATCAACAGTATACAATATAAAACAGTGATATCCAATACTGACATGAAAAAAACAGCCTGCTGGATTTACACTTAAGAGACATTTCCAACACCCATAAAAAGACTGGGAGGACAATTCTCTTTCTTTTTCTTGTTTCTTATCTAAATGTCATTACATTACAGTCATGTTCCATAGTGGCACACATCACATTCCCAGGCAACACCCTCAGAGGGAGATGGTGCATAGTAGAAATTAATGGAAATAGTTTATCAGTGAAAGTGTGTGTGAAGGTGTGTAGGTGTGTGTTAGTGTCAGGATCGGAGAAGGACAGCTCTCCTCTGTTCCAGTCCAGCTGGACTCTGATCCTACAGGGTTTCTGCTCCACCGAGAGAGCAGTCGCCGACCCTGCTACATTTGCTGTGTATGTGCCATTCCTAAAGCCTAAACACCAAAACAAACCATTAACTGCATTGTTTATCTGGAAAGACTCTTCTAACACCCCCAGTTCCCAGGAGTTATTGTATCCAACTTCAATGTCCCAGCTATGAGTCCCTGAGTTAAATCCCTCAGAACCCTGGACCACGTGCAGGGAGTCCGGGTTGGTATACAGCTCTTCACGTACATCAACATCGTACAACACACTGGTCAGATCATCAGACAGGATGAATCCAGTATACTGGATGTTGGGATCCAGGATCACAGGAGTGTAGGAGACGATCTCCTTCATCTTGACCCAGGTTCTGAAGGTCAGGTTGCCCAGGTGTTTGGCCATGTCCATCACTACTTTTGAAACTGGCTGTGGATCTGGCAGTGTGCGCTGGACCTTTTCCACTGTGGTTTTATAGTTATGCAGGAATGAGATGTCATCTGCCTCGACATCTCTGATGGTGTTGGAAAGAGTCACCATTTCTCTGCACAGACTCTCAATCTTTTCCATCAACATCTGACTTTTCTGTTTCTCTTCCTCCCTCACCTCAGTGATTCTGGCCTTCTCTTCTTGATGTAGGTAATCCTGAATATTCTTGAAATGTTTCTTAATCTGTATCTCAGTGTGTTGGGCCTGCACCTTAATGTATTCTGCTGTTTGGTGATATCCTGCTTTAATCTCTTTAAGGTCCTCTAGTTTCTCCTCTAAGACCTCCAGTGATTCCTGGAGGTCCTCTTTGAGTTGTTTTGCAGATTCGTAAATGGGTCTGAACTTATGTCCTGCATGTTTTTCAGAAACTTGGCACTCTAGGCATGCCAAATGTTCATCATCCAGACAGAACAGCCTGAGTTTCTCATCATGTAGAGGGCAGAGAACCTCAGAAATACATCTGTGACTTCTCTCCTCTAAGAAGTTCTCACACAGGTTATTCAACGCTAAGTTGATAGGAGGTTGATCTAGAGAGGAGTTTGTTTTGCAAACAGGACATGCCTTGTTCTGTGATGGTTTTCCTGTCCACCATTGCTGCATACAGGACTTGCAGAAGCTGTGGCTACAAGACAGGATAACAGGGTGTTTAAAGATGTCACGGCACACAGGACAGGTGAGTTCCTCTTCCTGCCGAGTCAAATAGGAATCCATGTTGTCAGTTACTTCCTCCTTTGGAATATCCCCTGCGGTTGACATGGCTGTAAGTCACCAGTGTTGCGTTGCGTTCTGTAGGGGAAACAACAATGTTAGCATTATGAGTAGCAGTGGTGCTAGTAGTAATAGTTGTTTAATTACTATTATTCATTATTATTAATCAGGTTTGATACTGTTAAACTAACTTTGATTCTGTATATGTGGCCTATGATTTTCAAAGGGAATTGGGCGTTTTGTTGCACTCCGTTCCCATTTAAAACGATTGCAAAAAGACAAACAGTGTCAGTCTTGGACACATTAGGTATAATCAAAGTTAGCTGTGACTGTACCCTTAGTAGTAATTGTAGTAGTAGCAGTACTAGTAGATGGAAACCAGAATTTGAGCCCTTCAAAAAAATCACTGCAAGTCAATGAAGACAAGAATTATGAAATCATAAACATACCTGATAACTTCACCAAGTCCAGAAGAGAGAATTTCAGCTCTTAACAACAACACACATTAAAGTGAAGTGACACCAAATAAAACAGAGCCCTGCTAAATACTCACAGAGGAGGTCTGATGAGCCAATCAGAGTGGAGGGTGGGACACACCAACAATAGACAGAAACTGTATTGGAGAACTGTTGGTTAATAGCCCCTGCCCCCACTTAACCCCACTTAATCCATCATTCCAGTAAGCCAGCTAAAGTCTGTATTTACCCATTATCTTTATATTATATTTCTACTATTCCTCCTAGACTATTCTGGAAAACTGACCAAACTGTGGCTTTCTCGATCTGAAAAATGTATCCAATATATTTTACTTCATAATGTATTAACATATTTACCGGTAGCTGCCTTAATGCAACACAGCTCTGCTATATATAAATCAGCACAGTGAATTTGAGCCAATATAAGGAACAATAAAATACATTATTGTAAAGTCAATTTACACAAGACATGATATGTATACAATAAATGTGTCATTTTTGTATCACATAATTGTTTTTTCAATTCAATTTAAGCTTTATTGGCATGAGAAAACAAATGGATTGCCAAATCAAATGTAATAAAATCACGCTATCATACATCATCATACATCATATCATCTCATTCCGGCCAATAAGTTTGCACAAACACAAAAACTGGCCATTCATTGTCAATGGCATTTCATGTTTGTGTTGGGACAATGACATTCAATATCATTTCATTTAATGTTTGTGTTAGGATAAAGTTTGTGTTCAAAAGCTGGACAAGTGGACATAGGGGGGGGGGGTAGCACCCATCAAAAATAAAAATAAAACTAATATAAGAAATGTAATACTTCAATGTGTAAAGAGTTTAAATTATAAAAGATGATGATGGTCATGATGATGAAGAGCTGAAGAGCATGTCTCTCCTCATCTGTGTGTATTTCACACCTAGACAAACCCCCATCCAAGCCCATCAACAGTCATCAATCATCTACCATCCAGTTTCTGGACTGTTTCAGCACTAAGCTATGGCCCATTTCATTAGAATGGAATTCAATTCATCTGATATCAATTTGAATAGCCTGCCCACTTTGTTAACATCACGCTATGTAAATTCAATATAGTTCACCCAATGTGAGTAATTATACTGTAATACAACATGACAACAGTTCAGACAAATCCTCACCAGAAAGTGTATTTTAGAACTGCCTGAAGAAGGTCCAGAGGGACCGAAACGTTGCATTATTAAAAGAAAATATACCGAGCAGATACACAGTGTGCGGTGTATTTTCATTCCTTTCAGAACTGGCTTATCTAAAGGTGTTTATAACCTTTTATTAAGAAGAGAAAGTTACTACATTCATACTCTTCAAAC
Source organism: Electrona antarctica (assembly GCF_951216825.1). Taxonomy (NCBI): domain Eukaryota; kingdom Metazoa; phylum Chordata; class Actinopteri; order Myctophiformes; family Myctophidae; genus Electrona; species Electrona antarctica. The sequence continues at coordinate 56,528,238 of NC_136790.1, forward strand.
CATGATGCCGAGGGGCTTAAACCAGGCAGATGAAATTAGACACTTTCTGTAGAAACCTTTTTGGTTTGTTAGGAGTGAAGCTCTGCTTCTCCAACTGATGTTTTATTTAAAAAGTAAAAAATATGGTGAATTGCTGACTGACATTATCATGAACACAGTATGCCAATAAAACACACACACACCACAAATCACCTTTTATCTGAATGTTTATTACAAGACAAAAATACAACATAAGTCATAAGTAAATACAGTGAAACTAAGTCTAGCAGCAAAGGGTAGCTGTTGCTGTGGTCCATGATACCACCCCTGACATTATTACAGCCTAGCCACACTGCCTACGTGCAAAAACTGTGCATGGGAAAAAGTTAAAAATAAACTATCAACAGTATACAATATAAAACAGTGATATCCAATACTGACATGAAAAAAACAGCCTGCTGGATTTACACTTAAGAGACATTTCCAACACCCATAAAAAGACTGGGAGGACAATTCTCTTTCTTTTTCTTGTTTCTTATCTAAATGTCATTACATTACAGTCATGTTCCATAGTGGCACACATCACATTCCCAGGCAACACCCTCAGAGGGAGATGGTGCATAGTAGAAATTAATGGAAATAGTTTATCAGTGAAAGTGTGTGTGAAGGTGTGTAGGTGTGTGTTAGTGTCAGGATCGGAGAAGGACAGCTCTCCTCTGTTCCAGTCCAGCTGGACTCTGATCCTACAGGGTTTCTGCTCCACCGAGAGAGCAGTCGCCGACCCTGCTACATTTGCTGTGTATGTGCCATTCCTAAAGCCTAAACACCAAAACAAACCATTAACTGCATTGTTTATCTGGAAAGACTCTTCTAACACCCCCAGTTCCCAGGAGTTATTGTATCCAACTTCAATGTCCCAGCTATGAGTCCCTGAGTTAAATCCCTCAGAACCCTGGACCACGTGCAGGGAGTCCGGGTTGGTATACAGCTCTTCACGTACATCAACATCGTACAACACACTGGTCAGATCATCAGACAGGATGAATCCAGTATACTGGATGTTGGGATCCAGGATCACAGGAGTGTAGGAGACGATCTCCTTCATCTTGACCCAGGTTCTGAAGGTCAGGTTGCCCAGGTGTTTGGCCATGTCCATCACTACTTTTGAAACTGGCTGTGGATCTGGCAGTGTGCGCTGGACCTTTTCCACTGTGGTTTTATAGTTATGCAGGAATGAGATGTCATCTGCCTCGACATCTCTGATGGTGTTGGAAAGAGTCACCATTTCTCTGCACAGACTCTCAATCTTTTCCATCAACATCTGACTTTTCTGTTTCTCTTCCTCCCTCACCTCAGTGATTCTGGCCTTCTCTTCTTGATGTAGGTAATCCTGAATATTCTTGAAATGTTTCTTAATCTGTATCTCAGTGTGTTGGGCCTGCACCTTAATGTATTCTGCTGTTTGGTGATATCCTGCTTTAATCTCTTTAAGGTCCTCTAGTTTCTCCTCTAAGACCTCCAGTGATTCCTGGAGGTCCTCTTTGAGTTGTTTTGCAGATTCGTAAATGGGTCTGAACTTATGTCCTGCATGTTTTTCAGAAACTTGGCACTCTAGGCATGCCAAATGTTCATCATCCAGACAGAACAGCCTGAGTTTCTCATCATGTAGAGGGCAGAGAACCTCAGAAATACATCTGTGACTTCTCTCCTCTAAGAAGTTCTCACACAGGTTATTCAACGCTAAGTTGATAGGAGGTTGATCTAGAGAGGAGTTTGTTTTGCAAACAGGACATGCCTTGTTCTGTGATGGTTTTCCTGTCCACCATTGCTGCATACAGGACTTGCAGAAGCTGTGGCTACAAGACAGGATAACAGGGTGTTTAAAGATGTCACGGCACACAGGACAGGTGAGTTCCTCTTCCTGCCGAGTCAAATAGGAATCCATGTTGTCAGTTACTTCCTCCTTTGGAATATCCCCTGCGGTTGACATGGCTGTAAGTCACCAGTGTTGCGTTGCGTTCTGTAGGGGAAACAACAATGTTAGCATTATGAGTAGCAGTGGTGCTAGTAGTAATAGTTGTTTAATTACTATTATTCATTATTATTAATCAGGTTTGATACTGTTAAACTAACTTTGATTCTGTATATGTGGCCTATGATTTTCAAAGGGAATTGGGCGTTTTGTTGCACTCCGTTCCCATTTAAAACGATTGCAAAAAGACAAACAGTGTCAGTCTTGGACACATTAGGTATAATCAAAGTTAGCTGTGACTGTACCCTTAGTAGTAATTGTAGTAGTAGCAGTACTAGTAGATGGAAACCAGAATTTGAGCCCTTCAAAAAAATCACTGCAAGTCAATGAAGACAAGAATTATGAAATCATAAACATACCTGATAACTTCACCAAGTCCAGAAGAGAGAATTTCAGCTCTTAACAACAACACACATTAAAGTGAAGTGACACCAAATAAAACAGAGCCCTGCTAAATACTCACAGAGGAGGTCTGATGAGCCAATCAGAGTGGAGGGTGGGACACACCAACAATAGACAGAAACTGTATTGGAGAACTGTTGGTTAATAGCCCCTGCCCCCACTTAACCCCACTTAATCCATCATTCCAGTAAGCCAGCTAAAGTCTGTATTTACCCATTATCTTTATATTATATTTCTACTATTCCTCCTAGACTATTCTGGAAAACTGACCAAACTGTGGCTTTCTCGATCTGAATGTATCCAATATATTTTACTTCATAATGTATTAACATATTTACCGGTAGCTGCCTTAATGCAACACAGCTCTGCTAGATATAAATCAGCACAGTGAATTTGAGCCAATATAAGGAACAATAAAATACATTATTGTAAAGTCAATTTACACAAGACATGATATGTATACAATAAATGTGTCATTTTTGTATCACATAATTGTTTTTTCAATTCAATTTAAGCTTTATTGGCATGAGAAAACAAATGGATTGCCAAATCAAATGTAATAAAATCACGCTATCATACATCATCATACATCATCTCATTCCGGCCAATAAGTTTGCACAAACACAAAAACTGGCCATTCATTGTCAATGGCATTTCATGTTTGTGTTGGGACAATGACATTCAATATCATTTCATTTAATGTTTGTGTTAGGATAAAGTTTGTGTTCAAAAGCTGGACAAGTGGACATAGGGGGAGGGGGGGGGGTAGCACCCATCAAAAATAAAAATAAAACTAATATAAGAAATGTAATACTTCAACGTGTAAAGAGTTTAAATTATAAAAGATGATGATGGTCATGATGATGAAGAGCTGAAGAGCATGTCTCTCCTCATCTGTGTGTATTTCACACCTAGACAAACCCCCATCCACGCCCATCAACAGTCATCAATCATCTACCATCCAGTTTCTGGACTGTTTCAGCACTAAGCTATGGCCCATTTCATTAGAATGGAATTCAATTCATCTGATATCAATTTGAATAGCCTGCCCACTTTGTTAACATCACGCTATGTAAATTCAATATAGTTCACCCAATGTGAGTAATTATACTGTAATACAACATGACAACAGTTCAGACAAATCCTCACCAGAAAGTGTATTTTAGAACTGCCTGAAGAAGGTCCAGAGGGACCGAAACGTTGCATTATTAAAAGAAAATATACCGAGCAGATACACAGTGTGCGGTGTATTTTCATTCCTTTCAGAACTGGCTTATCTAAAGGTGTTTATAACCTTTTATTAAGAAGAGAAAGTTACTACATTCATACTCTTCAAACCATGATGCCGAGGGGCAGAGAACCTCAGAAATACATCTGTGACTTCTCTCCTCTAAGAAGTTCTCACACAGGTTATTCAACGCTAAGTTGATAGGAGGTTGATCTAGAGAGGAGTTTGTTTTGCAAACAGGACATGCCTTGTTCTGTGATGGTTTTCCTGTCCACCATTGCTGCATACAGGACTTGCAGAAGCTGTGGCTACAAGACAGGATAACAGGGTGTTTAAAGATGTCACGGCACACAGGACAGGTGAGTTCCTCTTCCTGCCGAGTCAAATAGGAATCCATGTTGTCAGTTACTTCCTCCTTTGGAATATCCCCTGCGGTTGACATGGCTGTAAGTCACCAGTGTTGCGTTGCGTTCTGTAGGGGAAACAACAATGTTAGCATTATGAGTAGCAGTGGTGCTAGTAGTAATAGTTGTTTAATTACTATTATTCATTATTATTAATCAGGTTTGATACTGTTAAACTAACTTTGATTCTGTATATGTGGCCTATGATTTTCAAAGGGAATTGGGCGTTTTGTTGCACTCCGTTCCCATTTAAAACGATTGCAAAAAGACAAACAGTGTCAGTCTTGGACACATTAGGTATAATCAAAGTTAGCTGTGACTGTACCCTTAGTAGTAATTGTAGTAGTAGCAGTACTAGTAGATGGAAACCAGAATTTGAGCCCTTCAAAAAAATCACTGCAAGTCAATGAAGACAAGAATTATGAAATCATAAACATACCTGATAACTTCACCAAGTCCAGAAGAGAGAATTTCAGCTCTTAACAACAACACACATTAAAGTGAAGTGACACCAAATAAAACAGAGCCCTGCTAAATACTCACAGAGGAGGTCTGATGAGCCAATCAGAGTGGAGGGTGGGACACACCAACAATAGACAGAAACTGTATTGGAGAACTGTTGGTTAATAGCCCCTGCCCCCACTTAACCCCACTTAATCCATCATTCCAGTAAGCCAGCTAAAGTCTGTATTTACCCATTATCTTTATATTATATTTCTACTATTCCTCCTAGACTATTCTGGAAAACTGACCAAACTGTGGCTTTCTCGATCTGAAAAATGTATCCAATATATTTTACTTCATAATGTATTAACATATTTACCGGTAGCTGCCTTAATGCAACACAGCTCTGCTATATATAAATCAGCACAGTGAATTTGAGCCAATATAAGGAACAATAAAATACATTATTGTAAAGTCAATTTACACAAGACATGATATGTATACAATAAATGTGTCATTTTTGTATCACATAATTGTTTTTTCAATTCAATTTAAGCTTTATTGGCATGAGAAAACAAATGGATTGCCAAATCAAATGTAATAAAATCACGCTATCATACATCATCATACATCATATCATCTCATTCCGGCCAATAAGTTTGCACAAACACAAAAACTGGCCATTCATTGTCAATGGCATTTCATGTTTGTGTTGGGACAATGACATTCAATATCATTTCATTTAATGTTTGTGTTAGGATAAAGTTTGTGTTCAAAAGCTGGACAAGTGGACATAGGGGGGGGGGGGTAGCACCCATCAAAAATAAAAATAAAACTAATATAAGAAATGTAATACTTCAATGTGTAAAGAGTTTAAATTATAAAAGATGATGATGGTCATGATGATGAAGAGCTGAAGAGCATGTCTCTCCTCATCTGTGTGTATTTCACACCTAGACAAACCCCCATCCAAGCCCATCAACAGTCATCAATCATCTACCATCCAGTTTCTGGACTGTTTCAGCACTAAGCTATGGCCCATTTCATTAGAATGGAATTCAATTCATCTGATATCAATTTGAATAGCCTGCCCACTTTGTTAACATCACGCTATGTAAATTCAATATAGTTCACCCAATGTGAGTAATTATACTGTAATACAACATGACAACAGTTCAGACAAATCCTCACCAGAAAGTGTATTTTAGAACTGCCTGAAGAAGGTCCAGAGGGACCGAAACGTTGCATTATTAAAAGAAAATATACCGAGCAGATACACAGTGTGCGGTGTATTTTCATTCCTTTCAGAACTGGCTTATCTAAAGGTGTTTATAACCTTTTATTAAGAAGAGAAAGTTACTACATTCATACTCTTCAAACCATGATGCCGAGGGGCTTAAACCAGGCAGATGAAATTAGACACTTTCTGTAGAAACCTTTTTGGTTTGTTAGGAGTGAAGCTCTGCTTCTCCAACTGATTTTTTATTTAAAAAGTAAAAAATATGGTGAATTGCTGACTGACATTATCATGAACACAGTATGCCAATAAAACACACACACACCACAAATCACCTTTTATCTGAATGTTTATTACAAGACAAAAATACAACATAAGTCATAAGTAAATACAGTGAAACTAAGTCTAGCAGCAAAGGGTAGCTGTTGCTGTGGTCCATGATACCACCCCTGACATTATTACAGCCTAGCCACACTGCCTACGTGCAAAAACTGTGCATGGGAAAAAGTTAAAAATAAACTATCAACAGTATACAATATAAAACAGTGATATCCAATACTGACATGAAAAAAACAGCCTGCTGGATTTACACTTAAGAGACATTTCCAACACCCATAAAAAGACTGGGAGGACAATTCTCTTTCTTTTTCTTGTTTCTTATCTAAATGTCATTACATTACAGTCATGTTCCATAGTGGCACACATCACATTCCCAGGCAACACCCTCAGAGGGAGATGGTGCATAGTAGAAATTAATGGAAATAGTTTATCAGTGAAAGTGTGTGTGAAGGTGTGTAGGTGTGTGTTAGTGTCAGGATCGGAGAAGGACAGCTCTCCTCTGTTCCAGTCCAGCTGGACTCTGATCCTACAGGGTTTCTGCTCCACCGAGAGAGCAGTCGCCGACCCTGCTACATTTGCTGTGTATGTGCCATTCCTAAAGCCTAAACACCAAAACAAACCATTAACTGCATTGTTTATCTGGAAAGACTCTTCTAACACCCCCAGTTCCCAGGAGTTATTGTATCCAACTTCAATGTCCCAGCTATGAGTCCCTGAGTTAAATCCCTCAGAACCCTGGACCACGTGCAGGGAGTCCGGGTTGGTATACAGCTCTTCACGTACATCAACATCGTACAACACACTGGTCAGATCATCAGACAGGATGAATCCAGTATACTGGATGTTGGGATCCAGGATCACAGGAGTGTAGGAGACGATCTCCTTCATCTTGACCCAGGTTCTGAAGGTCAGGTTGCCCAGGTGTTTGGCCATGTCCATCACTACTTTTGAAACTGGCTGTGGATCTGGCAGTGTGCGCTGGACCTTTTCCACTGTGGTTTTATAGTTATGCAGGAATGAGATGTCATCTGCCTCGACATCTCTGATGGTGTTGGAAAGAGTCACCATTTCTCTGCACAGACTCTCAATCTTTTCCATCAACATCTGACTTTTCTGTTTCTCTTCCTCCCTCACCTCAGTGATTCTGGCCTTCTCTTCTTGATGTAGGTAATCCTGAATATTCTTGAAATGTTTCTTAATCTGTATCTCAGTGTGTTGGGCCTGCACCTTAATGTATTCTGCTGTTTGGTGATATCCTGCTTTAATCTCTTTAAGGTCCTCTAGTTTCTCCTCTAAGACCTCCAGTGATTCCTGGAGGTCCTCTTTGAGTTGTTTTGCAGATTCGTAAATGGGTCTGAACTTATGTCCTGCATGTTTTTCAGAAACTTGGCACTCTAGGCATGCCAAATGTTCATCATCCAGACAGAACAGCCTGAGTTTCTCATCATGTAGAGGGCAGAGAACCTCAGAAATACATCTGTGACTTCTCTCCTCTAAGAAGTTCTCACACAGGTTATTCAACGCTAAGTTGATAGGAGGTTGATCTAGAGAGGAGTTTGTTTTGCAAACAGGACATGCCTTGTTCTGTGATGGTTTTCCTGTCCACCATTGCTGCATACAGGACTTGCAGAAGCTGTGGCTACAAGACAGGATAACAGGGTGTTTAAAGATGTCACGGCACACAGGACAGGTGAGTTCCTCTTCCTGCCGAGTCAAATAGGAATCCATGTTGTCAGTTACTTCCTCCTTTGGAATATCCCCTGCGGTTGACATGGCTGTAAGTCACCAGTGTTGCGTTGCGTTCTGTAGGGGAAACAACAATGTTAGCATTATGAGTAGCAGTGGTGCTAGTAGTAATAGTTGTTTAATTACTATTATTCATTATTATTAATCAGGTTTGATACTGTTAAACTAACTTTGATTCTGTATATGTGGCCTATGATTTTCAAAGGGAATTGGGCGTTTTGTTGCACTCCGTTCCCATTTAAAACGATTGCAAAAAGACAAACAGTGTCAGTCTTGGACACATTAGGTATAATCAAAGTTAGCTGTGACTGTACCCTTAGTAGTAATTGTAGTAGTAGCAGTACTAGTAGATGGAAACCAGAATTTGAGCCCTTCAAAAAAATCACTGCAAGTCAATGAAGACAAGAATTATGAAATCATAAACATACCTGATAACTTCACCAAGTCCAGAAGAGAGAATTTCAGCTCTTAACAACAACACACATTAAAGTGAAGTGACACCAAATAAAACAGAGCCCTGCTAAATACTCACAGAGGAGGTCTGATGAGCCAATCAGAGTGGAGGGTGGGACACACCAACAATAGACAGAAACTGTATTGGAGAACTGTTGGTTAATAGCCCCTGCCCCCACTTAACCCCACTTAATCCATCATTCCAGTAAGCCAGCTAAAGTCTGTATTTACCCATTATCTTTATATTATATTTCTACTATTCCTCCTAGACTATTCTGGAAAACTGACCAAACTGTGGCTTTCTCGATCTGAATGTATCCAATATATTTTACTTCATAATGTATTAACATATTTACCGGTAGCTGCCTTAATGCAACACAGCTCTGCTAGATATAAATCAGCACAGTGAATTTGAGCCAATATAAGGAACAATAAAATACATTATTGTAAAGTCAATTTACACAAGACATGATATGTATACAATAAATGTGTCATTTTTGTATCACATAATTGTTTTTTCAATTCAATTTAAGCTTTATTGGCATGAGAAAACAAATGGATTGCCAAATCAAATGTAATAAAATCACGCTATCATACATCATCATACATCATCTCATTCCGGCCAATAAGTTTGCACAAACACAAAAACTGGCCATTCATTGTCAATGGCATTTCATGTTTGTGTTGGGACAATGACATTCAATATCATTTCATTTAATGTTTGTGTTAGGATAAAGTTTGTGTTCAAAAGCTGGACAAGTGGACATAGGGGGGGGGGGGGGGGGGTAGCACCCATCAAAAATAAAAATAAAACTAATATAAGAAATGTAATACTTCAACGTGTAAAGAGTTTAAATTATAAAAGATGATGATGGTCATGATGATGAAGAGCTGAAGAGCATGTCTCTCCTCATCTGTGTGTATTTCACACCTAGACAAACCCCCATCCACGCCCATCAACAGTCATCAATCATCTACCATCCAGTTTCTGGACTGTTTCAGCACTAAGCTATGGCCCATTTCATTAGAATGGAATTCAATTCATCTGATATCAATTTGAATAGCCTGCCCACTTTGTTAACATCACGCTATGTAAATTCAATATAGTTCACCCAATGTGAGTAATTATACTGTAATACAACATGACAACAGTTCAGACAAATCCTCACCAGAAAGTGTATTTTAGAACTGCCTGAAGAAGGTCCAGAGGGACCGAAACGTTGCATTATTAAAAGAAAATATACCGAGCAGATACACAGTGTGCGGTGTATTTTCATTCCTTTCAGAACTGGCTTATCTAAAGGTGTTTATAACCTTTTATTAAGAAGAGAAAGTTACTACATTCATACTCTTCAAACCATGATGCCGAGGGGCTTAAACCAGGCAGATGAAATTAGACACTTTCTGTAGAAACCTTTTTGGTTTGTTAGGAGTGAAGCTCTGCTTCTCCAACTGATTTTTTATTTAAAAAGTAAAAAATATGGTGAATTGCTGACTGACATTATCATGAACACAGTATGCCAATAAAACACACACACACCACAAATCACCTTTTATCTGAATGTTTATTACAAGACAAAAATACAACATAAGTCATAAGTAAATACAGTGAAACTAAGTCTAGCAGCAAAGGGTAGCTGTTGCTGTGGTCCATGATACCACCCCTGACATTATTACAGCCTAGCCACACTGCCTACGTGCAAAAACTGTGCATGGGAAAAAGTTAAAAATAAACTATCAACAGTATACAATATAAAACAGTGATATCCAATACTGACATGAAAAAAACAGCCTGCTGGATTTACACTTAAGAGACATTTCCAACACCCATAAAAAGACTGGGAGGACAATTCTCTTTCTTTTTCTTGTTTCTTATCTAAATGTCATTACATTACAGTCATGTTCCATAGTGGCACACATCACATTCCCAGTCAACACCCTCAGAGGGAGATGGTGCATAGTAGAAATTAATGGAAATAGTTTATCAGTGAAAGTGTGTGTGAAGGTGTGTAGGTGTGTGTTAGTGTCAGGATCGGAGAAGGACAGCTCTCCTCTGTTCCAGTCCAGCTGGACTCTGATCCTACAGGGTTTCTGCTCCACCGAGAGAGCAGTCGCCGACCCTGCTACATTTGCTGTGTATGTGCCATTCCTAAAGCCTAAACACCAAAACAAACCATTAACTGCATTGTTTATCTGGAAAGACTCTTCTAACACCCCCAGTTCCCAGGAGTTATTGTATCCAACTTCAATGTCCCAGCTATGAGTCCCTGAGTTAAATCCCTCAGAACCCTGGACCACGTGCAGGGAGTCCGGGTTGGTATACAGCTCTTCACGTACATCAACATCGTACAACACACTGGTCAGATCATCAGACAGGATGAATCCAGTATACTGGATGTTGGGATCCAGGATCACAGGAGTGTAGGAGACGATCTCCTTCATCTTGACCCAGGTTCTGAAGGTCAGGTTGCCCAGGTGTTTGGCCATGTCCATCACTACTTTTGAAACTGGCTGTGGATCTGGCAGTGTGCGCTGGACCTTTTCCACTGTGGTTTTATAGTTATGCAGGAATGAGATGTCATCTGCCTCGACATCTCTGATGGTGTTGGAAAGAGTCACCATTTCTCTGCACAGACTCTCAATCTTTTCCATCAACATCTGACTTTTCTGTTTCTCTTCCTCCCTCACCTCAGTGATTCTGGCCTTCTCTTCTTGATGTAGGTAATCCTGAATATTCTTGAAATGTTTCTTAATCTGTATCTCAGTGTGTTGGGCCTGCACCTTAATGTATTCTGCTGTTTGGTGATATCCTGCTTTAATCTCTTTAAGGTCCTCTAGTTTCTCCTCTAAGACCTCCAGTGATTCCTGGAGGTCCTCTTTGAGTTGTTTTGCAGATTCGTAAATGGGTCTGAACTTATGTCCTGCATGTTTTTCAGAAACTTGGCACTCTAGGCATGCCAAATGTTCATCATCCAGACAGAACAGCCTGAGTTTCTCATCATGTAGAGGGCAGAGAACCTCAGAAATACATCTGTGACTTCTCTCCTCTAAGAAGTTCTCACACAGGTTATTCAACGCTAAGTTGATAGGAGGTTGATCTAGAGAGGAGTTTGTTTTGCAAACAGGACATGCCTTGTTCTGTGATGGTTTTCCTGTCCACCATTGCTGCATACAGGACTTGCAGAAGCTGTGGCTACAAGACAGGATAACAGGGTGTTTAAAGATGTCACGGCACACAGGACAGGTGAGTTCCTCTTCCTGCCGAGTCAAATAGGAATCCATGTTGTCAGTTACTTCCTCCTTTGGAATATCCCCTGCGGTTGACATGGCTGTAAGTCACCAGTGTTGCGTTGCGTTCTGTAGGGGAAACAACAATGTTAGCATTATGAGTAGCAGTGGTGCTAGTAGTAATAGTTGTTTAATTACTATTATTCATTATTATTAATCAGGTTTGATACTGTTAAACTAACTTTGATTCTGTATATGTGGCCTATGATTTTCAAAGGGAATTGGGCGTTTTGTTGCACTCCGTTCCCATTTAAAACGATTGCAAAAAGACAAACAGTGTCAGTCTTGGACACATTAGGTATAATCAAAGTTAGCTGTGACTGTACCCTTAGTAGTAATTGTAGTAGTAGCAGTACTAGTAGATGGAAACCAGAATTTGAGCCCTTCAAAAAAATCACTGCAAGTCAATGAAGACAAGAATTATGAAATCATAAACATACCTGATAACTTCACCAAGTCCAGAAGAGAGAATTTCAGCTCTTAACAACAACACACATTAAAGTGAAGTGACACCAAATAAAACAGAGCCCTGCTAAATACTCACAGAGGAGGTCTGATGAGCCAATCAGAGTGGAGGGTGGGACACACCAACAATAGACAGAAACTGTATTGGAGAACTGTTGGTTAATAGCCCCTGCCCCCACTTAACCCCACTTAATCCATCATTCCAGTAAGCCAGCTAAAGTCTGTATTTACCCATTATCTTTATATTATATTTCTACTATTCCTCCTAGACTATTCTGGAAAACTGACCAAACTGTGGCTTTCTCGATCTGAAAAATGTATCCAATATATTTTACTTCATAATGTATTAACATATTTACCGGTAGCTGCCTTAATGCAACACAGCTCTGCTAGATATAAATCAGCACAGTGAATTTGAGCCAATATAAGGAACAATAAAATACATTATTGTAAAGTCAATTTACACAAGACATGATATGTATACAATAAATGTGTAATTTTTGTATCACATAATTGTTTTTTCAATTCAATTTAAGCTTTATTGGCATGAGAAAACAAATGGATTGCCAAATCAAATGTAATAAAATCACGCTATCATACATCATCATACATCATCTCATTCCGGCCAATAAGTTTGCACAAACACAAAAACTGGCCATTCATTGTCAATGGCATTTCATGTTTGTGTTGGGACAATGACATTCAATATCATTTCATTTAATGTTTGTGTTAGGATAAAGTTTGTGTTCAAAAGCTGGACAAGTGGACATAGGGGGGGGGGGGGGTAGCACCCATCAAAAATAAAAATAAAACTAATATAAGAAATGTAATACTTCAATGTGTAAAGAGTTTAAATTATAAAAGATGATGAAGGTCATGATGATGAAGAGCTGAAGAGCATGTCTCTCCTCATCTGTGTGTATTTCACACCTAGACAAACCCCCATCCAAGCCCATCAACAGTCATCAATCATCTACCATCCAGTTTCTGGACTGTTTCAGCACTAAGCTATGGCCCATTTCATTAGAATGGAATTCAATTCATCTGATATCAATTTGAATAGCCTGCCCACTTTGTTAACATCACGCTATGTAAATTCAATATAGTTCACCCAATGTGAGTAATTATACTGTAATACAACATGACAACAGTTCAGACAAATCCTCACCAGAAAGTGTATTTTAGAACTGCCTGAAGAAGGTCCAGAGGGACCGAAACGTTGCATTATTAAAAGAAAATATACCGAGCAGATACACAGTGTGCGGTGTATTTTCATTCCTTTCAGAACTGGCTTATCTAAAGGTGTTTATAACCTTTTATTAAACATGTGGCTAGGTGTAATGTGTCCACAGAAGACATGTAAATATGAAATAAATGATTAAACATGTAGCTAGGTGTAATGTTAGAGTCCACAGAAGACATGTAAATATGAAATAAATGCTTAAACATGTAGCTAGGTCTAATGTTAGAGTCCACAGAAGTGAACCTTTCAAGCCTGTTTTCTCAACTCGCTGTTTCTCTCTGCAAGACATTACTCTATAAGCCATATCTCCAAAACTGGTGGGTCAAACTGAACAACCAATATGTCCATTTGAAGCTATGATTCCCTGCTTTCACATGACATGAAAATAAACGGAATTTAAAAAAAGAAATCAAATGACTTAGCCGGTCACATTTAACCTGATCAATGTGACTTAAAGTTGCAATTATTAGTATTAGTATTATGTATTATTATTATTATGTATTAGTAGTATTACTATTATTATGATCATTAGTATGTGATTATTATTATTAATTGTGATATTCAAGACATGAATAATGTTATGTGCAACTACGCCCTCTTGATGCTATACGCTCTCATTCAGTATATGCAGCCAGCACTCGGTGTGATGACCACGCAGTATTATAATAAAGCCTATTGAACAGTCCGTTGTTGTTTACCTTCCAACCTACAAACACGAACATTACATTGGCGACGAGGAGTAAACGGTAATACACGCTGTGAAAAGAAAAAAAAAGAAGAAGAGAAACAGACGGACGAGGAGGAACAAAGGAGGCTAACGCTAACAGCTACAAACAAAGACGTCAAGCAGCATGTCTTTAGCGGCGCACACAGCTCTCCTACCTTTCGACACAGAAACGGATCCAAGCTCTGTTGGACCTCGCTGGACCAAAGGTTTGGAAATTATACAACTGCAATGAACATTACTGGAGATGCTAGGCAGAAAGCATTGTTGCTGCACATGGCAGGAGAACGTGTGCATGATATATATGACACGTTAGCAGCAGATGATGATGATTATGATGCCACAAAGCAGAAGTTATCTGGCTATTTCTCACCAAAGAAAAACGTTCAGTACCAAGTGTATGTCTTCAGAAAATCCATACAAGAACCAGGAGAGAATCTGGATGGATATCACACAAGGCTGAGGATGTTGGCTAAAAATTGTGAGTTTGCAGATGTTGATGCAGAAATTAAAACACAAATCATACAGAGCTGTGCATCATCCAGGCTACGCAGAAAAGCACTGAGGGAACCTGACCTGACACTAGCATTGCTTCTTGACCATGGAAGGACACTGGAACTGTCTGAGATGCAAGCATCAGGCATAGAAAGAGGCACTGCAGCTACAGTCAACGCACTGGATCAACAAAAGCATCAAAAGAGCAGCAGATGGCCTGAAAAACGTTCCACTTCCAACAACCAATGCAGAAACTGTGGAGGTAAATATCCCCATGATGGTGAATGCCCTGCTAAAAATAAAGAATGCAGAGCCTGTGGAAAATTGAACCATTTTGCAAGTCAGTGCCGTTCTACATATACAAACAAAGACACAAAGCGACCACAACACAAATTCAGACGCGACCCGAAGAAAGTCCATCACATCACAAAGACTGCACCAGATGAGCATACAGAGCACAACTCATCCAGCAGCGATGATGCCTATGTTTTTGCAGTAGATGAGAACAATATTTCAGATTTGCCACAGACCCAAGTCATGCTGAATGGAAGTAGCATGTCTGTTTTGATTGATTCCGGAGCGTCAGCAAACTGTATCAGCGAGATAAGTTTTGACAAACTGATGCCACGTCCGCAACTCAGCTCTACTACAACCAAGATCTACCCCTTTCGCTCCAATGTCCCACTGCCTGTGAGTGGTGAGTTCAAGTGCAGCGTGGAAAGAGGACAGAAGATGGCACAGTGCACATTCTTTGTGATTAAAGGTGACTGTTTTAATGTTTTGAGCTACAAGACGTCCAAAGCACTGGGTCTGATTAAAATAATCACAACTGTATCATCCACACCACAGTGTTCCACAGTTGCAGATGAGCTGGTCGCAAGCCATCCTGAGCTGTTTCAAGGAATTGGAAAGCTGAAAGACTGTCTGATAAAACTGCACATAAATCCTGACGTTAAACCCACATGTCAACCACATCGACGAGTGCCATTCCACATCCGCCAGAAGGTTGAGGATGAGCTTCGTAAATTGGAGACAGATGACATCATTGAGGAGGTCACTGGCCCCACACCATGGGTCTCACCTATTGTTGCGGCTCCCAAGCCTAAAGCCCCAGACAAGGTCAGAATCTGTGTTGACATGCGCCAAGCTAACACGGCCGTAGAAAGAGAACGTCACATCACTCCCACCATGGATGACGTGGTGCACGAGTTAAACGGAGCAACTATGTTCTCCAAATTGGATCTGAGAGCTGGATACCACCAGCTAGAGCTACATCCAGACAGCAGGTACATAACCACATTCACAACTCACCTGGGACTAAGGCGCTACAAACGCCTGAGTTTCGGAATATCTTCTGCTGCTGAGGTGTTCCAGAACGCCATATGCCAAGCACTGCAAGGTCTCTGTGGTGTGAAGAACCTCAGCGATGACATCATAGTCTATGGTGCCTCCCAGACTGAACATGACGACAACCTCCGAGCGCTGTTTAAGAGACTCAAAGAAAGCGGTCTCACACTCAATCGTGAAAAATGTGAGTTCAACAAATCCAGGCTCGAGTTCTTTGGTTTCGTGTTCTCTGCAGAAGGAGTTTCAGCGGATCCCAAGAAGGTCGCTGCAGTCCACCATGCTACAGACCCCCAGACTCCAAGCGATATCAAAAGTCTGTTAGGCATGACCAACTACTGTTCCAGATTCATAAAGGACTTCTCCTCCATCTCAGAACCACTACGCAGACTCACCAGAAAGGACACACCATGGACATGGGGTCCTGAGCAGCAAGGTTCACTACAGGCACTGAAGGACAGTCTAACCAGCGACACTGCTATGTCATACTTCTACCCAGGCAGAGAGACTGAACTGATTGTGGATGCTAGCCCTGTCGGACTGGGTGCAATCCTCTGCCAAAAAGATGAAAAAGGGGTGAAGTACATCATTGCATATGCTAGTCGGTCTCTAAGTGATGTCGAGAGGAGATACTCACAGACAGAAAAGGAAGCCCTGGCCATTGTGTGGAGTTGTGAGCACTTCCACTTGTACATTTATGGTCATCCTTTAACTCTGGTGACTGATCACAAAGCACTGGAAATCATATGGAACAATCCCAGATCGAAACCACCTGCAAGGATCGAGAGATGGGGACTGAGGCTTCAGCCCTACAACTTCAAGGTTCAATACAGAAAGGGTGCTGACAATCCAGCTGACTATATGTCTCGTCACCAGAGTTGGGGTCCGTTACTCAAAAAAGTAATACACTACATATTACACATTACTTTTGAAAAAGGTAATGCCTTACTTTACTTTATTACTCCCTGGAGAAAGTAACTTAGTTACACTACTCGTTACATTACTTTTGCGTTACTCCATAAAATCGCCTGAGATGCATTGTCACATAATTTACCACCACTTAACAAATCTTTAAAATCCTAATAAGGAGGACATACACAAGATCTTTCTTTATGCTCTTTACCAGGTTGTGGAGGAATAAAACAAAATGGGCCTTTCCAAAACGGTCTAGTGCAGTGGTTCTTTTGACCTTGTAAAACGTTTTCTATGCAAACTTCTAATTAATTCTTTAAGTACATTGTACATGTTATGTAACAGTGACAGCAGTGGCTTTCAATCAGTGGTCCGTGGACCACCAGACACCAGTGAGCCTTGAGGGTGTTCCAGTGGTCCCCAGCTAAATGATGGAGAGTTGGTAACCAAATGGACACTCATTAGATATTTAACCCTTATATCTTTAACTCTTGATAGTGTAAAATGAAACCAAATCCATTTGGTATGATATATGGTATGATATGAAAATGGTTGAAAACCACTGTACCACAGGTTCTCTAGGCAAATATTAACCCAAAACATATTCAAATAAAATAATGAGACTGAGAGAAATCAGTAGCCTATATGTTCACAGTGCTTTAGGATCCCTTTCTTTATGATGTAGAGTTCCCTGCTCCATTGCTCATTAAATGTAGTTTTTCATTTCGGCATATTTGGTTTATTCATCTCTGCATTAACTAACTAGCGAGTGATTGTGAGAGCACACATTCTACAACAAACAAACCGACCCTCCCACTGGCAGTGTTGCCAAACTTGCCAGGTTTTGGGAGAGAAACAAGCAGCCATGTCTATGAAAACAAGCCCAAAAGAAGCCTGACTGGGCAATTTTATAAAACAAGCCCAAAGTCGCTTATATAATAAGCGGACATGGCAACACCCCAACGTCTGCTCTGTCTCTGTTTATGACAGTGGGAGTGAGTGTGGCCGGCTCGATTGTGGAGCTGAGCAGCGCTGCGGAGATTTTAATCCCGAGACAACGTAAATGAGTTGACAGTTATGACACAAGCACTGTATATCACAAAAAACGGACAATGATGTGTCCAGCCAGAGGTTGAGGTGGGAGGGAGGACGACAGGTGGGTCTAAAACCGGACGTCTGGCCACCCTACGAGTCCACCATGACAGTAACAAAAAGTGCTGTGCTGCTGCTGATCTGACACCGGTTTGAAATGTTCTAGTCCGCGACTCCGCTAGTGCGTTGCCAGCACACCATTAGTGTTCATTCAACTCATCTCCGTTGTGTGCATTATTCTCCAAAGCAACACTGCTGAAAGCAGCCACATGACGCAAGTAACGAGTAACTGCAGCGCTACAGCGACCAGTAACTGTAATGTGATTATCAATTTGGAGGAGGAGTGTCGTTATATTACTCGTTACCGACCAAAGTAGTGTGATTACAGTAACGAAATATTCCGTTACTCGTTACACCCAACTCTGCTCGTCACCCGATCCCTTCTGATAAAATTGAAAGCACACGCGCAGCAAAAGTGGCTGAGGAGTATGTGAACTTCGTTGTGAGCCATGCAACACCCACAGCCATGACACTCACAGAGATCAAGACGGAGACACTGAAAGACTCAATCCTGCAAGAGGTCAGTGAATGCATCAGACAAGACACATGGCACAAAATTGACCAGTCACGTCATGCTGACACACTTAAACAGTTCAAACGAGTGAGCAGTGAACTGACAACTTCACATGACTCAGATGTCATACTACGGGGCACAAGAATAGTGATTCCCACTGCCCTACAGGAGAAAGTGATACAGCTAGCCCATGAAGGACATCAGGGCATCGTCAAGACAAAAGCACTACTCAGGACCAAAGTATGGTTTCCTGACATTGATCGCAGAGCAGAGGCAGCAGTACACAACTGTCTCGCATGTCAAGCAAACACACCAGTTGCACACGCTGAGCCACTAAAAATGTCAGCTCTACCAGATATGCCATGGCATAGCGTGAGTGCAGACTTCTATGGACCACTTCCAACTGGAGAGTACCTGCTCGTCATCGTCGATGAGTACACACGCTACCCAGTTGTCGAGATTGTGAGATCAACTTCAGCTAACACAGTGATTCCAGTCATGGACAAAGTCTTCTCCATGCTCGGGATTCCTCGGATTCTAAAAACTGACAATGGTCCCCCGTTCAACGGTGGCCAGTTCTCCCAGTTTGCAGTTTATCTAGGATTCCATCATCGCAAGATCACACCACTGTGGCCCCAAGCCAACGCTACAGCTGAAAGATTCATGCGAACACTGGGCAAAGCCATTCGTGTTGCCAACACTCAAGGAATACACTGGAAGCAGCACCTGAACATCTTCCTGCGTGAGTACAGATCCACACCTCACAGCACAACAGAGTGCTCACCTGCTGAACTGTTATTCCAACGCAAGATGTTCACAAAGATTCCATCATTCACTCACACTGCAAGCAACAGTTCAGACACGGCAGTGAGAGTGAAGGATGACAAGGCTAAAGCCAGGATGAAATCTCATGCGGACTCTAATCGTCATGCAAAACCACACACACTCACTCCTGGTGACACTGTACTTCATCGTCAGCCCAAACAAAACAAGCTCACCACACCGTACAACAGCAAGCCATACACTGTGACTACAACCAAAGGCTCCATGGTGACAGCTTCCAGAGGAGGGCACTCCATCGTCAGGAATTCATCATTCTTCAAAAAGGTAGCTCCAGAACTACTGTACATCCCGGTGGATCCTGATGGCGATGATCGAGAATACGGTGATGCATCTACAAACACCACACCACCAACACAGAGACATTCCCCACCACTCGCACCAAGGTATCCCACACGACACAACAGACGTCCTCCCACTTACCTACAGGACTATACATAGTATGTGTGTGAACTGATGCCCCTTTGATGGTAAGTGTGCATTTGGGAAAAGAAAAATGTTGTGCACTTAAAAAAAAGAAAAAAGGAATGGAAAGAATGTCATGTGATTGATTTATTGAAATTTGAAATTGATGGTGATAGTTTGATGTTCTTATAAGAAGACACTTTTTGAAATACACCTGCAGTATTGTGTTTGAAGGGTTATTGTTTTCAGGCTTATGGTGAATAGGCTAGAAATACTTGACAATACTGTTTAAGATAGATTTGCCATATTCATACAATGAGTAATAGGTATAATTCTAAGGGTATGTTCAGTACTTGAGACAAGGTTTGACATGTTTATTTGCTTGCACTATATTTTGGATATTGTATAAACAAAAGAAAAAAAAGAAAAGAGCAATGTGATATTCAAGACATGAATAATGTTATGTGCAACTACGCCCTCTGTTGGACACATACATATAGAGGCACTTGATGCTATACGCTCTCATTCAGTATATGCAGCCAGCACTCGGTGTGATGACCACGCAGTATTATAATAAAGCCTATTGAACAGTCCGTTGTTGTTTACCTTCCAACCTACAAACACGAACATTACATTAATGTGTGTGTTTTGTGTTTGAAGGATTTTGTTACTCAGTCAGACGTCACCGTCACACACACACACACACTTGATTGATTGATTGAAATATTTATTAACAGTTTGCAGAATTACAGTACATTTCAAGCACAAACTCAATACAAAGACTGTTAACTGTGAGTGGACGACCCAATTAAGCATTACACTTGTTTACAAGAGGGTCCACTATGTTCAATTCATCAAAACATTTAGAGATGTACAGATAGACACTACTATATAGTCAAAGAACAGAACAGGAATTCATCATAAAGGAGGTAAAAAGGGAAAAGAAACATCTACAGTGAGGTGAAAAGGGGGGGGGGTTCAGATTTTACGGGGGCCAGTCGAATTGCAGCCGTCCGTAGGTGCCCTTTGAGAGCGGTTTTGAAGGAGTCAAGGGATTTACATGTCTTAATGACTGTTGGTAGGGCGTTCCACATTTTGGTGGCATAGGAGCGAAAATTATTTAGTCCCTTGTTTGTGCCGAATCTGGGTTGTACATGGTTTGTTGCACTCCCTCTGGTGTTGTGGGTGTGGACTTTGTTAACATTAAGGAAGTATTTAGACAGGTACATGGGTATCTTGGTGGTGTATCGAATCTTGTGGACCAGACCCATTGCAAGATGCTGTACTCTGTCGTCGACAGCCTGTCAAAGTGGGCAGGGGTGAGGTGGGTTCGGGGGGTGAGGCCAAGTAGGAGCCTGACCAGTTTGTTTTGGGAGGTCTGGAGCCTTGTTTTAAGGGCCTTTGAGGTGCTGTGGTACCAAGAGGTGCATGCATAGTCAAAGAAACCTTGTACGAGGGCTCCTGTTAAGGTCTTCAAGGTGTTTTTGTTGACCAGTGAGGAGATCCTGTAAAGGAATCTTGTTCTTTGATTTACTTTTTTGATTACGTTGGTGGCCCATTTTATCACCGGAAAGATTAGCCTCCAGGATGGAACCTAGGTAGGTCATTTCATATTCGTGTGATAACACACACACACACACATACACATACACACACACATACACATACACACACACTTTGCTTTGGTGCTCAACCGCTTCGCATATGGAGTATACGGGGTACGAATATGTACGTACCTGGCTGATAACGTCCCATAGCTGGGGGAGGATACATCCGCCCGATAGCTTCTCTGCCTTACGTTGTGACCAGGCTCTTCTTTTCGCAGAAAAGTAAGCCTGGGACCGAGGCTAGTATGAACAGGTTTTCGTTGCTGTTTTTTTTGTGCATAAATCAGTGCTATTGAACACCCTTTACATCTCTGTGTTGTTTCGAAATATTGAACCAATGGAAAGTAGTTAAAACACTTGGGACAAATCCTCTTAACTCCATTGGACCCTCAAAATGTCTGCTAAAGCAACTAACTCCACCACCTCTCCCCCTCTCAGTAATTGACAATATATAAAGTTACAACACCAACTTTGATGAGGCTGTATTGCTTTGTTTTAAAAATATAAGGTTTTCTTAATTTCCTGGAAAATGTATATTTTTTCATTTCCTGAAAAATGAACATTTTGGAGTTATGAGGTTTCCTCCCGACAGCAGAGATATGATATTTTATATTATTCTGTATATTAATTAATGTTAATGTTGTTCTCAGGCAACCTATCAGAACTGTCCTCCAAGCTCCACCCACCAGCTAGACTCCACCTACCAGACTCTCAACCCAAACACCATGGATGACAACACAGTGTACTCTACTGTCACACCTACACACACTTAGACACACCCACACATAGACACACCTACTGTCACACCCACACACACTTAGACACACCCACACATAGACACACCTACTGTCACACCCACACACACTTAGACACACCCACACAACGCAGTGTACTCTACTGTCACACCTACACACACACACACACACACACACACACCTACTGTCACACCCACCCACACTGTCACACCTACACACACATAGACACGCATGCACGCACACAAGCGCGCACGCACGCACACACACACACACACACACACACACACACTATTTGTTTTTTGTTCAAATGATTTTCAGAAATTTACAAAAGAAAGAAAAAAGAAATATTCACAGAAAAGAGTATTACATGTTTGGGGGGGGGGGGGGGTTGCCTTTATTGATAGATTTTGCGGTGGTTGGATGGGGGAGGGGGAGAGAGATGGGGGGGGTTGCCTTTATTGATAGATTTTACAGTAGTTAGACAGGAGAAGGGGAGAGAGATGGGGGGAGGTTGCCTTTATTGATATATTTTACAGTAGTTAGACAGGAGAGGGGGAGAGAGATGGGAGGGGGGGTTGCCTTTATTGATAGATTTTGCGGTGGTTGGATGGGGGAGGGGGAGAGAGATGGGGGGTTGCCTTTATTGATAGATTTTACAGTAGTTAGACAGGAGAGGGGGAGAGAGATGGGGGGAGGTTGCCTTTATTGATAGATTTTGCGGTGGTTGGTTGGGGGAGGGGGAGAGAGATGGGGGGGGGTTGCCTTTATTGATAGATTTTACAGTAGTTAGACAGGAGAGGGGGAGAGAGATGGGGGGGTTGCCTTTATTGATAGATTTTACAGTAGTTGGACAGGAGAGGGGGAGAGAGATGGGGTGGGGGCTCCTCACTGGCAGGTGAGTCAGTATATGATACAACAGTACGTCCTCCCGGTGGGGGCTCCTCACTGGCAGGTGAGTCAGTATAGGGTACAACAGTATGTCCTCCCGGTGGGGGCTCCTCACTGGCAGGTGAGTCAGTATAGGGTACAACAGTATGTCCTCCCGGTGGGGGCTCCTCACTGGCAGGTGAGTCAGTATAGGATACAACAGTACGTCCTCCCGGTGGGGGCTCCACACTGGCAGGTGAGTCAGTATAGGATACAACAGTACGTCCTCCCGGTGGGGGCTCCTCACTGGCAGGTGAGTCAGTATAGGATACAACAGTACGTCCTCCCGGTGGGGGCTCCTCACTGGCAGGTGAGTCAGTAGGATACAACATGTCCTCCCGGTGGGGGCTCCTCACTGGCAGATGAGTCAGTATAGGGTACAACAGTACGTCCTCCCGGTGGGGGCTCCTCACTGGCAGGTGAGTCAGTATAGGATACAACAGTACGTCCTCCCGGTGGGGGCTCCTCACTGGCAGGTGAGTCAGTATAGGATACAACAGCAGTGACAACAAAGAAAGTGTGTGTGTGGGGGGGGGGGGGGGGGGGGGATAATTGGGAGAACACTGGGTAAAATAATTGGCTACTCTTAAAAAAAAAAATAAGAAGAATCATCAATACAATATTCAGTCATAACATAAATACTAGGAATGCACTGATATTTACTTTTTACTGACGGTTTCCAGTAATGTTTATCTTTGCTTATACAGTTGAGTTCTCTATGATACACATATATGCAAATATGATGTTTAGGCTTCAGTAAATAATAAGATAGATCAATATGATGTTTAGGCTTCAGTAAAAAATAAGATAGATGAAGTACTTTTTATTTTTAATTCCTTTTATTCTGTGTTGATACGTTTTCATAGCGATGGTGTTGATGTTTTATCTATTTTTTAATTGGCAAATACATTTCACCCTTTTTTACTGTAAAGTATTTTTCAAGGTTTGACAATAAAGTGTTTTTGATTCTGATTCTGTGATTGGTTCTTCAAATTAATAAATTAAGGATGTTTATTTATTTATGTTGTTGCTTTTGTCTTTACTGATAGGGTACAGCAGGGCTGATCTAGCAGTAGATCACAAAGGCTGTGCAGGTATAGATCACATGACATGCCCCTAAAGAAGATTTAATTAAAACATAATAAGAATTAAAATAATATATATATATTCTTTTTTTTGGCATATGCCACTTAAATTAAGGTGGCTTGATTTATTTACATCAAAAGGGCATGTCAGCTCAAACCCACAAGTCAACATTTTGTTTTAAGATAATAATAATAATAATAATAAAACTTTATTTGTATAGCACCTTTCATGACATGAAATGCAGCTCAAAGTGCTTTACAGAGCAATGAAGAGAGAAAAAAAGAAAAGAAAAGCAAGGCATAAACATTAAAAAACAAGAGCAGTAATGCAATACAGTGAGGACATGAATAACAAAAGAAATTAAAAAAACAAATCAATTAAAAGCAAGGGTGTAGAAGTGGGTCTTGAGCTGTGCTTTAAAAATGTCTACAGAGGCTGCCTGTCGAAGGTACAGTGGGAGTTTGTTCCACGCCGTCGGCCCGTAGAAGCAAAAAGTTGCTTCCCCGTATTTTTTAGTTGCCATTTTTTTTGGCAAAGCGAGCAGGCCAGCAGTGGAAGACCTTAGGGGGCGGTTTGGGACATATTTAGGCAGGCAGTCATGTACGTAGGAAGGTGCGAGACCATTTAGAGCTTTATAAACAAGTAAAATAATTTTAAAATCAATCCTAAAAACAACCGGAAGCCAGTGCAATGAAGCCAAAACTGGAGTAATATGTTCTCTCATCTTAGTTCTAGTTAAAACTCTGGCTGCTGCATTTTGGACAAGTTGTAATCTGTCAGTTGTTTTCTTAGGCAGTCCAGAAAAAAGTGCATTGCAGTAATCAAGCCGAGAAAAAACAAAGGCGTGGATTAGCGTTTTTGCATCGTCCAATGACAAATAGGCTCTGATTCGTGCAATATTTCTAAGATGAAAAAAGGCTATAAAAAGATGTTATATAGGTATTGATTTTGTATTCATCCTTATAGGGCCCCAAATCACACCTATTTTCACACTGTATTTCAAACACAAAGTGTTATTCTTTTTTATACATATTTACATATTTTGTACTGCCTGTCATAATTTCCCTCCCTATCTGTATTGGACAGTATTAAAGAGTGTTGCTGTGCACAAAAACGTTGGTAGCATTACAAATTAAATACAAAGAAACCTATTCCATTTCTCCCCCTCTATTTCCCATTCCAAGTGCATTTGTCTATATGTAACGACAGCTCTGCTATATTCCAACATTACATATTTAAACTATTTTCAGTGGTATACATTTTTTTTCGGTGGGTAGATCTTGTAGATCTTGTTGAGCTGGTAATTTTGAAAGTAGCTCTCACGTCAAAAATGTGTGGGCAGTAATTAGACAGGAAAGGGGGAGAGAGATGGAGGGGGAAAGACATGCGGCAAAGGCTGACGGGCTCGGGACTCGAACCGGCGGCACGCCGTCAGGTGCCTGGACCGCTCAGCCACGGTCCAGGCCAATTATGAATCTGTTTAATGCAATGATTCTCAAACCGTAACTGCATCGAAAAATCGATTCCAATTTCAAGACTGGAAGTATATTGATGTAAAAAGCAAGTACGTCGTAACGTCCTCAAAGGAAAACAAGATGAGGCCTCAAATAATAGAAAAGGGGGCACGGTGGCACAGTTGGTAGTGCTGTCGCCTCACAGCTAGAAGGTCCTGGGTTCAATTCCCGCTCGGGACGCTGTGGGTGCTGGCGGCGTGTTTCCTCCTCCACGTCATCAGTGCCCATACCCAAGGCGGGGTTGGTGAAAGGGCCTTTCTGTGTGGAGTTTGCATGTTCTCCCCGTGTCCCCTAGGGTAGGTACACTCACAAAAAACATGCAGTAATCCTGGTCTTACTGCCCCCCGCTGGCCAGCCGAATAACGTGTTCCTTCCACGCGCTACGTCCAACCTGGGAAAGTCCCCCCTGTCCGGTGTAAAGGAGCAACTTGGACACTCAGGCATGAAGGAAGCACGAGTTCAGTCCGTTGCTCTCCCCATGTCCCCCATATATGGGGACTAGGTTGGCGGAGGGTGTGTAGAGCCCAGGATCACATTAGATAATTGACACAGGGGTGAAAAATGCGTTACAAAATCGTGGGATAAAAAAATATTTAAAATAATAATAATAATAGAAATGATGAAAGGCAGCCGATTTTGAGGAAAATGCATTGACCTCAATTCCAAATATTGCCAATTATTATTTATCATTCTCCACTCCATTCTACTGATGGTAACAGTTAGAGATGTCCCGATATCGGTATCAGAAAAGTATCGGTATCGGCCCTTATTTGCCAAATCGGGTCATATCGTATCGGCTAATATTCCAGTCTAACCATAACTGAATGCCATTTTTTTTACTATTTAAAATCAAAGTCAAAGTCGTACGATTTGACACACGTTACCGCAGTGAAATTTGTTCACCGCATTTGACCCATCTCTTGGAGCGGTGAGCCGCAGCCGTGCCGCGCTCGGGAATCATTTGATTAGTTGATTTGACCCCCCAATCCAACCCATTGGTGCTGAGTGCCAAGCAGGGACTGACCCCCCCAATCCAACCCATTTATGCTGAGTGCCAAGCAGGGACTGACCCCCCCAATCCAACCTATATATGCTGAGTGCCAAGCAGGGAGGCATTGGGTCCCATTTTTACAGTCTTTGGTATAACCCGGCCGGGGATCGAACCCCGACCTCCCAGTTTCAGGGCAGACACTCTAACCACAAGGCCACTTTCTGAATAGTTCAAATAGCTGATCTACAAGCTCACAACGTGTCGATGTAGATTGGCTAGTTGAACTAAAATGGCAAATAAATTGTCATAAAGGGGTAAGGGGTGGGCGGTGGCACAAGATAGGGCCCTACGGGCTCCATTTCCGTCACCGCTAAACCCCTTATCCCTAAACTTCTTTGCCTTTTTTTTTTTTTTTTACTATTTTGCAAAACATTGTTGAATAGTTAAAATGGCCAGTCTACAAGCTCACAGCGTGTCAATAGAGTAGTAGATTGGCTAGTTGAAATATTCAAAAATGATTTTCAAAATAGTAAAAAAAGGCAAAAATAAGTTTAGGAATAAGGGGTTTAGCATGGACGAAAAAAGAGCCCGGAGTGTTTGATTGTACTGTTTACATTTCTTTTTTTTTAACCTTTTATTTATTGCTTTTGACAAAATGAGGTACAAACAGGTACAGTATAATCCAATTCATGTCAAAAGTATTTTATTGTATTTTTTCCCTTTGTGCTCTTACACTCCCCCCCCGCCCACCCTTGGTCCAACATACAACGTGCAACATACAACAAAAAACAACAACATACAATTACAAACAAAAAGACAAGATCAAAAACAAAACAAATAATAGTTATGATGTACTGTTTACATTTCTGCCAATGAAGTAATCAATCAATCAATCAATCAATCAATCAGGTTCAAAGTCTTTGTTTTAAATGAATATAATGTAAAAAGTTTAGGCTGAGAATACTGCCCACACAGGGTACTTCCTGTGTAGATTTCATGAGAAGCGTTAGCTTCCTGTCTGTTTGTGGTCATGTGAACAGTTTCACAGCATCAGGTTCACATGTGGTCAACATGCGGCCCGAGGGCCACGGCCCGGTCCCTGGAGCATCTCAATACATCTAAAAAAATCAACCCCCAGAGTACACCACAGTGATACATACAGCTGATTAAAAAAATAGTAATCAAATACAAAAAATCATCCACTTTCAATATAATTCCACACTATACGATTTAGCTGACCGGTCTTTGCTTATGACAGTTGCACGCACGCACGCACGCACGCACAGGATGTTAAAGAGCTGTATTCTTTCTAAACTGACAGTCATCTAGTTTCTGTGGTTACTGAGAAAGAGAAGTTTACTTTAAAGAGGAAGAGGTTTATCCACCGCCACACCTCGGATGTACTGAGACAGTAGCACAGCTGAGAGAGAGACAGTAGCACAGCTGAGAGACAGACAGTAGGACAGACAGACAGACAGACAGACAGACAGACAGACAGACAGACAGACAGACAGACAGACAGACAGACAGACAGAGCTGATCAACAACATGGAGAATCGCGTAAAGATGCTGCTGTTGTTGTTCTGTGGTGTTTTCATGACCTCTGTCCACACTGTGAAATGGACCGATGTACCTGTGGAACCGGGACAGAACGCCACCCTGAACTGTTCTCTCGACCTGGATGGTATCTTCTGGCACATGGAGCTAGTGGGAGTAAAGCGTGTTCCCATCCTGAGAACATACAGTAAAGTTACCACGGGCGCTACATATTTCAATAAGACTTTCAAAGCCAGGTACTCTGTGGAGCCAGGGAACCGTCTGGTCATTCACAACCTGACTGTGGAAGACATGAAATATTACTACTACTACTGCACTGCTACACCTACACTAAAAAATTACGCCACCTTTGAAATGTTCCGTCTCGTCTCTGGTAAGCATGACAAGCTTCCTGTCATTTAACTAGAGCTTGTACTTCTATGCACTGGAACTGGCCATTATAAAATCGTCAAGGTGCCGGCCGGGGGGGCCACTGTAGAACCGTTCCATTTTGATGATTTAAAAAAAGTTAGATTAAATTGCAAAGCTTCTTGGCGAGTAACACACTTCTGAAATTGTCAATTTCTCATATTATTCCTTTTAAATGTTTTCAGCTGGTGTTCTGCCAACCGGAACCTCTGAGTGCCCTGAGGAAGTTGACAGGAATCCTGAGGCTCCCTTTTGGCCCAACGGTCCTCTCACCTTGGTGTCTCTGGCTCTCAACGTCCTTCTGATCACAGCACTAACAGGTCTGTACTAACACAAGGCCAACTTCACTGATCACAGCACTAGCATGTCTGTACTAACACAAGGCCAACTTCACTGATCACAGCACTAGCAGGTCTCAATATACAACTTAAACACACAGGTCAGAATAGGGTTCATATTTAAACACACAGGTCAGAATAGGGTTCATATTTAAACACACAGGTCAGAATAGGGTTCATATTTAAACATACAGGTCAGAATAGGGTTCATATTTAAACACACAGGTCAGAATAGGGTTCATATTTAAACACACAGGTCAGAATAGGGTTCATATTTAAACACCCAGGTCAGAATAGGGTTCATATTTCATACTATACATTTGTGACCAGATTTGACTGAGGGGCTGTCATCGTGCAGCCTCCAGCTTTTCACCAGAGGAGGAAAAACTGAATTTATTTGATCCAAAATGAGTTAATATCACAGGCAGACTCTGCACTACTAGAGCATGTCTGGAATAAATGAGTTAATATCACAGGCAGACTCTGCACATACTAGAGACTAGACTCTGCACATACTAGAGACTAGACTGCACATACTAGAGACTAGACTCTGCACATACTAGAGACTAGACTGCACATACTAGAGACTAGACTGCACATACTAGAGACTAGACTCTGCACATACTAGAGCATGTCTGATGCAATGTCAGAGCTGAAATCGACATGTAAATATGAAATAAATGCTTAAACATGTAGCTAGGTGTAATGTTAGAGACCACAGAAGACATGTAAATATGAAATAAATGCTTAAACATGTAGCTAGGTGTAATGTTAGAGACCACAGAAGACATGTAAATATGAAATAAATGCTTAAACATGTAGCTAGGTGTAATGTTAGAGTCCACAGAAGACATGTAAATATGAAATAAATGCTTAAACATGTAGCTAGGTGTAATGTTAGAGACCACAGAAGACATGTAAATATGAAATAAATGCTTAAACATGTAGCTAGGTGTAATATTAGAGACCACAGAAGACATGTAAATATGAAATAAATGCTTAAACATGTAGCTAGGTGTAATGTTAGAGACCACAGAAGACATGTAAATATGAAATAAATGCTTAAACATGTAGCTAGGTGTAATGTTAGAGTCCACAGAAGACATGTAAATATGAAATAAATGCTTAAACATGTAGCTAGGTGTAATGTTAGAGACCACAGAAGACATGTAAATATGAAATAAATGCTTAAACATGTAGCTAGGTGTAATATTAGAGACCACAGAAGACATGTAAATATGAAATAAATGCTTAAACATGTAGCTAGGTGTAATGTTAGAGACCACAGAAGACATGTAAATATGAAATAAATGCTTAAACATGTAGCTAGGTGTAATATTAGAGACCACAGAAGACATGTAAATATGAAATAAATGCTTAAACATGTAGCTAGGTGTAATATTAGAGACCACAGAAGACATGTGTAACGTGTGATCTGCGTTGTGTTGTGGAATAATGAAGTTCCGGACGACTTCTCTCTTTGTTGACACTGCAGTTTAATCTGGTAAATACACAGACGTATCTGGTCAGTTTCTGTCTGTGTAACACACCCAATCCTCAGCACGTCATGGGCATGTCTCATGTTAGACTGACCAAATCAATAAACATACAGCACAGATTTCAATGAAATAACAACACAATGTACCTGGTAAATACACAGACGTATCTGGTCAGTTTCTGTCTGTGTAACACACCCAATCCTCAGCACGTCTATAACAGAATTAACAGTGTGACCAAGAGCATGTTTTTAGAACAACTAGTATTCATCACAGTATCACAGTAAACATACAGACTCTTGTTGAAAATATAGTGTGCTGAGGAACACATCTTACCATGGGCATGTCTCATGTTAGACTGACACCACTCTAAACGTGGACACCAGTGTTATTCAATGAGGCGCCGCCCACTAACCAATAAGAAACGTCATTACTGATGGAGCAAGTGGAACCCACTAAACTCTGTTACACATGCAAATATGAAATAAATGCTTAAACATGTAGCTTGGTGTATGTTAGAGACCACAGAAGACATGTAAATATGAAATAAATGCTTAAACATGTAGCTAGGTGTAATGTTAGAGACCACAGAAGACATGTAAATATGAAATAAATGCTTAAACATGTAGCTAGGTCTAATGTTAGAGTCCACAGAAGTGAACCTTTCAAGCCGGCCTGTTTTCTCAACTCGCTGTTTCTCTGCAAGACATCACTCTATAAGCCATATCTCCACAACTGGTGGGTCAAACTGAACAACCAATATGTCAATTTGAAGCTATATGATTCCCTGCTTTCACATGACATGAAAACGAAAATTAAAAAAATAAATCAAATGACTTAGCCGGTCACATTTAACCTGATCAATGTGACTTAAAGTTGCAATTATTAGTATTAGTATTATGTATTATTATTATTATTAATGTGTGTTTTGTGTTTGAAGGTTTTTGTTACTCAGTCAGACGTCACCGTGTGTCCACTGGAAACCCCTCCCTCACTGACGTTAGTACACACACACACACACACACACACACACACACACACACACACACACACACACACACACACACACTTTGCTTTGGTGCTCAACCGCTTCATATGGAGTATATGGGGTACGAATATGTACGTACCTGGCTGATAGCGCCCCATAGCTGTGGGGTACGAATATGTACGTACCTGGCTGATAGCGCCCCATAGCTGGGGGGTACGAATATGTACATAGCCTACCTGGCTGATAGCGTCCCATAGCTGGGGGGTACGAATATGTACATACCTGGCTGATAGCGTCCCATAGCTGGGGGGTACGAATATGTACATACCTGGCTGCTAGCGTCCCATAGCTGGGGGGTACGAATATGTACTTACTTAGCAAAAAGAGTTAACATGTTATTAACACTGTATGAACATGTTTTCGTTGCTGTTCTTGAGGTTTTTGATTTTCTTTTGGCATAAATCAGTGCTATTGCCTATTGAACACCCTTTACGTATGTGTGTTGTTTAGAAAATATTGAACCAATGGAAATCCTCTTAACTCCATTGGACCCTCAAAACTCCTCTCCCCCTCTCATGGAAGTAATTATTGACAATATATCAAGTTACAACACCAACTTTGATGAGGCTGTATTGCTTTGTTTTAAAAATATAAGGTTTTCTTAATTTCCTGAAAAATGTATATTTTTTAATTTCCTGAAAAATGAACATTTTGGAGTCATGAGGTTTCCTCCCGACAGCAGAGATATGATATTTCATATTTTATATTATACTGTATATTAATGTGTCGTTAATGTTGTTCTCAGGCAACCTATCAGAACTGTCCTCCAAGCTCCGCCCACCAGCTAGACTCCACCTACCAGACTCTCAACCCAAACACCATGGATGACAACGCAGTGTACTCTACTGTCACACCCACACACACTTAGACACACCCACACATAGACACACCTACTGTCACACCCACACACACTTAGACACACCCACACAGACACACCCACACAACGCAGTGTACTCTACTGTCACACCTACACACACCCACACACACACACACACACACACACACACACACACACACACACACACACACCCACACTTAGACACACCCACACACATAGACACACCTACACCCACCCACACTGTCACACACCTACACACACACACACACACACACACATCCTGTTCACACATTCTTTTTTTATTTTTTTGTTCAAATGATTTTCAGAAATTTACAAAAGAAAGAAAAAAGAAAATATTTACAGAAAAGAGTATTACATGTTTGTTTGTTGTTTTTTTTTTTGGGGGGGGGTGCCTTTATTGATAGATTTTGCGGTGGTTGGATGGGGGAGGGGGAGAGAGATGGGGGGGTTGCCTTTATTGATAGATTTTACAGTAGTTAGACAGGAGAGGGGGAGAGAGATGGGGGGGGTTGCCTTTATTGATAGATTTTACAGTAGTTAGACAGGAGAGGGGGAGAGAGATGGGGGGGGGGTGCCTTTATTGATAGATTGTACAGTAGTTAGACAGGAGAGGGGGTGAGAGATGGGGGGGGGTTGCCTTTATTGATAGATTTTACAGTAGTTAGACAGGGGAGGGGGAGAGAGATGGGGGGGGGGGTTGCCTTTAATGATAGATTGTACAGTAGTTAGACAGGAGAGGGGGAGAGAGATGGGGGGGGTTGCCCCTATTGATAGATTTTACAATAGTTAGACAGGAGAGGGGGAGAGAGATGGGGGGGGGTTGCCTTTATTGATAGATTTTACAGTAGTTAGACAGGAGAGGGGGAGAGAGATGGGGGGGGTTGCCTTTATTGATAGATTTTGCGGTGGTTGGACGGGGGAGGGGGAGAGAGATGGGGGGGAGACACGCAGCAAGGGTCGTCGGGATCGGGACTCGAACCCGCGACACGCTGTCAGGCTAGGTGCCTGGACCGCTAGGCCGGCCCAGGCCTTAAATGTTGTTTGCAATTAGCAATTAGCCCTTTATTAAATCCCACCCCAAAAAGTGATTGTCCAATCCAGGTGAGTCAGTATAGGATACAACAGTACGTCCTCCCGGTGGGGGCTCCTCACTGGCAGGTGAGTCAGTATAGGGTACAACAGTGTGTCCTCCCGGTGGGGGCTCCTCACTGGCAGGTGAGTCAGTATAGGGTACAACAGTATGTCCTCCCGGTGGGGGCTCCTCACTGGTAGGTCAGTCAGTATATGATACAACAGTACGTCCTCCCGGTGGGGGCTCCTCACTGGCAGGTGAGTCAGTATAGGGTACAACAATATGTCCTCCCGGTGGGGGCTCCTCATTGGCAGGTGAGTCAGTAGGATACAACATGTCCTCTCGGTGGGGGCTCCTCACTGACAGGTGAGTCAGTAGGATACAACATGTCCTCCCGGTGGGGGCTCCTCACTGGCAGGTGAGTCAGTATAGGATACAACAGTATGTCCTCCCGGTGGGGGCTCCTCACTGGCAGGTGAGTCAGTATAGGATACAACAGTATGTCCTCCCGGTGGGGGCTCCTCACTGGCAGGTGAGTCAGTATATAGGATACAACAGCAGTGACAACAAAGAAAGTGTGTGTGGCGGGGGGGGGGGGGGGGGGGGTAATTGGGAGAA
This sequence comes from Electrona antarctica, assembly GCF_951216825.1. Taxonomy (NCBI): domain Eukaryota; kingdom Metazoa; phylum Chordata; class Actinopteri; order Myctophiformes; family Myctophidae; genus Electrona; species Electrona antarctica. The sequence goes on from NC_136790.1 coordinate 56,562,160, forward strand.
CAAATGGGTAAAATAATTGGCTACTCTTAAAAAATAAATAATAATAAGAATCATCAATACAATATTCAGTCATAACATAAATACTAGGAATGCACTGATATTTACTTTTTACTGACGGTTTCCAGTAATGTTTATCTTTGCTTATACAGTTGAGTTCTCTATGATACACATATATGCAAATATGATGTTTAGGCTTCAGTAAATAATAAGATAGATCAATATGATGTTTAGGCTTCAGTAAATAATAAGATAGATGAAGTACTTTTTATTTTTAATTCCTTTTATTCTGTGTTGATACGTTTTCATAGCGATGGTGTTGATGTTTTATCTATTTTTTAATTGGCAAATACATTTCACCCTTTTTTACTGTAAAGTATTTTTCAAGGTTTGACAATAAAGTGTTTTTGATTCTGATTCTGTGATTGGTTCTTCAAATTAATAAATTAAGGATGTTTATTTATTTATTTTGTTGCTTTTGCCTTTACTGATAGGGTACAGCAGGGCTGATCTAGCAGTAGATCACAAAGGCTGTGCAGGTATAGATCACATGACATGCCCCTAAAGAAGATTTAATTAAAAAATAAGAAGAATTAAACAAATATATATATATTCTTTTTTTTGGCATGAGCCACTTAAATTAAGACCGCTATCATTTATTGAAAAATTAGGATCTAATTCACGCCAGCATTTTTTTAATTTGAGCTCTTATTTTGAAAATCCGCCATTTCCGGTCCACAACCGGTAGTCCTACGTTAGGAGTTTTCACACAGCTGGATGGGCCTTGTTTACAGTGTGAATCCAGGCCGGAGCTCCGGAGAGCTCTAGATTGTCAGCTCTGTGCCGTCAAAGAAACGCTGTTTTGACCAAAAATGCCATCTGGGACAAGGAATAGGAGTTACAGGCGATTGAAAGAAATGGATAGAATGGATGCTTATGGCGACGACGATCTAAGATGGGCGATCCAGTTCTGTGCTAACAACACAGCTAGCTAACCGGCTAACGTGAGTAGCATTTTGCCTCGAGCAATCGAACGCGCTATAAAAGCTCAATTGCCGGAGGCCGTCGGCAATGGCGATAAGCGTCACTATCAAAATTAGGCTTCAATTGACTTTAATCGTCGGCAATGGCGCGGAGGGTGTTAAGGTGGCTTGATTTATTTACATCAAAAGGGCATGTCAGCTCAAACCCACAATTCAACATTTTGTTTTAAGATGTTATATAGATATTGATTTTGTATCCATCCTTATAGGGCCCCAAATCACACCTTTATAGAAAGTGTATTTCAAACACAAAGTGTTATTCTTTATATATATACATATTTACATATTTTGACAGCAGCAACTGCCTGTCATAATTTCCCTCCCTATCTAAGTATGTATTGGACAGTATTAAAGAGTGTTGCTGTGCACAAAAACGTTGGTAGCATTACAAATTAAATACAAAGAAACCTATTCCATTTCTCCCCCTCTATTTCCCATTCCAAGTGCATTTGTCTATATGTAACGACAGCTCTGCTATATTCCAACATTACATATTTAAACTAATTTCAGCAATGGTATACATTTTTTTTCAGTGGGTAGATCTTGTAGATCTTGTTGAGCTGGTAATTTTGAAAGTAGCTCTCACGTCAAAAATGTGTGGGCAGTAATTAGACAGGAAAGGGGGAGAGAGATGGAGGGGGAAAGACATGCGGCAAAGGCTGACGGGCTCGGGACTCGAACCGGCGGCACGCCGTCAGGTGCCTGGACCGCTCAGCCACGGTCCAGGCCAATTATGAATCTGTTTAATGCAATGATTCTCAAACCGTAACTGCATCGAAAAATCGATTCCAATTTCAAGACTGGAAGTATATGTAAAAAGCAAGTACGTCGTAACGTCCTCAAAGGAAAACAAGATGAGGCCTCAAATAATAGAAAAGGGGGCACGGTGGCACAGTTGGTAGTGCTGTCGCCTCACAGCTAGAAGGTCCTGGGTTCGATTCCCGCTCGGGACGCTGTGGGTGCTGGCGGCGTGTTTCCTCCTCCACGTCATCAGTGCCCATACCCGAGGCGGGGTTGGCGAAAAGGGCCTTTCTGTGTTTCCCCGTGTCCCCTAGGGTAGGTACACTCACAAAAAACATGCAGTAATCCTGGTCTTACTGCCCCCCCCTGGCCAGCCGAATAACGTGTTCCTTCCACGCGCTACGTCCAACCTGGGAAAGTCCCCCCTGTCCGGTGTAAAGGAGCAACTTGGACACTCAGGCATGAAGGAAGCACGAGTTCAGTCCGTTGCTCTCCCCATGTCCCCCATATATGGGGACTAGGTTGGCGGAGGGTGTGTAGAGCCCAGGATCACATTAGATAATTGACACAGGGGTGAAAAATGGGTTACAAAATCGTGGGATATTTTTTTTTTAAATAATAATAATAATAGAAATGAATAGAAAGGCAGCCGATTTTGAGGAAAATGCATTGACCTCAATTCCAAATATTGCCAATTATTATTTATCATTTCACTCCATAGCTGCATTCTACTGATGGTAACAGTTAGAGATGTCCCGATACTGTATCGGTATCAGAAAAGTATCGGTATCGGCCCTTATTTGCCAAATCGGGTCATATCGTATCGGCTAATATTCCAGTCTAACCATAACTGAATGCCAGTTTTTTTACTATTTCAAATCAAAGTCAAAGTCGTACGATTTGACACACGTTACCGCAGTGAAATTTGTTCACCGCATTTGACCCATATCTTGGAGTGGTGAGCCGCAGCCGTGCCGCGCTCGGGAATCATTTGATTAGTTGATTTGACCCCCCAATCCAACCCATTGATGCTGAGTGCCAAGCAGGGACTGACCCCCCCAATCCAACCCATTGGTGCTGAGTGCCAAGCAGGGACTGACCCCCCCAATCCAACCCATTGGTGCTGAGTGCCAAGCAGGGACTGACCCCCCAATCCAACCCATTGGTGCTGAGTGCCAAGCAGGGACTGACCCCCAATCCAACCCATTGATGCTGAGTGCCAAACAGGGACTGACCCCCCCCAATCCAACCCATTGATGCTGAGTGCCAAGCAGGGACTGACCCCCAATCCAACCCATTGATGCTGAGTGCCAAGCAGGGACTGACCCCCCAATCCAACCCATTGGTGCTGAGTGCCAAGCAGGGACTGACCCCCCCCAATCCAACCCATTGGTGCTGAGTGCCAAGCAGGGACTGACCCTCCCAATCCAACCCATTGGTGCTGAGTGCCAAGCAGGGACTGACCCCCCCAATCCAACCCATTGGTGCTGAGTGCCAAGCAGGGACTGACCCCCCCAATCCAACCCATTGGTGCTGAGTGCCAAGCAGGGACTGACCCCCCCAATCCAACCTATATATGCTGAGTGCCAAGCAGGGAGGCATTGGGTCCCATTTTTACAGTCTTTGGTATAACCCGGCCGGGGATCGAACGCCGACCTCCCAGTTTCAGGGCAGACACTCTAACCACAAGGCCACTTTCTGAATAGTTCAAATAGCTGATCTACAAGCTCACAATGTGTCGATGTAGATTGGCTAGTTGAACTAAAATGGCAAAATAAATTGTCATAAAGGGGTAAGGGGTGGGCGGTGGCACAAGATAGGGCCCTACGGGCTCCATTTTCGTCACCGCTAAACCCCTTATCCCTAAACTTCTTTGCCTTTTTTTTTTTTACTATTTTGCAAAACATTGTTGAATAGTTAAAATGGCCAGTCTACAAGCTCACAGCGTGTCAATAGAGTAGTAGATTGGCTAGTTGAAATATTCAAAAATGAAATTAGCATGAAATATACAAAGATGAAATTAGCATGGACGAAAAAAGAGCCCGGAGTGTTTGATTGTACTGTTTACATTTCTTTTTTTTTTAACCTTTTATTTATTGCTTTTGACAAAATGAGGTACAGTATAATCCAATTCATGTCAAAAGTATTTTATTTTATTTTTTCCCTTTGTGCTCTTACACTCCCCCCCCGCCCACCTGGTCCAACATACAACGTGCAACATACGACAAAAAAACAACAACATACAATTACAAACAAAAAGACAAGAACAAAAACAAATCAAATAATAGTTATGATGTACTGTTTACATTTCTGCCAATTAAGTAATCAATCAATCAATCAATCAATCAGGTTCAAAGTCTTTGTTTTAAATGAATATAATGTAAAAAGTTTAGGCTGAGAATACTGCCCACACAGGGTACTTCCTGTGTAGATTTCATGAGAAGCGTTTGTGGTCATGTGACCAGTTTCACAGCATCAGGTTCACACGTGGTCAACATGCGGCCCGAGGGCCACGGCCCGGTCCCTGGAGCCTCTCAATACGGCCCCCGTACGTACGGCCCCCGAGGGCCACGGCCCGGTCCCTGGAGCCTCTCAATGCGGCCCCCGTACGTACGGCCATCCTCAAAGGACAACAAATCAACCCCCAGAGTACACCACAGTGATACATACAGCTGATTAAAAAAATAGTAATCAAATAAAAAAGATCATCCACTTTCAATATAATTCCACACTATACGATTTAGCTGACCGGTCTTTGCTTATGACAGTTGCACGCACGCACACACACACGCACGCACGCACGCACGCACGCACACACAGGATGTTAAAGAGCTGTATTCTTTCTAAACTTCTGTGGTCACTGAGAAAGAGACTCAGTGGAGGCTTGACTGATGTCGAAATTTACTTTAAAGAGGAAGAGGTTTATCCACCGTCACACCTCGGATGTACTGAGACAGTAGCACAGCTGAGAGAGAGACAGTAGGACAGCTGAGAGAGAGACAGTAGGACAGACAGACAGACAGACAGACAGACAGACAGACAGACAGACAGACAGACAGACAGACAGACAGAGCTGATCAACAACATGGAGAATCGCGTAAAGATGCTGCTGTTGTTGTTCTGTGGTGTTTTCATGACCTCTGTCCACACTGTGAAATGGACCGATGTACCTGTGGAACCGGGACAGACCACCACCCTGAACTGTTCTGTGGACCAGACTAATATCTTCTGGCACATGAAGCTACTGGGAGGAGATCCTGTTCCCATCCTGAGAACATACAGTAGAATTACTACGGGCGCTAGATATTTCAATAAGACTTTCAGAGCCAGGTACTCTGTGGAGCCAGGGCACCGTCTGGTCATTCACAACGTGACTCTGGAAGACATGAAATATTACTACTGCACTGGTACACTAAATAACGCCACCTTTGAAATCTTCCGTCTCGTCTCTGGTGAGCATGACAAGCTTCCTGTCATTTAACTAGAGCTTGTACTTCTATGCACTGGAACTGGCCATTATAAAATCGTCAAGGTGCCGGACGGGGGGGCCACTGTAGAACCGTTCCATTTTGATGATTTTAAAAAAGTTAGATGAAATTGCAAAGCTTCTTGGCGAGTAACACACTTCTGAAATTGTCAATTTCTCATATTATTCCTTTTAAATGTTTTCAGCTGGTGTCCAACCAGAACCAACCAGATCCTGGATCCAGGATCCTGATCTGCCAACCGGAACCCCCTTTTGGCCCAGCGGTCCTCTCACCTTGGTCTTGGTGTCTCTGGCTCTCAACGTCCTTCTGATCACAGCACTAACAGGTCTGTACTAACACAAGGCAAACTTCACTGATCACAGCACTAGCAGGTCTCAATATACAACTTAAACACACAGGTCAGAATAGGGTTCATATTTAAACACACAGGTCAGAATAGGGTTCATATTTAAACACACAGGTCAGAATAGGGTTCATATTTAAACATACAGGTCAGAATAGGGTTCATATTTAAACACACAGGTCAGAATAGGGTTCATATTTAAACACACAGGTCAGAATAGGGTTCATATTTAAACACACAGGTCAGAATAGGGTTCATATTTAAACACACAGGTCAGAATAGGGTTCATATTTCATACTATACATTTGTGACCAGATTTGACTGAGGGGCTGTCATCGTGCAGCCTCCAGCTTTTCACCAGAGGAGGAAAAACTGAATTTATTTGATCCAAAATGAGTTAATATCACAGGCAGACTCTGCACTACTAGAGCATGTCTGGAATAAATGAGTTAATATCACAGGCAGACTCTGCACATACTAGAGACTAGACTCTGCACATACTAGAGACTAGACTCTGCACATACTAGAGACTAGACTCTGCACATACTAGAGCATGTCTGATGCAATGGCAGAGCTGAAATCGACATGTAAATATGAAATAAATGCTTAAACATGTAGCTAGGTGTAATGTTAGAGACCACAGAAGACATGTAAATATGAAATAAATGCTTAAACATGTAGCTAGGTGTAATGTTAGAGACCACAGAAGACATGTAAATATGAAATAAATGCTTAAACATGTAGCTAGGTGTAATGTTAGAGACCACAGAAGACATGTGAAATAAATGCTTAAACATGTAGCTAGGTGTAATGTTAGAGTCCACAGAAGACATGTAAATATGAAATAAATGCTTAAACATGTAGCTAGGTGTAATGTTAGAGTCCACAGAAGACATGTAAATATGAAATAAATGCTTAAACATGTAGCTAGGTGTAATGTTAGAGACCACAGAAGACATGTAAATATGAAATAAATGCTTAAACATGTAGCTAGGTGTAATGTTAGAGACCACAGAAGACATGCAAATATGAAATAAATGCTTAAACATGTAGCTAGGTGTAATGTTAGAGACGACAGAAGACATGTAAATATGAAATAAATGCTTAAACATGTAGCTAGGTGTAATGTTAGAGACCACAGAAGACATGTGAAATAAATGCTTAAACATGTAGCTAGGTGTAATGTTAGAGTCCACAGAAGACATGTAAATATGAAATAAATGCTTAAACATGTAGCTAGGTGCAGAGCCGGACTTACCGTTGGGCTAGGGTGGGCTGAAGCCCGGGGGCCCCCGACTAGGGGGGCCCCAAAAAAAAAAAAAAAAAAATATATATTTTTTTTTTTTTTTTTTTTTAATTATAAAATTGTAAAGTGAAATCCAATTCAAGTGAAATGTGTGTATTGTTATTGTATTTAGTTGTATTATGGTTAAACCATTGAGAGCTTCTGCCTGCCTGCCTCTCTTTTTAGGGGCCTGGGTACCCCAAAATCAAAACAAAATAGCCCACATTTTTTTCGGCCTCGCGGCTGCGCCGCTCGGCCAAATCGCAGGACGCGCGGCTTCGCCGCGCGCCCCAAGGGGGGCCCTCAAATTTGCTCCAGCCCGGGGGCCCTCAGCAAGGTAAATCCGGCTCTGGCTAGGTGTAATGTTAGAGACCACAGAAGACATGTAAATATGAAATAAATGCTTAAACATGTAGCTAGGTGTAATGTTAGAGACCACAGAAGACATGTGAAATAAATGCTTAAACATGTAGCTAGGTGTAATGTTAGAGTCCACAGAAGACATGTAAATATGAAATAAATGCTTAAACATGTAGCTAGGTGTAATGTTAGAGACCACAGAAGACATGTAAATATGAAATAAATGCTTAAACATGTAGCTAGGTGTAATGTTAGAGACCACAGAAGACATGTAAATATGAAATAAATGCTTAAACATGTAGCTAGGTGTAATGTTAGAGACCACAGAAGACATGTGAAATAAATGCTTAAACATGTAGCTAGGTGTAATGTTAGAGTCCACAGAAGACATGTAAATATGAAATAAATGCTTAAACATGTAGCTAGGTGTAATGTTAGAGTCCACAAAAGACATGTAAATATGAAATAAATGCTTAAACATGTAGCTAGGTGTAATGTTAGAGACCACAGAAGACATGTAAATATGAAATAAATGCTTAAACATGTAGCTAGGTGTAATGTTAGAGACCACAGAAGACATGCAAATATGAAATAAATGCTTAAACATGTAGCTAGGTGTAATGTTAGAGACGACAGAAGACATGTAAATATGAAATAAATGCTTAAACATGTAGCTAGGTGTAATGTTAGAGACCACAGAAGACATGTAAATATTAAATACATGCTTAAACATGTAGCTAGGTCTAATGTTAGAGTCCACATAAGTGAACCTTTCAAGCCGGCCTGTTTTCTCAACTCGCTGTTTCTCTGCAAGACATCACTCTATAAGCCATATCTCCACAACTGGTGGGTCAAACTGAACAACCAATATGTCAATTTGAAGCTATATGATTCCCTGCTTTCACATGACATGAAAACGAAAATTAAAAAAATTAATCAAATGACTTAGCCGGTCACATTTAACCTGATCAATGTGACTTAAAGTTGCAATTATTAGTATTATGTATTATTATTATTATTAATGTGTGTGTTTTGTGTTTGAAGGTTTTTGTTACTCAGTCAGACGTCACCGTGTGTCCACTGGAAACCCCTCCCTCACTGACGTTAGTACACACACACACACACACACACACACACACTTTGCTTTGGTGCTCAACCGCTTCATATATGGAGTATACGGGGTACGAATATGTACGTACCTGGCTGATAGCGCCCCATAGCTGGGGGGTACGAATATGTACGTACCTGGCTGATAGCGCCCCATAGCTGGGGGGTACGAATATGTACATAGCCTACCTGGCTGCTAGCGTCCCATAGCTGGGGGGGGTACGAATATGTACATACCTGGCTGATAGCGTCCCATAGCTGGGGGGTACGAATATGTACATACCTGGCTGATAGCGTCCCATAGCTGGGGGGTACGAATATGTACTTACTTAGCAAAAAGAGTTAACATGTTATTAACACTGTATGAACATGTTTTACGTTGCTGTTTTTGAGGTTTTTTGATTTTTTTCCTTTTGGCATAAATCAGTGCTATTGCCTATTGAACACCCTTTACGTATGTGTGTTGTTTAGAAAATATTGAACCAATGGAAAGTAGTTAAAACACTAGGGGCAAATCCTCTTAACTCCATTGGACCCTCAAAATGTCTGCTAAAGCAGCTAACTCCTCCCCCTCTCATGAAAGTAATTATTGACAATATATCAAGTTACAACACCAACTTTGATGAGGCTGTATTGCTTTGTTTTAAAAATATAAGGTTTTCTTAATTTCCGGAAAAATGTATATTTTTTCATTTCCTGAAAAATGAACATTTTGGAGTTATGAGGTTTCCTCCCGACAGCAGAGATATGATATATTTTATATTATACTGTATATTAATGTGTCGTTAATGTTGTTCTCAGGCAACCTATCAGAACTGTCCTCCAAGCTCCGCCCACCAGCTAGACTCCACCTACCAGACTCTCAACCCAAACACCATGGATGACAACGCAGTGTACTCTACTGTCCCACCCACACACACTTAGACACACCCACACATAGACACACCCAAACACACATAGACACACCTACTGTCACACCCACACACACTTAGACACACCCACACAGACACACCCACACAACACAGTGTACTCTACTGTCACACCTACACACACCCACACATAGACACACCCACACTTAGACACACCCACACACATAGACACACCTACACACACATAGACACGCATGCACGCACATAAGCGCGCGCACACACACACACACACACACACACACACACACACACACACACACACACACACACACACACACACACAGGGTCGTGACCCACTGTGAGGACCAGTTGCTGACAGTAAACATCCTGTTCACACATTCTTTTTTATTTTTTTGTTCAAATGATATTCAGAAATTTACAAAAGAAGGGGGGGGGGGGGGGGTTGCCTTTATTGATAGATTTTACAGTAGTTAGACAGGATAGGGGGAGAGAGATGGGGGGGGTTGCCTTTATTGATAGATTTTACAGTAGTTAGACAGGAGAGGGGGAGAGAGATGGGGGGGGGGGTTGCCTTTATTGATAGATTTTACAGTAGTTAGACAGGAGAGGGGGAGAGAGATGGGGGGGGGTTGCCTTTATTGATAGATTTTGCGGTGGTTGGATGGGGGAGGGGGAGAGAGATGGGGGGGGGAGACACGCAGCGAGGGTCGTCGGGATCGGGACTCGAACCCGCGACATGCTGTCAGGCTAGGTGCCTGGACCGCTAGGCCGGCCCAGGCCTTAAATGTTGTTTTTGGCAACTGCCATCCCCTGCAATTAGCCCTTTATTAAATCCCACCCCAAAAAGCGATTGTCCAATCCAGGTGAGTCAGTATAGGATACAACAGTACGTCCTCCCGGTGGGGGCTCCTCACTGGCAGGTGAGTCAGTATTTGATACAACAAAGTGACAACAAAGAAATTGTGTGTGTGACAGGGGGGGGGGAGATAATTGGGAGAACAAATGGGTAAAATAATTGGCTACTCTTAAAAAATAAGAAGAAGAAGAATCATCAATACAATATTCAGTCATAACATAAATACTAGGAATGCACTGATATTTACTTTTTACTTATGGTTTCCAGTAAGGTTTATCTTTGCTTATACAGTTGAGTTCTCTATGATACACATATATGCAAATATGATGTTTAGGCTTCAGTAAATAATAAGATAGATCAATATGATGTTTAGGCTTCAGTAAATAATAAGATAATTCCTTTTATTCTGTGTTGATACGTTTTCATAGCGATGGTGTTGATGTTTTATCTATTTTTTAATTGGCAAATACATTTCACCCTTTTTTACTGTAAAGTATTTTTCAAGGTTTGACAATAAAGTGTTTTTGATTCTGATTCTGTGATTGGTTCTTCAAATTAATAAATGAAGGATGTTTATTTATTTATTTTGTTGCTTTTGCCTTTACTGATAGGGTACAGCAGGGCTGATCTAGCAGTAGATCACAAAGGCTGTGCAGGTATAGATCACATGACATGCCCCTAAAGAAGATTTAATTAAAAAATAAGAAGAATTAAAAAAATATATATATATTCTTTTTTTTGGCATATGCCAAATTATTTACATCAAAAGGGCATGTCAGCTCAAACCCACAATTCAACATTTTGTTTTAAGATGTTATATAGATATTGATTTTGTATCCATCCTTATAGGGCCCCAAATCACACTCTCATAGAAAGTGTATTTCAAACACAAAGTGTTATTCTTTTTTATATATATACATATTTACATATTTTGACAGCAGCAACTGCCTGTCATAATTTCCCTCCCTATCTAAGTATGTATTGGACAGTATTAAAGAGTGTTGCTGTGCACAAAAACGTTGGTAGCATTACAAATTAAATACAAAGAAACCTATTCCATTTCTCCCCCTCTATTTCCCATTCCAAGTGCATTTGTCTATATGTAACGACAGCTCTGCTATATTCCAACATTACATATTTAAACTATTTTCAGCAATGGTATATATTTTTTTTTCGGTGGGTAGATCTTGTTGAGCTGGTAAATTTGAAAGTAGCTCTCACGTCAAAAATGTGTGGGCACCCCCGGGGTACAGTAATTAGACAGGAAAGGGGGAGAGAGATGGAGGGGGAAAGACATGCGGCAAGGCTGACGGGCTCGGTCAGGTGCTCGGTCAGGTGCCTGGACCGCTCAGCCACGGTCCAGGCCAATTATGAATCTGTTTAATGCAATGATTCTCAAACCGTAACTGCATCGAAAAATCGATTCCAATTTCAAGACTGGAAGTATATTGATGTAAAAAGCAAGTACGTCGTAACGTCCTCAAAGGAAAACAAGATGAGGCCTCAAATAATAGAAAAGGGGGCACGGTGGCACAGTTGGTAGTGCTGTCGCCTCACAGCTAGAAGGTCCTGGGTTCGATTCCCGCTCGGGACGATGTGGGTGCTGGCGGCGTGCTTCCTCCTCCACGTCATCAGTGCCCATACCCGAGGCGGGGTTGGCGAAAAGGGCCTTTCTGTGTGGAGTTTGCATGTTCTCCCCGTGTCCCCTAGGGTATGTACACTCACAAAAAACATGCAGTAATCCTGGTCTTACTGCCCCCCCCCCCCTGGCCAGCCGAATAACGTGTTCCTTCCACACGCTACGTCCAACCTGGGAAAGTCCCCCCTGTCCGGTGTAAAGGAGCAACTTGGACACTCAGGCATGAAGGAAGCACGAGTTCAGTCCGTTGCTCTCCCCATGTCCCCCATATATGGGGACTAGGTTGGCGGAGGGTGTGTAGAGCCCAGGATCACATTAGATAATTGACACAGGGGTGAAAAATGGGTTACAAAATCTAACCAGCGATCCCACACAGGGGTAAGGGGTTGACACTATGCCAGTCTAACCAGCGATCGCACACAGGGGTAAGGGGTCGACACTATGCCAGTCTAACCAGTGATCCCACACAGGGGTAAGGGGTTGACACTATGCCAGTCTAACCAGCGATCCCACACAGGGGTAAGGGGTTGACACTATGCCAGTCTAACCAGTGATCCCACACAGGGGTAAGGGGTCGACACTATGCCAGTCTAACCACCGATCCGACACAGGGGTAAGGGGTCGACACTATGCCAGTCTAACCAGCGATCCCACACAGGGGTAAGGGGTTGACACTATGCCAGTCTAACCAGCGATCCCACACAGGGGTAAGGGGTTGACACTATGCCAGTCTAACCAGTGATCCCACACAGGGGTAAGGGGTCGACACTATGCCAGTCTAACCACCGATCCGACACAGGGGTAAGGGGTCGACACTATGCCAGTCTAACCAGCGATCCCACACAGGGGTAAGGGGTCGACACTATGCCAGTCTAACCAGCGATCCCACACAGGGGTAAGGGGTCGACACTATGGCAGGTAAATAAAATGTTGGGGCATGTGGAGTTTGCTTTGGAGTTGCCTAAACTGCAAGTGTGTGTTTGAGTGAGGAGTCTAATATAAACACAACACGAGATATATAGCTAGATAGCTATAAACACAACACCAGATATATAGCTAGATAGCTATAAACACAACACGAGATATATAGCTAGATAGCTATAAAACACAACACGAGATATATAGCTAGATAGCTATAAACACAACACCAGATATATAGCTAGATAGCTATAAACACAACACCAGATATATAGCTAGATAGCTATAAAGCACAACACCAGATATATAGCTAGATAGCTATAAACACAACACAAGATCACAACACTGGTATCGGTATCCGGTATCTGCAGGGACGAATACTTTTCATAATCCTCATGGGGGCCCGTGTCCTGCGTGTCTGCATGTGTACAAGGGGACAGGCAACGCGGTCCACCCCCCACCACCCCGGACAGTGAGGAAAACAGACGTGTTAAGGTGCCAGACTTGGATGGTTAGAGCGGCACGATTACATACAAAGTCAATGCAAGACGAGAATTGTGCGAAAGGGCGCGACCTGATGCGGCACAAACGGGACGAACCGAGGCGAATATATATTCAGGTCCAATTCCTCATGGGGGCCGAGATCCCTGGTCCAATTCCTCATGGGGGCCCTGGCCCCCCGGCCCCTACGTCACTGGGTATCTGTATCGGCTAACACAAATTGTGGTATCGGGATCGGGAACGAATAGTGTAATAGTGTAATAGTGTATTGGGACAGTGTGTACTCAAATGTTTTGCTGTAAAACACCCAGTTAAAATCTCCTTATGGACGGCACCATCCCTTTCAAGCAGGGAAACTGCAAAACAAACTAAATAGCTTGACAGTCATGACTCATGAGCATTGAGTTCATATGTAACATCATGTAATGTCTAGTGTTGTAGTGCTGAAGGTCTCCACGTATTCGTCGACTCGGTCTGGTCTCTAGACTCGCACGTAATTTGACTCGGACTTGACTCTGTCTCGGACCGTTCAAGGGAGTCGGGACTCTGCCCCCACTAGTCCACTCGAGTCACAGTAATGCAATGAAATACATTTATTATAGCCGTACTCATGTTATCGACATTAACATTTAGTAGAACATAATTTACAGCAAAAAAAATAAAAAAACACAATAAAACTGTCTTTGATTAAACCATGTTTTATTATTCCTAATATTAGATGTAGAGATACACAAGTCAACAAACAGTTTCCAACTGGTAAAATGAGAACGCTCCACAGCACACTGACATCGTGTGGAAATGGTCTGTCATTACAGACACGTACCTGAAAATGAACAGCGGTTTATAGTCGCGATAAGTTGCATTAGTAACAGTAGTAAGTATACTCAATAACAGTAGCAAGAATGAGAATAGCAATTAATTCATAACAGTAGTGGAATTATTAACAACTCTGAGTGACTCACTGAGGAATGGAGCAGACATTCAAAGAAAAGGCCATGAGAGATGAAGGTATAGGAGGTGAACTCTAGGGGGCGCTATCAGCACAGATATGAAACTAAAGAGATGCCTCGTTGGCCGCTGCACTTCGTAGGAGCGACCTCATTGGCCGCTGCAGTCTGTTGGAGCGACGTGTATCGCATCGAAGGAGGAAGTGAATTAAGCGGAAGTGCTGAAGGCACGCTGCGTCGCTGCCACTCAAGTGACTATACTGGCCAATCACAGCGCGTCTTTTCCGGGACTTATCAATTTAATTCAAAGGAGCTTTATTGGCATGACCAAAAACAAAACGTTTACATCGCCTCCGATTGGCCACCCGGACGTCCCCTTATATGGCGCACGCGGAAGCTATGCTTCCACATGCGTCTCGCTTCTTCTCGAGATAACACGCTGCAGAGCCGAAGGAGGAGTCTACCTTTCTATGTCTATGGAGATACAGACCACCCAGAGCCGAAGGAGGAGTCTACCTTTCTATGTCTATGGAGATACAGACCACCCAGAGCCGAAGGAGGAGTCTACCTTTCTCAAGGTAGACGTATGGGGTCAAGAGTTAATGTCCCGGTCAGTCTGGAGGTCATTGGGGTCAAGGTCAATCATCATTCACCCAAACGCAGCTGGTTCTCAAACTGAGGTCCAGGGACCCTCGTGGCCGGGGGGTCCAAATGGCCCCCCTTTGCAGATCTGTAACACAGAGTGTACACACGGGTCCATTTGGTTCCACTGGTACACTCTGAGTTACAGGTAATAATAAAAAAATCAGACCCGTCGGCACTGAGTGGTGCTGTACTGTACTGTAGTACTGTAGCCTACTAGTGAACGCATTGACACATGTGAACAGCAGCGGGCATCAGAGGGGCGACAGTACTTCAGTCCATAGTCACATGACCCCCCCCCCCCCCCCCCCCCCAGTGACCACTAGAGGCCGCCAACACAGCAGACACTAGACGTCAACTCAAGGCCCAGACGCCAGGCTGTCTGACATTTAAATTAAACGCTGGTTAATAAATACAGCTTTCTGATTCGGAGGAGAAAAAAATAAAACACGTTCTCACAGTTTGGGCGGAACAACATTCTAAGGCGTTACGATATCCTCAACGATTTAAATTTACTGTGGGACCATTAAGTAACTCGTCTAACTGTTGTTATTGTTTGTTTTCTAATATCACTTTATCTAAAACCCTTTTTTCTTTCACCTTTAGTGACTTCCCAGCCGTGCTACTGTATGTGACAATGATCTGATGCGGTGAATGGATGCCATGCTGTTGTCTGCCAGGGCAGTGACAATGATCTGATGCGGTGAATGGATGCCATGCTGTTGTCTGCCAGGGCAGTGACAATGATCTGATGCGGTGAATGGATGCCATGCTGTTGTCTGCCAGGGCAGTGACAATGATCTGATGCGGTGAATGGATGCCATGCTGTTGTCTGCCAGGGCAGTGACAATGATCTGATGCGGTGAATGGATGCCATGCTGTTGTCTGCCAGGGCAGTGACAATGATCTGATGCGGTGAATGGATGCCATGCTGTTGTCTGCCAGGGCAGTGACAATGATCTGATGCGGTGAATGGATGCCATGCTGTTGTCTGCCAGGGCAGTGACAATGATCTGATGCGGTGAATGGATGCCATGCTGTTGTCTGCCAGGGTTGGGAAGCTTCGCTGTTCATCCGACATGTAATCCATTACAAAGCCGTGTGTTCGGTAGTAATAAATAACGCTGCAAAACTCAACAATGTACATTCGTTGGATTACTTTCACGTTCGTAAGCAGCCTATACCGAATGAAACCAAGCTGTTAAGATGTCATAATTGTTCTGTCATCAGCAACCATTTCCACGTGTCAAATTATCTTGAAATCAGAAGTGTCTTTCAAGCACAGCAGACCAGGCAGGCAATGGTGTTTTTTTGTTCTTTTTTTCTTACAAATATACAGTTTTTCTTTGTTAGGTTTTTTTTTTGTTCTGGTTGTTGAACGATGATATTTCTGTAATCCCATTACATTATACTCACAGTTAAACCCCCGACCCTGCTTACAAGTCACATGGTTTTATTACGGCGAAACGTCATCGGCGTGGAAGAGAAAGTTTGGAACCTACAAGTCACGCCACGTTACACAAGATTAGAAAAAAACGTCCAACACGACAGTCTGTGTCTTTGACACACTGAGAAACAGTCCGTTAGCTCACTGCCAGGCGCTACGGTTCAGAAACATTCATTTTTTTCCCTTCTTTTTTTTTGTATTTAAGGACCATTTGAATAGAGAGGGAAGACTTGGGGAACACCTCACAGTAAACTCCACCATTATAGGTAAATTCTCGGCCGATGTTTGCCGTTATCGGCCAATATCAGTATCGGAAAATAAAGCTGACATTAACCGATGGCAGTAGCCGATATTTATCTGTTGAGGATAAGCATGTATACATTTTGCGTTGGCTGAGTTGGTGTGTTGGTTATCTTTGGACTACCAAGCTGTAGATTCTATGTTGGTGTGTTGGTTATCTGCAGCCTACCAAGCTGTAGATTCTATGTTGGTTATCTGCAGTCTACCAAGCTGTAGATTCTATGTTGGTTATCTGCAGCCTACCAAGCTGTAGATTCTATGTTGGTTATCTGCAGTCTACCAAGCTGTAGATTCTATGTTGGTTATCTGCAGTCTACAAAGCTGTAGATTCTATGTTGGTTATCTGCAGTCTACCAAGCTGTAGATTCTATGTTGGTGTGTTGGTTATCTGCAGTCTACCAAGCTGTAGATTCTATGTTGGTGTGTTGGTTATCTTTGGACTACCAAGCTGTAGATTCTATGTTGGTGTGTTGGTTATCTGCAGCCTACCAAGCTGTAGATTCTATGTTGGTGTGTTGGTTATCTGCAGTCTACCAAGCTGTAGATTCTATGTTGGTGTGTTGGTTATCTGCAGTCTACCAAGCTGTAGATTCTATGTTGGTGTGTTGGTTATCTTTGGACTACCAAGCTGTAGATTCTATGTTGGTGTGTTGGTTATCTGCAGCCTACCAAGCTGTAGATTCTATGTTGGTTATCTGCAGTCTACCAAGCTGTAGATTCTATGTTGGTTATCTGCAGCCTACCAAGCTGTAGATTCTATGTTGGTGTGTTGGTTATCTGCAGTCTACCAAGCTGTAGATTCTATGTTGGTGTGTTGGTTATCTGCAGTCTACCAAGCTGTAGATTCTATGTTGGTTATCTGCAGTCTACCAAGCTGTAGATTCTATGTTGGTGTGTTGGTTATCTGCAGCCTACCAAGCTGTAGATTCTAAAACATGTATTTCTTGTATTGAAGATGCATTTGTTTCCCTGGCAGCACAAAAAGGGGAAATAAAAACAACAAAAACTAAATATATTTATATGGGTATCACATCAATATCGGTATCGGCCAAGAATTTCCATACGGGTGCGTTCCCTACCGTGGTCACACTGTAGAGTTTAAATACGGGTGCGTTCCCTACCGTCGTCACACTGTAGACTTTAAATACAGGTTCGTTCCCTACCGTCGTCACACTGTAGAGTTTAAATCAACACTGTGGATCTTGGTTAGCCTTATTTACGTGTCGTGCGGTGGTGTCGCTCGCGTGTGAAAACGGTTTCTCCCCTCTGCGTCCGAACGTACGTACGTGGTCACAAAGACCAATCGTTCTTCACCACACACTCAACTAAACACTTCCACTTCCACATCCCCTCACCCTCTAAGCCCCCTGACCCCCCCCCCCTACACCTGCAACCAGACCCCTGAACCCTCTGTCGACCCCTGAACCCTGTCGACCCCTGTCGACCCTGAACCCTGTCGACCCCTGAACCCTCTGTCGACCCCTGAACCCTCTGTCGACCCCTGACCCCTCTGTCGACCCCTGAACCCTGAACCCTCTGTCGACTGACGCGTTCACACGGGCAGAAACCGTCTACCATTCATCGTCAATGGAAGCACAGCAGCGACGTGAAGATGATGCAAAGATACAGACTACCATTCATTGTCAATGGAAACACAGCGACATGAATTAAAGATACAAAGATACATGCAACGTTTGCAGCTGCTACAAAAGTTGAGCTGGTTTTTAACTTCAGCTGCAAAGACACAAAGCTACGACTACGCCGCGTAGCTTTGCATCTTTGGCCTCTGCCCGACCCGTGTGATTGCAGCACGAGACTCACATCCACAGATCCTCCATTCCCTAAAACCTCAGGTAGAAGAAAAAAAAAAAAAAAAAAAAAAAAGGGGAAAAAAAGAAACAACGACATGCAAAGAAAAGCCAGATGTCTGCGTAAGAATCTTAGGTTTGTGTGTCTGGGAATTGTTGTTGTGTGTATTTACTATTCACTGTAAGAAAAGGAAGCATCCGATTACCAACGTACCTCTGATCAAGAAATAACAAGCGTGCAAAAAATCCACAGCACCACAACTCGCGCACACACTCACACACTCACACGCGCACACACACACTCGCATACACACACACACACACTAGAAAACTAATCTCCTTTGCTTTTTATACAGAAATAAGGAATGTCAAAAAAAATCAATCAAGCAGAAACAGATCACTGAATAACAAATCGTGAAATACAGGCAAAATTAAGAGAGACGAAATTAAAAAATAAAACCTTTTTTTAAATATATAGATAATTTTCTCCCCGTGGCGATCGCTGCCCACTGACTGCTAACCAGAAACACGTGTTCAACATTTTATTGGTTTTTCTTTCTTCCTCCAAAAACACCCCAATAAACTGTTCAATAAACTGTTCAATAAACTGTTCAATCCTGGAAAATAAAATCAACAACAAACAAACACACAAACAAAATGGAAACGATACATTTGGAGGCGGAGCCCAAACAGTGTCCACTAGTTCAATCAAAAACAGATTCATAATAACTACTCATATCGTTTTATCAAACCTGCAATAGATAAAAGATAAATAATAATAATGATGATAATAATTATTATAACAGCAATAATATCTTGTAGGGGGGTTAATAACATCAATACCAAAACAAAAATATAAATCCATGTGGTCCTTTTAATTCTTTATCCCCAGGAGAACAAAATAAAAGATAAGATTTGCGAAAAGGACGCTTTAATTAAATCATTCATTTTTTTTTTTTACTTTTCTGTTTTTTTGGTCATTAGTGACACGGCATCAAAACAACATGGCTGCTAAACCGCCGACTCACACTCCCGCTGCTCAACCACAAAACACCCCCAATCTACAAGCTCACGCCGCCACGCAGAGCGGCGCGGTGGCGAACTTGGAGATCGTTGTATTCCCTCGGCGAGCAGCGTAGAGCCGGCGTCGTTTAAAATGGACTCGTTTGAGAGTTAAATAAAAACACAGACATTTTGAATTGGAAAAAATAAATCAAAGCAGGTCGAAAGAGAGAGGCCTCTTCACCGTCCTAAAGGTTACCGCTAGAACCACCCACACACACGCGCACGCACACACACACACACGCACGCACATACACACACACAAACGTACACGCACGCACGCGCACATGCACACACACACACGCACATACACGCACATGCACACTCCCGTTAAAACACTCCTTTTTCCTCGTCGGCTTCTTTCAAAAAAACCATCTCAGCTACTTCAGGCTTCAGGAGGAGGCGTGGCTTCAGGAGGAGGCGTGGCTTCAGGATGAGGTGTGGCTTCAGGAGGAGGCGTGGCTTCGGTTTGTTTTGTTTTGTTTCCTCATTCGTCAGATTTTTTTGCAGCCGAGTGTCAGAGGAGGAGAAATTAAACCACAGACGGAATGTAGAATGGAGAGAGAGAGAGAGAGAGAGAGAGAGAGAGAGAGAGAGAGAGAGAGAGAGAGACAGAGAGAGAGTAAAGTAAA
Organism: Electrona antarctica; assembly: GCF_951216825.1. Taxonomy (NCBI): domain Eukaryota; kingdom Metazoa; phylum Chordata; class Actinopteri; order Myctophiformes; family Myctophidae; genus Electrona; species Electrona antarctica. The sequence goes on from NC_136790.1 coordinate 56,582,166, forward strand.
TAAGGGTCTAGCTAAGCCACACAGCCGTTGCCAACGGCTCCCCCTGGTGGAGCGGCGCGGTGCTGCGAGCGATGTGGAGAATATGACGACGAGAGAACCTTCCTTTTCTGACCTCCTTTTTTCAGTTTGTTGGAATTATTCACGAATAATAATAGTTTTTTCACCCGGTGGATATTTCCCCCCCCCCCGTTTTCCTTTCTTCTCTTCTTTAAACAAACGAACCAAACGGGGGAGGGTGTTTTTTTTCTATTTTATTTCTTCTTGCCAAAGAAGCTGAACCTCTTCTCGCGGTCCTTATCCTTGCCCTCCTTGTTGCGCATGGTGACCCCTCCCCCCGCGGAGCCCCCCTCCCCCCCGCTGGGGGAGGAGATGGGGGGCATGGTCATGGCTCGGCTCAGCGCTTTAGGACCCATGGGGGAGTCGGGCGCCGCCCCTACTCCGCCTCCTCCTCCTCCTCCTGATTGGATGGAGATTCCGATGGAGCGAATCCACGAGCTCATCTCCACCTTTCAGCCACACGGGAATGAATTAAAATAACCTAGTTAGTGTTTCCTCACACAAAAGGGTTAATGAATGTGGGTACGAAAATGTACATAGATGGCACAAAAAGAGTTAATAGTATTTGTAGTAGATACCAGTAGCACAATTTGAATTTTTCATCCTACAAGGCCAGAAAGTCTGTGTGTTTGAATAGAGGGTTTGACTGCATTGTTGAATTCCTACAATGACCATGATGCTTTGCTGCACTGCCCCTCCTTGAGAGGAGAGGGGGGGATGAACTAGTGATCAATGACATCCCTGAAACATGTAGAATAAATGAACTAGTGATCAATGACATCCCTGAAACATGTAGAACTAGAAAAAGTGCCCTTCTGGGCACAGGTCTCCACCAGGAGGATAGGACTGTGTGATGTTTGGCAAAATGTTTAGGAGTAATATAAACATGTTTTTTTGTTTGTTTGTTTTTTGCAACAATTTCTTCATTTTGTTGAGGAAATGCAGAGCCAGATCACTCATAGCATCTCTGAGGATAGAATTCTGGATGAGCAGGACATGTGCAGCACTCCTGAAAACTTTGGAAGGCAATGTTAGCCAATCAGTGTAGAATCTGAGAAATCCAACAGACTCGTCTTGATCACATGACTACAGAGATCGTGTGTACCGATTTGCGTGAGATTTGGATGAAATCTGTGCGACTAACATAAGCAATGTGTTTAGCAGAAATCGGCCTCATGGTGGCGCTATAACCGGCAGATGTGGAGGGATGCAGGGAAAATGTTTTTCCATGGCCTCTAGGGAGTGCGCATACATAAGTTGTATACAGATTGATGCAGTTATAGCTAAAAACAGGAATTGGCCTGTTATAGCGCCACCATGAGGCTGATTTGGAAAATAATGAGTGGCATGTCGTCCTCGGCCTAGTGGAAATGTGCGTGTATAATTTCACGGAAATTGCACACTGTTTTTGTGATTTGTGGCATTTTGTTCGAAACGGACCATTCATGTGAGCTTTGGAAGCCAATATTAGCCAATCAGGATGGAAGATGGGAAATGGTGCAAATCCGTGTTGATCACATGACTATGTAGATAGTGTATACCGAATTGTGTGATGTATGGATAAAATGTGTACGGGTAATCTACAGAAATGTGTTTTGCCTAAATCGGCCTCATGGTGGCGCTATAACAGGCCGTTGAGGAATATTTGGGGCAGAGGTTCATCGTTGGCATCCATGGAGTATGTGTGCACAGTTTGGCATGGATCGGGCCAACGGTACCGGAGATTAGCTGATAACGGACGGACGGAAGGACGGACGGACGGACGGACGGAAGGAAGGACACACACACACACGGACGGAGTGCAAAACATACTCTCTCCCCATGCCTTCGGCCTGGTGGAGACAATAAATGAACTAGTGATCAATGACATCCCTGAAACATGTAGAATAAATGAACTCACCTCATCCTTGGCCTGGAACAGGAACTCTTTACCGTCTCCCAGCCTGCAGACACACGGTTGGAACAATGAGCCCACCGACGTAAAAACAACACATCATCATCATCATCATCATCATCCTACTATACTGGACACCAGGGGTGTCCAAATGGGGACCATATTAGAACAAAATGTACCTTCAGATTTAAACGATTCTATTTAACTATCATCATCAATATTTAATATCAATGGTCTTTTGTCAGGTGTGTGCTGTGAACAAAAAGTGTATCTCAGCCTTATGTCACATTAACACATGTAACCAAGCAAGGTAAAAAAAAAAAAAGAAGAAGAAAAAGAAAGAAATACAATACGTTTAGAAAATGTTTCAGATGAAGAAAAAAAAAAGATGATTTGAATCAAATATTTAGGAAAAGTCATGGAAGGGGAACCTTCTGAGAGCTTCACGGGGCAAAGATAATGAACTTAAAAATCTCAGAATGGGTCAGAAAGACCTCCCAGACACTCTAGTGTTAGCCTGGGGTTCACCTCTGCTTTCTATGGCATCGGCAGCATGTGTGTGCGTCAATTTAACAAAGGTGCAGACGACCAGAAATCAGCAGAGAGTGATTGACATTTGCGCTACTCTATGCCAAATTGAAGTGGACTCGGCCCCAGATCTTTTTTTTCTACCTGGAAATAAAAACGAGGTTTCCGAGGCTACTCTAGTGTTAACTTGTCACTTCACTATCATCTCTCTCTCTCCCCTCTCTCTCTCCCCCTCCCTCCCTACCCTCCATATCTCTCCCCGCCCCCCTCTCCCCCTCCCCCCTGTCCTCCTACCTGAGCTTGAAGACGTGTTTCCTCTTCTTGTAGTCGTTAGCCACCTCACACACAGCCTCGTCCAGGCTGATGGGAACCTCTCCGTGGTACGGGAGGCCGTTGCTGGCGCTCTTGTTGTCCTTGTAGAAACCCATGCTGCCTCTTCTGAGGACACAGTACACGTTCTGCCACGACCTGGGAGGGGGGGAGGGGGGATGGGGAGAGAGGGGGGAGGGACATGAGAGTCAGTAGGGCTGTCACGATTATTGTCACGACATTTAACATGACAGTTAATTGTCAAACAAATAATTATGTCATTCAGCTCACCTGGTAGCTGTTTATTATAATTATTTTAATTATTGTAACCTGGTAGCAGCCTTCTGGCTGTGTTCATAATTATGTTAATTGTCCTCACCTGGTAGCAGCCTTCTGGCTGTGTTTATAATGATGTTAATTGTCCTCACCTGGTAGCAGCCTTCTGGCTGTGTCTATAATGATGTTAATTGTCCTCACCTGGTAGCAGCCTTCTGGCTGTGTTTATAATGATGTTAATTGTCCTCACCTGGTAACAGCCTTCTGGCTGTGTTTATAATGATGTTAATTTTCCTCACCTGGTAGCAGCCTTCTGGCTGTGTCTATAATGATGTTAATTGTCCTCACCTGGTAGCAGCCTTCTGGCTGTGTCTATAATGATGTTAATTGTCCTCACCTGGTATCAGCCTTCTGGCTGTGTTTATAATGATGTTCATTGTCCTCACCTGGTAACAGCCTTCTGGCTGTGTTTATAATGTTAATTATTGTCACCTGGTAGCAGCCTTCTGGCTGTGTTTATAATGATGTTAATTATTGTCACCTGGTAGCAGCCTTCTGGCTGTGTTTATAATGATGTTAATTATTGTCACCTGGTAGCAGCCTTCTGGCTGTGTTTATAATGATGTTAATTGTCCTCACCTGGTAGCAGCCTTCTGGCTGTGTTTATAATGATGTTAATTATTGTCACCTGGTAGCAGCCTTCTGGCTGTGTTTATAATGATGTTAATTGTCCTCACCTGGTAGCAGCCTTCTGGCTGTGTATATAATGATGTTAATTGTCCTCACCTGGTAGCAGCCTTCTGGCTGTGTCTATAATGATGTTAATTGTCCTCACCTGGTAGCAGCCTTCTGGCTGTGTCTATAATGATGTTAATTGTCCTCACCTGGCAGCAGCCTTCTGGCTGTGTTTATAATCATGTTAATTGTCCTCACCTGGTAGCAGCCTTCTGGCTGTGTTTATAATCATGTTAATTATTGTCACCTGGTAGCAGCCTTCTGGCTGTGTTTATAATTATTGTCACCTGGTAGCAGCCTTCTGGCTGTGTTTATAATTATGTTAAATATTGTCACCTGGTAGCAGCCTTCTGGCTGTGTTTATAATCATGTTAATTATTGTCACCTGGTAGCAGCCTTCTGGCTGCGTTTATAATCATGTTAATTATTGTCACCTGGTAGCAGCCTTCTGGCTGTGTTTATAATGATGTTAATTATTGTCACCTGTTAGCAGCCTTCTTGCTGTGTTTATAATGATGTTAATTGTCCTCACCTGGTAGCAGCCTTCTGGCTGTGTTTAGAATGATGTTAATTGTCCTCACCTGGTAGCAGCCTTCTGGCTGTGTTTATAATGATGTTAATTGTCCTCACCTGGTAGCAGCCTTCTAGCTGTGTCTATAATGATGTTAATTGTCCTCACCTGGTAGCAGCCTTCTGGCTGTGTTTATAATGATGTTAATTGTCCTCACCTGGTAGCAGCCTTCTGGCTGTGTTTATAATGATGTTAATTGTCCTCACCTGGTAGCAGCCTTCTGGCTGTGTTTATAATCATGTTAATTGTCCTCACCTGGTAGCAGCCTTCTGGCTGTGTCTATAATGATGTTAATTGTCCTCACCTGGTAGCAGCCTTCTGGCTGTGTCTATAATGATTTTAATTGTCCTCACCTGGTAGCAGCCTTCTGGCTGTGTTTATAATGATGTTAATTGTCCTCACCTGGTAGCAGCCTTCTTGCTGTGTTTATAATGATGTTAATTATTGTCACCTGGTAGCAGCCTTCTGGCTGTGTTTATAATGATGTTAATTATTGTCACCTGGTAGCAGCCTTCTTGCTGTGTTTATAATGATGTTAATTATTGTCACCTGGTAGCAGCCTTCTGGCTGTGTTTATAATGATGTTAATTATTGTCACCTGGTAGCAGCCTTCTGGCTGTGTCTATAATGATGTTAATTGTCCTCACCTGGTAGCAGCCTTCTGGCTGTGTCTATAATGATTGTAATTGTCCTCACCTGGTAGCAGCCTTCTTGCTGTGTTTATAATGATGTTAATTATTGTCACCTGGTAGCAGCCTTCTGGCTGTGTTTATAATGATGTTAATTATTGTCACCTGGTAGCAGCCTTCTGGCTGTGTTTATAATTATGTTAATTGAGTACCACAGACAAATAACAGTCTAAGTCCACACTATTGATCCATAATATATAAATGATAGATAAGGGTTCAGGACACCGAGGCCTTTTCATGGAGGGGTCAGTCTGAAATTTGGACTTAGACTGTTTTTCGTCTGTGGTACTAATTGTCCTCACCTAGTAGCAGCCTTCTTGCTGTGTTTATAATGATGTTAATTATTGTCACCTGGTAGCAGCCTTCTGGCTGTGTTTATAATGATGTTAATTATTGTCACCTGGTAGCAGCCTTCTGGCTGTGTTTATAATGATGTTAATTGTCCTCACCTGGTAGCAGGCTTCTGGCTGTGTTCATAATCATGTTAATTGTCCTCAACTGGTAGCAGCCTTCTTGCTGTTTATTATAATCATGTTAATTGTCCTCACCTGGTAGCAGCCTTCTTGCTCAGCGACTCCATCTCGTGTTTTCGATAGAGCATTCCCTCCAGCATGTCGGGGTCGGACTCGGCCCCGCCCCCCCGGCCGGGCAGCGTGGCCGACGGCTCCAGACGGGACGAGGCGATGCCGCTGTCCCGACCGGGACCGTTCACCGACTCCGTCTCTGAGCCCTGAGGGGGGGACGGAACACAGTCAGACTCTGGGAGGGGTCAGAACACAGTCAGGCTCTGGGAGGTGTACACAGTCAGGCTCTGGGAGGTGAACACAGTCAGGCTCTGGGAGGTGAACACAGTCAGGCTCTGGGAGGTGAACACAGTCAGGCTCTGGGAGGTGAACACAGTCAGGCTCTGGGAGGTGAACACAGTCAGGCTCTGGGAGGGAGGGGTCAGAACACAGTCAGACTCTGGGAGGGGTCAGAACACAGTCAGACTCTGGAAGGGGTCAGAACACAGTCAGACTCTGGGAGGGAGGGGTCAGAACACAGTCAGGCTCTGGGAGGTGTACATACAGAACACAGTCAGGCTCTGGGAGGGAGGGGTCAGAACACAGTCAGGCTCTGGGAGGGAGGGGTCAGAACACAGTCAGGCTCTGGGAGGGAGGGGTCAGAACACAGTCAGGCTCTGGGAGGGAGGGGTCAGAACACAGTCAGGCTCTGGGAGGTGTACATACAGAACACAGTCAGGCTCTGGGAGGGAGGGGTCAGAACACAGTCAGGCTCTGGGAGGTGTACATACAGAACACAGTCAGGACACCAACTCTTAATCGTCAGACTGGTAGAAGAAGTAAGTGTCAAGCCAATTTATAACATGGTTGTTGTGAGCCGCTGGTGATGCGCTCTGTGGAACTATTACTGTCTGAATTTCACTTATTGTGAGTTTATAGTCACTATAGTTTATAAACTATATAAACTATAGTTTCACTGACTATAAACTATAGCCAATCGGTGGCTAGAAGAGACATTCCTAGTGGACAGAGGAGTCAAAGCAGCCAATCAGAACCATGGATGAGAAGCTGATGATGGCTTTGCAGTGACGGTAGCATCTGAACTATATGTAAATCACGTAGGGGATTACATCTGTAGGATTACATCTGGAGGATTACATCTGGACAACACATACAACCATGTAGGATTACATCTGTAGGATTACATCTGTAGGATTACATCTGGACAACACATACAACCATGTAGGATTAATTCTACATGGTGGTAACAGTACTTTAACTGAAGGTAATTCTACATGGAGGTATCACTACTTTCACTTCAGCAACAGGTGGGATTACGTCGTTCACAACACTGAGAATATGGATGATCAACGACAACAAACCAACCTTAGTGATAGTGTGGTTAAAGGCTTTCTTTAAGAACTGGGTTGAGCAGCATCGAGTCAACAGGGTGAGCACACACACGAGCACGCACACACACACGAGCACGCACACACACACACACACACACACGAAACGCACACACACGCGCATGAAACGCACACACACACACACACACACACACACACACACACACACACACACACACACACACACACACACACACACACACACACACACACACACACACACACTTAGTCTTTGAACACATTCCCATCCTCACAGCCACACATAGAACACCAGGTACTGGCGGTAGATCTACAACCTTGCAACAAGGTTGCGTATCGTGAGGATCGAGCTTGTAGATCAGATATTATCAGAACGAGACACCAACCAAGTATACATCAGCCTTAGCTCTCGTCTAAAACGTTTTGAATTTTAGGAATTCAGCAAACACTCTTAATCCAGAGCGTTTTACAGTGAGTAAGAAGAACACCACATGGTAATACATCAAATAACATAGAAACAGTCATCAAGGATCATATTAAAGCAAGCTGAGTGTCACTTCAGAAGACACAGTACAATAAACACTAATATGTCGTGAGTCGCGACAGCAGCAGAAAAGGCTCTTCCAGGTCTGGGGAATTCTGTCCTTTTCTCTACTAGAACAACTCCCTTTCCCTTACATATCTTTACACTTTACACATATTTACACTTTACACATCTTTACACTTTACACATCTCTACACTTTACACATCTCTACACTTTACACATCTCTACACTTTACACATCTCTACACTTTACACATCTCTACACTTTACACATCTTTACACTTTACACATCTCTACACTTTACACATCTCTACACTTTACACATCTTTACACTTTACACATCTTTACACATCTTTACACTTTACACATCTCTACACTTTACACATCTTTACACATCTTTACACTTTACACATCTCTACACTTTACACATCTCTACACTTTACACATCTTTACACTTTACACATCTTTACACATCTTTACACTTCTCTACACCAGTCTGTCTCTACTAGAATAACTCCCTTTCCCTCTACACATCTTTACACTTTACACATCTCTACACTTTACACATCTTTACACTTTACACATCTCTACACTTTACACATCTCTACACTTTACACATCTCTACACTTTACACATCTTTACACTTTACACATCTTTACACATCTTTACACATCTTTACACTTCTCTACACCAGTCTGTCTCTACTAGAACAACTCACTTTCCCTCTACACATCTTTACACATCTCTACACGTCTCTACACATCTTTACATCTCTCTTTCTATACTAGGACACTACGCCAGGGGTGTCGAAACCTTTTTTCAAAGGGGTCCATAATAGAAAATATAAAAAACAAAGGGCCAACTACATTACCAAATATAACCAGACGTGCAAGGTTTAAAAAAAAAGAAATAAAATAGCCTTTCTTCCCCTTCAGAATGAGACAACAAGGAAGGAGGAATCAAGGAAAAAATGTCTTTTAACTCATGACAGTTTTCTGAAAACCCTCTGTTTCTATGTCAGTGGTTCTCAACCTTTTTCATGTCAAGGACCCCCAGAATTATCTGTATTTGGCCGCGGACCCCCGTCTGAAAGATGTTGTGCCAGGGACTCCCCCAGAAGCAAAGATTTGCTCTGGAAGAATATATATTCAAAGATTTGTGCCACATTTTCAAGGTTTTTCAAAAATAACAAGCTATGAGCTATGAGCTAAAGCATGACATAATGCTTAAAACACCAAAAGGGGTTCCTGTCCTGAATGGGTTAAAGGCGTGTTAACGCCGGCCCGAACCCCAACATGTGACCTTAAAGAGAGTCACCCATTGGCCGAGGGAGATGTTACCATCTGACCCTCTAGCCTAAAGAGAGTCACCCATTGGCTGGGGGAGATGTTACCATCTGACCCTCTAGCCTACAGAGAGTCACCCATTGGCTGGGGGAGATGTTACCATCTGACCCTCTATAAAGAGAGTCACCCATTGGCCAGGGGAGATGTTACCATCTGACCCTCTAGCCTACAGAGAGTCACCCATTGGCCAGGGGAGATGTTACCATCTGACCCTCTAGCCTACAGAGAGTCACCCATTGGCCAGGGGAGTTGTAACCATCTGACCCTCTAGCCTACAGAGTCACCCATTGGCCGAGGGAGATGTTACCATATATATTGACAGAGGCTATGAGCTGCACTTGCACTAATTAATCGAATATGGATATTTACATCACACCAAAGTCAAGTTCAGAGGATACAACACCTGGGGTGGGAGGGGAGGAGAGGGGGAGGGGGGATGCTACAGGACCAAAAAAAACACAGACCACTCAGGACAACAAGCTGGCATCGACCAGTTAACACCTATATCACCACACAGCCACAAGGGGTCACTGTCCTGCACTCCTGTCCTCCTGGTAACAATTAGAAGCCACACGGCGGCTGAGAGAATGAATGCGCGCCATGCCTGGCATTATGCAGCCAATCAGCATGCAGCTTTATGACTGCAGCCAATCAGCATGCAGCTTTATGACTGCAGCCAGTTAGCATGCAGCTTTATGACTGCAGCCAGTTAGCATGCAGCTTTATGACTGCAGCCAGTTAGCATGCAGCTTTATGACTGCAGCCAGTTAGCATGCAGCTTTATGACTGCAGCCAGTTAGCATGCAGCTTTATGACTGCAGCCAGTTAGCATGCAGCTTCACATTAAGCTATATGACGCTGCAGCCAGTTAGCATGCAGCTTTATGACTGCAGCCAGTTAGCATGCAGCTTCACATTAAGCTATATGACGCTGCAGCCAGTTAGCATGCAGCTTTATGACTGCAGCCAGTTAGCATGCAGCTTCACATTAAGCTATATGACGCTGCAGCCAGTTAGCATGCAGCTTCACACAAAGCAATGGAGAGAGAGAGATCGTCGTCTCACAGCGGCTGACTAGGAGCAGAGAGCGATGTTATCGACCCATAGTCACCAGTAGGTTGCTTGTCAAGACCATCTTATTGACCTACTGCAAGTATACTGGTCGTCTTGATAAGCAACCTACTGGTGACTATCAGTTGATTTTCATTTAGAATCTGCTACTGCGATTGGCCAGGAGCAAGAGCGCACAGCGGTGATGGGCGGAGCAGAGGGACATGAGGAGGAAGGGGAGGAGGAACCGTACGCGGAGATGGGCGGAGCAGAGGAGGAAGGGGCGTGGTTTCAGTACTCACACGCTCCGTGGTGTGTTTGGGCTTACACACACGCTTAGGCTCCACTTTCTTTCCCGCTGACAACGACAGCGATAACGACAGCTGGTAGAAATGCAACAGGAGATTGTTTACATAACGTAGACGGAACGTGTTCTGATCCAGAACTAGGTGATTGTTTACATAACGTAGACGTAACGTGTTCTGATCCAGAACTAGGTGGTTGTTTACATAACGTAGACGGAACGTGTTCTGATCCAGAACTAGGTGGTTGTTTACATAACGTAGGCGGAACGTGTTCTGATCCAGAACTAGGTGATTGTTTACATAACGTAGGCGTAACGTGTTCTGATCCAGAACTAGGTGGTTGTTTACATAACGTAGACGGAACGTGTTCTGATGCAGAACTAGGTGATTGTTTACATAACGTAGACGGAACGTGTTCTGATCCAGAACTAGGTGGTTGTTTACATAACGTAGACGGAACGTGTTCTGATCCAGAACTAGGTGTAAGACCACAGGTTGACACACAGGACTACACGGTGCTACGACCACAGAGATCCACACGCACAACGTATCAGCTGTGCTCTTAGAACAGAACACAACGTATCAGCTGTGCTTTTAGAACAGAACACAACGTATCAGCTGTGCTCTTAGAACATAACACAACGTATCAGCTGTGCTCTTAGAACAGAACACAATGTATCAGCTGTGCTCTTAGAACAGAACACAACGTATCAGCTGTGCTCTTAGAACAGAACACAACGTATCAGCTGTGCTCTTAGAACAGAACACAACGTATCAGCTGTGCTCTTAGAACAGAACACAACTTATCAGCTGTGCTCTTAGAACAGAACACAACGTATCAGCTGTGCCATGTTTATCATCCTGCACTGCGTGAAAAGAGGAGTTAACGGGAAATTATGGGCACTGTATTTTCCCCGTAAACCTCAAGTTTAGCAGCATATACAGTTAATATACGGTAATATACGGGTGTGATGGTACAATTCGGGAGTTTACGGGAGTTTGTTGGAAAGTTTAACGGGAGTTTCCTGTAATATACACCTCCGTCTTCCAAGCTTTTTGCGCAGTGCTGAGCGGCAAGGACGGAGTTCTCCGTTCAATCAATTAGTAACGCCCAGCGCTCAGGACGGAGATTGATCAAAAGGACGGAGGTTATTGATATCAAAACCGATCGCATCGCTCCACAGGCTGGGAAAATGTTCCCCCCCCCATTTTAGCCGACGAGAAATCTTAAAACGTGAATAACTCTTGATCTAAATCATTCCGTCCAATTCTAAGAAAAGATTATGTGTTAGACGGCGCTAGTCGCGTTAGAATTAATCATACCTCCCGTTGTTGTCGATCGCCTCTAGAGTGTTTTGGCTACATTTAGCTACTTCAGCCACATCCGGGATAACATCTGGTCCGTCGCTAAATGTGCTCCGCTGCTATAAATAATACCCCCGGGCGTTCGGGGTGTTTATGAATAGTCGTGGTGTGTGTGTGTATGTGTTGCTGCTTATGGGATTTGGTCAATTTCGACAAGAAATAGATTTAGCTGTTCATCAAACTCATTGAATTCAGACATCAAACAGTTTCCTTCCTGGACATCCGTTTTAAAACATGGAGCAGACGCGAGTCACGCGACAACACCGAGATTAATGAGACAAACAGTCTGGGAACAAAAACCTAATGTTCAACACACTTTGGAGCGTAAAGATCTACAAGCTCACAACACGTGTCAGTTCAAAGCGTTTGGAGCTTATAGATCTACAAGCTCACAACATTGCCGGTTCACAGGCAACTGGCAACTACGTATGAATCACAGTTAAAGTGGATCAGATCAGAAGAGTGGAATAGAGTGAGATGTGAATCCTTCAAGGCGTGTCTCTCGTCTCACCTGTGAAGTGTCGTTGTCACTGTGGACGCCGTTCACCGACACCGACTGGTTCAGTGTGGTCTGGTCTAGACTGGTTCTGAATGAGAGAGAGACAGAGAGAGACAGAGAGACAGAGAGAGAGAGAGAGTCAGTAAGAAAACGTTTTTTAAGGTTTTTTACTTTTTTTGTAGAATCGCTCCTCCGACCAACACATGGCACCTCTTTGAGTTGAAAACGTTGGGCCACCTTTGGGCCACCTTTTCATGATTTTTCTAAAATAGCAGAACTACAAGCGCCGCGCTACAAGCTTGCAGATCTGCTATTTTTCAATAGCTAAAGTATAACATAATGCTTAGAACACCAAAGGGGGTTCCCGCCCTGAATGGGTAGAGTACCTGCAGATTGAGGGACTCTGTTTCATTAGGGTGTTTCAGTACCTATAGCTGCAGATTGAGGGACTCTGTTTCATTAGGGTGTTTCAGTACCTATAGCTGCAGATTGAGGGACTCTGTTTCATTAGGGTGTTTCAGTACCTATAGCTGCAGATTGAGGGACTGTTTCATTAGGGTGTTTCAGTACATATAGCTGCAGATTGAGGGACTCTGTTTCATTAGGGTGTTTCAGTACCTATAGCTGCAGATTGAGGGACTCTGTTTCATTAGGGTGTTTCAGTACCTATAGCTGCAGATTGAGGGACTCTGTTTCATTAGGGTGTTTCAGTACCTATAGCTGCAGATTGAGGGACTCTGTTTCATTAGGGTGTTTCAGTACCTATAGCTGCAGATTGAGGGACTCTGTTTCATTAGGGTGTTTCAGTACCTATAGCTGCAGATTGAGGGACTCTATTTCATTAGGGTGTTTCAGTACCTATAGCTGCAGATTGAGGGACTCTGTTTCATTAGGGTGTTTCAGTACCTATAGCTGCAGATTGAGGGACTGTTTCATTAGGGTGTTTCAGTACCTATAGCTGCAGATTGAGGGACTCTATTTCATTAGGGTGTTTCAGTACCTATAGCTGCAGATTGAGGGACTGTTTCATTAGGGTGTTTCAGTACCTATAGCTGCAGATTGAGGGACTCTGTTTCATTAGGGTGTTTCAGTACCTATAGCTGCAGATTGAGGGACTGTTTCATTAGGGTGTTTCAGTACCTATAGCTGCAGATTGAGGGACTGTTTCATTAGGGTGTTTCAGTACCTATAGCTGCAGATTGAGGGACTCTGTTTCATTAGGGTGTTTCAGTACCTATAGCTGCAGATTGAGGGACTCTGTTTCATTAGGGTGTTTCAGTACCTATAGCTGCAGATTGAGGGACTGTTTCATTAGGGTGTTTCAGTACCTATAGCTGCAGATTGAGGGACTCTGTTTCATTAGGGTGTTTCAGTACCTATAGCTGCAGATTGAGGGACTCTGTTTCATTAGGGTGTTTCAGTACCTATAGCTGCAGATTGAGGGACTGTTTCATTAGGGTGTTTCAGTACCTGGCTGCAGATGCGTGGGCTTGGGACTCCGTTTCCGAGGGTGGCACCTCCTCTACGGGGGGCGGGGTGGGGGGTCTCCTCGCCCTCTCCTCCTCCTCTATCCTCCTCTGGATGTCCTGCTCCTCCAGCTGAGAGAGAGAGAGAAACACAGAGGAATGAAGAAACAAGAAGATGAACGTTTCTGAAGTTTCTATAGAACCAAATGGACCCGTTAGGTACCGTGGTGAGTTTCTATAGAACCAAATGGACCCGTTAGGTACCGTGGTGAGTTTCTATAGAACCAAATGGACCCGTTAGGTACCGTGGTGAGTTTCTATAGAACCAAAGGGACCCGTTAGGTACCGTGGTGAGTTTCTATAGAACCAAATGGACCCATTAGGTACCGTGGTGAGTTTCTATAGAACCAAAGGGACCCGTTAGGTACCGTGGTGAGTTTCTATAGAACCAAATGGACCCGTTAGGTACCGTGGTGAGTTTCTCCAGCAGGACGAAGCGTTCCTCCCAGCCCGCCGCCAGCTTCTCGAAGGCCTCGTGTCGTTTGATCAGACTCTCCACCTCGTCCACGTTGGCGCCCAGCTCCGCCGCGCGCACCAGCGGCTCCTGGCCCGCTAGCCAGGACTCAGCCACGCAGGCGTCCCGCCCGAACTGGAGCACCTCCAGCACTGGGAGAGGAACACACAGAACCACCATGTTTAGTTTAATATAACTAACACCTCCAGCACTGGGAGGAACACAGAACCATGTTTAGTTTAATATAACTGGAGCACCTCCAGCACTGGGAGGAACACAGAACCATGTTTAGTTTAATATAACTGAGCGGCTCCTGGCCCGCTAGCCAGGACTCAGCCACGCAGGCGTCCCGCCCGAACTGGAGCACCTCCAGCACTGGGAGAGGAACACAGAACCATGGTTAGTTTAATATAACTGACTCCTCCAGCACTGGGAGAGGAACACAGAACCATGTTTAGTTTAATACAACTGGAGCACCTCCAGCACTGAGAGGAACACAGAACCATGGTTAGTTTAATATAACTGACACCTCCAGCACTGGGAGGAACACAGAACCATGTTTAGTTTAATATAACTGACACCTCCAGCACTGAGAGGAACACAGAACCATGGTTAGTTTAATATAACTGACACCTCCAGCACTGAGAGGAACACAGAACCATGTTTAGTTTAATATAACTGACACCTCCAGCACTGGGAGGAACACCATGAACCATGTTTAGATAAATATGAAACATAACTAGCACTGAGAGGAACACAGAACCATGTTTAGATTAATATGAAACATAACTAGCACTGAGAGGAACACAGAACCATGTTTAGATTAATATGACTAGCACTGAGAGGAACACAGACCCACCATGATTTATTCAGCCATGTTTATCAAACTATAACATAGAATACAATCTGCAGCACCTCCAGCACCGGCGACACAGATAACCATGATTAGTGTAGTTTAGTTTATCAAACACAACGGCAACACCTTTTATTTAGCGTTTCTATACAGATTGACTCAAACACATCATATCATTTCAAGTTCAATTCAAATTAAATTGGTAAGATCATACTATATCATATCCTTATTGTGGGCACGTCGTTATTGTCGGAAAAAAAATGAAATTCGACTAAAAAGTCACTCACCGATTTGTAAGTGGTCCATCTTATCCTGCCAGTTGTTGTTGATCTTGTCTCTCTTCTCCTGGAGCTGAGACAGCTTTTCTCTGATCTGAGAGACAAGAGAAGAACAAGGCTTTGTGAGGCTGTGAGGAATCCATGATTAATCATGAACAGACCTAATAAGGGCTTGTGTGGGGGGCCAATAAGGGCTTGTGTGGGGGCAATAAGGGCTTATGTGGGGGCCAATAAGGGCTTGTGTGGGGGGCAAATAAGGGCTTATGTGGGGGGCCAATAAGGGCTTATGTGGGGGTAAATAAGGGCTTATGTGGTGGGGCCAATAAGGGCTTATGTGGGGGGCCAATAAGGGCTTATGTGGGGGGCAATAAGTGCCATTGGCCCTTCAAGACGAATATTTGACAAGTAATGATAATTCCACTATGATAATTAATTATAGACCTACTTTTAATGTGCTGGCTGCCATCAGTCAGTTTTAGTTTCAGACTAATGAGAACGTATTGTTATTTTACTGTCCAATGACATGAAATGGCACAAGGGACAGACCCACAAAAAGACCACCCCCCAAAATTGGCGCACGCTACGCGCGCCCACACATGCGCCCTTTTCTGGGGTTTGAGCCCCTGCCCCCTCAGTGCTCTCTGCACAGCCCTGTCAGAAGAGTAATGGTTGTTGGTGATCAGGGCGTGGCCCATATATCCTGTGACCCATAGATCATGTGACCCATAGATCATGTGACCCATAGATCGTACCTCATCAGAAGTGTAGTGGTTGTTGGTGATGAGGGCGTGGCCTATATAGGGTGTGGCCCATATAGGGCGTGGCCTATAGATTACTTCATCAGAAGCATAGTGGTTGTTGGCGATGAGGGCGTGGCCCATAGAGGGTGTGGCCTATAGATTACCTCATCAGAAGCATAGTGGTTGTTGCTGATGAGGGTGTGGCCCATAGAGGGTGTGGCCTATAGATTACCTCATCAGAAGCATAGTGGTTGTTGGCGATGAGGGCGTGGCCCATGTCCGTGCAGGCGGTGAAGCTGTCTGCTCGAGCCTCGATCTCTGACTTGATGTCCTGGTGGTTGGCGATGACCAGGCCCGCTGACGACACGTCCCTGGGACACGCAGACACCATGGGACACGCAGACAGACAGGACACACACGATGGAACACGCAGACACACAACGTCACACATGATGGAACACGTTACATACTTAGACTTGACGGTTTTGGCGAAACGCAGTAATCTGGTAGAGGTCCGTGCCAAACGGTGACCATGCGAAGCCCATGACCATTGGCCAAAGGGTGGCGCTACAGCACTCAATTGAAAATGCAAACTTTGAACGTGCATAGCTCATGGACCGTTTGACCGTTGGCAATGACACTTTGATACACATATGTGTCTCCTCATGCCGAACAACTTTCGTGTTCTGACTTTTGACCTCTGACCTTTAGATCACCCGCCATTTTGAATTATATGATAAACAGTTCAAATGTATCTCCTCCCAGGATCTTTGATCAAAATGCATGGAAACGTCTACACGTGAACTTTGGACCTATATGGACAAAAGTACCGTAGTAAATTTATTTTTATGAGCCAATGAAAATTGCTGTTTTGTGAAAATTCTTCTTCGGCCTCTAATAGATACATGCAGCTTCATATGCTTATGTCACTTTACAGTATGGTAGAGGGTCATGCCAAATAGCACTGAAAGCAGTCTTACTCCAATTGGTCAAAGGGGGGCGCTATAGCAATTTTTGGAACAGCCATAACTCGTGCTTTGTTTGGCCAAAATTCATGGCACTTGTTTCCACATGTTCCGTGACTCATGGGGAACACATCTGTCACTTTGACAAGTAAGCTCCGCCCTCAGATTTTCCGCCATTTTAAGCAGTTTGATAAATGCTTATACCTGATTTTCTGCCTGGATTTTGAATTTGCGTGAAACGTCCTACACACAATCTATGGACCATTAACTGAAATCCCGGTAGTAGTAGTAGTAGTGTTACTAATAGAAAGGACGGTGAACTTCGTCCTGGGCGCTAGTAGTATTATAATACCTGGGACTGTCGTGTGCGTCTATCTGAAGGTCCACTCCGTCCATCCACAGCATTAGATCTATTAGTAGTACTAGTAGTACTAGTAGTAGTAGTACTAGTAGTAGTAGTAGTACTAGTACTAGTAGTAGTAGTATTATAATACCTAGGGCTGTCGTGCGCGTCTATCTGAAGGTCCACTCCGTCAATCCACAGCATTAGATCTATTAGTAGTACTAGTAGTAGTAGTAGTAGTAGTAGTAGTTAGTAGTAGTATTATAATACCTAGGGCTGTCGTGCGCGTCTATCTGAAGGTCCACTCCGTCCATCCACAGCATCAAATCTCGCACCATGTTGAAGAACCTGAACTTCTCCACGGTGTCCAGCAGGAGGAGCCGTCGTGCCTGCCCCGCCTCCAGCAGACCCTCCCAGGCAGAGGAGACGCCGTGCTCGCTGCGCTGGATGTCCTCCGCCTTCTCCCCCGCGTACGCCTTCTGGAGGCGTGCCGCGTCGTCCTGGACCTGGTTCACCTACAGGGGGCAGCAGAGAGGAGAAGGATATGTTAACACATTTGACTGAGGGACTGCCATTGGATTGGTGTGAATCATAGCTTCAAATTGACATATTGTTTGTTCAGTTTGACCCACCAGTTTTGGAGATATGGCTTATAGAGTAATGTCTTGCAGAGAAACAGCGAGTTGAGAAAACAGGCTTGAAAGGTTCACTTCTGTGGACTCTAACATTACACCTAGCTACATGTTTAAGCATTTATTTCATATTTACATGTCTTCTGTGGACTCTAACATTACACCTAGCTACATGTTTAAGCATTTATTTCATTTCAAGAGTCTGCCTGTGCTATTAACTCATTCAAAAAAGGTTTTATCATCGTGTATATATAATATTATCCATACCTGTCCACAGGTATATATTATATTATCCATACCTGTCCACAGAGAGCCTGGATGTCGTGTATAGTATTATTAATACCTGTCCACAGAGTGCCTGGATGTCGTGTATAGTATTATTAATACCTGTCCACAGAGTGCCTGGATGTCGTGTATAATATTATTAATACCTGTCCACAGAGAGCCTGGATGTCGTGTATAGTATTATTAATACCTGTCCACAGAGTGCCTGGATGTCGTGTATAATATTATTAATACCTGTCCACAGAGTGCCTGGATGTCGTGTATAGTATTATTAATACCTGTCCACAGAGTGCCTGGATGTTGTGTATAGTATTATTAATACCTGTCCACAGAGCGCCTGGATGTCGTGTATAATATTATTAATACCTGTCCACAGAGTGCCTGGATGTCGTGTATAATATTATTAATACCTGTCCACAGAGTGCCTGGATGTCGTGTATAGTATTATTAATACCTGTCCACAGAGCGCCTGGATGTCGTGTATATATAATATTATCCATACCTGTCCTAAGAGGTCCTGGATGTATATTATATTTCCATACCTGTCCGCAGAGAGCCTGGATGTCGTGCTCGTAGGCGTTGTGCTGCCGGTGCAGGTGTTGCACGGTGTTCAGGTCTCTCCCCAGGTCACTGGGCAGCGCCGTGTGTTTCTCCCGGACCCTCCCCAGGGCCTCGGCCGCGTCCTGGTGGAATCGGTGCAGCTCGTAGGACGCCGCCAGCATTTGGGTGCGCGTGTCGATGAGCTCCAGCAGGTCGGCCCAGGCCTCGTTCAGGCCGTCCTTCCACTCTGCCACGCTGGCGTTCTCGGGGTGGCCCGACTCGATCAGGTCGTCCGCCAGGGCGTTGACGCCGTCCACGCGCTCCTGGCCGATGGTGCTGGTGTCACGGGCGAACTCGCGGAACTTGTCCCGCAGCATCTGGACCGCCGGAGAGAGAGAGAAGACGATTATAGGAATTGTTAAGATTAGGAATCCATGAATCAATCTTTTTTTTTCACGTAGGTTTAGTCGACTGAAATCTAATGATATTTAGTCAACTAAAACTAGACTAAAACTAAAACATTTCAGCTTTTAATACTAAAATGGAAATTATATTTATTAAAAAAATGGACTATGTCTAAAACTACATCAAATTCTGCTGTCAACACTAACACTGTTCCTGGATCTTACCAACGTGTAAGTAGCCCTGCCCTAGCTCATAAACTACCCGTAACATGTTGGTAGTCCGGCCCTAGCTCATAAACTAACAGTAATGTGTTCGTAGTCCTGCCCTAGCTCATGGGAGCCCGCCACCACCTCCCTCTCTGCTCCAGTGCGGGTAGTACTAACCGTGACGTGTTCGTAGCCCTGCCCTAGCTCATAAACTCACAGTAACATGTTCGTAGTCCTGCCCTAGCTCATGCGAGGTGTTTAAACTCACAGTAACATGTTCGTAGTCCTGCCCTAGCTCATGGGAGCCCGCCACCACCTCCCTCTCTGCTCCAGTACGGGTAGTACTAACCGTGACGTGTTCGTAGCCCTGCCCTAGCTCATAAACTCACAGTAACATGTTCGTAGTCCTGCCCTAGCTCATGGGAGGTGTTTAAACTCACAGTAACATGTTCGTAGTCCTGCCCTAGCTCATGGGAACTGTTTAAACTCACAGTGACGTGTTCGTAGTCCTGCCCTAGCTCATGGGAGCCCGCCACCACCTCCCTCTCAGCGATCCACTGCTCCAGGTCGTCCACCTCTCTCTTCAGCTGTGTCAGCCTCAGCCGCTCCGCTAGCCGGCCACGCCTCTCCTCCGCCAGGTCCTTCAGCCCCGCGTACAGCTTGTCCACCTGGGCCTGGCGTAGCGTGATCCTCTCACTGGAGGGGAGGGGAGGAGAGGGGGGGAGAGGAGAGTGGAGGAGAGGGGAGTTGGGGGAGAGAGGAGAGGAGAGGAGAGGAGAGGAGAGGAGAGGAGAGGAGAGGAGAGGAGAGGAGAGGAGAGGAGAGGAGAGGATTTATACGGTGTTGCTGGTATGACTGTCATCAGAATATACAGCTATTTATTTTACACAAGTGAAATCACTTAAACCCACTTAAAGTCACTCTGCATACAAGCTTCAGAAGTGCCTCAAATGTACACACACTTCAGTGCAACACTCAAGATGACCTGAATCTATTTTTGAATCTTTTTTCTTTCTTTCTTTTCTAAAGTTGTCATGATGTGGAAGATGAAATGAAGGTGTGTATCTAAGAACAGTTAATGTGTGTGAAAAATAAAAAATAATAAGAAAATAAATAACAAATAAGGGCAGCTTCTTTCTAACTCAACACCTTTCAGCTGGAACGAAAAAGAGTGTCAATGTAGGTTTACTTATTGTTAATGAAAGCAAAACTACCAGCAGAAAACTTTTCTGCTGAACTGAAATGAACATAAATAATTGAATTGTGGAGTGAATTTGCTGGTATGTTTCGATCTCATCAGTGCAGGCACGTTGGTGGCCACTAGATGGCGATATCGCTTCATTTATTTATTTCCTGCCACTGTGGAAAGGAATTCAGCAGGCCGGTTGGCTCGGCAGGAAGGTTGGACACAGAAATAAATAGGACACCTTTTCGCGTGTTAAACCCAGTTCGCATCCGCTGCTGAGCCAATGAAAACACAGAGCTATGGGGAAGTGAAGTGGAACCAGGAAACAGTGAATGCCACCCTCTGAAAAGTGCCTCTAACAGTGATTCTGCGTGTGGTTTATCCACAGAGACATTCTGCTATATATTATACCAATAGTATGGAGTTTATAATACAATGTGACACTATAATGACCTCCCAGGGTGTTCACTAGTGACCCCACACAGGAGATAACCATTTCCATAGACAATGCCCTCATTGCCCTGGAGACTTCAGTTCCAACGGCCAAGAACCTTGGTGTTGTCCTGGACTGTCAGCAGTCAGTCAGTCAGTCAGTCAGTCAGTCAGTCAGTCAGTCAGTCATTCATTCAGAACCTTGGTGTTGTCCTGGACTGTCAGCAGTCAGTCAGTCAGTCAGTCAGTCAGTCAGTCAGTCAGTCAGTCAGTCAGTCATTCATTCAGAACCTTGGTGTTGTCCTGGACTGTCAGCAGTCAGTCAGTCAGTCAGTCAGTCAGTCAGTCAGTCAGTCATTCATTCAGAACCTTGGTGTTGTCCTGGACTGTCAGCAGTCAGTCAGTCAGTCAGTCAGTCAGTCAGTCAGTCATTCATTCAGAACCTTGGTGTTGTCCTGGACTGTCAGCAGTCAGTCAGTCAGTCAGTCAGTCAGTCAGTCATTCATTCATTCAGAACCATGGTGTTGTCCTGGACTGTCAGTCAGTCAGTCAGTCAGTCAGTCAGTCAGTCAGTCAGTCAGTCAGTCATTCATTCAGTCATTCAGATCCTTGGTGTTGTCCTGGACTGTCAGCAGTCAGTCAGTCAGTCAGTCAGTCAGTCAGTCAGTCAGTCAGTCATTCAGAACCTTGGTGTTGTCCTGGACAGTCATTCATTCATTCATTCATCCATCCATTCATTCAGAACCTTGGTGTTGTCCTGGACAACCTCCATAAATCGGATTCTAGGATCGCTGTCCTTGGTGGATTTTCTGCCATCCACATTTCGGATTTAATTTGTGCCTTTGTACCGCGACGCTGCCGCCATGTAAACGCTTCTGATGAGAGGTAAACAGGGTGTGCAAAGGGGGCGAGCAAACTCAGACTTTTTAAAGTGAACGTGTATGCTAACACAGGGGTTCTCAACCCGTGGGTCGCGACCCCTCGGGGGGTCGCCAAATTATTTTAGGGGGTCCCCAAATTATTTTCCAAAAAGTTTTTTTTTTAAATTTTTATTTTCACGATTTTTCAAAAATAGCAGACCTACAAGCTCCTAGCGCGCCACTCGGTGGCGCGCTATGAGCTTGTAGATCTGCTATTTTTCAATAGCTAAATTATAACAATGCTTAAAACACCAAAAGAGGTTCCCGCCCAAAATGGTTTAAGGTTATTGTAGCAGTCAATTTATATTGGGGGTCGGGAGGGGGCGGGGCGGGGGTCCCGAGACATTGCCAAAGCATTTCCGGGGGTCCCCGGCCAAAAACGTTGAGAACCCCTGTGCTAACAGCTAGCGGTAGAGATAGAGTTAACATACCTCTCTGGGTGCTCACTAGTGACCATCAGACGGCTGCTGTTGGCCAGCTGGTGGATGGTCTGGGCGTAGTCCTCCAGGGCCTGTTCTAGAACCTGGTGCTTCTTCACCATGACCAGAGCGCTCTGCTCGTCCTGGAAGAACACACACAGGCACACACGCAGGCACACAGGCACACAGGCACGCACACACAGGCAAGCACACAGGCACGCACACAGGCAAGCACACACACGCACGCACGCACACACACAAGAACAAAAAGTAGGAATTAAAAAAATTAAGGGCACATCCAACAGCACTCACATTTCCACTTTTTGTATTGGCGCACACCAAAAAGGAACAAGTGTCAGGGACGTCATACCAGGATCCCAGTCAAAACTACATCTCTCTAATTATTACAGGCTAATAATACACCATGCTAAAATTAACACTGTCTCATTTATCCAATCATAACTCTGTAACCCTCTAAATGAAGCTGTACCTTACCTCAGTATGCAAAGAATGTCTGAAAATAGCTGATTTACAAAAAGGCATTTCTTTCGATCGAATATCCGGTCGAAATAATGTCATAATAATCCAAGGGCCCTATCTCTGCCTTACGCCTTATTCCTACACTTATAGTTTCACTGTAAAGATATTCTACTGTTAGACTAATGATAGGTTCTTAGTATACGTATGATCATAGATGACATCTTTTTATGTATTTGATGTATTACCATGTGTTGTTCTTGCTTAAAGGAGAATTCCATACTAGAAGGCTTTCCTACCTTTCTTTGTAGTTGACCAAAGAGGTCCAGGTGTCTTTTTGTGCAAAAGCTCCTTATTGGCTATTTCCCCTACCATAAGCCCTCAATGAATTGCATTGAATGGAATGGGAATTGAATGGGGCTATGGGGTGTTGTGCTAATTCGCTTATTTCCATCGCTCAAAATTATTATTATTTTGTATTATTATTTTACAAAGAAAGGTAAGAAAGCCTTCTAGCGTGGAATTCTCCTGTAATGTAACTGGCTCTGGATTAACAGCATCTGCTAAATGCCTAAATTGTACTCAGACATTATGTGTAGCTCCTGCTCTCGCATCCAGGAGACATCATGCTTACCTTGGCCTTCTCCTCACTCATCATGTGTAGCTCCTGCTCTCCTAACCAGGAGACATCATGCTTACCTTGGCCTTCTCCTCAGACATCATGTGTAGCTCCTGCTCTCCCATCCAGGCCTCAGCCTCGGCTCCATCGGTGTAGAACTGCTGGGCACGGTTGGCCTCCACCAGGCGGGCGTGGCGTTCGTCCGTCTCGGCGATGAGCCGCGCCCAGAGGTCCTGCAGCTCGGCCATACGTCCCTCCAGGGCCGACTGGCGCTCCCCGTCCACCTGGCTCTGGGTCTGGCCGCGGCGGTGGATGTCGTCGATGCGCGGCTGGTGGCCCTGGATCTCCTTCTGTAGCGTCTGAGAGGCGGAGGGGGGGGGGGGATGGTTAGTGGTTGGTGTAGCGTCTGATAGGACAAACGGACAAACGGATCCAACATGGATCCGCTTTTATCACACTGTACCTACGTAAACAATATATGGTTGTACCTGGTTCTTCTTGATGACCAGCTGGACCGTGGGCAGGTCTTTGCCGTGGTCTGTGGACGTGGCTAGAGGCATCCTCTCCTTCACCCACAGCTGTGGAAACACAACAATAAAACCTCAACACCGACAACACAATGGTTCTACATCACAGCTGTACGGGAACGCACGCACGCACGCACGCACGCACGCACGCACGCACGCACGCACGCACGCACGCACGCACGCACGCACGCACGCACGCACGCAACCTAAAGCAAAAATGAAACACGCGTGACAGGGTCTGATACCATTTCATGTTTTCTTTTTTTACAACGTTTTGTAGATAGAATGCACTCCAACACATTGTAACAAGCACTTTTAGAATCACAAAGTCTGGCATCAACATCGCTAGAGTGCGCTAAGTCCACGGGTTCGTGTACTATTATATTTGTAATATAATCCCCATAGGGGGGTCTTAGATCGCCTCATATAAGAACTGTGTTTGAAAAATAAACATGTCATCCTGGTCGTTTTACTCATATGGATATGAAGAATCAACTGACTGAGAGAAAACGCTATTGTTACTGCTACTGAATTAGTTACATTTTCGCTAGAAACAGACTGTATCATATATGAGTGACTGACTGCCGTAAACGATACAGAGACACCTCCCTGACAATATAACGATACAGAGACACCTCCCTGACAATATAACGATACAGAGACACCTCCCTGACAATATAACGATACAGAGACACCTCCCTGACAATATAACGATACAGAGACACCTCCCTGACAATATAACGATACAGAGACACCTCCCTGACAATATAACGATACAGAGACACCTCCCTGACAATATAACGATACAGAGACACCTCCCCGACAATATAACGATACAGAGACACCTCCCTGACAATATAACGACACAGAGACACCTCCCTGACAATATAACGATACAGAGACACCTCCCTGACAATATAACGATACAGACACCTCCCTGACAATATAACGATACAGAGACACCTCCCTGACAATATAACGATACAGACACCTCCCTGACAATATAACGATACAGAGACACCTCCCTGACAATATAACGATACAGACACCTCCCTGACAATATAACGATACAGAGACACCTCCCTGACAATATAACGATACAGACACCTCCCTGACAATATAACGATACAGACACCTCCCTGACAATATAACGATACAGAGACACCTCCCTGACAATATAACGACACAGAGACACCTCCCTGACAATATAACGATACAGAGACACCTCCCTGACAATATAACGATACAGAGACACCTCCCTGACAATATAACGATACAGAGACACCTCCCTGACAATAACGCCGAGAACCGTGACTCCCTTTGGAACCAGGGGATGAGCGAGTGATGTCAGGACTTTGGAACCAGGGGATGAGCGAGTGATGTCAGGACTTTGGAACGAGGGGATGAGCGAGTGACGTCAGGACTTCAGCGCTCTATGTCAAAGCTTAAAATCCACACTTTCATAATCTGTAAAAACATGCCTGTGTCCTACTTGGCAGCACATTTTATTGGACCCCATCACAAATAAGAAACTGAATTTATTTTTTAGTGACAGACGGTACTCACGATCTCGTCCTCCAGGTCCCTGTTGAACTGGTGCGCCTCCTTGGAGGCCAGCAGACGCTGCCTCCTGGTGGTCAGGGGGTCCTGCAGCTGGGTGAAGCTGTCGGCCACGCGCCGCTGCTGTCCGTCAACCTCCGTAAGCCCCGCCTCCTCCTGGCTGAGCGCCAGAGCCTGGGACTGCAGCGAGAGAACCTCCTTCTCACGCACCTCCATCTGGTGCTCCAGCATCTACAGGGTTAACAGCAGAACCAGGACCCGTTGAGACCACAGTGACCAAATGTCTTCTAAATCATGACAGTTTTCTGAAAACCCTATGTTTCTATATCAGTGGCTTTGATTTTGACTTTGATCAATATTTCATGTCAATGACCCCAAAAATTATATGTAATTGGCCGCCGACCCCCATCTGAAAATATGGTGTTCCAGGGACCTCTCCTCAGAAGCAAAACTCTGAAAGAATATATATTAAAAGATTTGAGGCACATTTTCACGATAAAAAAAAAAAAAGCAGATCTACAAGCTCGTAGCGCGCCACTCGGTGGCGCGCTACGAGCTTGTAGATTTGCTATTTTTCAATAGCTAAAGTATAACATAATGCTTAAAACACCAAAAGGGGTTCCCGCCCTGAATGGGTTAAGTACAATCAAGCAGTGACTCACCTGGTGTTTCTGCAGCAGGATGTTGACGCTGGTCAGGTCCTTTCCGTAGTCGTCGCTGTGCAGCTGTCCTCCCAGGTTCTTCAGCCACACGTCCAGAGCAGAGCAGCTCTGGGTGAACAGCTCGGCCCGGTTGGCGTCGAACAGGCACTGGGCCTTGGTCTGGGTGGTCCCCTCCAGGTCCTCCCACTGGCGCTGCAGCTCCACCAGGGTCTGCTGCACCACGGGATCCAGCTCCGGCTTCTCCTGCACCAGAGCCTGGCCCTCCTGGAGGAGTGCCACAGGGACCATGGTTAGAACTGTTAATTTATCTTCTCCTGGACCAGAGCCTGGCCCTCCTGGAGGCATGACATCACAAATGTGATGAGGTCATCGCATTTTGGAAAAGTGGCTATGGCCGTTTTTAGCCCAAGGAGTGGGGTTTTTTTGTGCAAAATAAATGCTTGCAGTGGATTCAGAATCATGAGAACCCCCTAATTTGACACGTCACATGCTACTTAGCAGAATTAAATGTAGTAAATTATTGCTTATATTGGTTGGTAATGGTTCCCCCAACTTTCAGCAGCTGTAACAACATTTCCCAAGGGAGTTGGCTTGGAACAAATGTATATGTTATAGTAGACACCTTTATGAACACCTGTGAAGAAAGCCTAACTAAGTGTAAAAGAAAGTAAGGTCCGCACACTGGACTGAGCTCCAAAAGCCGGTACTTAAGCTTTTGGAGCTCAGTCCAGTGTGCGGACCTTACTTTCTTTCTATTATTTACCTCAGCCCAGCACCTGGCGTTCAGTTAGTGGATGTGCGTGTTCCATTGTTTCTATTTATCCATAACTAAGGGTACCTTGTAGCCTGATTATCAGACTGTAGCTTTCTTGAAGCTTCAGTCTGACATTGTCTCCTGTCTGAGCAATTTCAAGGGGGAGGGGATTAGAATTTCCCTCAACCAGTAGCCATTGGTGTTGTTTTTCCCTCCTTCCTCTGTGTGTTGCGCTGCGTGATGACGCTGAAAACGGGACTCGGCGCTGATTGGTTGTTCGTTAGACCCACCCCCACCACCGATTCTCATTGGATAATACATTTTTGTACCGAAGAAATTATAGGTTCACAGTGCAACACCAGACCAAGAGACGGAGTCCACTCAGAGAGTGGGCGGGGTCTTTGGGCTGGATCCAGGCTAGGTACCTTGTGGATCTTGTCCAGCCAGTCCTTGTTGGAGGCCAGCTCGGCCATGAAGGCCTGGTGCTTCTGCCACTTGGAGTGGAGGTTCCTGGCCTCGTCGTACGACATGTCCTGAGCCGTCAGCATCTTCTCGTTGATCCACAGGGTCAGCTACACAACACACACAACAGTATAACATGTTCTTATTGGTCCATAGGGTCAACTACAGGACACCACAACAGTACAACATGTTCTCATTGGTCCATAGGGTCAACTACAGGACACCACAACAGTAAAACATGTTCTTATTGGTCCATAGGCTCAACTACACAACAACACAACAGTAAAACATGTTCTCATTGGTCCATAGGGTCAACTACACAACAACACAACAGTATAACATGTTCTCATTGGTCCATACGGTCAACTACACAACACACACAACAGTATAACATGTTCTCATTGGTCCACAGTATCATAATATTACCTCCTGTCCATCTAGTATAGACAGAGTATAAGTATCATATATATATTTCTATATTACCTCCTGTCCATCCTGTAGGAAGTGCTGCAGCTCTCGGTTGTCCTTCAACTTGGTCAGCAGTTCATGTGCAGCCTGCTTGTTCTTCTGATGCCTGGAGGGGAAAAAATGTCTCATCTTAACACATTGACTCTCACGGGAATCGATAATAAACATCGTTTCCCTGCCGCACTAACCTTTGAAGAATCGCCCTGTTGAGATTGTTGAAAATAGTTCCATTGTTTGTTTTTGAGTCTACAAATATTCCACCACCCGACCACCGCGATTCAAAACAACAACAACGGGGAACAGAGCGGGGAAGGACGCGGCCATTACACACCGTGGCCTCTGCATTGTGCCTCCATTTCCCAGAAGCCCTGAGAATCCGAGCGTCACGTGATCCAAACGCGTGACGTCACCGGGTTGTCAGACGGAAACCATGTATGTCTAAAAGTACATTTAAAAAACGGCGAATAAAACATCGGGTTTAGCGTGTTCCGCAGGGCAAGTGTTAACACCTAGAACGCCCGGGGTTATTTAATCCATTGCATTATAGCGCCCAGTCGATTTATAAACACGGAGCACTTTTACCGACGGACCAGATGTTGTTGTGAATGTCTGTGTAGCAGCTAACAATAGCCACGCCACTCTAGAGTCGCTCGACAACAACGGGAGGTAAGAATAAATCTATCGCGACTAGCGACTGGACCGCGGAGCGCCGTCTAACACAGGATCTTTTTCATAATTAGACGGGATGATTTAGATCGCAAGTTATTCATGTTTTAAGATTTTCGTTTTCGTCGGCTAAACAGGGGAGGGAGTTTTTCGATGACGTCTCACTCTTACGCAACACCAAGGATTGCCCAACAGGCGCTCCTGGACTATGGAGCCATGCGATCCGTTCTCATATCAATAAACTTCGTCTTGTGGTGGTAACAGTAAAAGTGCATCTTCACAGCACACTGACCTCTCCTGGATGCAGTCTGCCTTCTCCTGGATCTTGTCAGCGTTGGCGTTCCCGTCGTTGACGAGGCGTCGGCCCGCCTCCACCACGCCGCAGATCTTCTCCTCGCTGGCCTCCACCGTCGTCAGGAAGTCCTCGTGCTTCTTGATGGCCTCTTCCGCCCCCTGGAGGGTGGAGGGCATCTCTGTGTGCGACAGCACGTACTCCTATAGGAAGAGAAACACTGTGGTTGTTACATCTCTGTGTGCGACAGCACGTACTCCTATAGGAAGAGAAACACTGTGGTTGTTACATCTCTGTGTGCGACAGCACGTACTCCTATAGGAAGAGAAACACTGTGGTTGTTACATCTCTGTGTGCGACAGCACATACTCCTATAGGAAGAGAAACACTGTGGTTGTTACATCTCTGTGTGCGACAGCACATACTCAAGAAACATTAAATGTTAGTTTACAGGCTAGTATGTGTGGGGCAGTGCACAGAGTAAGGCCTGTATGTATGTGTGGGGCAGTGCATAGAGTAAGGCCTGTATGTGTGGGGCAGTGCACAGAGTAAGGCCTGTATGTGTGGGACAGTGCACAGAGTAAGGCCTGTGTGTGTGGGACAGTGCACAGAGTAAGGCCTGTATGTGTGGGGCAGTGCACAGAGTAAGGCCTGTGTGTGTGGAGCAGTGCACAGAGTATAAAGCCTGTATGTGTGGGGCAGTGCACAGAGTAAGGCCTGTATGTGTGGGGCAGTGCACAGAGTATAAAGCCTGTATGTGTGGGGCAGTGCACAGAGTAAGGCCTGTATGTGTGGGGCAGTGCACAGAGTAAGGCCTGTATGTGTGGGGCAGTGCACAGAGTAAGGCCTGTATGTGCGGGGCAGTGCACAGAGTAAGACCTGTATGTGTGGGGCAGTGCACAGAGTATAAAGCCTGTATGTGTGGGGCAGTGCACAGAGTATAAAGCCTGTATGTGTGGGGCAGTGCACAGAGTAAGGCCTGTATGTGTGGGGCAGTGCACAGAGTAAGGCCTGTATGTGTGGGGCAGTGCACAGAGTAAGGCCTGTATGTGTGGGGCAGTGCACATAGTAAGGCCTGTATGTGCGGGGCAGTGCACAGAGTAAGACCTGTATGTGTGGGGCAGTGCACAGAGTATAAAGCCTGTATGTGTGGGGCAGTGCACAGAGTAAGGCCTGTATGTGTGGGGCAGTGCACAGAGTAAGACCTGTATGTGTGGGGCAGTGCACAGAGTAAGACCTGTATGTGTGGGGCAGTGCACAGAGTAAGACCTGTATGTGTGGGGCAGTGCACAGAGTATAAAGCCTGTATGTGTGGGGCAGTGCACAGAGTATAAAGCCTGTATGTGTGGGGCAGTGCACAGAGTAAGGCCTGTATGTGTGGGGCAGTGCACAGAGTACAAGGCCTGTATGTGTTGGGCAGTGCACAGAGTAAGGCCTGTATGTGTGGGACAGTGCACAGAGTGAGGCCTGTATGTGTGGGGCAGTGCACAGAGTAAGGCCTGTATGTGTGGGGCAGTGCACAGAGTAAGGCCTGTGTGTGTGTGGGGCAGTGCACAGAGTACAAGGCCTGTACACATGCATCATTTTTCCATATTGAAAACAAGAGAGAGAGCTTCCAAACTCTGACACTTAGAAAGATAATCACCTGTACAGAATGTATTGATAGAAAGTAGCTCATAATAACATGTCTACGGTGGGTTTTCATGAAACTAAAACTGTGCAGGTAGAAATGGGATAATTCAAGCTTTCCGTACAGCTGCAATGTCAGTGAGTTTAAGGTTGTTTAACAGATAGAACAGACTGTTTGGATGTACGTATGGGTTAGCTAGTTTAAGGTTGTTTAACAGATACTGTTTGGATGTATTATGGGCTGTCGAGGCCAGAAAGATGAGATAAGAGGGTCAGTCGGTCTGTGTTCTTGGATATAATCTCACCAATGGGTCGACGATGTCTGAATACACAGTCAGTCCTTAAAGGCGGGGTTTGAGAACCCAATGCATTTGCCTGCAGCATGAACCAAGCCTAACGTTACAGCAGCATCTAATAGAAGAGTTAGGACATTGAGGGGGCAGAAACTGAGCCCTCGAGCTCTGTTCATGCAGCCTGAACTGAGACAAGCTGGAGTTGGAAACACATTGTTTTCAACAGCAAATAAGAGCTATTTTAGGCACGTGTGCAACATGACAACTGTTTTAAAGTATATTGTACAGTAACAACTAAAGTCTCTGTAATGTTTATGTCGTACGATTACTACAAAACAATTTAAAATAAAGGGATTTAAGATCATTAAAGCTGGGCTGTTGCCCTGAGTCCAATGCATTTCTGCCTACTTCCGGTCCAGGACTTGTCCCAGTTGGTTGTCCCCATTCTCAATAGAAGTCTATGTAGGAGAGACTCCATTGGACTGAAGCCCCATGAAGTGAACCAATAGAAGTCTATGTAGGAGAGCCTTCATTGGACTGAAGCCCCATGAAGTGAACCAATAGAAGTCTATGTAGGAGAGCCTCCATTGGACTGAAGCCAATAGAAGTCTATGTAGGAGAGCCTCCATTGGACTGAAGCCCCATGAAGTGAACCAATAGAAGTCTATGTAGGAGAGCCTCCATTGGACTGAAGCCAATAGAAGTCTATGTAGGAGAGCCTCCATTGGACTGAAGCCACATGAAGTGAACCAATAGAAGTCTATGTAGGAGAGCCTCCATTGGACTGAAGCCAATAGAAGTCTATGTAGGAGAGCCTCCATTGGACTGAAGCCCCATGAAGTGAACGCAGTTTGCGTAACTCTGTCTATATCGAAGGCTCTGAACGCAGCCAGCGGCAGCAGGCCGGCTCAGGGTAGTTATCCGTCACGTCAGCTCAAGAGGTGGTACTATAAAATGTGTCTGGCAGTTAAAATAACTCCAGTTATTACTTCTTGCGAGGATACAAGACGGCCGGTCCAGCCTGGCCATGCACCCGCAGCCAAAACTACCCAGGAAGCATCAGGGTCTGAGACACTTTCTGACAACTTGTGATAAACGGCTCCCATTTGATCACATTAGATTTGTGTACGCCGTGTCACCTTGAAGGTGTTCCAGGCAGCGCTGCATCTGTTGCTGCTGAGAACAGGACTAACGCTGCCGTCTGGCTCCCTCCCGGATGACACAAATCACCATATGACCTACTTACTGTACTCAGCAGCCTCACTTCTCCCATCCAGCAAGTCACTGCTGGAGGCTGAGACGCACGCACGCACGCACGCACGCACGCACGCACGCACGCACGCACAGAGTACACAGTGCTGGGAGGCTGAGAGGCTGAGCAGATCTCTGCACACAGCCGTTCAACACACTGCAGTCAATGACACATTATGTAGCGTGTGAGGTTTGTGCTTCGTCATTTAGGCTGCGCGTCCACACAGTCTGTCTACTCAGTCTGTCCACCCAAGACTTGTTTTTACTCCCTCAAGTTACTGAAAACTCTTCCAAAAACAAAACGATGCCCAGAGTTTAGAGATAAACACACGTTCATATCAGAGCCTCCAGGGAGACAGGGTGGCGTTTCCATCAGTGTGAATAGAATACGCAGCGCTACCATCGGAAACATTTCATTTATCAGGACTTGTTTTTATTCAAGTGAATCTTTTTGATACAGAGACAGTCATGATGGCAAGACTAACTGTTCAGGAGAGGAGAAAACAAGACTAACTGTTCAGGAGAGGAGAAAACAAGACTAACTGTTCAGGAGAGGAGAAAACAAGACTAACTGTTCAGGAGAGGAGAAAACAAGACTAACTGTTCAGGAGAAGAGAAAACAAGACTAACTGTTCAGGAGTGGAGAAAACAAGACTAACTGTTCAGGAGAGGAGAAAACAAGACTAACTGTTCAGGAGAGGAGAAAACAAGACTAACTGTTCAGGAGAGGAGAAAAGCTGATTTCTTTTGTTTCTTCCAAAATGAGTTAATATCACAGACAGACTCTTCACATACTAGAGCATGTCTGAAATAAGTGTCAGAGCTGAAATCGACATGTAAATATGAAATAAATGCTTAAACATGTAGCTAGGTGTAATGTCAACTCGCTGTTTCTCTGCAAGACATTACTCTATAAGCCATATCTCCAAAACTGGTTTAACATATAGGACTGTTTGGCTGTATGGGCTAGCTAGTTTAAGGTTGTTTAACAGATAGGACTGTTTGGCTGTATGGGCTAGCTAGTTTAAGGTTGTTTAACAGATAGGACTGTTTGGATGTGGGCTAGCTAGTTTAAGGTTGTTTAACAGATAGGACTGTTTGGATGTGGGCTAGCTAGTTTAAGGTTGTTTAACAGATAGGACTGTTTGGCTGTATGGGCTAGCTAGTTTAAGGTTGTTTAACAGATAGGACTGTTTGGATGTATGGGCTAGCTAGTTTAAGGTTGTTTAACAGATAGGACTGTTTGGATGTGGGCTAGCTAGTTTAAGGTTGTTTAACAGATAGGACTGTTTGGATGTATGGGCTAGCTAGTTTAAGGTTGTTTAACAGATAGGACTGTTTGGATGTATGGGCTAGCTAGTTTAAGGTTGTTTAACAGATAGGACTGTTTGGATGTGGGCTAGCTAGTTTAAGGTTGTTTAACAGATATGACTGTTTGGATGTATGGGCTAGCTAGTTTAAGGTTGTTTAACAGATAGGACTGTTTGGATGTATGGGCTAGCTAGTTTAAGGTTGTTTAACAGATAGGACTGTTTGGATGTGGGCTAGCTAGTTTAAGGTTGTTTAACAGATAGGACTGTTTGGATGTATGGGCTAGCTAGTTTAAGGTTGTTTAACAGATAGGACTGTTTGGATGTATGGGCTAGCTAGTTTAAGGTTGTTTAACAGATAGGACTGTTTGGATGTGGGCTAGCTAGTTTAAGGTTGTTTAACAGATAGGACTGTTTGGATGTATGGGCTAGCTAGTTTAAGGTTGTTTAACAGATAGGACTGTTTGGATGTATGGGCTAGCTAGTTTAAGGTTGTTTAACAGATACTGTTTGGATGTATTATGGGCTGTCGAGGCCAGAAAGATGAGATAAGAGGGTCAGTCGGTCTGTGTTCTTGGATATAATCTCACCAATGGGTCGACGATGTCTGAATACACATGTCTGATGGACAGTCAGTCCTTAAAGGCGGGGTTTGAGAAACCAATGCATTTGCCTGCAGCATGAACCAGGCCTAACGTTACAGCAGCATCTCATAGAAGAGTTAGGACATTGAGGGGGCAGAAACCGAGCGCTGGAGCGCTGTTCATGCAGCCTGAACTGAGACAAGCTGGAGTTGGAAACACATTGTTTTCAACAGCAAATAAGAGCTATTTTAGGCACGTGTGCAACATGACAACTGTTTTAAAGTATATTGTACAGTAACAACTAAAGTCTCTGTAATGTTTATGTCGTACGATTACTACAAAACAATTTAAAATAAAGGGATTTAAGATCATTAAAGCTGGGCTGTTGCCCTGAGTCCAATGCATTTCTGCCTACTTCCGGTCCAGGACTTGTCCCAGTTGGTTGTCCCCATTCTCAATAGAAGTCTATGTAGGAGAGACTCCATTGGACTGAAGCCCCATGAAGTGAACCAATAGAAGTCTATGTAGGAGAGCCTTCATTGGACTGAAGCCCCATGAAGTGAACCAATAGAAGTCTATGTAGGAGAGCCTCCATTGGACTGAAGCCAATAGAAGTCTATGTAGGAGAGCCTCCATTGGACTGAAGCCCCATGAAGTGAACCAATAGAAGTCTATGTAGGAGAGCCTCCATTGGACTGAAGCCAATAGAAGTCTATGTAGGAGAGCCTCCATTGGACTGAAGCCACATGAAGTGAACCAATAGAAGTCTATGTAGGAGAGCCTCCATTGGACTGAAGCCAATAGAAGTCTATGTAGGAGAGCCTCCATTGGACTGAAGCCCCATGAAGTGAACCAATAGAAGTCTATGTAGGAGAGCCTCCATTGGACTGAAGCCCCATGAAGTGAACCAATAGAAGTCTATGTAGGAGGGCCTCCATTGGACTGAAGCCACATGAAGTGAACCAATAGAAGTCTATGTAGGAGAGCCTCCATTGGACTGAAGCCCCATGAAGTGACCAATAGAAGTCTATGTAGGAGAGCCTCCATTGGACTGAAGCCCCATGAAGTGAACCAATAGAAGTCTATGTAGGAGAGCCTCCATTGGACTGAAGCCCCATGAAGTGACCAATAGAAGTCTATGTAGGAGAGCCTCCATTGGACTGAAGCCCCATGAAGTGAACCAATAGAAGTCTATGTAGGAGAGCCTCCATTGGACTGAAGCCCCATGAAGTGAACGCAGTTTGCGTAACTCTGTCTATATCGAAGGCTCTGAACGCAGCCAGCGGCAGCAGGCCAGTTCAGGGTAGTTATCCGTCACGTCAGCTCAAGAGGTGGTACTATAAAATGTGTCTGGCAGTTAAAATAACTCCAGTTATTACTTCTTGCGAGGATACAAGACGGCCGGTCCAGCCTGGCCATGCACCCGCAGCCAAAACTACCCAGGAAGCATCAGGGTCTGAGACACTTTCTGACAACTTGTGATAAACGGCTCCCATTTGATCACATTAGATTTGTGTACGCCGTGTCACCTTGAAGGTGTTCCAGGCAGCGCTGCATCTGTTGCTGCTGAGAACAGGACTAACGCTGCCGTCTGGCTCCCTCCCGGATGACACAAATCACCATATGACCTACTTACTGTACTCAGCAGCCTCACTTCTCCCATCCAGCAAGTCACTGCTGGAGGCTGAGACGCACGCACGCACGCACGCACGCACGCACGCACGCACGCACGCACGCACGCACGCACGCACGCACAGAGTACACAGTGCTGGGAGGCTGAGAGGCTGAGCAGATCTCTGCACACAGCCGTTCAACACACTGCAGTCAATGACACATTATGTAGCGTGTGAGGTTTGTGCTTCGTCATTTAGGCTGCGCGTCCACACAGTCTGTCTACTCAGTCTGTCCACCCAAGACTTGTTTTTACTCCCTCAAGTTACTGAAAACTCTTCCAAAAACAAAACGATGCCCAGAGTTTAGAGATAAACACACGTTCATATCAGAGCCTCCAGGGAGACAGGGTGGCGTTTCCATCAGTGTGAATAGAATACGCAGCGCTACCATCGGAAACATTTCATTTATCAGGACTTGTTTTTATTCAAGTGAATCTTTTTGATACAGAGACAGTCATGATGGCAAGACTAACTGTTCAGGAGAGGAGAAAACAAGACTAACTGTTCAGGAGAGGAGAAAACAAGACTAACTGTTCAGGAGAGGAGAAAACAAGACTAACTGTTCAGGAGAGGAGAAAACAAGACTAACTGTTCAGGAGAAGAGAAAACAAGACTAACTGTTCAGGAGTGGAGAAAACAAGACTAACTGTTCAGGAGAGGAGAAAACAAGACTAACTGTTCAGGAGAGGAGAAAAGCTGATTTCTTTTGTTTCTTCCAAAATGAGTTAATATCACAGACAGACTCTTCACATACTAGAGCATGTCTGAAATAAGTGTCAGAGCTGAAATCGACATGTAAATATGAAATAAATGCTTAAACATGTAGCTAGGTGTAATGTCAACTCGCTGTTTCTCTGCAAGACATTACTCTATAAGCCATATCTCCAAAACTGGTTTAACATATAGGACTGTTTGGCTGTATGGGCTAGCTAGTTTAAGGTTGTTTAACAGATAGGACTGTTTGGCTGTATGGGCTAGCTAGTTTAACATATAGGACTGTTTGGCTGTATGGGCTAGCTAGTTTAAGGTTGTTTAACAGATAGGACTGTTTGGATGTGGGATAGCTAGTTTAAGGTTGTTTAACAGATAGGACTGTTTGGATGTGGGCTAGCTAGTTTAAGGTTGTTTAACAGATAGGACTGTTTGGCTGTATGGGCTAGCTAGTTTAAGGTTGTTTAACAGATAGGACTGTTTGGATGTGGGCTAGCTAGTTTAAGGTTGTTTAACAGATAGGACTGTTTGGATGTATGGGCTAGCTAGTTTAAGGTTGTTTAACAGATAGGACTGTTTGGCTGTATGGGCTAGCTAGTTTAAGGTTGTTTAACAGATAGGACTGTTTGGCTGTATGGGCTAGATAGTTTAACATATAGGACTGTTTGGCTGTATGGGCTAGCTAGTTTAAGGTTGTTTAACAGATAGGACTGTTTGGATGTGGGCTAGCTAGTTTAAGGTTGTTTAACAGATAGGACTGTTTGGATGTGGGCTAGCTAGTTTAAGGTTGTTTAACAGATAGGACTGTTTGGATGTGGGCTAGCTAGTTTAAGGTTGTTTAACAGATAGGACTGTTTGGATGTGGGCTAGCTAGTTTAAGGTTGTTTAACAGATAGGACTGTTTGGATGTGGGCTAGCTAGTCTAAGGTTGTTTAACATATAGGACTGTTTGGCTGTATGGGCTAGCTAGTTTAAGGTTGTTTAACATATAGGACTGTTTGGCTGTATGGGCTAGCTAGTTTAAGGTTGTTTAACATATAGGACTGTTTGGATGTGGGCTCGCTAGTTTAAGGTTGTTTAACAGATAGGACTGTTTGGATGTGGGCTAGCTAGTTTAAGGTTGTTTAACAGATATGACTGTTTGGATGTATGGGCTAGCTAGTTTAAGGTTGTTTAACATATAGGACTGTTTGGCTGTATGGGCTAGCTAGTTTAAGGTTGTTTAACAGATAGGACTGTTTGGATGTGGGCTAGCTAGTTTAAGGTTGTTTAACAGATAGGACTGTTTGGATGTATGGGCTAGCTAGTTTAAGGTTGTTTAACAGATAGGACTGTTTGGATGTGGGCTAGCTAGTTTAAGGTTGTTTAACATATAGGACTGTTTGGATGTGGGCTAGCTAGTTTAAGGTTGTTTAACAGATAGGACTGTTTGGATGTATGGGCTAGCTAGTTTAAGGTTGTTTAACAGATAGGACTGTTTGGATGTATGGGCTAGCTAGTTTAAGGTTGTTTAACAGATAGGACTGTTTGGATGTGGGCTAGCTAGTTTAAGGTTGTTTAACAGATAGGACTGTTTGGATGTGGGTTAGCTAGTTTAAGGTTGTTTAACAGATAGGACTGTTTGGATGTATGGGTTAGCTAGTTTAAGGTTGTTTAACAGATAGGACTGTTTGGATGTGGGTTAGCTAGTTTAAGGTTGTTTAACAGATAGGACTGTTTGGATGTATGGGCTAGCTAGTTTAAGGTTGTTTAACAGATACTGTTTGGATTTATTATGGGCTGTCGACTGTCGAGGCCAGAAAGATGAGATAAGAGGGTCAGTCGGTCTGTGTGCTTGGATATAATCTCACCAATGGGTCGACGATGTCTGAATACACATGTCTGATGGACAGTCAGTCCTTAAAGGCGGGGTTTGAGAAACCAATGCATTTGCCTGCAGCATGAACCAAGCCTAACGTTACAGCAGCATCTCATAGAAGAGTTAGGACATTGAGGGGGCAGAAACCGAGCGCTGAAGCGCTGTTCATGAAGCCTGAACTGAGACAAGCTGGAGTTGGAAATACATTGTTTTCAACGAGGGCGGCGCAAATAAGAGCTATTTTAGGCACGTGTGCAACATGACAACTGTATTGTACAGTAACAACTAAAGTCTCTGTAATGTTTATGTTGTACTATTACTACAAAACAATCTAAAATAAAGGGATTTAAGATCATTAAAGCTGGGCTGTTGCCCTGAGTCCAATGCATTTCTGCCTACTTCCGGTCCAGGACTTGTCCCAGTTGGTTGTCCCCATTCTCAATAGAAGTCTATGTAGGAGAGACTCCATTGGACTGAAGCCCCATGAAGTGAACCAATAGAAGTCTATGTAGGAGAGCCTTCATTGGACTGAAGCCCCATGAAGTGAACCAATAGAAGTCTATGTAGGAGAGCCTCCATTGGACTGAAGCCAATAGAAGTCTATGTAGGAGAGCCTCCATTGGACTGAAGCCCCATGAAGTGAACCAATAGAAGTCTATGTAGGAGAGCCTCCATTGGACTGAAGCCAATAGAAGTCTATGTAGGAGAGCCTCCATTGGACTGAAGCCCCATGAAGTGAACCAATAGAAGTCTATGTAGGAGAGCCTCCATTGGACTGAAGCCACATGAAGTGAACCAATAGAAGTCTATGTAGGAGAGCCTCCATTGGACTGAAGCCACATGAAGTGAACCAATAGAAGTCTATGTAGGAGAGCCTCCATTGGACTGAAGCCAATAGAAGTCTATGTAGGAGAGCCTCCATTGGACTGAAGCCCCATGAAGTGAACGCAGTTTGCGTAACTCTGTCTATATCGAAGGCTCTGAACGCAGCCAGCGGCAGCAGGCCGGTTCAGGGTAGTTATCCGTCACGTCAGCTCAAGAGGTGGTACTATAAAATGTGTCTGGCAGTTAAAATAACTCCAGTTATTACTTCTTGCGAGGATACAAGACGGCCGGTCCAGCCTGGCCATGCACCCGCAGCCAAAACTACCCAGGAAGCATCGGGGTCTGAGACACTTTCTGACAACTTGTGATAAACGGCTCCCATTTGATCACATTAGATTTGTGTACGCTGTGTCACCTTGAAGGTGTTCCAGGCAGCGCTGCATCTGTTGCTGCTGAGAACAGGACTAACGCTGCCGTCTGGCTCCCTCCCGGATGACACAAATCACCATATGACCTACTTACTACTCACTTCTCCCATCCAGCAAGTCACTGCTGGAGGCTGACACGCACGCACGCACGCACGCACGCACGCACGCACGCACGCACGCACAGAGTACACAGTGCTGGGAGGCTGAGAGGCTGAGCAGATCTCTGTACACAGCCGTTCAACACACTGCAGTCAATGACACATTATGTAGCGTGTGAGGTTTGTGCTTCGTCATTTAGGCTGCGTGTCCACTCCGTCTGTCTACTCAGTCTGTCCACCCAAGACTAGTTGTTTTTACTCCCTCAACTGAAAAAGATGGCAAGACTAACTGTTCAGGAGAGGAGAAAACAAGACTAACTGTTCAGGAGAGGAGAAAACAAGACTAACTGTTCAGGAGAGGAGAAAACAAGACTAACTGTTCAGGAGAGGAGAAAAGCTGATTTATTTTTTTTCTTCCAAAATGAGTTAATATCACAGACAGACTCTTCACATACTAGAGCATGTCTGAAATAAGTGTCAGAGCTGAAATCGACATGTAAATATGAAATAAATGCTTAAACATGTAGCTAGGTGTAATGTCAACTCGCTGTTTCTCTGCAAGACATTACTCTATAAGCCATATCTCCAAAACTGGTGGGTCAAACTGAACAACCAGCATGTCAATTTGAAGCTATGATTCCCTGCTTTCACATGACATGAAAAAACAAAATAAAAAAAATGCCAATGACTTAGCCTCGCTCAGAAACGGTCACGTTTGTCAATCTCTGAATGATTAGTTTTCCCCTCTTCACGTTGTCCTGTTATTTTACAATACTACAGTATATAGAATAGTTGGCACTCAAGTACATTTGGAATTCCAGAATTTTACTTAATAAATATACATATATATTACAGTATATATTACAGTACCTGGTTGAGGAAGGCCTGCTATATAAATATACAGTATATATTAATGTACCTGGCTGTTGAGGAAGGCCTCGGCCTGCTTGGCATCCCTCAGGAAGGTCTGGAAGTCGAAGCCCTGGGCCAGCAGCGCGTGGCGGTTCTCCCACATGCGCCGCAGCTCGTGCCACCCGGTGTCCAGAGCCTGAAGCCTCTGGGCCAGGAACATGTACTGGGAGTCCGTCTGGCCCTGGGTCACCTCGTCCCCTACGGCACGCATCTTCTCATAGTCCTCCTGGTGGAGCAGAGAGACAGTTAATACTGTAGCTCCACTCCGAGCTCCACTCCTACCTCGTAGTTGTAATTTAAACGTGTGGTTCCTAGTACCTTGTAGTTGTCCACTTCGTTCTTGATGTTCTCATGCTGGGCCAGGAGGGCCTCAGACTGGACCAGCGAGGTGGGGATGTCCTCGGAGGCCACGGCCGTCTGGGTGCGCGACAGCCACGACTGGAAGTCGTCCAGGTCTCGCAGGAAGCCCTGCGGCACGGAATAAAAGCAAACATTAAAATATCACGACTGAAGATGTAACGATGACGTTTTAGACGTGATCATTCTGAACCAATCACTGCTGCTGTTCCACAACAGGAGATCACAGATTTGAGGTGATCCTCTTTGCTTTCATGACCATTTCTGAGACCGTTCATGTTTCATGGAAGATGCTTCTAAGTGTGTTTTCATTCTATTGCTAGTTTCATCAAATAACTAATTGACCGAACATAAAAGAACTAATGACCGAACATAGCAGATCTACAAGCTCACAACACATTGCGCTGCAACGTGTTGTGAGCTTGTAGATCTGCTATGTTCGGTGCGCAGCAGCATGCTTTCACAGAAGAAACGGCGGAATTCTATGGAATCCAAACTGAGTGAAATGGGTGATGGCGACTGAGCAGTGTTGATTTTGTCGACTAAAACTATGACGAAAAATGTTCGCCGACTACCTTTTTTCACTGACGAAAACTAAATGGAAACTAAATGAAAACTAAACTATGACGACTAAAACTAAGACTAAATAATATACTGACAATTTCGTCAACAAATAAAAACTAGACTAAAATGTTAGGAAGGGACTAGTGGACAAGAGATCCAGTATAAGTAATTTTTTTGGTTCATTTTGGGCTTTTGGGTTCATTCTTTTGGCTGTAAAATCAGTGTAAAATCAGTCATTACGATGGCACCAAGGCCCGCCAAAATACATTGTAGTCGACTAAATCAACCGTAGGTTTAGGCGACTAAAATCTTATGATGTTTAGTCAATGTTAACACTAAGCCATTCCGGGTGACTAAAATGTGACTAAAACTAAATGAAAACTATTTCAAAGACTAACCCATTTTGGGCGGGAACCCCTTTTGGTGTTAGCATCATGTTGTGCTTTAGCTATTGAAAAATAGCAGATC
The DNA here is from genome assembly GCF_951216825.1 of Electrona antarctica. Lineage (NCBI taxonomy): Eukaryota > Metazoa > Chordata > Actinopteri > Myctophiformes > Myctophidae > Electrona > Electrona antarctica. Next base: position 56,623,856 of record NC_136790.1, read on the forward strand.
TACAAGCTCATAGCGCGCCACCGAGTGGCGCGCTACGAGCTTGTAGGACTGCTATTTTTGAAGAATCGAAGAACGACTGACATAGAAACACAGCTTTTTCAGAAAACTGTCAGGATGTAGAAGACAGATTTTTAGAATCTGATCTCAGGTCAGAATGGGCTAAATGACTAAAACTAAGATCTAAATGTGCTCCATAAACAACATGCCTGCAGCCTGCCGGCCTCGCCCAGAGACTCCTCCCTCCTCTTCATGGTGGCGTTCAGCTCCTCCCACACCTCCTGGATCTCCTGCAGACGCCCCTGGATCTCCTGGCCCTGCTCCGGGTGCTCCTCCGCCAGCTTCTCCGCCTCCGTCCGCAGGTCGTCCAGCTTGCCCTGTGATTGGACGATTGGTTGATTGATTGATTGATTGATTGATTGATTGATTAGTTTATTAGACAGAAATGTAAAAATCAGACCCAGACTTGTTTTTTTCTCCCTGGAAATAAAAACGTCTGAGTTTCCGAGGCTAGCTGTGAGGTCGACAGCGCTACCGACTCCGCCACTGTACCCCGTTTCTCATTTCCTTTGACCATGGGTTCCCAGATTGGGGTTTACCTGAATAGCCTCCAGGTCTCTCTCCATGCCGGTCAGCTTCCTCTGCAGGGCCATGACCCCGGCCAGGGTCGGGGTCAGGGTCATGGTCAACGTCAAGGTTAAGGTTTACCTGAATAGCCTCCAGGTCTCTCTCCATGCCGGTCAGTTTCCTCTGCAGGGCCATGACCCCGGCCAGGTCGTTGCCCAGGCTCTGGGTGGACTCGATCACCTTGGTCTTCTCCCTCATCCACGTCCGGCTCTCGTTGCACTCAAGGTGGTAGTTCTGGATGTTCAGAGCAGACTCCAGGTCCTCCTTCTTCTGACCGGCCAGCGCCTGGAACTCCTTCCACCTGAGGAGGAGAACATTTACATTTAGCCTGGAACTCCTTCCATCTGACCAGCAGCACAATTTACATAAAGGTTTTAAGTCACAGCCTTTTGAATAAAATGAGTCATATGATGCCTGATTTATACTTGGCTGCATGCCGAAGATATCCAAGCTTGTAGATCGGATATTTTTTCTTGCCGCGACACCCACACACAACAACGCACTAAATGACTTGTCTTTTAGTTTTACTGGATCTCTTCTCCACTAGTCCCTCCCTAACATTTAGTTCTACTGGATCTCTTCTCCACTAGTCCCTCCCTAACATTTAGTTCTACTGGATCTCTTCTCCACTAGTCCCTCCCTAACATTTAGTTCTACTGGATCTCTTCTCCACTAGTCCCTCCCTGACATTTATAGTTCTACTGGATCTCTTCTCCACTAGTCCCTCCCTAACATTTAGTTATACTGGATCTCTTCTCCACTAGTCCCTCCCTGACATTTAGTTCTACTGGATCTCTTCTCCACTAGTCCCTCCCTGACATTTAGTTCTACTGGATATCTTCTCCACTAGTCCCTCCCTGACATTTAGTTCTACTGGATCTCTTCTCCACTAGTCCCTCCCTAACATTTAGTTCTACTGGATATCTTCTCCACTAGTCCCTCCCTGACATTTAGTTCTACTGGATCTCTTCTCCACTAGTCCCTCCCTAACATTTAGTTCTACTGGATCTCTTCTCCACTAGTCCCTCCCTAACATTTAGTTCTACTGGATCTCTTCTCCACTAGTCCCTCCCTAACATTTATAGTTCTATTGTATCTCTTCTCCACTAGTCCCTCCCTAACATTTAGTTATACTGGATCTCTTCTCCACTAGTCCCTCCCTAACATTTAGTTCTACTGGATCTCTTCTCCACTAGTCCCTCCCTGACATTTAGTTCTACTGGATCTCTTCTCCACTAGTCCCTCCCTAACATTTAGTTATACTGGATCTCTTCTCCACTAGTCCCTCCCTAACATTTAGTTATACTGGATCTCTTCTCCACTAGTCCCTCCCTAACATTTAGTTCTATTGGATCTCTTCTCCACTAGTCCCTCCCTAACATTTAGTTCTACTGGATCTCTTCTCCACTAGTCCCTCCCTGACATTTAGTTCTACTGGATCTCTTCTCCACTAGTCCCTCCCTAACATTTAGTTCTACTGGATCTCTTCTCCACTAGTCCCTCCCTAACATTTAGTTCTACTGGATCTCTTCTCCACTAGTCCCTCCCTGACATTTAGTTCTACTGGATCTCTTCTCCATTAGTCCCTCCCTGACATTTAGTTCTACTGGATCTCTTCTCCACTAGTCCCTCCCTGACATTTAGTTCTACTGGATCTCTTCTCCACTAGTCCCTCCCTAACATTTAGTTCTACTGGATCTCTTCTCCACTAGTCCCTCCCTGACATTTAGTTCTACTGGATCTCTTCTCCACTAGTCCCTCCCTAACATTTAGTTCTACTGGATCTCTTCTCCACTAGTCCCTCCCTAACATTTATAGTTCTATTGTATCTCTTCTCCACTAGTCCCTCCCTAACATTTAGTTATACTGGATCTCTTCTCCACTAGTCCCTCCCTAACATTTAGTTCTACTGGATCTCTTCTCCACTAGTCCCTCCCTGACATTTAGTTCTACTGGATCTCTTCTCCACTAGTCCCTCCCTAACATTTAGTTATACTGGATCTCTTCTCCACTAGTCCCTCCCTAACATTTAGTTATACTGGATCTCTTCTCCACTAGTCCCTCCCTAACATTTAGTTCTATTGGATCTCTTCTCCACTAGTCCCTCCCTAACATTTAGTTCTACTGGATCTCTTCTCCACTAGTCCCTCCCTGACATTTAGTTCTACTGGATCTCTTCTCCACTAGTCCCTCCCTAACATTTAGTTCTACTGGATCTCTTCTCCACTAGTCCCTCCCTAACATTTAGTTCTACTGGATCTCTTCTCCACTAGTCCCTCCCTAACATTTAGTTCTACTGGATCTCTTCTCCACTAGTCCCTCCCTGACATTTAGTTCTACTGGATCTCTTCTCCACTAGTCCCTCCCTGACATTTAGTTCTACTGGATCTCTTCTCCACTAGTCCCTCCCTGACATTTAGTTCTACTGGATCTCTTCTCCACTAGTCCCAGTCCCTCCCTGACATTTAGTTCTACTGGATCTCTTCTCCACTAGTCCCAGTCCCTCCCTGACATTTAGTTCTACTGGATCTCTTCTCCACTAGTCCCTCCCTGACATTTAGTTCTACTGGATCTCTTCTCCAATAGTCCCTCCCTGACATTTAGTTCTACTGGATCTCTTCTCCAATAGTCCCTCCCTGACATTTAGTTCTACTGGATCTCTTCTCCACTAGTCCCTCCCTGACATTTAGTTCTACTGGATCTCTTCTCCACTAGTCCCTCCCTGACATTTAGTTCTACTGGATCTCTTCTCCACTAGTCCCTCCCTGACATTTAGTTCTACTGGATCTCTTCTCCACTAGTCCCTCCCTCCCTAACATTTAGTTCTACTGGATCTCTTCTCCACACAAAGGAGGGTGTGTCCAGACCTGTCATTGAGCTGATCCTGGGTCAGATGGTGTTACAGGTGTCAGAGGAGCCTACCTGTCATTGAGCTGATCCTGGGTCAGATGGTGTTACAGGTGTCAGAGGAGCGTACCTGTCATTGAGCTGATCCTGGGTCAGATGGTGTTACAGGTGTCAGAGGAGCGTACCTGTCATTGAGCTGATCCTGGGTCAGATGGTGTTACAGGTGTCAGAGGAGCGTACCTGTCATTGAGCTGATCCTGGGTCTGGTGGATGTGTTCCTTGTTACAGGTGTCGGAGCATAGCAGCTGCTCGGCCACCTGGTTCACGTCGTTCACGCGACTGCCCAGGCTGTTCATCTCAGGCTCCAGAGTCTCGAACCTGCAGCCACACAGATACAGGGTTCAAGGTTAGCTTAACCTGCAGCCACACAGACACAGGGTTCAAGGTTAGCTTAACCTGCAGCCACACAGACACAAGGTTAGCTTTATTGTCCCTGGCGGGGAATTGGTTTGCAGCCAGATAATAGTAAAAAAAAAAATACACACAACAAACAACATTCAAAACAAAACTAAGGTCTAAGAACCGGGCACAATAGAGACAGAGAATTCATGACCGGAACAAATTTGTTTCTAAATCCATGTCGTACGCCCGCAATGTCCGCAACTCCAGTAGAAAAAGAGTGCCGGGTTGCGCCCCGAAAATAGCTGATCTACAAGCTCTCAACGCGTCGCGCTGCGACGTGTTGAGAGATTGTAGATCAGCTATTTTGGTTCAAAAGCCCTCTTACAAGATTTCAGCCCCTGCCTCTCTAAAGGCTCATTCATAGTCTGTATTTTCGGTGGTGAGGTGACCACGGAGCTGAAATAACGTTGAGCGGTGGTGAGTAAAAACAGAGAGAAGGGCTGGAGCGGTGGCGGTGGTTTGCTCTTCACCACGGCTTGTGACGTCATGTTGTAGTTCGCTGGTCACCTCACCACCGGAAAATCCAGACTATGAATAACGCTTTACACTCTCTGCACGTGCCTGGGGGGTAGTGTTGTTACCACCTCTAGGTCCTCCAGCTTGGTGGGACAGGGTTAAATGTGTACCTCTGTTGCACCACCTCTAGGTCCTCTAGCTTGGTGGGACAGGGTTAAATGTGTACCTCTGCTGCACCACCTCTAGGTCCTCTAGGGGGTTAAATGTGTACCTCTGCTGCACCACCTCTAGGTCCTCTAGCTTGGTGGGACAGGGTTAAATGTGTACCTCTGTTGCACCACCTCTAGGTCCTCTAGCTGGGTGGGACAGGGTTAAATGTGTACCTCTGCTGCACCACCTCTAGGTCCTCTAGCTTGGTGGGACAGGGTTAAATGTGTACCTCTGCTGCACCACCTCTAGGTCCTCTAGGGGGTTAAATGTGTACCTCTGCTGCACCACCTCTAGGTCCTCTAGCTTGGTGGGACAGGGTTAAATGTGTACCTCTGCTGCACCACCTCTAAGGTCCTCTAGGGGGTTAAATGTGTACCTCTGCTGCACCACCTCTAGGTCCTCCAGCTGGGTGGGACAGGGTTAAATGTGTACCTCTGCTGCACCACCTCTAGGTCCTCTAGGGGGTTAAATGTGTACCTCTGCTGCACCACCTCTAAGGTCCTCTAGGGGGTTAAATGTGTACCTCTGCTGCACCACCTCTAGGTCCTCTAGCTTGGTGGGACAGGGTTAAATGTGTACCTCTGCTGCACCACCTCTAGGTCCTCTAGCTTGGTGGGACAGGGTTAAATGTGTACCTCTGCTGCACCACCTCTAAGGTCCTCTAGGGGGTTAAATGTGTACCTCTGTTGCACCACCTCTAGGTCCTCTAGCTTGGTGGGGCAGGGTTAAATGTGTACCTCTGCTGCACCACCTCTAGGTCCTCTAGCTGGGTGGGGCAGGGTTAAATGTGTACCTCTGTTGCACCACCTCTAGGTCCTCTAGCTTGGTGGGACAGGGTTAAATGTGTACCTCTGTTGCACCACCTCTAGGTCCTCTAGCTTGGTGGGGCAGGGTTAAATGTGTACCTCTGTTGCACCACCTCTAAGGTCCTCTAGGGGGTTAAATGGGTACCTCTGTTGCACCACCTCTAGGTCCTCTAGCTTGGTGGGACAGGGTTAAATGTGTACCTCTGTTGCACCACCTCTAGGTCCTCTAGCTGGGTGGGACAGGGTTAAATGTGTACCTCTGTTGCACCACCTCTAGGTCCTCTAGCTTGGTGGGACAGGGTTAAATGTGTACCTCTGTTGCACCACCTCTAGGTCCTCTAGGGGGTTAAATGTGTACCTCTGTTGCACCACCTCTAGGTCCTCTAGCTGGGTGGGACAGGGTTAAATGTGTACCTCTGTTGCACCACCTCTAGGTCCTCTAGCTTGGTGGGACAGGGTTAAATGTGTACCTCTGTTGCACCACCTCTAGGTCCTCTAGGGGGTTAAATGTGTACCTCTGTTGCACCACCTCTAGGTCCTCTAGCTGGGTGGGACAGGGTTAAATGTGTACCTCTGTTGCACCACCTCTAGGTCCTCCAGCTTGGTGGGACAGGGTTAAATGTGTACCTCTGCTGCACCACCTCTAGGTCCTCTAGCTTGGTGGGACAGGGTTAAATGTGTACCTCTGTTGCACCACCTCTAGGTCCTCTAGCTGGGTGGGACAGGGTTAAATGTGTACCTCTGTTGCACCACCTCTAGGTCCTCCAGCTGGGTGGGACAGGGTTAAATGTGTACCTCTGCTGCACCACCTCTAGGTCCTCTAGGGGGTTAAATGTGTACCTCTGTTGCACCACCTCTAGGTCCTCCAGCTTGGTGGGGATCTCCATGCTGTGCAGCCACTGCTCCTTCTCCTCCACCCACAGCAGACAGGCTCCGGCCTCGCTGAACATGCGGTACAGAGCCAGGGCTCCCTCCAGGGCCTGGCGCCGCGCCAGGGACAGGGTCTCCAGCTCCGCGTAGCGCTGCTCGATGGCGGGGACACGGCCCTGGACCTACACGGACACACACACACACAGGGGGCAGGGATTAGATCAGGTGACCCTGGGCCTACAGGTAACACAGGAGTAGTGTCGCGAGGCCAGAATGTTGCCTCTCGCGATGTTCAAATGCTTCCGTCATACAGTCTGGAGCAACGGAAGCTCTGATTATGAGTGAAATGTAAATGCTTCCGTCATACAGTCTGGAGCAACGGAAGCTCTGATCATGAGTCAAATATAAATGCTTCCGTCATACAGTCTGGAGCAACGGAAGCTCCGGTCACAAGTAAAATATCAATGCTTCCGTCATACAGTCTGGAGCAACGGAAGCTCTGATTATGAGTGAAATGTAAATGCTTCCGTCATACAGTCTGGAGCAACGGAAGCTCTGATCATGAGTCAAATATAAATGCTTCCGTCATACCGTCTGGAGCAACGGAAGCTCTGATCATGAGTCAAATATAAATGCTTCCGTCATACAGTCTGGAGCAACGGAAGCTCTGATCATGAGTCAAATATAAATGCTTCCGTCATACGGTCTGGAGCGACGGAAGCTCTGATCATGAGTAAAATGTAAATGCTTCCGTCATACGGTCTGGAGCAACGGAAGCTCTGATCATGAGTCAAATATAAATGCTTCCGTCATACAGTCTGGAGCAACGGAAGCTCTGATCATGAGTCAAATATAAATGCTTCCGTCATACAGTCTGGAGCAACGGAAGCTCTGATCACGAGTCAAATATAAATGCTTCCGTCATACAGTCTGGAGCAACGGCAGCTCTGATCATGAGTCAAATATAAATGCTTCCGTCATACAGTCTGGAGCAACGGAAGCTCTGATCATGAGTCAAATATAAATGCTTCCGTCATACAGTCTGGAGCAACGGAAGCTCTGATCATGAGTCAAATATAAATGCTTCCGTCATACAGTCTGGAACAACGGAAGCTCCGATCACGAGTGAAATGTAAATGCTTCCGTCATACAGTCTGGATCAACGGAAGCTCTGATCATGAGTAAAATGTAAATGCTTCCGTCATACAGTCTGGAGCGACGGAAGCTCCGATCATGAGTAAAATATAAATGCTTCCGTCATACAGTCTGGAGCGACGGAAGCTCTGATCATGAGTCAAATATAAATGCTTCCGTCATACAGTCTGGAGCGACGGAAGCTCCGATCACGAGTAAAATATCAATGCTTCCGTCATACAGTCTGGAGCAATGGAAGCTCTGATCATGAGTCAAATATAAATGCTTCCGTCATACAGTCTGGAGCAACGGAAGCTCTGATCATGAGTCAAATATAAATGCTTCCGTCATACAGACTGGAGCAACGGAAGCTCTGATCATGAGTCAAATATAAATGCTTCCGTCATACAGTCTGGAGCGACGGAAGCTCTGATCATGAGTGAAATATAAATGCTTCCGTCATACAGTCTGGATCAACGGAAGCTCTGATCACGAGTACTTCCGGCATAGGGCCCCACATGGCCTGTAACCACCGTCAGGGCAGGTTACCATACCTCAGGGTAGTTGACGAAGGCCTCGGGCAGCCCCATGGCCTGCTCGTGCAGGGAGTCGATGAGCGGGTGGTGGCTGTGGATCTCCTCGTCCACCTCGCGCTGCTTGCGGGCCAGGGTCTGCGTGGAGAACTCGTCGTGGCCCAGCTCCTGGCTGGACACCTGCCTCAGGGTCTCCATGGTCCAGGCCTCCATGTCGTTGGCATCCGTCTGGAACTGGAGCAGGGCCACGGCCTCCTTCAGCCTCTGCTCTCTCTGCCGGGACGTCTGGGAGGGAGAGAAGACAAACATCACTACAGCATTCTGCTCACAAAGCACTCAACAACCTGACTCTCCCCTGCATCTCCCATCTTCTGGAACCCGTCCCCTCAGGTCCAGTGAAGCCAACCTCCTGAAGGTCAAGGCCAAGGCCAAGTACCGCACCTGGGGGGACACCTGGGGGGACAGACGGGGCCTTCTATGTTTCTGCCCCCACCTGGGTGGACAGGGGGGGCCTTCTATGTTTCTGACCCCACCTGGGGGGACAGGGGGGGCCTTTTATGTTTCTGCCTCCACCTGGGGGGACAGGGGGGGCCTTCTATGTTTCTGCCCCCACCTGGGTGGACAGACGGGGCCTTCTATGTTTCTGCCCCCACCTGGGGGGACAGACGGGGCCTTCTATGTTTCTGCCCCCACCTGGGGGGACAGGGGGGGCCTTCTATGTGTCTGCCCCCACCTGTGGGGTGGGGGCCGCTCTATGAGCTTGTAGATCTGCTATTTTTCAATAGCTAAAGTACAACATGATCTTTAAAACACCAAAGGGGGTTCCCGCCCAGAATGGATTAAGAATGATAGTCTAGACGTCATACAGTATAACATACGTGAGACGACCACACAGTGAGGACAGTATAACATACATGAGACGACCAGACAGTGAAGACAGTATAACATACATGAGACGACCAGACAGTGAAGACAGTCTAACATACATGAGACGACCAGACAGTGAGGACAGACTAACATACATGAGACGACCACACAGTGAAGACAGTCTAACATACATGAGACGAGCAGACAGTGAAGACAGTCTAACATACATGAGACGAGCAGACAATGAGGACAGTCTAACATACATGAGACGACCAGACAGTGAGGACAGTCTAACATACATGAGACGACCAGACAGTGAGGACAGTCTAACATACATGAGACGACCAGACAGTGAGGACAGTCTAACATACATGAGACGACCAGACAGTGAGGACAGTCTAACATACATGAGACGACCACACAGTGAGGACAGTCTAACATACATGAGACGACCAGACAGTGAGGACAGTCTAACATACATGAGACGACCACACAGTGAGGACAGTCTAACATACATGAGACGACCACACAGTGAGGACAGTCTAACATACATGAGACGACCAGACAGTGAGGACAGTATAACATACATGAGACGACCAGACAGTGAAGACAGTCTAACATACATGAGACGACCAGACAGTGAAGACAGTCTAACATACATGAGACGACCAGACACTGAAGACAGTCTAACATACATGAGACGACCAGACAGTGAAGACAGTCTAACATACATGAGACGACCAGACACTGAAGACAGTCTAACATACATGAGACGACCAGACAGTGAAGACAGTATAACATACACAAGTAAGGGAAGCAAACGCAGCTCGTAAATTGCAATAACAACAATTAGAATAAATTACGTACTTTAAGGTTTTTTTTTTCTTTTTCGTTTTTTTTTTAAAGATTTTTTTTAAGATCTTTTTTTAAGTTACGTTTTTTTTATGTTAAGTTTTTTTTAAGTTACTTTTTTTTAAAAATTAAGTTAAGTTGTTTGTGTGTGTGTGTGTGTGTGTGTGTGTGTGTGACTTTGTGTGTGTGTGATTTTTTAAAGATTTTTTCTTTTTAAGTTTTTTTTTTAAAGTTAGGTTTATGTTGTAGACATAGTTCTACAACATGAACCCGCTGCAGTACCACTCACCTCCTCCAGGTGCGTCCACTGCTCCTGGATGTCCCGGATCCTCTCGGTGACCTCTGGCGCCCCGAAGTGCCCCTCGTCCACCAGGCTCTCCCCCGTGGCGATGCTGTTTCCCAGAGGGCCGTAGCGCGCCGCCATCTCGTCCCGGAACGCCTCGTGTTTACTGAGGAGGTGCAGCGCCGACGTCAGGTCACGGCCGCAGTCTCCAGACGCCAGGATCTGCTCCTAAAACCACAAGCACAGCCAATCAGACGCCATGATCTGCTCCTGAAGCACAAGCACGACCAATCAGACGCCAGGATCTGCTCCTGAAGCACCAAGCACGACCAATCAGACACCAGGATCTGCTCCTAAAACCACACGCACAACCAATCAGACGCCAGGATCTGCTCCTCTCTTAGACAGAACCAGAGCCATAGAGTAAGACAGAGTTAGGACATTGAGGGGTCTGAAAACTGAGCGCTCGAGCGCTGTTCATGCAGCCTGGATGGAGAGGGACAAGCTGGAGTTGGAAATAGTTTTCAACAAGTAAATAAAAGCTATTTTTAGGCATGTGTGCAACATGACGACTGTTGTAAAGTATTGTACAGTGACAACTGAAGTCTCTGTAATAATTATGTTGTACTATTACTAAAAAAAACTATCTAAAATAAAGGTGGGCGATCATTAAAGCTGGGCTGCATGTTGCCTGAGTCCAGTGCATTTCTGCCAACTTCCGGTCCAGGACTTTGTCACTGTTCGCTATGCTCTTCGCCAATAGAGCGTCGCAGTCCCGCCCCCTCGAGAGACCCGGAAACCTGAGACCTGTTCATTTTCCTCATAGACTTTTCAGAAAGTATTTATTTAAAGACGTTTACGCCGCGGACAAAGCCAACTCTTGTCGTGACAAATCATGACAATAAACACAATGTTTTGGGCCAAACAAAGAATTAGAAAGTAGAAAAAAGGTTTGTTGTCATGATTTGTCACGACTCGAGTTGGCTTTGTACGACGCTTATAAGGTCTTTAAATAAATACTTTTTGAAATGTCTATGAGGAAAATGCATTGGGATTCATTTCCTGGGCCTGGCGTCGCCATGAAAGGGGGCGGGACTGCGACGCTCTATAGTCTATGTAGAAGAGCCAAGGCAACAGAGTCTTAGGCACACCTGTATGCTCTGAGGTGGGTGCGTAGGCAGGGTTCAATGTATTCACCTGTATGAGGTGGGTGCGTAGGCAGGGTTCAATGTATTCACCTGTATGAGGTGGGTGCGTAGGCAGGGCTCAATGTATTCACCTGTATGAGGTGGGTGCGTAGGCAGGGTTCAATGTATTCACCTGTATGAGGTGCGTGCGTAGGCAGGGTTCAATGTATTCACCTGTATGAGGTGGGTGCGTAGGCAGGGCTCTTTATTTAGGCCAATAAAGTGTTCATATTGCAAGTGCAGACGGTGTGCGGGTCTTTATGCACTTGTGCATGTGTTCTGAATATGAAGAAGAGCCGCCATTGGACTGTGAAGTCAACTGAGTTGTCGTAACTCTGTCTTACTCTCTATGGCTCTGGATCTAACTAACTCCTCTCCTCTCCTCTCCTCTCCTCTCCTCTCCTCTCCTCTCCTCTCCTCTCCTCTCCTCTCCTCTCCTCTCCTCTCCTCTCCCTATAGACACTAACCTGCTCTCGTATCCAGGCCCCCTCCTCTCCCCTCCTCTATAGACACTAACCTGTTCTCGTATCCAAGCCCCCTCCTCTCCCAGCTCCCTATAGACACTAACCTGTTCTCGTATCCAAGCCCCCTCCTCTCCCAGCTCCCTATAGACACTAACCTGCTCTCGTATCCAGGCCCCCTCCTCTCCCAGCTCCCTATAGACACTAACCTGCTCTCGTATCCAGGCCCCCTCCTCTCCCAGCTCCCTATAGACACTAACCTGTTCTCGTATCCAGGCCCCCTCCTCTCCCAGCTCCCAGAGGAACTGCCAGAGGCGTCTTGAGTCCTCCAAACGGACCCTCCTGGTTCCGGCCAGACTGCCCAGCTCCTCGTAGGCCCGGCCCAGCAGCTCCACCCGCTCCTCCACCAGAGCAGGCTCACACGGCTTGTAGGCTGGACGGGACGGGAGGTTTATCAGAACATTAATAACCCATTTAGACCTGAGGATGATTCTATAAATGTCTTCTAAATCCTGACAGTTTTCTGAAAAACCTCATGTTTCTGTATCAGTGGTGCTCGACCTTTTCATGTCAAGGACCCCCAGAATTATATGTATTTGGCCGCCGACACCCATCTGAAAATGTGTAGTTTCAGGGACCCCGCCCCAGAAGCAAAGATTTGAGTTAAAAACGTTCGCTGTGAAAGAATATATATTCAAAGATGTGCGCCACATTTTCACGATTTTCCAAAAATAGCAGAACAACAAGCTCACGCTATGAGCTTGTAGATCTGCTAAGTAAGTATATAAGTATAACATGATGCTTAAAACACCAAAAGGGGTTCCCGCCCAGAATGGATTAATAAAGATGTATATTATATCAGCCCCTTTCACCTTGACAATAATGACACCCCAGCGTTACATATAACTATAGGAACAATGGGATCTGTACGTTTTTTATTAGCGCTGCCAAGTGCAGAGTAGACTCTCTAAGGAGCTGTTTGACTTTAATATCATTCTCTTCCTAGAGAGAACCATTTAATGCAGGGTTGGGCAACTTTGACGATGGCAAGGGCCACTATATTTCCACACTCACTCCCTAGGGCCATATATTACTGTCGTAGCAAAAATAGCCGATCTACAAGCTCAAAACGCGTCGCGTTTTGAGCTTGTAGATCGGCTATTTTTGCTATTTTCAAATTTAAATCTTGATTTTTTTTTTTGCTATTTTTGAATTGGAATCCTAAAAATTAACATTTTTATGTCATTTCAAATGCCTTTAATTATACTTGTGTTGATCAATGAGCTACTAATTTAGACTGAAGTAATTAAAGCGGGTCGTGTTTGCATGTTGTGGAATTGTAAACAGCTGAAACCAATATTATATCAGTATATTCTGACATTAACCTGAGGGCCGCATTAAGTGAAGGTGGGGGCCGCATGTGGCCCCCGGGCCGCCAGTTGCCCACCCCTGATTTAATGTCATCAGAGAGAAAAACCACAGCCTCTGTAACACAGTGTGTAGAGCAGAGTGGCTTCAACCTTTGTTTATTGGGCATCTGAGCCACGGCCATATGATCATTTTTTAATGTAAAATGAAACCAAATGGAATCGTAGTTAAAGATCTACTGTATAGAGCGTCGCAGTCCCGCCTCCTACCAGGGACCAGGAAATTATTCTCCGTTCATTTTCCTCATAGACATTTCAGAAAGTATTTATTTAAAGACGGTTACGCCGCGGACAAAGCCAACTCGAGTCGTGACAAATCATGACAACAAAAATTATTAGAAAGAAGAAAAAAACGGCAGGTTACAACACTTTCTTTGTTGTTTTTCTTCTTTGTAATTATTTGTTTGGTCCAAAATATTGTTTGTGTTGTCATGAGTTGTCACGACTCGAGTTGGCTTTGTCCGCGGTGTAACCGTCTTTAAATAAATACTTGTTGAAATGTCTATGGGAAAAATGCATTGGGATTCATTTCCTGGTCCATGGTAGGAGGCGGGACTGTGACGCTCTATAACGGTCCATTTCGTTATCAGCTCTCCATCATTTAGCTGGGGACCACCTGGAACCTGGTTTAGACTAGTTTAGAACCTGGTTTAGACTAGTTTAGAACCTGGTTTAGACTAGTTTAGAACCTGGTTTAGACTAGTTTAGAACCTGTTTTAGACTAGTTTAGAACCTGGTTTAGACTAGTTTAGAACCTGGTTTAGACTAGTTTAGAACCTGGTTTAGACTAGTTTAGAACCTGGTTTAGACTAGTTTAGAACCTGTTTTAGACTAGTTTAGAACCTGGTTTAGACTAGTTTAGAACCTGGTTTAGACTAGTTTAGAACCTGGTTTAGACTAGTTTAGAACCTGTTTTAGACTAGTTTAGAACCTGGTTTAGACTAGTTTAGAACCTGGTTTAGACTAGTTTAGAACCTGGTTTAGACTAGTTTAGAACCTGGTTTAGACTAGTTTAGAACCTGGTTTAGACTAAGTGTGTCTGAAATGTGAGAATCCAATACAATGCTCCCCTATGGATGGATATGAGGCTGTAGTACATGTTAATACCTTGAGGTGGAGCATTAACCCATTCTGGGCGGGAACTCCTTTTGGTGTTTTAAGCATTATGTTATACTTTAAAAATAGCAGACCTACAAGCTCGTAGTGCGGCACTTTTTGAAAAAATCGTGAAAATCGTGAAAATGTAGCACAAATCTTTGAATATAATATTCTTTCAGAGTGAACATTTTAACTCAAATCTTTGCTTCTGGGGGGTGGGGGTCCCTGAAACAACATATTTTCAGATGGGGTCAATACAGATCATGTTTGGAGTCCTTGACATGAAATATTGAGCACCACCGATATAGGCAAAGTGAAGTGATAAAGTGTACCTTGCTGTGAGGTGAAGGATGTGATAAAGTGTACCTTGCTGTGAGGTGAAGGATGTGATAAAGCGTACCTTGCTGTGAGGTGTAGGATGTGATAAAGTGTACCTTGCTGTGAGGTGAAGGATGTGATAAAGTGTACCTTGCTGTGAGGTGTAGGATGTGATAAAGTGTACCTTGCTGTGAGGTGTAGGATGTGATAAAGTGTACCTTGCTGTGAGGTGTAGGATGTGATAAAGTGTACCTTGCTGTGAGGTGAAGGATGTGATAAAGTGTACCTTGCTGTGAGGTGAAGGATGTGATAAAGTGTACCTTGCTGTGAGGTGAAGGATGTGATAAAGTGTACCTTGCTGTGAGGTGAAGGATGTGATAAAGTGTACCTTACTGTGAGGTGAAGGATGTGATAAAGTGTGTGAGGTGAAGGATGTGATAAAGTGTACCTTGCTGTGAGGTGAAGGATGTGATAAAGTGTACCTTGCTGTGAGGTGAAGGATGTGATAAAGTGTACCTTGCTGTGAGGTGAAGGATGTGATAAAGTGTACCTTGCTGTGAGGTGAAGGATGTGATAAAGTGTACCTTGCTGTGAGGTGAAGGATGTGATAAAGTGTACCTTGCTGTGAGGTGTAGGATGTGATAAAGTGTACCTTGCTGTGAGGTGAAGGATGTGATAAAGTGTACCTTGCTGTGAGGTGAAGGATGTGATAAAGTGTACCTTGCTGTGAGGTGAAGGATGTGATAAAGTGTACCTTGCTGTGAGGTGAAGGATGTGATAAAGTGTACCTTACTGTGAGGTGAAGGATGTGATAAAGTGTACCTTGCTGTGAGGTGAAGGATGTGATAAAGTGTACCTTGCTGTGAGGTGAAGGATGTGATAAAGTGTACCTTGCTGTGAGGTGAAGGATGTGATAAAGTGTACCTTGCTGTGAGGTGAAGGATGTGATAAAGTGTACCTTGCTGTGAGGTGTATCATTGTGATAAAGTGTACCTTACTGTGAGGTGAAGGATGTGATAAAGTGTACCTTGCTGTGAGGTGAAGGATGTGATAAAGCGTACCTTGCTGTGAGGTGAAGGATGTGATAAAGCATACCTTGCTGTGAGGTGAAGGATGTGATAAAGTGTACCTTGCTGTGAGGTGAAGGATGTGATAAAGTGTACCTTGCTGTGAGGTGTATCATTGTGATAAAGTGTACCTTGCTGTGAGGTGTATCATTGTGATAAAGTGTACCTTGCTGTGAGGTGTATCATTGTGATAAAGTGTACCTTGCTGTGAGGTGTATCATTGTGATAAAGTGTACCTTGCTGTGAGGTGTATCATTGTGATAAAGTGTACCTTGCTGTGAGGTGTATCATTGTGATAAAGTGTACCTTGCTGTGAGGTGTATCATTGTGATAAAGTGTACCTTGCTGTGAGGTGTATCATTGTGATAAAGTGTACCTTGCTGTGAGGTGTAGGATGTGATAAAGTGTACCTTGCTGTGAGGTGAAGGATGTGATAAAGTGTACCTTGCTGTGAGGTGAAGGATGTGATAAAGTGTACCTTGCTGTGAGGTGTATCATTGTGATAAAGTGTACCTTGCTGTGAGGTGTAGGATGTGATAAAGTGTACCTTGCTGTGAGGTGAAGGATGTGATAAAGTGTACCTTGCTGTGAGGTGTAGGATGTGATAAAGTGTACCTTGCTGTGAGGTGAAGGATGTG
The DNA here is from genome assembly GCF_951216825.1 of Electrona antarctica. NCBI lineage: Eukaryota > Metazoa > Chordata > Actinopteri > Myctophiformes > Myctophidae > Electrona > Electrona antarctica. The sequence continues at coordinate 56,639,996 of NC_136790.1, forward strand.
ATAAAGTGTACCTTGCTGTGAGGTGTAGGATGTGATAAAGTGTACCTTGCTGTGAGGTGAAGGATGTGATAAAGTGTACCTTGCTGTGAGGTGTATCATTGTGATAAAGTGTACCTTGCTGTGAGGTGTATCATTGTGATAAAGTGTACCTTGCTGTGAGGTGTAGGATGTGATAAAGTGTACCTTGCTGTGAGGTGAAGGATGTGATAAAGCGTACCTTGCTGTGAGGTGAAGGATGTGATAAAGCATACCTTGCTGTGAGGTGTAGGATGTGATAAAGCGTACCTTGCTGTGAGGTGAAGGATGTGATAAAGTGTACCTTGCTGTGAGGTGTAGGATGTGATAAAGTGTACCTTGCTGTGAGGTGAAGGATGTGATAAAGTGTACCTTGCTGTGAGGTGAAGGATGTGATAAAGCGTACCTTGCTGTGAGGTGAAGGATGTGATAAAGTGTACCTTGCTGTGAGGTGTAGGATGTGATAAAGTGTACCTTACTGTGAGGTGTAGGATGTGATAAAGTGTACCTTGCTGTGAGGTGAAGGATGTGATAAAGTGTACCTTGCTGTGAGGTGAAGGATGTGATAAAGTGTACCTTGCTGTGAGGTGAAGGATGTGATAAAGTGTACCTTGCTGTGAGGTGAAGGATGTGATAAAGTGTACCTTGCTGTGAGGTGAAGGATGTGATAAAGTGTACCTTGCTGTGAGGTGAAGGATGTGATAAAGTGTACCTTGCTGTGAGGTGAAGGATGTGATAAAGTGTACCTTGCTGTGAGGTGAAGGATGTGATAAAGTGTGCCTTGCTGTGAGGTGTAGGATGTGATAAAGTGTACCTTGCTGTGAGGTGAAGGATGTGATAAAGTGTACCTTGCTGTGAGGTGAAGGATGTGATAAAGTGTACCTTGCTGTGAGGTGAAGGATGTGATAAAGTGTACCTTGCTGTGAGGTGTAGGATGTGATAAAGTGTACCTTGCTGTGAGGTGAAGGATGTGATAAAGTGTACCTTGCTGTGAGGTGTAGGATGTGATAAAGTGTACCTTGCTGTGAGGTGTAGGATGTGATAAAGCGTACCTTGCTGTGAGGTGAAGGATGTGATAAAGTGTACCTTGCTGTGAGGTGTAGGATGTGATAAAGCGTACCTTGCTGTGAGGTGTAGGATGTGATAAAGCGTACCTTGCTGTGAGGTGTAGGATGTGATAAAGTGTACCTTGCTGTGAGGTGAAGGATGTGATAAAGTGTACCTTGCTGTGAGGTGTATCATTGTGATAAAGTGTACCTTGCTGTGAGGTGAAGGATGTGATAAAGTGTACCTTGCTGTGAGGTGTAGGATGTGATAAAGTGTACCTTGCTGTGAGGTGAAGGATGTGATAAAGTGTACCTTGCTGTGAGGTGTATCATTGTGATAAAGTGTACCTTGCTGTGAGGTGAAGGATGTGATAAAGTGTACCTTGCTGTGAGGTGTAGGATGTGATAAAGTGTACCTTGCTGTGAGGTGTAGGATGTGATAAAGTGTACCTTGCTGTGAGGTGTAGGATGTGATAAAGTGTACCTTGCTGTGAGGTGTAGGATGTGATAAAGTGTACCTTGCTGTGAGGTGAAGGATGTGATAAAGTGTACCTTGCTGTGAGGTGAAGGATGTGATAAAGTGTACCTTGCTGTGAGGTGTAGGATGTGATAAAGTGTGCCTCATGTGAGGTGAAGGATGTGATAAAGCGTACCTTACTGTGAGGTGAAGGATGTGATAAAGTGTACCTTGCTCGTGCGAGGTGAAGGATGTGATAAAGTGTACCTTGCTCGTGCGAGGTGAAGCGCTGAGCCGCTCCCTGGACACCCTTGATCCTCTCGGCCTGCGCTGAGATGTCCGCCTCCACCAGGTTGTGAGTCTGCAGCAGGTCCAGGACGTCGTGGAGGTGTTTGCCACAGTCCTGGGACTGCAGGCGACCCTGGAAACACAGAAAACAACAAGGTAACGACCCTGGAAACACAGAGAACAAGGGAAGGCCACAGTCCTGAGACTGCAGGACTGCAATAATTTTATCGCGGCAGCACTGTTTCCCCACCGACGGTTTGGTGGATCGCTGTGACAGCTCACTAGCCTGAGATTTAAACTCTCGTAGATGTATTTCTCTACGAGAGTTTAAGTCCCCTCCCCCTGTGTACAGTGCAGAGACACCGTTTCAGAATTACCAAGTGCCGTGCCAAGCGGGTAGGCATCATGGGTCCCATTTTTACAGTCATTGGTACGACCCAGAGCCATCTAATAGAAGAGTTAGGATATCGAGGGGGCGGATATCGAGGGGGCGGATATCGAGGGGGCGGAAACCGAGCGCTCGAGCACTGTTCATGCAGCCTGAACTGAGACAAGCTGGAGTTGGAAATACATTGTTTTCAACGAGGGCGGCGCAAATAAGAGCTATTTTAAGCATGTGTGCAACATGACAAATGTTTTAAAGTATTGCACAGTAACAACTAAAGTCTATGTAATGTTTATGTTGTACTATTACTACAAAACAATCTAAAATAAAGGGATTTAAGATCATTAAAGCTGGGCTGTTGCCTGAGTCCAGTGCATCTCTGCCTACTTCCGGTCCAGTTGGTTGTCCCCAATAGAAGTCTATGTAGGAGAGCCGCCATTGGACAGAAGCCCCATGAAGTGAACGGAGTTTGCGCAACTCTGTCTATATCTAAGGCTCTGGTACGACCGGGCCCGGGGATGGAACCCCCGGCCTCCCAGTCCCAGGGCAGACGCTCTAACCACAAGGCCACTGACCTTCATGTCTCCCATCCAGTCCAGGATGTATCTCATCTCCTGCATGAGGCGCTGCAGGTCTCGGTGTGAGTTGAGCCTCTCGCGGCGCGCGGCCAGCAGCTCCTTCAGGTACTCCCAGAGCCGCAGCACGTTGTCCCTCCTGGCCGCCACGCGCCTCACGTCGTGGTACGCCTCCTCCTCCAGGCGCCGCGCCACGTCCTGCACCGCCGCCACACGCTCCCCGTACGCCCCGATGTCCGTCTCGATGGCCTCGTGCTTACGGGTGGCCGCCTCCACCGCGCCCAGGTCTGTACCGAAGTTATCCTGATGATGAGAGAGAGAGAGAGATAATTGTTTATTATAAGACAGAGAGGTGATTTATTTATTTATTATAAGACAGAGAGGTGGGGGACAGGAGATTTAGAATAGGCCTGTCACAATTAGTACATCATCGCCTGATGGCAGTTATTTGAGATAATAATCACAATCTTTGCACAATTGTCAGAATTATGAATTGTCCCCACGACCCGAGCACGGATAAGCGGTTGAAGATGGAGGGATGGATGTCAGAATTATTTCCCTTCGTCTGTATGAATTAAACTGTTAAAAGAATTGCAGAAATAGCAGGTCTAGTACATTCCAAAAAGTGTAGCTGATCTGCAAGCTCACAACGCGTCACGTATGAGCTTAAAGATCAGCTAATTCCACTATAAAAAATGAACTGTGTAGAAAAACATTCGCACACCTAGACGAAAAAAAGTTTGAAAGCAGGTGCGTAGGCAAAACACAAGAACACAACGCCAACAATAAAAGGTAAGCCTGCACACTGCTTACTGCCCCTTGCACTGGCATGAGGCAAGTTAAATGACTACATACATGGATAGTTTGGCTCTGTACTTGGTCTGCTCTTTTCCCCCCTGTACGCTGATCCTCTTCTGTGTTGTGAAAGATCTGCTATTTGTTGAATTTGGGTGAATGTTCCTCCCTGAAGAGGGAAGCTATGGCTCAAGTGGTTCATGTCAAAAAAATCCCTAGTATCACATAAATACTAATAATCCTGTAGTAACTCTGAGGACCCCCTAGGGGGTCCCGGGCCCCTGTTGAATGACATTTCTTGGTCATGGTCCTCCAAAGCGTCTAGACCAGGGGCCTTTTTTAATGTTGATTTGGCCTTTTTTAACATTGATTTAGACTCTAAATCAACTCCGTGTGGGGGTCCCCGGGTGGGGGGAGTTTCAGACCCACAGGATAGAGCCCAGGGTGCCGGGCCGGTTCCTGCGAGCCGCCCCGCGTCCGAAACGGTAGAGAAATGACAGACCATGTGGGGGACCCACTACTGTACTGTACTGTACTGTACTGTACTGTACTGTACTGTACTGTACTGTACTGTACTGTACTGTACTGTACTGTACTGTACTGGCACACCCGAAATCATCATATATACAGTTAATATGTGCATGTGTGTTTGTGTTTGCGTTTGGTTGCGCACAGGTGGTGATAAACAACCACGCTGTTTTCGTGCTCAGACCCAGCCAGCCAGCCAGCCACACACATAGTGCTTAGACCCAGCCAGCCAGCCAGCAAGCCACACACATAGTGCTCAGACCCAGCCAGCCAGCCAGCCAGCAAGCCACACACATAGTGCTCAGACCCAGCCAGCCAGCCAGCAAGCCACACACATAGTGCTCAGACCCAGCCAGCCAGCCAGCCAGCAAGCCACACACATAGTGCTCAGACCCAGCCAGCCAGCCAGCAAGCCACACACATAGTGCTCAGACCCAGCCAGCCAGCCAGCAAGCCACACACATAGTGCTCAGACCCAGCCAGCCAGCAATCCACACACATAGTGCTCAGACCCAGCCAGCCACACACATAGCTCCGTAAGGGAGCGGTTGCAGCACTCAAAAAAATCTTCAAAAAACTGAAGAGGCTACTGGAGATTGGAGAACCTGATTTGGACATGATCTGATGCAGGACAATGTCACTATGACAGAAAGAGAAGATGGGTCTGGCCACATTCATTCACCCCATAATCTCAGTGGAAATTGGGGAATATGTTGTGAAATAAAAAGTCAGAAAACTGGAATTTGGGAAAATGCCCACACATCTGTGGTCTCTCTCTCTCTCTCTCTCTCTCTCTCTCTCCCCTCTCTGAACAGAACTATAACGACAAGTTGCGATGCGGCCCCTCCCCCTTCACACACACACACACACACACACACACACACGCACACGACTTTGTCCCTATAATGTGCGTAGGCTACTGGCACCGTTCCTCATATCACGCAAGAGACGCCACACACCAGTATAGAAGAGAGATAGTCACTTGTGACTTACTCACTTAATGTTGTAACTTGTGGAGGCTATATTGTCTTCCATGAAAAATATTTCGAAGCGATGTTAAACTCTGCATGGCTCATTTCCATGCGTCACAGTCAGGGACCCTGCTGACGATTTGGTGGTCCACTGCCTGGTTACCCTTTCTACTGCATATAACAGCGCTGCATGATCTCCTGCAGATCGGCTATTTTGCCGTTTGTGAGGACGCACACATGGGCGCGCGTTATTACGCGGCGGAGCTGCAGAGAAAATTGTTATTATGATAGCCGGCTTGGCTTTTTTGGCACATTTTATGCCCCCCTCGGCGTGCGTATTGTGCGTGCGTGAGAAATGAGAGGTGTGGCGTGGTGCGTGGTAAAAGGTCAAATTGCGTGACTCTCACTCTCAAAGCGTGAGACTTGGCAGCCCTGGTTATAGTTATGTTAACTTTATGAACTAAATCCAAACACATTGGACATACAAAAGCGGGTCATGTTTGCATGTTTGGAATTGTAACAGCTGAAATCAATAATATATCAGTATTCTGATATTAACCTGAGGGCCGCATTAGGTGAATGTGGGGGCCGCATGTGGCCCCCGGGCCGACAGTTGCCCATGCATGGTCTAGTGCAATGATGACTGTACTCTACTGTACTCTGCTACATGCAGGTGTGAGCTCCTCACTAAGGACTTGCTGTGTGAACAATTGGTCCAGCCAGGTGTCCTGATTAAACTATGAGCAGCAACGCTCCTGTTGTCAGCAATTGTGCGTGTGTGCGTGTGAGCGTGTGAGCATGCGTGCGTGCGTGCGTGCGTGCGTGCGTGCGTGCGTGCGTGCGTGCGTGCGTGCGTGCGTGCGTGCGTGCGCGTGTGCGAGAGTGTGAGAGTGTGTGTGTGTGTGTGTGTGTGCGTGTGTGCGCGTGTACCTGGGACACCAGCCTCTGGTTCTCGCTCAGCCAGGTCTCCCTCATGGCCGCCTTGCGGTCGAAGCGAGCCGCCAACATCTCCAGCTTCTCCTGGCGAATCAGCTCGTTCCTCAGGGCCAGCTCGCGCTCATGCTCCGCCTTCTCCAGGCGCTCCCACGCCTGCCAGGGAGCCAATCAGAGCACAGTCAACAACAAATCTAAAATCCAAAATTTTACCAAACATTTGTGTTTGATGGCTGTGTTCTGCCCCCCCCCTCCTCCCCATCAAACAAAAAAGGTTTGGTCAAACCATGTGACTTCCATTGGAAATGCATTGGGGCGGCCATTAAACACGGACAAGACAGGTGTCTCAATAGTGTGAATGAGGCCTATCAACCAGGAAGAGACGCCTGCCTCTTCGTGACTCCACTGTGTGGATCCATGCATCTTTAGTGTACTAAATTTGCATTCGTTAAAAGTATGGTGGTGTCCTGTCTGTTTTGTGCTCATTTCCATTCAGCTCGGGGCAATTTGTGGGGTAAAAAAAATGAATACTGTTCATGTATGTATTTAAATATAGCATAGCTACAGGCTAAAACGTCTATTTATAATTTAACCTTTGATTGGATGTATAATGTATCATGTTATGTCGACGTAGCTCTCTATAGTGTATCTAGCTTCACTGTACAGATGCTCTACTGTTAGACAGATGTTAGGTTCTCAGCCTGCTTATCATCCTAGATGTTTCTATGTATTACTATGTGTTGTTCTGCTTACTGTAAATCACTCTGGGTTAACAGTAAATTGTACAGTGTATCCATTGTATGTGAATTCATCACAGCTACAGTGTATATACATATATATATATATACATATCTGTGGTATTTAAATATTAATATAGTAATATAGTAATAATTGTACAGTCTAGAGTCTAGACTGTACAATTATCATGGTCTAGACTGTAGACCATGATATCAGTTTACAGTCTAGGCTGGAACAGAGGGAGAAATAGCATCCATATATCTCCCTGTTGCTAGGCAACAGACTCCAAACCATCCATATACCCTCCTGTTGCTAGGCAACGGACTCCAAACCATCCATATACCCTCCTGTTGCTAGGCAACGGACTCCAAACCATCCATATACCCTCCTGTTGCTAGGCAACGGACTCCAAACCATCCATATACCCTCCTGTTGCTAGGCAACGGACTCCAAACCATCCATATAATACTCCTGTTGCTAGGCAACGGACTCCAAACCATCCATATACCCTCCTGTTGCTAGGCAACAGCCTCCAAACCATCCATATACCCTCCTGTTGCTAGGCAACGGACTCCAAACCATCCATATACTAATACTCCTGTTGCTAGGCAACGGACTCCAAACCATCCATATACCCTCCTGTTGCTAGGCAACAGCCTCCAAACCATCCATATACTAATACTCCTGTTGCTAGGCAACGGACTCCAAACCATCCATATACCCTCCTGTTGCTAGGCAACAGCCTCCAAACCATCCATATACCCTCCTGTTGCTAGGCAACGGACTCCAAACCATCCATATACCCTCCTGTTGCTAGGCAACAGCCTCCAAACTATCCATATACCCTCCTGTTGCTAGGCAACAGCCTCCAAACCATCCATATATCCTCCTGTTGCTAGGCAACAGCCTCCAAACCATCCATATACCCTCCTGTTGCTAGGCAACAGCCTCCAAACCACTTTGCAGTGCAGTTGAAATATTTTTCAACGCACGCACACACGCACGCACGCAGGCAGGCCTAGTTAAACAAGGTCAATGTTAGGGTCAGGGTACCTTGTTGATGTCAGAGATGAGTTTCCCCTCTCTAGGCATGTAGACCTTCTGGTTGTTATTATTACTAAAGGTTAAAGGTCAGTACCTTGTTGATGTCAGAGATGAGTTTCCCCTCTCTGGGCATGTAGACCTTCTGGTTGTTGGCTCTCATCTTACTCTGGATGGTGAAGAGGAGAACCTCCAGGTTGCCTTTCTCTGTGAACCTGAGACAGACAGACAGACAGACAGACAGACAGACAGACAGACAGACAGACAGACAGACAGACAGACAGACAGACGTTACTCCACTGCACGTTATAGTCTAACTCAGAGGCTTCCAACATCACCCCTGCCCCCCCCCCCCCCCCCCCCCACCCCCACAGATAGCAGATCTACAAGCTTGCAGATCTGCTATTTTCAGCATGCAACCAAGCATAAAAAGGACTTTTAGTTCTACTGGATCTCTTCTCCACTAGTCCCTCCCTGACATTTTAGTCTATTTTTGTTTTCATCTGTTGATAAATTAATATATATTTAGTCTTTATTTCGTTTTTTATTAAGCCTTTATTTAATTTTCGTCAGTGAAAAAAGGTAGTCGACAGACATGTTTGGTCAACACAGTGTCTTTGACATTATATAATAGCTGAACTTCACTTCAGAGAGTGTTGTTTTTGGCAGCACATTGTGATTTTAGTTGTAGTCATAGTCTCTTGAATAGTTTTCATTTAGTTTTAGTCACATTTTAGTCACCCGGAATGTGTTAGTGTTAGTCTAGTTTTAGTCGACTAAATATCATAAGATTTTAGTCGACTAAATCGACAGTTGATTTAGTCGACTAAAATGCATTCTGGCGGTCCTTGATGCCGTCTTAATGACTGTTTTTACACCTGCTGAAAATAGCAGATCTACAAGCTCACAACGTGTCGCAGCATTTTCAGCATGCAACCGAGTGTAAAATGACTCATAATGGATCTCTTGTCCACTAGTCCCTTCCTAACATTTTAGCCTATTTTTCATTTGTTGACGAAATTGTCAGTATATTTAGTCTTAGTTTTAGTCACCACAGCTTAGTTTTCATTTAGTTTCCATGTAGTTTTCGTCAGTGGAAAAAGGTAGTCGACGATACATTTTTCGTCTCAGTTTTAGTCGACGAAATCAACACTGACACTTCGGAGAGGTGTCATCATCGTACTGTGTGTTCCAGACAAGACGACACGTGTCCAGAACAGTGTCTACGACAGGCAGCCTGATAGAAACTCCTTCTGTCCTTAACCCATTTTGACCTGAGATCAGATTCTACAATTTACAATTTACAATTTAGGCATTTAGCAGACGCTCTTAATCCAGAGCGACTTACATTAAGCAATAACAAAAGCATGGCATACATCACATATATAAAATGTAGTTATCATGAATCATGCGTAAACTAAGAACGTAACAGTGGAGTATCTATGTTAACTATACATACTATACTATATAATATATTATACATGTGTACTATAAAGTGCTATGACTACATAAAGTGCAATTCTAGAGCTGTCTACGTAACAACGATTCTAAAAATGTCTTCTACATCCTGACAGTTTTCTGAAAAAGCTATGTTTCTATGTCAGTCGTTCTTCGATTTTTCAAAAATAGCAGACCTACAAGCTCGTAGCGCGCCACTCGGTGGCGCGCTACGAGCTTGTAGATCTGCTATTTTTCAATAGCTAAAGCATAACATAATGCTAACACCAAAAGGGTTTCCCGCCCAAAATGGGTTAAATAATGAGACGTTGACATGACATGATTACACACACACACTGCTGTGAGGCAACGCAATACCAGACACACACACACACACACACAGCCTGGGGCTAGAACTCTGTGTGGAATGTACACTATACAGCACAGTGTGTGTGTGCGTGTGCGCGTGCGTGCACGTGTGTGCTGCTACTTCGAACCTGTTCTTTGCCACACATCCTGCTGTATTACGACAGCCTGGTGAATGTCTAGAATGTGCTTCTCACTGACTTGAAAAGAAAAACATTTTAAAATACTTCACATAGCAGATCTACATTGACTATGTGAACTATTTAAAATAGTGTTTTTCCAAATAGAACAGTAAATAAAAAGGTAAAGGAGTTTAGGGCTAAGGCGCAGGGCAGTATTAACCCATTCAGACCGAGACCAGATTCTAAAAGTGTCGTCTAAATCATGACAGTTTTCTGAAAAACCCATGTTTATATATCAGTGGTTCTCAAACTATTTCATGTCAAGGACCCCCAGAATTATCTGTATTTGGCTGCAGACCCCCATCTGAAAATATGTTGTTCCAGGGACCCTCGCCCCAGAAGCAAAGATTTGAGCTAAAAATGAATGCTCTGAAAGAAATATTCAAACATCTCAGTGGCGAGCTTGTAGATCTGCTATTTTTCAATAGCTAAAGTATAACATAATGCTTAGTTAAAACACCAAAATGGGTTAACTCTAAATCTACGGCGCTCTCCATGGTTTTGATCATAGCGCTGATGTTCTGTGGTCATTTCTGACTTCAGCAGCACCTCGTTTGGAATACTAACGCTTCTAGAGAGACGTAGGACGAGGTAGCGTTTGAGGTACTGAGGGAAAATTATTTTTTGGGGGGGGGCGGGTGGAAGGCGAGGGTTTTCAGAGTCAAATCTGCCTCATCTGCATAGCACTCTAGCGCCATTATTATGAAAAATTCCCCGGCAAAATAAGTGTTAACCTACTTGGGGGGTCCGTGTCAGGGGTCAGGGGTCATAACCTACTTGGGGGGTCAGTGTTAGGGTCATAACCTACTTGGGGGGTTAGGGGTCAGGGGTCATAACCTACTTGGGGGGTTAGGGGTCAGGGGTCATAACCTACTTTGGGGGTTAGGGGTCAGGGGTCATAACCTACGTGGGGGGTCAGTGTTAGGGTCAGGGGTCATAACCTACTTGGGGGTTAGGGGTCAGGGGTCATAACCTACTTGGGGGGGTCAGTGTTAGGGTCAGGGGTCATAACCTACTTGGGGGGTCAGTGTTAGGTTCAGAGGTCATAACCTACTTGGGGGGTTAGGGTTAGGTTCAGGGGTCATAACCTACTTGGGGGGGGTCAGTGTTAGGGGTCAGTGTTAGGTTCAGGGGTCATAACCTACTTGGGGGGTCAGGGGTCATAACCTACTTGGGGGGTCAGTGTTAGGGGTCAGTGTTAGGTTCAGGGGTCATAACATACTTGGGGGGTCAGGGGTCATAACCTACTTGGGGGGTTAGGGGTCAGGGGTCATAACCTACTTGGGGGGTCAGGGGTCATAACCTACTTGGGGGGTTTCTCCACAGTGCGGTAGGAGTTGAAGGCCTGCAGCTGGTTCTGAACTCCGTTCAGAGAGTTGGCCAGCTGGCGGTCGTTGAGCGTCAGGATGGTCTGTTCGATCCACTGCAGCAGCTCCGACGCCAGAGTCTCATAGTTCCCGATCAGCTGGTCAGCCTCGAGGGCGTAGTCCAGCACCTGGATGAGGAGGAGGGGGCGCAAAGGGTTAATGGTGTAGTCCAGCACCTGGAGGAGGAGGAGGAGGACGCAAAGGGTTAACAGTCAATGGCGTAGTCCAGCACCTGGATGAGGAGGGGGAGGGGACGCAAAGGGTTAATGGTGTAGTCCATTACCTGGAGGAGGAGGAGGGGACGAAGCGCCCCCAGCGCCGAGGACGAAGTTCTTTGTCCTTTCTATTAGTAACGCCCGACGCCAAAGACGAAGTTTTGTCCAAAAGACGAAGTTTATTGATATGAGAACGGATCGCATGGCTCCACAGGCTAGAAGCGCCTGTTGTCCAATCCTCGATGTTGCGCAAGAGTGAGACGTCATCGAAAATCTCCCTCCCCTGTTTAGCCGACGACAACGAAAATCTTAAAACATTAATAAATCGCGATCTAAATCATCCCGTCTAATTATGAAAAAATAATTTGTCTTAGACGGCCCTCCGCTGTCCAGTCGCTAGTCGCGATAGATTTATTCTTAGTGGTGTGGCTATTGTTAGCTGCTACACACACATTCACAACAACATCCGGTCCGTCCGGAAAAGTGGTCCGTGTTTATAAATCGACTGGGCGCTGTAATGTAATGGATTAAATAACCCCGGGCAATTAAGGTGTTTAACAGTCAATGGCGTAGTCCAGCACCTGGAGGAGGAGGAGGGGACGCAAAGGGTTAACAGTCTATGGTGTAGTCCAGCACCTGGAGGAGGAGGAGGGGACGCAAAGGGTTAACAGTCTATGGCAGGGTACCCCAATAGGCGGCCCGCGGGCCATTTGCGGCCCGCGGAGCGCCCCCTGGCGGCCCGCGGAAGAATTAACAAAAAAAACAAACAAAAGAAAAATCTTTTTTTTTTTTTTTGGGGGGGGGGTCCCAGATATAAATGGCATTAAATGGGGGTAGGTAGCCTATGCATGTCAAACTGGGCATCCTTTTCAAATGGGGTCCGGCAAGACCTCGACCTCACGCGTGCGGACTCGGCCCCCAGCCTGGGACCCTAGTCAAAATATGGCCCTCGAGGAAAATTAATTGGGGAACCCTGGTCTATGGTGTAGTCCAGCACCTGGAGGAGGGGGAGGGGACACAAAGGGTTAACAGTCTATGGTGTAGTCCAGCACCTGGAGGAGGGGGAGGGGACACAAAGGGTTAACAGTCTATGGTGTAGTCCAGCACCTGGAGGAGGTGGAGGGGACACAAAGGGTTAACAGTCTATGGTGTAGTCCAGCACCTGGAGGAGGTGGAGGGGACACAAAGGGTTAACAGTCTATGGTGTAGTCCAGCACCTGGAGGAGGGGGAGGGGACACAAAGGGTTAACAGTCTATGGTGTAGTCCAGCACCTGGAGGAGGGGGAGGGGACACAAAGGGTTAACAGTCTATGGTGTAGTCCAGCACCTGGAGGAGGGGGAGGGGACACAAAGGGTTAACAGTCTATGGTGTAGTCCAGCACCTGGAGGAGGAGGAGGGGACACAAAGGGTTAACAGTCTATGGTGTAGTCCAGCACCAGTTGTGTGACTATCAGGTCTGTGTGGGTATTTAGTGAAATACATGCTTAGGCTGTACAACATCAGGCTGTAGTTGTGAATGAATGCATGAATGAATGCATGAATGGATGGATGAATGAATGGATGGATGGATGGATGGATGGATGGATGGATGGATGGATGAATGGATGGATGGATGGATGGATGGATGGATGGATGGATGGATGAATGGATGGATGGATGGATGGATGGATGAATGGATGGATGGATGGATGGATGGATGGATGGATGGATGAATGAATGAATGAATGAAATGTAGTGACAACAATCTGCTGTCACACAGACCAGGGCAACACTAGATTATGTTAAATGTATGGAACTCCTGAGATACCAGAAATATCACATGCCATATATGCATGCAAGCGCACAGTGCACACACACACACACACACACACACACACACACACACACACACACACACACACACACACACACACACACACACACACACACACACACACACACACACACACACACACACACACACACACACACACAGAGAACAGCGTCTCACCTTGCCGATCCTCTTGCCCTCCACTGCCAACGCCTTCATCTTGGAGAAGTAGTGGTAGTAGGTGGCCACGTACGTGATGATGGACTTCTCATCTGGCTGGTCAACGTTCACATCTGGACACACACACACACACACTGGTTAATGTTCACATCTGGACAGAGACACACATTGTGACCACTCTCCTCTACATCTGAACAACTCCTGTACAAACAGCCTGATCTTGTAGAAGGGAGGGATCATGGTCAGCTGGTCATTATTGAGAAATACACCAAGACAGAGTGATTAGACCCCCCCCCCACCACCACCACCCTCTGACCCCGGCCCGCCGACGGGGTCTTAATCCATTTAGGACTGACATCGAAATAAAAAAACGTGTCGCTCTGAAAGAATATATATTCAAAGATTTGTGCCGCATTTTCACAATTAAAAAAAAAAAGCAGACCTACAAGCTCGTAGCGCGCCACTCGGTGGCGCGCTACGAGCTTGTAGATCTGCTATTTTTCAATAGCTAAAGTATAACATAATGCTTAGTTAAAACACCAAAAGGGGTTCCCGTCCAGAACGGGTTAATCACCCTGGAAGGCTTTATTCCTGGAGGTTTCTGTGTCATTAAGGACCTGGTGGTGACGGCTCAGCACAGCTACTTACTGTGTGTAGAAAACAGTGACTGCTCATTATTACGCTGTTCATAAACTGACACAGAATGTTGACAACGGAAGGATTTCATAGATTTTAAGAGGATCCGTTTGCTTACGGTAAAGAAAACAGCTCTTTATTATGATGTGTGGTCTGTACAGCGCAACACATCACGACACACACACCCACACACACACACACCACACACACCACAACACACACACACCACACACACCACAACACACACACCACAACAATTTTATTTCAAGGACCCCCAGTTTGACATGCATTAGTCTACGGACCCCCATGTAATAGCATTTCTATCTCTGGGACCCCCAATTTATATTATAAAATCAATGCTAATTTAACTCTTGAGAGTGTACACATGGAACCAAATGGACCCAGTAGGGTCCATTTGGTTCCATTTGTACACTCTCTGAGTTACAGACTAATAAGGGTCCATTTGGTTCCAAACTATCATTTAGCTGGGTCCCCCCTGGAACTCCCTCAGGTACCCCTGGGGGTCCCCGGACCCCACTTTGGGAACCACTGTGACATACAGGCCGTTAGGCTAAAGTTGCTAACAGGCAACTAGTGAGACTGAGAGAAACTTAAAACTAAGTAAAACAGAAGGGAGGAATATCCGTTTGGCGTGAGACTGGGAGGGATTCAGTTCTTAACCCCGACGATGACGGCTGGATATGCTATGTATGAAAATGCGTTGCAATGTGAGAACGTGGACGGCGTGTTACCATGGAAATGGATATATATACAACCACTACTATGTAACACTGGTGAACTGTCCAGAGAGTGGTGAGTGGCATATCGTTTGTACAAGTACGTATAAATAGCCGATCTACAAGCTCACAACGCGTCGCAGCGACGCGTTGTGAGCTTGTAGATCGGCTATACTGTATTGTATTGTACGGATTAATAAATTGGATTAATTCATAATTGCGGTCAGATAACGGGCGGATTATAATTATGCACACGCGGATTCGGGTGTCAACAAAGCTCATCCGCTGGTCTCTAATAGCAGATGTACAAGCTCGTATAGCATGACACAAAGTGACACGCTGTGAGCTTGTATATCTGCTATTTTTTTTAAATAACCACAGTATAAAATATAGATAATGGTTAAAATGATGGTGATGCTGTATTAAAACATCATAAGATTTATTTTTGTTTACATTTTTTTTAAATGAAATAATTTTATACATTTGAAAAAAGACAAATCAAACAAATCTAAGAAATTCTATGAATAAAAAAGTAATAAAAGTAACGCGGTGCGAAGCGACGTGCTTATAGATCTGCTATTTTTTCACTACTTTGGTTCTCGGACAAACGTCAAATCTCTCTTTTGCGTCTCGACCTGAAAAGTTTGGGAACTGCTGGTTGGCAAAAAATAAATTACAAAAATAAAAGAACTGCGGACTGGTTAACTGATTCAGGATGATAATTATCAAGGATAAAGCACACATGCACCATACATTAATTTAGACACCATCACCCGCTGAGAACAGAATATCTACACCTTCTCTACTGTAGATTTGCTATATTCAAGTGTAAACGGGGCTTAACCCATTTTGGACTGAGTTCGATAAAAAAAAAAGGCTTCTAAATCCTAAAATTTTTCTATGTCAGTGGTGCTCAACCTTTTTCATGTCAATTACCCCCATAATTATCTCTATTGGGCCACGGACCCCCATCTCAAAATATGTTGTTCCAAGAACCCCCCAGAAGCCACATTTGAGTTAAAAATGTTCGCTCTGAAATACATATTCAAAGATTTGCGACACATTTTCACTTTTCAAAAATAGCAGACCTACAAGCTCGTAGCGCGCCACTCGGTGGCGCGCTATGAGCTTGTAGGTCTGCTATTTTTGAGTGGTGCAAACCACTCCAACAACTGGCTTTGTTAGTACCCGTGTGTGTTTGTGCCTGTACGGGTGAGCATGGTTGCTATGGTTAGTATGTGACGTCACTGACATCACCGACATCACTGTCGATGTGTAGTTGCACCACTCAGTTCACACGGGTGTGATTTTTCAATAGCTAAAGTATAACATAATGCTTAAAACACCAAAAAGGGGTTCCCGCCCAGAATGGCTTAATGACATCATGTGACGGGAGGAGCTTCCAGCTGTAATGAATTCCGTTAATCCTCTCCGATGTAACACCCTGCCGTCAACACAGACCGTGGCTTAGTGGACGCCGTGTTATAGTGTCATGATCCGCCCTCCCCCCAGGGGGTCCCCGGCCCTCCCCCAGGGGGTCCAGGCTCTCCCCCAGGGGTCCCCGGCACTCCCCAGGGGTCCCCGGCCCCCTCCCCAGGGGGTCCTGGCCCCCTCCCCAGGGGGTCCCCGGCCCTCCCCAGGGGGTCCCGGCCCTCCCTAGGGGGTCCCCGGCCCTCCCCAGAGGGTCCCGGCCCTCCCTAGGGGGTCCCCGGCCCTCCCCAGGGGGTCCCCAGCCCTCGCTAGGGGGTCCCCGGCCCTCCCCAGGGGGTCCCCAGCCCTCCCTAGGGGGTCCTGGCCCCCTCCCCAGGGGGTCCCCGGCCCTCCCCAGGGGGTCCCGGCCCTCCCCAGGGGGTCCCGACCCCCTCCCCAGAGGGTCCCGGCCCTCCCCAGGGGTTTCTGGGCTAGTGGGACAAGTTAAAAGTTTGAATTCAACTAGAGACAAATACAATACCAGTTCAGCTCAGACGCAATGTAAACACATTCAGTGCAACTCAATACCAGCACAAAGACACAGATCCCTGCTCGTGTCACAACACTTTAACACTGAGACGGAGCCCAGAGGGCTGAGGATCACATTTTGTAGCGAACCCAAGCCAGGGAATGGTGAACCAGAAGGTTTAATTTATGCTCAGCCTTAGACCTTGTTTTGAACATAAAGTCCTTTCCTTTGTGTGAAACACCTTTTTTTTGGACAGACACCGTAAGAACGTGTTCCCGTTCTAGCTGGGTGCTAAGGTATAAAACTGTTGCTGCTGCTTTGCCTCAAACATTTCCTTCTGACTCTGAGCAGCCAGGTGAGTGCAATAACTAATCAAGGAAACCCCCGGTGGAAAGTTACCAGGCTCTCTCAGCCACACACTGAACTCAAAACCAAAAAAGAAACCTTCAAAATAAAAGTATGACACATGTTGCATGCAAATAATTACAAAGACAAAATACAGTGCCTTGGGTCATTTACAACATTGTAGCTCTGAGGGTGTGATGACAGAACTGTAAACAGAACCCAAGACTCTGTGTGTCAGAGTTGCTGTGAGTTGGATCTGCGTGCAGAGACAACACAATGGGATGGAAAATCATCTTCGTTTACATTTTTTTTCCTACAAACGTGACTGATGTCAGATTACTATAAATCAAGGCTTTCCTCGTAGCAACCTGAACAAACTAAAACACCAAAACCTATACAAAAACTACTACTCTAAAACTATCATATTCTTAAAACTCACCCAAACACACCTCTGTTTTTACTAAAACTACAACATGACGTCACTGAGCCGCGGTGGTAAGAGACTCACCGCTCACCCAAACACATCTCTCTGTTTTTACTAAAACTACAACATGACGTCACTGAGCCGCGGTGGTAAGAGACTCACCCAAACACATCTCTGTTTTTACTAAAACTACAACATGACGTCACTGAGCCGCGGTGGTAAGAGACTCACCCAAACACATCTCTGTTTTTACTAAAACTACAACATGACGTCACTGAGCCGCGGTGGTAAGAGACTCACCCAAACACATCTCTGTTTTTACTAAAACTACAACATGACGTCACTGAGCCGCGGTGGTAAGAGACTCACCGCTCACCCAAACACATCTCTCTGTTTTTACTAGAACTAGGGTCATAAGGTCAACCCACCTTCAGGCAGGGTCATAAGGTCATAAGGTTAAAGGTCACCTTCATGGTCATAAGGTCAACCCACCTTCAGGGTCATAAGGGCATAAGGTCATAAGGTTAAAGGTCACCTTCAGGGTCCAGCAGCTTGGTCAGGCCCAGCTCCCTCTCCGCTACGTTGGAGGGTTAGGGTCATAAGGTCATAAGGTTAAAGGTCACCTTCAGGGTCCAGCAGCTTGGTCAGGTCCAGCTCCCTCCCCGCTACGTTGAAGGGTTAGGGTCATAAGGTTAAAGGTCACCTTCAGGGTCCAGCAGCTTGGTCAGGCCCAGCTCCCTCTCCGCTATGTTGAAGGGTTAGGGTCATAGGGTCATAAGGTCATAAGGTTAAAGGTCACCTTCAGGGTCCAGCAGCTTGGTCAGGCCCAGCTCCCTCTCCGCTACGTTGAAGGGTTAGGGTCATAAGGTCATAAGGTTAAAGGTCACCTTCAGGGTCCAGCAGCTTGGTCAGGTCCAGCTCCCTCCCCGCTACGTTGAAGGGTTAGGGTCATAAGGTTAAAGGTCACCTTCAGGGTCCAGCAGCTTGGTCAGGCCCAGCTCCCTCCCCGCTACGTTGAAGGGTTAGGGTCATAAGGTCATAAGGTCATGAGGTTAAAGGTCACCTTCAGGGTCCAGCAGCTTGGTCAGGCCCAGCTACCTCTACGCTACGTTGAAGGGTTAGGGTCATAAGGTCATAAGGTCATGAGGTTAAAGGTCACCTTCAGGGTCCAGCAGCTTGGTCAGGCCCAGCTACCTCTACGCTACGTTGAAGGGTTAGGGTCATAAGGTCATAAGGTCATGAGGTTAAAGGTCACCTTCAGGGTCCAGCAGCTTGGTCAGGCCCAGCTCCCTCCCCGCTACGTTGAAGGGTTAGGGTCATAAGGTCATAAGGTCATG
Organism: Electrona antarctica; assembly: GCF_951216825.1. Lineage (NCBI taxonomy): Eukaryota > Metazoa > Chordata > Actinopteri > Myctophiformes > Myctophidae > Electrona > Electrona antarctica. Next base: position 56,658,744 of record NC_136790.1, read on the forward strand.
AGGTTAAAGGTCACCTTCAGGGTCCAGCAGCTTGGTCAGGCCCAGCTCCCTCCCCGCTACGTTGAAGGGTTAGGGTCATAAGGTCATAAGGTCATAAGGTTAAAGGTCACCTTCAGGGTCCAGCAGCTTGGTCAGGCCCAGCTCCCTCCCCGCTACGTTGAAGGGTTAGGGTCATAAGGTTAAAGGTCACCTTCAGGGTCCAGCAGCTTGGTCAGGCCCAGCTCCCTCCCCGCTACGTTGAAGGGTTAGGGTCATAAGGTCATAAGGTCATAAGGTTAAAGGTCACCTTCAGGGTCCAGCAGCTTGGTCAGGCCCAGCTCCCTCCCCGCTACGTTGAAGGGTTAGGGTCATAAGGTCATAAGGTCATAAGGTTAAAGGTCACCTTCAGGGTCCAGCAGCTTGGTCAGGCCCAGCTCCCTCCCCGCTACGTTGAAGGGTTAGGGTCATAAGGTCATATGGTCATAAGGTCATAAGGTTAAAGGTCACCTTCAGGGTCCAGCAGCTTGGTCAGGCCCAGCTCCCTCTCCGCTACGTTGAAGGCGTTCTGGAGGTTGTAGTGGGCGTTGTTCCTCTTCAGGGTGTCGAACTCTATGAGGTCTGACCTGTGGTGGAGAGACATAGAGGGAGGGAGAGAGAGAGAGAGAGAGAGAGAGAGAGAGAGAGAGAGAGAGAGAGAGAGAGAGAGAGAGAGAGGACATGGTTTTAACCTGCTCTGAACTCAAGACAAACGGTAGCAAGAACATTGAACAGAAACCATAGTTGTAGTATGTAGTAGTGGCTCAAATTAGAGGTATATTCAGTGATTTCACTTAATTCAAATATCACTTCTTTTTTTTATATAATCCTCCCTACTATATAGTGTGCTGACCATATAAGGATTTCCTCCGTGTCCCCAGTTAACCCCTGGGGGTCAAAAAAACCTTAGGTTTCGTTTTTGGCTAGGTGGCCCAGCTTTCATCCAATCAATCGCATTCAACATCGGAATAATCCGGCCAGTGACATCGGAATGGTTTTTAAATCGCATCGAGCATTTTCATTCGGATTTAAGTTGTTGTAGGTGTTTGACATGACAACGTTTAATTGGATTTAACTTTTATTAGGAATTAAAGGGGGTTAAAAGTCCTCATGTAAACGTGGCCATTGACTTATTGGAGATTCTGACTTTTAATTTCACATACATTTTGTTTTGATTCTATTGTTCCAGTTTTTGCTTTGGCAATGTAAAACACATGTTTTCTCATGCCAATAAAGCTCATTTGAATTGAATTGAATTGTGTACTTTTGCTTTTGGTATTTTAACTATATCTGGGTGCCAGTACATACATCAATATATTAACATGGATCTTGTATATTGTGTGTATATTGTGTGATAGATATTAACATATCTTGTATATTGTGTATATTATAGTATACATTGTGTATATTGTGTGTATATTGTGTGTATATTGTGTGATAGATATTTACAGAAACTAAGTGAGTAAATCTTGCAGCACGACCAGACCTCTGTGCTCTAATGTGTCCTGACCACCAATCACCAGCAGAGGGGGCAAACAGGTCGCCGGTACAGGCCATGGCTCTGATGCACACTGACTAAATAAATGGGTTATTATTTTGGTGATCTGGGTCGACTCGCACCCAAATATAACTTCCCCCCAGTCTGGGGGGGGGGGGGGGGTGGGTCTGAGGAGGGTAGAGGAAAGATAACTACAAGAAAATGATGGCCATGGCCGCTGTTAGACTTGTTATCCCTATGTTATACTTTAAAGCAGGACACATGAAAATAGCCAATGCAAGGCTGGCTAGACCACTTAGACTGATACTAGTTTTGATGTGGGAGTGTCTATGCTGAGTTCCCCACACACCTAACCCAACCCCTAACCCCCCTAGACGGGGGGCGGGGAGGAGTTCAACATGTAAACATGTTGCACAAAATCACAACTCATTTCCCTGCCTATTATTTCTACAGGAAGTCCTTGCTGTAGAAATCCACTGTCTCTGTCTCTGTGTGTGTGTGTCTGTGTGTGTGTCTGTGTGTGTGTCTGTGTGTGTCTCTGTGTGTGTGTGTGTGTGTGTGTGTCTGTGTGTGTCTCTGTGTGTGTGTCGCTGTGTGTGTGTCTATGTGTGTGTGTCTGTGTGTGTGTGTCTCTGTGTGTGTGTGTCTCTGTGTGTGTGTCGCTGTGTGTGTGTCTCTGTGTGTGTGTGTGTGTGTGTGTGTGTGTGTGTGTGTGTGTGTGTGTGTGTGTGTGTGTGTGTGTGTGTGTGTGTGTGTCTGTGTGTGTCTCTGTGTGTGTGTCTGTGTGTGTCTGTGTGTGTCTCTGTGTGTGTCTCTGTGTGTGATGTTGTCAATGTGATACCAGTCATACTATCCACTGTCTCTGCCTCTGTGATCAATGTGTTACCAGGCCTACTCTGTTATGTCTGAAAGAGAACTCTCCCTTCCTGTCCACAAAATGATCACAGTAACTATTATCATATCTTTCAGCAAAAAAAAAAAAAACATCATAGTGAAGAGCTTCAGGGGAAAACAAAACTAAATGCACTCACTTTCAGTTCAGCACAGCAGAGGGGAAGGGTGTGCGTGGGCATTTGCACGTGCACGCACGCACGCACGCACGCACGCACGCACGCACAGGCTGTGCTTACACAGCCTCAGCTTTAGTCAGTCAGATCATGTAACCTGGGGCTTCAAGGGTAAAAAAGTTGGGGACCAATTATAACGCTAAAAAGCCTGCCTGTCTGTCTGTGACATGCTTGTAGGAACATGGTGCTACTAGCCAAAATACCCTGTCTGTCTGTCTGTCTGTCTGTCTGTCTGTCTGTCTGTCTGTCTGTCTGTCTGTCTGTCTGTCTGTCTGTCTGTCTGTCTGTCTGTCTGTCTGTATCGTTGTGTGTCTGCCCGTGGTGTGAACGCAGCAGTGAGAGAGTGGGCGGGGTCGACCTCTGACCTGTGTTTGTGCACGATGGCGTTGAAGGCCAGGCCGTCCCTCCAGCTGGTGGTGAAGTTGTGCACGTTGACGTTGGGGTACCTGAGGGCAAAGGTCAAAGGTCGTTAAACACTGGGGGGAGAGAGAGAGAGTTCAAAGGTCATGTAATTATTAACCAGCAGGAGGACTGTTATTCATGTACTAGTCTGTAAATTCCTCCTAATCCACGAGTCAGGATTACGACATTTCATTTGACGGTTCAGAGTCTTGCTCAAGAACACTCTGACACTAACTCTGGGGAGGAGGAGCCCACAGGGATCGAACCGGGGGGACCTCACGGTTCCCATGCGGCCGCTCTACCCCCTGATCCACCGCCGCCCTGGTGTTCTCCAGTAGGTTCTCTGAACCGGTTCAGGGACCAAAGCATCATGTTCTTTCTCACGGTGTCACACATTAAATCATCAGGCTGCTGAAGCATGTCTGCAGGCTGAGAGACGAAGCGTGAACTAAACTATGTATGCGTAGAGTAGAGTAGCTGGCAGCGCCTTCCGTCTTGGCGCTGCCGGGCCCGGTCCGTCTTTGGTGTATCCGTTTGGACCGAGGGCGAGGGCGAAAGCAGCAACCGTCTGGAGCATTTATCTGCTTCAAATGAGGCTCTATAGAGGCGTCAATATCGGTAGAGGCCGAAAATCCACAGGTCCATGTACTTTTTATTTGCATTGTAATCCCCATAGGGGGGGATTTAGATCGCCTCATATAAGAACTGTGTTTGAAAAATAAACAAATCATCCAGGCCGCTTCACTCATATGGATATGAAGAATCAACTGACTGAGAGAAAACGCTATTGTCATTTTCGCTAGAAACAGACTGTATCATATATGAGTGACTGACTGTCGTAAACGATACAGAGACACCTCCCTGACAATATAACGATACAGAGACACCTCCCTGACAATATAACGATACAGAGACACCTCCCTGACAATATAACGATACAGAGACACCTCCCTGACAATATAACGATACAGAGACACCTCCCTGACAATATAACGATACAGAGACACCTCCCTGACAATATAACGATACAGAGACACCTCCCTGACAATAACGCCGAGACAGCTTGTTTATTTTTGACGCTTATATGAAACGATTTTAAGATGAGCCCATGTTATTCTCCATAGAGAAATTACTTCCGTGAACCAGGGGGATTGAGGGGATGAGCGAGTGACGTCAGGACTTCAGGGGAATCGAGGGGACGAGCGAGTGACGTCAGGACTTCAGGGGAATCGAGAGAACGAGTGACGTCAGGACTTCAGGGGAATCGAGGTGACGAGCGAGTGACGTCAGGACTTCAGGTGAATCGAGGGGACGAGCGAGTGACGTCAGGACTTCAGGGGGATCGAGGGAACAAGCGAGTGACGTCAGGACTTCAGGGGAATCGAGAGGACGAGTGACGTCAGGACTTCAGGGGAATGGAGGGGACGAGCGAGTGACGTCAGGACTTCAGGGGAATCGAGAGGACGAGTGACGTCAGGACTTCAGGGGGATCGAGGGAACAAGCGAGTGACGTCAGGACTTCAGGGGAATCGAGGGGACGAGCGAGTGACGTCAGGACTTCAGGGGAATCGAGGGAACAAGCGAGTGACGTCAGGACTTCAGGGGAATCGAGGGGACGAGCGAGTGACGTCAGGACTTCAGGGGGATCGAGGGAACAAGCGAGTGACGTCAGGACTTCAGGGGAATCGAGGGGACGAGCGAGTGACGTCAGGACTTCAGGGGAATCGAGGGAACAAGCGAGTGACGTCAGGACTTCAGGGGAATCGAGGGGACGAGCGAGTGACGTCAGGACTTCAGGGGGATCGAGGGAACAAGCGAGTGACGTCAGGACTTCAGGGGAATCGAGGGGACGAGCGAGTGACGTCAGGACTTCGGCGCTCTATTGTTGGCGTCCTGCATGGTGCACAGGATGCATAAACGGCGAACGCACGGAGAGCTGTACACGGGAAACAAAGCGCTCCGTTCCATTGGGGGGCGACTGTGGCTCAGGAGGTAGAGCAGGCGGTCGTCCAATGATCCATGGGTCGGCGGTTCGAATCCCGGCTCCTCCTGTCTACATGTCGAAGTGTCCTTGAGCAAGACACTGAACCCCTAATTGCTCCCGATGTGCTGGTTGGTACCTTGCATGGCTTCCGCCGCCATCGGTGTATGAATGTGTGTGTGAATGGGTGAATGTAATGTACATTAAAGACCATTGAAAACGTAACATTATTGCATAATAATCTATTGTGTAAATTATAATGAACCTTATATACTGTAGGACTTTGTATACATTAAAAAGTGCTTTACAGCACAGTGCAAAAGTAACAGGAGCGATACATTCAAAAAACTAAAGAAACATCATTGTTCAGTACACTCGAATCACCTCATAAAACACTAATTGAAAGAGATAGGGTTTTATAACACGTTGACTGTGTTTTCCTGTGTTGACGCATAATTAACCAAACAACCTTTAATAAACCAGTCATGTAGATCTGATCTATCCTTCAGCATGCTGTGAGCTTGTAGATCTGATCTATCCTGGAGCATATATGATCACACTGCAGCATGCTGTGAGCTTGTGGATCTGATCTATCCTGGAGCATGTATGATCACACTGCAGCATGCTGTGAGCTTGTAGATCTGATCTATCCTAGGGCATAGGATCACACTGCACCACGCTGTGAGCTTGTAGATCTGTTGTTTTTGTCACATAACGGCTTATGTTATAGATTTCGTGTAAATGTTTTGGAAATGTTTTTTCACCCTTGATAAATTCCAAACATTTTCCAGGATTGGACATTTTTTTGGTTCTAATTTCAAAATATGTCCAGTAATGTGTCCTGACCGTGGGAACCCTGGAACTAACGAACTGTAATATTTACATAGATTTAAGAGTCAGTAAATCATTGCTGTCATAACGAACCCATACTCTATAAGGTTGTCATAACGAACCCATACTCTGGCAGTGGCTGAACCAGAGTAATGTAATAAATATGAATCTCACCCAGCGGTCTTCATCTGACACCAGAATAATGTAATAAATATGCATCTCACCCAGCGGTCTACATCTGACACCAGAATAATGTAATAAATATGAATCTCACCCAGCGGTCTACATCTGACACCAGAGTAAGGTAATAAATATGAATCTCACCCAGCGGTCTACATCTGACACCAGAGTAAGGTAATAAATATGAATCTCACCCAGCGGTCTACATCTGACACCACTATAATGTAATAAATATGAATCTCACCCAGCGGTCTTCATCTGACACCAGAGCAGCAGAGCCTCCTTGGCCGATTTCTTCTCCTTGTTGTCCCCTGTATCCACAGTGATGTCCTGGATCTGTAAATATAGAAATATATACATATATTATGAATATATTATAAATATATATAAATATAAATGTTGTCCCCCGTCTCCACACTGATGTCCTGGATCTGTAAATATATAAATATAAATATATATAAATATATATAAATATAAATATATATAAATAAATATAAATATGCTTTCTCATAATGATAGAATTGTCTATAAAGGAGTATATCATTTATAGAGGGTGATGTATGACAACGTTCCGATTCAACGCAATCTTTTCTGACATAACATAACTTGTGACTATCTTTTGAACTCGAATAACCCAACTTATAATTGTATTTGTTTTATTGTTGTTTGTTTTTTCTGTTATTTATATTGTTTTTGTCATCTGTTGTTAAATTATAGTTTGTGTCATCTGTGGTTAAATTATAGTTTTTGTCATCTGTGGTTAAATTATTGTTTTTGTCATCTGTGGTTAAATTATTGTTTTTCTTGTTGTTTTTGTATGTCTGTACTCAATTATTATTGTTATTTTTTTATATTGTTTTAATGATGACGATAACTGTGGGGGGAGGGATGGGGGGAGGGAGAAAATGGCCAAAAAAATGGTATGTTCAAACTAAACTTAAATTGTTGAAACCTGCTACCAATAAACATATATTTAAAAAAAAAAAAAGAATAACGTGTTCCTTCCACGCGCTACGTCCAGCTCGGACTCCTCATGCAGTGAAGGAAGCATGAGGTCAGTCCGGTGCTCTCCCCATTAGACACTGGTTGAAAAAATGGGATACAAAAATCGTGGGATAAAAAAAAAAAAGTTCCTGTCATCATAACAGTGTGAGAATACATTTATGAGAAGGGGAAAAATGGACATGCTAGTGATGGACTTCCCAGGACCAAATTGTAAATGTATGTTAACATGTTTTATATATGATGGTATCTGCTGCTTATTTTGCTGCACATAATATATGGCGTGTCCTGAGACTAAATGCCCTCCAGGGTTCAGGTGGTCTAAGTAGTGGAACGACCACCTCTGCTAAATGATCATTGTGTGTGATTGATCGGGAGTCGTCCTCGTCGTGTGGATCGATCGGTGATTGATGAGGCGAGAGGAGGCGGAGACAATGATTCTATCATTCATCCATATACTAGTCCAGTACATACAGTAACAGCTGATGGATATGCTTTCAGAATACACAGGATGTAATTGGGGAGAAGTAGGATAACACTCAGGTCCAGTGTCCGCCCGACCTCCTGAGACTGGGAGGTCGGGGTTCGATCCCCGGCCGGGTCAGACCAAAGACTGTAGAAATGGGACCCAGTGCCTCCCTGCTTGGCACTCAGCATCAAGGGCTGGATTGGGGGCTAAGTCTGTGTGACATACTAGCGTCATGTCCAGAGGGTGTAACTTGTACATCAAGCTGCCTCACGCTACAGAAACAGGAGATAGACTCCTGGCTCTCTGCAAGGCTTACTACTGTAGCTGCTACAGAAACAGGAGATAGACTCCTGGCTCTCTGCAAGGCTTACTACTGTAGCTGCTACAGAAACAGGAGATAGACTCCTGGCTCTCTGCAAGGCTTACTACTGTAGCTGCTACAGAAACAGGAGATAGACTCCTGGCTCTCTGCAAGGCTTACTACTGTAGCTGCTACAGAAGCAGGAGATAGACTCCTGGCTCTCTGCAAGGCTTACTACTGTAGCTGCTACAGAAACAGGAGATAGACTCCTGGCTCTCTGCAAGGCTTACTACTGTAGCTGCTACAGAAACAGGAGATAGACTCCTGGCTCTCTGCAAGGCTTACTACTGTAGCTGCTACAGAAACAGGAGATAGACTCCTGGCTCTCTGCAAGGCTTACTACTGTAGCTGCTACAGAAACAGGAGATAGACTCCTGGCTCTCTGCAAGGCTTACTACTGTAGCTGCTACAGAAACAGGAGATAGACTCCTGGCTCTCTGCAAGGCTTACTACTGTAGCTGCTACAGAAACAGGAGATAGACTCCTGGCTCTCTGCAAGGCTTACTACTGTAGCTGCTACAGAAACAGGAGATAGACTCCTGGCTCTCTGCAAGGCTTACTACTGTAGCTGCTACAGAAACAGGAGATAGACTCCTGGCTCTCTGCAAGGCTTACTACTGTAGCTGCTACAGAAACAGGAGATAGACTCCTGGCTCTCTGCAAGGCTTACTACTGTAGCTGCTACAGAAACAGGAGATAGACTCCTGGCTCTCTGCAAGGCTTACTACTGTAGCTGCTACAAGGACAACCTCAACCATAACATGACAGGCTGTACCAAAACAATGGCTATCAGGCCTAGAGGAGTCATCTAGGCTGCTACAAGGGGAGGCATACTATGATCCGACGGAGCATTGGTTCGAAGGAGCATTGGTCCGAGGTGCGCTGGGGGTCGGGAGAGAGTTGGGGTTTGGTTTAGGTGTGCTGCCCCGGGGGAGGTTAAGGTTAGGGTGAGGGTTTGAGGTAGGTTGTCGTTCG